>NW_027175854.1:2160000-3625000 GCF_023055335.1 Clinocottus analis
CATGATGCTGATGTTGTTGATGGTCAGCCAACCCTTCCTGATCACCTGAGAGACACACAGACAAACAGAATGAAGGGAAAGTGATAATACATCATCTACAGGAGGCTAAAATCATCATTTCCCACATACATTCCAGTAACTTAACACCATATTTGTGAGCCTGCGCGTGTAACACACATACGTACCTGTGCTAACACAGTAAAATGTAATATCACTGCTTCTAGTGGAGATAGGAGGCGACTGCCACAAACAACAGCAGGGTGATGCACACCTACATGACTAAACACACTCCTCACACTCTTTTTCTTTCTTGTCTTTCATTCTCTCGCCCAAACAGAAACTATAGACACATACAGTACATGTTGTGCGTGTTATTTACCTTGAACCGATCGCTAACTCCTCTTTCCGGCTGAATGAGAATGTGGAGAGAACGCCAACGCAAGGCATTTAGTAAAGGCCAAGTACACAATGTTGGTCAGGTACCAGCACATTAAAGCTGGGGGACAGCAAGCAAGGTGGGAGCATGGGAAGTAAGGAGGCTACAACAAGAATGGGCCATGTCAATCCTTTCTGAGGCCATGCGATGAAATGCAGGAGCCAGACTGGTTTATACTGTATGTGCTTTTTGAAGAAAAGTGGTGGAGTGAGACAACTTCGGAGGGCTGAACTTGCTTTAATTTCCTTATTTCTTTAATAGAAACACAGTTATAGTTCCACACTGTATGTCGGTGTCACACACCATATTATGTATCTGACTCGTCATTTCGGATTAGATTTACAGTCAGTACTACAGAAAAACGATTTAAAAAATAAACAATACTGTGTTTTCGCTTCCTGACAAGTCCATTTTATTTGCATTGCCCAAAATAGAAGGACTCCAAACCACACATGTATTTGAACAGACAACAGTCGTGTACAGTCTTTTTATCAACAGCCGGAAAAGCCAAGTTGTTTCATGGTGCTTCAAAGTCTGGACAACATACAACACTCTCTATCCTTAAGATCCTTAATTTGTTTGCTTCGGCAAAAACTAAGAAGAAAGGATTCAATGTAAAAATGCCTGACTCCCATCTGGTTTCTGCATGATATTCCCTTATTTATTCATTCAGCATATGTATTTGGTATCTTGAAAAGGTTTCCGATCCAGACTATAATCAGAAGAGCAGACGCTTTGGGGTCAACTCCATCCATCTGTAAACAGGAAGTGAAGATCACCACTATGTTTAGTATGTGCCCCTAACCTCTGACCCCGACCTGGGTGGTTGTTATTACAACTGACAACTGTGTAAAGGACATATGTCGAGCACAATGCAGGGCTTCATCCCCCCCCGGCCTTCTGGAGGAATTGGGGAAAGGCAGGTAATCAATACATAAAAAGGGAAATAAGACTGGAAATCTGTTTAGATGCAATTTATGATCACATGAGTTACTTTCTCTTCATCTCGTTCACACTACAGCTGCGGAGCATCTCATCTCCACCAAAGGAAACTGGCCTCAGAGTTGAAGTCACATCTCCAAACTGAGCCTTTCAACCAGACAGAAAGATGCCGTGGAGGACATCGTTTTACAGTACACTTGTCATCCTGGAGTGTAAGTGTGTGCATGAGTGTAAGTGTGTGTGCCCGCAGGGAGGACACAGCTGAAAAAGAGAGGAAAGGGCAGCAGCCAAGCATCCCGCACCACAGCCACCGGCCCGTCTACTGGTAGCACTGGGAGTAGTATGAACAGTATGAAGCTCATTTCATAGACACACACTCATGAATCCACTATCAACTGTAACACAGCACACGTAAAGGACGTACAAAGTGTACACACATATACATGTGTCCTGATTTATGCAGAGCGTTAACAAAAAAAAGAGCACATACGCAAGAAAGCCTACCTGCAGACATGCACGCACACAAACAGACACACGCACACACACATTTACACTTCAAACAGACACACACACACAAACACGCACACACACTACTCACCATGATCTCATCCTGAAGTAGAAAACCCACAGAGAGGAAGAAAAAGAGCACGAGACACAGCAAGAAGAGAAATCAGTCAGAGGAAACCAAACAAAAAACAACAAGAGTTGAAGAGAATCAGATGGAAGAATATAATGTGAAAAAATACAACATGCTTTCAGAGTAGGATGTAAATCATACAAAACGTGTTTATTTTACGTCCGACGTATAGTAACTGAGCTGATAATGTGACATATTTACAGCAGCCAATAAGTAGGTTTGTCAGTCTTTGTCTGTCCGTCATTTATCACACGGCAAAAAAAATGAGAGACTTTGGGTGACTTGTTTTAGTTTTGGGGATTTCCTGGATTTCCCTTCTTCATATTAACTTGCACATTTGCACATACCTAAATTAAAACATTTAAAAAAAACAATCCTTGAGTATAAAAACCCCTTTTGAAATCCTTGAACCATGCCAAATGCGTTCTATTTGATATTAATCTGGTTGTTGAGATTATCTTTCAAGATTCAACAACTGCTGTCCATTAGTGTGTAACATGTACAAGAGCTGAACAGAGCGGCATTGTGTAAGATATGGCCTGTGGCCCAGGGTAACAAGACACTGTGTAGCTGAGCTACATTTAGCATGGGCTTGAGCGCTAACCTTCTTATATACAGTGTTTGATGCTAACAGAAAAAGGCCTGAGGAAAAGACTGTTCATGTGTCATGTTGTTGGACCACATGAAACACACACTGAAGGAGTTCAGTCTGGACTCGCGTTCTTGGAGCTGAACTGTATCGTAAACCGCAACCTGTCACATAAAATGGACGTTTTTTATTGGACATGATGGGATGTTGAGTGTGATCAAAGTACCTGGTTGCCAGCTGCTTTCTTCTTGTTCATTTGGTTGATCCTCTGCTGAGCGCTGCACAACACAAGACATCAACTAGATTTCTGCACTGCCAGTGCACATGAACTGGTCGATGTCTAAGCAGTAAAAAACACAGTGACTGCAGTTTTGTATATAATGAAGAAGACAAAACACAGAAACTTACTTGGCAAATCCAATGAAGTCCTCATGGTTGGTGTTCATGTAAGACAACTCAATGTCTATCAACAGCAACACCTGGACAGTGAGGAAGAGAGCTTTTATCAAGAAAGTCCCATTCATCTATAGTGTTTTAGAGTTTCCAAAAGATTTGGGGGTTTTAGGTTGATTGTCTGCACTAAACTGACATTCAAATCTTTCATATATTGTTGCCACTGTGTGTAAAAACACACAATTCCAATGAAAGCTTGAGCAGTATATATTTGAAGCGCAGACTTTGAGAATCAACAGAAACAGAGAACATCATATGCTTGAAATCAAGGTAAAACATATAGTATATCTTTTTTTATTTTGTTATTTTTGTACCTGGTTCTTAGTGCGGTTTTCTCTGTCCCTGATGTGCTGGGTGACAATTCTCTCCATCTCCTCTCTCAACATGGGATACTGAGCCAGCTGTGAGCACAGAGCACAGTGGGTAGGCAGCAAAAACACACATGCCAACGATCACAGATCTATAAACAGACTGCAGAAAAAAAAAAACTTTTTATCTCACTGAACCACAACACTCAGTTGCACCAATACAACAAATTACGTTACATAAACATAAGTAAACAGGTTATGTTAGGAGGAGATTATCCCAGACTTGGCTTTAGTCTCTGCACACCCTGACCAGTGGGGTGGATTTGAGCTGAGAGTGGACACAATGTCTATTTGTTGGCAACATGGATCGAATGCAGAAGAATAGTGCAAAGTCTGTGATATTACCACACAAACAGAATAAACTATTTTTCTGGCAGAAAAGCTTCTTTTTCCCGGCACACTGTGGGTCTTTTTTTTTTTTCCATGAGCTCATTGCAAACCCACGAACGCAGACATAAGTGGGCCTCCAATGGGACAGAAACACATTTTGAGAAGTGTGAGGAAAGAAGAAAAATCAAAACCAAAAAATGTTCCCTGTTCTTGCAAGTTACAATGCATCTTTCATGTCTGTCAGGTGGTTTTAGTGAGCGTAGTGTCAGTAGGCTCCTGGTGCTCAAGTTGATTTACCGCTTCCTGGATTTGGTTCAATTACAAAGACGACATCCATAATGAATAGTGTGCTGCAGGAATGAGGATAATGTGTTCGCATTTCTTTCTGGTTCCCTCATTTTAAAGTCAACCAGTTTTTTGAGTGTGTTTTTTGGTTAGATGCTTGAAATAAGATCTGTGGTTGACACAAGCTTGAGAGATTTTTATGTTTTGTTCTACTCTATAAAATACATGAGTAAAACTTCTGTATTTAATGTAGTAATAATAATATTTGTCATAATTGTTGTAAAAACAGTTACACATCTGTTTTGTAAGCTAGACAGCACAGTTTAGTCAAATCCCTTATTTGAATTTTGGAAAATATGTGAAGTTTTAACAAAACAAATTGTGAATTTAGTTCATACTAAATCATTCGATGAGGACCACCATCTCATGAAATCCCTCTATTTTGAGCAAATTGTAAAAAAAAACATGAAAATGACACATATACAAAAAAAACAATAAACTGTGGGTGAAAGCAACATAATTTAAGATACTCGAAAGCTGCATTGTAACGTGAAGATGGTCAAAGTCTGTCAAAATCTGGTGATGTGTTGAAAAAAAACAACTGATAAATAAATGTTTGGGAGCATTTCTACAAACAAGGCAGCAGGCAGAAGCCCTCACTGGGATCCAGACTGACATGCAATGCAAAGGAGCAGGAAGGGAGGGATGAGAGAGAAGATGATGGAGGAAGACTTCGAACTGACCCCTTTGTGGATTTTCCCAACCACTGTATATTATAATACAGTATCTTTAAATACAGTATGTCTCTGAAAGTGAAATCAAGATAAAAGTGGGACAGAGAAGAGAAATCCAAAGGAGGTCACGCTGTCTTTTGGTCATTTGCTTTGCGAGGAAGCAGCCGGTTCAAAGGGTTAGAGGACGACAGGATGGACAGGACAAAAGAGAAATAAAAAGACGCTCAAAATACGTCTGTTGGATAATCCGCTAGATTAAATCATACTGACAGAGACAGAAACAAATATGATTTTGGCTAACGTAAATCAAAAGGGAATTTCAGAGGTTAAATATGAACGAAAAAGATCTAACATGCAGGTTGAGAGGCAACAATTTGTCAATATAAGGCCAATAACTGACAGAAGACAAATGACAGATACATTTGAATTACAATGCGGAGTAAATAGTTACAGTAGTAAGGAAAGGGAGTGAGGATAGACCGATATCTGCTGGCTGAAGTTGATGACCAGTAAAATACCTGCAAAACTAATGAAATTCCCATCAACTTTCTCTTTAGCGCTGCAAATGTTAGCATGCTAATGCTCTAAACTAAGACGATGACCCTTCATCATCCGTCTATTGTCCTTTTACCTCACCATCATTTTACTCCTTTTGGTTTATCTTCTCAAGAACACGATGAACAACCTCAGCTAAACGTTTTAACGGTTGATTCGTATGCTAAGATGGCATTTTACATGTTGATGTTAAACATAACACATCATTTACTGCAAGTTCAAATCAACACAACCATCTGGTTCAACAAAGAAAAGAGAAGTCTTCTTCATTGTCCCCATTGTAACGACATTTTTAGAGACAATATCTCTTATTATATCTAAATCACAGTCAGTTAAGCATATAAATGGCACTTTTTCTAAATATTATAACACATTCTGCCATTCAGGCCTATTTTTCCCTCTTATACATCTCAATACTTGAATGCCCAGCCATCGGTCTACCCGTACCTGTGTCAATTAACAGATAGTGAACGTGCCTTGGTTCTCTTTGACATTTTACCTTTTGACTACCCTTTCGTATGGTGGAGGTGAGTTCGCTCACAACCATATCTATACACTTCAGTGTGGGCTCCTTCAGCTTTTGGATCTGCTTTTTCACTATGGCCTCAAAGGCCAGGTCAGGGGTGAACAGCCCCGTCCTGTAGGGATGGGCAGGGAGCACGGGAGAGAGGAGTGAAAATAAAGAGAAGACAAAAGATGGGTGGAGAGAGAAGAGAAGTAAAAGCACCAAAGGAAGAGTTGTAAGAAGGTAGAGAGAGAAAAGTGAGAAAGTGAAGGCGTGAGAAGATAAACCGAAAGGAGTAAAAACAGATGGTGCGGTAAAAGGACAATAGACGGATGATGAAGGTGAAAAGAAATTGAAGTTGGAATGAAAGAAACAACAGATTTAAGATTTTTTTTTTGAAAGACAAGGTGAGGTATGGAGGTCGGGAGGGGGATAAACACCACAGAAGGAAGTAAATGCAAGTGAGACAATCGGTTTCCCCTGGAGGCATTCTCCACCAGGACAGTGCTGGAGTCTCTCTCTATCAATAAAGAGCAAACAGAGAGAAAAAGACAAGTGAAAGACGAGGGAAAAGAGAGAGCTCCCAGCCTGCACGGCTCCACCAGCCCAAACTTCAAGCGATGCACCTCCAGACCGCAGCTGTGCGCCCCGACGTTCAGCCAGAACGCCCCGACTCCTCCTGCTCTCGACCCTTCGTCCACCCATCCCTCCTTTTCCTTCGGCGTTCAGCGGGAGCGTGATCGTAACGTTTATGATCCCGCGGCCTCCGGGTTGGTGCCGTCCAACCGCAGTGGAAATTGTTTGGTCACACAGAGGATCAATTTGGCTAAAGACGAACGCGTTTTCTCTTTTTGGCCGCGCTCACGAGCGTCTGTGGCTGAGAGCGCGGCCCCAGAAGAGCAGTGAAGACACAAGAGTCATGACTCCTGTCTGCTGCTGCAGGTGCACAGCTGCGGCCTCACACACGAGGAAGTATGGACGCTGAGGTCATCCAATATCGCTGCCAGGTACTCTAATTATGACGAATCATGATGCACGTGTATACCTTTGTATTTAAGTAAAGAGGGAAAGAGTATCTAAGTCAAGCTTCTAGCACTGAGACTATGTGACTTGAGGACTACTTTAAAGTATAACATTAATTCCAATTCCCTCCAAAGAGGTGATCACCTTTTCTTGACAACAAAGCTTTCACTGTAACAATTGGAGGTGTCCCAATTCCACAATAAATACCAACTCTCAGTTGTGCACACATGTGTGTTAATGACAATAACATGACATCTAAGTTGTAGTAAAGTATTATAGTGGTAATACTTGTGTGCACAAAATTAAGAATATCTTTCAGGGCTTTCGGGAACTACAAGGTAAAAATCATTTAGCTTTTTCATAGTTTAAATAGAAATGGCCTTTGTAATAAACAGTAAAGTACACTGACCTCTTGTTTACCTAGTGCAAAAACAGACAGCAAGTAGTACATAGTATATATAGTACATAGTGTGGAATTGGGACGCATTTACTCTGTCAAAACATCATGACTGAGGCTGCTCATAAACTTCTGAGCTGAGACTGCTCTGACATTAAATCTTTTATGGGAAACCATATTTTGATGACCGCTCAGCCTCCACACTGGTTTTCTTAAACACAGCTTTCTACCGCGGCCAGTCTGTCCAGCCAAACCAGTCCGAAGCGGTACAGTAGACAGACGGGCGGGCAGGCAGGTATACCGCAGCCCACCCTGCCACTCCAGGTGTCCCTCGCTGTCCAGAGAAACAACGAGGGCTGGAGAGAGCCAGGTGGTTACAGTGCAAGGGAGTGAACAGCAGGGGGACTTTGCAGAGGAGGGTTGGAAATACAAAACAAAAAAAGTGCTATCCACTGTTTCCTTTCTGTTTTTACCTTCTTGGTACACTGCCTAACCGTATTGACTAGCTCAGAAATGACCATGTCCACACATTTGGTGCAAGGCTCTTTAATCTTCCCAATCTGCCTTTTCACAATGGTCTCAAAGGCCATGTCCGGGGTGAAGAGGCCAGTTCTGCCCGACAGAGAGAGAACCAGCCACGGGGCCAAAGAAAAGAGGGGGATGGTGGAGAGAAAGAGAGGAGGAGGGAGGAGAGTTGGGTAAAGAGAAGAGTGTTAATTGTGAAAAGTTAAAGAATTACCCTCCGCTTCTGAGCTTTTCCCCCAAAAAAATGTTAACAGGCACAAATTAGAGAAGAGAGAGAGAGAGAGAGAGAGAGAGAGAGAGAGAGAGAGAGAGAGAGAGAGAGAGAATGGAGCTGCAATTTTAAGTACTCTTTATTTAATTTGTACATTTATTCAGCAAATATCTAGCCTCATTTCCCCTCAAGAGTAAAGAGTTAGTGTGTTACTACAGACTAGTCGGAGTGTTATCCATCAATAAAGATTATTGATAAGGATTATTGATAAAGAAAATGTAATGTATTTTATTAGTTTCCATGGAGGACAACATGTTTTTGGATGCAGGGTCTCAATGTCAACATTTCTTTCTGACAGTCCTGCACATACCATATTCATGCAGTGACTTAAAATAGTGAATTCATGTTGTTGTTGTTTAAGATCTGTTATTGCTGCAGTACAAGTGGTACTCAGGTCCCCAAAATAATATTGCAACAGAAAATGCATCCCTGACGACTCACCACAAGGACAGCCTGGAGACCTTAGGGGTGGAACTGGGCCCAGGTTATTTAAATAACGTGAATGTGCCATCAAAATGCTTTCAGCAAATGTCTGGATATGAATATGGGCTTTCACAAAACATTTTTTTTTTACTTAAATTCAAATTTAACAACTAAATTTAGGTGAAAACTGTGGATACGATCCACTGGTGATAGCCAATTATCAACAAACCTCCAAACACTACCATTTGTTACGAGTAACATCCTAACAATTATCAACACTGATACTGAAATGAGCTCTTTGTACATTCCACACATGCTTGTCAGCCACAGGCACATGACCACCCATAAAGCCCATACGTCTGGCTTCTCACTACATCCTGTTATGATCTGATCCAGACTCACTAAACACGACTTAGACACCAAATTAGGTTTTTTTTGTGATGTTTTTTGTCTTATTAGATGATAAAAAGCATACGCAAAAACCAGCAACGATGAAAAAACAAACTAGAACCAAATGGAAAGGCCACAAATAAAAATAGGGTGCAACCTATCTCATCACAAATGTTCTCGGAGTGTGCGGAGGCCATTTGTATTCAACAGAGGTCTTTGTGATTAGATAAGCAAAGTCAGTGAGATGCAGTCTGGCCAG
Organism: Clinocottus analis; assembly: GCF_023055335.1. NCBI lineage: Eukaryota > Metazoa > Chordata > Actinopteri > Perciformes > Cottidae > Clinocottus > Clinocottus analis. The sequence continues at coordinate 2,169,123 of NW_027175854.1, forward strand.
CAGAGGTGACGGGGATGGAGAGAGAGAGAGAGAGAGAGAGAGAGAGAGAGAGAGAGCGAGGGATGTGAAGTGAAGAGGGAGGGAAGCAGGGTGGAGGGATGAGTTGAAGGTCGGACGTGCCTGATTCCATGAATGTTCTTGATGGCGTAGCTGATCTCCTTGCGGAGCTCTTTCTCATCAAACTCCATCTGCAAACAAAACAGAGGCCACGGGGAGGATTAAATATGACAATATACATTATATATTGACCTCAACTCTTCCATTCGTTATCTTCAAACACCGTGTTAGATAATAAGAAGTCACAACACATTGTTAAGAACCATTAGAACACATATCCATCTTCAATGCCGCTGCTTTTTTGATTGTGCAAACCTTTAACACACTTCCTCCCACACAGATGAAAATTCTGATGTGTCATTGGAAGTAGGATATATCAGATGATCTATAGTTTTTATTTCATATTTAAGGAACCTTATTCATTCCCGCTTCCCCCAGAAAAGTTTCATATTTCCTTAAAAGCATGTTTTTAAAAACATATAAAACATAATAATTTTATGAGTCAAGCTTCTGGTTTGGAAGCAACCTGCTCTGTCGTCTCAGTGGGAAACCAACGGGGAATTTTTCTGAGGCCTCGGCCACAAGCAGGAAGATTTATATCCTCGGAGGGAGGACGAGAGAGGACAGAGGAGAAGGATGGATGAAAGGAGGTAGAGGAAGGAAGAGACGGCCGAGAGAGAACGTGAGAAAGGGTTGAACATGTAAAACAGGGGTTGAGGTAAAAGGGTTAGAGAGAGAGAGAGAGGGGTTGGGGGAGGTGGACGAATGGAGGACAGCATCGGGGTGAAGATGATGTGAACAGAGAGGATGTGGGGGAGGGATACACTGTGGATGGATATGATGATAGAGTGAGAGACGCAGAAGGAAAAAGGTGAGGTGGGGGGAGTGAGAGTGGAGGGACGACAACGGGAGAAGTAGCTGTGAAACGGAGAGGGAGGAAAGGAGGAATGTTTGGGTCAGAAAAGCCCAAAACCTGAGGGAGGCCTTCTCTCCTTCTGAGGCTGGGAAAGGAAACCCAAGAGGGAGAGACACGATGATGCAAAAAGAGAAAGAGAGAAGTTATGCTTTTAGGATATTTTATCTATTACATTAACACAATCCATTAGACCGAAGTGCTTTTCTTTTTGATGGCTCACAGTATTTCTTTCTTTCTTCACCCCTTCACACAAACAGTTTCACATCAAATGAATCGCTCCAAATCAGATTTTTTTCGCAGACTAAACTAAACACAAATGAGAATGACAAGTTCCCACAAGTCTGATAAATGTTTTAAAGGATTTGTGGGCTTCAGAATCTCTTGTGCATAAATATTTCCAGCGACACTGACGTGTTTACGGTTTGGTGGTCGTGCCAAAGTCTGATGCTTCTTTTTTTATTGCAAAAAGATTTTGTCAATCCCTTCCATTACGTCTTGTGGTTACGGTTTGTACTCTATTTTGAGATAGTGTAGGATCCAAAAGAAAATATTGATGGAACTGGGAACAGTCCTGCTTTAAGCTTCACCCCCCTTTCTTTCCGCAATAATTCCCATACAGTCTCAAAAAATAAATAAATAAATAAAAGCATCACACACACAACTAAACACACACACACCTTGACCAGTTCGAAGGGGAAGCGTTCATGGAAGATGCGGTTAATCCTGGCACCACCCGACAGCTCAGCTGTGTCGATCTGGTCCCCGGAGCCCTCTATACATTTCTCAAAGTCCACAGAGAACTGCTGCACCATCCTGCGAAGGAGGCACCGATATCAGTGAATCTATCCGTCAGTTTCTGTGTCGCAGTCTTGTCCTGCGTCTACTCACTGGAGCAGAGCCTTGGTCTTGCGAGATGGATCGTCGGGTCTGAAGTTCTTGTATTCCTCCACCTCCTTCTCGATGGAGAGAAGCTGACTCTGCAGCTTGGCCCGCAGGCTCGGCAGCGTGTCCCGGATGTGGTTGGTCAGTTGCTGTGCAGGTCAAAGGTCAGAGTTAAATCACTATGAATAGGAGGGGAATGTTTGAATTAGATTGCTGGAAAATACAGCCCCCTATTAACGGGCATGCTACATTTGCTCGTGACTGGCAGTGTTCTCGCTCTTTGACACACCTGATTGAGGGTTTTCTGCAGGTAGGGAGTACCCATGCGGTCGGCCAGGTGTCTATATCCAGGGTGGGAGAGGAAAAACTTCCTCTCAGCAGCGATAGCCGCATTGATGTCCTTCCTGCCATCTATGTCCTTCTGGCTCCTGTTCACCACTCCGATGTAACCTGGACAGACAAGAGTGACACAAACATTTATCACACAGTCTGAACGTTGTGAGGTTTGCAGAAAACTAGGTCTCACTCTTTTTTTTCATAATTTCTTGGAATTTTTGAGAGCAGACTGGAACAGATTAAATACTTGTGTGCCAAGATCTTTGTAATTTTCTGCATCTGAACTGAGTTTGAACAGCCAAACCCAAAATGAACATCCCCTCTAGGACCAAACCTTTTAGTAATGCTTAGCTAAGGAAAACCACATTTCAGGAGACATGGGATACATAAAACATGGACTCATAAAGTACATACATAAAAGAATATAGACGAAGGATAAATAGAGGAGAGAACGGAGGGAAGGGGGAGAATAAATGTCTGCATATGTGTGTCCAGGTTTTTTGAGAGAACTTGGAGAGTCCAGGTAACACATTTCCCCTCCTGTTTGCTTCACTCGGGTAAAGGCCGTTTCATGCTCTATAACTAATGCAACTGTGAGCCAGCAGCCTTGTAAATGTGGACATGCAGATCAGACATAGAGAGACAAGGAGGAAAAAGAAGCAGGGGGGAGGTAGAAAAAATAAAAGGACATGGAAATTATTCAAAAGCACATGCTTGGGTCCTAACCAAGTGCAAATGGAAAAGAAAAGTATCACATCAGCACGTCGGCAAGATGCACGCGATCTCTGTTCCAACACAGTGCTTTTGTCTTTGCTTCCTTTGCAGCTTCTGCCCTTAAACTCTTCCACCTTTCTGTCTGTCTTTTGATTTCTTACGCAGTGCAGTTTTATCACACACTTCTCCTTCCGGCACGTCCTTTTTTCTGTGTTGTTTTTTTGCTGTGTTTGGTGTGACGGACATGTTTGAGTACGAACGCCTCGCCACCACAAGAGGGAAACAGTGTGTCATCGTGAGGCCCCAGTGTGTCAGAGTGTGTCAGAGTGTGTCACAGTGTGTCAGAGTGTGTCACAGTGTGTCACAGTGTGTCACAGTGTGTGTGGGCTCACCCCTCCTGAGCGGGAGATGCTTATTCTCCAGGATGTCCTTAGCATCTGTCCCCTCGTCCATCAGGTCCAACTTGGTGATGACACCGATGGTCCTCATACCTATGCACACACAGACACAGACACACACACACACACACACACACACACACACACACACACACACACACACACACACACACACACACACGCACACAACACCGTGATAATCAACCCTGAGAATGTAACTGCAAATGTATGATGTGCAAAACACCAACAGATGCTGATGATAGTTTTATTGTTATTAGCATATTTAGATGATATATTTAAAAAGATTAAGGAGCACAAGAAAGGTATTACACTTAAATAAAAAAACAATATTCAACAAATACAATAAAAGTAATGGTAGTAACATTTTTAAGTGTGTTATTGTTTAGATGCATTTGTGTGTTAGCAGGATTGTAATCTGGTTTAGGTGGAACTAATTGTATTTACTTTAATACAGTGAATAACATTGATTTGTATCCAACATTATAAAGTGTTTTACGGTAAAAAAAAAAAGAAGAGCTAAATTGACAAAATAAAAATACATTTAAAAAAAAATTAAAAAGAGTGATGTGACACAATTAATGCAGAAATGCACATTTGTATATATAAAATTAGACGAGTTTTGAAGCCCAAACGCACATTTTCTTTACTCTTTGCAGGGTCACAATGTGTGTTTGCGTGCTTGTGTGTGTGTGTGCATATATTCACCCTGAGGGTCGACCTCTTTGGCAATCTTTAAAGCATCAGAGTTGGCCAGATCGGAGTTGGCCGGGGAGACGGCCAGCATCAGGCAGTTCTCCTTGGTGACAAACTGCATCAGCATTTCTCTAATCTGAGCCTCGATGTCCGCAGGCTGGTCGCCCACCGGCACTTTGGTCATCCCCGGCAGGTCCACCAGGGTCAGGTTCAGCACTGAGAGGAGGACCAGGAGCAGGAGGAAGAAAAACACACATGAAGAGGGCTTCTTCAGATGCAGTCTTGCCAAATAAAAAGCTTGGCGGTTCATAAGTTATTAATGTCAGACATCCCCCCCATAACCAGTATCTGTGTAGGAATAGCGTGATGTCAGTCTCACCATTGGGGGAGTAGACACGCAGGTTGATGGGCACCGAGGAGATGCCCTTGTTGGCCCCGGTGACGCGGTCAGTCTCTGCCTCGATCTCCTGCCGCACCTCGTCAAAGTCTAAGAACTTTTTGCCTTTACAGTGAAGGAACTCCGCGTATTCTGGAAGAGATGGTGAATAAATACAACATTTTCAAAAAGATAAAAAAAAAAGGAAAGAGAAACATTTTTAACCCTTAAATATTGCCGATATTCTTACTTCATGTCAAATATTGATGGGTTTTTAAACTATTTTATAATATTCCTTGATGTAGGCAATAGTCAGCTATTAAGTTTTGAAACTACTGTTCCCATAATTTGGGGTTTTTGGGGAATCGAAACAGGAAGTATAATGTTGTCATGCATTCAGGCTGTTAGCCGGAGCTCCGTTTTATTAGCCTCTGGTTGTGTGGCACCAGAAGTATATTGAATTAGCACTTTCTGTTTGCAATGTACCCCGCGGATTTATAGACGAGTATCACTGGATTACTTTAATCCTGTAGAAAACTAAAGAACTTGAAGAAGAGGAACACCTGAAGAAGCTAGAAGATGTGTCTCAACTGTTGTCTAGACGATGTAGACGATGGGAATTATTTAAATAGGAAACAGCAGATGGGTTCTGCTGTTGATGCTGAATGTTGAAATCTCCATAAATGTGTATGGGTAAGATGTTTTTACCTGTGGGAGAGTTCATCAGCTGCAAAACCAAAGGCCGACGAGTCACAATGCCAGAACCACGAGGAAGGAAATCCCTGTAAGACAACAGCGAGGAAGATGGTCAGTAAAACAATGTGGGAGGGATGACATCATAACTCGCCAAATGACAAAAAGACAATAGAACAGAGACTGGAATTAGGTGCAAAGTACAGACAACAAGCAAGTGTAAATGTGTGGGCGTTTGTGTGAGTTGCATAATGCTGAATTACAACAAATCCTCACACAACAGCGAAGCTCCCACCGGGTTAAATTACCTTTTGATTTACTGCAGTGTTTTTTTAAGGGGGGGAAATGGAAAAAAATATGCAAACGTTTTTTCAAACAATGTTTGGTTACGCTTGACAAATTATATACTTTCTACCCTGGACCTCATACTACTATCCTGGTGTGTCTGAGGCGTAAAGTGCATCTTTGTGTGTTAATACCGATGCTGTTGTGTTGTTTTTGTTTTTTAATGAACAACACAGTTTTCCTCGGGGGTTTTCAGCTGCTTATGCAACATCATGTAGTCAACTTGCCTCTGGTGCTGCGTGCTCCTCAACCAGCTGACTGGACGTTCTTAGTCAGCTGGTTGAGGAGCATGGCATGATGCATGTGTGTGTGTGTGTGTGTGTGTGTGTGTGTGTGTGTGTGTGTGTGTGTGTGTGTGTGTGTGTGTGTGTGTGTGTGTGTGTGTGTGTGTGTGTGTAAGAATAGCAAGGGGCTGTTGGAGACACATACTGTAGTTTTCAATCTAACGTTGCATAAGAGCATTTTTTTTAGTTTATACACACACACACACACACACACATATATATGACCACAGCACCAATAGAGAGCTTCACCATTGTGTCAATGTGTGTTATCAAGCAGCTTTTACAACAAAGGAAACTCTGCTCTCTCTCGTGTGTGTCTGTGCATACGCGGCTCTACCTGCCTGCCAGTGGAAGTATGTTTGTGTGTATGTGGCTGTCCCCCTTCTCCCACTTGGATGCCTTTTAGAGAAGACAGATGGCGTTGACGGCAGGTCTTCCTCTCACTTCACTCCTCCTCATCCTCCCCTAAAACTGCTCCCACAAGATTTTTTTCAAATAAGAAGAGAAGCCATGGCTCAACTTTTTCAAACACACATACACACTCAATGTGCATGTGTGTATGTGTCTCCCTCTTCACTCATCATTAACCTAATCCAGCTGAGAAGTTCACCCTCCTGTGTGTTCATCCGCTCACTGTGAGGTGAGGAATGAACACACTCACACTTGTGTGACTGCCAAAAGAGAAGAGACGACCCATGAACAGAGGAGAGACATGGAGAGGACCAACCGGTCAGACGAGGAGATCTGACTGCATTTTGGAAACTCTAAGCGAGATTGTCGGGTGACATCGAGATACCCTCAACAAGCACTTACATACAGTGCACTGAGTGGTCGGTGTCTGTCTAAAAGCACTTCACTTCTAACAGAAACAACTTCTACCCACTTCCTTCACGTGATAACATACAGCAAGATCTTCAGTTTCATGGATCTAAATGTGTCTCTGTCTGTGGTTGATGTCATAATATATACAATTTTGCCACAGTGTTAATATTGTCACAAATATCCTTTAAAGTCTCTTGATGTATTTGGTCATTTCTTGATTATTTTGCCAATCAATAAGCAGGACAAAGTACAGTGATTTTCTGTTTTTATATCATCTTTGCATCAATGTGGAACATTATATTTCATTCAGTAAATTAACCCGAATTGTTCACTCTTGCCTGGTTATTTGACCCTTTAAGAGTCTCTGAATTGATTTTCAATGGTCAATAATTTTGGGTCGGGGTCGTCACAGACACACTGAGAGTCACAGCGGAGCCACAAACAGATGTTTTTCTTTTGTTTTGTATTTACAATTCCAACAAAACAAAAAAGATTCAATGGTATAAACATTCAGTCAATGAATCATTCACTCTTTGACGTTTGCTGCACACACACACAGACACACACACACACACACCAACACATCTAGTCTGCATGTGGAGTACTGACTCACTGCTTCTTTGTAACTGTATGTGTAACCGTTCAGATTTAGTGGTGTACAAACAACACATCAAGGAGGAGCGCTCACCCACGCAGCGATGTCTTACTCACTCCAGAGGAGTTCACGGTTTTAATTTACGTTTTACGAGTTTCTGGCAACACAAATTATTTTGTTTCACATTTTAAAATAGTTTTTTTTGGGAACACATGTTGAAGTAATGTCAGAACAATTCATTGAACGTGAATCACACGTTCACATTTGTGACTACAGGTGTTCAGATTGTGTTGAGTTTATTCTTGTTCTGGATTCATCTCTATTGTTATTGTACTAGCTTTAAAAGAACAAGAGAGAATATCCAATAAAAGAGTGAGATGTAAACTGTTTAGGTTTGACCCGTTTCCCTTTTTTCAAAAATGAAATTCTTAAAAGATAGTTTTCATGTAATAATGAGTGAAACAACAACACGCTGCTGTCGGTCTCTCCGTGTGCATCACGTCACTGACACAGTCAGACATTGAGCCTCAGCTAATCCTGCTCTAACGCACGCAGCAATAACAGCTCTGACATTAGTGAACACAGAGAGGCAATTTCCGTTGGGCCTTAGATAGATGAGACTTCTTTTTGGTAATGAATGTTAAAACCACGTATTGCTGTCGGCTACAGAGGTATATCCAATGAGACGGTTGGTTGCTGGATGGTGGACATCCAGATTAGACCAGAGCCAATGGGAGGATGTGTTGCAAGTAAACTGCAGCCAAAACAAAGATTAGAGATAATCCTCTGTCGCAGTGTCAGGACAAATGGTCTCCTCTGGTCTTCTGTCTCTTACTGACTGCTTTCTCACTCTTACTGCGCCCAGACACTCAGCACAGATTGTTTTTTTAAAGTAACTTTAGGAGCTGCAATTTCTGAGGTGTTTCCTGCAATTTATTTTATAATTTTGTACAAATCAGAGCTTATATATTTATACAAATGCCAAACTTCCAATTTACAGCTTCTTAATTGTGAGGATTTGCCACATATGTTTGTCTTATATGATTGGAAACTTTCTGTCTTTGGGTTTTAAGTGTTGATCGGACAAAACAAGCAATTCATTAGGTGACGTTACTCTTCAGGCAAACTGTGAAGATTTTCTTCTTTTTTTTTACAATTGTTTGACATTAGACCGAACGATTGTCAGATTAATGGATGAGTAAATTACAGCCTTGTTGCAGCCTTAATATCAACCACAGGTAAATAGATGCAATGTTCAGAGACTGTTTGGAGTGCAGTTCACAACGCTTATTTGCATACCGACGGATTATTTTTTTAAAGAACCAGAAAAGTACATATTAGTTAAATAGTCAAGAGCTGCTAAAAGAACCTCGATTGAGATAAATCCATCCATCCATTTCCAGTTTCCAGTCAATCACACAGTCAAATATTAATGATTGTGATCATTAAAATTGAGTGCAAATTGTACGCCAACCTTTACAAAATGAACTGGAGATGCACCAAACAGACAGAGTCGCTCTTTGCTCTGTGGTACTTTCCAGGAACTTTGCAAAGAGCGAACAGCTAAAGATGAGTGTGATGAGAAATTCTCAGCAAACCATGGCATTCATTTCAACAGTTGCATGAAAAGAAAAAAAACTCAGAAATGATCCTATCCACTTTCACGACACAACCTTCAGTTGAATGCTGGGTAATTTATCTTATCGCAGCATCGTCCTCTATAAGTCATTGTAAGACTCCTTCTCTGTGTTTCCAGTTGACGCTCTCCTGCTTCTCTTTGATAATAATAGAGGGTTTAATGGAGCACTGTACTGTGCTTGTCGTTCACATGAGTGAAGCTGCTGCTACTCATCATAATGCTTCCGGCCTTCTCTGTGTTATGCAATACATGAAGCCAGCGATATATCATTAACTTAATCTCTGCGTGGGGGTTGGAATAGTGATGGCAGCCGGGAGATGAAATCGTCTGTGATGGAGTTTTATGTGCCTGGTTTGTGCTAGTGCCAGCAACCTTTACTGATGATGATGTTGCTTCAGTCGGGTAAGCTGCACACCATGCAGCAGCAGCAGCAGCAGCAGCAGCAGCAGCAGCAGCAGCAGCAGCAGCAGCAGCAGCAGCAGCCGCCGCCGCCGCCGCCGCCGCAGCAGCAGCAGCGGCAGCAGCGGCAGCAGCAGCGGCAGCAGCAGCAGCAGCAGCAGCCGCAGCAGCAGCAGCAGCCTCCTGGGTTTGAGTACATCCCAGGAGAACATCATACAATTTGTGACCTTTTCTACTAATTTCTCCTTGTGCATGCCCCAACATCCATCGAAGTAATCATTGCAAAAAAAAGTGCCATTTTAAAGGACTTAAACAATAATAATACAACCTGTTTTGTTGCTTCTATAATCCACCATGGCGACAATAAACTGGGGTACCCTGGACTCTATCATGATGTGATATCATACGAAGAAATCAACTGGAAAGTAATCATCTGTGTATGTTCAGTATTTGTTGTATTTTAGGCGGAAGCAGCTGGAGCGTTGAAGTTGTATCAGCTGTTTTTCAAAGAGCTGTCCGTGGTGCTGAAAGTGCTTCTTTTTTTTAAACCGTGCTGTTGAGAACATACAGTGTGTTTCTGTAAACATCAGCCATACTAAATTGGGGTTGTGCTCAGTTTCCTGGTGGGACACAACCAGAAGATGGACGTAGAGTGATGTGTGAACTGTGTGTTCAGGTATAACAGAGCTGGTATTCTCTCAACCTGATAAATCAATCCAAAAATAATTGTCCTATGTAATATCTTTGGCTGTGTTTTACTGTTTTGACTGTTTGTCTGTCTGCACTAAAATATTAGTTGCAGCCCTAAAAAGAAAAGCAACCATTGTATTCTAAGACATATACAAATGCTATTCATTCAAGAATAAATCAAATGAGAACAGTCCCCAAAGGCAGCCGAATACATCTCAACCTGACAGACAATAAAGTGCATGAATGAAAACAATGAATGAAGACACAACATATTGCTTCAGAAGGCTTTGAGATACATTGCTTGATAACTGCGCCTGTCTCTGAGGTTTTAGTTTAACCTTGACGCCTTTACTTTGGAGTTTAGCCCTTTTATATTTTAGCACAACAAAGCACCTTTGAGGTGAATTTAAACTGGCGGAGACAGAAAAGGCTGAGGAGAGGTGATAAACAGAGATAGGAGCAATGACAACAAAGGAAGTAGCCTCTCTGTAAGGACAACTTATGAAAGCCAAAAACATCTGAAGCAATAAATACATGTTAATATTGTCCTCAGATATACTTGAATACTATAAACCCAGCATTTCTTAACAGCTTGTCTACTAAGAGGTTGGCTGTTCTTGTCCCTTAGTCACACATGCCAGGAAGGCATCAAGATCAACGGTTCAATAATGTTTATAATATCAATTTTAAAGTTTCAAATATTTGCCTGAATTCCATATCAGCTTATATGCATTGTGTAATAATGTATGTTAATGTCTCTGTGCCATTTAGAAGTCTCCTCGGTATTGATTGTCTGTGCTAACAGTAAGCAGTGAGAGCAAACAGAAGGAGAACAATGCTGTTAGTTTGCATTTAAAAGTGAAAACGATTAAACAGCAAGCAGTCCAATAACATAAAAACATTACTGGTCAAATAAAAAAATCCCTTTAAATTATTTTCTGAGAGGCGTCACTGTGAATTTCTGAATAAGAGGCCGAGAGGGGAAGAAGGAGATGCAGAAAAGAAGCATGCAAACACACAATACAACATGTTTTGAGTGTGTTGGGTGGTTCAGGAAAGATAACACAAACACAATGGGCCGCTGGAGGAGCGTGAGGATGGAGACCTGATTGACGTCACTGCAGCTGGACCAGGACCGCACAAACAAGGACGCACACAAACGCACACAAACGCTGCCTGACAGGATGCCGACTGCAGCTTTTACTGACACGTACACACACATCATTTGATATCTGTATTACTGTCGAGCGTCATTGTCGTAATAATTCAGTTTTTCCTTCTCTACTTCCTGTAACGATGGTGTAAACACTGGCCCCTCGGGTCAGGCAGCGTAATTAGGCACAAGCTGTTTCCATGACTACAGCTGGGTGAGTGCAGCAAAGCGTTTCGCTCCGCGAGATCGCTTCATCAGTGTTAACGGATATTTTAAAAAGGCAAAGAAAGGGCTGTAAAACAGGTGGATAGGATGAAGGATGCGTTTCAAACTAATACTGTACAATAGCTGCACATGTTAAGAAAGCTTAAGTTTAGTTTGTTTTATGAGTTCCAATGTGTATTTCTGAAATTTAAGCATATTAATCTTCTGAATAAAGGGGAACTCCATCAATTTGACAGATCAAAGTGTGTTGCAGGTTTTAGGGGGTAAGCTAGTGTATAAAGTCAATTGTAGCTCGAGAGAGAGAAAGAGCTGTATAGTGTCTGATAGATTGTCTTTATTGAAGTCATTTGAGGCATCATTGGGAGCTGAAGACTGTTTGAAAATGAAAATGTCTAAAGATGGAAAGTTAGAAAGAAGTGACATTTAGGTCAGGTGTTTTTTTGTTTTTTTTGTTAAAGAAAAGTGGAATAAAAACAAAACAAATGTGTTGCTTCTGCCTCATTTATAAGAGTGCAACGCTGCGTAAATCTGTGGAGTATTCTACCAAATCCCAGATATGGAACTTTGTAAACAAAGCTGATATGCCTTTGCAACAGTGGTCATGCCTCACCTGCTGTTAAAATGTGAATTATCACTGTGGTCATCAAGTGAACTATTTCATGCTACTGTCACATGAATTTAAGAAAATAGATTGAAGGCAAACAATCAGTTGCTGCACAGATGGATCCCTCTCTGTCGGGTGTATTACATTTGTCGTGTGATAGCAGGGCCTTGTTTAGTGCGGGGTCGAGCTGGCTAAGAGCCACAGAGCTACAACCTGACCTTGCTTAAGCAGGAAATACTGCTGAATCACACACTTAGTGCATCCAAGAGATAACAAATCTATGAACCCGCAAAAAAAATCTTCAGATCGAGTGAAACACAAGCTACCGGGCTGACAAACAGAGAGCCTGTGCCACCCATGTTATCTCCTGCATTCAGTAAGCTTCACTTACAGCGTAAGCACTGGCAGACAGATGGATGAGCTGAGCTGGAAGGGCTCAAAGCTCAGGTGGACTCTTTCACCATCTCTCTATTTCTCTCTCTGCAAGGTCATACTGCAGCAAAACAGATCACATTTGTTCACTTTGTTTTGTATCAGCAGCAGCAGCAGCAGCTGAAAACTGTGTATGTTTGCAACCCTGAACCGCTCTCCACACACACACAATCTTTTTTTTCACCCTTGCCTTGTCAGGATTTAATAGCATGGTGACTACAAAACGGTTGCACTGCCACAGAAACAACCAGCTGCCTGGATCTGCTATACAGGAAGTCAGCATATAAACTAACCCTGCCTCTGTGACGGACGTCATTGAATTTATAATGATAAACATGTGCAATATTGTGTCATTTTTGACAAAACTATGAAGCTAGAAGCTGACTTTATCATATTAAGTCATTTAACAGCAGTTTGTGGTTCACCCGGATGCATCAGAGATGTACTTCACTGGGGATTTATGTAGGCCGAGCAAAAAATAATCTCCTCGCCTCGGTGTTGTGGCAGAAGAAGTGATAACACGATTAGACTGGTGTAAGGTGCAACGACTTGGACCGTTTCCACGATGCGTGTGAGGATTCAAACCTGCCCGAGAAGGGGGATGGGGATTGGGATGTGCGTGAGGCGTCAAATGAGAGCGACTGCACCCGCTTGTGTGATGCACCAACATGCATTGCAGCCTGGAAAAGCTACTTACTTCCCGACGAAGTTCTCCAGCACCGAGCTCTTCCCCGCACTCTGGCCGCCCACCACGGCGATCTGGGGCAGGTCCAGGTTCGCGTTCTGCCCGATGGCGGAGAAGGCATCCTGCATGCGGTTCACCTGAGGAATCAAATCCTCCATTCCCCGGTTCCCCATCTTCGCGATGCAATGGGTAGTGTGTCTTGCTTGTCAAGAGCAGGGAAGGGATTCCTTACTTATGTTTTCCACTTCGCCCCTCCTCGCCAATCTCGCGTTTTAGAGGGCGTTTTTGGACTGCGCTCACTTTTCTGTTTGCCCCCTCATTGACTGCGCCTCCTCGGTGTCTCAGATAACCTCCGCTATGGGACTCTCTCCAGCACCAAACATGCAGCCTACACTCCTCTCCACCAAACGCAGCAGGGGAGGGGAGGATGAGGATGAGCTCTTGTATTTTCCCATGAGAGATATCTGCAGTTCTCCACGCACGCCGCTTGGTGGTGTAACTGCTTTACTTTCACTATAGCATGTCACATTGTTTTGTTTACAGTAAGTCACACTGGGTGTCTCATTTCACTAAGACACTTGTGTTGAATTGTGTTTTAGTCTACTTAGAAAAGGTGAATGGAGATGGGGAATTTGGCATCCATGTTTTAATCTTAAAGATCTCTCCATGGTGCTGAATCTGTTACCACCCTGAACGGAGGCCAGGGGGCACTCTTAAGCGTTGTGTGTATTTGTTTTTATAAGGCAGTAGAGCCTATACTTTGTTTGATCTATCTATCTATCTATCTATCTATCTATCTATCTATCTATCTATCTATCTATCTATCTATCTATATGTTAATATGGACTACATCAGCATTTTTGGTTGAAAAAAAGATTTAATGCACATCGCTGTGCCATCAGTGTCTGATTTAAATTAAATTAAATCAGGAACTTACTCTTATTTCGAAGTATATTAATAACAAACTTTTTAATGGACGCTAATTACATTTTTTCTTAGGAAATCTCACGTACCCCCTGGAGTGCCTTCACGTACCCCCATTTGAGGACTACTCTACTAGATAATGTAATATTTTATACATAATTTAAAATGTATAACCTTAACAAAATAAAAAACTTTGATTAAATTCCAAAGGCATGTGTTAACTGTTTGAGAATGAAACACTGCCCGTTTTAAATGTTGTACGTTAAAAGTCTTTCAGTTCCCCAGACCACCAGCAGGAGGCGACAGGGTGCACTAACGTCACTCTACTAGGGACGCTGGTGGGGGGGTTTCTGCTTTATGTGAGTTGCATCGGGACTAATAGCGTGTATTCAACCTTGTGCTCGGATTGTGGTTGGATAACCGTCAAGAATTCCTACTTTACTGGTTGAGAAGTACGTCGTGACATCTGTGGCTCAGGTAAAGTGTAGAAAATACGATGAGGCGCAGCTGTTTTATCTGCGACTTAGCTAGCGTTAGCTAGTCTGATTCGCTGCTAAGCTAACTTGTTGCTAATGTAGCTTCTTTCATTTCATAGCAGGTGTAGCTCGTTAGTTTATTGCCACACTACTTAAATAACATGCCGTTCTCGCCATGAAGTGTCTGCAAAATAAGTGAAGCTATTTAAATAAGCTAACAAAACAAACAACTAAACAAAGTAAATTGTTGTTAGCGCACTTGCTAGCGCGAGCTAACGTCAGTGGACAACCCGAAATATGACCTGTATCTTAGAAGGTACGCACTGTTATTGAATGTGTCTTTACAATAAAGACAATGGGGCACACCATCAAACACCTTGTTTTGTTCACTTCAATCCAGATACATCTTATTTTAAGGTGCGTCACCTCGCAGCTGCTGGTCGGTCCATTCGCGGTGTAACGGAGGACATTTAAAGCCCGTGATGTTCAATCCACACATCCATCAGCAGCAGCAGCAACAACAACAGCAACAGTTTCACCAGCACCTGCGGCAGCTGCAGCAACTTTTTCAGCAGCAGCCTCCGCCTCCTCCACCTCAGCCACCTCCTGGGCACCATGTCGGTCATCACCACCACCACCAGGGACAGCGGTAAGCATGTGAACTCGAGACCGGGGATTAGGCCGGGCCCTCCGGGTGACATGTGTGTGTGTGTGTGTGTGTGTGTGTCTGGCGGTCGCTGAGCGTCGAGCTTTGCCACAACCTGCCAGACAAATATATGGGTGTGTAGTATGTTCATTCAAATTCAATATTTGTCCAACTCGCCTCTGAGTCAGCCCAGGCTGTGATTTGTTATTTTATCTGTAAGGTAAAACCTAATGCAATAATCTGCTACACAGAAACAACTTTATATGACTATCTTACCTTTCGTAGAAATGTTTGTTATTGTAATAATAGAGAACTCCTACATAAACAGCGCACAAGTGTCTCTGTATTAGATACTTATTCGGTTGTCGAACAGTGCTATGTAAATCCTGTAGAGAAAATATTGGGCTATTGCCAGACTCTGTTATCTTCAAAACACTTCAAATTACCGACCAACTCTTGTGTTCGGTTTTCTTCACTTCTCGTAAAACCCTTTGGGTAATGTTACCTGTCAGCTTTTGTTACTCCAGCTTTAATCCTTATAATAACTCAGGCCAGACAATACAGGCCTCTTGTTTATCCTTAGGATGAGCAGCCAGTGAAGCTTTATCCGACCAGTCCTCCATGTTGTCCATGTTTTCTTTGACATGCTGTCATTCGATGAAACCCCTTCAATGTTTGGTCATTGCCTTTTCGTATTTACTTTTGCCCTATAAGATTATACAGTTTCTAGCCAAAGCTAATATGGAAGAAAACATTACTTCAAATATATGCTAATACATATCACAAGCTGTAACATAGTTATACATAATCCTCATTATCAAGAAAAAAAAATGGACAGCTTGTGTTTGAGAGAACCCTTGTGTGCAGGTGTCCATTTCAAGTATTTTCTTTTTATATCGGCTAATCTCCAAATCGTACCGATGTGTAAAATAAAATTCCTGTTTTTTTTAAAGAAGGATAATTTGTCTGAAAGTGTGTGTATTTATCAGTTTTGTGTGAGGTTATTTCTTAAGAAATTATGCAGCATTTTTATTTACTCTTGTGTATTTGTGGTGCAGATCTATTCCTGTCGGTTCCCAAGCAGCCCCTTCCCCCAGGATGGTCAACTTGTGCCAGGCAACCCAGACTACCATCATGGCCCCCAACCCCATGCTGCAAGGGGCCCTACTGATGCAACAGATGCAGGGACAGATGCAGGGTATGGTTTGGATACTAAAGAAAAGACAGCAGCATCTAGAAATCATAGGGAGCAGTAGAATTTAAATTTGACATTTTTATAATGATCTCTCAAGGGGTTTTGTTTGCTTATATTTTTTCCTTACGTGTCTATTCCTTGCTTTCATCTAGGTAACATGCGGGGCTTTAGGATGGCTGGACAGCAGTTCCGTCAGTTCTTCACTGCTGGATCCAGGTCATCTCTGCTCGGGCCAGTCCCCATGGGGATGGGCATGAAGTCCCCCATGATGGGATTCCCAGCTTCTCGGCAGTACCACCAGCATGCACGCTACTACAACAACAATCACAACAACACCACCACCGCTGCAGCCTCCTCCTCTTCCATCACTTCCGCAGTAATTACAACAGCACCATTCTATAATTGATAATAAATCACTTTGTAGGTTTGCTTTAAAGCTATTTCACAACACTAGTGTTGCATAATTGACAAATGCAGTAAGGTTTGACTGACTAAATCAGAATCATTGGAAATGTCCTCACTATGATTGAAGGTGATTTCAATGGAGCTCACTCAAAGAAGATCAGGGTTTCACAACTGTTTGATGAGAATCAAATCATTCAAGTATTAAACTTCAGCAAAAGCTTTCATTGTAATGATTTTCTCTTAGCTGCATCTTTATCTTAGACTTATATGTATATTTGTAATCTTGTTGTCTGTCTCTTTGTGTAGGACACTGCAGCTCGCAGGAAGAGAGACAGCGATCAGATGGCAGCAGGGAGTACGGACGACCAACCAGCTGCGAGCAGTAGCAATGAAGCCGCTGACAAGACTGAAACAGGTAGCACTCTTCTATCCATTCAGCACTGAAACATGCATATAGGTTAAGAATGGTTAACATTGTTTTGTCGATAATGTTTTTCCGAACTTGTTTGTGTCCAACTTGTTTAAAAAAATATGTTCTACCTACAGATGGTGCTGTAGAAGGAGTGGATGAACCATCACAGCCCTCCGAGGAGCAATTTGAAGAACCGGTAGTCAAGAAGCAGAGGACAGATGGGTAGGGAAATTGTTTTCTGTAACTGCAACTGCAGATCTCATAGAGAGTTTGGACATCCAGTGTTGAACATCTTATCCATGGAAGTTGCAAAAGTATCAACCAAAAACTGGAAATGCGGGGTTGCACATTATTTTATAACAACGTCAATATTTGTTGACTCTTGGACTCTTTCTATTTTTCTCTAAGGTCAGAGGAAGTCATAGAACAATGTGTTGCCGAGACTGCCACCGTTGCAGCTACAGATGGGGATGTTGTGTCTTTGGGGTGTAGCAGCAACTCGGACGACAGCCAACCTGAAGGTAAAACCCCCAGAAAGTAGATGGTTCATCAAGCAGTACATTTAATCTAAATGTAGTGTAGTTTATGCCAGTTGAGGTGAAAACTCGCTGTAATATGTGTTTTTCTTTTCTGCCTCATTTATTTTCCCAGACTGCCTCATTCTAGAAGAAGGATGCTCCACAGGGGGGTCAGATGTTGTAGAGTTGATGGAGGAGAGCAGAGCTGCTGAGGTGAGAGGAGCCTTTATTTAGGATAGTCAGATCATAGCCAAAATATTGTTAACACTAAATGATGGATTTAGAAGTAACTAAATCATTCTCGCAAAAGCTACTGGAAAGGTGGCTTAATTCTGGTTACCGGTATTTGTCAACCTCTTGTGTAATGTATATCTCCGTCATATCTCTGTTAAATAAATGTATGACACTGGAGTAAGTTCTGTTTTGCGACCTCTCTGTAGGTGCACAGCTGCTTGTCGGCCCCGTCCCCATCTGTCAAGCTGAGTGAGGATGACCAGCAGGTTAATTTACTCTCAGAGGAGATGCCACACGGCAAAGATGCTCCTTTGGCGTCACCCGAGAACCAGGAAGAAGAGGAGGAGGAAGAGGAGGAGGGTGTGGCGGAGGGCAACAACAAGTTCTACTGCTATCTCTGCAGCATTACCTGCCACAACCAGCAAGTAGGTTGAATGTGCACAGATCAAGATACATAAGAAATGGTGCAATTCGTTATTTTTGGGGGGTAAATAGTTTCTGGTGTTGGGGTTGGGAATGTACAAAAGGCTGAACAAGTTGTGGCAAATTTATGGAACTCTTTTCTTTCTTTTTTTCAGAACTTCAGGGGTCATATGAACAGTGTTTCCCACCAGCAAAGAATGATGGAGATCCAACACATGAGCAATGCTTGTCTGGTCACCCTGCTCCCAAGAGTGCAGGAGTCTCTACAGGAAGCAAACAAAGATGGGTCAGTTTGAAACGCACAAATATGCATTAGCTTCGTTTTTTTTGTTCATATTTTTTAAATACATATTGAATTTGAATGGTGAAAGAAAATTCCTCACCTTTTTTTATTTTGACTTTACCGGGTTGAAATTGAGGAGCTGGTTTTCCATATAAAATTCTAACTAATCTTCGTCTGTGTTTTCTGCAGAGAAAAGAGGGCAGACTCGAAGCACTGGTGTGCCACCTGTCACACCCACTTCGCCAGTAGCATCCAAGACCACCGTCGCACTGAGGAGCACAAAGTAAAGCCGCTCACTTACATAGTGTAAATGTTGAGTTGACAAACTTTTAAAATGCTAGAAAAGCTGAAAACGTTGCTTCAAAATGTGCTAAATCTTCAACAATCTGGCGTCTCTTCTGCTCTCCTCAGCTTGCCAGCAGAACATCCATCTCCTCCTGCACGCTCTGCAAGAAACACTTCAGGACCTCCCAGATCTTTGTGGAGCACTTGCAGTCCAAGGAGCACAGACAGAAAGTAGAGAAGGTAAATGTGTTCCATTGTGTAAACTATTAGATAACAAGCAATTTACTTTTATTTTATTCAAATATTCATGCTGAACTTGTTGCTGTTCACTAGCTCCAAGAACAAGAGGGCTGTGAGGCCTTAAGCGAGCTGACTGCCCTGGACACAGACGGCTTCTCATTGGAAGAGTTGGAGTGCAGTGAAAGGGAGGAAAGACTGAATGAACAGGTGATTTGCATTTCATTTGTTTTTGTTTGTAATTCCCTCCAATGAGACAATTTAAAGTATTTGCATTAATATTAATAGTTACATCCCACGGTTTTACTGATTATAACATCACTTTGAGATAAGGTCTTAAATAACACTATTAGTACTAGTACTAGTATTAGTTGGTACAATTTGTTATAGTATAGTTGTTTACTGTGTCTGTGGTGACCTGGTGCAGGATAACTGGTCCTGCCTTGAAGAAGTGACTTTAAATGACATGGCCAGTGACGAGCAGTATGACGCTAACACAGTCTACGGTGAGTGACGACAAACTCCAGATTGCTGAACATTACATTTTGTTGTCTTCCTGCATGTTGTCATTGTTTGGATTTAGTGTTAACATTGGAATGACATTGAATCCTGAATTTCTTTTACCGTAGGGTCCAGTTTTTTTGTTCCAGTAGCAGGTTTTATCTGCAAACTCTGCAACAAGTTCTATCACTTTGAATCTTCTGCCCTGCACGCCCACTGCAAAACAATGAAGCACTTTGAGAACCTCAAGGTTGGTGTTTGATGACTTCCCTCACCTTGTTTTCACAACTAATTAAGACATAGGTTTATCTGTAGCCAAGTTAACTTTTTATTGTTGTACTTGAGAGGGTTATCCTTGAGGAATTTCATATTATATTACTGCATTTTGAATGTGAAATATTTGTGTATACTTTCTCTTTTCAGAAGTACAGAGAGTTGCTGAGTCAAAAGCGTGAAGCTGTTGAATCTTCCAGAGAATCTCTCCTAGCTGCAGACCAATCTATAACAGAAACCACCACAGACTGTTTGGTTGAAAATTCCATCTCTGATGACACTGGTTTAGTGACGAACCTAAACTCCATGCAGCCTATCGTTGCACTCAGCCGAATGGACATGCAGATAGAAAACCAGCAACAGGAGGAACAAGCAGAACCTGACCAAAACTCACAGGACTCAATCAGCACCTCAGCGACCAGCACAGGCAACAGGGATCAAGAGCTCAGCCTCCACCGCAAGGAGGAAGAGAGCACAACCCAGCCATCTGTAGTTCTGGAGAGTCCAGCTGAACTGCCTTCTGGTAGCAGAGAGGAAGCAAAGGCAGAGGTTGAGGCTGAGCCAGAGGTTGAGGCTGAGCCAGAGGTTGAGGCTGAGCCAGAGGTTGAGGCAGAGGCCGAGCCAGAGGCTGAGACCGAGGTAAAGGCCGAGCCTGAGGTTGAGGCAGAGGCTGAGACCGAGGCTGAGGCAGCAGCTGTTGTTGAGGATGCTAATGTAGAGGAAGAGGAGAAGGAAGCTCCCGCTGCCCCAGCAAAAAAGAAGGCAAAAAACACAAAACGCAGGTCAGGGAGGGCCACAAACAGACGCTGAGTTAAAGAAAAGCTGTGGAAACCCTTAGGACAGGATGTGTCAATATATATAAGAGGTGCTTTCATGAAACCGCGACCAAGAAGTGAGCAGCCCTTTCTCTATGTCGGAAAGTCTAAATTAAGCACACACCAACAAATAGGAAGAATAATGGTACATCAAGGGTGTAGCATGACTTCTCATTTAATGCTCCCCCAGGGTGGGAAATTAACGCCTGACGGCTGTCACCTACATGTTAAATCAGTGACGGGTGGGTAAGCATCTTTAATATCGTCTTCCAGTGAGAGAATTGTTGCTCCTGAGTTGTATAATCTCCAGGCTCACTTTTTAGATCACAGCGCTCAAAATTAAATAATTATAACATAAATACGGTTTCCTTCCATTGTTACTAATTTGTAAAAACTACATTAATGTTTCCTAAAATTAAGAAGCTCTTTATAGTGGATACCTACGAAACAAAACATCACCAGGTGATACACGTGTCCCAATTCCCTACCAAAATTGAAACCAGTTCCAAGCATGCTAAATGGTTGAGTGAAGTCTATTCATCGATCTGACGCAATGCATTCCACACAAATACTGTCTTCAAGTAGAATGGGATTGGGACACACAGATGTCAAATTATGAAAGCTAAATGGGCAGATTTAAGTTGTAGTATGATGTGAGTTTTCTAAACATGCAAGAAATAAAGAAATGTGAGAAAGCCATATCGTTTTTAAGGTTACCTCATCCGCAATTGAAAATCAGGTTATTTTTCCCAACTTTCTATTATACTAATAACTATTAAAATAGCTGGAATTGTTGCTGGCCCTTAAATAAAGCTGCATATAAGAAAAGAAGGGCCTGGTAGATCTTCTACCTACTGGACTGTGAAACTGGCTAATCGAAAAGTACATTTCCCACCCTGGTGTCCTCAAGGATCAGAATGTTGATTGTCAGATTTATTTTTAATCTCTAGCCAGCTAGATGAATGATAATGAACTTAACCTTTCAACATTGCTTTCAACTTAGCGCCTGCTTATAGCAAGCTGAAATGTAGAATGTAATTGATTGAAGTATTGGAGCAGGGGGTTTAAGAAAAATTGTTCGGGTGGAACTTTGGCTTGAGTTCTGAGAAATGCTGAAGTTTGAAACTGATCATAGCTTTGTTGAAGCCATCTCATTATTCGTTTTAGTTTTAGACATTTTGAATTCCAGTTGGTGTGTTTTGAAGCACAATAGTTGTCAGCAGCTGTGGCCTTCTCACTGAAAGAGTCAGAAATTCAAAATGTTTTTTGTATACTTAATGTTTAAAATGTGTTTGGTTTCAACACGATCTGTAGGAGCTGGATATAGTATTGAACACATCGCAACAAAATGTCTAAAAACTCTTTTACATCTGCGCGCAAACGTATTGGAAAGAAACCATTGTATTCATCAAATGTTAAACGCGCTGTAAAATGATATTCAGCGCAAAAAGCTGCATTGTGTGGATTTTGCTTATTTTGACATTTGAAAGCTTGTCAGTCAGGGCAGGTATATTGAAAAACAAAGTTCCTTTCATTTCCATTGATTTACAATGCTGTTAGTGGTAGTTGCTTGTTTCTTCCAATTTACCATTGCTTTGATCTTTTTATTAACGTTTTGTTTGCTATATGCACTGGATAGATGGAATCACAGTTAACTTCATGAAAGTCTGTTGGAATTCGTCATCCTTGCAAACTCCCAACTCTTGATTTTGAGCAGCAGTCGCATACAGTAGATTATCCCAGTAATAGATTATACAAATGCATAACTATAGTTTCAGCATTTCAGCATTAACAAGGCTTCAAGACTAGTGTGCTGTTCTGGATATGTTTCCTCCTCCGTAGTAGAGACGGGTATTTTATACCACAAAGGTGGTTGGCTGATGCATATAGAAACGCGTGGTCATAGTGCTGACTTTCACATGATTAGTCCTGCATCGTCTTCTAATGGAGCGAGACTGGAAACCGTACTTTGAGAGCAGGAGGGAGAAAAAAGGACATGTAAAGGATAATCTCAAATGAAGCTGTATGTTTCTTATTGTATTTTTATTCAGCTACTGACTAAATTGAGATGAACAAACAGGTGTTGTTTTCTAACTGCTGGAAGTTGTATGTATTTTGGGATTTTTGTTTTCTGTTAGAGGGAGGGGGGGGGGGGTCATTTTAATTTAAATTAAAATGTCTGACAATTCCCACACTTTGACTTTTTTTTTACTTTGTGGCTTTTATTTAACTTATACAAACTTGTATCCACTTCATTATTCTTAACATGTTAATACAAATCAACAGGACAGCATATATATTCACTGCCATGCTGCAGATCAAACTTAATACACTGGTACCTTTGCATATTTACTTTTTGGGATGAATCAAACAGGAACAGAGACTAGAGCTATTACAGAGCTGAATGTCAACACCAAATGGGCCAGTACACGGCATGACCCCACTATGACCCCTATTTGGTCATGAAGACTACTTAAGATCATGGTCTACTCTTGAGGAATGCTATACCGGTTACTGTCAGATAAATTACAGTGCATCAGCTTTTATCCTGGTTTTAGAATTTGCTCTCGGTATGTCCCTCTTGGAACAAGGGTCACAGCTAACAATCGACACATGCAACTTCAATTTCAAAGAAATAGTCCCAGGCGAGCAATGCTGCTAGAGTGCAACAAACTTAAATCTGCTCAGAAACCAAACATCAGCACATCAGTTTAACAAAAGAGAACAACATTATGATGGGATGGACGACAAGCAAAATGTCACATCTGCTGATGGAGAAGAAGAATCGGATAGGCCTGAACGATGCAGATCAGGGGTCATTAGTCCAACAGACAGAAGTAAGGAGTTGAGTCAACTAAATCCTTCCATCCCTATATTTTGATTAACTCAGTCCCCCTTACTTATTTGCAATCCCCAGTGTCTTTATTCAGGTCTTCCTGGCTGGTTGAGGAGGAATCCCCATCTGCAGGACTTTGCTCCTCTTGGGTCTGGGAGCCGAGCAGTTGGGCCCTGAACTCCAGCCTGGCTTGCGTGTTTGACTCCATTAGTTCGTGCAGTTTGCCATTAAGTGAATCATTCCGATCTTCCAGGTCATCAAGATAAGAGTTAATCTGATCTAGCATGGAGTTGATGGATTCAAACTCTGTGGATATGAAGTAAAGAGAGATCAGTCATTTCTGTCAGGCAAAGTAAAAATCTTTTCTTGCAGAGTAAAGCAAAAGTAAAGTAACATTTCCATCACTGATACACATTATTTTTGGACTGTATTAATGCAATTAAAATAAATAAAGGGCCCATTTTGAACTTCCTATAACTCAGTAACTGTATGAATCAATGAGCAAACTTTACTGCAATGAATGAACTGTAGCACCTTCTTCCTCGAGATCATCTTCGTCGTTGATAATACCATGGTCAATTGAGATGTTGGGATCTCCGTTTGGTCCAGACATTATTTTACGTGAAACCTTCACGTTTAGTAACGTTACCTAATTGCGAACCGCTAGCTGCCCTGTGCTGTTAGCAATTCACTATAGCTAGCTAGGTTGCCAGCTAATTTGTTAAAGGTTTAATTTATGCAAAATGAACAACACACTCAATATTAAACATCAACTTCAACGTTATTTTCAGACAGTTTGGAAAATGTATAGATTCTAAGAGGAAGTCTTCGACGGTGCTATCTGTCTGGCTAGCTTGACAGTTGTCATTGGTTAACGTCAGGCGTTTGTTTACTGAAGCGGTGAATCATGGGAAAAGTGTGGGCGGGGTTTAATGTTCTCTGCAAAGATATGTCTGGTGGGGAGAAAGAGTACTCACTCTGTACAGCAATCCCAATGGCTCGATAAGTAATATTAACTTAAGACCTACACCTCAAATAAACTTCAAAACGTTGTTTGATGTTGTATTACTAGTGATCTTTTTCGTATATTATCAAACTTTTAATTTAAACTGAAAGTCCTGAAAATAGGAACGAAGTGAGTCCTCTATGATTCCCGGCTCTCTGTTTCCGAGCTGTCAGATGATGTCAGTCAGCTGACTTGTAAGCGCCTGACAACCCAATTAACGTTTATTGTTATACTCTATAGTCACTTGAGCGTCCTCTGTTTATTATCACAATAGCTTTATATATAATGCATTGACGGGTCCGTGCAATAGCAGCAATATTGTAGTCAGTTATATAATTCTAGTTGGCTACTTTATCTTATTTAATTAGTTTCCTTGTGCGCATTATTGAAACCCCCACGCTTTGACGTTACCTGGTTTCCTCAAATTGATTTGATCAAAGGGTCTTGTTTGATAAACACCATGATTGTATTATACCAAATGGATTTACCCTTTCGTTTAAGCTGGATTTCCCTACTTTAGTCAGTGGATGGCGCCAACATATTGTGCAACAGAGTCTGCGCCAACGACCCACGTGTAGTCATTTCCTGTAAGGGTGGTCTGATCAACACACCGAAAGGTCTGTTTTGCAGTGTTTTTTACGCTATGGACGAATTACCAGCGGACGTCAAAGCCTTTCTTTGTAACCACCCTTTTCTTCAGCTTACAGATGGCAAAAGGGTTTGTGAGCTAATTACATCACATTACACGAAACACACTGTTGTACAATGTTATGCTAGCCGTGTTGCTAGTGTATCACACGAGCCATGCAGTGCGGTGGCTACTTGTCATCTAAATTGTTGTTGTTGTTGTTGTTTTTAAAGATCAAATGTACTCTGAATGGCCACGAGTTTCCATGCAACCTGACGGAGCTACAGAATTTCACGAAAGGGAGTAAATATGAGAAACTGAGTGCAGCAGCAGAGTTCAACTACAGCCAGTATGAACCTCACGTTGTACCAAGCTCGAAACAACCGTAAGGAGACTCTTGCTTGACATCTTGTCACTTTGCACTAGAGACACCTTCTATTTGCAACAGTGGCAATGCTTGATAAGGAAACGCCACAATGCCTCACTCAGAAAGGGGCTAAATGTGTGAAGCTAGTCTGCACTTGTGTAGTTGTCTGATGCTTTCTGTCTGTTTTCCAGCAAGCAGCTCTTCTGTAAGCTGACCCTCAGACACCTCAACCGGCAGCCCCATCATGTCCTAAACCATGTCAACGGGAAACGCTACAAGAAAGCCTTCTCTAAATGTCAGTGCATCACTTC
Source organism: Clinocottus analis (assembly GCF_023055335.1). Taxonomy (NCBI): domain Eukaryota; kingdom Metazoa; phylum Chordata; class Actinopteri; order Perciformes; family Cottidae; genus Clinocottus; species Clinocottus analis. The sequence goes on from NW_027175854.1 coordinate 2,194,857, forward strand.
TTCTACATGACACATTGTTGTTTGTGTTGTTTTACTAAAGGCCTACATCAAATCAAAGTTGATACAAATGTATATTGATGGTATGACCTCCAGCTGAACATAATTGTTCTAAATCCAGTCCGTGTCCACCGCACATATGTTGGGCAAGTCACACTGCCAACTTGATCACTGACATGACAGTCTTGTTCCTGCTCTAGATGAAGAGTGCGTGAAGCAAGGCATTGCGTTCGTTCCAGCCAGAATGAAACAGAAAAGGCCCAAAGACACCAGAGAAGAGGTCAATCGGGGGAAGCCCTCAAAACAAGGCAGCACCTCGTGGGAACCTTCATCCAGTGATGAGAGTCACAGCGACTCAGAAGACAGCATGAGTGACCTCTACCCTCGTCAGTATCCCAAGTGCACACACTGTAGTCATCTGTCCACTTTTTATGATGGCTCTTATGTCGTGACAGTTTGCTCCAGGCAAAACCAAGTGAATGTACTATCTATCAGAGGCTTGTAGAAAAGCAGTTTGACTTTACGGTGTCATGTGTTTCCTACAGCCACAATGTTCACTTTAAAAGACCAGGCTGTGGAAAGTATGGAGGGTGGCGGAAAAAAGGAGGAAGAAGACTTCAAGACAGATGAAGAGGAGGAAATGGAGGTGGATACGCAGGTGCCGCAGAAACGGAAGAAGGTCTGTGGAAATCTCAAATCACATTTTTCAGGGGGAATCGATGTAAATAGCTGGCACTTGTGCCATTTTATATTTCCTCGACTGACATTAATGCTTTCATATTTATGTTTTTCAGGTACAGGGTGGTGGTTTTCAGAAGAAATTCAGAAATAACCACTGGAAATCAGGGCGTAAGAAACAAGGAAAAGTGTCAAATGGAAAGTAAAAAACAAAACCAATTCATACAGTATTTTTACAACTGGTAATGTTGTCAGGGAGCAACACTGCACTTCTAGTTTGGAGTAGTATTCCAGTCTGTGCCAGCGGACATTTTGTATAGGTGAACAAAGAGGCTGGTTTAGGTGGCATAATGTTGACTGGATGAGTTGTATTGTCTGGTTTGTCCAAGTGTGCTATAGGATAAAAAACAACTCGATTTGTAAGCATTGTGGGTTGTTTTTTTTCTTACCATATTAAGTATAAAACGGATAAAAAAGTACAAGACACCTTTACAAATGACAATATGTCAATCATTTGACAGAAGCACTGTTCATAAAATCATTTTATAATTTGTTAGTTTTACAAGAAAGAAATGGTTCCTGACATGCATCTACATTTGTGTATATCTATTGCATACATAATTACTTATGCAGTGTAGACATTTCTCACACAGGACTACATACTAAAATACTAAATAGTAGCTGAGGGTACAGCCTGACAAACAACCACTCGACTCTGCTGTCGTAGGTCATTGCTCATGTGGCTGGCAAACTGTTTTGACAGCTCTATCAGAAGTTATGGCAGCTTCTTGGCAGACTGTCAAGGGTTTTTATGATAACCGCTCTTCCAATGTGACTATAAATGTTGTTATCCTGGGTGGACAGATTCGGTCCGCGAAAAACATTCAGTCGAGGAATATCATTACTTTGTGGCTCTACCCAGTCAATGCAACAATTTATTGCTGAATTATTGTTCTAATAGAATGTGTAATTTACACTTCTGAAACATCTTGTGTCACTGCAACATTGTTCTTCTGAGCCATCAATGTCGGCTTTCTCTTTTTACCTTTGGCTCTGTGTAAATGTTAAGGGGAAAGTCATTTTTATTGATGCAAAACATTTACATTTAATAGTAAATAAAATCAGCTGGAATGGTGGACACTGAACTACTGCTTGTGAAAATATTTTTTTTTTCTTTCTGCTTTGCTAACAAGGAGAATGAACACGTTTAAAGACTTTCTCTGTCTTTGGTCTCTACAGTTAATGAGCCATGAGGCCCCAACCTCCATCTCAGTTCTCCTCACATAGCACTGCTCTTGTGTGGCAGTTATGTTCATCATCTTCACTCCAATATCCTCTCAGTCACCATGCAATCACATATCTGAGTAAATAACAAGCCATTTTTAGTTGGCTGAAGTCATAAAGGACAGACCGGTTACACTGCGCTCACCGTGATCATCAAAATCCTGAATGAGGGAACATCTTTTTGCTCTCACATCACCCTTTTCAGAGAAATGATGCTGCTCCAACATGTTATCAACACTTATGTTGACTTTCCCCTTAAGTTCTTATTCATCTTTATGTGCACTTTTTTGTCAAGTTTTAGAAATGTAACAAAGTGTGAGGATTAAGGTAATTATTAAGTTGTTCAACTCTAAAGCAAAATTGTCAAAATTTGACAGGCTGATAGTTGAGTCAGATATTGAAGTTGCTGTAAATTGTATGATCTTTTTGAGTAGTAGGCTACAGGTCCTTCCTACTGTGTGGATATAACTGCCATTTATTTTTCATTCATTTATTTACATATTCAATTATTTAAAATTGAACTCAAATTCCGAATTATTTAACATAATCATCATTTTAATGCTTTCCAGAATCGGGTTTATTGCAAAGTTGGTTCCACACATAATTTGTCTTAATGTGTTTATGTGAAATATGTTTATTTTTTAAATGAGCTCTTCCGTAGAGTGTAGTAAACGTGTATATTTTTCTTAATGTAAAGGATTAAGAGACCCAATAAACTAATTAGAGACGAGGAATGCACATCTGTCACGAACGTACCATCTATAAACGAGTGCAGCATTTGCCAGATTTAAGCATGTGTAACAAATGATTTTAAACAAATTCAGTAAGGTCCACCTGTAATAATGTGCTTCTTTTTCACGTGTACACTCCGAAAACAACGCCGTGTCGAGGTGTTGCGATCAGCATACGTGGCATGCAGCGGTTGCAGTACCATGTAGGGGGGGCTCTCTGTCTCTCTCGGCTCACCGCGGGGCATTGTGGGGCGGAGGCGGCCTTTTCTCTGCATACAGGCGATCGGGAAATCTTCAAGTAAATAACGTTAACAGGGGGGAGGAGCAGTACTAGTGCAGCTTGCTGGAAAAAACAACACTTTAAAATTGTGTTGTGCTGAGCTTCAACTCTTAAAAACCGTATTATTACACAAATATGGGACAGGAGGATCTCATGAGCACAGCCGAAGACGTGGCAGACCAGGTAACTGACGTTTTAGCTCGGCTAGTAGCCGTTAGCTCAGTAGCTGCTAACTAGTTAGTCTGAGAGTAGTACCGTTAGCCTTTTTGAGTGTTTCCTCTTGACAACGTGACTCATTATTGATCATGTTTCTACAAATCCACAGTAGATAGCCAACCGCTTTCATGTGACGTTTGATAAATGCGGTTTCTAGTTACTTCGTGTTTTATATAATGTTGTAGTTGGGTGTTTGAGTCCTGTCATGTGTCTCCAGGTGGATTAGCTTAGCCAGCTTGATGTATTTATTCATGCCGACAAAGTGAAACATCTGTTTGGGAACCACCAACCGAGGTTAGTTAACAGTAACGGGTATGAATGTGGATGGCGACATCACTATGCGTCTGTATCCACCTCATTAACGGTCTCTCAGGCAGACAGCGGTTGTGAAATCACTGAGCTTAGCCTGCAAGTTATAAGCCAACAGGTATTTGCCCATTTGTGTTTTAACACCATAATTGCTTAGCTTTGCATGTAGTTTAAGATTAGCTAACTGTTAAGTTTCTCTGAGGAGAAATGTAGCATTTCCCTAAATGGAGTAGCTGCGTGTGGCCTTGACACAGCTCAACCCCAAAACTGGACCTTCTTTCTATTATGAATGCCACAACTGCCTTTTAGACTGCCTTTTTCATTGTGAGGTTTTTTTTTTATGTCCTGTCATGACTTTAGGAAATTCACTGAGGGGGGAGCTGAGATGTCAAGATCAGATTACAGGTCTGCTTGTGACCCATGTTCCAATGTAGGCAGTGGAATAAAAAGCCCCAGAGATTTGGGTTTTGTATTATTGTAACGTTACCTTCTGTCATTGTGGCAAGTTGATGTAGTCATAGGAAGCTTGAGTGCTGTAGTATTGTTTGTTGGATTCATGGTCTTGTATCTTTTCAGGACTGGACAGACTCTTTAAAACTGTAGCCTTTGAAGAGCACTGTTAGTTACAACATTAAGTCCTGGAGTCAGTTCTGTCTATATATGTTTATATTGGCAACTGTGAGGACTGTACTCGCTACACATGTGAACAACTGCACCATTTCTGTTGATTACTGATCTGATTACAACCACTTTGTTTCTACACTCCTAAGAGGAGTGCTGTGCATTGTAAAACATTTGGAAAAGTGACCTGTCTTGCTTTGTAAAAAAAAAAAAAAAAAAACCCTCTGCTAAGCCCACGTAGATGAGACATCTCTCACTAAGGGGCCCTGAGCTAACGTGTTGCTTGCTCCAAAATGGTCTATTTAGAGACTGTTGCATAGAACTCGTGCTTGCTCGGATTGGTTCACATGTCGTCCATTCATGCCCCTCATAGCAGTCATAGTGGGAGTTGGTGGATGCTGATAGGCTGCTGAGGTCTTATAGTGCTGATGTGGACTGCTGAGTAGGCGGGGCAGGGAGTAGCACCTCTACTGCGTCACTGTACCATCCGAGGCTCCGTTCATTAATTATATTTGAGAGAAGATTGGAATCTAGTTTCTCTTTTGTGTGCGTGCGTAAGCATTGACCGTACTTTAAGTCATAACACAAGAAGCCCTTGGCATTTAGGGTTGTAGGAGGGAAGCACAGCCCTGTTATTGTCTTGACGTGTGTAGGCCACGACAGAACTTCCATTCAGCCTTCTTATACTTTTGAAATGAATTAAATCTGTTCAAATCCAGTTCAATCTTTAGTTAGTAAACCTTAGCTTTTAGTTTCCTACCATATTTAACATAAGTAATGTGTAGGAGTAAAACATTGTATAGAAGTATGATCTCTTCATCACTTTTAATTTTTTTAAATATTTTAGAGAATTTAATGTAATTGCTGTTAAACTCATAGTATGAATAATCAGCATGAATATTTCAAATGCCACCTTATTACAACACTACCTGTCTAGTCTAAACGGTGAAAGACAAACAAACAACCCCAAACTTATTTATATTGTGTACATTCCATTTACTTACTAAAACAAAGCAAACGTGCTCCACAATAAGCATATATCTGCCATAGCTTCAGATAATGGAGTACTCTTTATTACCTACTGTACAATAAGCAACAGATCAAATCTTTTAGGCACCTCTTTGATGAAATGTAGTTATTTGTGTTACATATTGGTAATCCAGTAAAGGGATTTCTTGGTTATCCTGTTACAAGATGTTGCAAGCTCAGCAACGCCTCAGAAACCACATCCTTTGATTGTTTTTTTGCACTTTAAGCCACTGTTTTTCTCATCAATCATATCGTCTCTTCTTTCTCTCTCTTGCACAGTTCCTTAGGATAACCAAACAGTATCTGCCTCACCTGGCACGTCTGTGTCTCATCAGCACCTTCCTGGAAGATGGCATCCGCATGTGGTTCCAGTGGCATGAGCAGAGGGACTACATCGAGGCTACCTGGAGCTGTGGCTACTTCCTGGCTACGTGCTTTGTGTTGATGAACCTCGTAGGACAGTTGGGTGAGTGAATGGAAGGCAGTGCCCTGTCAGGCTACCGATATAACATGAGCCCCCCCCTTAAATTTCACAATAGCAAGTTACATGTGTTTGTGGCGTTACTGGGTGGTGTGTAACACAGCAAATAGTAACAACAATAAGGAGTCAGTCAAATGGCTATCCCTAAAATTGTGCTCAGTGAATGTTATCCCCATAGTCTCTACAGTTTGCTGAATGTTGTGCAATAGATACAAACACAGTGAACTTCCGTTCTGGGTTATAAACCATCTTGCTGATTAGAGAGACCGAGGTGACAGACAAGACTTGTTCAGGGAAGTTTGCACACTTTTGAAGGCATCAGATGTTCTGTTCTTCTCCTGTAAGAACCAGAATATGAAGCTACATTTGCTGGGTTTCATGTTGCATATCAAAAAAGAATTGATTCACTAAATTAACTAAAAAAAATAAAGAGTACACAACCATTACTTCTTCTACTGTGTTCTGTGTGTCTTTGGGCAATAAAGCTGCAGACAAGTTTATTGGCTCCAAACCAGTTAATGGAACTGATCCAATTAGTATTTTTATTCCTGCGAAATTTCAAAAGTTGCCACAAAAAAAAACTGAATGGAAAGAAGGTTTTTGACCAAATAATCTCCATAGCATGACAGGTGATATTGGAACATTTGTCTTGCGGATTCTTTTTCAACATGCTGAAGCTGACAGTTTGGCATAAATGGTATTTTCCATGGACCTACTCCCCACGTGTTTTACTACAATATTGAAAGGTCTAGTGGCAGATGCAGCATCTACAACAATGCCCTCTTAATATGGCAGAACGACAGATATTAAACTTCTCTGCAAAAATAAGATTTTATGCACAAGTGATATTTGTTGTTTTACTTGGTCTTAACAAACATAATAGTAATTATTACGTAGCTCATGTTGGCATGCGTCATCGTAAAGAAGACAATGAAAAATAAAACTGTGTTGCTGTCATAATGACCACAATTTTGTGTCCTAACAGGTGGTTGTGTCCTCATCCTTAGTAGAAATTTTGTACAGTATGCCTGCTTTGGACTATTTGGCATCATAGCGCTACAGGTAAGAACAATGACATTAGAATTAGATTTTCACAAGCAATATGTATTTTTGTATCTGATCTAGAATGTCTTTTTTTCCACCAGACTGTTGCATACAGCATTTTATGGGATCTCAAATTTTTGATGAGGTAAGTGTCTCTGTGTAGGTTTAGTTTTTGTTATTTCACTGCTTATGGTCATAGATAACAAGGGGCTTTATGACTTTGATAGTGTGCTTTTTTTCTGCAGCATTGGACATTTTAATTTGCTACAGTATTAAAAGAGAAAGCTTTTTAGTTGTCACGCAGCAAATTGCTTCCACAAACCAGATGAGGCCATCAGATAAATCCCTTAAATACAGTGTTACGTTGTAGTGTTTCTGCATTTTGTGTATTTTTTAGTCTTTATGAAGTTAGGGTTAACTTTTAGTTCTGAAAGACTAAGTTGTGCAATCAATAAGTTAATCAAGGATGCTAATGCCAATTTGATTACTGACAGATCCTTGAAGTTTTTTTAAATACCATACTCAAAATTCCCAAAACAAAATAAGTTGTTGTGATTGACATTTGCACTAAGAGTGAATGGTTTATTGAACAAAATATACAGATTAATTGATGTTAAGAAGAACACGTAGTTGCTACCACACAGAACATCTTTGTTTCAGTCAGTTATAAGATCAAGATCAGCTGATTGCAGTTTGAAATATGATTGTGCTTTATGCCCGTTGCATTCAAGACAATTGGCTGTTTGACTGAATGCAGCTGTGACGGTCGCTGTCCAAAAATAACCGTCCTCTCACCTCCCCCAGAAACCTTGCCCTCGGAGGTGGTTTGCTCCTGCTTCTGGCCGAGTCTCGTTCAGAAGGAAAGAGCATGTTTGCTGGAGTACCCTCCATGGGAGAGAGTTCGCCAAAGCAGTACATGCAGCTGGGTGGACGAGTACTGCTGGTACTCATGTTCATGACTCTGCTGCACTTTGACTCCAACTTCTTCTCTGTGAGTACTGACAACAACAACCCTTTTTTTGTAACTTTCCATCTGTGACCATGTGAACATGTACTGTAAAGAGTGCAATCTTCACACCACCTACGTTGACTTTCGCTCCCAGATCCTGCAGAACATGGTTGGAACTGCACTCATCATCTTGGTGGCCATAGGCTTCAAAACCAAGCTGGCGGCGTTGACTCTCGTCGTGTGGCTTCTGGCCATCAACATCTACTTCAACGCCTTCTGGACCATCCCCGCCTACAAGCCCATGCACGACTTCCTCAAGTACGACTTCTTCCAGACCACCTCAGTCATCGGTGGTCTGCTGTTGGTGGTGGCACTTGGACCTGGAGGAGTGTCCATGGATGAGAAAAAGAAGGAGTGGTAGGCCAAAGGCGGGTTAAGACGAGAGGATTGCACACCACCACTAACTTCCCCCACCGACTGGGACTCAAAGACCTTCCCTCCTCCAGTTCCATCCACCAAGGAACACCCATTTCATTTTTTTTCTAGTTTATTTTTTATCAATCCACTCGCACCACCTCACCTATCTATGGACATTTCCTTTCTATTTTACATCGTACATAATGCCAGATTTCTTTTACACAACTACAAGAATAAAAAAAGACCTGTCTATTTCAAAGGTATACAAATGACGGATGATTATAAAAAAAAAGTTACAAAGAAAAAGGCTTATTTGTTTTGTGTGCAGAAGGGACGAAAATGATTTATTGTATTTTATGGGTATCAGCCATGAGTTATAATAGATTACCGTTCATATTTTCCGAATAAATTCAGAAGAGCGGACCGAGTGCAGCAGTTTGACCCCCTCCCCCATGGATGCTGGTCTTTTTTTGCCGTTGGATCTTAGTGTCAGAGACTTACTCTTTATATCAAACTCGGCACAGATTTGACAGCAACTCGCCTTGACTCTCCAGGTTTCATCTCCCCTGTTGATTTCCTTTCGACACTGTAGCCTTTCAAACATCTTTGCATCTTCAATCTCGTCTGACTCCAGTTCATGGGGAGTTAAATTCGGGGGGGGGGGAGGGACAGGCAGACATGTACATTGTGTTCAAATTGGTGGATTGCAGTCGTGCTTCATTGAAAGTTTCAACAAAATTGTTAGCTCCAGAACTTGTTATTGGGCATTTTGTACCGTACGTCTTTGGCAAATGCCTAACTCGTGAACTGTTTATGATCCGGGTCATTAAGGGTGGGAGGCTCAATGTTTGTGAAACGCCATCATCTGCGATCTAGAAAAGCAAAGCGGTCGTAGCAGAGTCACTTGCTATCTGGACTTGTTCAGTGTTTTTTGCCCTGTGTAAGACATAAAATTTAAAAAAATAATTCAGTGTATTAATTTCAAAGGTTTATATTGTATTTTTGATTTGTTTTTTGATTTTGGAACTTCATGGCGAAGAAATAAAAAATTCAAAAATATAAAGTTACTGTCTCGATGCAGGTTTTTAGCCCTTATGCCTGAAGACTGAAGAGCTGAAGAACTTCGGCAGACCAGATAATCAAATGAATGTAAATTCTCCACAAATGAAGTATGACCATACAGCAGCAACAGTCTTCATAAGGACCCAGCTTCTCAAAATATGGTAATGAAAAAGATATTGTTTGGCCATACTGAAAGGTAAGTTTATATTTGGCCAGGTGTTGGAAAGTCACAACCTGTGTCAAGACTGACCTCACGGCCTACGATGTTCAAACTTTACTGCAATGGAACTGTTTGAGCCATTTAGTGTTGGTTTCTTAGTTTATACTTTTCTTGGTGTCAGTATCCCTCTCTTAAGCGGACAGTTACCATGTTGATGAGTCACGCATCCCAACTAAGCAGTAAATGGACTCTGGTGGTAGATTTCAGTGTGTTTGGCCTGCTGGAGATGTAACAGTAACTCAAAGACGAACACGATTGAACGGCACTAAACCATGAGCTGGATTTTAAATGTGAAGTACTATCGGAGAAAACAACGCTTCAGTCTGCAATCCACAACTACAACATAGAAGAAGCAAGCAACCTATGAATAAACTTGGTATGCTTGTCAGTAATGCATTGTAGCACGTTTGTAACATTCCATTCACCACGTGGCTATTGGCATTGGGCCAATTGGTCGCAACATACTTGTATCATTTTAAAAATAAGATGTGAGGCAGAGTATATGACAATGTATTGCATCTGAAGATGGGGTGGGTGGTTGAGAAGCATGGGCCCCTGCTGGGCTGGGGGAGGGGGAGCAGGAGCAGGGGGATGGGGCCAGGACTGCCTCATTACAGTCAAACTCCTTCAGTTGGTTTGCCAGGCGCAGATCATTCATAGAGTATGGGGCTCTGGGCTGGTGATTGGTTATTTGTGTGAGGCGTCTCAAGATAGAAGCAGAGTCACTGGTGTCAGTTTCTCAGTACAGTCGTTTAGGCTCTCTAACCGCCTTGCTAAAACCTGCAGTTTGATTCTTAATACAAGTCCTTGTCCCCATTCTCCTGTTCCTTCATCAACCTTTAGCTGCAGTTTAGCTGTTAACCGGGTTTGTTGTGGTTCTTACTTCCTGCTGGTGCATGATGGTATATAGCTGTCTTCACACAAGCTGATGTATGGAGAAGTCCCAGCCTCATGTGTACTCAGCCAGACTGTTGGTAGCAGTCCTGAAAATATCCCAGTCTGTGCTGTCCAAGAGCAAAATCCCCCAGATGAGTTTCCTCCACCAAAGAGACATTTCTTCTCCAAACCTTTTATCTGGTTTCATTTATTGAACAAGTTGTAGCAAGAAGATGTCAAAAGTACCCATTATTCACATAAATGGCAACGGTTAGAGAAAAGTCTAACAAAATGAATATGAATTTGTGACACAAAACCTTGTTTTATTTCTTGAATGTAATCATTAAAGCATCATCACAGTATTTTTTTGGAGGGGGCCCAGCTCTAAAATACTGAACTACTATTTATAAATTGAAGTCTAGATATTCTGACGCCAATCGCTGCATCCTACAATTCCCACAATGCAACTCGAGAGCATCTTTACTAATTTGTGAATGGATGATGCAACGTGAGTGGGACTGAAGCCTTTTAACCCAACACGCTGCAGCTGCTCTCCTCCAGTTCTCACCGGCGGCGACAAGGTCTGTGGATAACGCGCGCACCTCTCTCCCGTAAGTACGACCCTCTTTCTTGTTTGCTCTTTGTATTTAATTCAATGTAATGTTTTATCTGTCGATCACAGCAGCATCAAGTCGTAGTCAATGACGACTGTTTTTTTTTTAACGGACACGCGTCGTGTTTGGCAAAATACGTCACGTTTTCTTTTTCGCCTGATTAATGCTGATCATCCATTTATGTTCCGATCACTGGCGAAAATTATATTGAAGTGATTGATTTATATTTGCACTCATAAATCATTCATTAAAAACGCGTGTTGCATGTGTTGTTTTTACTCAATGCATTTCTTTTTCCCAATGTGCAAACAATCTGAAAAAAAAAACACCTCATAGTCAAATGACATTATTCTTCAGAGATCCTAGTTAGTTCACTCATGTTGTACATTTACATTTCCTCCCCAGCTAGTGATGACACAATGGCCTCCTTGTTGTTTTTTCTCTCCTGCCACTCAACAGCTGCTCCACCTGTGTGAGTGAATCCCTCAGCATGTCTAAAGGAACCGTGGTTCTGGCTTACAGCGGTGGACTGGACACGTCCTGTATTCTGGTTTGGCTGAAGGAACAGGGCTACGATGTAATCGCGTTCTTGGTAAGGTTTAGGGACCAGTGTATGGGAAAGGGGTGTCTGTTAAATGTGCTTCCAACCTCTCTTGTCACACCATACATCACTGAAATTTTACAAGTTACTGTTTCCAGGCATACCTGTCATACAGGCATGTCAGGGTTTTGCATTGGCTGTGGCCCAAAAAAACAGTCTGAGCTATTATCAGTTAACTCCCAACCTCACAGGATTTGGCTTCATAATGACAACACAGATCTAGCTGGATTTACTTTTTGCCTGGAGGCAGTTTAGAAATGCAAAGCAGGCAGATCTCCTAACTTTTCTATCAGTGGCTTTGTGGGTCGGTGTGGTGATGGTGGTGTGGGAGTGAGGGAGGGAGGGAGCGGGATTGTCTTTTCACTGCTGTGACAAGTGAGGTGCAGCCCTCTTTTTAGATTTGGCTCTCCAGGGGAGTAGAAGAAGAATAGCAGTCACTGATCCAATCCATAATCAATTGTCTGATGAAACTATGCATTTGTCTCAACTTGTCAGAGACAATTATGTCAGCAGGCAGGCAGAAGTATACAATGATAACTGCTTATTGCTTGCACTGTCATGTGAAAAGATGAGTTTTTTTAATTTGCAATGTTGATATGTGTAAGTAGCATTAACTTAAATAAAGCGCCGGATATGTAAGTAATGGGAATGAGTCGACTTGGTGCCGCTGACTGTCATATTGAGGTTTTGTAATATGTATTGAATTGGAGCGTTGGATGTGACTCATCCAAAATCTCTGGCACTGAAATTCATATAATATAGTACTGCCAATATCCGAATTTGTCCGACAAGTTTGTCCGGTCTGTTTACGAGAGTAGTATCATGTCTTTGCAGGAATGTAGGAACAGATGTGATCTGAATTACAAGATCACGGATCGGCAGAATTAACACATGCACAGTCATGAGCCGGCATGTCTGTACATAGATGGCCTTGCTTGTTATTCCACAGGAGCTCTAATCGAAAGTGACGGCACCGTTTAGTTTCCGTTGCAAGTATTTGTGAAAATGTATGTATTTGAGTCACTGTGATGTGCAATTAAATGTGTGTCTCTCTCCAGGCCAACATTGGGCAAGATGAAGATTTTGAAGCAGCCCAGACAAAGGCAGAAAAGCTCGGCGCAAAGAAGGTAAGAGACTGAATGAATGAAATATGCTACTGCATATTTCATTCATAATATATCTAATAAACAAAGAAATTGCTATACGATCTCAAATTCAGTTCATCCATAATTAATGGAACAAAAGAAATCATCCGTTATTTCTGTTCCAAGAAGGGAAAGATGTCATTCAATATTTCTCACATTGAAAATTGCCCGTACATTATGACTGAAGACTTAACATTAAACACCGGTTGTGTGTCCTGATGTTTGTTCCTGTGTAGGTTTTCATTAAGGACCTGCGTTCAGAGTTTGTGCAGGACTTCATCTGGCCCGCGGTTCAGGCCAACGCCGTCTATGAGGACCGCTACCTGCTGGGCACGGCTGTAGCTCGGCCCTGCATCGCCCGCAGTCAGGTCGAGATTGCTCGCAGAGAGGGTGCCCAGTTTGTCTCCCATGGGGCCACGGGAAAGGTAAACCAAGACACGGGACAAGACACGACTCTGAGGAGGGAGAACATCCAATAATCTGCTCTGTGACTAAATCCACAACCCAAATTAAATCTACTTAAAGTATTTTTACATTTTATTACCTTTTTATGCTTCAGCTGAGACAGAAGAGAGTAAGTTTGCTGGGTGATACAGAACTAAAGCCATCTTTCTGTCCAGGTATTGAACCCTCAGCATTGTGATAACAGGCTGTGTGACTGATCCACGAGGACGCCCTCCCCGTCAGTCTTTCCTAAATGCAAACCAATAAGGTCACTGTCCATAGTCTGGGGACGTGGATTTAGGCCAGGTTTGCAGGGTTGAAAATTAACTTTCTTTGACCAAACAGTGACTCAGAAATCTACCCTCCATATAGCCACTTCATTCAGAGAGTGTCATTGTCTTCAGTCATGTTTTCTTTATATGTAAATGGATGTTTCCTGCAATTCTAAAACAGATGTGATCATCGCTATCTTCTGCTCCTTTATTTGCACTGAACCGTCAGCTGAATGAGTCACTGCAAATCAAAGAAAAATGCAAATGTGTTTTGGCTCTGGAGGCCTGTTGAATAGTTTCCTGATTAGTATGAGTGAGCAGTGAGTGAATCTTTTTTTAAATTTCAGTCTGGATTTTAATGCCGAATTTGACAGCTTAATCTGTACGCCTCTCACATTGATATTCCAGTAAAGTCTGTGGACACTTTGTTCCAAACATCTGTCTTTCCCTCACGCCATGTTGGCCGTGTTCATGTGTCACTGAGACGTTTTACCTCCTGATCGGCTGTGAATCACGCGGCATTCTCTATTTTTTTGTGGTTTGGAGGAATATCAAGAGCTTTTTACGATATCAACTTTAGTCAGGGCGTTCTTATGTAGAGCAGCGATCAATGAAGTTTTTAATACAAAATGATAATGATAACTAAGGTTTTTACGGATTAAGTTGAAGTTAAGTTATACAAGTAGTAGAATTGTTTTGCATTGTGATTGAGTTCAAAAGAAATATGTATTTGAATTGCTTTAATATGCCTTTACAAATATTTTAGTATTATTTCTTGTTCAGTCAGTCTAAAATGCAGTGTCCACATTGAGCCTGGAGATGGAGACAGATACCACACCATAAAGCTACAATACAGAGCTCAGATAATACCTCCTAACATCAACTGTGTTTATTCATTGTCTTATGTATTGTGCTCTTTGAATGTCATGATTAAGACAATGCAGTTTGCTTCCCTTTTTTCCATTTTAGTTTGCATCTTGATGCTGATTAATGAAAAAAGAGACGCTAAGAAAATATTGGACTGAAAACACAAACGGGATGTGATCATATGTCACATGTCAATCCAAATATAGGAAACATCAACGCTCAACAGTGCACTAGTGCCGGTCAATTAATTGGCAATTAATCAATAAGAACATTGACAGAAAAGTAATCTGCAACATTATTATAGTTGGGTTTTTTTTTAGGATATTGTATGTCTTTTGGTGTTTTTTATATTCTATGATGGTTATTCAAATATGTCAACTTGAGCTTTGGTAAATAGCTAAATACTTTATTTTCTGAACCTATCAAAGACAAACAATTAAATGAATAATATAATGATCTGTTACTGTGCACACTGTCGGATAGAGTTGTTGATTTTAAACTGAACATAACTACAGCTGAACATTGACTTCCTTGTGGCACATGAAGCTGAGCCGTTGTGTTTGTGTCTTTTAGGGCAATGACCAGATTCGTTTTGAGCTCACGTGCTACGCCCTTTACCCTGAAGTTGAAGTAAGTTGGCTGTTTTACAGTACGGCATCTGTTAATGATGGTGCTGCAGCCGGGCTGATTCTCTCTCCTTCTGTTGGTGCCGCTCAGATCATTGCACCGTGGAGGATCCCTGATTTCTACAACCGCTTCCGGGGGAGATTAGACCTGATGGAATATGCTAAGGTAACGCCGTCAAATCTGACGTATTATCCCTGACGTGTTATAGTGCATTTTGGTGGTGTCTAGGGCCAACTAAACATGACTTAAGATATCTTCCATTGATTTAGAATTATTGATTCCCCATTTGGTCTATGTATGAAATGTCCAAAACAGCACAAAGTAGTGACCTAAAATTGGAACCAAACAACAACTTGTGATAGATGAAAGTACTGCATTTATTTCAGATGAACATTTAAGTTTATAAAAGTATCTAATTGGAAATTTTTGGTTCCTTTTGTCTGAAGCGTTTGGAAATGTTTATCAGCAGCATATTAAAAGAAAAGCAGTGATTACATTGAACCAGAAATATCCGCCTTGGTTATTGTATCGTATAAAACTCTAATATATCTATGAATTGTTTACTCTCCTTATGTGATAACCATATAGTGCTCTCATTGTATGATACAGCCCTCCCAATATTTGATTAATTATTTTTCAAATCTATAGCCAGCCTAATATAAATTAAGTGTTATCTACCTCAATAGTTTCTTCACAAAAAATGTAACCCTTAAATCTCTTCACCATTTTAGATTTATTATGTGAAAAATACAATAAAAATGTATTATTACATCCCTATTGTCTTGTCAATCAAGTTCACACTCATGATTATATTAACAGTTATGTTACCATACCCAGACTTGTGTTATTCAGACCTCACACTCAGTTATTGGCAGTTTGTTCACATGGTCTCATTAGATGGTAGTTTTTGACCGGTTTCCCCACTAGAGGGTGGTCCTCTTTCAGTGAACACCACTCTCCTGTTGGCCTCTGGAGCGCTGGTGAAATCATACAATCTTAAAACACTGAGTTGTTGACTTTTCCTTTGAATATATGTCTTCATTTTTGTTTGTTTGTGTGGAGCTTTTTGGTAACGCAAAAACAAACAGCCGCTTGAAATAGACTCTAACCTTCAGGTGCCGTTAGCTTCCAGCAAACGGGATGCGACATAACAACACGCTTTCTCTGTCAAACTGTAGGAACATGGCATCCCTGTGCCTGTCACTCCTAAGGCCCCCTGGAGCATGGACGCCAACCTCATGCATATAAGGTGGGTACGGCTGCTGCCATGCACCTTTTCTAGCCTCTTTCAATATTTTCTTGTTTTTTATCGGAGGTCATTTTCTGTATTTTGTTTCTTCACAGTTATGAGTCTGGCATCCTGGAGAATCCCAAGGTAAGACCAGTTCACAATGGCACGTCTCCAAATTAAACAAAAATCAGTTCTATTTGTAGTTTTTTTAACTCCTCCTCTTGTTTCAGCCTTTTGAAATGTGATAATAATGAAACCCACACATTTATGGACACTACAGAAATGTCTTTGCATATACAGTCAACACTGTTATGAAAAAGCACTGGTTGAATACATAGAAAGTCGCTCTTCTTGTATAACATAATGTTATTTCACACAAATGTGACAATACTGACTTTAATTTGTATGCTTAGTTCTAATCGCTGACACGACGGTGACAGTGAAAACATAAACCTGAACAGATTTATATGCAAAGTCTTTGGACATCTGGACAGTCGATGTTCCCTTTAGATCAGTACCTGGTTTTTATGAATCAAAATTACACTGAACGTTTGTCATCCAACACAGAAATTGATTTTTAAATTGGAACAGTTTTACAGTACAGTAAGAAAATCCCCTTTGTCCTCTCTCACACACGTAATGTTCGCTGTCATTCCCACGACAGCAGACACATAAAATAATACACACGCATACACATGTACTGTTAAAATGCATCCTCAACAGTAAAAATATTACAGAAGTGAAGTTACTGTCTCCTCTGCTGACCCATGCCAGCACCAGCCGGGACCAACACCACGCTCCCACATTTCCATGGGTGAGGCAGAGTTTGATCTCTGCCGGGGTCAAGGGTCAAAGCAGTACATACAGGTTGCCCCCAGTGACCCCCAAAGCTCCCATCCCTTGGTCGCTGTGTCTGTGTCTGTGTCTCTCCTCACCCCGGGTCTTCGCCGGGCCCTGGGAAGAGCCCGGGACACACAGACACTGACTTGTCGTCAGCAACGCTTCGACTAATTCCCGATTTCATGGGAGCCGGGTAGGGGGAAGGGTTAGGGCGTTGCGCCCAGCTGGGGCCTCCTGAGTTCCAGCCCCAACTCCTCGGGACCTCATTGTTCCACTGGTTGCGGCGCCGCAGGCTGCGACGTGGGAGGGGAGCCATTTCATCGTGACACCGTGACACCAAAATGTCACCAGTAACAGTAAAGTACAAAGGCGGCGCACCAGACAGATGAGTCCCCAATGGACGGGGTGTCACATGGAGGCGAGGGGGTCCCGCGCTGCTGGAGTGGAGATGCAGGGGCAGGGCCACTGTAACTCGCAGACCTCTATCTCACTCTCGCTCTCTGTCCCTTTCCCACCCCTCCGCTGCTTCTTCATTGGTCGGCCTGTGGAGAAATGGTTTTAAGAAGAATGAGGCGAACCGTCTCAATAGCATAGCGATGTACGATGACAGTATTGTGCAACCGGTTCATTCAGGGGTTTTGTTTTGGACCATTTACTCCAATATTGAATCGATTAATGGCATTAAATACAATGAAATATTTATGGTGCAGGGGTCCAGAGTGGTAAAAGGATTTGAATACATTACCCAGGGCACAAAATTGTATTTTGAACTTTTAACAAGCTGTGATTATTGCGAAATTGTCAGTGGCCACAACCTCTGTCCTCCCACCCCCCTCTCCTCCCTCTGGCAAAGTGTTTGATAATTAGGGTCAGAGTAAACATCTCAACAACAATATATCTAAACAGAATTTCCAGCTTTTAACATTATTTTAACTGCAATTCAAAGCAGGAAGTTATTGAATTGACGAGCAGGAGCCAGTGTTGCAATAACATAATGGATTTCTAACCAAAATGCTCAAACCAACATGACAGATTTTGATCGACCTGTAGGGTCATCTTAAAGAGGTCATCATGTTCTAAGTATCTCCCTCTGTATCGGCCTCTCTCTCTCCTCCAGTTACAGCCCTTAAGGCTCAGGGTGGACCTCAACTATTCAAACCCCACAACGCCCCCACATGTGATACAAAGGCCCCTCTCTGCTCAACACAGTCAGATTAGGAAATGTCCGAATGGTCGCTCATATGTTCTCCTGTAGATAAGAGTCAGCAGAGTTCAGGTTACTCTATGATTAACACGGTATCCTTCCTGATAACCCCAAACCTGAAGCACAATGGCCCGGTGACTTTTTTTGTATTTACTAACTTCCATCTGGCAGCATTAACCTATGTGAAGACATGCGCCCAGGGCAATGTCTGCCATCATGTTCATAAAGTCACATTTAATACGATTAGCAGTTACCTGTTGACTGCGTTGAGCTAATGGTTGATGTTAAGTTGAGCAAATCATGCATCGACATAAAACTGTGGTTTTGTTGTCGGAGTTGGATTATATGCCTGAGATGATATGTCTTCAATATCTTTGCTTGTTTTTGACCATTGTAGGCAATGTTGCAAAGCAGTTAACAGGTCTGCTTCATAGCAGTATTGGATATACAGGATATATAGAATATACAGGATATATATATATACATACATATACACAATTAGCCATAAATAACATTCCCACTTTCTTATTTAATCTATAAATGTTGCTGAATTTAATGTTCCAGAGTAGGAATATATACCAGCGTTGCAATATTATCGAGCATATGCCACGTCCCTTGTATGTTATATTCATCCAATTTGATCAGCCGTATGCCAATTAATAGACTCCACAGTCCGCCCACTACTTCCTGTCTCTCCACACATGAGCAGTCAGGGCTCAGCCTGAGGCAGCCTGACACTCGTCCTGAGTCATTAAAACATCACCTCAGTCTTAATTATAGCTCGTGTCAGTGAGCCTCCTCGGGCCCGCTGCGCTCTTTGATCAGGGGGCTGATGGGCCGCTGCTCGTGTTGACCAGGAGTAAAGGAGCGTGACGCCAGGCCTCCGCACACCTAGAGGAAATGAAAACTTGTTTTCTGCTGGTCGCATGGCCGGCTGGAAAGAAGGATGGACAGAAGACTGCCCCCAGGGGAAGGAAGTGGGCTTGTAGGTGTATGTATGCATGTGAATGTGTGCTTTGAAGCAAGGAGGTCAGCGTTTGTCATGTGCCTTCGCCGCCCTCGGGTCTGATTGGTCTGACCTGTAATACTTAGCGAGAGCTCCCTTTATCCATAGCTTTTCCTCTACGTCGTGCTTGTTGTCCTGATTATATTCAGCCGAGGCCCTAACAGTAACCAAAACATCCTTGGTGTTAAGAATATAGATATCTCTTCAGCACATTGTTTGTATATTGTTTTATTCTTGTCTCAATTTGCCATGTTTGCATTTTAAAGAGAGAAGGACAGACTTGAAACGTGGTGATTTAAGTGTCATTTCCAACCCATTGCGCCAAAGATGTTTTCCCCCATCCTCTTCTCTCCTACCCCCCTCTCAACTCTCCCCTCCTCTCCTACCCCTCTCCCTCCTGCCACCTCTGCCTCTTTTGGCTCCGTTGGCTTCGATTGAAAACCAATGAGGCAACTAATATGTGGAAAGATAGAAATTTACTTGCTTTAAGTTCATGCGTCAGCCTTCTTCTGTGCTGTATGGGCCACGTTTAGCACAACAATATGGCAGAAGCAAAGACTGCCAAAGGAGCTGCTCTGTGCTACATGATGGTGCGCTTCATGCCCCATTTCCCACCAATACCCCCTGCCCCCGCCCTCTCTGCCGCTACCTTTTCCACTCTTTCAGGGCCATGGCTTTGGGACAGGTCCACCTGCAGGGGGTTTGAATTGAAATGCATTGATCTCTGGCACACTGGAAACGAGCCCATTCCCCGTACTTTTCCTTTTTTTTTCTTTGTATCCAATCGACCAATAGTAAGTTTAAGCTCTCGTGGGTTGGAGTATGCATGAGTTTTCAAGCATTTCTCAACCAGAGCCATGAATTTGTATACATTTTAAAAGTGCACAGGGGAAATTGTTGTTTTTTCTAAGCCATACTGCAGTTAATCACACTTTAAAGACACTCACTCGGGATATAAAGGGATATTTTGATACTCTGGAAGTAAACTAAAATTCTTTCTAAACCAGAAATCAAAATCTTTATACACCCAAAGCTGAATTATAAAGATACACGTACATGTTTTTGGGTAGAAAGAGTTAGAGCTGCTTGTTTAATTAATGCAAAACCATAGAAGTAATATGTAACAAGTTTTCACGTAATTTAGCAACCACAACCAGCCTAAAGACAGTGCCTCAGTTATGATACACTTTTTTTTAAACAATAAACATAAGAACCAATCATTTACAGCCATAGATACATAGACATTCATATTCTCCAGTATTTAAAATTCAGTCCATCTTCCCCCCTCAAAGAGCATCAAAAGGCCTTTTAGGGGAGTCATTTCACCCCTCTCCTGCTCGCTCTCATTTGGCATCTTTCAGGGCACTGAGGCAGAAAATAAAGGAGAGGAAGACGGGCGCCTTCAGTCAATTTTGGTGTTTAGTTAAAAGGAAGCAAAGTGATTGCGCTGCTCGTTTTCTCTTCACTGACAGGCGACGAGCGGATGCCGATTAGTTATTGTATGATGATTTAGTGTCTGGTAAAGCTTTCCATTTAAATGCGCCCAGTAGTTATTTTGCATAGTCCCCCTGCAATTTGCTTCAGCTCAGGAGACATTGGCCATCGTCTTGTCCTAATGCTGTGTAATTGTTGGAGGGCCACATCGCTGGGCAGACACGTCAGACCGCCACGCTCTTTTAGGTCCCAACCGTGACTTACTGAAATCGTTCCTGGCTCCCACCATCTGGAAAAACGACAAACATCTGTCACCCGGGACAACTTTAGTGGATTTAGGGTGTGGACTTTAAGGCTTTGTTGTGTGATGCCCATTTAGCGAAAATGCTTCATTTGAAGATGAAATGGAGGAAATGTCACTCAGAAAATCAAAACTGTAAAACTGGAAGATTAAAGGGAAGTGAAGACGGGGAGGGAAGAACCGCGGGCACATGATGGAATTGGCAGATTTTACCGAGAAGCAGAATGTTATTGAGGACACACTGTTGCTCAAATATATTCTGTCGTACTATCTGGTGTGCTTTGACAAGTGTTCACTATTTTTGGGGATGCAAGTCATTTCTTTCTTTTGCCCGCTCCCAGTATCTTTCTCTTTCTCTCTGCACCCTACTTTTCCCCGCCTCCCCCTGTGGTGAAAGGCCATGCAGGGAAAATGAAACCAAATAGAGGAGAAAAATGGGACATTGATTTTTTTTTTCTTCTCTCTTTTTGTCCTCGCTCAACTCCTGATGGTGTTTTCAGGTTTCTCCTTTTTCACGCCTCATCCTCTCTTTTCTTCTCCCGCTATGTCTCGAGTTGTCCGTTATCACATCACTCAATAGTCGCCTCGCCCGTGGTCATGTTGTTTGATGAGGTCTCAGAAGGTCCTGGTTATTCATTGAAGAAAATAAAAGTGTGTGAAATAGAGGGTAAGTGTGTGTTTTTGTGTGTTTTTCAGATTCATGCTCCGGCCGACCTGTACCTGATGACCAAGAACCCGGAAGATTCTCCCAACACCCCCGATGTCCTGGAGATAGAGTTTGAAAACGGTTTGTGCTTGCGTCATGCGTCACTTGTTCTCTCAGTCTGCTGCTTTTCTTTTCACATTTTCGGTTTCCAAAATGTAATGGCCAAAAAAATAATTATTCATATTAACTTTTAAACTTAATTTAAAAAAATCTCAGGACTCTATCCAGGCTTAGTTTCTGAAACGTGTCACCTATCAATATTGATAGGTTGCAGTATTGTTGACACACACACACACTGCAAAAGACACTTCACACACTTAGCATTTATTGAAAGATCAGTTCTGAACTCCGACATTGCATCAGTAAGAGTCCACGTCCCTTCATGTTACTTAACATTGATGGTTACCGCCGCAGGGCTACAGCTCTCACGCTGACCCGGAGGCAGTTTATCACCATTCCTGACCACCCAGACTTATCCTTAACCCCTCACAGCATTAGTTGGTCCAAAGCTGCCATGTTTGGCCCGGGGGCACACACACACAGGCCGGAAGTTTTAAGTCCAGCTAATACACCATGCCGCCCCTCAGGGCTGGAGTAACGCTCATTAGATATATTGCCGTGAGGGCTGAGCTGAATAGTGGAAAGTGTCACATGTTTGCGTAAAGAGAATATGGCAAGAAACATCCTTGCCTGGGGCGAACGGCACAGATGTCCCTTCATCCCTTGTCAGTAGCGGAGGCTGCAGAGCGCTGACATCAATCGGCTGAGAGACACTGGCTCCTCTGATCACATGGGCTTGATGGGCAGCTTTATGTTGTAATATATATGGCTGGCAGAAGATTTGGTGGGAATATATCTGACCATTAAAGCAGCTAAGAAGTGTTAATGAAAATGGCATTCTGTGCTCAAACGTATCTGCACTGAAATGGTGTTGCGGATATGTTCTTTGGGAAACTGGAAACACTTTACCAGTTCCCCCAAAGAAAATGTTTAACTATAAAACAAGTAGGTTGGTGCTGGTTCGTCTGGAGATGAGATGGGCTTTTGTAAAACAGTGGGGCAGTGGTGTAGCCTGGTCTGGTTTCGCGGGTTCTTTGCAGGCCTGTGCTCCGTTTTCACACATATTCTCTGTGCCTTTATTGAGCACCCTATGACAAAAGCTGTTTTAGTTGTCCACACAAAGGCCCGAGCCTACTCCTCCCTCTGAGCACAAGATCAGCAAAAGAATGTTTCATTTCATTCCCCCTCCCACCTTTTCATCCCTGCCTTTCTCACCAAAGTTTTCTCACTGATTAAAAAAGAATATTTAACGACAGCAACCTTTTCCCCCGTCAAACACTCCATTCCCCGATTCTCTCCCTTTTTTTTTTAAGAAAGAAAAAAAAATGTCATCCCTCCCTCCTTTCATGCCAAAGAGGTGGAGAGGAAAAGGAGACAGAGTGGAAAAATGTAAAGCAGTAATTTTTCCTACAACTGTGTCTGTGCTTCCATTGTCTGCACTGTTAGGCTGCGAAAAACTGAAGAAAAGGATCACGGAGAGAAAAAGACCCCTCAGTGAATGATAGAACCCGCATGATGGAGAGAGCGAGGAAAAAATAGAGCACAGGGACGAAAGGCCAGCCCCTACACTCCCACGTTCAGACACTTAATTTATTTGAACTTTTAATCTAATTATTAGGTATCTGGGAGGGGGTGCAGTTTTGATAATGCACCATCCATACTGCCCTCTCCTGCACTGGGAGGTACTTTTTCTTCCTCCATGGGAGCCGCCACCATTCCCGCGATATGAGAATGGGCCATCAACAAAGCCCTTGTCTAAAAAAAACAAAATTGTCAAGTCCTTCACGTGTCATTCCTGTGAGGGCTTTGTAAACGCCGGTTGAAAGGCAGAAGTGCTGCTCTTCTCTTTAAAGCCATGTGACTGACAACTGCAAGCATGCTAAAGTATGTGTAGGACTCAACGCCGCCGGATGGATGGAGAGCGAATATCAGCAGATCTTTTCTCACTTCCTCTTCTTGTGTAGGCTGCAAATGGTTATATTCCCTTCTACACACCCCCCCCCCCCACACACACACACACACTCTCTCATGTCTCGTGTTTGTTTCCTCGCCTCCACCTTTGGCCTGTGTTGCTCATTGAAGGCCATGAATAAGCAGGTCCTTGACAGTGATTGATGTGTACTTGGTTTAAGTGGCTTTAGAGAGGAAGTGTGTTGAGCGAGTGTGGGTGTTTTAAAAAAAAAAAAAAAAAAAAAAAAAAAAACATAATACAAGGATGATGGGTGATGATGAATCTGCAAGTGTGTGTTTTTTTTCTCCCGCACATGCGCATGAACACACAAATACTCAGTGGCGCAAAAAAAAATCTCAGCGCTAAAGAGAGTTTGGGTAACAAAGCTGCGCGTGTAATTGAATTAGGAAAAGGCCTGCCCACGATTTCACAGCTTTCAAATGAGCAGGGCCTTTGAATTTATTAGCCCTTCTCGCCGCCTCCTTTTGTAATGGTTTCTACTTTTAGCTGACGACTATTGATTTCAGTGACTGAGATAACGAGCGCTTGTCAACAGATTTGATCAACTCTTTGCTGTTTAGGTTTTTTGTAATATATTTTTCCATTTGTTTTCAAAAGCCGTGTTCCAAAACTGTTGATGTGTAAAGGTTACTTTTTGATCCTGATGAAAACCACTTTATCTGTGTTGCCCTGCTTGTAGATAATTAACATTTTGTCCTGATAGTGAATGATACCATACAACTTCATTCAGGTGCAGGTTTTCTCTCCCTATAAAGGTTAAAAATGACCGTTTTTAAAATGCAGCTTGGGGATTAAAAACAATCATTATACGCCATTATGGTGGAAAAATGAGAGCAAAAAAGCATACTTTCAAGAATAAATTCAGCTGCCTTTTTTTAAATTTTGCTGTTAATTCTCCTCGTATGACAATCAGCCCGCTGTGTTGAATCAACTTGCCTTTCAGCAACTCTCAGCCAACCAATTGGTTGCTTTTTTAAAAATGCTTCATGCATACATTTGTAGGAATGTTTACTCTGTTAGATTTGAACGGTTTGGTTAACTGTGGCCTAATACTGGAAGGTACAAAGTTATATCACATACTCAAAATTAATAATCACTTAAGTAATGCATGACACTGATGGCTGTGAAAATATATAACATGTTCTTGTTATATGTTTGACAGTATAGGGTACTATATACAGCTGTAAATAGTGGTCTGAATGTGTCTGTTCATGAAAATGATTTACTTCAAAATACATCTGTCTAATCAATTTATAAAGCCTTTACATTTATTGCCATACATTACAGTACCAGATGGGTCACAAGTACACTATAAGTCATATGAATTTAACATAATTAATTGTCAAATAGTGTTTATTTTAATGTCGTTCGTGTGATTTCATTGAATCAATTATTTTTACCTTCAGGAGTGCCTGTGAAGGTGACCCATGTGAAGGAAGGCAAATCCAAGGACTCCCCGCTGGATATCTTCTCATACCTCAATGAGATTGGGTCAGCATTTTTTTTTTTTTTTTTTTTTCTAAAGTATTTAGTGAAAAACACTTTCAGCACCTCCATGAATGATCTGTTGGATGTCCAGTGAGAGAACTCCTCTATCAGGATGGTATGCAAGTGTCCCCAGAGGTGTAGCATTGGTTAAGTTCACCACCTCTGGAATGAAGTGTGAGTCTGTCGCTGCTGGCCTGGGATCAAATCCCACCAGAGTTTTCCCTCCTGCGTCTCCTCCACTCGGTCTCCCTCTCTGCTTTCCAACTGTCCGCGTAAATGAAAAGCGTTGAAGGTGAGCTGACTGAGGAAACATCTTTCCTGAGGCGCTTTTGAGCCTGTTGCCGATTGGGATTTTCTCTTTTGGGAAATTGTCATCAACTTTACACGTTGTCATTGAGTTTCATGAGGCATCAGTTTATGCTTCGTCTTCATTTCGTGCATTGCAAACTTGATTGTAACTTGTTTTTGAATTAATGGCTTGGATTTAATTCCCTGTGTCAGGGGGGACTAAAATAGTTTTTTAGCTTTGCTAATGTAATATTTGAGGAGAGGCTATGATGAATAAATGGGACTCTGTAGCAGATGCCTCTGCTAGCTTTAGGGTTAACCAATGACTTTACCAATGATGCTCTCAGGTGAAATATTTTAACAATAGTGTGAATTATTTCCTAGCTTGATATGAAAATCTTTAATTTTGTATTCAGATGCTTTTGACGAGTAGGGTAGCCCAGAATTGACGTAATCTGGAAGGCTTCATGTAGGCTAATCTAATTCAAATTAATGTGAAATTGTGTGTCCAATGGAAGTCGTCTCTGTCTTTCTCTTAGTGGAAAGCACGGTGTGGGCCGGATTGACATCGTGGAGAACCGTTTCATTGGCATGAAGTCCAGAGGTAAGCAATTAAAAATTATATTTATTTTCATCTGTCTCGGTTATGACGTTTTCGTCTTTTCTTCTTGAGCCAAATTAGTCTGACAGGCAGTCAGATGGACATATTTGCACTTTGAAAACATGTCTCAATATTTTAATTTAACATTCATTCAAAAGCTTTCCTTTCAGTGTCCCGGGCTTTCATGCAATTTGCAGTTATTTTACATGAGTGCTTTTTGTCACCCTCGCTATTCCCCTTCCATAAAAGCTGCATGCCAAACACACTCCTCAAAGGAAATGATTTCCTCTGGTTCACCTGGAATCTTAGACACCAAAGTTATTTCCATTCTCTTATGCTTGCACACGCATACCCAAAACACACACACTGTGACCAAGGTAACGGCACACACGCTTCACTGGATACACACAAATACACAGTCAATCACATATGTGCACATGCAGTGGCACAGGGATGTTTTTGTCTCTCTTTCTTTGGTATCAACAGGCAACTTGAAAAGCTCCTTTGTTAGGTCTCTACATGTGTTACCACAGCTAATATACAAGGGCAGTGAGCTGTCTTAGCCTTGAAAAACACACACACACACACACACACACACACACACACACACACACACACACACACACACACGCTCCTTTTCCCCCATATGTGCTATGATTGGCAAATTGACTGGCCAACGGACTTGTAGCTGTGGCTCAACATGGCAGGTAGAAATTGGAAAATGGGAAGCCCACTTTTCTCTCCCCTCGACTGAACAAAAGATCAAAGCTTTTTCCTCCACAGAAGCAGTAGGAAGAGGTGGAGCACGAGGTGTCCAAGTGGTTGAATAACTGCCATCAAGTGTACATGTTGCTCTTCTCAGGACTGGCAGTCGCGTTAGCACAATAGATGATGGGAGGGATTGAATGGGCACATGTCATACCCATTTGTGTTGGGTCATATTTATTTGTGCGGGGTCAGGGAGGCGCGGGGGATTGAAATGGTTTGTCAAGAATGTTGTCACTGGGCTACAAAACATCCAACAGCCCGTGTGCCAGACTAACGTTTCCCTCCTGTCACAGTGCTGTCAGGCCTCTGACCTGTGCACCGGTGATGGTGCTGGCGGAGGTGCGTCTATCAAACGCAGTCGGAAATGTCTGTATCTTCTCTTAATGAACGGGGGACCTCACAGCCAGTGCTTGCTGCTGCTGTCAAACTCTGAGACGAAGGCATTAAAAACAATAGTTTTCAAAAGCGCGAAAACACCCAACATTTTGTGTTTATTTTTATGTTCCCATTTACTTAAATTATTTGTACAGAAATGTATCTCTACTAAATAACAAACTGTTTCAGCTGTAATCCATTTTAAAATGCGTGTATGCCTTCATTTACATTTGTCGCCTGTTTTATAATGGACTAACAGTTTGCCCAAAGGGATCAGCTCAGGGAGAGTTCATTCCTAACCTGAACCCCTTCAGGCCTACAGCATGGTTAGCATACCTGCAGGAACCATATGAAAGATTAAGACCTCCAAAACCACTGGGGGTGTTGTCTCTTTCAGCTTAACTAAACTGCCACTGCTGGAGCTTACCCAGATAGCGTTTCATTGTTTGCTCCCCTCTGATAAGCTCGCTCTCTTTTGGAGCACTTAAGCCAAGTTGTGTTGGAGGGCAGTTTTAACTTATTTATCTGATAGAGCCAGCGGAAATGTCCCTACGTGCCTTCTGTGGCCTTGGATCATCAGAAAAGCCACAAGCCGTTCTAGCTCAGGTGGCAGCCTTTTGAGGTTTTAGACAATTAGCAGCATTGCTAAGCTCTGTTTTTGGCCGCGAGCACAAAGTAAGTGCTTCTCCATTTTCAGATCAGGAACGGTGCTGGAGTATTTAGGGTCGTACAGATTTGAGCTCCGCTGCTCACCAGATTGGAAGAGATTAAATGGTGTTTATCTGGTAAATCTCAGAAGAGAGTTTCGGAGTTAAAACACCACGCACATTTTACAATTTGGCCGCCCTGTGATGATTGTAGAGAAATATCTGTTTGGCAGGTTGGCGGCACAGCTTAAATCACAAACGTGTGAATATTATTCAAATTGACAGATGATGTGAGGGAACAACACTCACAATTCCAGCTCTCACAAAAATGGATGTCATTGATAAAGCTCCCATTTCTGTTGTCAAATCTGTCTGGTAGCATTTACCCTGCCTTCCTTTTGTTTTAGCTGACATTTGAGTGACAGCTTCATTTCTCCTGTCATCTACCTCATCTTTTCTCCCCTCACCCCTCCCTCCCTGTCCAGAGGGGGTAAATTGCAGGGTATGCAGAGCCCTTGTCCAGGCTCCAGGCTGGCAGGGGCCTCCTACCCTGTCATTTACTCAGGACAGGCTCGTCCAGGTTTCGCGAGCACCGTGAAGGCCTGTCTGTCAGGCGGCTGATGGCTAATAGAGCTCACTTGAAGCGAGTTCAGATGAACACGGCTTGTAGTCGATGTTTATATGAATGACCTCTTATGATGACGATCAAGGGATGTATTGGAGGAAATTATGTGTATCTCAGTATTTGCCACAATCATTTGGGTCTCGAAAAGGTGTAAGAAATCATGATAAGATATGTTGAATGAGACGACATTATGCAGGTGCATAAATCCAGTTACTGAGCCGTTCATTTTCGTTGTGTTTTATGCGGATAATTATTCATTTTGCTGGTTTTTTGTGTGTTCATCAGGGATATATGAAACCCCAGGAGGCACAATTCTGTTGAAGGCCCATTTGGACATTGAGACCTTCACCATGGATA
Source organism: Clinocottus analis (assembly GCF_023055335.1). Classification (NCBI taxonomy): domain Eukaryota; kingdom Metazoa; phylum Chordata; class Actinopteri; order Perciformes; family Cottidae; genus Clinocottus; species Clinocottus analis. The sequence goes on from NW_027175854.1 coordinate 2,223,524, forward strand.
AAGAAGTACGTCGGATCAAACAGGGACTGAGTATCAAGTTCTCTGAACTCGTCTACAACGGTAACTCCCGATAATACATCATCTTAATTTGATAGATTTTCGAATGCTGTTATTTGTATTGTCTCCCACACCCTTTTGTGTTAAGGTACAGTACATTTTAAAATTAAAACGACAACAAAAACTCTGGGATCTGTGACATTGTTTATCTTATGTGATTATGTAGAGAAAAAAAGTTTTTTTTTATCTCCTAATAATCCATTGCACAATCGTCCACAAAAATCCAGTATCATTTGGGCGATAGTCCGAAAGCTTAACATCCCTCTGGAGTTTATATAAGGTGTGTGTGTGTGTGTGTGTGTGTGTGTGTGTGTGTGTGTGTGTGTGTGTGTGTGTGTGTGTGTGTGTGTGTGTGTGTGTGTGTGTGTGTGTGTGTGTGAGAGCTTTTCTTGGCTCAGGTGTCTTAATCATCCCTTCTGCTCAGTCTTCAGTCCCCTGCACCTTCATCCACATAAGAGGATCAGTGCCATTAGAGACTGACTACTAGGCCACTTCAGTTATACCCTCCAGAGACGGGAAACACACACACACACACACACACAAAGGTGCTACCTTCAGAAACAGGGCAGAGATTAAACCCATTGTGGGTTTAAATCATTAATAACTCCGCAATAGGGTTTATGTTAACAATCCACCTGTCCTGCATCTCTTTTGCATTAATGCGACATGATTTGCAGCAATTTGGAAAAGTACAGAACAGACGCACAAAAGCATTTGAGAAGTGAAAAGTAAACAGCTCCATATGTATCAATTATTAGCTTTTTTTTAAATTACATTTTGGGAATAAAAGATGACTTGTTCACGGAAAAAAATATATATATATTTTGTTTTCTCCAAATAACCACCACACAAAGACACTTGCAGCAACACGTGGACAGAACAAATACAAAATAGTCGACTATAAACACAACTGGGACCTGTGTGCTATTGTCTTTTTGGACACCGTGTGTCAATCCAGAGGCAATAAACACGAGGAAGGATTGTGTCTTTGAACATGGCCAGACGATGAGGTGGAGGTCAGCCGCTGATGAGAGAAGGACCCCTGCTGAGTGGGGCGTGTCTGACCTCTGAACATATACAGACAGGTCCCTCGCCCATCTGTCTCAGGGATTGATGGGCCAGGTCACCAAAATGGGACAAAAGAAAGGGGTGTATGAACTTCACCTGGAACAGAAATGAGACCGGCAGTCTAGAGAAGGAGTTTCAGCTCATGAAAGAGGGAAGTGTGTGTGTGTGTGCATCACACACACCTCTGTGCTCCCTGCTGCTAACGGAGGATGTATAGAGGAGGAGCCACTTTCTCCACTTGTTCCTTCTATTTATTGTTTCTATTTTCCAATGCATAACAATTTATAATGATACGTATAAAGACAAATATCAACATAATCGTTTCTCTTGTTTTTGAACAAACCTTCACATCCATACTTTTTGTTAATATGTTGCCGTTTCCTTGCTCGCCTTAGGTTTCTGGTACAGTCCAGAGTGTGATTTTGTGCGTCACTGCATAAACAAGTCCCAGGAGAACGTGCAGGGCAAAGTACAGCTGTCCGTCTTCAAGGGTCAAGTCTACATTCTTGGACGAGAGTCACCCAAGTCCCTTTACAACGAGGAGTTGGTCAGGTAAGCGTGGACAGAATAAAAGTGTGTGTGAGCTTATAAAACACAAGAAGCCATGTGTCTGAATCAAAGTGTGTGTTTGTTGGGACTTGACAGCTGTGTTTGGCTGCTCTGGGCACAGTGCAGCTACGCCACATGTTGCCAGCCAGCCTGTTGTTGGATCCACTTGCCCAAGTTCTCTTATGACCTCCACGTCAACGTACTAAACCGACCCCGCCTCACAAAGACATCAGAGAAGTGTCAAGCTCAGTTCCTGGAGGGCAGACCCGACCCCCAACCCCTCCTACTGCACCCCCGTGGCCTCTTAACAGTGGGTTTGTTCAGGATGCTGACCCCTGATGCCCTCTGGGCAGGCTCAGCGCTGACCAAAGTAAAACCTCTCCATATGCCTCTCCATCTCCCCTTCAGTCTCTCCAGTTGTACCCTAGAGTCAGAGAGCTAATGGCGTTTTCAGCCAGAGGAGAGAAGGGATTTCACTGGGCTTTTAAGAGGAAAGTACCTGGGTGTCATGCCAGTTAAGTAGGTCAGAAAGAGACAAGGAGACGTGTCTCTCCAAGTCAGCCGTTCAATTTCTTAGACCATAATTTGGAAAGTGAAAAAACGTCAAGAAATAAAAATACAAAAATTTGCACAATATATTTTTTTATACCAAAGGCGACAGTAACTGTAAATATCAACGCAATGTGAGTAGGAAACTAGGAAAAAAATGTTTGTTTGTTTTTTTTAAATTAAAGAAAGCCATAAATCAATTTGAACTATATTTACTTTGAATAAATCTGTGAAAAATTCTGATTTGGCCGTCCCGGTGTAAAACACTCAATATGTAATTTCTCTGCCCTCATTTTATCTAACGAGAACAAATGTACTTGAGGAAGCACCGCTTGTGAGAGTTGACGATCCTCTGTCGAAAAAAAACATATTATTTGACATGAATGATAAATAAAAGAAGTATATATGTTGGTAGATTCTAAGTGACCATGGGATAAATTATAATCATCTGTTAAATACATTAATATTTGGGATTCAAAACTTAGTGCTGTTATATCACAACACGCATGTCCTGTACCTGACAATGATACACCTGGAAGCTTCAGTTTCTCTCACACCCACTTTGCCACTGCAAGAGGACCTGCCGCAAACGCACACATCACACACACACACACACACACACAGAGAGACCAGATTAGGCATGAAAGCCCCGCTGACATCCTGTTGGCTCTCCACGGGCAACAGTAAACGGCGTCATTAACACAGTGGTAATACAGCCGGTCACCGCGCCCATCTGAGACAGAAATGTCACCGTCCTCGCTGTCCACTGGCTCCACTCTCAATTAGACTGCAGGGTTTCTTAAAGGAATACACTAAATATCACATGCTTCCACACACACACATATTCTTTAAAGCCACTCACTCATAATGGTGTTCAGGTGCCGGGTAGGGAGCCTTGTATTGAGAGTTGATGATTTAGTTGTCGGTCTTTCTTTTTATGGTGTTTATCCTATCATTTGTTGGCAATTTCCTCTTTTGCTAAGTGCTTTTGAAGAAGGAGTGCAAGCTGTACATTGGTAGTTGGGGGTGTCGCAGGGAGGAGAGAACTCGGTGAGGGAGTGTATTAAGCACTGCAGGTAGAAACTGCTGTAATTACACAGGCACACTTTGAGTCGCTCACACACACTAAGACGAGATGACAGCCTAAATGACAAAGAACGCGCAGTGGCACAAGTTATAGATTTGCTTTTTTTTCTTTTTTAAAGAAGCGGATAAACTTGAAGAGAAAAACAACAGATTAGAAAATCCTCAGTCACTTAGCTCACAGTTGATATGATGGGATTGTTTTAAAATGGGTTTAGGAGCGTCTGTTGTGTTCCCGTGTACATGATCGTGTTTTCATTCTGCGATATTGATTCCATGTCATTCAGGACAAACAATGATAAAGAGGCGCATTCAGAGGAAAATCGATAGGAACATTATTTCAAAAGAGTAGATTATCAATGATCCAGTTATCCCAGTAGTTGATGAGGCCCCATGTCTCTTATGTTTACTGCAATGATACCAAACATTTCAATCATTTTGTCAGCAGAATATCCCATAACTTTTTCCTTCAGTTCTTGTGTTCCTGCAGACAAAAACATTTTAAGATCGGTCTCCATTGCCTCACCTGCCTCTATCGTTATTCTTTTCACTCCAGCATGGACGTGCAGGGAGACTACGACCCATGTGATGCCTCTGGATTCATCAGGGTTAATGCTGTCAGGTTAGCATCCCTTAAGAGTAAATCATCTGTACCAAATGATTAAGAATTGTCTTAAAAACAGGACTTGATCACAATTTAATTACTTGTCCTTCTTCTCCTCCACAGGTTGAGGGAACACCATCGTTTGCAGGGTGTCTCCAGCCACAAGAAGTAACTGTTGCAGTCCAGTGAATCATCTTGCTTTCTTCCCTCCTCTCTCCGCCGTGTCTTAAGCAGCAGTAGCAGCAGTCGTAGCAGCAGCATTAGCAGCAGCAGTAGTTGCAGTAATATTAGTAGTAGTATTCAACGATGTGCCTCTATTGTCTACTGTTGGTAACAAGCACACTTTCTTTAGTTGGTAAACTGTTGTGTAAAAATGTGGGCGAGCGTTGTAAAAGTATGTATTTTGTAGTATTTTCTCATTCTTAGCATCAGCTGGTCAGCACACAACCACGAATATTTCAAATAGGAATTATTTGTGTCAGAAATAAAATGAAATGAATTGTGTTTTTTCTGCCTAGTCTCTTGACTTGATCAGGTTTCATGTGAACACTGTGAAGATGCACACCAGCCCCCGTCAGTTTGAATCTGTTAGTGATTAATAGTTCATGTCTTTGGCAGACAGCCTATTTATTGGTGTCCGCCTGTTTAACTCTGAGGGCTGTATCGTCACTGACCCGTGAAGATTTCAGGGCATCTTATTTTACAATATGTAGATGAAGAGGTAGCAGTGCATGAGTTTGGCACAGGAGTAGATCGACAATGAGGCTCGCTGATAGCTGCTGGAGCAGAAGTGATGGGAAAAAAAAAACAATTGGCCACATTTGTATATTTTCCCGCTCCGCATGGGGTCTCCTGGCTTGTGGGACAGAGGAAAGAGGAACGACGAACAATGATGCAACAACCAAAGGAGCTTAGATATCTAGACGTACAAATAGCACATTTATGTCCGTGTTGGGAGAGCCATGAGTTCCTGTGCAGAAAATATCTAGAAGATGAGCCACCTTTTACTTGGTAGAGCAAACGCCGCTCCATCATGGCTGTCACATATTCAGAGATGAAGGCCACAATCATTCAAGTGTTTTTTCTGATCACTTCCTTAACGGGAAGTTTTTAAGATGAGAATGTGTTTGTACATTGTAAGATGCCAAATTGATTTCCCCTACAGTATGCGCCACACTATCACCCTTCAGTCTGCCGGACACAGCAGCTGTTTCTGTGCAATCCCCACCACTGAAAGAAGTCAGTCCGGCATAGAAGTGCTGGATACGGTGTGGGCCTTAAGGTGGAGTCCTCAGACACAGGAGACCCCCCGCCAGGTCTAATGGGCAATGAGGGATCCTCAGACCCTTTCAGTCCTGCGAGAGCCCCTCAGCTCCTGCTCAATTACACGGCAGGCGTCTCAGTCTTTGCCTGGTCAATTACCAGCCAGCCCCTGCATTTACTGTCGCGCACTCACAGGTTGCAAGATAATCAGTGTTCAAAATTGCCCGGTTAGAATGAAGGGATGGATGGAGAGGTATTCAGATTAGTCAGTCAAGCTGAAGGGGAGGTTGGAGCGATGGGGACAGCTATCAATCTCAATCTGGCTTCTGTGGTTGGAGGGGGAGGATCGTGGTGACCTTTCAACTTTTGTTTCTGGAAAGATATGATCTCGAGGAATCTTTGCTGATGTGTAAGCGGTCTCGTACAGTGTGTGTGTGTGTGTGTGTGTGCATATGTTTTGATTTGGGAATAGAAAGATGGCTTCTGTAAGAGAGGTCCTCCCTGGGCTTAGTTTTATTTAAAACCAAGACTTCTTTAATTAGCAATCCTGACTGCGCGTGTACGAGCGCCTGCACACACATCCACTTACCCGCTCACCTACCACGTCTCATATTCCCCCTCTTCCCCTTCCTCCTACCCGTCTACCCAGCCAGCCAGGTATGAAAACTAGCTGACACCTGACCAAGGGAATTAATCATCCTTGACCCTCTACCAATTACCCCTCATTACCCACTCTGTGTCCACCTCTCAGGGGAGAGCTGTGTAACAATAGCGCAACATGAAAGTCAACGGCGTCACAGGGCCGAGCCCTAATGGACGCTCCTGTGCGACCGTGTCTCCTCAGGAGTCCAGGTCGACTAACCTTCAAGTCCTTGTCACTCTCCAACAGCACACGTACAAAGGACGCTATTGTTCAGGATCAGGGTCTATGACCTCTCGAGATGAAGTGAAGAGGGCCGCCGGCAATGAGAGAGCAGCCATGTTGGAAATGGATGATTCTAGGGTTGAGAGAACAAGAAAGTGGAGAGACACTTGATGACAAGATGTTTGCTGACACTTTCTAATGAGACACCCTTTAATATATGGTTTGTAAATTCAAACTAATAGCTATATATTGAAGTTAGATATATTGTTGATCCCTTAATAAATTAACCTGTGTTACTCACTTTTTCAAAAATCTAATATGTTATTAAGTCATTAATGAAGGATTAACAGAGATGTTAGTATGGATTGTGGACCAGATTAATCACAGACCTTTTCCAGGCCAGCTAAAGTAATCTTCACACAGCCTGCCAATCCAAAATGTGTTAATAATGCTAATAATCCTATTGTTGTTTTTGTAAGTATCATCTTTAATAATCTCTTTATGCCTTGCCAGTTGACAATCTGCTTTTAAATTACAATTCGAAACACTTCTGTGTGATTTTCCTGTTTTCTTTGTGTTTTATTGTGTTAGGTTTTTCTAATTTAATTAATTTTATGCGTCTTGTGAATCAAAATCTAGGTAGGTGCTGCAGTAAAAATGAATAGCACAATATGTTGGTACCATTTTGTACTTTTTATGAGCTAGAAAAACAACTACGGTTGTTGACCTCTCGTTCATAGCCGAGGCACGATGGAGCTTTTTAAACCCCAAAAGCACAAACATTTAAAAAAAATCATTACCATTTGAATTGCCAGATTTTCACTCGGCAACAGTGATATTGTGGGAACAAAAAAAAAAGAATAACTGGAACAAAGCACACAGACTGTCTTTCACCCATCCGAATATTTCGTGGTCATTCAATCTGTGTTCTTCAGCTGCCTGTGTGTGTGGAGAAGGCCCCATGTTCACTGACCTCTCCTCCTTAAACACAATGAGACAAGAACAATGACCATGGGGGTTAATTACCACCGCTTAGAGACAGAAGTGGCTCTCCTTCACTATGGTTTGAGTAACCTGAGCCCCGGGAGCTGTATCTTGTCTATCTCCAGATTTTTGACTTGTGCATAGAGAATTTAAACATTTGCTACTTAAACATAAAATGTAATGAAAGTATGTCATATCACTGGATTTTCTTTCTTTTCTTTTCATTTCTTTCTTTTATTTGTCAGTTACTTTTCTCTTTTTTTTTTGGTGTTGCTTTTACCACTAACGTATCATATTTGATAGCCCAATAAAATGCCAATTGCTCCTTGTTTTTTCTGGACCTTTCACTTGATGCTACTTTACTTAGCAGGTAAGGGGTTAATGGACGGGTCCCCTGTGGTGTGTGCAGGAAGCTAATGGGCCTGGCAAAGATGATGAGGTCACTCTCAAACAAGGATTTACAGGCCAGTATACCATGCCAATAGTGCTGGCTTAATATTGATAAATTATTTATATTTATACGTTTTATATCCATGGATAGCATTAGATGGAGTTGGATAAATGGGAACAACCAGATGTTGATCAGCACATGTCCTCTGATCTAAAATACAAGTGTGAAGAATGTGAGGATGAGAAACTTTTCTTAATAAGTAAACACAGAAAATCAATCAACTACGAGGGAACATTTCCAACAGTTGGGATTGGTATTAATTTGTTAATGAATACTGGGGCTCAGATCACACCATTGATGTACTTGAACAGAGCTGATTTGTAGTAGCTGACATTCATGCTCTTGAAACTTGATCTCCTGCTCCAACATGAAGAGACCATCTGTGAGGAAACATCCAAATAAAGCAGGATACACTTTGCCTTCCAGGCTAGCTAACATCCGTGGATCCTGTGAGTGAGAGTGCATTGCTTTTCCTTGATCTCGAAGCCTATTTTCTGGTGTCAAAGGACACCCATACACTGATGTCCTCAAGATCTATAGACAGATGGGACCATTACGGTCAAAGCCCCTGGCTTTGTTTGGCCTGAGCCTGTGATGAAATATTGATGGAAAAATAGAAATATTTTGCCTGCTGCTCAATGTTGCCCAACTAAAAGGGTTAATGAGTGTGATGACTTCCCAGTCTCCTGTTACAGCAGAATGGAGCTCAACCACGCACTAACATTGACTAGACCGGATTGGGCAGGCTCTACTGATCAATAACCTTTCTCAATGCTGGATTAAGTTACCCGGTTTTAGTTTCCTCGTTTGCTGGATTTGTGACGTGTCGAGTTGTCGGTTGCTAACTTCTTGGTAATTTCCATCAATAATGGGAAAACTTATCGAAACAATTTGACTGTTTTAGAAATATCAATGTTGTATCTTATTTATTTGAAAACTAAAAACAAAGAAGGGTTACCAAACGAGAAGGTGACGGGAGGGCCATGGCTTAGTGAGGAGCAATGACTTCCTGGAGTCATGCCGTCGCCTTGAGGTGGCCAAGCAAGCTTCACAGGTGTTTGTTGGTTTTGTTACCTTTGGATACAGCAGGCTAGCTGTTTCCAGTCTTTATGGCTAAGCTTGGCTCAAATTAAGCTGTATTTATTTCTACATGAACTTTAAGTTCACTGCTTAAAGGTAACTTTTTCAGCAGACTCCCCAGTACAGAGTGTAATGTATGAAAGTGCTTTGAATAATTTGGTCTTTGTCAGCAGCAACTTTATGAGCCTCAGTATGACTGTGATCCAGATCCATAAGGATGTGAAACAGCAGTGTCAACCTTTGCTGAATTTTATTGCAATCCCTCCACTTGTTGTCAAGATATTTTACTAAAAGCCACAAATGTTTACATCTTGGTGCTCAAGAGATCACTTAAGTTATATGGATTCATCCTATGGGCACCATGTACAACATTTTATGGCAATCCATCTAGTAGTTGGTGGAGATAATTTAGTCTGGACAAACGTCATGGACCAACAAACAGACGGAAATCACCATATCTCGCGCCATGCCACTGACCACCTTCACCATTACACCCTCCTCCACTTCCAGATCCTCCGGGGCAGCAACAGTAATGCAGCATGCTAATCACAAATCAATAGATTTATCTCCCTCATTTAAAAGGGACTTGGTTCCTGCCTCCCCCGTTCTCCTCTTGTCCCGGGGGTCTACTGGTGGGGTTTGTTTGCTGGCACACATTCTTTTATGTTCTTCGATCTGTTGGTCTGCAAGGTGGTGAATGGATGAGGGGCCTATCAGGTTAAAGGAGGCTATCCTGGCAGCTTTGTCTTCCCCACTCTCAGTGAATCCCTTGGCCGGTCTAAATGTTTAATGGCGCTGGTTATTTGGTTGTTATGGCGTGTGTTATGATGGATGGTAATGCAGTGTAGATGGTGCCTGAATTACACCACAGGGTATGCAGGTTATTTGGGTTGGGTGTTTTAATTTTGCTTTATTAGTGGGCCAAGCAAGTATAGTGAAAGGATTTTTTTTCAGTGATCAAATGTTTATTGCTTTTCCTGTGTTCAATATACACACTGTGTAGGTGCAGCCAGTCGATATACTGTAATCATATACACATATACACGTTGTATCCTTCCACCAACCAATGTTGCAGTTTACATCCATGTGTGTCCTAAATGTCATAACTTTATCGTTTTAGACATTAAACATTTGTGGGATATTGTAATAATTAGCATATATTCTTGAGTTAGGGACAAACATGAGTTTTGTGAGGTCAGAGTGGCCTTGACCTTTGACCATCAAATACTTATCAGTTCATTCTTGGGTCCAAGTGGACATTTGTGCCAAATGTGAAGAAATTCTCTGTGGGCGTTACTGAGATATGCTGTTCATGAGAATGGACCAGATGTACGGACAAACCAAATACACAATACCTCCAAGCATGACTGTCGAAGGCATTAGAGGTGTTTTCTGAGAGTTAAATTTGTAAGCTCATGAAGCCTGTCAAAGAAGAAGGAGTAATATTAAGGTATTTTAAAATAGTGCCTTCAAGCTACCACCCTGACAGTGGAAGAGATTTGTTGTTCTTGTGTCCTTTAAAGCACAACATAGCAACGAATAAAGCTGGCCAAGAACTGTGATTTTTTGTTTGCATGAAATGAGGAAAACTTGTTTTGCTTCATGGGGCTTGTATCCGTATTGCTATCCTAAAGCTGTTCCAGCCGCATACTTTGGTGGAGCATTACTTGCCGCCTTGCACCTCAGTGAGTGAACGACACAGCAGTAGACTTCAGAGAGGGTTTTATCTTGAAAGTAGATTCAGCACCTACAGAGTCCATCAAAGATAGATTCCACTTTTGGAAATACCTCCGACCCCAGTAAGCTGAGGGTTTAAAGTGCTGAAAAGAATCACAACACTGCTTTAGATGAATAAAAAAAAAACACTGTTCATCTCTGCAGCTCTGCCTGTTGCGTGTGCTTTTATTTCTGTCATGCCTGGTGTTTTGATTTTAAAGGCACCTCCTGTCATCCTTAAGAAACTCTTTACAGTGACTTGTTGTGTAGTCGGAGCAGAAGAATTACCTGCAAAACACTCTTTGTCAGCTCACTGTGCCGAGGGCTCACAAACAAGACCATTTAGCTATTATTCCCTCGAAGATACACACTGCAAAATAAACGTTTATCAAGAAAAATAGGCAACTGTGGGAGAGGAGGAAAATAGGACAGGTGGAGAGAAAGGCCAGGAGAAAGGGATTAAGGGAAGAGGGGGGTTATTGGAGCGGGGAGGGGTCATAGAGTCCCAGTGGAGAGAAGTAGTGGAAAACATCCGTAATTTTCACCGCGGGATCCCATGTAATTGAGTCATTTAAAATACAGATACAGAGCTGAATCAAAGCAAAGTGGCTCGTGTAGGAGGAGGAGGAGGAGGAGGAGGAAGAGGAGGAGGAGAAAGTAAAATGGAAGAGAGGTAAAAAAAAAAAAAAAAAACAACGACGGAGAAGTGTGTGCCTCCTATTATTTGACAAAGCTGGTCTGTTTATCCTTTTCATCTGTCAATCTTCTCTCTCAAGACAATAGCAACCTTTGTTTATAGTTTTTCTTTATATACTCTTTCAATATGTATTTAATTTTGCAGTAAATGCACTTTTTTATTTTTCTTCATATTTGTTTTGTTATTTAATATTGAGGTTTTCTGATGCTGGTGATAGATCTCTGATCAATGTTTAAAAATTATATTTTTTAAATGATTTAAAAGATTGAAAAGTGCTTTATCCTGTGTGTTTTTCAAGTATGACAAATATGAATATATTAGAGCCACTACCTATTTATTCACTGCTTCCCACTGCATGAACAATGTGTTCATGAATGAAAGCGCCGCAGGGATACCTTAGAGGTCTCTCAATGAAACACTATCCGTTTCTTGTATCCTGCCTTTAGAAATTTATGCCCAGAGCAAAACTGTGGTAATTATGAAGCAATTACAGTTTCATATAGCTCGTCCTTTTGAGATTTAGGAGGAGAAAAGAGGAGGTAAAAGCTCTGTAGTTAAAAAGAGTAAGTGTGCCAATATTGACGTTCCTTTTTCTAAATGCTCTGTTGTCCAGCTGGGCATGTTATTCAGCACACGTTGATGATTTCTTGATATTTGTTATTCTTGAGAGACCAAATGCTTTGCTGAAGATGTACTCCATTCATAACAGTCAACCCTGGGAACAAGAGTCTATTCTCTGCAAGACAATGACAGGCAGGAAGCCGTGTTTGTGTGTGACACTTGATCAGCCTGCTACGGTAACCACAGCTACACACAAACACACGCACGCACACACACTCGGTCAGCTCTGAGTCAATTCCCACTGCTTGATTGGCAGGACGCCAGAGATCCACACCTGCTTTAACTGCCTTTACTGCTTAGCCTGTTTGACTGGATGGGGGTAGAATCAGAACCGTTTATTGCAAAGTATGTTTCACATTCAAGGAATTTGTCGTGGCGGGTGGTGCATAACATTAGACAATAAACATATCCAGGATAATGTGTGATTTTCCACCCATACTTATGTATGAATCGCCTGGCTGTATATGATGACCACCACCTGACTTACCCTTTGATACCAGAGCTCTAAAACCATGTCCCAGCCACATTGAATACATTGGACAGCACATGGAAGCAATATGTTTGAAAAGCCAGGATCATACTTCACTCATGTTAAATTGGAGGTCTTCATTTAGAGGTGTTGGTCTGGGAACAGCCTTCAGCTCCCACTTAATTTCTCGACTTCTTTTTTGAAGGTGATAACATGCCTGGGGGCTGACAAGGAAGGGAAATTGATATCTGTACGGATGTCTGTAAGACGCAGCACGTCAATCTGTTTGTCTCAAGTTCGAGGTCAATCATCCCTGTCCAAGCAGCTGCATGAGCATGTTGCATATGTGTAACCATACAGGGAGACGGCTATTTAAGTGTTAAGATACAGCACATATGTTATCAAATGTATCATAAGCTTCAGCTTGTGCTGTGTCATGTTTTAAAATTATGTTTTAAGCTATAAGAGATCTGACAGATTTGAGCAGGGAGACCCCACTGTAATATCATTATTGATCCCGATGTATTCATCCTGAAGAAAAGCTTTATCAGACACTCGGAAACAAACCCTGAAATAACTCTGACTGTTTCTTACTCTGTTGGACGATACAATCATCTTAGTCCTTACTGGTGGGACTTTGCTCATTGATGTTTGGATTCAATTTATGGAGCAGGAACTGTTTTGCATAAACAGTTTGGAAACGTGCAGCAATTTTACTTTCTTCTGTCTGGCTGCTGGCATTTTCCAGATGTGCAACAAGATGTTTCCACATGTGCAGCAATTGGAAAAAAAGCAATATTCATCAATGTGCATTTTCTTTGTGCCAGATGGGATTTTTTTTTTATTCTGACAAGACGGTTTGCAATGTTAGGATGTTACATTGCAAAAGTAAGTTTTTCTTTTTTAACAAGATTACAGAACACATTGAGGAACATGATGACGCAAAGTGGCACAGTGCAGACTAGCTAAATATCAAATAAACATGGCTGTTTCTTTGCCATTTAGGCCTTGAGCAAGGCCTGCTGCTGTTAGCTGATTAGTTTAGTTGTCTTTAACTTCAACTTGATTTAAATTGTCCCATACATTCAATTTGATCTATGTATATTTAACTGATCCTCAGGATTTTAGGAGCTGTGGGTTGCTGTAAATACCCTAGGGAGCAACTTTGACTTGTGGACAGTAAGAGCCAGCGATCCCGATGCCTACTTTCTATTTTAAAGTCAATTCCCTGAGGCACAACTGCCCAATACATGGGAAGTATAGCCAGAATCAGAACCAAATAAATTGACAGGATGTTTTGTTTTTTTACATACATGTCTCCAGTTATATTTTAACATACCTAGTGACATATCTGATGTAGTAACATATAACTAATATAATAATCCTGCAATGAACTCTTCTTTTATTAGGATTATGTATGGTTGAATTATCACATATAAGTCATACACAAAACTATTATATATTATATAAACTCTGACAGAAAATATTTGAAAATAAAATAAATAATCATATTATTAATATATATATATATATATATATATATATATATATATATATATATATATATATATATATACACACACACATATATATATATATATATATATATACATATATATATATATATATATATATACATATATATATATATATATGTATACATATATATATATATATATGTATATATATATACATATATATATATATATATATATATATATATATATGTATATATATATACATATATATATATATATATATATATATACATATATATATATATATATATATATATATATATATATATGTATATATATACATATATATATATATATATATATATATATATATATATATATATATATATATATATATATATATATATATATATAAATCTTTAATTATGGTAAAGTTGTATTTGCCTACATGCCATGTAGTCCCCGATCAACTCGCGAGATCATCTGGCTCGCGAAGCTTTGGTTTGGCACGTGTGCTGTTTTTTTTTCTTTTTTTTTTTTTTAAGTGTGGCTCTCAGCTGCCGAGGCGGATGATGATGATGGCGGAGCTGGTTCAGGGACAGGCCTCGGTGGCTCAGCCCGGAACGAAAGATGACTTCGCAGACACGATACGCCGGGTCCGACAGGTAAAAGGCTCTTCGGCGAACACGAGTGTAGTGCTTTCGGACCACGAACAGCGTGTTTGCACGTGGCGCAGGGCAGGGCTGTGGTCGGGGCACCCCGGACCCCCTACTACAAACACTCCTCATGTACCCAGCAAGCTAGCAAGCTAACGTTAAGTAGACGAAGCAGCATAGCTGAGAGGACAGATTAGAGTTCACACGGGACACGAGACGCATTAAGAAACCGAGTAAAAGCTGTCAACACGACCACACGAACCACGGCTGACGCAAAACACGAAGGGCCTCTTATTACGTCGAAGTTTGTGCAACTTTAGTAAGTTAACCCGACACACTGCAACCTGTTGTCAAGCAACATAAGTTGCAGTTAGCTCAGCTAGCTAACTCACTATCACAATTCCCCGACAGCTTGACCCGCGACGTGACCGCGGACAATATTTACTTTGGACATTAGTCCCGAACAACCGAGCTGCCTGACACGCTGTCAAAAAGTTAGCCTGCTAGTTTCTGCTGCTGAGTTAGCTCCAAGATAACTGACTGTTGCCCCAGTTAAAGAGACGCACGTAGAGCTTAAACGGTGATCACGTGCAAGACTATCGTCTACTACAGTCTGTAATTTAACAGCGAGCTTGTACGTACAACTTAAAGCGTGTTTTTTTTTTTTTTTTAGCGTGTTAGCATAAACGTGAGTAAGCTAGCGAGGAGCTGGTGCTAGCTAGCTAGCGTGTGTGGCACTGTGTGTCCCAAAAGGCAGCGTTGGAGTAAGGCCATGTAATGTAACGTCATCTGTTCAAATAAGCCCCCCTCCACTCCTCCTGTTGGGCACACTTGTTTTTTTCCATAGCTGCCTGGAAAATATCAGAAAATACAACATTTTTACTTCAATCTGCAATTCACTGCTCTCTTGTTTAGCTGATATTGCTTAGTTTGAGATCGTGACTGGTGCAGAGGGTCACTGTAGTTGGGCTACCATTAAGTGGATCAAAAGAAGTAGCTGTATTAGAAGATAAGTATATCATTGACCAATGTTAAGTGTGTGTATTGGACTTCACACAGCTACAAGGTAAGCTTTCCCTTGTGTAGATTGTGTAGAACCGTGGTCCCAAATAGACAAGTGTGTCCATGTATTTTAATCTCGTAATTTATACGATAGTATAAATATCTCACATAACTGATGAGTTTAATGCTCATCATTAGTTATTTTGGAAATATTGGCAAGTGTTGTACAATTTTGAGCGCACCCAGATACAACCATGACCTGTCAAGTACATGTCTGCTTTTATATCCCTCCATAAACCCTCTTCCTCCACTTCCTCACATGTATGCTCACTCCCTGTTAACAAGATCTCAGATTAAAACAAAAAGCTGCCACAGGAACATTTCATGTCGGCCTCTTAGCAGTATAAGTACAAGTAGGTTACAAGGGAATTAGTTGAGGTTATCTACCACCCTATTGCATCATTAATTGCAGAAGGCCATGGATGCTAATAATAAAATATTATCAGGAATCTCATTTAACCCTTGTAAAAGGTTATGTATTACTTTGTGTATTGTTTGTGGCTGCTGTTACATTGTGGATTTTTGCAAGCTTGTATGTACTTTATAGAAAAGGGAAGTTATCTTGTTGGTTTGCATCTTATCATATGACATTGAGGTAGCAGAAGTCTGAAAGATAGGAAGTGGAGGCCTTGTTCTAATGCGTATTTACACTGATGTTTATGTTAGCTGTTTCCACAGATGCAGTTATAGCCGTCACGGGTTCTCTACTCGAGGAGCAGCCTGTGAGCACGACTGACATTTAAATCTTAAAGCTGCATGAGCTAAAATTGCTTTGCAATGCATTTCAAGTTAACTGCTGTTTTGGTTGTTTTGTTTTCAAAACCAGCAAAAGTAAAGCACGCTATTCTTTTAAAAAAACATTAACTCCTCAGCTAAAATCATTCGATGTTGACATCTTCAGTTGGCCTCCCATTTTCTTAATATTAGAATAATTGGCCAAGTACGTTGCACATACATGAAATTTAACTTGGTGAAAGGTGCATAACAATAAAAATAGACGTGTGGTAAAAACAATAAACATAGTGCAATAATAGATATGCATTTGTATTGCACCCTGCCTCCTTCTGCTTGATGCTTGTGGTCGGTTTATTAATTCTTCAGTCTCACAGCGTCACTACATGAACCCATCTTCTTCCTAAACGTAACCATTAACGTTAGCGAACTGTAAACTGATGACGACTTGCACACAAATGATTGCATTATATGAAGACTACTTCAAGTAAAATAGAGTTTCATGAATAGTGTATATATGTGACCAGACAGTTGTGCCACAGCCCCCAATGGACAAGGTGTTCTTGGACCCTAAAAATAAACCATACATACCTTCGTCCCATGTAACCACATGTTCCATGACTTCATTTGTGTTATTTTTACACAAATCAGACATTTAAGTACATATCAAGGCTTAATGATTAAACCTGGCTGTAGTTTCTATTACCAATTTTTATTTTTTTATACATATTTATGAAGCATGGAGTCCAGGAGTGGAGTTGGTCTTGGAGACCATTCGACAGTAGTGTTTACCCAGAAGCCTCTTTGAACATTTTCTGCTGTAAAATAGACAAAATCCAGGTGTGACTACTTCACCTGACTGCTACAAGACCCCTCTGTAGTGAATGTAGCTAAAATAATTCATCACTTAAAATCATGTCTGTATTTAGCAGAGTAAAATGATGCACAAAAAAAAACATGCGTCCATACTGACATTTTTTCCAGGTTTTTTCATAGACCTTGACCAACAGTGAAACATCAGAACAATAGACAAACTGTTAAATCACTTTATCTCTGTATCTTTTTTAGTTATTCAATAACAAAATTGTGACTCACAGCCAACATCTGGCAAGGAGTGGCGCAAACAAAACTTGGCAAGTCTGCTAAGTCTCAGCCTGTTGCCCCCCAATTCATCTCCTTCCTGCTGTCTGATCTCCTACTTTACTTTTAATAGAGCACAAATAAGTTCATATTTACATTTTCTTTTTCTGAGACCAAAGCGGCACTGTGTATTTGCGCATAATCACAAAGATTTTAGAAAACTGTTTTATTTGTGCATATTCCAACAAACGGTGGCATTTGTAAATAAGCTGACACAGAGAGAAACATAAGTTTAAATATATATTCGGTTTAATATGGACAAAGTTCATTCCAGTGGTCTTTTACACTGAGCATCTGTCTGTATACATGCATTTGAATCATAGGGTTCGTTATAAACTTGGTGTATCTTGCTGGAACTTACTTGATGTTTTCCTCTCACTGAACAAGAAATAAATAAAAAGGGAATTGAATCATGTTGCAGCAGCACTTTGATGTGTAATAAAATAAAACGAGATACAAACAACAACATTTATCTTCTAAACTAAACCGGAGAACTAAAGTCAACATGTCAAATCCAGTAACAACCTACACCCAAATTATTCTGGACACACCTTATACAACAGGCAGGTGATTTGGGAGGCATTTCTCTGGTATCTGCTCAGCTGTAGTGAAATATAACTGAGTGGAAACTAATTCAACAAAAGTTGAAGCATTTTCTTGAGTATTGACTTCCATCTAAAATGCTTTTCAGGCTGCTCGACATGCATGGCAACAAAGATGTCCTGGAAAACAGCAACCCCACACCTGCTTACTTTTCTGCCTCCTTATTTCCATCGCGCCCCGCTCACTTTAAACGGGTGGGCTCTGAAGTAGATAATCATGCCTGAAGGTGATGGAAGACTCTAATTGCTGTCACCATATTTTCATATCGTGAAAGAAATTCTAGTCAGGCGCAGATGTCAATTTGGTGTAATTTTCTGAAATGCTATACTTTTTGTAAGGAGGTGTCAGATTAACGGGTAGTGGAAAATGCTGTTGGCTCTCACGTGCAGCATAACTGAAGATTTAAATGCCCATCACTGCAGAACACAAGTATCTACTTTGGTTTTGCAAGTGGATAATTTCTAAAGTAGAAATGTGTATATATATGTTTTTTTTAGCTTCTCTGTCACAAGTAACTGCACTCTACTTGCAGTTATTTGCGGTGGTCGGACACTTCATCAAAAGAGGAACATGTAGCGAAATGTGTGTCAGACAGCGAATTATTGAACAAATTTAAGAAGACTTGTTTTGCACGAGTATTGTAGCGTTTAAAGATGCATGCTAATTGCATATTTGTTTTATCTGTAAAAGTAAACTGTTTTCTTAGATGACATGACTATGTGTGGGTGTGAGTGCTGACAGCTGGTTATTGCTTTAAATTACATTTTTGCCAAGTTTTTTATTTACTGAGGCAAAGTTCTTGTACAGCTGCTTGTGACAACACAGCTATGTTGTTAAGGATTCATGTCTAAACTAAATATTGTCTATGGTCACGTTGTGGGTTACTTGACGTGTTATGTGTCCCATATAAACTCTTATCTTTCCTCTATTTTTTATTGTGAGGTATCAAATTCATGATTAAGTATTGTAATACATTCAAACAGAAATGGATAAACATTAGTGTCATGGTTTAAAATAAAACTAACTACAGCTCATAAAATTTAATCGCCACCTTTTTGAATATAATCAAATGGGCAATTAAAATAGTTTTAAAATCACTGAATGTAAATATTGTATTTGGCCATTTATTTTCTTATCGTTTGTCTGCCTTCGCTCATCTCTAAACCTCCTCCTATATATCTTCCCAGTTCCTAAATCAAGTAAATGTTTTTTTCATATTTGTGTCATTGTTCTGGGTAGCTCTCATATCTGTAACTCTCTGGCAACTCCTCTCCTCACAAATTCCATCTGTTGCAGAACTGACAAGTGCTGGGATGATCTGTGTAATTTGTCAGTGAAAGCATAACAAAAAGTTAGGTTTGTCAGTGAGACCTGACTCTAGACTGCTTCAAGCTGCTGTAACAATGGACAAAGTGCAGTTTTCAACTACTGTCAAAAAGATTACACTCTGATGACTTCAAGGCCCAACTTCTCAGAAAAGCTTACGCTTTTAAGAAACCAAGAAGAAAGAGTGTCACCCTTTTAATAAAGGGTTCTCTTGGAGAAATGAATGTATGTTCAAAGATAATATCACAGCATTTCCACTTTTCACCTTTATTCCATCTGTTTTACTGTTCTGTGTCTCCAGATGGCCGCCAAGATGGGAGGAGACCAGATGCCCAACATGAACAGTTCCCCTCCGGTCATAGACCACTCCCTCTATGGCTTTGGAGGTCCAAAACGTTCACTAGATAATGGAGGTATGTCATGGTTGCATGTCCGCTGAATGCTCTGATGTATTATTGATCTACTCAACTTAAGTTATTACCGGCAGAAATTGAGCCATGTTCAACTTTTAATGATTAGCAGTCTAAATGTGGCTCATCTCATAATTTATTGGCCTTGTCATAAATTCTCACAAAGGAGATTTTGTACACAATTTAATCAGTGAAACTAGTGAAATGCACTTGAATTGAATAAATCATGATCATAGAATAAGAATGATGAGAAATAAACTAGCATGGTGCTGGTAAACAACTTAAAGGTTTTGTGCAAAGAAAACCTACCTGCAGAAATAAGCTTTGCCTATACACTAAACTAATATTTTTTTAGATAGAGACGAGCGAGTGTGAAGTATACCAACAAATGGCCTCCCCCACGTAGCAAAACTGTGCCCCCAGTGTGATCCAGCATGACTTAAGTTTCTTTTTTTGTAAACAAAGTTTCTGTTTACATTCAGTGTGAACAAGCCAAAATACTGTGTATCCTCAAGGCCAAACAAATACGCTGAATATTGCAAAGCACTTTATTTTTTATTCATGAATTAAGATGGTTTCCAATCATTTTATTTGTCAGAAACCCTTTCAACGTATGCTAGGCAGACACACCGCTGTCAAACTAGCAGCTCAACTAATTGATTCATGGGTTTTATCGGAGTAGTTTTCCAAGTACATGAGCGCAGTATCGGACCAAAAGCAGATACTAAGATTGTTGCATCCCTAGCTAACATTTCTAAGGGAGGGATAATAAACCACACAACCAATGCTTTGGGAGAAAAGGAGCTATTCAATGGAAACGCTACAATCTGAATTGAGAGGCATCACCTTGTGTTTTCGTGTTTCTCTGCAGTATTGAGTACCTTGACACTGCAGTGTTGTGAAAAGTGATTTTATCTTGCCGTCTGTCGCAGACATATCAAACAAAGACGTCATCCATTTCCGAGTATTTAACCCGCTGTCCTCTTATGTTGTCACAGTTCATTTAGCCCTGAAAGCATGGATAGATAAATTGATTACATTCTGGTTTGTTTTTTTGTCCTAAGTTTCTCTCTGTGAAGGTTGTCCCACATGGGAAATAACAGAAAGTGTATCTTTTCTAGCGCTGTGGTTAGCTCTCAGTATTTAGTTATCAAATGTACACGTACACAAACATACTCAAGACATTCCCATTTTATCTTACAGTCCTTTCCTTGTATAAATGCGGTACACCTCCTGTTTTATATTCATAGCTGTTCCATCCTCGAGCGTTAACCCCGGTGCATTTTCAGGGGAAGTGAAATCAGTGCAAACGACCATAAAATTGACTTGAAGTTGCTAGATATCAACTCAGGTGTTCACGTTCATGGCAGCACATCCTCCACTGACCCTGCAGGACCCTTGCGCGGTGCTACCCGTCAGAATGCAATTCAGGACCAGCAGCCACTGACCCGGCTGCTGCCTCTCTTTTCCGAACGGCTCTGATTGAAACACTCACTCAAACACTCACAGACCTGATTACCATGCTGGTGAAAGCCCCCCGCTGTGGGTCACATGAAGGATTGGCAGGACCATTTCCATCTGCTCCATCCCCGCCATGACTCGTTCTTTTTCATTTCGCTGCTTCGTCACTTTCACAGATCATTTTAAATATTGGTTATCTTTATCCATGATCTCAGATTATTTTTCTCCTGTTAATTTGTCTGTTTCCCTCTCACCTCTCTCAGTGGGGAACCATCTTGGTGCAATGGTACATCAAAGGTGAGCAGAGTCTCCTCACATCTGTGTTTCTGTTCATTTTGATGCACTTGGTTGTATTCATAGTATTTTCTCTGTGCCTCAGTTAACCCTCTAAACCTAAAGTAGTTTCAGGGCATATTTTGCTCCCGTCACATTTAACTCACAGTGGCCTCTTTTCTCACCTGCATATACGCTAGTGCTCAAAAGTTACATGCCACCTGTTATATTGATGTTTTATCTTTACTTTCATAGGGACAGTGATTTTAAAAAACATAATTCAGGCACAAAATGTGTTTATTGAGATAAGTGAGAATACTGTTGTAACCATTTGAACACTAATATAGCATTCAGTATAAAAAATGTTTTCCTGTCCAGAAAAGCATTAGTGACTGAACCAAAACACAACTTACATCTGGGCTTGAATGTTATGGGTTGCAGTTTTTCTTTGGACCCTTTGCAGTCCACTCTGTGGTTAGGTTGAATAGCTTTAAAAGCATTTTAATCCTGTGGACACGGCCAGCAGGGGGACATTTATTTAAGCCACCTCCAAAGAAAAGCACATCTAAATAATCAATATCCTTTAGAGTGTGTGCTAAATTTTAGAAGTTTTTTTTTTAGGTCTTCTTGATCAATTGCCAGTCTACAAAATTGTGTGTTATATTTTAAAAGTACATATAAATTTCTCCTTTTTTTTTAAAGCTACAATGCCAAAATGTACTAGTTCCAGCATCATAAATCTGTATATTTGTTTGCTTTTTTAAAAGAAAAAATTACGCCTTCAATCACCGTAAACATAATATCTTCAGGTTTTAGATCAGAGAAAAGAAGCAATCAGATTACATTATTGATCATGTCCTAATCTCTCCCAGGGCTCTTGCTACCGAAGACTACAAAGTGCCTGATAAGATGGTGGGATTCAGTAAGTAGCTCTTCAGTTCATTATAGTCGGTATTAATGTTTGACATGTAATCATCAGTATTGACATTTCGCTCAGTTTTTGGGTCACTGCTTAAGGCCCCTGTCTAAATTCAAAAAGGCTTATAAACTGTGCTTTTCTCTTCTGGGCTTCTGCAGTCATCGGAAAAGGAGGAGAACAGATCTCGAGAATTCAGCTGGAATCGGGTTGTAAGATCCAGATTGCTTCAGGTAAGTTGTGACGAAACGCATAATCAAAGCTCCTTGTTTCTGCTTTTAAGTGGGCCTTTTTTAAGATATCCATTGTCTCCTCGAAGGTCAAACATGTTTAAACTGAGTGGCATGCACCATAAACCAAATTGACAGTAGAATATGGGGTATTTTCAAATTTGCCATGACTACTTCTTGTGTGCAGTAGTGTTGGAAATGTTTGGTTACAGTAGACTATCACAGTAATTTACAGACTTTCTACTCAATTTTATTCAAATGATTTTGGCTTGCCAACTTTCAGGTTCGGGTCAACTCCAATGTTATATTAGCAGCACTTTAAGTCCCCACTATTCGACATTTATTAGCATTTATGAGCTCGATTGCTGTCTCTGACTAATTGACTGGCAACTTGGGCTGGGAATCTCTCGGCGCCTCACGATTCGATTCAGGGCTACGATGTGATTACAAAGCGATTATCAATCCTGATGCGTCAAGCATTTTCTGTACATGATATTTTTTCTTACTATTTGCTATTTAGAAAAATCCATACGTTGGCTGTTAAGAAGGTGGATTGTATCGTATCAATTTTTCCGTGTGTGAATTGAAGTCTTTCCATTCTTGTGTTTCTACATGTGCAGCATCTTTAATTGCTGTTCTCGTGTTGTTGCAGACAGTGGAGGCATGTTGGACCGGCCCTGCACGCTGACTGGAAGCCCAGAGAACATCGAGTGAGTCTCAACTTTGACAGATTTACTGAAAGTGTGCCCTATTGTCACGGCACAGAGGGCATGAACTCAAATCTCTTTTCACTTCCCCACTTAATTAGTCACTGAATCACCTGAACACCTCTTTCACATTCGACAAAGAAATGTGAGAAATTTTTTTCTCGCTCCGCCCCCACAGTCAGGCCAAGAGGCTGTTGAGTGAGATTGTGGAGCAGTGTCGGTATGGTCCAGGCTTTCACAGCGACATGGACGGCAGCTCGATCCAACAGATCCTCATCCCTGCTAACAAAGTTGGCCTTGTCATCGGCAAAGGAGGAGAGACCATCAAGCAACTGCAGGTCTGGTCGTCGACCGCACTGAAAGAAACGCAGTTTGTGCATTTGACAGCTATCCTCTTTTAGTCGGCCATGATTTTTGCTGTTAAACATTTGACTCGCCATCGTGCTGGACATGCAGGCTGCACTAAATGCAACTCTACAATGGGTTGTCCAAAAAGTATGGAGAAGTTATTGTATTTGCAGTGCACCTTTTAAGCCTTGTGACGGAGCCTAGATGTTTTTATTGCTTGATAATCGTAGCCTACTTATAACAATGTCAAATGAATGACTAGTGTACAATCGTTTTACTCAGGAAGAAAGAGCCCGTGAACTCTGGCTAAATGGATCTTTTTGTCTCATTTAAAGTACGTTTTCAATCACAATATTTAGGAAATGTTTATCTCTTCAATCGATGTGATGTGAAAAAGGCAGTAAAATGGTCTGGACTGTTTATTTCTCAACAAATTCCTTATGATTTATAGATGAAGCCTGTTGTAAAGTGTCGCAATGGTTTCTTTTTTTTAAGTAGGTCCCCAGAAAAAAAAGTCTATGAAACAATGATTTAAACCACATTCTTGGCAGAGTAGTAAACTGAAATGGGGATGCCCTCCTAAACCTGGTACTAACAGTAGAATCGTCTCTAAATTATTATGAACCTGGTTATTTAATCACCATTTGAAGAAACCAGAGTGAGTTTAGTGCGACGCGGCTAGCGAAAGGTTTTGTAAACTGCTCTAAAAAGAGACAAAGGATAAAAGATTTATGATCCCTGTCTGAGGTGGACAAAATGCAATAAAGTGCAATTAAAGGGTCAGATTTTGATCGCTGTATTTCAACAGATACGACAAGCTTCTCACCACACACACACACACACACAACAAATTCTGGTCTAGATGGCCAAGATTACATCAAACTATAAAACCTGTTATTCAAGATGTGGCAGAATTTCCTCCCTTCAGCGTGACTAGTCTTTTGAGCTCCAGGTAACTCCTTGGTGTGTGACTCTGCTCCTGTCTGATTGTACCCCTGCAGGAGAGGACAGGAGTGCAGATGATAATGATTCAGGATGACCCTATGCCCACTGGAGCAGACAAGCCCCTGAGAATCACTGGGGATCCCCACAAAGTGCAGGTCGGTTTCAGAGGAGCTCAGTGTGCGCCGCTATCTTGCCAGTTTACACTCAATTTTACACATTTTATACCTTTTTTCAGTGTTCTAGTCATTTTTGAAAGCCTCTTTAAACATCTGTAATTCTCATTCTTTGTTTTAAACAACAATACTATTTTTTATGAATGTTTGTCTTTATCGTCTTTACAGCAAGCCCGTGAACTTGTGGTAAAGCTCATCCGAGACAAGGACCAAGGAGACTTCAGGGTTGGCAGGGCAGACTTTGGATCCAAAATGGGGGGAAGCAGTCTGGATGTAAGAGCTTTTTGTTCCGCTTACACAAATGCTAGGCAGCTAAGATAATGTGATTGTTATTCATTCGTGTAAGATATTTTTGTAATCTTTACTGAATACTTCTCTTTCCTCTTCGTCCAGGTGGTTGTGCCCAGATTTGCTGTCGGCATAATCATCGGCAGGAACGGAGAAATGATCAAGAAGATTCAGAATGATGCCGGGGTCAGGATCCAGTTCAAACAAGGTAAGAGTCCACAAGTAAAGTCGAAGTATGTGTTATCCCTAAACCTTGTTGTCATAATGTTGAAACGCAACACACATTTGTGCCCTAATCCAGAGATCCAGCCCGTCTTGGTGACTTATATTTATTCTAGTCCCATAATTAGAAAGTTCATGTTTTCCCACTTAATCACGACTCATTTGAGCTGTGAAATCCAAACCTAAAGTTCCAAAATATCCCCATGGTTTTACATAAGTGTATTTAAACCACTCAAAAGTATGCAGTAAAGAGCTTTTGTGTCCCTTGTATTTGTCCTCCAGATGATGGAGTCAGTCCTGACCGAATTGCTCAGGTGATGGGCCAACCAGACCACTGCCACCATGCGGTCCACCTCATCAATGAACTGGTTCAAACTGCTCAGGTTTGTGTTTCTTTGTCCTCTCAAGACACAATGTTTTAAGAAACAGGATAATATACAAGAATTTAATTCACACTGATTATTATCACATAGGGAAAATTAAACTCAATGGTGATGGTCATAGGTAAATATCCCTTAAATGAGCGCCTTAACCTTTCCTGTAAGCTGCTTGTTTGTGTAAAAAAAAATGGTGCTGCTTCCTTCCTGTAGGAGCGAGATGGATTTGGAGGCGTAATCGGACGTCGGGGCCGAAGTGACTGTAACGTGGGAAGCTCTGGAGGACTGCAGGAGGTCACATACGCTGTTCCAGCCGATAAATGTGGGCTCGTGATTGGCAAAGGTGAGGAACATGTTTTCATGAAGTTTCATTTTTCTTAGATGAATAGCTCAGACTTTTTTTGTGAGGGACTTCAGTATAATCAATGTCTCGCTGTCTGAGAGAAATAATAGTCTGTCAGTGTGAACAGTCTTAATAAGAGTGTATCCAAAACGCCAGATTGCCTTTTAATAACTGAAAGCCGTGTGGTGTTCTGCCACTGCGTGAACCTGATGAGAAGAGGGGGGTGAGTGACCACCCTCCTATTCTCTCTCCAGGGCTCATGTATACAGCACAAGTGGCATTCATTGGCTTCACTAAGGGCTTAATGACGGGGATAATGCGTGTAATGTGACATTAATTGTTAAAGGTGCATAATAACAGCCCTCAATCATGTGGAAGGCTGCCTGGCATCTAATGAGGGTCTTTCAGCCCAATAGAGTGCAGCGAGGGAATGAATAGGAGGAATTAGCTTATTGGCTATTCATGCCCACTCTATTGCCAGCTATTTAAAAGTCATTGACCATTGCATTGGAAAGAGCTTGTGTGTGAGTGTGTGCGTGCGTGTGTGCATGTTGCCTTAGTGTGTGTGCGTCGAGTTGTGGGCGGGTTCGGAGTGGGCCTCTTTACCTAAGATAAAAACATGGCAATAGAAATGTCAAGTGGCTTTTGTGCATGTAGTGGGGCGAGGGAAACAAATAAACCTGGGCGTTGCGTCCCCTTCTCTGTGCATTAGCATATGAAGTGGGCCAATATGGTGGAGATGGCGGTGGGTCTGGGTGCTGTCAGCCGTCCCTTAAAGGGTGCGGTGATTAATATCTTTACGATGCCATATGCAGCCCATTGCCCCTCTGTTTTGACCCCCTACACACAGACGCACACAGCTTGATGAATCAAGCCACCCACCAACCTGCTCAGACTTTTTTTTTTTACAGGCGTGAATTCAGTGCAAAAGCCGAAACACGCATACCATAACTTCACTCGTGAATTTTGAGCTAAAAATCTAAACTTAAAGGTCAAATTGCGAGGTTTTCCAGGACTTCCAGTCATAGTGGATGGAGTTTGTTCATTTGAAATTTGCTTGTTTGAAAGCTGTGGGAAAACCTAGTACATGTAGTTGTGTTAACATTTATTAGTCAAACTCTATTGTGTTTAATGTGACTTTCACCTTATTCTCTTGATGATTCAAGTTGTTGCTTTTAATCCAAGTGTACATCAGATAAACTTGTTTGCACATTTCTGTTTGTTACATGTATTTATTCACTTATCCTTTTTACATGAGTTGTTTTGCAAGGCAAAGAGAATCATCTCCGAAAATTTATATTTTTGTAATCGTATTGCGAACGATGAAAAACAAGTGAATAATGGTAATTACAATTCAACATATTAAATGTTAAGTTAGATATTATGTTACAGGGCTGTTGGTTCAATCCCCAGTTCTTCCTCTCCACATGTTGGAGTGTCTTTGGGCAAGAGACGGCGCCCCAAAATTTGTGGATTTGTGAGTTTTGACTTCCACAGCCTAATGACATGGAGATTAGGTGGACTCTAAATGTCCCGTAGGTGTCAATGTGAGCATGAATGATTGTCTGTCTCAGCCCTCTGATGGACTGGAGACCTGTCCAGGGTTTACCCGCCTCTCGCCCAATGACAGCTGGGATCGGCTGCTACCAGCCCCCCCTGCAAACCTCTAAAGGATAAGCGGATAGATGGATGGATTATTGGTTAATGTTCAATGACTTAATTAACTGATCATGTCAGCTTTAGAACAGGGTATACTATGAATACAACTTATAAGAAGACTACATTACCATAGTGAAAGTACAATTGCAAACACACTAGACTTTTCCTTTTCTTTAAGTTCACCTGAGTTGTTTGAGTTTTTCAAAAAACAATCGACAACTAAATAATCCTCAAGGAAAGATGTATTTAACTAAACAAATCTTCTTAATTGAAGTTATCAAACATGTTTTTCCTGATTATATAATTATACTCTTAACGTAACATTGATTTCAACAATATTGCACACCTTTTAGTTTGATGTTAAACTGCTGCTGCAGTCGCTACACATTCTGGGAATGTTACGTTCCCTTGAGGCCTGAGAGTTTCACCCCACCAGCCGCTAACCAGTCCATTGGGGTTGCCTTGAATGCCGTCACCAGTTGCACTTTTGTATCCCCTCTTTTCTCCAGCTCACTAAACCAGTCTCATTAATAAGGCCCGTATTATCTGCCCTCACTACAGCCCAGTCCATGAAATGAATGGTCAGGGTCTTCATTGCACTCTGCTGTCTGACTAGAAGAGCTCATAATGGCTTCATTAAGGCAGAAGTTTCATTTGGTTGACAATGGGTTAATGGGCCATGTGCAGTCTGTTGGCAGCAAGGAATAGGCTCCGGGAGGAGGAGAGGTTTTTGATGAGCGTTTTCATTCGAAGGTCAGCCAGGGTCATTCGAGTGTCAGCCACAAGTGAACAAATGTGTAATTGATGTTGGGACAGCCCCGGTGTCCCCCCGGGAAGCACCCTCAGCCCTTTTCGTTCAGATGGGTATTGTGGAGGGGAGCGGCGTCTATAACGGGGGGTTCACTCCCTCCTCTCATCACGGAGGACAACACCGAGTCAAGAATGAAAAGGGTAAAAGAGACAAACGATATCCCAGGAGGAGGATACGCTTCAATTTTGGCCCTTTTCTCCTGCCAGCTATGTTTCATTTCTCCCTGCTGGTGTAATTGCTCTCCCCACACGTCGGGAAAGCTGGCATGTGATGCAGCGGAGGGGGAGGTGTGCAGGAGATGTCTCCTTTTGTTTCCTGATTTGCATGGATGTTGCCACAGAATGGTAGATAAGTGGTGAGACACAAGCCGGAGTCTTCATAAGGTAGAACTATCACGCCACTTTCCAAGTCGGGCTTAATGCTGCGTTCTTTTCATATTGGACGGATGACAAGATGGGGAAGATTCAAAAATGAATGACAACAAGCATTCACGTCTTTAAGATGATTGCATGATTACACACTTAGACAAGTTATGGTTAGTCTTGTCTCAAAGGCTTTGTTTGTGTTGCACTCCTTTCTACATACAAATAATGGTGTTTTGTGAAGAATAAAGAAACGGCGCTTGAGAGAGAGAACCCTGCTACTTATCCTCCTCTCATAGGAAGTAGGCATTATCGGTTTTATTGTTGGATTTGGAAAGTTTCAAAAATAGTTGCATGCGATATCCCTGTTTCTGTTCACCGCAGTTCATCTTATGTTGACATCTGTGAAAGTCTAACGTCAGACGCTCAGTTTGTGATCGTATGCATGTCAAGTTTATCAATTACAAGATTGGCAGACGATTATCAAAATAGTTGCAAGTAATTTTCTAATTGAGAACCAGGAACTTCTTTATAGTTTGACAGTTGGTCCACCATGGGCTCTTTTTGTATTTTCTGACTATCTTGGGCTGATAACATAATAGTTGTTTGTTAATTGGTTAATCTACCTGTTAGTTGCAGCCCTAGTTTAATATGATGCATTACTTGCTGCTCTCGCCAGGTGGAGAAACCATCAAGAACATCAAAGAGCAGTCTCGTGCCCACGTGGAGCTACAGAGAAACCCGCCGCCCAACACCGACCCCAACGTGCGCATCTTCTCCATCCGAGGCACCCCTCAGCAGTTGGAAAAGGCCCGCCAGCTGATCGATGAGAGAATTGGGGTAGGTGGTCTGGCTCTGGCCCAAAACACTATTGTCTGGCCTGATATTCATGAGCGCACATGTCATTGTGGAGAGCTGCCGGGTTGCTGTGGTCCTGGTGGCCAGCAGGATGTCACCAGAGGTTAAACATAAAGAATCCATCAAATGGACTTAATGGAGTGCATCAGCGCCCGGCCCTGCCCTCTGACCTTGCCTGTTGGCTCCCTTTTAAACACAAGTGTGGTCCCTCACTTGCCTCCTCTTCCCTTTCTATGCTCTAGGGCCCAGGAATGGGGGGCAACAGCAGCTTTGGTATGAATCCCTACAACCAAGGACCAACCACTCCTCCTCAACAGTATGCTTCAATTTCTTGTCAAACCATCTCACGTTTTCGTGTCATTTTCATGTTTTGCAGTTCAAACGTGTACTGAAAGTAAACATTTGATTGTCACTTTTAATACTCACATTCAATTTGTCTGTTTATTTTTACATAAGTGGGGCTCAGACGTTCATGGCTGGCGGATGGGGTACAACTTTTCAAATATGGCAGCCTCAAGGCCAACAGGAGCACAGTAAGTAAAATGCACCAAGAAATCTGAGCCTTTCCCAGCTGGATTGTTTTGCTCAATAAAAAAACGAAAAATATTGAAACAATGCATTTTGTTGACTTTGCTCAAAGTGTAGCTGGGCTGGAATTTCATGTCTCTGCAGTGTAGACAAAGTGTTCAGCAGGCGAGGTTACGATGGTTGCGCTCCCTGTGGCTAACCGCCTCTTTCCTGTACAGACGGATTTTAAATTTGCTGTCGATGGAAATCATTAGGAAGCGGATGAGAGCGAAGGTGAAAAGGGGAAAAAGCAAAGCCCACTCTCAGTAATTCTGGTGGTGTTATCTGTGTCTGGTTTCAGGTCACAATGGATCCCAGACGAGCCAGATGGACTGGGAGCAGTATTATAAAAAGCTAGGCAAGAGAAAAGGATATTTTGTTTTGACGCACGCCCACTTTGTTCTCCAATCTTTTTCCACAGAAGTTTAGATTTAAATTGATCCTCTTTTTTTTGGATATACAAATCATTTGTTCACATTATCCTGATGAAACCATGCATTTACTCACCATGTCGGAAAGATGAGCATACATCTTTGTAACTTAAGCGTAAAACCCTGGTTGCTAAAACTGAAACTTCAGGGGGAAGGGGAAATGCTGTATTTAAGACTTGTATTATGGGAAAAACAAAATTTAAACTCTTCTGTTGGGTTTCCAGGTCAGCAAAACCAAGCCCAGAGCACTGCCCCTGAATACAACAAAGCTTGGGGTAAGTGGAGTATTTCATTATGAGCACAAACGGATTTAAGTTTGAGCTCAAACCTGTCGAGTGACTTTATTTTCTTGATTCCGGCTCTTATGTTTCTTATTGTTGTTGTTTTTTCCCCCCTTCAGGCCAGACAGCTGGTCCTGCGTCTCAGCAGACCTCTAATCCTGACTACAACGCCTGGGTTGACTTCTACAGACAGCCGATGGCCTACTTCAACCAGGGCGCGCAGCAAACACAAGCCCAGGGCCTTCAGGTGAGAACCAACTGCCTTTGTTCACATTACAAATAGATCAGGCTGGTATTTGTTCTCATTGCCAACAAATCCCATAAAAACACCAAAACCAATCGTGTTCGTCTGTTTCTCGTCTGCCATACTTCGGCTCTCGGCTCCAAACCAATTGGTTCCCACTGACAATGTAAACTTTATTTTAAAAAACGCCTCACAAAATATTATTCACCTTTTTAAAAAAGGCTCAGTCCTTTCCTCAAACCACTGTAAACTGTAATTCTCAGCTAATTTAACTTTTTAAAAGGAGAGTAGAGCTGAAGCGATTGGCAGAGCCACTGAAAATTGACCTGCAACTTTGATAATCATTTAATCTGTGAAAGGAAATGGTTTGTTTGATAGTTGTTGTACGTCAATGGAGCTCTAAGGCACAACTTGTAATGATTGGATTGGTTGACGGTTAGAAAATATAAAATAACACCCGATTTCTCTTTTTAGTTCTCTAAACAAATGTCAGTGCGATATTGTGTGACGATGAACAAACTGTCTCTCTTCTCCAGGATCATTAAGAGAAGACGCCCAGGTGAAAGACTTGAATCACTGAGGATGAAAACAACCCTTTTTTAAACGGAGGGGTTATAGATTTGCAACGCCTTGAAGACTTTTTTTCTTAGTGAGAAACACTAGCTGTAGAATGACTTATATGATAAAGTAATATTTCTAAAAATCAGGAACAGTTATTTGTTACTAAATGCTTGTGTACACTGTTATTTTGAATAGACAGTATCTGGGATCCCTTTTTGGACTTGAGAGAGCTGTTTCGTTTTTCTATATTTTCCTGTCTTTGACTCAGATTGTACCGCCAAAACTGACCCAAGAGTTGTAACATTTCAAAAGGCAATATGATCTATTTTTTCTAGTTTTGTTGAAATGAAACCATGATTATGTGCTTAGCAGTCTTGAATACCATTTGTCATATGTCTTGAGATGTTTAAAAGTGTGTTAAAATGTTTTTCCTTTTACATAATTCAGTGAAATGAAACTGTGATGTTTTGTTACAGGAAATGTATTTTTGTTACACGGTTAAAAAAGAAAGGATTAATGTCTGCCAGCGGCAATAATTCTGATTTAATTCCTGTTGTGCATTGTATGCTGTTTTTCATTGTCATTTTATTGTACTCTGGTTTAAAAAAGGTGCAATATCTAATTTCACTTTTGAAACAAAGATGGGTTCTTTAATATTTTTGACCGACTTTTAACTTGTAGTTTTAAGATGTTTTTTTTTTTTCTCAAATAAAAATGTCATGGATAATGTATTAGAATTATGTCATGATAGAATTTAGGGGGATGTTGCAAATAGCTTTTTTGCCTTTGCTACCTTGTAAAACTATGTATATATGCTCATATATTTGACTGTTAATTTAAAATATATATGTTTCATATATATATACTTATATAAACATTATTTTTTTTCCTGTGATCAGTGTTGCAGGAAAATTGTCCCTCTTTTTCTGTTCTGTTTTCATACTGAAAATGTTCAAAGATTGTGAATGTGTGATTTGAAATTTGATGTTGCATCTTGTTATGAAGAAGAATAAGAAGTGATAGATTTTTGTGTATGTTCTGTACCTAAAACTATTCAAGACTGCTAAGCCGCTGTACTTCTACCTGTGTAATAATTAATATAGTATTTTTATGTTTTAAGTATTATGATCAAAAACTGTCTTATTTGGTACCTCCCAGTTCACCAACGCCCCACTGAGCCCTCGCTGTGGACTCAGTGGGTCGTTGGACTCAGTCCAATGCTAATAACTTTTTAATTATTTTTTTTATTTCTTTGTGTGATCTAATATAAATGATATAAATGCATCATTATGGAAAAATGATTCTGGTATTAACGTCATTTCTTAATGAAAAGGGATATAATTTCAAAATGTCTAATTATGGTGGTTTATTTTCTTTTGTGTACAGTTAACCATGTATTAAAAACATCCAGACTACCTTTAGTGTGTACTGTTAAGCTGATTTTCAGTTTCATCTCATTATTATCAACATGTGAATATCTTTTGTTGCATTCTGAAACGTAGTGAGATGACTTTCATGTCAAAAATAACTGGTTATTGTCTTCAGGAAATTGTTAGTCAACTCTACACCTGATTCATGGGGGCTTTATGAGCACTATATTCTATCGGTCACAAAAACTGTTCAAACAGGTGAGACTGCAGGTGTGACTTCTGTTCCCCGTTTGTGCCGCTACAGAATTTTGTTTTTCTCAAAATGAACTACGTTTCATGATTTTAAGATGCCGATTGCACAATAGTAGCATCTCATTACTCTCCAAACAACCAATGTAACATTTCCATCTTTTCCCTCATTGCACATGTTAAATGTCCACTTCCAGCAGCACGTCGTCCCTCAGCTCTCCGGTCCAGACCCCCTCCAGACCCCCCTCCAGCTTTGTCACTGCACATCTCTGCACCCAGCAGGGAGACTCCTTCCACAGTGGACCCTGAGCGGCCCCATACCGTCCACTGCATTGATGCCGTGCAGCTGTTTCCAAATCCAGCCCTTGATTTTGATCCTCTTCCTTCTTTTTTAAGGCGGCGTCCCCGTGGACACTTCTGACCTGGTGGTCTATTGTTGCCGTCTAATGATTTAGTTGTTCCAGGATCATTCAGACTGAGGCTGAAGAGGCACGATTATTATTCATATAGACCTTTCTGGCACCTTTTGCTCTTTCAGGGATTATTTTATGCTGCAGCATGTGAGCCATCGTCCATATAAACAGGAATTTAGAGCAGGACAAAGGGTTTGTCTCGTGTTTTTATTGTACAGTGGAAAACTCATTGAGGCAAATTAGATTTTATGCTAGTTTGACTTGACAATAGTATTACAAGACTTTCATAAATTACCAAACTTACAGAACAAGAATGTTAAAGTTTTTGCAGCCAATTATTACACATTGTTTATCTGTCTTATACATCTAATCAAACTTTTTTTATTAAATAAACTGCAGTTTCTGTGTTGAACTTGTTTAATTTAGAAATAGCACTTTATACTTTCACTCATACTGTAACTGAGGAAGATATTGCACTTTTTTGTACTTTAATAAAATACATTCAGCTATAGCTACAGTGAGTTGAATTGTTTCTTAACAATTATATGATCAACTTATATAGTGCATTAAGCAACTACTATAATATAACTTGATGGAAGGAACCTTGTGAGAACTTTTACAATTCACACTTTAATTACATGTATCACCTTGTGGTTGTACTTTTACTTGCAC
Source organism: Clinocottus analis (assembly GCF_023055335.1). Taxonomy (NCBI): domain Eukaryota; kingdom Metazoa; phylum Chordata; class Actinopteri; order Perciformes; family Cottidae; genus Clinocottus; species Clinocottus analis. The sequence continues at coordinate 2,257,748 of NW_027175854.1, forward strand.
CACTGAGGCAAACACTGCATCGTCCTTAAATAACTTTATAACGACGGATGGTTTTCTCAATGAGCTTTATTGATCTGTTTGTATTTTGTACATGGAGCAATGCATGGAACAAGTATTCAGATATTCTCACAATACCACAGGGGTAGAAATACTTTGTCATGAAAACACAATAAGTGTTTACAAAGTAAAAGTGCAAAATTATTAAACACATTTTGAAGTGTTGCTCTATAATAGCCATTTTCATTAAAAAAAAAATACATATTTAATTATAATTGTTGATGCGTTCACTTTAAGTATCACCAATGTTGCAGCTTGTAACGGTGGAGCTATTTTAATTAACATTAAATTATATTTTGTATTCCGGTAATAAGAATTGGCAGTAATTAAAGCTGTCAGATAAAATAGAATATAAAGTAGAATCATCAACATTGTACTTTAGTTAACGCATTTAGTTAGTTTACACCTCTGTTGTGTTTGGATTGAATTCAGAGCTAATGTTTTAATTATTATACAGGATGAAAACCACTTTTCCAATTTAATATTTTAGGCTAAACAATTTAAAAGCCGCTCTCCTCGCTGTGTAAATTGAGGTAAACTGCTCCTCCACATCAAGCAGGTGTCGCGTGACTCCCCCCTGCGCCGCATGTCTAACAGGGAGGCTGCAGAGCCGCTCCTTTGGGGGGGGGGGGGGGGCGTCCGGCACCTCTCTCACCTTTGCAACAGATGAGCCGATCTCCAGTCTCCTCCACACTGTGGCAGATACCGTAATCTGTTTTTAATGACCCTGCGGAGGATCCCCAGAGACCCTGCGCTCTTCCCTCCAGCTGGTTGGATGGCAGCAGTTTGTGCGCGTGTGTATCACTGATTCATAGTATTTAAAGCCACATTTACTTTAAAGGGGACTATTATTTTTTACCAGGAAAACATATTTTTATTGCATACATGGAAAAAATAAGCGATTTAAAATCTAAATCTAATCTTATTCTATTTAAAAGTGTCTTTTACTTTAAGTTATTTCGTCATTAAAGTTTAAACGTTCACATGTATTACTTCGACATGACCGAGTCTTTTGTCTCCACCTTTTATTTTCTCTTAATAAGCTTAAACTCTGCTATTTAATCCACAAACAAATGATTTTCTTTGATAGGTTTCCCACCAGCTCTTTGAAATAAAACAATTACCGCACTCTTTGTGCAATAATTGTCAATCATCCACATTAAATTGATAAGCTTTAAATGGACAGAATAATAGCTTAAATTGTTTTACAATGGAACAGCTAAGCAGGATGATTTGCTATTGCTGACATGCCCGCGGCTTTACTAGCTCCACATAATGCCATAGGTTAATGCATAAATAAGCAAATCAAATCCATGCGTTACCCCAATTCAATTCATTTAATTCCTCTTTAATAAAGAAGCGGCCCCACCCCCTGTCCTCCGCCATTTACCTCGGATTTGTGCGATGAATGCTATAAATGTAAATCAATCTAGATGAGAAAGAATCCCATTGAAAGAGCAGAGAAATTTCATCTGGGAAAAGGAGACAAATGTAGGAGGGGCCCGCTCATAAAAAGCAGCTGTTTCACAGTAATCTTTTTTCGTGCCCTGTCACTCACCTTGCCTTTTCACTATCTCCTCAGCTAAGAAAAACCTCCGCTATTGTATTTAGTTGCCATATATTCTTTTCCATAACATTGCCATAATCCATATTCGTCCGGAGAGGGATAGAGGGAGAGAAAGAGAGAGAGAAAGAGAGAAAGAAAGAAAGAAAGAAAGAGAGAGCACAACTTGCCCATTTTTCGGACAATCCCCTTGTAGTTGTTGGAGTGAAAAGAGGAGTGCATGGATGTCAAATTGCCCTCAAAACACCATGAAAGATTGATTTGCAGCACTTTTCAGGGCCCTGACATTACTTGGAGGGGAGCTGAATAGGAAACCTGTGAGCCGGGGATGGAATAAAGATGTCCTCTCTGCTGGAAAAGAAGGAAAACTGCCCATTTAGCCCCAGTCCATCAAGCCCGAAAAATAGGCAAGAGAGGAAAAAACACAGTGGACTGTGACTATAGAGAAGAAAAGGGCCGTATATACTCATCTAAACGTCGTCACAATACAGAAGGGGCTCCGAACAACCATGAATATTAAACCGCTTACCTCAACAAGGGCTTGAAAAAGTGAACCACGTCAAAGCAGCTTTGCATTTTTTGCATGTGAACAATGCTGGAAAAAAAACTCCACGTCGAGCTTGTTTCCATTCTTGTTATTCCCGCGCTAACTCCTCACAAAAAAAATATTACTACCACCACATGAATAACAAATGCATGAGAAAAAAATGGGCGAGCAACTCCCAGACTCAATGACCCACTTGTGCACAGAAGAGCTCACATTATCACTTCACCTTCCAGAAACATGATCTTTATTCATTGTTTTTACAAACTGAAACCTGGTTGCATTTTTTTAAGTATACATACATGTTGTTGTTGTTGTTTTTAACAACAAGTGAAATAGTTTAATTGTATGCTACAGTGTGCATCTTAATTATTTGCACTATAATCTATTTTTACAACATTATTGTGCTTTTAACTTCCATCATATGTTTCTTCATTTAACGCATCAACAGTTCATCAGTCAGCATGCATCTGCAGCTTCCAAAAAAAATGTTTCTTTTATTTTAACTTCAACTTTAAGTGCAGATAATTGCTAAAATAAAGTTCGGGGCCACAATTGTCCTCTCTGTTCTCTCGGCTGCGCGTTGCTGGTGAGCTGCGGTGCAGCGGGCAGCTCCTCTCGGTGAGGGGTGTGTCATTAATAAGTAATTAGACAGGGGTCACACTGGCCACTTATATAAAGAGACCCTGCACAGCCAGGCAGGGCATCTTTACGCACACACGGTTTGGAGCAGAAGGACGCACTGAGGAGCAGCTCTGCTTCTCTCTTTCTCCCCCCCACAAGATATCGCTCCACTTTTGCAGCTGCAACCGCTGTTTCTCGCCTCTACTCAGAGGGTTCTTCTTTTTTTCTTTGCAACATGGGCTCCGTGCTACCCGCCGACTCTTTGGCTCTCAAGTCTGGATTTAAGTGTCCGAGCCGCTCGCTGTCCGACGTGATCACCTCGGACATCCTGCACAGCTTCCTGTACGGCAGGTGGAGGAACGTGCTGGGCGAACACCTGGCGGAGGAGCGGCAGAGCGGCAGCCCCAAGACCGCCTTCACCGCCGAGGTGCTGGCGCAGTCCTTCGTCGGAGGTATGGGACTATTTTATTACACTTTAATCCCGGTTGTTGTATCATTCTGCTGTGCATGTTTGGACATGTGTGTTGTGGGGTTGTAGCATACAACGTTAAGGATATTTTAGTTAAAAAAACAATTGTGGAAATAAAAAGTATGATTTGATTACAGTTTTGATGAAGCACAGCCTAAATTGATTTATTTCAAATAATCTGTTTAGTTTAGATTGTATGTTTGCTACAATTGTGTATCACTGAAATCCACGAGACATGCATAAATATTTGGGCATTTATTCCCAATAATATCACATCATATCCTCCTTATTTCCTGCGCAAGGAACAACATAATTCCCTCTGTCCGTCTCCGACATTATTTCCCAAAAGTTTCTCTCATCAACTTGTTGCTGTTTTCTACATTTTCCCTCGTTTTGCTGCTTTTATTTCGACCCATTTAACGCGTTAACCCCTTCAGAGCGCTGGACCTCGCGTTTAGAGGCTTGTTAGACGTGTAGCTGCCGCTGATTGAAAGACGCAGGGCATTAAATTCATTTGGTTAACTTTGTGCTTGACCTGGGAAAGTTTCCACTTAAACCTCGAGGAGAGAAAGGTTTCCTTTCTTTGAGACGTCCCGGGTTTTTATCCCGCATTCATCAATCTCCGGACAGTCTCTTTTCCTCTCTTGGCAGCTATGGGGCTCCGGAGCTTTTCTCTTTCTCTCTCCTTAAAAGATTTGCTGTTCCTCGCATAATGCACCGTGAAGGGTAAATCTAATGCTATTCATTGCATGTCAACCATCTAATCGCCTTTCCATTTTTTTGTTGCAGAAATTCCTGAGTCTTTTTAACAAGTCCTCGTTTCATTCAGCGCAAATTTATTGCTACAAAGTTCTTAAAAGGATAATGAATTTGGAATTAGCCGTTTCTTTTCCAGTAAACTTTAATGAATATCACATCTGAAGCATGACCAATTGCTGGACCCTGAGCAATAGAGGACCATTTAACCCCTATTCGGCCCGGCTTTTTCCAAGCCAAAAAAAAAAAAGAATCTTTGATTTTGACATTAAAGAAGCGCACGATTTTCTTCTTCTTCTTCTTTTCCCCCTTTCTGATGTGGATGAAACTGCTTTCCGAGGGGGTTTCTCTGCACAACAAAAACTTTCAATTCAACCAGATAATCGAATTAAACGGAGGATAAGGTGTAGCTTAATATTTCGTGACTAAAATAAGATCCAGTCCATTAGCTGCTTTCAGAACTTTTCCAGCGCTCCTGTTTCACGAGGCGCGTTGGCATCGACTCAGAATCTACTTGATCTGTCTGTGCTTTATTGGGATGTGCAGTTTTACTCGTGCACACGTGTCTCTATTTGAAACACTTACATCTTAACCTTCCTTTTAACATTCTCACATTTCTTATTTTCATTTGCAGAGGTGCAGAAGCTGTCCAGCCTGGTGCTGCCCAGTGAAGTGATCATCGCCCAGAGCTCGATCCCTGGAGAAGGTCTGGGCATCTTCTCAAAGACCTGGATCAAAGCAGGAACTGAGATGGGCCCCTTCACGGGCAGAGTCCTGTCCCCTGAACACGTGGACCTGCTCAAGAACAACAATCTCATGTGGGAGGTGAGCTGAGTCTGGACTTCATTCATTCTGCTTGCGCTTACGACAAAGTTACGCCGATCCAGAGTCGGTGTTTTATAGCTTCCTCTAGATATTTACGCGCGTTTCCTCGCTGTTGTGTGCGCTCAGGTGTTCAATGAAGACGGCACGGTGCGCTACTTCATCGATGCCAGCCAGGAGGACCAACGCAGCTGGATGACTTACATCAAGTGCGCCCGGAACGAACAGGAGCAAAACCTGGAGGTGGTGCAGATCGGCAGCAGCATCTTCTACAAGGCATCAGAGGTGAGAATTTACTGTAGTTTTTTTGTGAGAAGACCACTGCAGGGTCTGTGAACCTTTATAGGATTCTATTGACGACCATCAACAATGTAAATGCCCTTTAGAACAGCGCCGTCTGCTGGCCAAAGGGATGATTGAATATATGATGTCTGTAACTCAGAGACACTGATTTGTGTGCCCTCTTTCCTCAGACTATCCCGCCAGACCAGGAGCTTCTTGTCTGGTATGGAAACACGCACAACACGTTCCTGGGGATCCCTGGAGTTCCGGGAATAGATGAAGAACAACTGAAGAAGAGCAGGAATGGTGAGTACTTCTACGAGTTACATCCTGCCAGTTTATTTCATGTGGTGTGCGTTTCAGATCAACATGCACCATGACTGGAAAACATATCAAACAGATAAATCTGAGCAGCAGCACTCATCTGAGACAAACTTAATCTCATTGCCCTCCTTTTTTTTTGTTCCCTCTGCCAGAAGACTCCCACTCCTGCGAGGGCCCCTCCTCTTGCTCCCCACCGGCCTCCACGACCACAGCCGGTCGGATGCGTTGCGTCATCTGCCACCGCGGGTTCAACTCCCGCAGCAACCTGCGCTCCCACATGCGCATCCACACTCTGGACAAGCCCTTCGTCTGCCGCTTCTGCAACCGCCGCTTCAGCCAGTCGTCCACCCTCCGGAACCACGTGCGCCTGCACACCGGGGAGCGGCCCTACAAGTGTCACGTGTGTCAGAGCGCGTACTCGCAGCTGGCGGGCCTGAGGGCGCACCAGAAGAGCGCGCGGCACAAACCGGCTGCGCACGCAGCCGACATGTTGTCCAAAGTGTCTCCTCCTCCGCCACAGATGACGAGCATGCCCCACCAGCACCAGATGCCCCTGGTGCACCACATCCCCACCATGGTGCTATGATGAGAGGCACACGGAGGGACAGGGACGCAGAACAACGATGCACTTTAGGTTATAGCTGGAGTGGAGAAGCATGACGGAGACGCTGATGGGACAGGCCTTCACAGGATATAAAGGAGTTGATGTGATGGCAAAGCATCTCACAGACATTTGAATATGTTGCCTTATTTGTATTGCTTGTTTCTTTGGCCATAATGTGATCAGATTTCCAGCAGAGATATGTTTTAATGTTTGTCTATATGCTGAAAAACAACTGAAGATTTTACAAAAACAAGTTGTTATTCTCGGTGTAATCTTTAAACCTGTGTCATTACATCATGACAAATGTGAGACAGAAAAACGATATTTTCTACATTTTTAAACTGTTAATTTTGCATCACATCCTCACCAGCTCAGGTGAAAACAGTCAGAGATTTGTAGGAATAGACACTAAGGGACGTGGCCACCGGTGTACATTGTTTCAGCTGCATCCTCACTGTATACTGAAATTGTCACTTTAATCTTGCACAGACTGTATACTATACTGTTGTGTAATTGTAAAATTGTATTGAATGCTATACTGTACATGTGAATGTAAATACATTTGTGCTTTCTTCTATTCTAAATAAATATGGTAAGATATAACATGATGGTAATTATTCTCCGTGGTTGCTTTACAGACTCTTCTTTTCCTGATCAATCATGTATATCATATATAATGAATCATATATCATATAGTCAAGTTTACTTAACTGCATGAATCAAAAACTTTTTTCAGAGATAAATACTAGGTTTGAAATGAAAATATATTAGTCCATAACTTAAACACTTATTTTATTAGGAATTAAACATTGTTAAAGAAACAGATACTTTGCCAAGGTTCTTCAAATTAACAAAAGGTTTGTTTTTGTTTATCACACCAGTAAAATAACAGAAAAGTCCGATAAACAAACCTTCCTTCCATTTTTTAAACTGACTGTCATGTTCTGTATCATGAGGGATTATGACTCCCAGTAGATGACTCATGAGTCAAGCAGGGTAGAGCACAGGTGGTGGGGTCAAACCTGGACAGGCAGACAGCACATTGACTCAGTGCCAAAGGTGTTTTTTTTCTTCTTTGTGTGTCAGACTGGCAACTTGTTTACCTGGCTGCTGGGAGTTGTCCTAGTTGGCTTGCTTATTTCTTAGAGACTAAATTATAATCTTTTGTTTAGCTTTTTCTGAAATGTTGTGTATTCTATTAATTTGAGCTTTCATACTGTCAGTACTCTTGTTATGTGTATCGTTTTGATGAATTGCCATCCATTCCATATCAGTGGACAATAAAGTTGTCTTCATTAAAGCCTTTTAATGCATCGAAAAGTAGCAATTGATACTAAATAACAACACGGAATATTTTATATTGATCAAAGAGGTGTGTTTTAATCATACACTTAATGTCACTAAATTGTAAGTGAGTATGCAAATCAGTCATTGGCAGCTAATTGTAGTTGTTTTTTCTTCCACATGATGGCGCCAGATACTCAGAAAAAAGAGTCTCATAAGAGATAATTGGGCCTCTCCTAGAGACACTTACATGACAGAGATAATTATATGATCTTAATAACCACATACATAATAATTTGGATGTGATTAAACACATTGTATTTATATAAATAATTAGTATACAAGTGATATGAGACACTTCCGAGCCACTGCTGCACATGTCTGCTGTCAGACATTGTCCAACTTCCAAACAAGGAGTTTTCAGACAAGTCATCATTATAACAAGTGCAGAGCAACAAAGATCAACAAACTGCAAGTTAATGAACTTCATAAATAAATATGGCGAAGGGGATATGTGGACATCTCTTGTGTTCAAAGGGAATTAGGGAGTATCTTGACTGGATCTTGTTTCATCTTTAGAGGTTGTCCACACCTTCTGCCCCACATCTTGAAGAAAAAAAAGTCACTTTAGCCATCCGATCTATATCGGTCATTACATCAAGGTGATTAATTTCACTCAACAGGGAGTACCTTTACACTGGTAGAATCATCCTCCAGCTGTCTTGTCCTTCTTTGAGGAGCTACAGCAAGAAGCTATCCACACAGCGACATTGTGCAGAGCTGAAAAAAAGGAAGAAACAGATCATATTTATCTTTTATTTAATATTTATTATCTGTTCATAGTATCATTGACGCTGCTGCTGAGATAATGTTGTGGAAGGTAATATAATCCCACCCCTATCTGTTTCACCCGCTCCATTTTGCACACAATCTTACTCTGCATTTTTATGCAGAGTAAGTTGATACAAATATGTTTCTCATTACAGTGAATTAGAATGAGACCGTTTGTGTGCTAGAGATGTCCTATACAACAATTAGTTAATAAAAAACATATTTTGACCAACAAATTTATAGTTTGAATTGTATGAAGAAGTTTGAATACTTACCAGAGAATAGTAGTCACAGCATAGATCCAGATGAGTGTCTTCTTTATGAGTTAGTCTTGAAGTAATCCGTTCAGATGAGATCCAATGAGCGTTGATTCTGTTACAGAGACTCTCACTGACTGATGGGCCACCACACAGATACAGGAAGTATAGTATTACTGTTATGTCTTCCCCTTTGCATGTTTATTTAAATACATGGAAACGGTGAACAAAGACATATTAAGACAATAATTAAGATAATAACTATGTCCACATTTATCTATAGTCATATTTTCATACAATGCATATAAACTGTATATACAAATAATGATATGTCCATCATGAACATTTAGTTGCAATAACAACTCGAGGAGCAAACTACATTACATTCAGAAATATAGTAACACATTGAAAAGATGCATCAATAATAATAGATACAACATATATTAAATAAGAAATACAAGAAAAATCAGATTTTATATAATTTAACCACTACATATATTGTGGCTACTAGACCACCAAGAGATGGTGTAATCATATTTAAGAGGAAATGTATCTTAAATACGAATAGATTGAGTTGGTCTCGCTTGCTCGATGATGCCGTGATCTGTTGGTGCAGTCTTGATCGACGATGCTGTGATCTGTTCGTACAGTCTGGTCTATTCACCGATACTGCAGGATTGTTGTCATTTTTCTGTGGCTATCCTTCGGCGCTAGCCCGCCGTTGCTTTTCTCCCCAACATACTCTGATCCAGCAGGTGGGTCACAGTGTGTGTCAACAAGTGTTAACTGAGCCACGCTCATTAAATCCTCCAACAAACGCATCAGATTATAAAAGTGACCACATGTTGTCAGAAATAAACGTCGTAGCTAAAAGTTGAGGGCAAACGTCAGCTAACAACTAGCTGGCTTGTTAACAAGTTAGCTAGCTTAACGTTAGCTTGATGGACGTTTACTGTTAGCATAGTTTGAAATTAAGCTTAAAAAACTGAAACAAACGCACGCTCGCCTTTAGATAATTATATATCCTTCGTGTCATTGCTGGTCAGGAAGGCGAGACAGTCTGCTGTCAGTGTAAACACAGGAACTTGTGATGGGTTTTAACTGTTAAGCAAGATGTCCATGTTAGGTCATCTTCACCCGACGGAGTGCTTCTTCACAGAAGAGCTGCTCGTATGAGCTCATGGAGTCAGACGTGGGTACCGATTATTTCTTCTTGAGTGTTTGCATGAATGTCACTAATGATCTGGTTTGAGCTTTTAATTGATGGCATCCCACGTTAGCTCTTTTCCACCAGCAACTCTGATTTTGTACATTTCCCACAAACCCTGCTTTTTTATTTTCCTGTTCACGAGGAAGTGGATGAGGAGCATTTGGATTTATGGAGAAACGTAAAGATGATCTCTTTATTAATGAGCTGCTCAGACGGCTGAACACAGCTCAGTCAATGTATTGAAACACACACCAGTGGGCTCATTTACCTTACAAGGTGGCACCTCTAGTTATTTATGGATGAAGATGTCACAATAATATTAATGCTTGCAGATTGTTTGTTTGCTTTTAAGTTATACTACATATTCTTATTTCTATGAGGACATTTTTTTCCTCACATTTTTTTTTAGAAAAACAACTTACTGATTAATTAAGACCATTGTATGTACGAGAGTATTTTTATTTTTAGAATTAGGCCTTAGGGGTTTGCAACATTTTTCTATTTTTTCCTGTGGTACACCCAGTGAATGTATTTTTTTACATTTTTTTTTAAAGAAAATGAAGTGTTATCATGATCAAATTAAAATCTGGAATAAAAGAAAGGGTTTCAAAGTTATCGGTGGAACATAATTGATGAATGTAAAAACAAATACTGATTTAAAAAAAATCTGCTACGTCTTGCAAAACCAGTGGAAACTAAACATTACATCGCTTCCATGTACTTGTGATGTGTGTGTTGTACACAGGATGTTAGGATGGAGTGTGGCCCAGTTCTTCCGGACAGCCTGGTGTTGGAGATCTTCCTGCATCTTTCCCATGATGCCGTGCTTCGAGTAGGTCTGACCTGCAGACAGTGGCTGGCTGTCTCCCGAGATGAGTTCCTTTGGAGGGAGCTGTTTTACAGCTACTACCGCATCCCACGTCCTGTACCCCGACACCCGGGTAAAGAATAATTTGTTTAACAGAAGAAGTCGGTTTCATCCAGTACAAGACAAACAAAAACATTAAAACTAGCTTTGAGTATAGATATTGAGAGGCCAGTTGCCGGTTTAAATAACCTGATCTTTCTTTGTGCAGCGGCGGGGTCATGGTTCAGGGAGTTCAGGCGCCTGTTTGACTGCATCCCCTGTGTGGAGGTCCAGACGCTGAGAGAACACACTGACCAAGTCCTCCACCTGGCCTTTTCTCACAGGGGTCACCGCTTCTCCTCCTGCTCCAAAGATTGCACCGTTAAGGTAGGGATTAAAAGGTTATTGAGGTTCCCTTCGTCCCGGATCTTTTATAGGGATTTTCTTTTCTCTGGTTAACTGATAGTCTGTCTTTAAAGTAGACCCACACACTGAAGGGCCTAAGTGAGCTTCAGCAAGTGAACCTAAAACATGTTTTTCCCACACGTTGCTACTCAGACTGTTACATGTGTGTTACACAAAAATGAATCTCTTTGTGTTCTTATTTATTGCCCAGTTTATTTCTCCAGGTTTTAAATACTTTTTATGAGTTTCATTAGAATGTTAAGTCTTAATTCAATCCTATTTTTTTAATGTTGGCGCTTGTCTGCTGGGAAGCAGCTCGGCTGGTGAATTAGAGACCCGCAAAACAGGTGATTTTAAACATTTTAAACCCAATCAATAGTTTGGCAAAAAATAGGGTCAGACTGAAAGTAACCAGAACCATTTTTTATCTAGTCACTTCCTGGGCGTCCGTTCTTTGTACATGGATGACCGAGCTGTAATAATGCTGATGATTTGATGTGATTCTGGATTTCTTGGTTCTTTGAAGCTGGTTTAAAAAGCTGCAGCTGTCAAAGCAACGAGTGATGAAACGCAGACCTGAAACAAAGCAGCTTATGAACAGTCAGCTGGATCAAGACATTTTCATATGACTTGTTTTCTCAGATTTCAAATTTAAAAAAGCAGATATTCACAGTTTTAGGTGAGAACATGCAGCTTATTGAGAACTCATTACGATTTGTTTGTGTGAGAGTTGCCTATTCATGCAACAATGTACAAAACAAAAATCAAAATTCAGTTTGAGATACTGTAAGAGAAAAAGAAGAAAAAAAATATTCAGAGTGTTAAAAGACCAAGAGAGCCAGAGCATGTGGCATTAAATTCAACACTAACCTGGGAAATTTATCATTTGAACACTGATAAATTAACTCGCTTTGCTGAAGATTGTTTATGCAATTGCTGCTTGTTAAGAAACTTTAGTACGGTTTCATTTTCATAGCAAGTTTATGATTACCACTGTCGGCTGCATGTCCACTGGAGCTCACCGATTAGCAGATTTCCACTGAACCCAGATGCAACATGTTAAGGAAACTTTTAGTTGGCAGGCGTAAGCAGCAACCTTTGGTTACAATAAATCATCTTTATGAATAGTACATTCTCTGATCCCCTAAATGTGTGACCACCATCAGCTGCCGTCCTCCTTATCATCCACCTAATTCTTTCCAAACCTGTCCTCTGGCTTCTTGTGTGCAGCTATGGGACACGGAGCGGCTAGACGGTAATATCTCGATGGTGCACAGCTCCAGCATGCGGGAGTTTAACTGGGGCTACACCCAGTTCTCCCAGTTCAACGCTGACGACACCCTGTTGCTTGTGTCTGGTGTCTATCTGGGCCCACACCACTCCTCGTCTGGGGAAATCGCTGTCATCAGTCTGGGTAGGAACCACAAACCCTCCCACACTCCAAGCAGTCATCGTGTGCAGTTTCCTGTTGATGTTTCTTAAAGTTATTCTTAGTTTTCGATTGCATATTTTTTGTCTATTAAACTCTTCCAAACCCCCAAATGTCTTTAAACACTGCAGACAATTACACACTGCTGTCGCGTGTGAGTAACAAGCCGTACGATGTGTTTGGTTGCTGGCTGAACGAGACCCACCTGATCTCTGGGAACTTGCACTGGATCGGCGAAATGATGTCCTGCTCTGTGCTCTGGCTCAACAAAGCCTTCCAGGTGAGACCGAGTGCAGCAGCGAAAGCCTTTCGGGTCCTGTCGGTCAAAAACGCGTATCGCTTGAGTACAAAGACACACACACACTGTCTCTCCTCTTCCTCCTTCACTTTTTTTCCCCGGCAGGATGTTGAATCGGAGAACGTCAACGTAGTCAAGCGCCTTTTCAAGATCCAGAACATCAACGCCAGCACCATCCGCACGGTGATGGTGGCCCACTGCCGCCGTCACGACACCCCGGACTTGCTGCTGGACTACGAGGCCCAGTCCCAGGCTCGAAGGCAGAAGGGGCAGCAGCAGCAGCAGCACCAGCCACTCCTCTTTGATCTGGGAACCTCCGGCAGCGAGGAAGACGACGAGGAAGCGGAGAGGGCCGAGGAAGCGAGGCTTCCCACTGCTCGCTCGGCTCACCCCTCCATCTCAGGCATGGAGCACGTTATAAAGGTGAAGTGGGTGTAAAACTCAAGGCCTGTCGATGCTTTTTTTTTTTTTTTAAATCATACTTTTCTTTACACTGCCTTTTTTTGTGCTTCTCTTCCTCCCTGTTAGAGTTGTAAAACTGCCGGGCGTACGGAGTTGGCGATTGAGAATCACGTGGCGAAGATAATAGGCAGAGCCCACACGAAGGCCCCCGAGTCCAGCCTGATGGAGCCCTCTGAGCCCGGAGAGGGAGAGGACAAAACGTACTTACTCTTCACCACCGGCAGCCTTACATACTCCCCTCACCAGATCGGTAAGATGGAGCGTTAATAATGCCTGATATGCATCAGAAAGATTCCTCCCAATGCTGTCGGGCGTCTCATGCGGTCCTCTTTGTCCCTCTCTAGGTATAAAGCGGATCAAGCCTGACCAGATGACCACTTGTGGTCCTGTACTCGGGGAAGAGCGGAGTTCAGATGAGTTTTTTGATTCCCTCGACCATGTTATTGATATCCATGGACACATCATTGGGATGGGCCTTTCTCCAGACCACAGGTAATACAATATGTATATAGATTCAGTGTGCTTTCATGTGGGCTCACATTAACGAACTGGAATAGCGACTGGGACATCTGTGGCAAAATGCTGTTTTGCAAAATGGGAGCAAATATGCCAAAATCTCAGCTTTTACACATGGATCTAATGTTTGTGTTATGTTTTCACTGATTTTACAGCATAAAATCAACGTTTTTGATTACGTATGCCATTGAATCATACATTTACTCCTTCCCTCTCATTTGTCAGGTACCTTTATGTGAATAGCCGGGCTTGGCCAGCCGGGTGTGTGATCTCTGACCCCATGTCTCCTCCTCCCATCGCCGAGGAGATCGACCTGCATGTCATCGATCTGAAGAGTTTGAGGGAGGAGAGGAGGAGCCTGCGCGCTCACCGAGCCTTCACGCCTAACGATGAGTGCTTCTTCATCTTCCTCGACGTCAGCAGGGACTTTGTTGCCAGGTGGGTGACCAAAGACCAGCTTTCACTTACGCTTCCCTCGCCATTCATTTGCCTCTGTCTTGCCATAAAGAGAAGTGATACGGTTGTGCCAACAGAAAGCTCTTGTTGTAGAAACATCTGTGTTTACATACTGGAGTAGTGTGTGGACAGAGGCATCACAGCGCTCCTGTTTTTTACATGTGGCGGCAATTATTTTTAGCATCCGTTGTTGTGCAAATGTAGTTTAAAAATGATGTAAACTTGATGCTTGTTTGAAAGGAGGAAGCCGCCATCATCTCAGGAACAGCTCCGGCAATTTATTAACTCATTGTATCTAAAGCACCGACACTTGCAGAAACATCAATAATGAAATAATTGCTTGTTCCAGCCCGACTAATGACAGCCTGACGCGAGTGCTTTGACAAAAATGTTGCAATAACGACATCGTAGAGGCTTCTGCTGACTCGCGTCTCTGATCTCCTGCCTGTAGCGGAGCGGAGGACAAGCACGGCTACATCTGGGACCGCCATTACAACATCTGCCTGGCACGCCTGGCGCACGACGACGTGGTGAACTCGGTAGCGTTCAGCCCCGCCGACCAGGAGCTGCTGCTGTCCGCGAGCGATGACTCTACCATAAAGGTGTGGCGTTCACCGCGCATGGTCCGCATGGCGCAGGCCCCCACCCGGCCGCTGAGGGCCCGCAGCCTTCTGCCGTCCTGGCTGAGCCGCAACAAGAACTCAACGCACGCCAGCAGTGTGAATGGGAAACCATGAGTCAGGTTGGAAAACACTTGCAGTGGGACGGAGCGGGGGCAGGAAGTTTGATCTTTTTCCTGTTGTGTGAAAATATATATCTATATATAATTCTATATATAGATATATATACACTCCATGTATATGTGAAGTGTGGTTAAAGTCGGTGGTTTTGCTTGAGGTCACGGTGTTGTGACACACGGCAGCGCTCAGTGTCTTCACGTGACTCAGGGTCGGACACGTGAGAGCGCTGTCGCATCAGCGAAGGAGAGCAATCCCCACCGTCTCTGTTCTGTTGACGGGAGTGGTATGAAATGTTCTCACAGGTAGAGATAGTGTAGCGGTGACACCTAAATGCATAAGACAGACGTCCACACGTGTCACTCGAGCGATGGTGTTTGTATGTTTTTTTTACGTGTAGCCATTGCGTGTGAAGCGGTCACGACTCGCCTGCACTTGAGTTGTAAATGTACGTGACGTCCTGCAGAGACAAGACCTCGCGGCTGTCGTGTGCGGCAGGCAAAGTGCTGTAACTGAGAATGACTTCAGAAATGTATTCTCTTATTAATGAATATGTCCAATTGATGTTTTGAGTATGAACACCCCCTATAACTCATTTTTCAGGTAATTATAAAAAACATTTGAACCCAAAAGGGAAGACAACCTTTTATTGCTTTCGATGCAGTCAGTCTCGTTGTTTTAATTATTTCCCATCTTATTGTTTGTGTCTCGTAAATGATCCATACCTCCATTCAAAGTAGAATTATTGAGCAACTTAATCTCCAAGAGTCGATGAGGAACAGTTGGCGTGAAGCATGACTGAACAAAATTTTCTTTGTTTGTGTGGCTTATTGTTATTTGGGCCTATATTATGTAGAAATGTATTTATACACCTTTATTCATTTGTAGCACAAAAATGCACCCTTTAATTTTGTCAGACTGAAAGCGACAGATGACTAGATGTCTACTGGCTATTTTTTATTCATCACCAGATGGATCACAGGAGCTCTTCTGAGTACAACTATTATATTTAAGTTTTGATTCTGTTGGAAGAACAGAAGTCACAGAATTGTCACATCATTGAGTCATGATAGGTGTGTGTAGTACTCCTTAAAAGTACAACAGAATGTATTTGCTGATATTAGATTAATTTAAAAGGACAACCAATGATGCACAAACATTTGAAGTGCTCGTAAAGATCAATATCACCAAGAAAGACATGGAGATGAAAAGAAGAGGAAGAGCAAACCTCCTGCTTCTTCGAAATCCTGATTAAAACACCGTGGCGCTTGTCTTTCAGTTGCAGTTCAACCAGCATGAGGTCCAGGTACTTTTGGATATTTTTGTAGATTCCCTGCTGAAGCAAGTTGTGACTGATCATAAACAACAACAACAACAACAATCGCCACCACAACACTTAAATCATGATGACAGGTCGGCTCGCCAAAGTTAACTGGTTGCATTTTCATGTTAAATTGTTTTGACAAACTTCTGTGAATTATTCGCTTCGTCAGCTGATTCTTACCAAAAATGTAACAATATTTTCCATGTTAGAAATGTGTGTAGTAAGTCATGAACTTTTCTCCTTGGCTCCCTTTGACAGCTGTAGCTCCATTTTGTTAAATGTGTTTCCTGTCTTCGAAAGTCATTTTCAAATGCCCCTGAAATAAAAAATAAAAAGCATGCCCTGAAAGGCTCCACGTCTGCTGAAGTGTCGCATTAAATGACTTCTTTATTTCACCAATTCAAGAACAACTCCTTGACTTATGTTATGACTATATTTACTTTTTCTGACATACTATCATTTTTTATGTATTTTTGTGAAATACTGTACTGTGACTTTTTAAAGACATTCTATAATATGGCATTTTTTTGTGACTTAAATTACAGAAATATTTAATTTCATGGTCACTTTTATGATGAAGTACTATGGTATCCACTTTTCTGATATTTTCACAACATACTATACGATGGCTTTTTAATTACTTTTTATCTTAAACTAAGTTAACTTACTGTGACGACCCCTCCTTTCCACCAGGGGGCGGTGTCCTGTTTCCCTTCTCTTTGTCTTGCAGGATGTTGATCATCAGCTGATGAACTCCACTCCAGCTGTTGTTTTCAAGGTCTAAACCTTTCATTAAAGAAATAGTATGACGATAACAATATTTGTGGCTTTTTATGACTTAAGTTGTTTTTGACGTACTGTGCTGTGACATGTTTTATGGCTTTTTATGACAGTAAACTATGTCTGATTGGTAAGAGATACTATACTATGACTTTAAAAATACTATACTATTAATTTGTAAAACGTTTTTTATCACATACCATATAGAATATACTATTACCTTTTATGGCTTTTTAAATAGTTTGTATTATGTATTTTAAATATATTTTATACATATTTTTGTGACCTAATTATTCAGGACTTTTTAAACAACTTTTTTTACAGCATACTACAACAATGTTTTATAACAGTACACTGACTTATGGCATTTAAATAGCATGCTGTACAAAAAAACATTTTAATGACATGTTTATATGGTATATTATTCTACGACTTGTTAATTATTTGTTATGACCATCTATGATTTTTTAGTAACATTTTTTGTAACATACAATATTTTAATTCAATTAAAAAACAGACTATTCTATGACTTCATGGCATTTTAAATGCAGTTTTTTTAAAATATTATTTTAAGAAATGTATGAGTATTCTATTATTTTTTAAAGCCTACCATACTTTACTTTAGATACTGTACAGTGATATTTTCAATAACTTTGTTTTAGAACATACTATACTTTTTAAAAAAAATTTAATTTGCTCTTAATGTGCAGCTGAGGCTGATGGGAATGTCGATAGTCTTGCAGGTATTTAGTCATAAAACAAGGATTGACAGATTGAAATGAGGTAGCTTTTTCCCAGGCATAAGCTTTATTACACACCTTTGTTAGTCACCAACAATATATTTTAATCTCGCATAATGATGCAGTTTTGACAAAAACAAGTACATATGTCCTTTTAAGGCAAGAGGCTGAAGACGCTCATTAAATTTGCGTTAATCATGAGCTCCAGTTGGATGTTTGACTTGAACTCAACATAACGTGTGAAAGTAACGTGCAAACTGAGAAGGAAACAACTTGTTTTCTCACATTCTCTGGATCTGCAACTGCAGAGCTGTGAACAAAACCTGATTTCTCAGGAAGATAAAACTGAAGACATTTTTCTAACAATCTGAGGTAGGATCTTGATAATGGATATCAGTAGTGCTTTGAATCATCTTGTAAACGCGTTTCTTACTTGTTTGTTGACAGTTCATAACAGCAAAACAGGAACATACAAAATACACAAATAACTGGGTTAGCGTACGGCCTCCCACACCATCGTGACATTGTGGTTTATGATTTTGACGCACAGTTGATGTGGTTATTTTCGACAGGTGATTTTTGACAGGTTATTCCGTGACTCGTGTGGGTCGTTAGACACGTCTCTTCACTCTGTAGCAGACGGCATCGGAAAGGTTTTCACAGTAAAACAGAAAATTACCTCCGACGCCCAAAGTGGGAAATATTCATACGTGACTATTTGTGAAAACCATCAGATGAAGGGATTTTTTACTTTAAGCCCATCTGTGACGCTTCTACTTGAGGACATTATCAATGATTCCTAGAAATATAATAGTTCAAAGAACGCATCTGGACTATAACCTATAGCCCTATAGTTTAAAAGTTAAGGTATTTTCTCTAGTATGTCTCTATCTAGTTATTATTTTCACTATTGATTAATACACAGATTATTGTACTGTATGAACAATGACAATCTGTTCAAGCCCAAGATGAATATATTATAATAGGAAACCAAAAGTATGAAACAGACCAAAGATTTTTTTACAAGTTTCAGTTAATCAACCTTTTCCCCGCTGTATATGTATTCATAATGGCATAATATGGAAAGTTCCTAACTAGCAGTGAACATGACATCACACTTGTAAGTGCATATAAAAAAACAATTAGACAAAAGCAGGAATAAATGTCAAAATGAATTCACTAGAGTACTTTATTATAATAATTCACTTCAAATGAATTCCTTAAAGGAGTGGTGTAACATTCGGAACAAACATTTATATATGTCTTCATATTTAATAGTAAAGCACTTGCATAAAGTGGAAATAAAATCAGCAATTTTTGGCTTAATCCTAATAAATATGCATAGATTAATGTGAAGGAAGGGTGTATAATATGATTATAATGTGAATATAATATAGGGTGAATATGAGTTAATAATGATTTTTAGTAAATAGCAACACTAGCAGCAGTGATGTGAGCTAAATATTAAAAAGATATAAATGTTTTTTAATTATTTTTTTTACCAAATTATATAATTCACTTCTTTTAAATTATTTAGTCAGTTCTATATGATTAAATTTCAACATGGCCTGCTGCAGAGGAGAACAGCACACGCCTCTTCACATGGGGGCAGTATTAGATGTTCAGAGCTCTCAGTCACTGGGATTTAAATGCTTCTATTCACATAAAATTACATTAAGGGAACTTTTCATCCAGAGATGGATGTTTGACCCACATACTGCAGCGCGGAGTACAGTCTATTAACGATTATAAAATATTATATACTATATAGAAAGTATTTGATACAAATATGTGTTATATAATTTAGATTTAAGTTCTGAGGTTTCATTTGAATGCCATCAGCGTCACATGAAGATGACAGAGGATGGACCTCTTTTATCAGGACAGTGTGTAAGTCAGCAGCTCCTCAAGTGGCAATCCTTAAGATTTCAGCATTGGTTGTTTTAGAATTTCTATGACTGAGAACAATGGCATTGTGCTCAGAGTTTAGCAGTCAGGTTTGTTTTGGCTGCTTTCAAAATGTCAGAGCAACATGCTATTTTTCAGATTTCCTTGTGTGTTTAAGTGACGTCACCACAGACACCCCGTTCATAATATTGCACATATTTATAAGATCGCCACTTTAATGTTCCTAAAACTCAAAGCTTACTATTTTAAGCACTTCACTGTAACTCCTACTGACATCGTTAAATGGAAATACTAACTGTTCATCTCATTTAAGTACTGCCAAGTCTAACTTTACAAGACATGAACAGAACTAGATACACTTCCACACTTCCATGATGGTATCACGAAAGACGGATGTCCATAAAGATCACAGATCCACCACATGATTGAACACAACCTTATGCATCCTTTATAATGTGACGCTTGATGACCTTCTTATTGTATAGTTTAGATATAATATTAAAGTAAGATTATAGATAATTATTTTAAATATTATCATAATATAAACTCGATATGTATATATCTTCTTGCTTTGGTGTATCCTTCCACAGACTACACCTTACAAGCCTGTGAGGTCTACAATAGCTTTGATGAAGATGGTGTCATCTCTCAGATATGGGCTCTTGCCGGCCAGTTTGGCCAGTGGGCAGAAGAGCGGGCAGCCGCTGGCAATGTTCATCTCACTGATGGGCCGCTGAAAGGAGGTGGAGGTGACATCGGGGCGGAAAGCATCGATGATGTGCTCCCTGTTGTTTTGATCCAAGAGCATGAGCGTCACCTGGGGAAAGAGGAGGTCGTTTTGAGCCATTTGTTGTGGCGTTTGTGGATCCAAATGGGTGGAAAGATTGTTTTTAAAAAGTGACGCTACCTTCTGGCTGAACGGCCATTTGAGCAGAGCGTCACACTTTCCCCTCATGACGACGAAGAACAGCGAGAGGTGAGTTCCTCGGCCCGTCCCGTCGCCGTTCAAATACAGCCTCAGACACATCTTGTAGCCGTATTTGCTGGAGTAAAACGCTGCGAGGAGAGACAAGAAGAATGCACGATGTAAAAACAAGAGCTTAAAAACAAAATCATGTGAGCATAGGAGTGACATGTTCACTCCCTCAAGGACAACAAGGGTGGAGTGAAGTGAAATTCCCCTCGACTGCACGCCAACACATCATGCGAGCCACATGATCTCAGATCACTCAGATTAAAAAAAATAACCTTTTTTATCTGACACACGATACACCATATCTGAACAGAAGACCTTTGAAAGGGACGGGGAGTATTTGTGTCTTCTTACCTGGCGAGAACATCGCAGGCGTTCTACTGGCCACAGCATCTTGTCGGCGGCGAGCAAAGTCAGAGACTTTCCACACAAATACCCCGTCGTAGGTGCAGAACTGGAGTTCTCTCAACAGCTGTTCGGTTTCAGACAGCTGCAGGTCTCTCATGGTGACCGTCCGCTCCAGCTGGCGCATTTTATTGGAGAGGTTTTCAATCTTCTCCTGGTCTAATCGATGCTGATGCGAGAAATCCTCCAACTTAATCAAGTTGCGTTCGACCTCTCGGTTCAAGACGCAAACAATGTTTTCTAAAGCGTTCACCTGTCGAAAAAAACAACAAAAACATTTCAGAATCGGAAGTTAGAACCATCTATTGCCAGATATGTTTTCACGTACAAGGAATTTGGCAGGTGATGCCTAACAATAAACACAGTCCAAAAAGAAATAGGAGCATGACTTTTACAATTTAAATTCACAATAGAATAGAATATTTAATTAAAATAAAGTGCACAGACAAACAGATAACAGTACTTGGGTACTTAAGTGTATTTAGATCCTCATTCAGAACCTTTAAACATTAGCTATCTATCAACAAAGAGCATTAAAGCCATTGAGACCCACCTTCTTTTCCACATCCACAGACTGCATGGAGGCTGCAGCTCCGGTGCCCATAGAGACCCCCTCCTCAGGAGCCCTGTACAGGCCTAGACCAGAGTCCTCCTGCCACTCTCCTGGACCCGGAGCATCGGCCCGCGGCCGAGACACCGACAGAACCATGGGCAGCAGCAGACGCAAGTGCTCCATGGTGCTGCTGTGCTCATGGTCGCCGAGCTTCCCGTTCTCCATCTGAGAAGCACAACAGAGCTTATTGAGCTTTAAAAAGTCTTTACTTGAAAACTGCAGGACATGAATTATGTTGCTTTTCGGGATAGTAAAACGTTTAAAATACTTTTAATTAAATCTATTTATCATTTAAAAAGAAAAATAATTATTATACAGTGTATATTTTGAAATAGAGACTACTGTTGCACAGTCAAATAAACAATTTTGAATAATTTCTCAATTCATATTTTTTTGCACCAATCATGAATATTTGAAGAAAGAAAATAATCATTGTGAAAGAAATTTCAACTAATTTTTTTCCACAAGGATCACGTGAAAAGCTAGCTTGAAATATTAACTTGATATATTAACATTCATAAAATGAACTATTTAACATAATAAGAAACAATAAATATTGAAGTTCAGAAAAAAGATATTTAAATAATATTGCTTAAGGGTTTAACAGTTAAAACCCCATGTGATCGACTACATCAACTAAATATGAAGCGAACATCAGAGGGCATTTAGTTTCGCATGCAGACTGCAGGCAGATGACAGAGCTCGCGTGACTCCCTTTGCACAGAGTCATGCTAGCTGTTAGCCCAGATTCCTTTCTTTATGCTCAGCTGACTATATAAATCTTCACATTTGTCATATAACGCTATCAAATGTCAAACTTTCATTCAAACACCTTGAAAACAAGCCAACCTTACATACCACATATTTACAGCCGACGTCGCTGAATGGACAGGCAGTCTTTGACTTGGCACATTGTTTGCTGTGGTCATTGAACTGAAGGTGGAAAAGAAAAGAAAAAGAAAGGTTAAGAGTCATGGACCAGCTCCAAACATCAACTTGAAACAGAATGGTGAAAAGTGAAGTACAGGATTGCGTCAGACCGAAACTAGTGGTCATAAAGGGAATTGTAAAGCTACCTTCATTAAAAAAAAAAGACTTTAAACTCTTGTGAAATTCACATGTGCTTTCTAGAGACAGGTGTATGAATGCTTTCTGTAGCATTCAGTGACTATTCTATGCTGAAGTACCAGATATAAGTATAACTTGGTCATAAAGTTGTCCCACATTAACATGCAGATTATTTTAAAACCACTTCACTCGAAAAAGGGAATCAATACTGAAAGTTGAAGGGTACTTTGAGGAGCAGCACTAACCCTTTCTCTTGGGATCTTCTTCTTGCCGCAGTCCTTGCATTGTAAGGGGAACTTTACACAGATCTCATCATGGGCCTAAAATACACCATGCAGGAGCGAGAGAATATTATTTTGTGTCCATGTAAACAAACATCAACTGTTTTACACTGAATAATCTCCATCTCTCACCTTGATTTCTTTGAAGTTAAAGCTCGTTTTGCAGTATTTACAGTTGAGCGTTCGTGCTTCACATTCTCTTTCATCGTGTCGGTCCTTCTCCGTACGAAGGATTGAGGTGTGGCAGGCCTCGCACTGTATCTTTTCAAATTCACAGCGGTGTTCATGCTGAGCCTGAAGATGGAGGACAGATTTTATTATTACTACATTTTCACTGCTTGCACGGGTCTGGTATTCATTGTGATTTTAAAATGATACCAAAGAAAGGCAGTTGGTGTTATAACATCCTTGTGTGCATATGGTGTCATTCCCATGGAAGCTGATCGAACATGTCACAAAAAGCTTTTCAGTTTGTTTTTTATAACGCTGGCACACCCTTATCAATCATTGTTAAAATGAATGCTCTGAACAAATGTCAGACACGCCTGCACATGTAAACATGTGTTGTACAGGATGTACTGACAGTTGAACTGTGGAAAAACAATACCAGTAATCTGAATCATCTCCCGTGTATAAAAAGCACATGAAAATAAGTATATAACAATTATAATTAAGCCGTTTTTTTTGTGTAATTGTAATGTTCTTCCTGTAATTGAATTAGGAGAAATATTCTGAGAAGTAAATTATTATTACGTACGTTATTATTATTTGTATGTTTGTTAAAACACAAAATAATATAAAGCAGTGAGAGTTTTTTCTAAAACAACTTGAAACAAACGAAACAGAAACATCAGAGGATTAATAAATAAATAAGTACAAAAAATAGCACAAAAAAAATTTAAAAAAATGAAGAGTGACAATACATTACTTGGAAGAAAACTCTAAAAAAAGGTGTTTGACCCCCGAAAATATTTTTTGAAATAGACCGGGAAATGAAAGGGGCGGACCGGAAGGTGACGCTTTTAGGCAAGGAAGTGGTTTTTTTTTCATTTTGACACCACGCTGGAGCACACTACACCGCAGGTAGGCTAGCCGCTTTTGCTTTGACTGCTCACTTTTCAAACACGCTAAACTGGAAAATCTCAAACCGAATAACCAAACCGAATATGAATCATCGTTAACCGCAGTCGCACTTCTCTGGCACCACGTTTAGTTAGTTTTCCCAGCTACATTATTGAAAGACCAGCACTCACGTGAGCTAGCCAAACAAAAAGATGGCCACCCACAAATATCCCGCTGACATGTGGGGTTTTTTTTCACACAGCGTAGTAATGATTTCTTTAGAATTGTAATCCAATGATAGCACGCTTTGACCACATGGTCAATAAAAAGGGAGCATGTGTTTTTTTTTCAGCAAGGTAACCAGTAAGAGCCGCATTTGCAAATCATGCAAATATAATCTCTAGCGTCAGCTTTGTGCACTCATTGTAAATATCCCCTACCATCCCTTTGTTTCAACATTTCTTGTGTAAAAGCTGAACTAGATTGGTTTCACAATACGGTTAAGTAAGACCTTTTCACAGAAGCAGCATTGGGAAGTCAACTCTTTACTCAACAATCTAAGTCACCCCACACAAGTTTACAGTGGAAACAAAACTAAAAAGAGATGGCCCTCACTCTAACACAAGGGCAACTTGTAATTCACATGGGGCTTTTCCGTGATTATACAAACCGGTCTGCTGAACGTGGTTGTTTGTCTGAACGAGTTCCTTTTAAATATAATTACCAGTGAGTATAAACTACTTAATTACTTAGAGTAGTTCCCTTGTGAACTGGTGCAGCCTAACTTTAGTTTCATGTTCACGTAAACCTTTATCAGGCCTTTTATATCCGGGTACTTTCCCACTGAGTTATTGTTGTATTTAAAGCTGGTAACATGGGGACTTTCCAGGCTGCATGTTAAGTTTCACTTCCTCTGCTGCAGCAGCAATGCGAGGTTCATGCAACACAACCACATTTTTTGCTGAAATGCTAGTTCAGGCCTGCAGGGGATCAAATGTGACCCTGACACAAGAATGCAGACTATAAGGGTCAGGGTAAATTCTGTGTGGTTGAGAAATATTCTAAAAGAATACTGACAGTACAGGTTTGGGTGGAACAAACAGACACTTGTACACAGTTAATCTGGACCAGTGTGGACAATGACTCAAGAAGAAAGCAGTAAGCACACCCACAAGGACAAAATAAAAGCTGAACTTAATACTTCACCTCATACTCTTTTATTGAGCCTGTCCATTCACAGTCCTGGTTTAAACACCTGGCAGGCAGACTTGCTATTTCTCGACCGGCTGCATTGTCTGGAAATGCCTGGGGGCGAGCAAAGAACAAAGTGAAGGGAACTCATACAGCCAATAATTATAATATTCAACAGACATAAAAGGTTGCATTGTGTGCTGGTGGGGTGAAGGAAACTCCCATCAGTCTAGTCATAGGTCTATAGTTTGAATCAGAGTGGAAGTAAAGAACAGTCTAAGAAGAAGTCTCATAAAACAACAATGTTGGCTGACAAATGATGTACGTAATAACTTACCTCATTCGTATTGAGAATGGAAATAGGCTCCTCATATATCTCCTCTTGGCGGCAGGCTTCACAAGGCTTTGGCCCACAACTGACAAACAAAACAGGTTTGTGACTTTACCGAAAAAAACAACAACTGGTAGGTTCTAGAAACCAGCAACAATTTCCTGCTGATTTATTATGGCAACAACTGCCGACCAGTATGGCCCACAGCTCAATTAGCTGACACATGAACATAAAAAAATACAACAGCTGTAAAAAAAAAAAAAAAAAAGCATATAGCGCTGCACAAATAATGCAACTAGCAATCTTTCATGAGGTGTGGGAAATTCATGAAAAAAAAGAAGTTTAAGCTTTTTACAATAATACACACACAAAACAAAAAGTACATATGAAATCTCATTTAGAGCAGAAGTGGTAACCCAACGAGAACATGAAATCGCCTCAATTTCAAAAATTTGCACATGTGAAACAACATTTCACGTGCAAGCAAAGTCACATGAAAATCAAGTGATTTTACTGTTGTGTGAATGTTGAAAGATTAGCAACATGAGACTTCATCACATACATGTTATTAATGCTCAGTTTAATATATGGCCTTATGTATATATTACATTTCTTGTATTGTCCCCTTATGCCTAAGGAGGTGATAGACTAATGGAATTGTTGTAAATTCCCAATGCACGAGTCAGTGACCAAAGAAAGAAGTAGAAAAGAAATGGAGACCTTTAGAATGAGTCAGCATGGTCAGATCCTTGTGATTCACTGACTTCAGTAAAAAGAGTCCGGTCATGTGACGGATGAGTCTGAATAAAGTAATTGATCTTGGGTGCAAAAAATCCACAGAGGCGAGCAGAGATAAGAACACAGGATGTGCTGAAGCGTGTCCGGTAAGAGGGAAGGATTAGTGGGTTAAGGGGTTGCATTGCACACGGCTGTAGGTGGTCTGAGGACCTCCAGTCTACCTGATGAGCTGCTTGAAGCAGTGTACACAGAAGCGGTGGCCACACTGAGCCTGGACAGGCTTCCTCAGGACCTGGAGACACTGCTGACATTTGTACTTATTCTCCATGGGCACCGACAGGACACTGGCCGGGATCCCTGGTAAAGAGTTGGGGCAGTCCAACGAGATTCGATCCATTCTTCTCCATTAATCTGGTGCGATATCCTGTCAATGAATACCACACATAACAGCATTTAACAGTTAAACTAGGTTTTCGCTGACATACCTGTAATGATTGACAAGCTTCCCTTAATTATTTGCCAGTATGTCAGAGTTACACATACTATAAGTGTCAGCACATGTTGTACTGAAACCACAATTTGGGCAGCATGCAAGTCCCTAAGCACAGGGTTGTTGTACAATGAGAGTATAAAGCTGATTCATCATTGTGAAACCTGTCATGTCGAGTCATGTCAAAGCCAACTCATGTTTGCATGTTGTATTAAATGGAATTATGCAAATAGTGTTTTGGATAATTCAAAAAGATGCAAAACAGTTGAGGCTGCAATGGAACTTGTCTGTGTCTAAAATTCACTGAGAAATAATGTAAGGAAAACATTTTCTGTTTGTTTAAAAATTGTGCAAAGTTAACAAGAGCATACTCATTGGCTAATTGACAACTCACACATATTTGCTGTGAACCTTGGTCAAATAGTTTGCCCTTTGATCAAAAGAAGTCTCAAGAGTTTGCCAGTTTTTCTTACAATATAAAACAATATGTTACCTTAGTAATGTTAAGTGCTACGAGGAACTGTTGTATCAAGTCTTTTATGGGAATAAAACATTGTCACGCTGACCTTCACAGGTCAAAGTGGTTCTGGCTCAAATGTCAAAATGTTGCACTTTGGACCAAACTAATCAGTATTCAGAAAGGCGGAACGTTGTAACCTCTGAGTCACTTTAACTTCTACAAAAGTTGAAGAGATCTTGGCTAGTGGTGCCATAATCAAGTCATAATCTTATCTCCTTATCAACGGTAAAGACAACAGGATAAGATATCTCACAAGCTTCCTCCTCAAATATAATGCAAGCATTGTTCATGAGATTAAGCTGCAAGTATTGCTGCAACGAACTGAACGCGTGTTCAACAATGGTGGAATTAAAATGTAATATCATAGGCAGACTAAATAACCTATTGTGGCCATAATTTTGCCCCGCAGTCTACTACATTAAGCACAGTAACAAGGTTGTGGAACTACATTTGTACAATAAATCTGCTAACTTTCATGCCTTCATAAGTAGTTTACGAATGTCCACTCTTTGAATGTTTCATTTGTTTATAATGGTGGTAAAATAAGTGGGGTCTGGTTTTCCCATAAACCATAACATGTCACTATATATTGACATTTAATCCATTAGTAATATGCACACAGCAGTTTTTGTTTGCCTGTCACAGTGCCTAAGTAATACAGACCGATGCAGAAAATGTTATGTCATGAGTGCACAGTGTGCTACATAACATATAGTTCATGTTAGTGTCTCTGGAAACTCTCCAAAGAATGTTTGCAGATTGCAGCTTTGCATGCCACGACATGAAAGAACAACCATTGAACTATTTCTGGTTGTATGATATGTAGTTTATCTGGTTTAAACTTTGCTCTAGCTTTGAGCACTGTTGTCTCACCCTATTGATTTGCTTGAGTCATCACAGGTTTTAAATGAACAATTTATTCACCCTTGAATTTAAATTCTTTGCGAGTCAAACTGCCACAAATGTTTGTCCAAAAGTATACGACAAGAAGTTTTCCTAGAATGTAAAAAGAGTACAAGGGTATCTGTTTATATTTCTATATTTGCTAAATTTGCAACCAACATCGCATGGTTACAAAAGACACTATTTACCAAGACACTTAAAAAAAGACACTATTTATTCTGCCTGTTTAAAAAAGACAGCCGCTCAAACAGTTGAGGATGATAAAATCTTACCAAACTGTGCTTATGTGGCTTAAAACAAAACCTCTGAATCCTCTTTTTGGTTAAGCTTATTTTAACTTTTAAAGGAACTTAAGCCCTTTCCCAGACACAGGAAATCTCCCAAATGGTCTGAGGAAGGAAGGGAAATTCTAAGTGGCTCTGGGATCCAAACTACCGAGCTACGCAAATGTCACACATATATACTTTTCTATTGAGCCAACAAACCAGATGGCCTATTGCCTTTGAATAAACAAGGACAAAACAGAGATAATGTTGCTAGAGATGTTAATAGGTGTTTAAAGGTCAACATATGAAATGAATACCTAAATTTAATATATAGTCCTATTATATAGTCCTACATCATGTTAACCTCAAGAAAACTGCTGTTTGAGCAGAAAAAAAAACATATTTCCCTTCTTAGAAAAACCCTGATGTTGCTTCTCATTGGAAAGCCACAGGCCTTTTACTGGCATCATTCTCCAAATGCAGATATTCTCATCACATCCAGTACATGATGACTAATATATGTGTTACTATTTCAACACACAATAGTACAGCTGTTTAGTATTTTTTGACAAGTTCAAACATGTCCAAATGGAACAAAAAGATAAAAAGATGTGGTAACTCATAAAACATTATTGAGGTCCATGAAGAACAGCCTCAAAGGGAACAATGAGGCAAACATTATTTATGTCATGAATACACCCAAGCTCTTGTTTAGTTTATGTATCCATTGGACCTTTGAGATGCAAACCAAGTACAAACACTACAACAAGAATGATGGAGAAAACGTATGCTGATTTCTTCTGCATACACTCCAACATACTGAGAAGACTAACACAAAGACCTGAATGTGTGTACACTGTGGCTGAAAATGACAGAAACAAGAACGGAAGTAACATGACAGCACTCAATCAACAAACAAACAAAACAATGAAGACTGAACTGCATCTGGTCTTCAAGTTAAACTTTGTAAAAGTGTCTGAAAGACATTGCAGATTCGTAGCTGCACTCTATCAAAACAACGCCTTGAAAAAAGTCAAATACTCTCAAGCTTCAGTCTCCACAGCCATTACTACTATGACACAAACAACTGCTCCTCGTTGCTAGTCGCAGCTGTTTGAAGCCTGAAAAACAGCCTCTACTCTTCCTGCTCCCTGTAAACTCTCCTTCTCTGTTCAGCTGTTCTTGCATAACTGTGAACCTGCAAACCTCTGCGATACTGCGCAGAAAACAGCAGAATATCTACTCACCCAGAAAGTCTGCCCGTTTACGTCGTCTTCACAACCCGCCCAAGCTTAGTTATCTCAGTGAAGATACACCCACAACCCACGTCACAAACAGTCACAATCG
Source organism: Clinocottus analis (assembly GCF_023055335.1). Lineage (NCBI taxonomy): Eukaryota > Metazoa > Chordata > Actinopteri > Perciformes > Cottidae > Clinocottus > Clinocottus analis. Next base: position 2,287,466 of record NW_027175854.1, read on the forward strand.
AGTTGTTCATCTGTGACCTTTTCATCACACACTACAGACCAACATATGTGTCGGACGTTACTTCATTTTTGGTGTCTTTGGCTAACAACAGTGATTAAGCTAAACGCGGACTTACATTTCACTTATTGGTGTGTATGAGTGACGTTAGCTAACGGACACAACTTTAGGAAGCTAGCTTAGCTAACTTATGAGGTGTTTATTGGTTTGGCGAATGATCTACTAAATTGGCAAACTGCCAAGTCATTCACCTGGAAAGTAGAAACACGGCCTAACCTTGGCGTCTTCACCGCTTCGTCTTCGTCAGAAAAACGAAACTTATATGCCCGCTATCGCATGAAGAAGGACAGCTCACCCTTTAGCTGTGTTTACCATTTCATTGTTACGTGCGCTTACTTTCATACATGGCAGCGGGCGGCCGATCGGAGTCACTCCCTGCATCAGTGCATTCAGCCCAACTGACCAACACCGCCCCTTCGCCAGGGCTGCCCCGGAGTAAAAAGTTAGCGCGGTTATCAGATCATGACGCATGCGCATTAGCGTCTCAAAAAATGTGGCTGCCCGTATTAGGTCGACCTTGCCAGCGCTTAAAACGGCTATATTTGATCTCTAAAGGTATGAGTTTCGATATATAGCTAAGCGTTTCTGAGTTAGATGAAGTAAAAAGCTACCGCTACGTTTTAAATAAGTGCCATCTAAATGTACGTTCACTGTTTTAATACAGAAATCCAAAAATGTCGGAGCCGAGTTGCATCTTTTTCAGAGACGAGGCTACACACCCCTCCGCTAACTTCAATGTAGTGAACGATTGTCAGTTAAAGGACAATGGTGTTGTTTATGCCAATAATTAGCTTGTCGGAAACAATTGTTTTTCGCGGTCAATCGATAGAAAAGGTAACGTTACTTTAGAATATTTATTTTCTCCACAACATAACGCAGTCCCGGTGAAGTTGGAAAGAGATTCACAGATTCGAACTTCTCGGATCAATAACTTTTTCACTAAATGGTGTTAAAACACAAACGACACCTCTCTGTAATCATAGTAATGGAGACAACAAGCTACAAGCTTAATTTTATAAAAACGGGTCGGCTGTGTGACTTGTGCGCACAGGGACAGTCTGCAAAGTGCAATGCGCAAAATACATACTACCAAAATATTCAATAACATCACTGAATCGTAGCATTACCAAAATCATTTTATACATACAATGCCCCCCCCCCACACCCTCCCTTGTTGTACTACAGTTGTTGTTTTTTTGGATAAATGTAATTTCTAAGAATTATTATTAATATATATTGCAAATAATATTCAACAGCTTCACTGTCGTTAAGTGTAGAATGACAGAATTAATTTTCAGCATCAATGGACTCCCCCTTGTTGTACTACAGTTGTTATTCTTGGAGAATTGTAATTTCTGAAATGCCATTTCTAAGAATTATTATTATTATTATTATTATTATTATTATTCTTAAAAATTACATTGCTCCAGAAATAACAACTGTAGTAGATCAAGTGGGAGCCCATTGATGCTGAAAATTTATTTTTTGTCATTCTACACTTTACTTTTTGTCAAATGTTTTTGCTTTGACAAACATCAATGAACTAAGTTGGTATTTTTGCATGATGACAACACATAAAAACTAGTGCTTTATAATGTCGTATTTTCCCAGTATGTTGCTAATGCTGTCCCACATTGCTGCTCAAGCAGCGTGTGTCCACCAGGTGCACAGTAGTAGTAGTGTGCGGACAGACAGCAGCTATGATGGGCTGTATCCTGGACATATTCTCACAACCCCCTTCCAGAAAGCCCTGTTGGCTGTGGGGTCAGGTGTGGCTGCACTACAGAACCCCTACAGACATGGTGAGACTGACTGGCTTCTTCCTTTTTCTTAAAAATGCCTGTGAATTTTCCATGAACCCCCCCAAGCCTTAATTTAACAAAATGTATTGTCTTTATTATTATGTTATTTGCTATGAGAATGAATTGTGTTAAATTGATCTCTATAGCAATTGCATTCTAACTGAATACAAAAATGTATTATTACACTGGTGTTTGCCTTTATGAGTAAATCACAAGCTGAAGACTTGAATGTCTCAGCTCGTTTTAAAGTTGTAAAATGAAACTGACGGTTGGAAACTGTACCCGAGGTTTCTTTTCTCACAAACTGTTTAAATACAGTTTCTCATTCTCAATCTTTTATTCTCAGGAGACCATTGTTACACACTTCTAAAATATCGTGGAAACAGAAATGAGAATGAATACAAAAGCAAGGCCACATGCAGTTACCCTGAAAGTTTCAGGGGAGAAGAAAGCACTAACACATTTAGTTTAGAAACTGCATGTGTCCTTAAAGGGTGACACCTGACTTTTCGTCAACAGTATCAGTTGATCTTAAAAAGTGCTCCGTTTCTCCTCCCACATGGGAAACACACAGTTTATTCAACTCCACACCCACAACTTGTAGAGCAGGCTTTCTTTTTAACGTTAAAACAAGACAAACCTGATGACATCAGACTTGATAGTTTCAGCCAGATATTCTGTCATACTTAAAAAAATCTCCTTCAAAGCCACAAAAGACAATGAACAGCTGTTTTCACAGGCTGACTTCTACTCCCGGTGATGAATAAACTGATTCTTATGTGAAAAATGTCTGGAATGGCTCTTGAATCAAGTCCATTCAAGCTATATTACACACTTTACTTGGAGACAAAACACATATTATCAAAATAACATATTGTTTAATCTTTAGGTCAAATTGTGTGTTATTCTACGGCAATCAAATTTAGGCTTAGCAGCAACAAATCTCTACATTTAATACCATATAATTGCTTGAAACTCTACAGACATGGTTGCAGTGCTCGGGGAAACAACAGGACACCTAGCATTGATAAATATCAGAGACAAGATGAGAAACGACCCTGAAGGCCTCACGATCCTTACGTGAGTCCCTGTAACAGCGTACAGTAACTCTGATTCAGGCACTTTTTTACAGCCTTTTCTCTTCGTCGAATCACATTTGATTATGTATGACTTGTTATTGCAGAGAAAGGCCCAGGATCCGGCTGTCGACACTCGATCTGAACGAGATGGCCTCTCTGCCGGACGGCTCTTTCGGAAGAGAATACCTTCGTTTTCTGGAGGAAAATGTGAGCGATTGTGTTCAGACTGATCACATCAGGAAAAACACATTTCTTCAGAATTCCCTCTTTTAAGTTTCTCCTTCGTCTTCACTTTCACTTTCCTGTTCTTTCAGCTTGTGACCCCGGACTCGAGGGCGGACGTGAGGTTTGTGGACGATGAGGAACTAGCGTACGTCATGCAGAGATACAGAGAGGTCCATGATTTGCTGCACACCTTACTGGGCATGCCCACCAACATGCTGGGTGAGTCAGGCTTCACGAATTGAAACTGAAAAGGGTACCCAAGATATTAAGTCAAGATATTTCAGACCATCATCATCCTGCACAATTCTTGAGAGCCAAGCAGTTTAATAGGACAACAAAAAGTGTTCGCAAGAATTATTGTGCGAATGACAGACCCTGCTGCCCCTTCTTGCTACTTTCAGGGGAAGTGGCAGTGAAATGGTTCGAAGCTGCTCAGACAGGGCTGCCCATGTGTGCTCTTGGAGCGGTGTTGGGGCCTCTTCGGCTGAATTCAAGGTACACTACCAGAGTTTGAACTGCTGCATGGTCCTGGTGGACAACGAGACATTTAGTAAGCTCTGTAGCAGTGTGGAGTGTAAGTACAGTCTGCAACTAACGGTTATTTTCATTAGCAATTCATTTGCCAATTATTCTTTTGGTTAATTGTTTTAAAAGAATTTGTGAAGAATGATTATGTCAATCTCTCAAAGACCAAATTGACATGTGTTGTTTTTCTGAGCAACAGACCAGAATAAAATATATACATACATACATACATACATACATACATACATACATACATACATACATACATACATGCATACATGCATATATGCATACATGCATATATGCATACGTACATAAGTCAGTATATCAGTTCAGGTTTCCTTTGGGGTCTTTTGAATTGTACATAACAATTGAACACAAAAAAGCTTTAACTCAACTATGAAAACAATGCGGCCTTTTGAATTTTCTATCAAAAATAAATGAAAGTAGAGTTCATAAGGTTTTTGTCTGGCTCGAGTGTGAAGCTTTACAAAGAGATAAGAGGAAACAGACAATGTATTGTACTTTTTCGTCATTGTTATGAAGAACAACCGCTTGTGAACTGTCTCCTTTACCTGTAAATCATGAACACTTCCTCATTTAATAGCTGAACTTCCTCGTGCTTTTTGGTAACTGATTAATCAGAGATGAATTGATTTCTTCATTGTTCCATCATGATGAACCTTTCCTCTCGTTTCACCTTCTTCTAGCCGCTTACAGTCGCTCTTCACCTCCTTGGGTCCTTGGGCTCTGCAGAATGGCCGTCAGGCTCGCTGTGTCCTCAGCATCTTCTACGAGAGACGATGGGCGCAAAGCGTCGAAGACCTCCGACGAGAGCTCAACATAGAGCCCCCTCCTGTCAGTCTCACTGCTACCAACAAAAGAAACATCTGAGGAAGACAAAAAATACCAGGAAGGAGAAAATTGCCAAACTTTAACTTTGAAATGTGAATCATTTGGAGTGAAGTCATTTCAGCTGATCACATGTTTGGTTCGACAGGTCATGTTCAGTCGCCACCGTTTGTTGAGAAAGTGTGTACATGTTTGAATCAATTTATGAAATGAATTATGTCCGTTATTAAATACTTACCAATACTATACTTACCTGGTGTGAGTTCTAAAAAGTCATATTATAATAATATGAATTGTATTTTTTGTGCCAACATTTGGCAAGTAAATTTGTTTTGTTGTACTGTTCTGTGCTGTCAATTGAACACTTGCGTGCACAAGCAGCAGTACTAACATTTATGGTTGGGAAAGCAGCAGATGTTGGCTTAAAATAAAACTGTGCAGGTGCATCTGTTATCTCATCGTAGACGCCGTCCACAAAGCCTCATTTTACAGTAATAGTGACGTTCGCAGGAAGTCACGGTGTGTACTGCTTGGCAGGTGTAAGATAAATTGGGTGGAAAATACCTTTTAATATTGATCTAGTTAAAAACATTCTCATGAGAAGCAATTTCTTTTTTTTAATGTGTTGCTTACGTGTGAAATCCACAGATCAGAAAACATGAAGAGAACCTTTTTATTAAATGTCTCATCATACATTTAGTTTAGTATATACAATATCTTGATGTGCACAATTAAGCCATGTTACATTGTGGATATAACAGTTAAATGTGGAAGATTAACCCCATTAATGATTTGTTTCCCTCCAAATAAAGGATTTGAAAAAAAACTCTGCGTCTTTATTAGTCACCCAAATGTGGTAATTTATTTCTTTAGTTAATTATATTTAAAGTTAGCTTGATTCAGCGAGCCCAAAGAGGCGATAACCGAGCCTGAAACACACTAGATGTCAATTTGAACTGCTTTATTGGAAGAGGTTTCTGTTGCAATGTTACAGCTCAGGAATCATAACGAAAATCTGGACTTGCTACATTCCTGGAGATCCCCAACATCACTCACCCAGAAACTATTCAAATCATTTTTCTCCTAAAAAGTCGTTTGACCTCATTCTTAGAAATGACCATGCAATAAACAATGCCGTATTTGGATTTAAAATGCCACTGTGACGAGTCAGAGAGATCACGACTTGATCATAGTTTTTCTCTTTACCCTTTCGGCACGTAGAGTTTCAGATCCCTTCATACTTCTTATTATGGGGTTGTTGCTCTCGTACTTCCTAAAACACGTGTGTCTGAAGTTAAAGCTTAATGCCAATTCTCTTTTCGCAATGTTCAAATGCACAAACATTCACCCAACAGGTTCACATATGTGTGCTCAGTTTTCTGAATTTGTGTCTGATTGTAATCAGCACCTGGAGCTTTCCGCAGACCTGGAGGAACAATCCCTGATCTGAGGAAGCATCCCCACCAGCACAGAGAGAAACAGTCCTGATCTGAGGAAGCATCCCCACCAGCACAGAGAGAAACAGTCCTGATCTGAGGAAGCATCCTCACCAGCACAGAGAGAAACAGTCCCTGATCTGAGGAAGCATCCTCACCAGCACAGAGAGAAACAGTCCTGATCTGAGGAAGCATCCTCACCAGCACACAGTTGCTGCAGGGCTCACGTTTGTGACGTTGGTAGTTAAGGTTTAATTTGACATTACTGCCCTCTAGTGGTGTACTGCCAAACTTATGAAACGTATCAAAGGAGTTCAGAGCCTTGATTCCCAAATTGGCTCTTTTCTACACTTTATGATCTTTACATTTGTTTTATTCATTTAAAAAGAATGTACTTTTTCCAATGATTGTTCTTATGGAAACATCTGTCCTACAGACTTTTACCAGTGGTCTAATGGATGTACATTTACTTACTGTATTTTGGGACATATTTGAAGTACATGTACTTTACTTGAGTATGTCCATTTTATTACTTTATACTTCTACTATTTACATATGTAAATATTGTTGTTTAGTTACTAGTTTATTTGCAAATAGAGATTTCTTGACCAAGAAAACAACTCTAAGAAACATGCAAATGTACACACCCAGCAGAAACAATGATTGACAGAAAGCAACAATTTAACGCAAATATTCAGCAGTGATGAATTTGATTATTTTACGTTTAATTATTTTTAATTCTTTTTTTTATTCTTAGTTTGGGGCAATTGGTTGCTCAAAAGCAAGTAATTATGTCACTATTGGGTCTGGATAGTTGTGATTAGTTGCAGCCTTTGAGTAGACCTTAGTTCAACATAAAAAACTTGAGCTAAATAAACATGATCCTTTCTTGTCATATAGCAGGATACGAACGGTAAACAATACAATTCAGAATGTCGTCCACACGACACCTGTGTGTGTTTAACTGATGATGGACGCAGTGATTTCGTCATTTGAAACTCAAACTGCAACGCCTTGAAGTTGTTTAACAAAACAAACATGAATGACTCCTGCACAGCCTGATATAAAGTAGTTCAACCTGAGCTCCACCTCAACCGACTACAACTGTAAAATGCTGCCGGCACTTTAATGATAATTATCATGTGACAAAATAATAACTGTCACATGGGGGCATTTTATGCTACTTTTGATACTTCTAGTACATTTTCTTGATTTAAATTATATACTTTAACTTAGGAAACGTTTGACCTTTACAGTGTTCTCAGATTCTACGCGACTGAGTTTATCACAACAATGACAAATGTTTTTGAGTTCTGTTAACATATTTTATCTTCTTGCTAAGGCCCTCAGAGACTGCTGGTATTGTAATGTATTGCTTACTGCATTTGACTCGACTACGTTCTCCAATCAAACGCAAACAAAACAAAACCCGGCAGCAGCATAAAAGGACAAACAGGGAGTTTCACTTCTGATACTATACTAATGCAACAGAAATCACAAAATCATACTTTATGTAATTCTATTTATCAAAACGTACAATCAGTTCATATAACATGAATACAACATATACTGAGTTTCTTTGTCACATAACATTCAAAAACATACAAAACAGACCTGGATCAACCAGTGTTATTAATATTTTCCAGAAAGAGACTTAAACAGATCAAACTGATGGAGGATCTCTATTACAAAGATAAAAAAACAGCCATCATCAGTCAAACTAAATGCTGGTACAGCACTACTGTATTATATGATCGACAGAAAAATCTCTAAATCAAACTCTATTGAATCATTAAAACTGTTATAAAAGCTAATGAAATAAATATAAATTCACGCCTTTTAAAACTGCGTGGTCAGATGGAGGATCTTTAGCTGTTGATCATATTTACATTTCTTCACATGTTTACGGTCATTTAGTGTTTTTGGCAGTGGGCTTTGTGTCAGTGCAGTATGGTGATACTGCGGTCCGTCACGGCGAACGCCGGCAGCAGCGCGGCGGTGAAGTGATGCGTGACCGAGTGCAGCACGGTGCTGGAGTCCGCCTCGTAAAACAACAGCGTCTGGCTCGGCCAGTCCAGCAGCACGCCGATCCTCTGGGGTTTCCTCGCCACCTGCAGGGGCACCTTCTTCCCCGCGTGGCAGAAGGAGTAGTCCCCGTCGTAGTGGGACAGCACCCAAGACTGACTGTTGTGGCCCAATCTGGCTTCGTTTCCAGAGCCTTTGCGCTCCAGAGAGGTGTAGCAGACCCCAACCTTAAAGGCACCACTCTGGCCCACATCCACCACCCAGCTGTGGGTGCCAGAGGACATGGCCAGTGAACCCAGCGCGTTGGGCCAACAGTCAAAGCGTGCCGGGTCGTAGGGCAGCGTTTGGCGAGCTTTTTTGTAAAAGAAGGTCAACGTGTGGAAGTCGTCAGAGAGGGACAGGAGAGGGCTCACTGTGCGCTCATCAAACCTTAAATAAGATGATCCATAAGCTGTGGGAAGAAGGAAAATATGGAGTTAATGGCATGAGCTGATGCAATCAATCGTGAGGAGGCTTGAGAATTCTGTATGAATAATATGTGCAGCATATGTCCAAACAAAAAGCTTCTGTGTGCAAAAATACGTCAGAAAAAGATCTTCCACCACTGGATGGATGTCACAGAAAGACAGTTTCCCTCACCCAGCTTGTACGGTTTCTCAGCGTGTTTCTGTTTGGAGCATTGATACTATTTCTTTGTGCAGCTTCCGGTTTTATGAGTATGCTAATGACCATAATCAATGTGTGTAATCACCCTGTATTGTCCTGCTGGATCTGTCACGTTCATGAGGGTTGAATATAAATCGCACTAACCGTTTGGCCCCAGCAGCAATGCGGTGGCCCACAGACCTCTCAGCAGCTTGCTGTCACTGCAGTCTGCGTTCAGGTTGAGCTGGACTGTGTCACATGGATCCCCGACCCCGTCGGCCCCCTCCACCCTGACGCAAAAACACAAAGAAGAAGAGATGTTACCTCTCTGGTATACAAGAAAAAAAACATTCACAAGTATGTATCAAGTCATGTATAAAAGATTACCTGTCAGCGAGCTCCTGGACACTAGTCTGAAAGACAGAAAGAAAGTAATGAGTCTTCTGGGCATTCGTGTACTTTCACAATTTCTGTTCATTATCAGGTTACTGGATTTTTAACCACAAGTTCCTCTATTGTTCAAACGTCTAGTCATCCCTGAACTTCCTGACAAAAATGTCCCATCGCTCACCACCAGCTGTGCGTCTGGAGTGTGTGTCAGCGTGTGCACCAGGCCGGAGCGCGTTTGCGTCAGCCTCACCAAAGCCTGGCTCCAGTGGGCTTTCTGGGTGAGGAGACACTGCTCCACCCGCTCCTCCTCTCTCTGCACCTCCTCCAAGAGACGCTGCTCCTCATCCTCCAGGGCGTCACGTGCCGCTTTGACCTGAGCCAAGACCTGCTCCCTCGCCCTGCTCGCCGCGACCTACGCCGAGGGACAAGAAGAGATATTAGACAACTCGTGTTGCAGTGGAGAAATGACATGGTGTTGAATCAAATTGCATAATCTATATTGTATCCGTGTGACAGTAGTCAAAAGGGTGTCATGTTTGCAATTGTATAAATGCCCTCATAGTTTATCAGATATTCTTTGCACCTCGCACGAAAGCTTTTCTTTTAAACAAACCGTTTAATCTGCAAAATGTCAGAAAATCTGTAAAAAATGATCATTGCACTTTCCTAGAGCCCAAACTCTTTAAATTCTGATTAGATGAAACACAGCAATCCACAACCAATGGATATTCAATTCACCATGACATAGAAACACAGAGAAAGCTACATATTTGAGAAGCCCAAACTTATATTTTTGAACAATGAATCAAATTAAAATGTGGCAATTATCATGTGAACCTGCAGCTCCCATCGGTTTCACAGAGCTTTCTAGGGAGTCTCAGCTCATCGTTTAGCTTTCTGCTCCACAACTTCACAGCTTTATTTCACTCTCATCGCTCTACTGGCAGTTATTGCAGGTTTATTTGCAGGTTTTAAGAGGTCTAGTTGGGAGGGCGGGCGTATTTCCTCAAGCCACCGATATGAAGCAAAGTATCTCATACATCAAACATTAGGAAACATGTGGGTCAAACAGTGTCGCTGCCCAAGCAGCCAGACACTTGATAAGTCCCATAAAAGCACAGAGGCGGTTCATGAATTTCACACAGTTGACTTCCCACGTCTATAACCATAAACAACAAACAAACAAACACACCAATACAGAGATTCATTGACTAGATTATGAACCCAAAGCATTGTTTCCATAGTGTGGAGTAAGTTTGTTTAAGGTTAATACACATATTGGTTTGCTGATTTGCTTTTTGATCAGATAAGGTGTCACCGTGTTTGTTTTTCCTGCCTTTGTGGTGTGTTCAGGTTTGATTTACTCGTTGTAACTTGTCCCCTAGAAAATTAAACTTGCGTGTCTCTGACCACTTTAGACACCCATTATGTTGATGGAGGTTAATAAATAGGAGATGGGTGCACTGAAAGAGGCAACCTTTGCTTTGTTGCCTGGTAGTAAGAAATTGATTAAATCAGCAAATTATGAATGACTAGTTAACAATTTATATTGATCTTACTTGTGCAACTGCAAAGTTTTACTTGTTTTGAATAATGAAATCAAAAATCCCTCGTTATTTTTAGAGAAGCAAATTGTGGAAAAGACACAATTACAACCCCGATATTCAAAATAATTTGGATTTATAACATATTCTATTACCATGAACATTATACTGATTCTGTATTTCTGTATGTTTTATGATTCAACATAGTAAAACATGCATTTACTTTAATGTAAAAGCATGTGCATTTACATTAAAGTGTTTTTTTTTACCATGTACTTTATAATTTCTTTAACAATGTCCTCTCCATGTTGATGTGACAATAACAGTTTCACATGCAATAATCTATGCATTTCTTTATCAGCCAAAATGGCTCCAGCTTTACAAAGGTGCAGATTTGGAGGTTTTCTCAGTTTTATGTCATTAAAAACTGAATGTCTTTGGATTTTGGAACAGTTGTTTAAACCAAACTAGCAATTTGAAGAATAGTTGGGGTGTTTTTTTTTTACTATGTTCTTACAGGTTTAATAATGAATCAGATACTTGAAGAAATAGTTCTCGATACCATAATATTCATACCATAATCTTGATGTTGAGCTCTAATACAAAGAGACTTAAATAGGCCCAACACAAACCACAAAGCAGGTAAAAACAGGACTGTTTCATGAAGCTGAGCCAGCCAACATCAAAACAATGTACTTGTGAAACATTGGAGGCTTCACTGAGCAACGTGATCAGTATTGGGGCTGACACTGCGTCTGTGAAGTCCTTAGTCGGAGGTTTAGTGGGAGGGGATGAGTGGTATTCTCACCTGAAGCTTTTGCTCTTTGGCTGTCAGCGTCTGGTCGATGAATCTCTCGATCCTCAGGGCCTGAAGCTGCATTTTCTCACAAACATCCACCAGTTGGTTCTGGTGAAAATACAAGCACGCACACACACACACACACACACACACACACACACACACACACACACACACACACACACACACACACACACACACACACACAGGCACACACATCAGCTGGGGACCCAACAAGAAAATCCTGTCTTTTCAAATACCATGCAGAGGAATCAGCACAAAAACCAGCATTCAAATTGTGGCGCACCCAAGAAACAATTATGCAATATGCATATCACACTGCCAAATATGTGACAGTTTTTCCCACTTTATCAGTCAGTCCTCATTGCTTTATGTAACTACAATCCTTTAATAAAGTGAGTCATTGAAAAAGGAAAAAAAATACACATTTTCTCTCACAAAATACACTAAAATGAGAAAAAAAGAAGGATATAGCTTTGTAGTGAGGTCAAATTTGTAATAAAAAAAGAGACAAAAGCCATGTCAAACAGTTGAGAATAGGGAAAATAAAGACGTCACAATGCATTCACACAAAATGAAAGTATCTTCCTGGCTATTTGTAACACGACAGTATAAAAAAACACATTTACTTTGTACATTTCCAGAGCTGTATCATCCCACAGCCTAGTCAATACATACAAAAAAAAGTAAACAGGTGCTGAAAACACTACATGAAGCTATTTCAAAGTAGGCCTATACACACTCACCCTGACTGCGGTTACTCTGGTGGCCAGAGGGGTCACCGTGTGTCCGTGGCAGGCGCCCACGATGGCGCAGTGGGAGCAGATGAGTTTCTGCTCGGTGCCGCAGAACCAGTCCAGCTCCGCTTCATGCTCCACACACACCTCGTATTCACCAGAGAAGATCCCGGACTCGGAGTCCGCGGTGGTCTCGGCCGGTGGGGTCGCCACCGCGGTGTCCGCCTGCTGCTGCTGCTGCTTCACACCGCAGCTCAACACGGAGAAAATAGGCTGCTCGAGATCCATGTCCTTAGTTTTTAGGCCCCTTGAAGTCTCCTCCGAGCCTGTCGGGGAAGATGGGCATGTTAAGTCGCACGTTGTGAGCTCTTCCTCGGTCATGGCACAGGAACGCAACAGGTGCACCGGCGGAGCTGGAGTCGCACCTGTAGCCTACGGCGCTGTAATACAGGTGTAACAGGTGAGCGGAACACGGAAGTAACGCGGACACCAGAGGTCAGAGCTGAGGGGGAAAAGCTTTCTGCTATGCTGGTTTCACTTGTTTGATTTGGGCGTGAACTGTTACCGTCTTAACCTATATGTAAATATATATATAAATAACAATTAGCAGATATTGCCGTTCATTATTTGTTTAGCTTTCCTTCATTTACTGTTTCTCTTCCCGTATTTGTCTTTTGAATCCTAAAATGTCTCAAATATGTAGCTGTGATCCAAAGTGAAGACCAAACCACGTCAGCTTCAAGATTTCAGGTTTCGGAGCAGTTACATTGTTTTGTGTGGAAAAAAAAAACTAAAGTCACCACACACCCATACACATTATACATATTCATCAGTGAACCAGAGGCTCAATCCTCATTGTGTCAGTGACATAACTAAAAGCTTCAAGATTGCTATAAGTATTGCAAAATGGTACATGGAAAACATGAGAAATATACATACACATACATTTGAATGATTTGTGTTAGTTTAAACTACCACAAACGGTACCCTGTCTTTAACTTCAATGATTAAATGCCAATTTTAACTTAAATAGCTGCTCATCTCAATATCGAAATAAAAATCACAGGATTTGAACCTGCATTCCTTCATGAAAAGAATTAAGAGTTGTTGTTTTTTTTGCTCTAGCAGTCTGCTATTCAAAAACCATCCCACTATTTCCCTTTGCTAATGTTTACTAAATACCATAGTAAGAACACGGTGGAAAAGTAATCACATTTTCCAGGGTGGATATAGGTGTGATGGATACGATGTCATCATAGGTGTCAACCCAGGGATCTGAGGTGCAGACACACCTGAGACAGCTCTGTTTAGCAATATTGTGAGCAACACCCTGTCTGGAAAAGCTCTTAAATTCAGAGAAAACTACCTCAAATGCACTTTAGGAAATATGGTCTGCCCTTATCAGGTCGATTCATTAAAAAAAATATTGAAATGTTTTACATCCACACCATGGTGCAACCATAAAATACACTAAAATAACATGTGAATAATGCTAAAACTCTCAAACAGCACGTTAACATGATAATAAATTTGAGTTTTGCTGTTTGCATCTTCTATCCCTGACAGAAAACACAGGAAATAGACTTAAGGCAGTGAAACAATGTATACTCTTCTTAAAGAATATACTAATACTCAATTGACACTTCTTTACTACTCAAATTAATTAAGTTAATGAGTGTAGGGACATAAAACCATGATTGTTGATTTGATTTGTTGGGAAACAGTGCTATCATCTGCACCTAACTAATGAATCCAAATATTATTGCTGTGTTGAATGAAAACCACGGGTTTCTAAAAAGTCAGAAAACTGAAAATAGATTGGAAACAATTTATTTCAACAGAAACTCTGGCAATATTACAAACATTTCTAATTTATTTAATAAATGAAAAATCCTCTCAGATTTTTTTGCCCATACAATTTTAAAATCTTTTAAAACTTTTCACCTACATTTATAATTGCACAAACGTCTAAGCCTCTGTAATGCAGATCTTGATCTCCAGAGGGTGCTCACACACTTAAGTCACTGAACTGAAAGTCACGCTTTATCACAGATGTGTTGGGAAAGAAGACGCTTTTATGATCCAGGACATGGATTTTATTTAGAGTGATGAATGCAATTGATACGTCCTCCTGTGTGCTGCAATTTGAGCATCAGTGTGTGGGAAGAAATCATTTGTGGTACATCCCTTTAATGAATAGACATGTCAGGTCGTTGAAATGTCTATTCAAAATGATAATTATTACTGGCATTACAAAAGTCAAAGTAAAATAACAAAAATAACGGAAGTAGAAGAATAAACATAAAAAGGACGGACTTCTGCATCTGATATTTAAAATGTAAATTCTATACCTAAATCAATAATTCCTTTTCTTTTTTCTTTGCATTTTAACCATAACAATTTACTCACAAACTACACGGTAGAATGTCATTATCAATTCTATAAAAAGGACCGAAAGGGCCTATACATATACTTTTAACATGGAATTGTTAACAGTGTTATAGATACATCTTTTAAAATGCTGGCCTATGAGGGAAATGCTTTCAGTCTACTGAGGTAAATTCAGTACCACTCAGCTCTCTTGAGACATCCATCGCTAAAGTCTCGCCATCAAACATTTCGCGCGAAAATGGCTGGAAGTGGTCACGAGAATTTAAAGACGTAATAACTGACACAGACGGTCGTTGAAAAATACTCGTTTGCTATTGGACAACACGATAGGACGCTTCCCATAGAAGCAAAGTAACGTCGCGTTTGATTGGACGCTCTGCTGAGCGGCTCGTCCCGCCTCCCTCGGCCCCGCCCCTCCAGCAGCCAGCTCGGCTTTCCTGCGCCAGCAGCGGTGGTGTGTCACCGAGGTTGGGCTGCCGCCGGAGAGACTCGGAGTCAGGGCGAACACCCATCCAGTTAACCCAAACTGGCATCGCAGTGGGGCTGAGGGGCTGCCCCGGCGACTTTTAAACCCGACTAACAGCTTCGGTTGGAACCTGCGCCTCTCTCTCTCTGTCGCCACCACCACCCGTCCTCCTGATGTCGGATTTCAAGCTCGGGATCGTGCGGCTCGGCCGTGTGGCCGGGAAGGTGAGCAGGAGCCCAGGACTGCCATGTGCGGCCGGGGGAGGGCCCGCGGGGACCACAAAAGGCGATGGAAAACGGATTTAGCGGGTGACAGACGGTGTCGGTCAACAGCTTTCATGGTTATCAACCCGTTGCCGACGCGGGAGGGGCGCGTCTTTGCCGATTTTAACTGTATTTGAACGGATTAGAGGAGCCGGCCGAGCCAGACTGGTTGTCTGTTCCTCCGCCGCCACCGACGGTCTCGCTATGCAGCTAACTAGCATGTAGCCGGGTACGTTAGCAGTTGGCAGACGTTAAACGGGAGAATAGTGCCTCAAAGGTAAACACACGGGTCCTTGTCTTGGCATTAGTGTCGGGTTGCAACTGAGACGACAATTCAAGTATTTATTTATCGACGCTGGTGTCATATCGTCCTAACGGCCAGTGATACAGTTAGCAGTGCCACGCTAGCTGTGTTATTTAGATTACACGGTGAAGTGTCTGCTAATGAGGAAGCCATTGCCTCAATGCATCAACTGATTCTTTTGTGCAACGTGACAAAGCACCGGCAGAACGGCACACTTTTCTACATCTGTAGCCGAAAACAGAGGGTGTTTGGGGGGCTTGAGTTGCAGAGTTAAAGTGACTAATGCGACGTCAAAGTGTGGCTGAATGATGGTCAAGAGAGACTCGTGTCTAGCTGCGCGTGTCACAAGACACTCGCACTGTGGGTATACTGGGCAGACCGTTTGGGTTGAATCAGTTGCCTACCTGCTGAGTGACAGTGCTCCTGGGCACACGGCATTTTATTTTATTTTTTTACATGATGTCACACCCGTTAAGATCTACACAATAGTCTGGCAGTCGAGACAACGTGTCACATTGCATATTTGGACCTTTTAGGTATGTGGAAAACAACACCATGTGCGGTTTTGTGCCAAGCTCAGTGAAGCGAGGGGCTACTGTGTTGGTATCTTGTCACGTGCATTTGAAATACCAACCTAATAACAAAAAGTTCAGATAGCTCTGGTCAACACCAGACTGTGTTTCTACTTTTTAAATGTGCATTTTGAGGCTGGATGTTCAATGCTGGTTCACGTGGACATTTATGATGACTATGTTTGTCTGCAGCTGTCATGTGCAGGACAAATGACCAAACATGGGTTTGAACATACTTTAAACTGCTTATTATTTGTGCATGTTGTTGCAAACAAGCTACTTTTAATAAGTAGTGGTGTTTGTCTTTGCTCGTCTGTTCAAACCAGATAGGTTGTCCATAAATATACACTCAAGCCCCATTTGGAACTGATTCATTCCTCAGGTGGGACACAGTTAATAACTGTGTTGCCAGTCTCTCTTGTAACTCAAAGTTCTTGATCGCCATAACTAAATAACAGGAAGTGGTTCTTCGATAGGCAAGCATGGGCTTATCAAATGATTCTATAAATTTTATTGATTTTAACTGTTTGAGTATAAAGTTCCGACCTGCTCAAAGTGCTCTTTGTGATTGCCTGAAGGTGATTTGATTTGCAAGTTGACTTATACATTGTCTGCACTCACTCACATTGCCTTTTTTCTTTTACCCTTTGGGTTTCTTGTAAAGGATCCCAAAAGCAGGCGATACCAAAGATAGCTGCATCTGTATGTGTCCTGGTTGTTGACATGAAAGTATTGTTTTTCCATTCTCTCATTTCAGACAAAATACACACTGATTGATGAGCAAGACATACCGCTTGTGGAAAACTATGCATTTGAGGTAAACTATGAAGATTCAACTGCAACTTGTGTTGATGAGAAGTATTGCTGATATCACTTCTTTGATAGTACATTTGTTTAAAAATACCAATGTGTCCTTTCCAGGCGCGCATGGAGGTAGATGCGGATGGCAATGGAGCTAAGATCTTTGCCTACGCTTTCGACATTGGCAAAGGCCGCTGGGCAGGAAGGCCTTTGCATGAGCTGCTCTGGTAAGTACTTTGATCATTATATCGGGTGTGGAATAAGCCGTATCTGGGCTTAAGACGTTGGCGAGCATTCTTATTGTTGAGTTGTGGGGTGTTTCGATTATCATTTACCCAAACATTATCATAGGGTGTCTGAACACAGATGAATATTATTGCAGTGTACAGTCTTGATTTATTTTAAAAAAAAATAGTTCAATTTGCAAGATCAATGCTGAAGAAGCCAATTCACAGCAGCCAGTAAAACTGTTAACTCCCCTTGAGATACACCATCTGCATTTTTGGTTATGGAGTTGACAGTTGCTTGTTATTCATCATTTTCATCATGGTATATTATCCCATGTTTATCAATAAATAAATTGAACCTTGCCCCATGATCTATTAAAATGACTGAGCTGCAAATATATTTAAGGTCTCTTCTTGTGGTCTTTAGAATTCATGCCCTTCAACATGAGATCAGTGTTGAAATAAAAAAGTAAGCTGCTAAAAAGCAGTCCTATTAACATCGCTACATCAGTGGGTCTCATCTTGATCACAAAGTTGTTATGTAATTGATAAAGAGACTGGTTGACTTATGATGTGTATGTCTTGACACAGGGAGAAGCACAGAGGAGGCATCGCCCCCAGTTTTCAAGTCATCCACATCAACTCTGTGACGGTGGACAACCGGCTAGACAACCTGCGACTGGTGCCAGTGGGCTGGAGCCCCAAGCCGGAAGAGATTTCCAGCAAACAGAGGTAGGACCACAGCTATGCTAGTGCTAAGGGCTGAACATGGAGTACTGCCCAGGCCATATGTTTTGTGTGTCTGCAAAGCCAGTCGGATTCATTTGTTTACTTCATTTTTTTATCCTGATATCTTGAGAGAAGATTTTTTTTCTCACTTGCCAGTCACACAAAATCTGCATTGAGTTTTTTAGAAAATATTTAAGCCAAATATTTCCTCCATGTTCCATGACTTGTCCAGAGAGCAGTCTCTGTACTGGCTGGCCATCCAGCAGGTACCAGCTGACCCTGTGGAGGAGCAGTATCTGGAGCTAAGCCGCACACGCTACTACAACGCTAACGGGGAGCTGGTGGAGGAAGAGGAGTGCTCCTGCACCTACTATGAGTGTCATTATCCTCCTTGTTCACTCATTGAGAGGAGGGTATGTACTGTGAAAGTTCAGATATTTTCTGAGTGAGAGATCAAAGCTAGAGGCATTTTCCAGACACATTTCCCCCCCTCATGGACCCAACTAGATTTTGATGTGTCCGGCAAAACTGTTACCTCGGGTCACAGAGCCAAACATAATCTTGTTCCTCGTCTTTCAACAGCTCCGCGAGTTCAACATCTGCGGTCGCTGCCAGGTGGCGCGCTACTGCGGCTCCCAGTGCCAGCAGAGGGACTGGCCCGCCCACAAGAAGCAGTGTCGCGAGCGCAAGCGGGTGCTGGCTCTCGAGTCGGAGCCCGAACGATGATCTGCCCTCATCCTCGTCTGGGAGAGGAGGAGGGAGAACAGTGGGGGGGGATAGGGTCGGACTTATGGGAGGGGGGCGGGGATGAAGTGCAAAACTGGGAAAATTGCTGAAAAGAGACTAACAACGGAGGACAATGTTGGTTGCTTGATTGATGGATTCAGGGGGTAAGAAGATGGAGGGGAAGGAGAATCAAGCAAAAAGGCATCTGCCACTTTCCAGAACTGGTAATGCTCCATAGCTTGCTGGATGACAGGAAAGGTATTATTATTATAATTTTATTATTTTTTGTCATTATTTTTCTCGAGAGGGGAGACCCTCGAGATCTACCTGCTGCTATGGTTTTGTATGTGTGGGGGGAAAAGTTGTCTTGTTGACGAACTGGACAAGCTTTTTTTGGACCACAGTATAGACGGTCGTCGTCATCCACTTTAGTTCCTCCACCCAGCCGCTGGGTGTGGTGACGCCTGTGCAAACAGGGGGGGCCTTGGGGCTGCAGTACCCGTCGTTCAACTGGTACAATGGGACATGGACCTTTTCACTGTATCGCTCCCTCTCTGCACACGGCTGCTGTCTTCATGGTCACCCACACCTTCGCCGCCTCCCTGTCTGTCGTACTCCCCGCGCAGCCAACCACGACACACATCTGATTGATTTCACTGATTGAATCACACTACCAGTATTGAGTGTGGGAGTGTGTGTGTGTGTGTGTGTGTGTGTGTATGTATGTTTGTGAGTGTGTGTGTGGGTATGTATGTGCTGCCAATATATACTGAAGGACATTGAAATGGTCAACATTGGTTTCAGGCAGGGTTAATGTATGTCTTTTCTCTTCTTAAAGGGGCCATATTACACAGTTTTAAATTTCATATTTAATCGTAAATTGATGGGTTAACTATTTTCACTGTTCTATAATAAAGTAGCTGCCAAATAAGGCAAAAACATTTTTCTAGACGTTTTCTTGACCCACGAGTTAATTTATTTTTCTATCAATTTGATCAGACTTGTGTTGTTTGAGACAAGGTACACCGTTTGAATTCCTACTTTGAAAACAATTAGCAAAAACAAAACAAAATCTCCCGTTATTTAAGAAGCTGTTCATGGTGATCTCAGCACTTTAAAGGCCTGCGTCACATAAACAAAGCTTGTTGTTTTGGTCTCAAAATAATTATTTCATGTTCTCAAGACACAAAGTATCTTTGTCTAATATCTAATCTCTGATGATTATCTACCAAAGTACTATGTTGTGTAGTTTTGGCTCTCCTGTATCAACTGGTTTAAGTCCCTCCAGTCAGTCTTAGTTTGCTGGTTTTTAACAGACAACTGTCTTTTCAACTGTATTTTTTGCACCTGCAGGGTTCTGGTATGCGTGTGTTTCGGTCAGGGAGGGGAGGCAGGGCTACGTTTCTTGTGTGAGAGTTTGCTCTAAGGGTTTTTTTTGTTGTTGTTGAATAAATTCTATCAATGGAGCTATATTTATTTAAAACATTTGATTGTGAAACATGTTTTTGTCCTGGTGATATTTGAAGGCAAATGTTCTAAAAAAAACAAAACAAGAAGTGGACTACATGGGACCTTTTTTATGTCACATCTTTTTAAGTAAAGAGGGGGACGGAACACTTTAACCTGGTTATTTGTTTTTTTTTCCTTCCCTTGTCCTGAATGAACACGTGAGTCCTCCTCTGTGTTGCCCTTCCAATTTTCCATAAAAAATACTGCACACCATCATTGTCACTAAAAATCTTCCACGCAAGAGATGTCTTGGAGTGTAAAACTTGAATCCCCCCCTCGCCTCCACCCTCACTCTCATTTACAGACCTTTTTAGATTTTATTTGGAGTGGTTATATGAACCATTTCCAGCTTTTGTTTTCTAAGACACGGCAGTCGAAGTGAAATTGTTTTGAGTCAACTTCATCCTCAATCGCCTGCCTTCCTTGTATTACCTACAACGCACACCTGCTTAATGTGTCCTCTTGTGTCTCAGGTGAGGAGTCCAGACACATAGTAAGCATGTAACTCAGTTGTACATGCGACTTGTTGATTGTTTATTTTCTATGTGTGTGCGAACAGGTTTTCAACACTGCACTAAAAATGTGGCTCCCCGTGTTAGCGTGTTTGTCCTAGATGGGTTGAAGGTCGGGGTGTGATTTGGATGATTTGGAGTGTACAGATCCTTTTGTTTTGTAAGAATATAAACATTAATCACCTAGAAATAAAGAGCTACAATATGTGAATGGAAGTACAGTTGGGGCAGGGAGGGGGGATAACTGACCGTTGCTTTTCCAATGTAAAATGATAATAAATAAAATGAACCTCCATATGTTTGGAGTCAGCTTGTGGAGTCCTTAGAATGTATTATAATTGATCTAGTATCAATTTAAGGTTGCTTAAAGAAATTAATACATTTTGGTTTAATTGGCTTGTAGGTAACAGTTTGGTCAAAGACTGAAGAACATGTGGAAACTCCTTAATAATGAAAGATAGTTTCCAGAAGAAAACTTGTTGTAAAAATTGTAAAATAAGGTCTTATAGTTGTTGGGATATTTATTTGTTTTTTTTTAACTTCACCTGCACTGCCCATAGGTGTCCACAAGATGTTAACAAACGTTTATAAACTTCTATTTCTAAAAGATTTCTTGCGTTATACTAAGTAAACAAAATATCAAAAGATAATAGATTAGGAAAATAACCACAAGTTGTAGCCCAAATCATTTCCCTACATTTTAGTATGAAGTGTTTTTACGTGATATCTGCGGAAGGGAAGCTTGATATTTGAACCCTCAAACCAAAAGGCTGACCAGTCAGCTCATTTTCCTCCATCACTCTTCCCTTTAATTTAATGATAGATACATAGATAGATATTTATTGATCCCCAAAGGGAAATTCAAGGGTCAGTGTATAAAAAAGAAGAAAGTAAAAATGTAGGGAAGAAGTTTAGAAAATTAATAGTGAGTTACATGTTTTTCTCAAAGATTTGAATGCTGATATTTCTGCCGTTGAGTTCTTGTAGTGAATTTGTGGATTTGTTCTTTTTTCCCTGTGTTTGAAATATCTTAAAAAACATAGAAATCCCTTCATCAACTCTTTGGCTTCATCACTTGTAGTCCTGTTGGTTCTAGTGTAACAAGGAACAGATGTCTGGTAACTTTAGCCTCTGTGTTGTTACTTGTGTCTCAGCAGTAGTCCGTCTCTCTCCCATCTGCCTCTTCTTCCTCTCGCTCATGTCCGGCCTCTAGCAGAACCCTTGAAGTCTCCGTGGTGTCAAAGTTCAACAGAGAGGTCGCGGCGGTCAGCAGGCTGTGTTGTTGTGGAAGGCCTGAAGTCACACAGCGTTTTCCAGACACAACGACAGGCTGGAAAGATGACTTATTGAAGCGTTAATGTGTTTACTTAAACTTAATACTGCTGTAGGTAACGTTTTACATGCATTTGCAAGTATTGTCACCAAATAATACATATATTCTTGATTAGTGACCAAAGATGATCAAAATAATATTAAAGCATCAAATTCATCTTATAATGTGTGGAAAATTATCTATAATAACATATAATTAGTAGCTTTGGTGTATATAATATATGCTTACTATAATTTCACTTTTTTTTCAGATAGAGGATTTACTTTTTGCCCATCTAAATAGACAAATAGCAACTTTTAAAGTCAATGCCGGTGGCTCTCCCAAAGGAGCCACAAGATAAAACTGAAGGATTGTTGACAAGATAACAAAGCAGGAAAAAAACATTTACTGTAAAAAATGTAATTAACTTAAATTGCCACC
Organism: Clinocottus analis; assembly: GCF_023055335.1. Classification (NCBI taxonomy): domain Eukaryota; kingdom Metazoa; phylum Chordata; class Actinopteri; order Perciformes; family Cottidae; genus Clinocottus; species Clinocottus analis. The sequence continues at coordinate 2,309,856 of NW_027175854.1, forward strand.
ATAACTCATTCATTGACATTGCTTTTAACAACTGGAGCGTGTTTTTCTTTAGTTCTCGTTGGCGAGGAGCTGCAGTACCACCTCCTCTCCGTCAGGCGTCGCTAGTGTTTATACAAACAGCTGTTCCTCTCCTCTGTGTTTGCTCTTTGGTTTGCAACGCGGAAGTTTTATAACAGTGAAGTTATGAACACGGTCGCAGCATAAGATACTAATGTTACTATCCATATAATACGTTGACCTCTGGCTTGCAACAGCAACGACAGAATGGTCAACATCGGTCTGACTAAAGTGGACGACTCGCTGGCAGCAAAGCACCCGGTGGGTTTTTTTTTATTTTTCTTACGTCACTAGAGCCTGTTGACCCCGCAGGACACCGACAATCAAAAGATTGAACCGCATAGCCATATTCATACAGGTCAAATTGTCTCGTAAAAGCTGTCATGGTTAGTTTTCTCTCACTTTGTCTTTCAGGGCTTACAGAGTTATGCTGCCTGTCAGTCTCGTGCCTTCATGAAGGGGACTGCGACCTTTATATTTGGTAAGAGATGTGTATCTAATTCCCCACACTGGAAAATACACTATTATCATTTGTATTTGCGTCACTGAACTATCAAACATTTTTTTAAAAAGTATACATGACTACCCCGTATTTCTACACTTAAATCACGACACCAATTCCAATCACGAACACATATATTACACATTTTACTGAGCTAAAGTCCTACATGCATGTTGAGATGCACCAAGTAAGAAATAAGACCGACAAAACTAGACCACACTATGTTTCTTACCCGTGCGTAGCACAAGAGGGAGCTATATTCTGCAAATGTTTCTAGTATCAATAAAGCAGGACATTTTCATTACATGGTGCACACTCAACTCAACACACACAGTAATGACAGTTGTACTATCATAATAGTTGTAGAGTAATATACGTGATATATGCAGAATGTTCTAATCCATTCATGAAAATTACACAAGACTGCATGCTGAAGATGACAGCTCAGTTTGGCTTCAACGACAATGAAGTCAATGAACATGATAACCTTCTGTGATTCCACACATCGTTATTGGAATTCAGCACAGATGACAAAAAAAAGAGTGCTTACAGACTGACTCATTCACAATGGATCATGTTTCGGTCAGATGAAGAAAAATAATGTTGTAAAGGACTTTTGATGTTCTCACAATGAAAATGAGTGTCGTGAATATTGAATCAGTCACAGAAAGTTTGAATGTTCATCATGTGTTTTTCAGGTGTCGGTAGTTTATTTGCTTTTCAGAAGGTTCTCCAGAAGAAGCTTCCTTACCCTCTTCAATGGAACCTTCTCATTTCAATAAGTAAGTGATGAAACATCATCTTGAAACGGGTTTAAACACACAAGACTCCCTCGCAGCCATAACGGCTTAACTCTCTCTTCTCTCATCAGTGGCGTCATCAGTGGGAAGTTATGCAGTGACTCGCTGGGAAACGCAGAAATGTACAGACCTTTGGATGTTGCTGGAAACAGGACAAGTCCCGGACAGAACGCCGGCGCAGGGTGAGTACAAAGCGTCGCTACAGACCCTCATGGCTCATCCTGGAAAGTAGTAAAATGAGGACAGTTTGCAGACTGTAATGCTTTATGTTTCTCTGTCTTTCAGTGCCCGAACCAAAGGTATCAGAAGGAACTGAGAAGACAAAATATGGTGACACGATGGAATGAACATCGTTTGAAATGAACTTGTGTGCTTGAGATATTCAGGTGGTGTATTGACTAAAGAGTGTGCTGGATGTAAAATATATTCTGTATATGATTGCATTTCAGTGTCTTTCTTTTCCACCTCCATTTCTGCAATACGCCACATGAATTAAGTCATTTTTTCCGTTTCAGAGTTTGAGGAGCTTTTGAATTTCATAACAGCATTACTGTGTGGATAAACAGATGAGTTTCCCAAATCAGAGGTCAGGAATTAGTTTGGGTTTTTAGGAGGACGCCCATGTTAAGCTTGTGATCCGGTATTATTATTTGGACGTGTTTGTTTGACATGCAACTGAATTAACGCTGTTGTACCAAAGCCAACCACTAGTGGTCACTGTTTACCTCACGGGATCTGCACAGCTGCCTTGTAGTTACTGGTGGGTAGACCAAACCAGTTAAGCATATTATCTAAATTACACTGATCATTTTAATCATGTTTGCCTTGAACAAAACTCATCATTAAAAAAATAGATAAACATGTATCTCATATGTTAGTGATCTGGTCAAATGCTTAGGGTGCTTAGTGTAATCCACGTTCAATCATTTATGTTTGTTGTCTTTAGACATTGCATGTTCATTCTTTGGTCGTCAGTGCCGTGATGCCGTAAAGAACCCTGCAAAATCTCAGGATAATATTTAATATTTGCAGTTTTAAGAATTGAATTGTCCCTTGATTTAGGCAAATGTGAGAACTGAGAGGAGAAAAGCTGTACTGTGAAGTAAATGTGACATATTTCAATAATTTTTACTGTGGTCTTCAGTGAAGAATTTGAGATCTTCCATCCTGCTAATAGATGCCATCATCCACAAACCCACTCTTTGTTGTATATGTTATTACCTATATAAAAATTAGAGGCAATGTATTTAGTCAACGCCAATATATATTACAGTACATTATAACAACACAGCATTGATCCATCCTTTCCTAATCCAGAGAAACAAAGACACCTACATGTTTTTAACAAACGTACCATAAAGAGAAGTACCCAAATAGAAGAGTTGTTGAGAATTGTGTAAAAATGTCTGATAGCACTAAAGCTCTGTCAACACAATCTCTTTGTGTTTGTAAACCTGTCCACAAATAAAAATTGTGCTCATAATTACATTTGTCTTTTTTTTAAACTACACTATTGCTTCTGTTTATTTGCATCGCTGAACTAGTTTGTACATGAAGGTGTTAGCAACATACATTCTGCACCATGCAGTGCAACCCATTGAAACAATTGAGTCTTTCAGGCTTTAACACCTCGAGGGAATGAAGGGAACAAAGTCCAGGGCCTTGATTCACTGAGAACAAGCTAAAGAAAGTTCACTAACTCCGAGAAGCTCATATTAGTAAAACGTTTTTTACAATGTTTGTATCAGAACAATGTTCACCAAGTAAAGGCAATCTGAACAAGGGAAGATACAAATTTAGCTTTGCTTTATGTTCATCTGTTCCTTCCTATCTTTGTGAAGCCTGAATCAACCCCCACTCTCGCTTCCACTCACTCTCGTCCTCGCACTGTAATTCAAATCTGATTTAACACCTCCAAGATTTAAATGTTTTGAATTCTCTTTCCGTCGTTCTCCATTACGACAAAAGAAACGGCTCCATGAATTGAATAAGCTCTCAAATCCTTTGTCACATGCACACTGATGCTGCTGAAGGAAAAGACTGCAGAGGAACAGAGAACAGGAGATAATGAAGTAAAAGACTGTGACTGTGTGTGGGTGTGTGTGTGTTACATGAGAGGAGTGACTGTGCAGTGGAGCTGAGGATCTGTACATGTCCAATAAATGAAACAAACAGCGGAAACAGCGATAAACAGCGTTACTGGCCTTTTGGCAGGCTTGGCGACCACTGGCATGGCTTGTAAAGTGTGTTAGTGTGTGTGTGTCTGGCAGCAGTACACGTGCGTGACAACATGGGAAAGAGAGATGAGAAGTGCAGGCGTGAGTGCTCCGTTCTCTGACCCTGTGAGTCAAGTTATCACTGCAAATGGACAGCGAGTGTGTCTCTTCCTCTTTCTTCACTTTCATTTTATTGTTGGTTATATAACAATCAAGTGGGGAAAAAAGCCCCAAAACAAACACAATTAACTGTATTTATATTTCATTCCCACCGTGTATCCGTATACTCTAAAACACTAGTATTGAGTATTTGAACATCTGATCTATTTGGACCCTTCTCTTTAGCCTCAAGTCATAATCAATGCCCACACATTGATATGTTAACAAGAACAACTGGTGTGTGATTGAATGTCAGAGTGAGGGTGCCGGCATATGTTGTGAGGGGATTTATTGAGTGTCTGTCCTCTCTTTCAACCTCATCTCTCATATAGAAAAAAAGTACTTTTGTCAAACATAGTAATGTGTGATTCAACACCTGGTCTGACAGGAAAAATAACTGAATAATATGCACTAGGCAGTTGATAAATCACATGGAGTCCTTTGTGAGAGGGTGACAGTATCTTCAACATGAATCACAGCTAAAGGTTGCACAAATGATGACGAGAGGAGAGCTCAAGTCTGGGCAGGTCAGAGATAAACACGGGTCTGTGCAGAGACAGAGAGTTTCTCTTGCGTGACTCATCCCTAAGGAAAAGAAAAAATGATTCAAATGAAAGTTGGATGTGAGTTGTGTGCAGGGATGTGGAATGCAGCGTTCCTGCTCGAATGAGAGAAAACCTTCACATACATCACAGTACGTTGTCTCACAACTGATGCTGCTTTGGAGGGAGGAAGAAACACAGTTCACACTTTATTTAGATAGGATTATACATTGTCTTTGTTGTCACGTGATAGAAGCTAATAATAGGTTGATGCTTTAATTATAACCTGTTACAAATCAGTGGTTACTTCAAAATGCATACAAAGACGGAAAATAAGACTATTTGGAATTATAGAAGAGGATTATGAACGATAACAGTCTTAAAAGCAAGGATGTGTGTACAATATTGCACTCAATAAAACGTGCACATCAATAAAAATGGCAACAGCTACTTTACGTACTTCATGGAACAACAGCAAATTCAGCATTTCCAGCCTTTTTGTTCTTTTGTCATTGAACACTATATTTTTATAACATGTTGTATGAGCTCCACAAAAATCCCTGGATTGGGCTATTTAGTTTTCACATTACACCTGGGTTTTACAATGAATGACAATGGTGCATTTGGAGACTTTTAATGAACATAAAAGGGTGAACTATTTACTCATTAAAATGACTTCCATCCAAATTTTTAATTTTTTTCATTGTGAAACAAAGGCCCTGTGTTCCTCATGGCGGCTGCGTGTGGGGCTGTAAGGTGATAGTTTATCCAGCTCTTTCTGATTATGTGGAGGGGGATAATAAAATCCAGCCTTTATGAATAACGTCTCAGCATTAGTAATAACAAAAGCACAACTCAAACTGGAGCCTACCTCAGGCCTGGACCAATGAGCGTCGAGCTCGTGCACACCGCGGCCAATAGCTGGTCCCGGGACGCTCGCGCACAGCCGTTTGAAGGGCGGTCCTCTCTAGAAAAAGGAAAGTATGGCTCAAAGAGCAGGGGAGTTTCGACGGGAAGGTAGGCAACCAAAACGGTTAAATACAGAGCACATTTTAGGTTAAAACGCGGTTTTATGAGATGTATTTTGCTGCTTAGTACGCGTATATGCTTTGTATTATTCGTCATTATTCGGCTGTGTGTTAATATAAAGTTAGCCAACTCGTTTTGGTGTGTTTTTGATTGATTAGTCGTTTAGAGTATCATTGCATTCATGGCTTTGATAGCGACCGACCAGGGCTGCAAATTGAACGGGACTTCGGCGATTTACGGCCGAGTTGGAGCAAGAAAAGAAGTGTTTCACGGCAATGCGGAGGGCTTTAAAAGTGTCAAAATGCACCCGAAAGAGACGGAGTATTCAACAGATGGCCTGCCCAAAGCCTTCCTGCTCAGCCTGAGGACACTGTTTGACATTTTGGATGACGCTGGACGGGGCTATGTCCACATCTCGGAGATCGAGACCCGCTGGCAGGGGGCGGACACCCAGGATCTTCCCGGCGGGGTGCTGAGCTGCCTCAGGAGGGTCACCCCGCCGCATGGCTGCCTCACCTTCGAGCGCTTCGTTGCGGGGCTGCGCTACTCGATGCTCAACCCGGAGCACAGCGCACACTTCAGGGCCCAGGCTGCCGTGCACCCGCAGCAGGCACCAAAGCAGCCCCAGAAACCCGCACCGCTGTCCACATGCAGTGTTGGGACCCGGGTTGAGAACAAGGTCCGTCCGCTGGGGCCGAGCAACGTGACCAACACCCTGCAGCACCGGGCGTCCTCCCTGCAAAGCCGCGGCAGGCCAGAGGAGGTGGGGCCCGGGTACCCCGCGTGTGGACCTGCGCGGTACGGCCCGGTCTTCGAGAGGTCCGGGCGGACTTTGGAGCAGCATTCTGTCGCTCCGGGAGGCGGGTGTTACCGGGCCGACCCGGGGCATGCCACCAAACCCACACAGCCCCAGCAGAGCAGGGTCAGGTCCATTGAGTCGCTGGCTCTGGAGTCCCCGCAGCTCCAAGAACCAAGTAAGTGGTTCCGTGTGTGTGTGTGTGTGTGTGTGTGTGTGTGTGTGTGTGTGTGTGTGTGTGTGTGTGTGTGTGTGTGTGCGTGCGTGCGTGCGTGTGAGAGATGGGTTTTTGAACCAGTTTACTGAGTTCATGGAAGACTTATGTCAATAGTTAAACCCCTGTCTGTCAAAATCCAGATATAACACTCTTATTCCAAAATACAAACCTCATCTGCCAATCAACAGCTCAACCAAGCGGTTGCTGTCATGCAGTTCTCTCTACTGCCATCCCTCTTTTATTAATGAGGGATGGATTATCAATGTTTTTTAGAGCTGCAAATATTGTTTTTATCTGTTGGTTATTTTTTTTTCTATTAATGTTTAGCTCAAAAAGCCAATGGTGAGGTCTTTAAATTGCTTGATTGGTCTGACTGTCTGTCCGAAAGTCAAAGATATTGCATTTATCTGATATGAAAAAGAAAACGTTGCATCTGCATAATCAAAATATCCATGCAAGATGCTACTGCCTGCAGTTACATCTTTATTTCACTGCCATCCCACTTTTTGTTTGTCTCTCAGTTTCAATATGCTACTGACTTAAAACAAAGACAAACTCTTATTTGGACACCAAGAAAATGTGCATGAGATTGAGTTAGAAGTAGAGCTGCTGTGTGCCTAAATACCCACAGAACAAATACACATAACACTGAATCCATGAGCAAGCCAATTGATTGCATGCATTCCTGTGTTGATGTGTCCACTTCAGTCTTGCCAGCTTCGATCTCATATTCTAATTTAATTGGATGCATTGGTCCATGATATACACACAAGTGCACAATGTCTGCAGAGGGCTTGTATTTGCAGGTCAGTAATTGTCATCCAGAAGGAGCCCCACAAAGGTAAACATGGCAACTTTAAAAGGAAGTATTTCCTGAATTCTCATTAGGGGGTCAACAAAAGTCATTGTTGGGTTTTGAAAACGCACTTCTCAAGTCTCAGTGTTATGTCACAGCTTAAACAGACCCTGTTAAAGGGCCTCTGCCGCAATGGTGGGTGACTAGTTGAATAATTGCCGTTGTTAACCCCAGGTCAGGTCAGAGGTCGTGTCAGACATTCCTGCAGACATTTATCTATCTTGAAGGTTTGAGGGAGCACAGTAATCCTTGCCATGACCCCTCTGACTCAGGAACGGGTGATGGTCTGATTGCATGTTCATTTTAGCCCTGGTGAGCTGGATGTAGGAGCTGCTGCTGATACATTGCCTGCTCATTATCTCGTTCATACAGGCTCTCACTCACTTACAAAGTCACTTTTGTTTCTCGTCCTCTCACAATCATACAACATTTATTTCACATGATCTATTCCTTCTCAAACACACACACACACACACCACACACCACACACACGCTCAGCGAGTCGGTCTGAGTTTGCCTGCTCTCTGGAAAGCCAGGCCTGTCTAGAGCTGTAAGAGTGAGACTCTCCCACACTCGCTCTGTCGAGCCCTCGAGGCGTTCACTGCTTACACCACTTTCTACACTAGTACAGTGGTTTTCTATAATGGGTAGATGGACAGATACGCCATGTTGCCTAAAGTTCAAATACTTTTGTGTACTTTTTTTGTGAGCTTTCATTAAGGGAAATCCTTTTAGAATGAGACAGTGTATCCAAAAACACATAAGTGTTTGATACTATGTCCACTCACTTTGTTTGGGTAGTCCACCAGCAGACCAGCGGCGTCTGTGCAGTAATCTCTTGCATGCAGCCAAACCCGGTTGGATTAGACCAGATTACAGCAGAAAGGCCAGGGCTCACTGAATCACAGCAGTGGTGAAATCCTGCCCAACACCCTGGACATCACCACAAAAGTCCTGCTACTTCCACTCTCCACTTCATCAGAGCTGCACATATTTCAGCTGTGGAATGATGGGAAATTCTCAGAAACATTTATGCGAGTTTAAGGGGAATCAAGCAGGGAAATCTTTTTGTGTGTTATCTTTGGAATAACCGAGTTGGGTTTCAAAGTTTGTTTTTGAGTTTGGATACGGCAGCTCATGGAACAAGTTCAACAATAAGTATTTTTAGTAGCCGTTTTGGAACTTTCAATCATATCACATGATCTTCTTTGTGGTTTTCTAAAATCAACATAAGTCTGTCTCTTGATCACAACAAAGCAAACATCCCAACTTCACTGCAGCCAAAAAAGTGACGCCTGATACAAGGACCTCCTTTAACTGAAGTAGGTTGCACTGTCTCGTTCGGCTTTCTGAGATGTTCTCCCCACAGTATGTTTAAACTCGGATATCTAACATATTTATGTCTCCTCCTCAGTCAAGTACTTTAACAAGGGACCATGATTGAGTTCAGCTTCTAGACACATTGGCTGCAGCTCCCTCTGGTGGTGTAAACTGGAAACTCCAAGTCCTTATCAGCAAAACTAATGTTTCTCTTGTGGTTTTCCTGGTATTCCTCGTTACTGTTTTGTCTGCAGATGGAGTAATTTTGCTCATTGAAATTTAATCTAACATTTTATAGACCAGGGACTGAAAATGTACCAATAATCTAAAACAGTACACTCATTTAAACTATTGTCTAATAAATCATTATAATATTTTTTACCATTAGGAATTTTTAGACTCACATTTTTTAAGATTATGCACTTTGAGTGTTTCTCTCTGTAGAAAGAAAAATACATAATTTTACATTCAGTATATGATAAAACCATCGTATGAAAAAAGCTGTCATAACCTTCATTGCCACCAGTAAAGTTGCACATTTTTAATTGCCTAAATGTTTAGAGTAAGTCACATTTTCAAATGTTTTCATTAAAGATTGCCCAAAGTATGTTTACCCTGTACTGTAAATACAGTTATCAAAACTGCAGTTATTACAAAGTGCATACCAGACTAGAGTGTTGAAATCTATTAAATCTGTATTGTTTGTTTCTTTAGGTGTCGTAAGATCAGGTTTACCAAGATCTCAGAGCGAATCAGCAACAGGATTTAATGGTGGCTCCAGGCGACACGGGCGGAGTCGGGAAGAGCAGAGGCGGCATACCATATCCAACGGAGTGGATTACGGAATGGTTGGTAAACACACACACACACACACACACACACACACATTTAAACCGTCTGCGTCGTAAAAAGGGCCAGACCTGGGCCGTAGTCTTACTCACGTTTTAGTTAGAAACCGTTCTGAATGTCAGTAATGTGTACATGAATGCATATTTTCATTAACAACTGGTTGAACAGCAAACCAGGTCGTGGGATGATAATAGTGATACATGAGTCTTCAGTGGATCCACCCAGTTTCTGTTTACGTGTGAAGAACCCTGTTCAACAACTGCACCCACCATTTCAAACCAGCTTCTTCAAAAATATCCCTTCATTTGAAAACCTGTGGTCTTCACAGGTAGAACTGTCCCGACAAACAAAATAAATCTGCACATCTCTGGTTGTCTGATGTTATATCTCAGTGGAGATTTGACAATAAGACACCAAACTCAGTGCTGTTTGGTTGATTTTAATGCATAAAGTTACTATAGCTCAGAACGCTGTAATGTAAACTTTTGGTTTATAATACAGCTTTTCAACGCTGTTGGCAATCAGTGGGTTCTGTTACCCCGCCCATTGAGATCATCATTTCTGTCAACTAAATTAAAATGAACTTCAGTGGGATTGATTATGACAGAAATTGGGGCTTTTAAAGATAGAGGGGCAGGGACGGAGTGAGAAGGAGGGGGAAAAATAATTTATGGATATGGGAAAGTAAACAGTGGAAGCATGTTTCCAGGAAGAGGTTTTCTCTAGAGGCTCTTCTCCAGTTCACTCGCTATTGGCCCCCACATTCCCCTCCCCTCCCTCGCCCCTCTGCCTCCCCCTCATTCTGCCCCTCCCACCCTCCAGTCGGGACCTCATGCCTCCCTTCACTCTTCGTCTCTCTCCGTCTGCCTCACCATTTCTCACTCTCTCTCGCTTGCCTCCTCTCCCTCTTTCTTTCCCCCGTTTGTGTCGCCGTCTCCGTCTCTTTTTCCCCCCTTTGGCCTCCGTGTCTGGAGAGGCTGACTGGCCGGCTCCCCTCCTTCTCACTCCCTCCCTGCCCCTCTCCTCCTCCCCCTTTCCCCCTGGCCCTCCCACCAAGGCCGCCTTGGCCCGCTGCTGCCCTGATGGTAGTGAGCCGGGTCGGGCCCAGGGGCCGGATAGAAGTAGAGGACTCGCTCGGCCGGCCCGGCCCGGCCTGGACGGCTGTGTTGGCGGCATACACGACCGTCTTCATCCCCCTCAGCAGTAGCCTGTACAGCAGCAAGGCCCTGCACTTTTTCCTTTGGGTGAGTAGCACGAGAGGGAGAGAGAGACAGAGAAGGAAACGGAGAGAGGTGTTTGTAGAAGATAAAAACTTTAAGTTCGTCTTTGAGTTGGTTATGTGCATTTCAGGATTTGAAGACAGTTGTTTTGACATTTAATTGTGACCCCTGACACATGTAGAATTGGAGGAATTCGGTGTTTGATGTTGAAGAGGATAAACTATTTATTTGGTCTAGTTTTAGGGACCTGCTGAGGTATTGTTGTAGCTGATTAATCGTTTAGTAGATTGCCAGAATTTTATCTCCGACAATTTGTGATTTTGTTTACCATGCAAAATGTGAGGAGTTAATATTTTTTTCTCCTTCACATCATTATCATTAAATATATTTGAATTATGGACTGATCGTTTGACAAAACAAGCAGGAAGTTGTATTATTTTTAACTGTATTTTTTTTAAGATTTCATATATTAAGTGATTGTTAGTGTAAGTGTTAGTGATGTTAGCCTTAACCGGTTGTACTATTGCAGAGCTTCAGGTTTTGGATAAGGCTGAAAAGAGTTGATAATTTTATTGACACAATTGAATTGACATAAGTCATTGATAAAGAAAGAAAATGTGAATAGATCCTGGTTTCGTTTTGCTGCTTTTCTCTTCAAAACAAAGGATTTTATACTGTCTATAACAATTAAATCGAATAATCAGAAAAAAAAAGTGGACATGTGCATGTAAATACTTGTTAGTTGCAGCTCTAAACATCTTTGTTTTGGTGACTGTTGGACTTGTGCGTTGCCACTGATCTGCTGTTGCATTGTAGCTCTTCAAGGTTCGGTCCACACTGTTTCACGGTGCTTTGTAGTTGAACGATCGTTTGTTCTTCTTTGTGTTTTTACCTCAACAGCTTATGCAACGGGTGTCATGTTATTGTATGTGTGTTGTTGTGTGCATTCATTGTTCATTCAGCCAGCACACAAACATACATGCACATATTTTCCGCACACTTTCAGCCATCTGCTGTTCTGCTCCCCTCTCTCTCTCTGTGTTTTCTTTCTTTTTTTCTCTCTCTCTCTCTCTCTTTTTAAACAGTTCCTGCTTGTAGACGACCACACATTCAAGCAGCCTGACACCGGGTCATGCTTCATTCTAGACACCCTACCCGTCCGACCCCCTCCTCTTCCCCCCCAACTCCCCCTTCCTTTCTATGTACTCTCACTTTGGGCTTCAGGAAAGAGCCCACATATTTAAAAACCGAGTGTGCTATGAGACTCTTGAAATCTTTTGTCCTGTTTTAGTTGACTTTGGCAACACGCATCGCTGTGTAGGAGCACGGCTGTGTTTTTAACAGCACTGATGAGCGATGATCAGAGGAATGTACGGAGCGACACGGGGGACATGACGGGTGGACAGAAAGCTTGACACACCAGGTGGCTGAATGCCAGCAATGAGGCCTGTGGCAGTGTGCTGCATGGACAGCCTGGTCAGCACAACTCAATGCAGCCTTGCTGGCGCACACACACACACACACACACCATACACACATCTTTCTTTCTCTTTCACACACACACACACACTGGGGTGGCCATAGTTGAAGTGCTGTTTACCCCATTCTTAGGTTGCTGCGTGGTTGCCATGACGGCGGACTGATTGCTCCTCTAAACAGGCTTCAGGATGGGAGAGAGTTCGGCACAATTGGTTTGGCGCCATTGTCTCCGCCGGCACAAAAGAGTTCGCTGCAGATGCCCTTGTGAAAAGATGGGAGTTTGTCTCCCGTGCAGGCTGGCAGCCAAAAATCAATAATTAGATTTGATCTCGGCGTCGACCTGAAAGCTCTCTTGGTGATGGCATGAATATGAACAGTGAATGTGCTCTGTCTCTCTGAGATCTGTACTGAAAGTGACTTCAGACAGGTTCGCTTTTGTCTGTTCCTAATCACATTTCTTCTCTCTCCCTCTCCCCCCCTCCGTTTTCTCTTTTCAACACTAAACCCTCCTCTTTAACTTTCGACTCACACAGTTGAAGCAAATGAAAGAGCTGGAGCAGGAGAAGGACTCCCTGCTGGCGGGCCTGGAGGTGGTGGAGCGGGCCCGCGACTGGTACCAGGGCCAAATCCACAATGTCACAGAGAGACAGCGGCAGGTCGGCCAGAGCTCCCAGTCCGCGGTCAGTTCAAACACGGGTCTAAAACTGGTAAAAGATAATCTATATGGATGACAAAAGTACAAATATCTCATCATGAAAAGATATTTCCAGCACATATGTGATAAAGATTCATAGCATTTAAAAAAAAAATACAAACCTTTGAACATCTATGAACCACAGATTTATTTATTGTTTGACCGAATCATAAATACTGAGTATTAGATTTTGGTGCCAGTCCCACAGAAAGGAAAATGAAGGTCTTCTTCATGTTCAGTAGTCAAACAGGGTAAAATACCTTATGATAGAACGCGAGGCAGATGTTTATTCTTCCCACAGTAGCCTCAGTAATATCATGGTTTTGCATTCATTATATACTGGCGGTTGCTTAACAATATGTTCTCAAGTATTAAAAAACATATTTTGCACTGTTCTTCCTTAGAGTATCCTGCTTATAAACAACTTTAAATCAACCTCCTTTTACCAAAGTTGGTCCTTGGTTGGCTACACCATCATTACTGCTTGTCACCTTGATCTTTAAGACCATTTGCTGCTCTCTTGAATATTATTTTAATTGTCTTTTATGCTCTCTTCTCTCAGGATTTCTTCACAGAAGCCAATCAGAGTCGCATGAATGTTCTAATACCCAAATTGCAAGAAGTCAACCGCTGCCTAAATGACCTTATTTCCTGCTCCGGGATTGTGAGTGTTGCCTGTTGTCAAGAATTTCTCAATTTCTTGCAATCTAAATACAATGCATGAATTATCAAATGTATAGACATATGCATATGTGAGTTTTTATAGATGTTTCAACACTTTTTTTTCGAAACTATTAGGATCCATGCTGCAAATTTGAAAATGGTCAAAACATTTATACCGTCATAACTATTCCCATTCACATCAGCCTCTGCTGTACTTATAGTTGAACTGGTTTGACCGAAATTAGCCCATTTTAGCAAACTAGCATGCTAAACCAAGAATAGGACCGTGATAAACATTACACATGATAAACATATGCTAGTAGCGGTAGCATTTAGCTGTAATTAGAGTTGCTGACATGGCTTTTCAATGTAAGTGTAAATGATAACACTTTCACTTTAAGACTGGTCCCTCTTTGTTCCCAGCAGTCTTTTCCTTCCGGCTCTGCTCAGACAGCAGCTAACCCCCAGCCTCCGGGTCCAGCTCCTCCCCAAGCCATCCAGAGACTGAAGGACCAGAACCGACTTCTCACTCAGGTTCGACACGTTCGACATCATTAGACAGAGATCACTAAGAGTTTCCAGTCAGTGCCTCGATTTTCAGTCACTCACTTCATTTATTTTCCTTCTTTACATGAAGGAGGTGACGGAGAGGAGCGAGCGGATCGCCCAGCTGGAGCAGGAGAAGTCGGCGTTGATAAAACAGCTTTTCGAGGCTCGAGCCCGCAGTGTGCAAGACACCAGCACCATGGACTCCACCTTCATCTGAAAGCAAATACACTCCACCCAACACCTTCCAATGTTAGCCAAACGTTTTCAGCTGGGAATCATCATGACGCTGGTCCCGAGCAAACTTTTATAAGACTGTAAGCTGACTGTTGTTGATTAACACTCGGAGCACCTTTTAGCCATGACACCCTCGACTGCAGCACGTGACCAGTTCACCCCAAACCAAACCACGCACTACCTACATGTGACTGGACCCGAGAGTCTTTTACTTGCTGCCTTTTACGTTTTCTGCACAAACACTCCAACTAAACTGAAAAGACACGATCAACAAAACCAGCAGGGTCTCATGAGATCCCATCACTCCAATCTTGCAGGACTACAGCATCTGCAAGATTTACACACCCAATCCAAAAAGACTGTTTTTTTTTGTTTTAACTTAGCGGAGGGGGGTTGGTTTCTGTTGGAATAAAATGCCATATTCTCACAGTTTATTATGAAAACAAATCATCAGCTACATCGGCTTGCTGTGACCTATCAATTACCTTTTCTTTTGTTTGGTACTTTGATCTTAGTGATAATAAGATACACCTTGTCCATGTCATTCAGTATTTCCTTCCTTTTAATGTAAATTATAATATGTTTACCTGATAATAGCTTCCTGGGTTTTAGAGTGTTTAAAATGCTGAGAGACTAGATTTAAAGAACCGTTTTTGTATTATGGTAGCATGTTTAATGTTAAGACCTTTTAGGGATTTGAATTTTTATTTTTTTAAGGTTGAAAAAAAGAGATGGGAGGACAGCCTACGAGCTGTAGATGCAGAGGCGGACGAAAGAAGTTTGGGAAGTTTGCACTTAGAAGAGAGCTGAGGAGGACAAACGAGACGGTGAATGTGTCGGAGCGAGAGCTCCTTGGTGGGGAGATCTTCTGATGTCGCATCAGAAGCAAAAGAAATCACTTTGGCTACCTAATGCTGCGTCCCCTATATGTGTTTACAGTGGATTCTTTGCATGGGTCATATTTTAAGCTCCAAAATATTTATCTTCTGAAGAGATTTTCTGTTTGAAACCTGGAGATTAGCACAAATGTAAAAACCCATTTTGTCCCTTTTACCAGGATCAGCTTGAAAATGTGGGCTTTAGACTAAAAATAATAATGTAAAAATCATCCACAACGTTTACACGATAATTATTTAGTTAGTGGGTGGTGGTAGAATAAAAAACAAACATTGTAGTTTTATAACGGATCTGTATGGTACTGGTGGGATGTCTGCACATAACACATTGTTGATGTCTGTTTCCCATGTGTTTGATTGTATTTCTCTTGCTGCTCAAACTGCATTATGTGTGAGTGAAACTCTTTTCCTTCGGCTTTCTCTTGAGAGTATTCATTCAGAAAAAATGTAAAATAATAAACTCGACCAAACTAGGTTGACTGGATTCTGTGGCTCCTTGCTTTGTGTTTTTCCCTCACGGTTCAAATAGTCCAAACACTTATATAGAAGTATTAAATTATGGATTTAAAATACTTTTAAACCAAAGCACTGCATATAACAATTATCAAATGTACATTACATTTTTTTATGTACAAATAATTATTCCAACTATCTTTCACATTTCATATTTATTGTCCTTCCATGTGAAGATGGCAAACTATTTTTAAAATGGCAATTCATTCAAATAGCCAGAAGCTTGTTCAGGGTGTTGTTGTTTTTTACAGGTTTTGATCAATGATACATCAGTTCCAATAATCGATCTCCGTTCATTGACATTAAAGTAGATCATAACCTAAACTCAGGAACTCCAACCACCCAGTGTTCTCACTTCTGCATTACTGCTTCCAGATTTTGATGTGCACATTTGATGGTGGGAAGTTAACTTTGAATTGAAGAGAAAAGACTAAACTTTCTTGAAATAAAGCATGAGTGCATTTCCAGGAGGGTCTGTTCTGCTTAGTTCTGTTATGACCTCCTGTCATGAATTAGGGTAATGTCCCTCGATAGCGAGTGATCTGATGTAATTCACGCACCACATTTCCACTTCCCCCTCCGATGTGATGAGTTAGTTAATAATAACTGCAGACCAGCGCTGCTGAAAACTCGCTAATCCACGCTGCATGTGTTTGGTTTCTCCGCTGTGTCTGTGCAGTCTTTCTCCGGGGCTGCAGACCTGATTGGGGATTAATCAGTGGCCTTGATTGGACACACCTGTGTGCCTCGTGCGTGACAGCTCGAGCCTCACAAGTCGTCGTTGCGGCTCGTGCGTTCTGTCTTTGTTTTTCCAGCACAACACGATGCAGCGGCCACTCCCTCCACCACGGACCACACAGCTTCCTCCCAGCCATTTGTTTTACTTACTTAGACTTACTTTTCCGTTAACGAATCACACTTTTTGTTAAGTATATTCACGTCTCACGTTTTTTGTCAGTTTTAGAGCGTTTTTATACCACAACTTTAATGAGTTTGCAGTGAGCATGGACTTTACAGTGAAGTAACTCAGCATTTAAACTTCTGAAATGGAAAATATTTGCATATTAATAGATTTTGTATTTTTCAATGAGGGAGACGGAGAACATCAAATAAGCTTTTAAGATTATGTTTCATGGTTTGAAGCTCATTTATGCTCTAATAACTAGTTTTATGACATTTGCCTCAGCTGATGGTTGTGTTGGTTAACATTTTTTCCTTTTTTCTCACAGACAGAAGTTTATTTGATTTCATGTGGCTGTTAAGCACAATATGATTTAAAAAGCTATTTATTTATATGGTAATTATTACCATCTACACAGGAAGAGCAGTGTCTATTTATAAAGGCTTATTATCTACATGACGGATCTAAATAATAATTTTTTTCAGAATCAGGTTTGATCAAAACCTCAAAAAGTAGCTGATCTAAAGACTTTCTGCTCCTCTAATAATGACAATTTGAATCTGTGTGAAGTGGAGCTTAATGCAAAAATGTTCTTATTTTTTACATTAATCACCACTCAACTTTACACATATTAAAAATGATTTGAATCTGTGGATCATTATTTGTGAGTAAAATTAAATGCATAATATAAATCGGAAAATATGTTCAACTGATGGGAAATTAAAACTTCAGGAAGCTCCAGGGATTTCTGAGACTTGTTTGAACAGAAGCAGCTGCACGCATGTGTGTGTATGTGTGTGTGTGTGTGTGTGTGTGTGTGTGTGTGTGTGTGTGTGTGTGTGTGTGTGTGTGTGTGTGTGTGTGTTACTGTGTGTGTTTCTGCTCTGATGCAGAATTTAACAAACCTGTGAGAGTCTTGCAGGAGAGAGATGTCTCTTCTTCCTTATAGGAGGGAGACACATCAGCTGTGAACCTGACACCAACACAAACACGTTCAGAGACAGACACACAAAGGTAAACAAACCTGGGTCAAGTTTCATCAGTGGGATTGTCAAGCTGTTCAAACAGCCTGAAACACACATGGAACAACACACTGTAACAACACAAAAACAACACACATAACCTGCAGTACACTGATGAAGAAGTGATCAATTACTCGATGTTAATGAACTCCAGTGGTCTACTTCCTCCACTACGTTCATTGATAACTTTAGTCACTAGATACTTTACAGAGTCAGATTAAGATTACAAAATGTTATCAACAAATAAATCATGATATTACAATAGTAATAAGACTATTTATCCCAGGGAAAATTATATTTACCAGATGCAATACTAAGTGATTCATTAATGAATAAATGACCATAATCCAATAATTATCATACATTAATTTGAACGGTCCTATTTTGCAAAATTTGTTTTTTTAGGTACATTGTGATGCTTTTACTATTATACTTTTATGTGACATTTACTTGTAACAGAGTATTTATGCAGCATGGTATTGCTACTTTGAAGTAAAAGTTCATCATCATCATTAACGTCATCTTTCAACAGTGCGTTTTAATGTCTAATAAAAAGATTAGTGAAAGGTCACCTGAGAGGTCATTCAATAAACCTGAAAAATAACACCATCTAACAAGCTAAGACTCAGAAAAACATAATTAAATAGTACTGTGAGTGTGACTTGTGGTGCGAGAAGTCTCTCGCTCTACAGAGACACGGGTCCCTGTTCAGCATGTTGGGTGCAGCACAAACCCGTCGACGAACATCCCATCTTGAAACATGTCAGCCTCACGTAACATATTACACATCGTTACACTGACTTGAATCAGAAGTGATTTTCTGAACTGTTGCATCAGTTGTTTACTGACGATTTTCCGCCAGGCGCCATCAGTTTGTTGCATCATTGCCAATCGGTGTGAATGGATGATGGCTTGCCACAACACGTACTCCACATAAACCTGTTTTGCATATATTTCCCTGCTCTGTTCACCAACTCACCTTCACACTTTCACACATCTTAATCCTGGTTTTATGATTATTGTATTCTTAATTTTAAATGTGTGATGGATGTACGTGGGGCCAAAAAAGACAACGTAGCATGGAGGGAAAGTCTTCAGCTCCCACGCCCTCATCTGATTGGACGATCAGGATCCCTGAAGTGTTGGGTCATCTTCCAAAAGATGTTTTCCATAGTTTGAGGTAGGGGCTCTGTATTTGCTTACACTGGGACAAACATAGACAGGAGTCACAAGGACTAAGTGGGGACCCAATCAGTCCCTTTAGGAAGGTGCTGCACGGGTGAGTTTTCAGCTCCTGATCTCTGAATTCAAATACTGCAACTGTGCATCTTGTGCCTTGGGATAGTTCATCATCCTCATAGCTGTGTCTTTTATTGTGGTAATTATCTGCAGACTTCATTCGATGTGTTACATGTTCTGCAAGACACAAGCATCTTTGTTTGTAGTCCGGTGGCACATTTGCATTTCCCCCTTAGATACAGAGATAGGGGAATGAGCCGCCTGTTGACATGGTGGAAACATGGAGGAAGACATGCAAACAGTTGAGCGAGCCTCTTCATTAAGCCACACTCGACATGCTGCCATTTCATTGGCTGTGCATGAGCGCATGGAAATGAAATGGGTTGAGGAGTCAGTGAGACCGTGACACAGACAGTTGAGGGAAGATCAGTTCATTAGACTAGACGATAAGTGCCTGATCAAGGTAAGAGGCTTCTGTTATACAAAAAGTGCATTGAATTTGAATTTAAATTTTACATTATGCATGAGACCACTTTATGTGTGTTGCTTTGTTTTTCAAGTTCAAGAACTACATGATTGAAAGCAACTTTTTCTCTCTCAGAAAATATGCTGGAATAAAATATGCATTATTCTTTATTACTTTTTGTAAATGGCCGTGCCTCAGACTTCACTTTTCTTTTACTTTAGACTAAGATAACATCACAGTTTTGCTCAATGAGCGACGTACAGAGAGAATTTTGGGGAACTATATTTTCTTGAAAGTCATACTCTAAGATTAGACTGACAAGTTCTCTGTTCCTCTGACAGCTCTTCATTCCTCTGGCTATGTCCTCTGATGGAGGTTTTATACAGCAACTCCTCGCTGCTTGTCGTCTCTCACAGACCCCCCAACTCCACTGCTGGTGAGTGGACCGTGTACGAGCATTGCAAAGACAAGCCCGCTGCTATCATCTGGTACCTGGGCCTGCAGTTCATCAACATGTTTCTGGGCATCCCGGCTAACCTCATGGTGCTGTGGCTCATCCACAAGAACAAGGGGGACTCCTCCACCTCAGATATCTTCATCTCTCACCTGGCGACTCTAGACGTACTCTTCTGCCTCACCCCTCCGCTTGAGCTGGCCAACATAGTCTTCCTCACCACCAGCAGCACCTGGTATGTCCTGCGCTTCTTTTACGGCATCAAAGACTCCTCGCCTCTCTTCCTCTCCTGCATCTGCCTGGACCGCTACATGGCCGTGGTCCACCCCATCACCTTCACCAGGCTCAAGGACCGCCACCACAGAGCAGTCCTGGCCATCGTAGTCTGGCTGATCACTCTGGCCTACGCTGCGGCTAAATGTGTGGGCAACATCGCCAACTTCGACAAGGTCTTCACGGCGATGATCCTGGCAGCGTTCGCCTTCATGGTGTTCTGCAACATTGCCATCCTCTGGGCGCTGAGGCAGTCTGGGCCCGGCAGAGACGAGATGCATCCTGTGAAGAAGAGAGCCTTCAAGATGGTCCTCATCATCCAGGCTATCATAGTGTTCAACTACTTCCCCCCCGTCGCACTGTTCCCCTTCCAGCACTACTTCTCCCCCGACGTGTTTCAATGCTACATCCACTACGTCACATTCGGCTTGATGGACTTCAGCAGCAGCATTCAGCCGATGCTCTATCTGTCCAAGGAAAAGCTCAACTGCTGCATGAGCTGCATGACACAACTCCGCTAGGGATACATGTTGTTGTTTTTAATATACGAATATCCTGTTCTTGTTTGAGTCGTTATTAAAAATATGTATTGTTGCAGTAGTTTCCAATGGGCCGCTCAAGGAAGGCTAAAAAAATGTAAGTTCTTGCCTCTTTTAAGGAAAATATTTCTTAATGGGATAGTTTAGAATTATAGATTTCTCAAGAGTATCTCTCTAAATTTAACTGTAAAGTGGTAGCTGAAAAGAAAGACAGACAAAAGACTCCTCCGTTCCTCTGGATAGCCATGCAGATAGATGGGTTGTGCTTCTCCAGGTTTAGAGATACAAGAGCTGAAACAATCAGTTGAACAATCTATTGTTTGATCAATAGAAAATGTATCTTTAAACATTTTATTCATGAATATATATTTTTTAAGCATGTAATAAAAAAAGATTGCAAGTTCTAGCTTTTGAAATGAGATGATATTCTTTTCTTTTGTTTTATGGGACTGCGAAAAAGTTGTAAATGACAGCATTTCCCACTTCTCTTTTTATCATTTTTTTCAATTATTTGATGAATTTGAAAAAAAAATCTACACATTTATCAATAATGAAAATGTTTTTCAGCCCTAAGAGATACCAAAATCTTCCCACCTCAACACAACAAAGGTCAATTGAATTTTGTTATATTTAAAATATTCAAATTCGACACATAAACAAACCATAATCACTTAAAGAGAGTGATTAATGTTTTGAGTACAGCGTATGAAATCACATCCATCCATCTCCATTGTATTGAGTAAATCACTTTCACCTTCAGTTGACTAGTCTTACATGTTTCATGATGCTGTGAGTAAAATAACCTTCACCGTCTGTTGAAGCATGACTATTGTTCTAGTTAAATAACAACCCCGATCTAAAAGCAACAGTCCTGTAACTTATGAAAGCCATAAAGTTTCCTCAGCAGGAAGTGTCCATTTGTGTGTGTCACATCACTATATTCTCTGTAGGATTGGCTTTCCTGGTTGCATTAAATGTGTAAAAATGAATGTATTTGTACTTAAGGGACAACATACAAAAATGCTTTTCTTGCACGCTGCCTTTGATTTCAAATAAAAAATACACAAAGCATAAATAAGTCATACAGAAGTCATTTGGCTACCGTTCCTCTTTAATTTAGTCACAGATCACACAAACGTAAGTCACAATAAACTCCTAGTAGCAAACACTCAGTTCAATATACTTTGCTGTGCGGGTATATCAACGAGTCGCAACAACAAACAGTAGCCCCATCATGAACATTGTGTGTCAGTTTGAGATAATTCACGGTAAGAGACACATTTCCTGGTAGAACAGTGAACAAACTAAAACAAATCCTCTCGACGTTCTTTGATAACATGGCTTACAGAACAATTATTAATTTAACATTAAAAGCGGCTCAATCAAAACAGAACTTTTTAAGTAACATTAATTTCAGTAACACTAATACATTCGTGTCAGCTCAACGACTCAGACTGCTGACTGTTATAGTTAAAGCTATATACAGAAATATATTAATAACTTCTAATCATCCTTGAGAAGTAATTTCTAAACCTCTGGCTACTACAACGTGTATACATGGGTGTAGAAGCAGCTTAATATTTTAATTCTAAAACAATTATATTGTTAATTATTATTGACCCCTGTGGCGAAATGTCATTTTCTCAACAGGGAGTTCAACAGTCAAGACACCAGAAAAAACACCTGGACCTGAACTTCAGTGTCTTGTTTCAGCAGGGTGGCTCAATCATTCATCGTCATTTCTTTCAATAACATATATTACCAACATTTTTGCGACAGAATAGTTCCTTTAAGGGTCTTGTCTTCCTTCTCTGTATACAGTGTTATGAGAAAGAAGACTAAAAGATGGCTAAGTAGTTTGATCTACTATATCACAGCAAAGATAAGACAACAGTGTATTGCCCTGTACCACAAACATCAAACAGGTTTGAGTGTGACGGCACAGTTTTCCTCGGGAACAGCAGGATAATAGAATAATCTTAACTCAAGCTACACTTAACAGCTTTTTTTGGAGGTTTCAACCCCAGCACCCAACAGTAGGCCTGCCTTAAAGAAAGTGGAGTGGGGGGAGGAGGTTTGGATACGATATGCAGGAAGTCCAGTTTGAGTAACAGATCAAAGCGCTTCAATGCTTATTAGACACCAAAATACTGCACAACAGCTTATAGTACCCCGCTGATGTCGGCTGTAAAATTGAGCTCAATTTAAGATGATTTTTGCAAAATCACTCACTCAGCCGTTATTTCACTCATCCTCTCGGGTTTCTAACTTCTATCAGTGTCCGAAAGAGTCTCCAAAGCTGAAGGCCGGCTCGTTTCAGCCTCGCTGGTGCTTCCATCGCTCTGAGCCTTCTGCTCCATGGCTACGTGCATCTTCAGGTGCTTCTTCAGGGAGGACTGGTCGGTGTAGCTCTTCCCACACTGGTTGCAGAGGAAGACCTTATCTTTGGTGTGGACCAGTTCGTGTCTCTTCAGGTGACCCGACCTGCTGAAGCTCTTGCTGCAGAAGGAGCAGCTGTACTCCTTCTCCCCCGTGTGAGTCCTCTGGTGCAATTTAAGGCTGCTGGCCACCGTGAACTTCTTGCCGCACTCATTGCAGCTGTACGGCCTTTCTCCCGTGTGCATCCGCATGTGTATGGTCAGGTGGCCCGCCTGGCTGAAGGTCTTCTTACACAGCTCACAGCTGTAGGGCCTCTCCCCCGTGTGAATCCTGTAGTGCGTTTTGAGGTCACCCAAGCCGTTGAACCTTTTCCCACACTGAGCGCAGCAGTATGGCTTCTCGCCGGTGTGGATCCTCTCGTGTATGCGCAGGTTTCCAGTATTGCTGAAGGTTTTGCCGCACTCTTGGCAGCTGTACGGCCTTTCCCCGGTGTGAGTCCGCAGGTGAACTTTGAGCTGGTTGTGCTCATTGAAGCGCTTCCCACAGTGCGAGCAGGAATACGGCTTTTCTCCGGTGTGGACGCGTTTGTGTATCCTGAGCTGACTGGGATGGGCGTATGTTTTACTGCATAGGGTGCAGCAGTAGGGTCGTTCTCCTGTGTGGGTGCGCTTGTGGGACTTGAGAAGATCGGCCCGGCCAAAGCGTTTGCCACAGTAGTTGCAGCCGTGGGCCTTCTCCCCGCTGTGCGTCTTGATGTGGATGTTCAGCGAGCCTGCGCGACTAAACGTTTTGGGACAGGTGGGGCAGCGCAAAAAGTTGTCGCGAATCCCCAAAAACGGATCCGCGGGAACAGCAGCGTTTTCCTCATGTGCTTCTACTTCTGGCACCATGACCTGTCTGCTTGCTGCCTCGGGGTCCGCTTCTGATTCAGGGTAACATTTCAACGCATGCTTCAACTCTCGCAGAGAGTCATTGCTACCGTACTGCAACACTCCATTCTGCTCCTCTTCCTCCGTCTTGATGAACTGTCCGTCCGGCATGTAAGCGTCAGAAACATCGGTGAGTTTAACTTCACCGCTGCTGATTCTGGATTCTTTTTCGAGGCCTGTAGGTGGCGGCAGAGGTGCATATGCATCATGGCTGTGAAAACTGACCTCCGTGCTCTCATTTTTGACTGGCCTCATTGTCAGATTGAGAAGGGAGGAAGGCTGGGAAAGGTCAATAGCACCGCTTTCGTCCAGGTCTGGCTCTGCTTTTACAGGTATAAAGTCTTGGGTGGACACACATATATCTCCTGTGATCACACATGGCCGTTCTACCATTTGATCAGTCTGTCGTAAAAAGGAGGAAGAGGAGGATATACTTTCCCTCATCTTGTCTTTCTGCCTCCTCCTGAAGCTTTTCTTGTCACTGCTGCATATGGACATCTTGAATTTGCTCTGAGTGGAGCTGATGGGACAACTGTTCCATTCTGAAGTCGAAAGATTTTCTGTGCCATCTTCAAAGATATCTGTAAAAAGGTAAAGCGACAATAATGATCCAACTAGTACAACCCGTGTTTTGGAGACAAACCACATAACAGATAAAGTGTTGATTATCGGACAGATGTACGACAAACGAGGAAAATAACTGAATGACATTGTGGAAGCAACTAAGTAGCCTGAATAAACTCAACTGAAAAGTTGCATCGATTGATTATTTTCCCAGTTTTTGGTGACATGACAATGACAGACTGCAGGAATTATTTGATTATTTCGCTGCTAAGCACTCCACCATGTTTTAGCTTAACAGAGCTGCTTTTTTTCTGAAACTGCTGTCTATAATAACTGAAAATGAGGTGGAGAAAGCCAAAACAATGAGTTAAATAACACTAAAATGCTCCAAAGAGATGACATGTTACAGTGCATTATACATATTAAGACCTTGATGACTGCAGCTTTAACAGGAGGATTGAGGAGCCAAATTACAAAATAATAGCTGTTGCGGTACTGTTATTTTTTTGCAAGTCAACATTTATTGGTTTAGGAGCTGTTACTTAAGTTCAGACTCTAATCAGGTTCACAGTTGCATCTCAGCTATCTATGAATAAGTGAAGCTACTTAGTTCGAAACAATGCAGTAAATACAAACGTGTAATTTATATTTACATCTTCCCCCGTACACAAATATTGTGGTTCACTGTAGAATCACCTAAGTTATGGTACCATCATTAATATGGGTAGTATAGTGGGACAGTAATGTACTACAGTGTAGTTAAGTGCTGTATTACACAGGGATCCCCAGGTCTATTTCTTACTTCATACACATTTGCACAGCAGGTACTGAACGCCTGCATTGTTTACGTCTGCTTGCCTTTTCTGCCTCATATAGTGTCGCATTGCCGCCTTGTTTTGATGTCTAGACACACACACACACACACACACACACACACACACACACACACACACACACACACACACACACACACGCAGAAATTGCTCACACTGCAGATACTACTGGAACAAATGGCACGGAGCTACACGGTGCGCTGTCGCGACACACACACACACACACACACACACACACACACACACACACACACACACACACACACACACACACACACACACTCACTCTCTCTCTCTGTCATTCATCGCGTGGAGACAAACGTACCTCCTGCAGCAGACTCAGTGCTCTTCTGTGCAAACAGCAGCCGCTTCAGGCCCTCGTTTTCGGACTCGATCCTCTGAATTGTGCCCTGGTACTCGGACAGGGTCCGGTCCACTGAGTCCAGGATGTCACTCACTGTGGCCTTGAAGATCTCATTCAGAGAGGACTCCAGGAAGAACTTCAGATCACTACACTGGGCCATGTTGGACCGAGCGGCTGCGGACACCTCGCCAGATGGTTTGTACACGGTTTAAAGTATCTGTGTTGGTGATGGGGGGATAAAAGTGGGTGTGTGCGACTCTGCCGCTGCCGTGTGCGGAACAAACAAAGCAGAGACGGTCGCACGACAGTGACGTCGAGGTGAAGCTGGTTTCGCCAACGCGAGCTCTCGCGCCCCTAGTGGCGTGGAGGGAAACTGTCGGATTAGCCGTTGTCCTAGCTAACGTCATTGTGACACTGTGTACACACATAACCACGGTGATAAATGGTGTTTATATGCCAAGAAGAGCTGCACAACTATAGCAGCACTACTGGGTCATCACTAATACTACTAGTACCACCACTACTACTACTACTACAACCCTAGCTAGCAACTAACTCACTACAACTGCAAGGATGCTCACATAGATGCTAAAGCTAGGTAATGCTAATATTTTAATACCAACGGTCAACCGAACGCTATCATGTTATTGACAATGTTTCCTTCGGTTACATCAAGAGGAATGCTAAAAGAGACGCTGCTAATCACGTAACCCTCACTCAAGATATCACTTATGTAACGTTGTAATATTATTAACGTGGGTTATCTTCTCTTTATGTGTTTGTTAGTGTGATTTACGTTGACTTGACGCTAGAGAGTGCTAACAAATATATGCTTCTTCTAATAAACTAGTATTGATTTGTCGACGTCTAACGTTCATCACGTGAGTGATGATGATTGCGAATTGTGCGAATACTCTGTCACAGTTTATATATTAACTGCTGTCATTATGAGGTGTTTACAGCAATTAAATACATGTGAATGTGTTAATCACATACAAATAAGTAGGTCATTAAAAAGATGCAGTCTATTTAGTCCTGTTATTGTTGGGCAGATTAAAAGCAACAACAACTCAAGTCTGTGTTAAACAGACAGAAACCAGAGGCACGTTGAATGGGTTAAGGTATAGTGAATATGAACACCTTCTGGTTTTACCACATCATTCCTAGAGGTCATTTGCAGGAATGAAGCTGAGCCACTCCCCTCACCTGGCCTGTGTGTTTGTGTGTGCTTGCCTGCCTTCAGGCTGGTGGGCGTGGACTGAGGCCTCTCAGGTGTCTCTGAGTGCTTGAGTCATCTGCCAATCACAATGTGTCTTTCTTTTCTTCCTCTTTGTTGCAACTAAAATTCTCCCTATTTTTTTTCCAACAGCCGTACCTGCTGGGAGAGGAACAGGGCAGAGGGAGATCGAAGTCTTATCTTGAGCTATCTAAAATGGACAGGAAGCTTGAAGAAGAAGGGGGAGGATCTGGTTCAGACTGGACTTGTGACTTGCTTGCATCGTTATGCGACACCACAGACTAAAAGGCTGCTCGGCTTAAACAGAGCAGATGTGAGGCTTGTTTGTTGTGCGTTGAAGGTTCAGGCATAATCAACTGAGGGTTATTTGTATGCTGGGTGATGTGCATGTGAAGGTGCAGCACTTTGACAGCGATATTATCTCTGTATAACGCTGCAGTGTGTCCGTCCCTCCCACAAGATTTTAAACCTCACACGCTGGCTGATCATATGATGTTGCTGTAAAGACCCGGGAGGGGGTAAGTCATATTTCACAGTTGAAAAGATTCCTACTAATGAGATTTTCATTTGTAGCTCTTTAAGGTTTGAAAATGTTCATGTCTGCGCCATGTGCGCTGGTGGTAATGAATGACACAGAGAGTGTTTATCCTCTTTATAGACATTCTATTATTATACAAACACACATTTATAATTACTTTCTCAGCTTTCCCTTTACCCAGTGTGGCAGTGTTCCTCTTTTTATTTCACCATCCCCGGAAAGTTTTTAAAAAGACCTTTACTTCTCCTTTTAATATTTTGTCAATCATTTTCTCACGTTAGTGACGTGTTGTATACACATCCTATGCATTGTAGACAACTTCTCCCGGTGTTCTCCACTTAGAGCACACTGCAATTTTTTTAAGTAACGTCTGGCTAAGAGTGGCTTTTATTTAGTAAAGGAATCTCGAAATCTCTGCAGTCATCTGAGCATGTCCTCACCGTGCTGCCAAAGATAGCATCACACACAGATGATTAACTGGGTTATCATGTGAAACACAATATTTTATCAAAGTGCAGCAATCAGTGTTGTGTATATGGTCCACATTTTTTTGAAATTCAGTTTATTCAACTCTGATTCTCACTAATAAAACTCACAGATGATCATCTGTGTTAATCTTCACATACTGTTGCGCTTGTTGCACCCTGACAGGAACTGAGAAGTGAGCACCCACACAGGAAATGTGGTCAACGTCTGTCCCGGATGTTGGTAGCATGACGTGAATAGCATAATGAAGACAGGCAGAGAAGTAAAGGCATGAAAAAAAGATTGACAGAGAGCGGCCAAGATGTGTCTGTCAGTCCTCAGAATCACATCACATCTTTTCCTGTAGCCGGCCTTTGTTTGTGTTGACAACAAGAAGTTTATATTCCGACCTTTTCGTGGTTTTATCCTTTGCTCAGACTCACCGTACTGCGTGGCGATATAATGATAAACACAGGACGCAGGCAGTTTGCTCACCCAAAATGTCCCCGTAACCCCACCCTCTCCCTCGTTCCTAATCCGCACCACACACCTCTATCTGTCTCGCTCACTTGCTCGGCTGATTTACTGTCTCTGTGGTCAGGAAGTGCAGACTTGCTTTTGTGACATTTCACTAAAAGTCTGTTGCACTGCACACCTGCAGAGCCACAGCAAGAAGTTAAAAACAGTTGAAAAAGCTTGCAAAAATATTTTTGCTGGCTAAAAGAAGCAGACAAAAACCTTCTCCAGATTGGATTATGTTGGCATATAAATGGTGAGTGTTTTTGTGCCGTCAAGGCTGTTAATGGTTTGAAGTCAGTTTTGTTTTTGCTGGGAGGTTCATGTGTAATTTCAAATGCTGTCCACAGTAGTTTAAAATGTACAAGTCAACCCAAGTATCATCAATATTACTCAACAACCAAATATAGTTGAGTCTTATGAATGGCCCTTTTGTGTCTCAGCAAATCAGATGTTCCTTCTGGAAGTCACTAGTCTATTTGAAAAAAAATAAAATCTATTTATCAGAATAATCTTGAGTTTGTTGTTACATGATGTCACTACTATCACATTTTTTGGAAATAATTGCTGTGAAATATCTTACAAAATCAACACTTATTTATTTTCTCTTGTTACAGATGTGTGAATGGCGCCATTGGAGGTTGTAACACGCTTCAGGATTTAATATTTTTGGGATCCTACAGAATGATCATTCTTCATACGGCAGAGCAGGACATTTTGTAGCGACAGCATCGTTCCCCAAAACCCCCAAACACCCCAACAACGGAACCGACCAACACACATGCTAATGGAGGAGGAAAACGTGTGCTCCTCTCTACCAGATGTCACAGATACAGTCCTTCAGCAGCCTCAACAAGACTCATGGACGTCCATGGACCGCCAGTACGTGAATGGAGAGGAGGAGACCATTGTGTGGGGCGACGCAGAGGTTCAGATGAACCAGGCACTTCGGACGGATCAACTCGGTCTCACCCTCGAGGCTGGACGAGAGACGCCTGAGGAGGCGGAACAGTGGGAGCAGATAGAGTGGCCGCTGCGCCCCATGAACTGTACCAGCCCTCCGCTTTCCTTCGCCACGGTGCAGTGGGACATGCCCGATCCCTCGGAAGCGAAACCTTCATTTGTGACCGACAGCAGCGCGACCAATGAGCCGAGCTCAGGCGACTGCACCACTTCCCCCTCACTTCACCAGTCTCAAGGCGTTAATGCTAATCTTTTCATACGGCAGGGCAGAGGGGAAGAAGATGAGTTTGATTCTCGGCTTCTCGAGTCAAATCTAGAGTGGACAGGAAACGGCTGCGAGGTATGTACTGTATGTGAGGGAAAGTACAAAGCAAGGTGTTGTCGTTCTGCCATTGTTTCAAGTTTGGTCTCTTTTAGTGCGGTTTCTGTGCGTGTGCACCTTCAGATTTCCTGTGTCATTAACCCGTTCTTCACTGAGCGCTGACTTGTCTGTAGCCTCACCGCCTCAGGCTTCATCTCCGCGGAGACATGTGTTTGGGTTACTGTAGGTTGAGCGGCGGTGGGAGGAATACAGTGGACGTAATGTTGGTCAGATGAGAATCAGAGTGCAGATTCTTACTCGTTAACCCGCTGGCAATCACAAGCTTACTCGCACAAGTCATGTTTATGATCAATGCATGTGTTGCAATTTCCAGCCATGTGATGCTGCAGATGTGCAAGAGCCGCCGACACAGGAAAGAGAAGACCCAACACCCGAGCTGTTGGAAAGTAATAACGGTACGTATTACTCGGAGGGAGACAACTTGAATGAGTTGTCGAAGAGCAAAAGTTTTTTCATTAGTTGCTCAGTTTGATGAATCATAAATCATGATTCCTGTTTCCTTGTGACCTTCTTATTTTTATTTGAAAATAGTTCTGATTTGAACTGCGAAACTGTGATGTGAACCTTCTTCTTCTTCTTCTTTTTCTTCAAAAATCATCCAGACATCCCACTTAGGGCCGACTTGGAAGAAGAGGAGGGAGACTCGGTAACCTCACATCCTGTTAAAAGTGTGGACTTAATCAACATTCTTGAAGGGATTGATGTCTCAGAAGATGAAGTGGACATTTTGGTTGATTTAAAGCTCGAAAAGGAACAGGAAGAACCCGGCCTTCTGCTGACTGGACAGGGAGACTCAGAGAAAGAGCAAACGTCAGTGAACGGTGTTGAAGACGAGGAAGAAGGCGAGGGAGACGAGGAGAGGCACATAAACGTGTCCTATACTGAAGAAAGTGAAGAGGCAAAAGATGTCAGTTGTCTGATTAATGTGTGAGTATCCCGGACTTAACTTTAGAAAAGGGAACAGGAAGTATGTATCAACCGTAGATGCTTTCGGTATGTTAATCATGTCACAGTATTATGTGCTAATAAACCTTTAACTGCAATCCATACGTCATCTGCACCTTCTAGGGAGTTTCCTGCAGAGCCACTACAAACTGATGATAGTGGACCGACTGTAAACACAGATAAGCTGATTGATCGGCAGCACTCAGAGCTACTGGAGGAAAGGCAACACTCGGGGCCTGAAGAGGACACCGAGATGCTTCAACGGTTACATGAAGATCCCACTGGTCAGACCGCAGAGCCAGAAATGTGCGAGGATGTAGATCACATGGACCCTGAACTGTGGGTGGCTGCAGACGACATAGAAGAACCGTCGATTCAGGCGGCAGATGACACAGAGAGGATCGAAAACTCACCAGAGATAATAGAGCTGACAGAAGAACCGAAGGAGACTAGTTGTTTAGAAGAACCAGATTGCGACTACGCGGCGCCGCAGGGCGTAGATCTTTCACTGCAGCCGGAACAAGCTGAGATGACCGAAGAGTTAAAGGAGATCCAAGCAGAGCTGTCGCAGGACTCTGACCAGCGTCGGAAGTCGCAGCGTCTGAAACCGCCAACAGAGATGGAACTTGCGGCGGAGTCAACCCGACGTGAATCGGCAGACCCGCCAGAGGACTCTACTCAGTCAACGCTGACAGTTTCTGCCGGAGTGGCGGAGCAGCAAGAACAGACGGAGCCGTCAGAGCAGAATGAGCAGACGCCGCGAACGACCGACTTGTCTCAGCCAGCGCTCTCTGGGCAGCTTGTGCATCCGGAGACAGATGAGTCAGAAATAACGGAGCATCTGTCTCCCGGGCCCGAGGTCACGCGGCAGACAGCGGAGGCCGAGTTCAACCAGGTGGACAAACAGGCTGAGACGTCACATCAGGGTGAAGAAGTGGGAGCTGCTGAGGACGGCACCGCGCAAACAACCGTTGCAAATGAGGAGCGACCCAAATCCCCTGAGACAGCAGTGCCTCATATGAATGGAGACGCGGTGAACAGAGAGATGGCTCGCCGCCTCGCTGAGCGGCTGTATAAGTTGGACGGGATCCAACGTGTGGACGTGGTGAAGCACTTGGACAAAGAGTAAGCACATATTATTTCTTTTTATATCTTCCTTTCTTTCTATGTTAAGGACGAGTATGTTATAAAAGCCACGACTAGTAAAGCTGTAGAAGCTTTTCTAGCACTTTAAATTGTAACTTAACTTGAAGTTGAAAAGCAGCGTTTTCACCGTCTCTCTTTCTGGTTGCTCTTGTCATTTGGTTATCGGGAATCTTTAGATTGAACTAAAATATAATCCTTTACCTGGTCACCGCTCACATTATAGTACATTTGTATAATTGTCTGGACATTTATGGCAGTTTGAGTTCAGTGAAAGAAATCTTAAGTTCCTCTACATGCTTAGCTGTCATCAGATTCCACCTTTTTATAAAAACATCCAGACCCATAAGGGGCGACTTAGGGGGAAGAGCGGGTCGTCCTTTTTATCACAAAGATCGCGATCTTGTTGTCTGCATGTCGAAGTGTCCTTGAGCAAGACACTGACACCCAGGTCGCTCCCGCTCGGCCACCATCAGTGTGTGAGTGTTTTTATGAATGTGTCAATGACATGCAAAGTTGTAAAGCGTTTTATCCGGCAAGGTCCAAAGTAAAGTGACATGTAAATACATTCTATCCTCCTTTATCTCCAGTTCAGATTATCTGCTGCCAATAATAATGCATGAAATATTGCATGGATATTAAGTTAAATATACATTATTTGTTTTCTCTTCTGACCCAGAAATAAAAGTCTTCTCACTAATAACAAACCGATTCATTTTTCAGAAATGAAGTGGTCATAACGCTGAGAATTTGTTTTGTTTCTGGTCAGTAACGACTTCAGCCGAGCTGTCGGGGAAGAATACCTGAAACTATTTGACTTCACCGGGGAAACTCTGGATCATGGCCTCAGGTGAGAATTACAGAGGTGGAGCTTGGATTCTAATGCACTGACAGGTCTCACAAAACACGCCCATGTAATGTTTTGTGAATGTTTTCTCTCTCTCTCTCTCTTTCTCTCTCTCTCTCTCTCTCTCTCTCTCTCTCTCTCGCAGGTCTTTTCTGAAGGTGGTGGTCCTGATAGGAGAGACCCAGGAGAGAGAGCGCGTGCTGCAGCATTTCACCTGCCGCTTCCATCAGTGCAACCCCGAGTCCTTCACCTCTTCAGGTGAGCTTCAGCGATGACTCACAGCAGCGAGAGCTCACATGTGGCAGATGAATATGTCAATTCTTTTTCTTTTTTTACATCCTCAGAGTCTGTGTTGGCACTCACATGTGCTCTGATGCTTCTCAACACTGACTTGCATGGACAGGTGGGAAACCTTTGTGACTAGTCACATCTTCTCTTCTGACATGACACCGTGTTACCAGCTGATCTCCGTGATGCATTTAGTCCAACAAGTGTTTTGTGTGTTTTTAACAGAATGTTGGGAAATCAATGTCTTTGCCTAAATTTGTGTCCAACCTCGATGGGATGAATGAAGGAGAAAACTTCAGCAAGGATCTCTTGAAGGTAATACTGCCACTGATTATTTGTATTTATTTGAATTTGATTTTGGGGGAAATGATTTAACTTTTCCATCTCCATTTCCATTGCAGAGTCTCTACAACTCCATAAAGAGTGAGCCGCTGCAGTGGGCTATGTAAGTCATGAAACATCATCTATTCTTCACGTTTATACATATATGATCGTACACAAATAGTAAGAGTCTGTCTTTGCATGGTTAAGTGACGAGGAGGAGCTGAAGAGCTCCGTGTTGGTGGACGAGGACGCAGCAGAAGATGCGCCGCTGCGTTCGAAGACGAACCCCTTCCAGGACATTCCTCATGACAAAACGGCTGCTGTGGTCAAGCAGGGATTCCTCAAGAGGAAGCTGCACGCCGACATCGACGGCAAACGCAGTGAGTGAGACACAAGCAAATATCTTGGTTATATAGTCAGGGGTTAAACGCAGTAATTTAGCTAATTTGACATTAAAAAAATCAACACTAATATTAATTAATATGTGGGATGGTTTGGTGCAGGCTGTTTAGCAACGTGGAGGGAAAAAAATAAGGGCAGTAAAGTATTCAACCCAACTGTTCTCTTTAAAGGCAAATACTTATTTCAACTATGTAAAAATATTGAATATTTTGTATACATATTAAGGATATTTCATAGGCAAAAAATTCCAATGTGACTGGACTGTTGGTCTAGGCACAAATGGCAAAATATAAACCTTAAACCTTGAGACAGGAGCCAAAGCTTTTAAGTCACAATGAGGTGTGGCAGTGGTGTAGCGAAATATTAAATTATATAAATATTAAATTATCTTTCGTTTTTGCTTGATTCTATATAATTATGTCAAGTAAATGCACTGACTATGAACACACCACATCATGCGGTGACGTGTATATTGGGTGGTTGATAAAAACAAAGAGATACCTCTCTGAGATGATGACAGTGCAGTCTGCAGCTTCAGCTTCTTCATGACTTGATGACCTCAGCATTCTGATCATTGCTGGTCACTTGCTCTTTGGTATGAAGTGGCGCTTTTATATCAATACTTACAAATCTTCACACGCCTGCTGAATGTTTCTGTGTGGCAGCTCCGTGGGGAAAGAGAGGCTGGAAGACTTTCTACGGAGTGGTGAGGGGAATGGTCCTTTACCTGCAGAAGGTCAGTAACTCATCCAATGGGATCCTCAATAACGTTCCATGTCAATATTAACGATTTGTCTCCTGACAGTGTAGATAATTGAGTGTGTTTATGTGCGTCAGGACGATTACAGGAGGGAGCAGCCGATTGACGAGGAGGTGGTGAGTTTGCACCACTCTCTGGCCGAGCGAGCAGCCGACTACACCAAGAAGCCGCACGTCTTCCGTCTGCAGACGGCCGACTGGAGGGTTTTACTCTTCCAGGCCTCGTAAGTCACAGCAGTGTGTTTCTATGTGTGTGCGTGCGTGTGTGTGTCAAAGAGTCGGACAGTCAGCGCCACTGTTTCCTCTTCCTCTCAGATCCAAATTGGAGATGTACTCATGGATCAGCCGCATCAACCTGGTCTCGGCTCTTCACTCCTCGCCTCCGTTCCCCGCCGCCGTCGGCTCTCAGAGGAGATTCTGCAGACCCATCCTCCCCTCAGCGCAGTCAGCGCAAACTCTGGTACACACTCTCGCCCCAAAGTCATTTTGTGTATCAGTGTGTTTTTCGGTATTTGCATGACTTTGTGTTAGAGATGGAAATACCCCAGGTTCAATACCTGGGGGATTTCAGCAATCCCAGCTCTTCTGTAACCTTTTTTCAAAGTTCTTACTGAAACTGTCATGATGAATCTAGCTTGTTCTTTGTCTAGTAAGACTTAGAATACTTGTTGTACTTCAACTCCAGAGTCAAAATTCACATGCTGTTTACAAGCAATTACCATGCACAGCCATTTAAGTGCATTTCCTAAAATCGCCATTGTTTCCGATTTCTATTTACAAACTCTGGCTTTCGTCCTGTTAAAGGGTTAAAGTGTTGAAGTTCAAACGTTGTTTTTGCTGAACAGTGCCCGCTGTGGCCACATGAAGTAAGTGCATGCTATATATCCGCAACATCTGACTGTACTGAATAGAGAAAAGGTGCATTGACAGTACAGACATGAATCATAAGACGCACATTTCTGGTGATACACACCTGGACTGTAAACTCCTGGAATACTTCACCAGCTGTAGTACGACAGGGTTCACACTTTCTGGTTGTCCCTCAGCGGGATTTGCTTCACGAGGATTTGCATGAAGCCTCTTATCTGATGTGCTGCTCTTCTTCCTGTGCAGGAGCGTCAGCTGCAGTCTTATGCAGGAACACTGGAGTCCTTCAAAGCGGACTTATTGTACCTGCAGCAAAACCTGCCCGAGGGGAAAAGAGCCAAAGCCAAGGACCTGGAGGAGCATCGCGTCAGAGCGGAGTACCTGAGGCACGAGGTAATGAATGCGCTGTGAGCGATGTGTCAGGGTTCATGCAGTCAAGGAAAACCTGAAAAAGTCATGGAATTTTAAAATGGTTATTTCCAAGTCAGAAAAAGTCCTTGAAAAAAAAAAAAAAGTCATGGAAATGTGTTATATTCATATGTCCATGTCGTTCATTTACGGTGAGTTTGAAATAATGAATTTGTTTTTAAAAGAAACACCCTCGAAATATAAACTGGCATACGCTTAGTATATCTATGAATGTCTACATCTAGTCTACAGACTATTGTCTCTCATTCATTTGTGTCATTTAAGGTATACTGTATGCTTTGGAATTGTAATTTTTAGTTTTAATAAAAATTGTTCTCGCTTTTTCATGAATACGCAGAGATTTCACAAAATGTTTGGTCATGGAAACTTGGTTTAAAGTCATGGAAAAGTCATATCCATTGGTCAAAATGTGTGTGAAACCTCTGTGTGTGTGTGTGTGTGTGTGTGTGTGTGTGTGTGTGTGGTGTTAAAATCTCCATGAGTGATCCTGAGCCTCTTGAAACCCTGCAGATCTGTCGCTACGAGATCTACATCCAGGGTCTGGAGGCCTTGAAGAGCGTGAAGAAGACAGGCGGCAGCGTGTTGAGCGTCGCGGACCTGAAAGAGTTTGATACAGCGGTGTGTGCAGACTCTGTCGGGGAGGAAGACGACGTCATTGGCGCCCTGAAGAAGTCACACTCCAGCCCCTCTCTGGAGCTGGAGATGGCGCTTCCGGCGGTGATCAAAGTCAAACGCAACATCTCGGAAAGACGGACTTATCGCAGGACCATCATTCCTCGGTGGAATAAAGAGGTTTAAATAAGCGGCGTTTCATGAGCCGCTGCTGTGAGCCCACCGGTCGGTTAGTTGTGGAAGCAGAGAAGGAGAGAAACACCAGAGTCATATCTGAGGTTTCCGCAAGTTAGTGTTTTGTTCTTAAGCATTTTTATCTTGTGCACTTTTTTATAAAATTTAAACCTCAGGGAATCCCGAACCCTCAATCTCTCTCAGGAAAGAAAGCGGGAACCTGGTGGATTTTCTGAGTGACTCAAAATGTCTGGAGCTTATTTATTTAGTTTAGTTGTGTTAACTTTGGTCTGTAGTCGAACTCAACAAAGTGTACGAATTTGCTTTCGTTTGTTCTTTTGAATTTGGGCAGAATTGTCCTTTTTAAAATGTAAACCACTAGAGGGTGCTGTAGTATAGCACAACTGTAAGTGAAGGGAGGGGAATGGATGTGTGTGTATGTGTGTGTTTTTTAAATAGCCGAATTGCACTTTTATTGTTTTTTTTAAATTGTGTACAATATGTTGATGACATTGTTGCATATTGTTTTCAAATGAAGGGTTTGTTTCCAAAATGTCATGTATTATTTTCTCTTTCGGGAAAAATAAAATGTTACTTCTGTTCATCTTTCAGTCCTGGTGAGACTATTCATGTTGTCAACACTTCACTTTACAGTTTTTAATTTAGATACGACAGTGAGCAGATATTAAAATATGTAATGTCAGATACAAACATTGTTCCTTTCACAACAAGGTGAGTATAAACACTAACAGATGCAGCAATACTTTTTTTAATCACTTTTGTAACATTTTTAACCTTTCAACAATAATTTTGTTTGTTCACAAAAGAATTCATCTTTATTATTGATATTCAAACAGTAAAATATTTTGGTGTGTGTGTCATTAAGAGTGTAACATAATCTTATAGTATCAAACATTTTGAAAAACAGTACTTTCTAACCTCAAAATACATATTTTTTGGTACGAAACTAAAGATGAAGACTTTTACAACATGAATCACGAGGCCACAGTGTGAGACCGATCAAACAAATATTAACTACCATAAAAATGACTTTGCAGTCACTTTCTCCAAATAATGCAGGTGTAATTTAGAATTATTCTGTCACCTCAACTACAAAAACGACAAAGTGTGTGTGTGTGTGTGTGTGTGTGTGTGTGTGTGTGTGTGTGTGTGTGTGTGTGTGTGAGTGTGTGTAATCGCTCTCAGTGGCACGGGCCCCATTTTGTTCTCTTTCAGCCTGACATGTTGAGCAGCAGTCAACCTGGGGCGGTCAACAATAAGAGCAGGATGTCTGGAATTAAGCCCCCCCTGCTACACACACACACACACACACACACACACACACACACACACACACACACACACACACACACACACACACACAGGAATGTGATGTGACAATAGGAAACGCAATGAAGAACACAGACAATACAGACAGGGACTGTTCGGAGTCTGAATTGGATCAAGGCACTCGACAAGCGGACATTTCCTTAAAGCCGAAGCTCCTTGTTCATATTTATTCAAGACTTTTTCATCCTGCACACACAGGTGAACCTCTGACGGATCATGTGCGGTGCTTAGTTAACGTGATAAAGCTCAACCTCTTGTCCGATGACAGGAAGCCGTCTCCCTTCATTCACAGGAATAACAACAGCTCATTAAGATAAAGTCAGATTCAGAAGATGAGGGTGACTGATGGGCCACGTGAGTGACAGGCGCTCGGGGCCGCCATCGCACCTTGAGAGGGGCGGGAGGCGACGCCGCGAGGCGACGCCATCTTGGCTAACCTAAATGCTCTCGGGCCTGTGACGAAGTGCTACAGTGAGAGGCAGCCATTAGCGCCCGTTGTTCTTCAGATCAAATTGAAATGTTTAATAATCGGTTATGCTCCGACTGGGATGCGCAGTCTGCGCTGGAGGTTTTTTTTTTCTCGTTGTGCGCTGGCGTCACACAGGAGCTCTCGAGCAAAAGCTTCTTCTCACATGGCCTGTGGACCATGACTTGAGCGGCGGTGGTGGCCTTGTTTTGGAGTGCCATCTCTCTTCTCCTCTCTAACAACAATAATGACCGGCTGCAGCAGCAGGGGCTGCATTAGCTGCTGGGTTCAGAGGGCATCCTTCCCAAGGAATTGGCCTGTTTTTGTTCCATCTGCGCCACTCCATTCTCAAGCTTTGTGCGACTCAGTCAGGCCTGGGTGGGTAATTAAAAAGGCAAGAGCTCAAGTTGTGATCATTAGGGGCTTGTCCAGCATGGGCTCCAAAAAAAGACCCCGACACGTCAGGTCAGCCTTCTTTTTCCGTTTTCCTCCTCCTCCTCCTCAGCTTTGAACATTGCTCAACATTCTCAGTGACGCTGTAATGCTCTGTAAATATTGGCACCTGCAAACAATGCCAGCAAACATAAACCGTGCTGTAAACACTCACATTCATCCCTGTTTTGTTTTTTTTAAATTCTTTCCTGCCTCAATGCTCCTGACGCACATTCTCCATCTGCTACCGACGCCTCGCACGCTCTACTTGTTACTTTTGATCTCTTATCTGCACCCTTGATTTCTTCCACTCTTGCTATTGAAAACAAAAAAAAATCCCTTTTTTTGTCTCACTCTTAGTGTCCCCCCCCCCCTCTGCCCTCCGTCCTTGTGATTTCCTCGTCTAGAGCCCTCGAAGCCTCTCTGCGGTCCTTTCAGGGGTTTTGTTTTTCCACTCAGACGCTACTCGCCTCTTTCACTGAGACATTAACTAATAACGCTCTTCTTATTCTCTCCCAGCCTCCACTTGTACCAGACCTCTCCTGCACTTTTGTGCAAACGCAGTCAATATATTTGGCTTCCATGTGAGTGTAATTTCCAGTGGGAAGTGATATTCTTTTATCGCTGTAACTTGATGTGAAAGAAATGGGAGGCACTGGAGAAAAACATCTCCCCTGCCTTTTGCACTCATTAGTATTGCGTCTCCCATGGCCAGACATTTTCATTTTATTTGCCTATCAGACCCAAACATGCATCACTCTTTAGATTTCATCAGAGCCGACCCTCCATAGCGCTTATACAAATGCTGGCTTTTTGTAGCAACGGAGCCTCTCATTGAGAGAGTTGAGGCAAGTGCCTTGCTTAAGGGCATTGAAACGCATGACCTCTTTTTGCCCTCTCCTCTTCCACACACACACTCACACACACCCCGGCCTCTGACAACACTCCTCGGGCACAGACTCTGGCTTTCAAGATACAGGACAAACACACCGGCCGGCGCTCCATAGGTTAATGCAACGTAGCAAGAATGTTAGCGAAGTTATCTCCTCCATCTTATCTCACTTCATCTTTCAACTCGAAACAGGGCTCTTTTTTAACTTGAATCAAATTCACGTTTGCGTTCGTTCTGTCTCTGATTCACGATCTTGAGCCTACAGTTTAATTCAGGGATGAAACAGCATGATCGGGATGTGTTTGCGGCGTTGAGTGAGCCGCGTTTGACTCCCCCGGCCTCCACAGGTCAGCCCGCTCCCTCAGGGCAGTACCTGATACCTGGCAGATT
The DNA here is from genome assembly GCF_023055335.1 of Clinocottus analis. Lineage (NCBI taxonomy): Eukaryota > Metazoa > Chordata > Actinopteri > Perciformes > Cottidae > Clinocottus > Clinocottus analis. The sequence goes on from NW_027175854.1 coordinate 2,349,831, forward strand.
TTATCCACCTCCATGTGTGTGTATAGTGTTGAATGTGTGTGTGTGTGTGCCTTGAAAGGTGCGTTTTTCTTGATGTCTTCCAGTCAATAGCAGCTTCCTGCCTTCAGGGCCTGTGTGTTGTTTAATAGGCTGGTCGGACACAGGGCACCTGTGTTTCCTCTCTCCTTCTGCTCCCAAACAGAAACACCCTCTGTTTCCCCACTTTGCTCTGTTTGACTGGCACATTTGTTCCAGGTGCATTACGGTTAAAGGTGGAGGAGATTAGATAGCTTCTTGAAATTTGAGGAAGATGCTGTCATTTGAAGTCCGCTCAGGTGTTCGGAGGCCTCTTTGTCTCTCGTACCGATGTTCGGTCGGTCGACCACTTTGGTCCAGACTGAATATCTTAACAACCGTTTGATGGATTTTCAAGACATTTTGCACGGACATTTGTGAATCCTTTTGAATTCATTTCATCTTTGACTTTCTTAGCACCACCATGAAGTGTTTCAATTACTCAGAGAAATGTTTCTTGGCTGGATAAGCACAAACTTTTCTTTTGTCATTAATGGTTCATAGTGGATGAATCCTGTTGATAGCAGCACCACGAGGAAAACCCTTTGGGTTGTTGTATTAATAGTTCATTTAGTTTGGAGGTTAGTATTAGTCTTCAAAAACAGAAAAAGGATGAGTGTTAACGATGCTTTCAACTGAGAAAGGTCGCAAATAGATTTAGCAGGTATTTATATCCACCAGATGAATTCTCACATCTCACGTCCAATATAAGGTCAGAAATTGTGTCAAACACTTTGTCTTTTGTTTTAATGACAAATACCTGCAAAACTTATTGTTGCGTAAACTGGGCGAGATTATCAGACGGTTGGTTTGGGACACGACTCCCACAGGTCCAGCAGTCAGAAAGAAGTACTACGGACACTGTCCGTCCTGTTAAGTGCATGAAAGCAAAGGAGGACGAGACGCCAGTGTTGGCAAAGTTAACGCAAAAAAATGAGAATCTCACCCTCTGAAAGGCCTGCTGAATATCCAAAGACAGAGAGGATGGTTTAATGCAGCAACAACAAAAAAGATGACAAAGGGTTGACAACAATCAGCCAGGCTGCGGCGAAACAATTACCAGACAAGGTGATGGGTTCACCCGCGCAGTTTGGGTTTTTCCGGAGGGCCACAAAGAAGCCTGAACCGGGCGGGGCCCACACAGCAGCGCTGCCATTCAAAGTTTAAAACAACAGCGTGTTCTGCAGCTCATTTGGACGGACAAACTCTGTCGGCCTGCATAATGCTTATTTGCCAGGCTGAGTTGGTTGGCCCAGTGTCTCGAGCCCAGAGATAAGTGGAGAACTTTCCAGATGACTGGCGCAGGACAACCCCGACCCGTCAGCCCACTGATTGCCACACACTCCTCTGCTGCCTTTTTGGCAGCAATTTCTCCAGAGGCCCCCATTCTGTCTTTGAGTTTGTCCCCATAATGGTGATGGGACACATGCCTTCTCCTCCGTCCTACACACACACACACACACACACACACACACACACACACACGGACACAGCGTTAGTATGGCTCTGTGTTAAATGTAGTAAGTCCCCGTCCTGCCAGCTTTGTCTGCCCTCAGCTGTTCCGGCCCGGTGCCTGTATTGTGCTGCCGGGCTCATTACCAGAAGCACTGTGGCCCGAAACCTCATTGCTAATAGGCCCGGAGAGAGACAGAGAAGAGTTATTTCTGCTGTGGCTCATGTGTAGCAGTGTGATGCTTTTGTTTTTTACTCCTCTGGCAGTGAGACTGTTAATGTTTAACGTTAACTGCTGTTATTTCTCCGGCCGGCCGTCAGCTTGGACGAGGAATTTGAAATTAGGTTTTGTGTAAAGGTTTACCTTCGTCCCTGCGAGGCGCATCAACTTGAAAGCTCCTCTGTATGTATGAGTGTATGGATGTGTGTGTGTGAGTGTGTCTGTGTGTGTGTTTCTGCATGCCTGAGCAGGGAACTGGAAAGAATGAAAGAGTGTCCAGTCAGTTGATGGGCTGACTGGAGTGGGGCAGGCCACTTGGACAACAATGGGATGAAGTGCAGCTATTGTTTAAAGTTTACAGGGTGTGTACAGTAGTGCGGCTGCAGGAGAGGGATACAAAGAGAGGGGTGTAAAGAGGTGAGTCGGGAAAATGGTGAAATGTGAGGAGAGGGGAGGCTCGGAGGGCCGAAGAGAAAGAGAAGTGCATACTGTAAACAGAAAGACGTCAGGGCCGATCTCCATCAGCGGACGGATACCGCTACGACTGAACTGATATTGAGGACTTTAAGTGATTGTCTCAGAAGTCAGACAAAAAACGTCATTCAAGAGTTATGTAATTAGGCTTGAGGGTTTCTTTAATGGTGAATTAGGCCATGAACCACACAGGAGTTCTTGAACTGAGAATTAGGTTAGAGGTTGCAGTGGTCTAATGAGACTAAATGGAATAAAACACTGAAACTGGAGCAAGTTGAAGCTCTCCGTTCCTCCAGGATGGAAATGCTAAAGTTACTGGTTTCCTTTTAAAATGTACAAAAAATAAACGGATAAAAGAAAACAAAAAGCTTTTTTTTTTAGGCTACAAGAAAGTAAAGAAGTAAACAAAAACGAAAATGAACACAAACACATAGTAAAGTAAATATGACTTTGCATTAGTAAATAATAGCTGCGTTATATTGGTAAATATTTGGTCAAAAACAACAACTATGCTAAAACATCTGTATATATTTTCACGTATATAAATATATTTTATGTTATTCAAACTGTTTAGTATTACACACACATCAGATGTGTTATAATTACTGAATGACACATTTAAAATGCCATGAAGATGATGAAAGCTCCAGAACCGCAGACACAATGATCTTTATGGCGAGATTGTTTGTCCACTATTCATATGAAACCATAATAAACTCTCAGGTTTAGATTTGTTTTTTCGCAATATTAATTAATCATCTCTGTTTTCACAAAGGCTAATTCCTTTGATTTTAACAATACAAATATTAATAAACTCGAAACTCAAACGCTGCATGTGTGTCACGCTGACTGTCTGAGCGCGCGCTCCTAAACTCCCAGTCTCACGTGCTGCAGGTCTCGGAGATGAAGAGAGAGAGAGAGAAAGAGCGCGCGCGCGCGCGGCCTCTCCCTCCCTCTCCATCATCCTCGCGCCGTCCCACGCGGCGGCACCAGGTGGGCCGCGGCACCGCCGAACCGTGGCGTCGTTAACGCGCCGCAATTATGAGGCCGCAAAGAGGGACGAAATAATTGCAAATAAAACTACATGATGCAGAAAATAAAAAAAGAAATTAAACAGATGCGCGTGTTTGCAGGATCGTTGCTTTCGTCCTTTTACAAATGCTGAGAGGTGCAAAAAAAAAAAAGATTAAAGCAACATTTTAAGCGGTTTTTAAGTAAGTATACCAGTATTACTACAAATAATACAAGTAATAATAACAATAATAATAATAATACAAATGTAATATTTATAATCAAATGCTTTTGTAAGTAAAGTCAACTTCAGCGCTCTAAACAACTCAGCACTGTTAGCTTTACACCTACAAAGTATTAATTTCAGAAGATATAATTCGTTTATCACCATCTAACAGTTTGTGAAATCAAAAGCACCCTTTAAAAAAGACCACAGTAAAAAACAGTAAATTTGTCATGCTTTAATTAAAATAATTCTTTAGAAATTCATTATTTACATCTGCAATAATATTAATAACAGTATAAGAAAAAATAGTCACAGTTCTTACCAAACATCAGAACATCAGCATGACAGCAAACTAAATGTATTCCAAGCAAAACAAATGTATTTCAAGCCTTGTTGGTTTTTGTAGCCAAATCACCATCCTCCTCCTCCTCATCAGTCATTCTCTGAGCAAAATTGCATCACTTCCCTGTGAGTAATTCATCATTTACAATATATACATATTGCGATAGACAAATATATTAATTGTCTTTCAGGGGCATATGTGGGCATTTTGTTGTAATTGTGATTTAACGTGTCACCTTTTAGTCTATTTTCACTGCAGGAAAAGCTCTTGAGATCTCAATTGAGGGTGAAAACAAGTCATAACATTTTATTTTTGCAAGCAGACGCAGATCAAGAAAAGGAATCAATTTGTGAAAAGAGGACAGGAAGCATTGTAAACAAAAGCAGGCATAGTTCAGTATAAAGACGTTGCATATCCGTGGTGTCGGGTTGCAGATGTGCGAGGAAAACAAAGTCTTTGGCCAAAAAACAGCATTAAAGAGCTCTGAACTGAAAATATGCACCTGGGTGTGAGACGGCAGGCCGAGTCTCTGAAAAACAGGCCCCGCGCGGGAGGAGTTTGGGCGACGTGTAAACGTGCGTGAGTCAGCAACGTCGTCAATAAAGACAAATAAATAACATATGAGGAGGTGTGGTAAAATAACACGTGTGTGCTGGTCCATCAGCAGAGTCTCAAGTTCACTTCCTGCTACGACTGTCATGCCTCAGAAGTGTCAGCTGACGGCGAAGCTCTCCAGTCTCGGTCCAGGTGGAGGCCGGCGAGGGGACTAGAGGTGGTCGTAGGCGGCTGAAGACGGTGGAGCGGTGCGGGAGGCGGTGCTGTAGTAATAGGGCGAACCTGTAGGGGGGGGGACACAGATGGAGGCCTTCAAAACTGGGAGGCGCCGGTGTCGGTCGATCGGACTTTCTTTATCCATCTTATCTGAGGTTTCACAGCAGATGGTTGAGCCGAAAGTCTGAGCTGCTTGGACTGTTTGTCCTGCGAGACTGGGTTGAGGGTTAAACCCTTTTTTCTTGGGTCTCGAGCAATAATCAAAGAGATAAGAGAGATGCAGGACTTTGCTTTTCTTAGCAGGTTGATTGGTGATGCAATGGAGGAGATTTACCCTCGAAAACCCTGACTGACGTACCTCTGTACGTCTGAAAAAGAGCTCCTCGGCTTATTTACAGCTTGCCAATTCATCATCTACATTGTCAGAGCAAACATTTTGTTAACTGTAGAAACTTGATCTTCACAATCTCCGCCTACAAGACACAATAACTGATTTGTGTTCCTAACGTCAGAAATGTCTTCTGAATGTCATCTGGATCGCACCTGATTGGTATTGTTTTGGACAAAAGGGTCTGACAAATAAATTAAGGTCAACGTAGTGACGTGCAAATGTTTGATGGGAAGAAACACCTTCATATGTTCTGGAGTAGTCATGTAAAAGGAAGTTACATGACTCCTGTGACTGTTTATTTCAGCCCTTTTTGTTTTAATCTTTGGCCTGATTTCTGCCTGCAGGCTGTAAAAGATGTTTCCAAACGTATTAATGGAACTTCCCTTCTTAAATATGAGTTGAATAAAGGAAAATAACACAGAAATTGAGGTATTACGCCTTAAGGTGACAGTTTGAACATCACTTTCTGGTGAGTCTCTCCTCTTATACAACCTTTTTTTTTAAAACCTAATGTTTGTTCTCCATGCATTTAAAAGTTAATTAAATAGTTTGTCTGTTATTGTGGAGGCCAAAATGGTTGCCTTGTAGTAAGAGTCAATACATTTAGAGGTAACGTGCAGGTACATGAGCTCGTCAGCAGTGAACACACATACCCAGGATGCTGGAGTTGGTGAACCTCCAGGCTTCACTGTAGGTGTAGGGCGAATGGCTGTAGGTCTGACCCGCGTAGTCTGTGCCCGCTGCGAGACCAACAGAACGTCATCAAACACCAGATAAAACGCATCGATACAACAAAGATCGTTATTAAAAGGGGCAAAGCTAAGATGTCGCCGAGGGCTCAGCGGGGTCGGGTTGTTTGTGTGCGCGCCGCCAGAGTCCGCTCAGGCTTAGCTCATAATTCACCAACAGTTAGTGCAGCCTGTAAACCATTAATCTGCGGTGCAGGTGGATGGCTGAGGGTGAAATCCCTCGACCCAGTGGTGCATGCAGCTATCGCCTCGCCGCCCTCTCTCCGCTCAGCACTCGGCCCTTTGCATCATCGCTCCTCCTCCTCCTCCTCCTCCTCCTCCTCCTCCTCCTCCTCCTCCTCCTCCTCCTCCTCCTTCTCTTCCTCCGCTCTGCATCCTGCACTTCCTGCTTGAGCCTCTCTGGCACTCCTCTTTCTTTCTTTTCTCTTTTTTAATATCTAATTGGTAATTATGTTGGCTGGAATGAATCCCTACACCCCCCCCCCCCTCCACCGCCTCCTCCTCACCACCTCCTCTCCACCTCCTCCTGCCCTAACCCCCCCCTCCCCTTTCACTCAGTAATTGTGTATCAACGCTTCCTCACAGCGAGCCCACCAGAAAAATAATAAATCAGACCCTCTCATTTCGCGCTTCGTAGGGCAGACTTCAAATAAAAAAGGCACATCACACACACACACACACACACACACACACACACACACACACACACACACACACACACACACACACACACACACTGGTCGTATGCAGGCATCCTGACGTAGACACACACTAACGTGCACACACACACACACACACACACACACACACACACACACACACACACACCACAAAGACCTCCTCCTCTTCGCTCATGCCCAGACTTTACTCCCCCCCCTCCCCCCTCCTCCCTCCACCACCGCCCACCCTGCATCTCCCTCCTGGGCCCCCTGGTTCCCATGGCGATGTGTGGTCAGAGGTGTCTGGGTGGGGGGTGTGGGCAGCAGGGTGGAACCCCCAGCCTGTTCCCTGTATACCCCCTGGGCCCACATGCACACACACACACACACACACACACACACTGGGCAGACTACTCATTGACTCAGCCTGTCTTCCTGTTAATCTGCAAGCCTCCGTTGGCTCCTTCTTGTCCTGCCTTCATCACCTTTCCTTGGCTTTCTCTCTACCTGCCTCCTGCTTTTTTTTTGTTGGTTGCTTTTCCTCTTTTTTTTCTCAATGGGACTTTTTAATTGTAGGAAAAAGGGAAAACAAGCTTCATTTCTATTTCATTACCTGCTACCATCCCCGTGATGGCAGAGGAGGAGTATCCTGACTGAGCTGGGGAGGGGATGTGTGGCGGGTAGCCCGGCAGGGTGGAGCTCACCATGTCACGCCCTAGAAACACACACAAAAACACACACCTTTAACATGGAGGTCAGCTATTATTTTACTGTTTGTAAGAGCTCAAGATGGTACAAACGGTTAAACGTGTAAGTTATTTCTTTTGGGAAAAAATGCTCCAAACCAACCGGGTTCAGTGATTTTGATGACAGTCGTTTTCTTTGTTTTGTATGAGGGTAAATTAAGGTTTTTTTTTTAATTCTTCACACATCAAGATATTTAATGAGGATGGGTTCAGCGTCAAATAAATAGCAGATTAATCGATAAATAAAATATAACTGACCCTTGTTGTACAGCCCCAGATGAGTGTGAACACGAATGAAATGGATGCTTTCATTACCTGAGATGATAGACTGACTGCTGAACTGCCCGTACAGTGGTGCATGATGGGAGAATGAGTTGAAGGCGTTGGGGAAATGGTTGGCGTTGCCGCAGCTGCTGCTGCTGCTGCTGCTGCTGCTGACAGAAACGGGCTTCTGCAGCGCCTGCAGCTCCACGAACGCCAGGTTGGACAACGCCATGTTCGGGGAGGGGCTCGTGCTCGTCACTTCTGGGGACATTTCCTGTTTTAGACAGAGCGGCAGCGGCTGTAGGGACTCTGAGGCGGCGACGGCCGGTGAGCGGGTGGGTGAGAAAATGAAAGCGAATGGTGAACATGAGTGGAACCACAAACTTAAAGAGTGACATGTCCAGAACAAACAGAGCGTGAGCGGTTTCAGGACGCTGCCGTGCGACGGCCCAACAGACGCCGATGGTAAGAGTCAGCGTGTTGAGGGCTTCAACTTGGTGCTCGGCGCAGGTCAAAGGTCAAGCGTCTAACGTTAAGCGTCTCACCGGTCACCATGGTGTAGCTCTGATGCGCCGCCAGATTCCGTCCAATGGCGGAGCCGGATGTCGAGAGGCTGGTCTTGGCCTCGTCTAGGCTGCCATTGATGAGCGACAGCGGGTACAAAGTCTGAGGATGACGAACAGGGATTAGCTATTGGTGTAAAGTGTGCGCGTGCATGAGTAGAGGCAAATATGCAAATATTGACCCAAATGATAAGGAAACAAAATAAAGGCAGGATTTTATATTTTCACATTGCGGTTCCGAATGAATCTGAAAGTATAAGTAAATATATCTGTGAATGACTGTGTTTCCTTTGCAGTCGCACTTCAACATTCCTCATACACATGTGGGCATATCGAGCGTAAAAGCTTCGCACCTGCTCCGTCTTGCTGCTGGAGGCGGAGCCGAATGAGTCCGGGGGATAGTGGTGACGATCAAACCCACAGTCCAGATGTTGCGAGGCGGCCGAGAAGTGATCCACTCTCATCTGTTTCCTCGGGACGCCTCCGCTGCCCTGAGAGTCCACGCTGTGCCGGCAACTCTCCTGATCACCTGAGCGACACGAGGAGGACGGATATGTTTACATGTGATGTGTGTGGTCTCAAATTATTCTGGCAAGACATACAAAATATAAGGAATTATTTGTTGAAATGGAACAATTTCATTATTTAAATGCAATGTAGAAAATGAGGTTAATCTTTTAAGTGTGTGAATAAATTGTTCATGTGTTTTCTTTTCTTCTTGCAACACCAGCACGCCTCAAATTGCCCTTTAAGCGACGAGTGGAGTATTTTAAATTCAATCTAACAGAATTTGTATTAAACACTTCATCGCTCTTTGTTTTGGGCCTCGTGGATCATTCTTCCATGAGACAGAAAAAAAACTTGTTCTTAATGAATTCCAGGTAAAATAAAGGTCAAATGAGTTATTAAATAAAGCAATTTGAAGAGTGAATGGTGTTTCTCAGCTTGTTGAGACATGATATGTCCGAGTGAATGACTTCAGGCAAAATAATAATACACTGTGTGCAACAGATCTAGTCACAAACTAAACTTAAAAAAGTTAAATATCAGTGTTTGAATTTGGAAATCCCTCCAGTGTGTCGCTCCAAAACTATCAGATAGTTGTTGTTTTCGTCCCCCTTCCCCACGGCTGATGGCAAAATGGTGCCAATTGTGTGGTGTCTCCTTCATTTGATCTAATTCTTACTGTCATCGTGGCTCCTCTTGCCCTCGGCGCTGGGTTGGGGGATACCCAACAAGCCACTGATGGAGTAGGTGGAGCCCAAAGAGTCTGAATGTGGAGACTCGGGAGGGGTGACGGCTGAACTCGGGACTGACGGGGGAGAAAAACCAAGACAGACAGACTTGAGACGGACAGCGGAAACGATACTGTACATCTCACTAGTCCTGCAGCCACGAAGGTCAGCAGCTTAATCCTACACAACAATGAGCGCACTCTTCAACCTTAATCCTTCACCATCACGGGATAATGCTCGGTGATATGTGCATTGTGCTTATGTGTGTGTGTGTGTGTAAATGCTAAAGACTTACTTAAGGTGTGTCCTGGACTCAGGCCTTTTCCATCCAGAGGCAGATTGAACGGCTGTTGGACCTTTGTTCGAATTATTCTGAAACAAAAAGAAGAAACGCAACTAAGTGAGCAATCATTTCGCATTCAACACTGTGTGTACACGTTGTTTGGTGTGTGTAAGCGTTGCCGTATTGACAGCACATAATGGTTGAAAGGAGACCTTCAGTAGCACGAGTTCTTCTAGATATCCACCAGCCGCCGGGACACATCTCATATCTGTTCCTCTAACAGGATTTCATTCATAATTCAGTTTGTCACCTGTTAATGGAGCTCACGCTGGGCACCGTGTCGCTGTCACACACTCCCTCCGCCAGCAGTCTGTCCCTGATTTCCCAGGCGAACATGGTGGGATTCTGCCTCTTGTAGTCTGCTATTTTATCCACGACCTTCGGGGTGGCCACCTTGGGCTTGGAGCCGCCGATCACGCCGGGTTTGATGCTTCCGGTCTCGTAGTAACTGGAAAGAAGAGCGAGGCTTTCAGTCACTCCTTTAGTGTTGCTGATCAGTAAACCGCCTCTCGCGGCGTTAGAGAACACAACCAGGCGGATTAACAGTAACAGGAAGTGGAGCGCGGCGCTCGCTCACCGGCCCAGGATCTTGCTCACGCAGCCGTGGCTGACTCGGAGTTGCCGGGAGATGTCACAGGGCCGGACCCCCTGGTGGGCCATGTCCACGATGCGTTGCCGGATCACCTCCGGAAGTGGACGGCCATTAACAAACATTCCACCTAGTTGGTTAAGACCCCCATGACCTGGGGGAGGAGGGGGGATGAACACTCATAAATGTCTTGGAACTTGACACACGCCATCGTCACTGCACTGTAAAGTCACACACACACACACACACACACACACACACACTCACACTGCGGACCGAGACCTACATCAGAAAATATTTGAGCAATTCATTAATTATTATTTAGATCCCTCAAAGTTGTCCCCGTGGTCACAATCATCTCCACATTCATTGACGATGAATAATTCACAAGTACACACACATTACACACTCCTCGCTGCTCAAATACACAAACACACTACACAGAGACTCCTCCAATGCTCAAGTACACAAACATACAGATGCTTTTGTCTATTTGAGATGCAAGTTCAAGTCATGAACTAACGTAATGTTGCAAGTAATAATGTAAGGGAAGCTGTTGAAAAAACATATAATAAAAAAGCAGATTAAATCTTAGTGTTGGACTTCAAGGATTTGATCATAAACAATTAAAAATCATGGCATCTTATTTTCTTAAATATTATGTTGTTGCTGGTTTGCGATGTCCTGCAACATTTATCAATCATTCTTTAACAAGCAGACGATGAGACGCGTGTCATAAATAACTGTGTCAGGTGCATAATGAAGTTTTGTGTTTAAAAGTGGAGGACACAGAGGAGATGAAGGAGAAACAAACCTTCAGTGAGCCAACAAGGCGGCGGTGAGTAATGGTGGACGTTCATGTTTCAGGGTTGATTCATTCACTTGTGTTTTAAAAAGGAGAGATTTAAGGGGAATGGATCAATAAAGTTGGATCCAGTTTAAGTTTTGAGAAGTCTATTATCAACACATTGATTTTTTTTTTACTTGGGTTTTAAAAAACTGTTCTATCAAATATTAATTATGGAAATATTATTAGTGCTTTTGATTATTTCATTATGCTCCTATTTAATTTCACCCAGCAGCAGAGCTATTCTTTTAAATGCATTATTGTTTGGTTAATTGCGGGTTAATCACCTTCTTATAAATAACAATACCTGCAGGCTTATTCTCACAATTCTCATTTATATAGCCACTAATTTGTTTTGAGGGCTGTAACATGAGGCTTGGTGAAGTTGACTGTCATTATTGGGAATTATTTTGGAAACATGAGATTTAGTAAAGAATCCAGTCTATAATTATAACAAAACAATACTAATTATTATACTTGATCTTTTTACCGGAATAAAATAAAACTGTGATATTGTTTTGTTTGTGTTCACATGCTTTTTCCAAATGTAATATATCATAGTTCCTATTTAGATATATTCATATGATTAATTAAATGTAAAGCTAGTACTTTGTGGTTTTGATAGTATTGATTTGTGCAAATGCTGTCAGATCACTGAATTACTGCAAAAAAACAACAACAAAAAAATGACAATTCTCATAAATATCAAATATATTGCACGTGCATTGTTCTAAATAAACCATTTCCGATGTGTCTCCTGCAGAATTCGGTCCAACAGCAGAACCGGTTTCCCCGGTAAACAGCAGACAAAGCGCGCGCTGGCTCTCAGCAGCCTCCTCTATCTCCTCTATGGACTGCACGGTGGTGACTCTGCAAGAACACCATTGCTTTTAATTTAACCCATTGAAACGCTCCTTTTTTCTCTCAGCCTTTTCCCAGCTTTCATTTCCACATCAAACGGCGTCCGGACGAGGCCGAGGAAGGGGGGGAAGGAGGGAGGGAGTGAGGAGGGAGGGAGTGAGGAGGGAGGGAGGGAGGAGAGAGGAGGGGAGATGGGGGGGGGGGGGGGGGGCTCTATTAACGCTGCCAGCGGAGTGTGGAAAAAAATCTCCCCGCCAAGCTTCATCAACCTGCAGGATATTAAAGTCGAGCAGACCCGGGGGGCGGCGAGCACGCACGCGTGCACGCGCACGGAGCACAGACAGCGCGAGCACACCGAAAAACAAAGCGCGTATTTATTAGGAGAAAACTTAGATAGATAGATAGATAGATAGATAGATAGATAGATAGATAGATAGATAGATAGATAGATAGATAGATAGATAGAGAGAGAGAGAGAGAGAGAGAGATACATAGACATACAGATAGATAGATAGATAGATAGATAGATAGATAGATAGATAGATAGATAGATAGATAGATAGATAGATAGATAGATAGAGAGAGAGAGAGAGAGAGAGATACATAGACATACAGATAGATAGATAGATAGATAGATAGATAGATAGATAGATAGATAGATAGATAGATAGATAGATAGATAGATAGATAGATAGATAGATAGATAGATAGATAGATGGGAGGATTATTCTAAATTGATATCTGACAACATAAAGTGCCAACTAGTTAACAACCTCAATATCCTGCACAATGAGCAGATGACAGGAATTACAGTGAGCAGACGAGACATCTTTCTGAATCCCATTGGAGGCTGATATTCTCCAAAAAAGGAATGTTACTGACGTCATGCTATACAGCCAAACAGGGTTCAAACCCATGACTTTATTTTAAACTCTAGATCCCAGAAAAAGATGATGCATAACCACGTAAACATCATATAGGTTCAATAAAGAGCTGGAACAAGCTGAGTTAGTGACTTTAAGTCCCTCTATTTTGCATTCACGTAAACATTTAATAAATGGTTTGTATGCAGTTGTAAGTGTAAAGACGTTCATTTATACCGTCAACAGTTATCTGAAGATTTTGGACTATTGTCCTGTATTATCTGTCTGGACAGCAGCCTCAATGTATGGATACAAATCCACAGAAGGAGTTCAAGTTGTTGACAAATAAACTTGTATGACAATGTCTGTGTGGGTGGGATGTGAACCATTTACTGTTGTGTTATATGTGAAAGGGGATTTAGGAGAATAATTTCTTTCCAAACTTCAAGTTGAAGGGGAAATAAAAGGGGAAAGTCATGCGAGCAAATGCCAAATGTGTTCAGCTAAACTGTTCACAGGAGTCCGAGAGGCCAACTTGTGTTGTGTATTTACCTCTTCCAGCGTAGTTGGACATATCCCTGAGTTTTTGGTCCTTGCTCCACCAGCTGAACGTGTCGGTCGGCTCCACGCTGTCCCAGTTAAAGTGTTTTTACTCCCCGTCCTGCCTCGTCTGGCATGAGTGTGCTCCTGAGCGCACTGTCGACCACACGCTGCAGGAGGACAGGGGTTTATCAAACTGGCTGTTTGTCATGTGGGATGCCTCTGAGCTCAAATACTCAGCTGGTGGCACTCTGTGTGTCTCTAAGAAGAAATACAGCTAAGATTCTTGTACTCAGATCATCATGTTCCTGTATATTTTACTTTCAGGCGAGAACAGGCCCCATGTGTACCTGCATTTGGGTAAAAATATTAGAGTTTAATAACCAGTTTGTGACCCTCTGCCCCTTCGGTCAACCAGACGGCTCCTGTTAGACATAAAGTGTCGTAATCAGCCATGACTGCTTGCATTAATCAGCTTGTGAGTGTATTTTATGTTGGGTAATGTATGTTTCATGATGTGAAGTTGTAAGTGAATGCAACTTAAGTTTGAGGAGAAAGACTCGCTGCAGTGTGTTGATATGACAGATTATTTAACCTTTTGAAAAAAACATCAATACTCAAATGAAATTAACCTCAATTCAATCACTATGATCAAGTGATCATGAATAAAAATACTTTTCTTAAAGATATCAAGTGGCTGCTTCATCTCTGATTTGTTCATAGCAACACAGAAGGACTTCAGAGATGTGACAATATTTTAGGAACCCAGCTCTTAAGTAAAAGAGGCTAAATCTGCTGTAAATGTGGTCGCTGGCAGTAGTTTTCTTCCCCACATGAGGCTCCATCTGCTGCACCTCTCACTCTGCTGAAGCAACTTCCAGCTCCACGATAAAAAAACAATGAAAGAAAAGAAGGGTGATAAACACTTCTTTTCTACACAGACTCAGCTGCTGTATCAACTGCAATTATTGGAATAACAAGAGTAAAAATGTGAGGACATGTGGAAGATAACTGTGTGAAAATGGTTGTTAATGTTGCTGCGAGGAGCAGTTTTAATGCCATTAGGGCGTGTCAGGTGTTGTCATGTCCTGCTGGGTGGACACTTTAAAATTAACCAAATAATTAGCAGACTGTCACACGCTGTTAGATTTGATGTGATGATTGACGACATCAGTAAGTTAAGTCAAACTTATTTTGGTTTCCTGCCGTGCATTGCCATGTTCATTTACTTTCTGTTGTTTGACAGTAAAGATGTGTTTATTTTGAAAGTATTTGGAAATTAAGTTGAACTTCTTTTGTTTGTGTTTTTTTACTTGAGCATGCAGATTGAAAGTTGAGGTAGAAATGCAAGAATAATTCCAAACTTCATTGGTAAGACACAAAAATAAAAGCAGCTGGTTGGTGTCATGTTGAGAAATGCCACATTATTTAAAATGTGGGTTACGTAATGAATTTCATTTTTGATTGTCTGAAATAAAAAAATATAGAAACCATGATAACAAAACTATATATATATATATATATATATATATATATATATATATATATATATATATATATATATATATATATATATATATATATATAATAAATCACAATTCATGAAATCAGTTTTTGGAACACAAAACAAGGACAAATCTGACTAAATGTAACTGTGTAACGATGTAACATTTATACTGTTAATACTAGTTTATAACAACTGATTTTAATTGTTCCTGTTAACAATCATAATTAATGGTTTTTAACCTGCAAGTTAACATGGACATTTTAACAACCATTATTTTTCAACATTCAGCACCTCATGTCATTTTATCTGATTCAGTTTTAAAATATGTATAGCTCGTTTTTGTGTTTTCTCTTCTCTTAATTATTTATACTTGCATTAATTAATTAAATAATTAATTAAAAGGTTCTTTTAAAGAATGTTATCTGATTTTTTCCCCAGTGATTTACACTTTTAGACTTTTATTTTATTTTATCCCGGTGTACAGTTTAACTTGCCTGCAACAGATGACAGAAACAATATTAGTACTAAATACTATATTAGTACTAAATACTATATTAATACTTTAGCTCCTAACTTGAGCTCACCGTTATTTTTCTTTTCGGGTGATGCGTGAAGCTTTATGGAGAGAAAGAAAACACAAGCTGCGATTCACTCCTGAATACCACAATTGTTCAGCTCTTTTGTGCAATAACAGCAACGCATAGGAGCAGAAATCTGAATTTATCTCTTTAAAAAACTTCCCGCTCGTGAAATAAACTCGTTTCTTTTCTACGAATCCCCAAAAGCAGAGCGACAGTTAGTCGACAGCGTCTCGTGTGTGTTTTTTCGGGGGGGATCATTGAAGCATCTCCGCTCCGTGTTGTGGGGACTGCGGAGGGATACATCCATCCAGACATCACACAACGCAACAGTGACACACTGGAGTGGGAGCTTACCTTTCTGCGACGCAGCTCAAAGTAAAAAAAAAAAAATGTCCCCCGATATTGTGATATTATCCAAAACGATGAGGACTCCGGTGGTGTAATAGAGATGACGGTGTGTGTCCGGGGCTGTGCTGGAGGAGGCAGGGCTGCTGTTGTGTTGTGTGTGTGCAGCCAACACTCAGCCAGGTTTTATCCAACCGGGGCTGCGCACAGGACGGAGCCCTGCAGCCATTGGAGGAGGAAGAGGAGGGGAGAGGAAGGTGGAGGCGTGGTTTTATGGGAAAAGTGAGAAGCTCCCACCCTAAAAAAAAAAAAAAAAAAAAAAAGGCAGGATGACTGACCCTGTGTTTTGATGGCATTACACCCACAGAGTGACTGTACGGGGACACTTGTCAAGGAGACGGCTTGTTTTCCATTCACCTCCAGCGACAGCGCCGCTTTAATTAGACGGTGCCGGCATCTTTCACACACAATTTAGTGCCGGATCTTCTGCAATCAGTCACAGATTGTTCCTGACAGGTAAACTGCACTTGACTGAGAACAGACCGGCTCTTTCGCCCCAAATCGATTCCAAGACGTCTGCTTGAACACCCGTTAGGGACTATTTCGTACAAGAAAATTGGAAGTAGAAAGATTTAAAAACAGATGTTGGTCCAAATCACTATTGTGGTTAATAGCGCCGTGCAGGTGCTCCTGTTCAAGCTTTGTAGGCTTTTCATTAGTTGGGGAATTTTCCTCATAAAGTCTCATTATATTCTGTTATCCGTGTATTTATTTGTCCTGTAAAAATGCGGAACACATTTTCATTTCAATTTAAACATAACATATATAAAAACTTAAATCATGAAACAGCTCATTCTCAGATTAGGTGATTGTTCTTTCACATATGCATCTTTTTTTGTGCACTGTGGGTTTAATTATATCCTAATGCAGATTATAATGACACTGCGACATAAATAGCAACATACAAGTCCATGGATCACATTTAAATTGGGCCGTCTCGAAGCTCTTCTCCTGAAATCCATCTCCAAATAAATGAGATCAAAGCACAACCGAGAGGTTGAGCCTCTCTGCATCTATTTGACCGAATAAAACGAGCAATAAAATACACATTTCAAACATACGACACAGGTGACGCTCCCTGAGGCTCGCTGCATATAGATTCATGTGCATGTTTGCAGAGTTGCTGCGTTATATGGAAACGACTTGAAGCTTCAGGGAAGTGAGAGGATTTGACTTTCTGAAGCCGGGCTCGAACCCGCGTGATGTCACACCAGCATGCCAGGACCCCCTGAGTTAAAACGCTGTTAATGTTGTCTCTCACGAGCCTGTAAAACAAACACGACACCTCTAATGACAGCCGACCGTGGCACCGTGTTGTCTGATGGGAAAGCTGCTTTATTCCGCCATATGGAGGAGTTGTCGCGAGAGAAAACGAGGCACATTAAAGTAAATTATTGATGTTGGAGTAACAACTGATCTGTGAGAATTAAATCGTTTTTTACACACATTAATTCCGTTTATTAACGACATGGTTTACAATAAGAAAAGAGAACCACAATACAACTTCAGTCCTTATCGCGTCAGCCTGTGATTGAAGTCCGTCAGTGCTTGTCTTTAAAAAGCTCAGAGCCTCTGCAGGACAATGGGGCGACTGTTTTTCAATAAATACAACCGACAGGAGACTAAAGGGAATCATAACCTGAGATGGAAGCAGAGACAGTCCTCTGTAAAGTGACCAGAGAGAAACGACAAGAGCCCGGAGGGGAGAAGTGGCAGAAGAAAGAGGTTACCGAGAGTTTAACAAGGGATTAAAACTCAGAGATTTGTATCTATCGGGATGATACTGTGCATTAAAATAGCGCGTAATTATATGGGTCCACTTGCCAAGGGGCAGGAGTCACACACGCCCAAAATCGGGACTTTCATAACGCACACAGGCCGATATTTAGAAAAATCTCCAAATGAAGCATCTTCGTATTCCCCTCAACCCGTGATGATACTGTCAGGTATCATGTTGCGTTTATTGAGGAAAGAGGTCGTTAATTCAGAGACATTCTTCGTGTTAAATGCCGCCAGTTCGCCACTGACGTCGACAGTGAAAGGAGAGAAATAAAGTGCTGATCATAATAGAGATTGTTTGACTGTAGAAATACACTCAGAGAAATGCGAGAAGACAAACACACATTCGTTACAAATAACGTTATTCTTGGCTTTGTAGTTATTTATCGAACGAAACAAATGCGCAAAAACATCACACCGTGTATTGATTTAAAACTAAAGCCATTGCACAGTTTAATAAAGAAACTGCATAGCGATTTTTGTGTGTGTGTGCAAATATCAACTTTCCCATATTTGTCTTAATAAAGAGATACTTTTTTGAGATATTAAATAGTAAGTCGACGTGAAAAAGAAGCGATCCATAAAATGCCGCGTTAACGCTGACAAGGTGCAAGTTGGGAAAGTGCTGTTTTAAAATGTCTTTCGCATGTGCACAAGCTGCCACATCATATTTAATGTGTTTCAACTCAATGCAAAATGACGGTGACAATTCCCTAAACATCCATACCTCGTCAGACATGATGGTGCAAGTGATTTGATGCTTTCTGCAACGCATCGTGTCAGTACAACCCGCAACAGAGTTACAATTATGTGTCAGAAAGAACCATAAAAGAAGGCCAGACTTCATAAAACCTTTAGCTCGCTCTCTGATTCAAATCTACAGTCTCGTCATTTTTCCTGCTGATTTTCTATCAAACTGTTTTAAGGCTGTCGGCTGAATTTCCATGTGGAAACTGCGTTGTTAGAAGTTCCCATATATATACTCATGTGAGTGGAACAACAGCTGCGGTTGCTTCCTCAATCAGATGTTCCTCCCGGAAGTTACGGACACAAGGTGACCTCAGATGAAAAGAACACTTCGAGGAAATATGCAATGTTTCTTCCCTTTTTCTTTCTTGTCTCCGGGTGTGTCTTGTTGACGGGAGTAGCTCCGGATTTACTTCCCCGAGCAAAGTGTGTGTATGTGTGTGTGCGTGTGTGTGTGTGTGCGTGCGTGTGTGTGTGTCCGCAAAAAGAAAAAGCAGCAGCGTGACCTGCGGCGACAGGTGGCAACAAGAGGTGAGGGTAAAAGGTCAGGCCGAACACTTCCGACTGCAGAGATAAGACGTGCATAACTATGGTGGTCGATGTGTTGCTAAAGGGAACTGCTCGGATGCCACAGCACAAAATACACTGGACACATATATCTTACATTTTCTGTATTTTGACTTCTGCAAAAGAAAAAAACGAGTTACAGCTTAAAGATAATTCTACAGGTTTATATTCCAGGACAGTGATGTTATAGCAGAAACTATACTACACTTTACAGGCCACACAAAATAAATATACAACAACCATAGAATAACAAAACAAGTATTAGGGTCTACAGCCCTCATGAACAAGTTTCGGGTTGTGCACCCGCGGGTTATTATAGAGAACCCGTGGAGATAAACTATGAAGCCCGCGTGGACTGACACACACATAAAAACCCTCCGAGGGTTTCATAAAAGTCCGATTTGTCCTTCTGTGTTCACCAGCATCCTCTCTCATCCTGCATCCCTCACTCAAAGTAAGAGAGGTGTGACTGTCGGACTCGCGGTGCGCGCTCCCGCGCTGATGCATCGCCTCCTGCTCCCCCCGCACCCATGCGCGCTCCCGTAAAGATGAATGCTTCCCGGGGAAAATCACCCACTTAATGACAACTTTTATAAATCTAGCTAAGCGAGCGCACGTCTCCTCTGTGGTCAGCGAGTCGAGATGAGCCCGTAATTAGGTCATAATAGCTGCAGAAACACCTCACTATTGATGATCCCATTATGGGGCGATGAGCTGCAGCTCACAAGTGAAACATATACATCTTCTGCCCTGTTCCTGGTTAATTTACACATTCACAATCATATTATTTTTGCAAATATATAAGGGGGAATGCCAAGTCTACTTTATGTGTATTCACTGAAATGTCTTCAGACTTTATTTATGTGTTTAATGACATATTGTATTCTGTTAAGGGCTTTTTGAGTGTCCCAGTGTGTCACCATGAGAACTGGGACACAACACAACATCCTTAAATTAAGTCTGTAATACTACTAACTTGATAATAAGTGAAGGGTAAGGTGATATGATGACTTTTGTTTCACTTCTGCATACATGGTGGTCTATATATGTGTTGCCTATTTGTTACCATATGGGGTTCAGTCACGTCTAGGTGTTACTGTCATGATGCATGTGTTGCCAATAGCTTTTCAGCTTGTTCCACCTTCATCCTTTCAGTGCCGCCCTCTTTCTCTGCGACCAGGCTCTACCATCTGTTTTGGCTTCTCTCCATTCTGTGCCCTCATCTTTTTCTCCTCATCTTCCTGTGTTTTGTGCATCCCTCCAGCTTTGTCTGTCTTAGTCCTGCCCCGTCCATTGTTCCCCCCGTGCCTCCCATTTCCGCTTTGGTGTTGCCCTCTGACCCCACAGCCTGTCCCCCCCAATGTCCCTCCTGCTGACGTTCCCCCCTGTGCAGGACCCCAAATCTTCTTGTTCTTCTCTTGACTGCTTCCCCTTTAAGTTTTTTTTGGGGGGTGTGGGGGGCTAATAACTGTTGCCAGCAAGCTCCACACAAAATCCCAGCGTGATTGCTATTGTGAGGCCTACAATGGCATACAGGCAGTAATGGCCATTAGCAACAGCGGGGCTCGACCTGTGAGCTGTGTTTAGTTGTGTTTAGCCCACATGCAATTTGGACTGGTGCACGCTCAGATGTGAACTCTTCAATCAAAAATGTTAATCTGCTCAATCTCAGTTCCTGTTGGTCTGTTACTGACCCTCTCACTTCCTAACCTCTCCTATATGAATTAATTCAGTGTGGGTGATAGAGGCCACACACACCCACACACACACACTCACACACGCAAGCACGCACGCACGCACACACCCACGCACCCCCATCGACACACACTAGTGATTGCAGTGGACTTTGATGATCAGAGCGGTCCGTCAGAGTGGACCTCGTCCTCATGCCTGTCAGTCAGAGTCGGTCTCCGGGGAGACGGGCATCACATGAGTGTTGGCTGGGATGTTTTTTGAGGCGTGTGGAGATGAAAGTCCTCATGAGAACCTCAGGTGGAGTCTCACAAGCCGAGAGCACCGAGTTAATCAAGTGGATGGTACAAGAGCCTCTTTATCCAAACAGCATGTAAGCTGTAGTGCAGAAAATGTCAAACCGAAAGTCAGAAGGAAACCAAAACCTCACATTAACTTGCTGAAGAGACAGAATTGTAAGAACTATAGCGCCGTCGTCAGGTCCAAACTTTAATTTGTTCAATACTTTTTTGACCACCTTTAAAACTTACGGCATTGTGTTTCAGCGCTAACTGTCACATGCAAACCAAGATCTCATGATTAACACTATATCTGCTACACATTAGCATATTAGCCTTAGCATTGGCAGTATGTTCCCAATTTGCTCCAAGCACCTCTGAGCCTAAGTAAAGACACACGTATGGCTGCTACAATCTCAACGTTTTTATTGTCAAGCTAGAGAGGTGTGTAGAATAAAAGCAGATAGTTAGGCACGCATCTATTTTCACACATTTCATTTCATATTTATTAGCCTGATTGCAACTGTGACTGGCTTCAGTATATTTGGCTGTCTCTGCTGTCACCAGACGATGAAGTGGAAAGAAATGTTACCACTGTACTGGTAACAGGCATTAAGAGAGACGCAGAGAGGGAGCGAGCGCCTGCAGATTTACTGCTGTGATGTCCCACTGATGCGTCGAGTTGACGATTATGGACAGCCCTGGGTAATAGCAATGTAATTAGGCCTTTACTGTCGTGTAATTCTCCGTCAAGCACATTGTCAATAGCTTGGTTGATGAGGTTGAAAGTGAGATTGGAATCCAGTGACCCGGGTCAGCCGGCGTATTACTGGCGCACACACATTTAAACATACAGACGCACACACACACAAACACACACGCACAGGCACAGCGCTTGTAATGCAGTGTTGATGCTGTGATATTTGCTTTTGCCCCAGTGTTGATCTAAGCTGACATTATGCTGTATGGCCCTGATCGCTGTTTGTCTGAGTGTTACATTCGTCATCTGCAGGAGGGCAAAAGAGGGATCAGGAGGACCGGGGAGCAAAGTGAGAGAGGGAGGTAGAGATGGCCTGGCAGGTAAAGGAGGGAGGAATACAGGGGGGCGAGTGAGGGGGAGGAGAGGAAGTGGGTGTGTGTGCTCATCTCTTGTGTGTCAGTTGCAGATCTGCTGGTGCGGAAGCAGATCTTTTCCCTCAGTAACTCTATTAATTTACCTCATTTATCTTAACCACCTCCCCCTCTCCCCAATAAATACTGGAGACCTCAATCCATGTGTGTGTGTGGGTGTGTTAGTGTGTTTGTGTGTGCGTGCGTGTGTGTTTGTGTGCACGCACGAGTGCGCGAGAACAACCATATATCTGTATGTGCGTGCGTGTGTGTGGGTGTGTGTGTGTGTGTGTGTGTGTGGTGGAATAAAAACACAGCAGCTCCCCTTTCTATTCCCAGAGGACAAATCCGTGGCGGAAAAACTCATTTTCCTGCAAATAGTTTGTCAGCCAAGCTAGGAGGAGTGATAAATTATCACAGACGTTAGGTGAAGGAGGGTGACTGGAGGAAGAGGGAAGCCCTCTCTCTCTTCTCTCTCTCTCTCTCTCTCTCTCTCTCTCTCTCTCTCTCTCTCTCTCTCTCTCTCTCTCTCTCTCTCTCTCTCTCACACACACACTCCTTCCTCTCATCCTCTCACTCACATTCCCAAACTGCTTCCTCCCATCACTCCTATTTACCTCTGATTCCTGCATCTCACGTGTGGAGAAAGCTCTCATCTAAACATGATACATGCATTCCACATGGAGAGATAAACACTCACACATGTACACAAACACAGGCACCGCGTCAAAACACACACACACACAAACACGCACACACACACAGCGCAAGTTGGAATTGGGAAAATGGGGTTGCCCCTACAACTCAAGTGTGACTCCCCATTCCAAATGATAAATTGATGGCCAGAAAAATGGATTTGTTTTCAACTAGTAACACATCAAAGAAATAATAATTCTGTGCGAGGGAGAGTGGCGGGATGATGAATGGGGTGGACAGCTAGATCACAACGGAGCAATGGAGTGAGTGAGAGAGAGGGAGAGAGAGAGAGGTGAAGCGGTAGGATGTGAGGGAGAAACTGTAAAATCAACACGCAAACAAAACACTGTCAGACGGCTGGTTTTGTGCGTTTTGTCGCAGGACAACTTTGATCCTGTGCGGTCTCAATTGGTCAAATCAAACACCTGAATGTTAGGCCTGTATCTGTTTGGGTCTGTTGGACATCTCACTCAGAAACCATTAATACGCTGCTATGGTTGCTTTTTCTCCACTGAGAGGATTATCACATTGAGCCATGAGGAGCATTAGTGCAGATTCATCTCAGAGGTGACGGATAAAGTTCAAGTTCTCCCACATCAAATTGGAAAAATATTTCCGATGGACCCGGAGAAACAGAATCAGAACATAAATTTCCCCAAAAGTGTTGCGAAAAGTTGGAGGCACACTTTTGTCCAAAATATCCGTATATATTTTAGCACTATGATCCAAAAGAGGAACTAATGAGCCGAACTAAGACCATGAAAAACAGCCAAAGTACATTAAAGTATAGGGACACAAACAAGTGAGCCTATTTTTAAGCATCATACTAAAAGAAGTAGTATATAAAATGTAAGTATTATGATTAAACTGCATAAATACATAGTTTATTTCCTTTTTTTTAAAAGTATCCAATATAAATTGAATGTCTCCTGATTAAAGCAATATTATTATTAACTATTCTTAAAAAGGAGGAAGAGCTTCATACAGGGATTGGTTGAATTGTATTTGTACACAAAAATATTATCCCTAAAAATATGAACTCACACTTCATATTTTGGTATTGTCTGTTGGCTAAATCGAGGATGTGAAAATACACTCAGTACTTCACGTTTAGCATTACAGGTGACTTGTCTCACCACTATCGGCCCTGTTATCTGAATATCTATGGACTCTCAGAGATGTCCTTTAAATACAACTTTTCATAACAGGTTGTTGCTTTTTAGTGAACACAGAATCAACCAAAGCTATTTCCTATGAACAACATTTCAGTTTTTGTAAAGCAGGGAAATCAGTCGTTTTAAGCAGTAGCCTCACCGGACGTTGATATGAGGACAACAAAAGGAAACAGGTGTATCTCAGTCACATCACCTCCCGATGTATGAATTAAGGAATGCCAATCTCCAACGTATCCTAAAAACAAACCCATCTTTATTCTTTCTCTTGCAGCTCACTCCTCCCACTCAACTCTCATCCCACTCAGATAGTCATCTCGCTCAGGTAATAATCGTTAGCATGAGCACTAAAATCACATCATCATGATCATCATCATTATCATCATCGTCCCCTGGACCCAATACACTTACGATCATAGTGAGAGCCAGTAATAACACAATTGCGTACAGTCACACAGCACATATTCACACAGTCTTCAGGATGTTATTTGGACTGCCATCGTGCACAGCAGATCATTAAATGGAAGAGGTGTTCTTCCCACTCGTTTGCTTCCTTCCCTCCAGCTTTTTAAAACTGTGCGATGTCTATACCCTATGTGTGTGTTTTCATCCCGCTCATTTTTTTCCCAACCATATCTTATTTCTATTCTTTTTTTTTTCTCCTCCCACCCTCCCTCCTCACACTCTCCTCTCCCCTTCGCAGTGATTGATGGAGTAAGGCAACGGAGCACAGAGCAACGTGTGGCCAACAGTCCAAGACAGCCTGCATCTGAGAGGGAAAGAGAGAGAGGTTGGTGTGGTGGTGAGGAGGAGGAGGAGGAGGAGGAGGGTGGGGATTAAACGAAGAGAGAGGTAAAAGGGAGGGAAGAGAGGAGGAAGGGAATGGGGAGTCTGAGTGAGAGTGAGAGAGAGAAGGGGAGGGAGGAAGAGAGAGAGCATGAGAGAGAGAGGGGAGCTCAGCTGAAAGCCACAGACTTAATTCTATGCATCATTAAGCAGTCTCACTCAATGCAACATCCCCTATACATCATCCACGCTCAGTAAACACAACGGTGACATTACATTAGCAACTGCAAATGAATTTTCTTTTTAGAAGGAAATTGAGAATACTCTCTTTCTCTCCCTCTCTTTTACCCTCTCTGGCACTCGCAAAGCTTCGGCGTAGGCCATAAAAGGCAGGGAGATATAAACAAAATAAAAACAAACAGTATTTCCCTTTTCTCTATTGCCTCTGTGATGACACACGTACACACACGCACACACGCACACACACTGTTTGTCGGACACAACAGTGCAGAGATTTGTGCACAAATACACACCGCTGTTCCGCTGTAATTTATTTAAGCAACATAAACGTGGACATTTATTTATACTGCCGCAGGCTATACAGATTATTTTTATTTAAAGATGAGGTAACACTTAAGCTGTTAGTGTTGTTACTGTGATATCTCTGAGTGTCTTCTCAGTTTGTTAAACTACATCTAGTCCTCGAGCTGGTGGCTCTAGCTATTTACTTTTTTCATTACATTTTAAGAAGGTTCAACCAAACAAACTAGTTCTCACATAGAGATCAGTTGTTACTGCAATATGTTGTGTAACTGAAACAACTCAGAAACGTATGTTAGCTTCCTACTTTAGCACGTTTAGACGAGTGAAAAAGGTGCTATGGACGATAAGACTGATAAGACTTAATCAAAATGCTGTTTTATGATGATGTACAATTTCAAATACCTAGTGAACAAGTAGAAAATGTGATGTCATCGTTAGCTTAAATGGCCAAATATCGTCAGCTAACTCCATGAATACCTCCATGAATACTATCATCAAAATGCTGTTAATAAGGATGTAAGCTTACAAAAACCTCTCATAGATTACAATTTTTACAGCTTAATAAGATAACATTAGCTTAATAAGATATTCCCCTATCACTCTAAAAACTAACCACATGAACTCTGCTGGCTCGTCCTGAAGGATTTAAAGGACGTTGCTTGATGAAGATGTTGTTCCAATGGCAGCATTGGACTAAACGTTATGTTAGCGTTATCTTAAACGGATATCTTCCTGTCACTCTGAATCTCATGAATTTACCGACTCACACACACATATGTGTGTGTGTGCACGTATAAACAAAACACATTCAGACCTGCGTGAATAAAGGATGGTCTGGTTGGTCAAATATATTGTAAAACCCACAACAACTGTTATTCTTGGCAGTTATGTAGCTTTGTATTGGGCGGGGTTGCAGAATTTGCAAATACTTATTATTTAATGGTGGTTAACTCAATTTCGTAATCACTAGATTGAAACAAGGTAGTATTTAAGAATTTAAGAAAGCACAAACTTAAGAATGGATTCATCAATATGGTGCTGCCCAATCCTGAGCCCACACTACACACACACACACACACACACACACACACACACACACACACACACACACACACACACACACACACACACATTTTAGCTGCAATGCCTAAGAACATAAATTATCAAGCAAGTCAAATGAATAATTATGTTTTTATTGCACAAATTATGCCCTGTCTCCTAAACTAGCCAGTCTCTGAAGCCTGGGAAATCTATTAAGGCTGTGCAATAGATCATCCCATCCACTGTGGCGTGTATATAGATCGGTCGGCTCATTTGAGGAATATTGAATCGGTTACAGTAAAGTAAGCCCCTGGATTGAGTCAAATGTAAAAATCCATGCATGTGTGAGGAGCTGTCAGTGTGCGCTGTAATGACGGATGGCGCTGGGTCTCTGTTTCAGCGAGAGGTGATAAAAAGTGTTATTATGAGTGCCGGGGAGGGACAAGGAGAGTGGGGGAGAAACAGAGAAAAGAGAATTGGACCAGATCCGTCAAATGATAAGAGCAATCAGTCAATCTGTGAACGTTTCGGACGACGAAAAAGTGTTATTTCCTCCCAGTGCAGTTGGAGTCAAGGGTCGGTGAGGGGTCAAGAGCATGACCTCTGACCTCGTGCTATAGCGAAGAGTGAGACACTTGTCAGTCAGATATTGATTTATGGCCCTTACAGTTAAGCCATGTTATTATCTATTGAACATGATTGCTTTCCAATTGCAGTGATTTGTAGAGAAACTACTTTAACACAAAAGCAGTGACAAGGAGTTGATTAGTGAGTACAACGATTTTTTTCTTTAAAAGATATGGGAAATCATCCTAATGCAAACTAATTTCTCTTTACATCATGAATATCACACTTTCACCTGTTTTGAACATTAAAAAAAAACACAAGCATAAAGCATAAAGTATGCACTTGCAGATTTGATCGTACAAATTCTGAAATAAAAGTGCAGACGCACAATCCGATCCTCCAGCGCTCTACCTGCTAAATTAGCTAAATGGCAAGTCAGTCAAAATGATAGCGTGTCTCTGCATTACCACACAAGCTCTTGCTTCACCCTGACATCGCTCCCTTTCTGCTTCCTGTCTCATCAAACGGAGCCCTGGACCCCCTACCGGGCCGACCCCCTCGCGCTCTGCGTCTGACCCGCTCTGAGGTGTGAACCTCCGTCCCCCAGCTGATAGAGCCTCCCGATCATTTTTATAGTCCCCATCCCTCGCTGTTTATGACTCTGCAGTTTGATTAAAGCAAAGGGGGCTTAAAGAGGTAAGAGCCCCAGAGAGGCACACACACACACACACACACACACACACACACACACACACACACACACACACACACATCAAAGGAGCTATGAGAGGAATGTGGACATTTGTCGTTTGTTTTATCATCCAGTACCAGCACTTATCTGCTTAATCATAAAGGATTGGCCTGGGAATGAGGCAGGAGGGACGCTGTGCTGGCCGGACAAACTCTCCTCAACACTGTAATTGTTACTGGAGGGATGAGCCAGATTCATTTTGGTTGTTGTAGCTTACAAGGTACATGGGAGTTTAATTTGAGGGGGCAGCAGAAGAACACTTACATTACAAGTCCAGGCAGAGGACAAACTGTTGCTGTTACGGTAAAGATGCTTCTGAGTGATTCAGCTGCAGTTGTTCCACCATATCTGCTCCTTAACATTACAGTTAAGATAATCGGTTCCCTTTTTATTGGGTTGAACATGAGTGGAATAAATATTTAGTGGTCTTTGTTCTCTTGCAAGACATTATTGATGCAGAGTTAACAATATTATGATACATTATCAATACATCCTGGAAGGAACTAATTATTTCTATTATTGATTGATCTGCCCATTATCTTCTTGATTAATGCAATAATTGTATGGTCTTTTAAATATAAAAGAAAACATGTCCCTCACAAATTCTCTTCCAAAAGATTTTCAATGAAATCAAATGAGAGAAAGAAAAGCAGCACATCTTCATATTAGAAATGCTAGACCCATATATTTCCCTTTTATTACAGATATTATTTTATAGAAATTATTTTTTTAAATTTACATTAGCTGTGTCGACTTCAAATACATACATGCATAGTGTGTGGCCCTGTGAAATTAGCGGAGAACTGAAACACTCAAATAATGCAAAATGTAATCCTGTTTTAGAAGCATTTCATCTTTAGAGTAGGTTTTTCTCCTCAGTAGTACATGTTTGTATTGTAGATGTCTGCCTTGTAATATATCGTATCACAGAATCACCTTTGATGCATTACCATTGGAATCACGAGTCAACTATATGAGAGGACACATAAAGTTTATGTACATGCTTTGGTTAACTACCGGTCTCAAAATATGTAGTTCTTTTATGACATCAGCTTCACACTACCTAAAAGCACCTCTGCATGTTTCTTGAGGTGTGGTTGAGGATGTATCCCACCCTGCTGCTGTAGCACCAAAGTGACTGAGCTGTAGTTACAGTGTGTGAGACACACAACACTTTAATTAAGTCACAGGATCTCGCCCCCCTTCTCTCTCTCTCTCTCTGGCCCTGAGAGTCAATCAGACTCTCTGCCCTTCGTTTCCCCTGTGTGGGAGGCCGGTGTGTGGGCCTGAGTAGCTGGGAAAGTCCCATGATTTATGGCCTTTGCAGGCCTCACTGCCCCTCACCTCGTTCATGATAGAGCCAGAGGTAACGAGGACTGGTTGCTCCAATCCACTCTTCTATTTGCTAAATCCAATTTTATTCATTTGGGATTTAAAGGCACTTCACACCGTTTGCCATGTGATGCACACACTATTGGTAGATAAAATTGGAAAGATTTATCAGAGTACTTCTATGTGTAATTGGGTATATTTCTTACAGGCTGAGCGATAATCACACGGATTAGATGTTAATGATTAAGCACTCCAAAGGAAGAGACGGGGCATTTTATTCTCAGTCTCACATGGTAGGGTTTCATTTCCTTATTCATTACTTTTTTTCCCTCTTCTCTCTTTTGGTGTATGCTCCATAGAGCCTTGTAAAAGTGTTGGATGCATTTGCACGAGCAAATTGAAAGTAGCTTCAACTGGATAACGGTCGGTATGAAAATCTGTTGTGGCTTAATATTTAGCTTGTGGCTCTTGAGCCTGGTCAAATGTTTGACACGGCTGTATCAACAATATTCAAGTGCACTGCATTGCTGATAACACACTACCAAACGAGAGCGAAGCCCACGTTGAATCATCGTGAGGCATTCCACACTTATTTCAGTCTCCATCGGAGGATCAAGCAACTCTGACATATTAAAATCAACCAACCCAACATACATAGAGGGACGCACACGAACACACTCACCAGCGGCAGCAGGGCGGTAACTCAAGGCCAAAGGAGGAGGTTTATTTTTTATCATGGGTAAAGGCGCCAAATCATGTTGGTATGAAGGGGGCTATATAAATGCAAATTGTATTGGAGAGCTATTAGTCCTGGAAAAGGTTTGTATGTAAATGCCCTATAGGACCACAGCGGCGCACTCGGCCAGTTCAGATTAGTGGGCTTTGTGGCAAAAGTGCTGCAAAAGACAAAACAGAAAGAATAGACAGAATATGCAATTGCCTTGTGGTAAATCATGGTGAACAAGGTGAGCAGCTGAGTAATTGAATGACCAAGGTGTTTCTGTAGGGTTTATTGTGTATGCAAGAGAGATGCATGGAGGTCTGTTACCTGTGTGCATTTGTAAGTGTCCATGCTTTATGGTCATTTTCTTCATGGTACAGATCTTTTCTGGACCTAAGCAGAACAGAAGTGAGGCCATAAGCAGCTCTGTGAAGGTGTAAATTGGCAAAATGTTGAAGCATCCCTAAATGAATTATATATATTATAAATGATGATGGCCTGGCTTGTTTATGGCCTTATACCTCAAGATTAGACTTTGGGGTTAGCAATGGAGCATACTATATAGACTGGAGAAAGGATTGGCGATTATCAAATGATCAAATCAAATATGACACGGGATGCCACGACGTCCATGGCAAGTAGTAGATTTAATAATTAGGCATTTAGTTTTGAGAGACAACACTAGCGCAAGGCCGCCCTCTAGCTTTAAATACAGAGACTCACAGTCATATGACATCATGAATCCAGCATACAAAATACAAAATTGTATTCATGTATACATACCAAGTACCACATTACAAAAATAACTGTCTGCACAACAAGTCAGAGTCAAACTTTTTTACAATATATACATTACAAGATATGCATTGACAGTTTAGATGTTATCATCATTGTGTTAAAAACCTATACTTAGTTTTTATTCTGCCAGGTGAAGACAGACTGACAAAAGTGGTTCTAATAAAAAAACAAAAAACATTAGTGTCATTGATAGCAAAAGTCAAATACAAAGTGCAACTGCAGTTGTTTATTATTAATTATTTCCTTCCAAACCTTATATTTTTGCAAACCCAGGTCATGCCATCCTGTAAAGAAGCACACAATTTGTTCGTGGTGTTAAAATTAGTGAGATGTAATCCATGTAAGCCACAGCTTTAAAATATGTTTACAGGACAGGGTTTAATGCCACTATAATTAGTCAGGAGATAGGACTGTAACCAATTTAACAACTCAACTTGTTTTCCTATTGCGGCTGGTGAGGACATTCTCATAGGATCCATTTCTACATATGGTAGAGACACAACAGCAAAGCCTCTTTGCTTGTTAGAAACATGCTTAACTTGGGACCTTTAATCCAGACAATCTTATAAATAGCATGTATCGGTTGAGTCGGGAGACGTCCTGTCCTCAGTTCTACACCCACAGGCTGAACAGATCCTAACTGCAGAGTTGCTGCTGGATGGTAACACTTTATAATAACTGCACACTATGAAACATTAGTTAAGTATGAGTAAACACTTAATTCATCATTTGTAAAGCATTGTACCACACTTTATATAAATGATGGATTCACCATTTGTAAATGAAGTATATAATGCTTCATAGCGTTCAGTTATGATAAAGTGTTATATTGAGGCCACTGCTGCCTCTAACACGACCAAATATTACAGAGACTCACAACAATAACACTAAACACTTTATAATAACTGCACGCAAAGAAGCATTATATAATACCTAATTTACAAATGGGGAATCCATCATTTTTAAAGTGTGGAAGAATACTTGATAAATTATGAATTAAGTGCTTACTCATACTTAATGCTTCATAGCGTGCAGATATTAAAAAAGTGTTACCGGACGTTTTAAAGCAATATTAACAATATTACCATTTTGTCGTCGGTGGAGCTGTCGTCCTATTGTACATCCTAAATTCCTTCTGAAGTTGTGTTTATTAGCTTACCTTTCGCTGCTGCCTCTGAATATAATCAAACTAACTAAAAAATAAATAGAAAATCACATGTTCGCTTGGTCCTGTCAGTTCTCAAAACTGATTGCCACTCTGCAGCCCATGCTGTCTCAATCCTTGCTGTGTTTGCAGACGGTGTGCACGATATTTACCTGCACCCCCTCAGAAGTGACTGCTGAGCAGGCCTGGACCTGCCACATTCGATCCCGGATGGTGTGCAGATGGAGACTCTCTGCCAGCTCAGATGCTGGGGTGGCTGTCATCAGGTCCTGCTTGTTGGCAAATATTAGCAGTGGGACAGCAGCGAGCTTGTCCTCATCCAGCAGCTCAGACAGCTCCTGGAGGAACAGACACACAAGGGTTGTCCGTGATATGTGGGACATATGTGTATTGGAGACAAAATGAATTATGAAATTTACTTTTTGGCTTTAATTGCACTCAACTCCATCAGAAGATATGTTTGAATAAGAGTCTGCACTCCTACAATGAGCATATTTTCCTTAATAAATCACACACAAAATATTTTTATCATTGCACTTTAAAATAAAACTGTATTGGAGATCTCACCAGGCTTGTCTCATCAAACCTTTTCTTGTCCGAGCTGTCAATCACATAGATCTGCAAACAACACAGTCATATATATATTAGCACAATTGTTAATAACTTGGATGACGGATGTTGAATGGATTTAATTCTGGCTATTGGAACAACCAGTTTAATTACATCAAAGACTATCTACCAGTAAATCGGTGTTCTCAAAATAATTCCTCCAGTAGGGGCGGATCTTGCGCTGACCTCCAATGTCCCAAACATTCAACTTGAAACCAGCTGATTGAACACTCTTAATATTGAAGCCCTGTCGAAAGATGACATGCATTGTTTTACACAGGTGAATTAAAGCCTGATTACAAAATCGGGTGACAGTTAATAAATGTATCAATGTGAGAACATGTGTGTGTGTGTGTGTATAATTGTACTTGTGTGGGGGTGATGTGGCTGATATCTTCTGCTGCCAGCTGTTTCAGCAGAGTGGTCTTTCCAGCATTGTCCAAGCCAAGCAACAGTAAGCGCACCTCCTGTTCGGGAGTCTGCTTCAGCCGCCGAAGAATGGACAACAGGCCCTTTGGGTGCATATTAGAGGTGTTGTGACTTCATTGGAACAGCGGGTTCAAAGATGACATCGGGAAACCTGCTTGCACTTTCTCATTATGTTGTAACATGGCCTAAGCTGTATCAGGTAGAGCAGAAATCCTCGCAGGCCAGCATGGCGTCAGGGGTTGGCAGAGGATGCGCAGCGTGTACAGGAGGTTTAACACTCACCTCACGCCAAGAACCTTCTTCTAGAGCGTGAGGACTTAGCTGTTAGCCGTTTGCAGAGACCTATGTATCGGGCCAAAAGCTCTCATTGGCCAAGATTAAGCATGAGGACAGTGGATGAGTCGTGTCTAGAGGGTGGTGGGGAAGGATTTGGCTCAAGCCATTTATCTTGTAGTGTGCTCTGTTAAGATGACAATGTTGTCTCTGAACTCTGTGACATGTGCTGTGCCAAATGTAAAAAGCGTCTTTGTGTATCTTAAAAAGCACTATATAAGTTGAAATTATTATTATTATTATTATTATTATTATTATTATTATTATTATTATTATAAAACAACTAATTTTCAACTAATTTTCTGTCCATAAAAAATGGACCCTTAAAGTAATAATTTCAGCACGTCATTGCACACATTTTTCAGATATCTATTTTGCAACTTTGGAATTTGTGGTTTGTTGTCTTCTTTTTATATATTTACTGATCTGTTCCCCAGATATCTTCATATCATTTATAATATATATATTTAACTACTGTTAAATTTGTATTGTTGGGAATGATCCCAAAGGGAGAATCAAACATTGTTTACATCGAAACCAATACAATTTTCAAATTGCTATTTTTCAGTGACAACTCATTATCATTGACAGCGTCAGTATTCACCTATTGTTGGTATTCTTTCACTGTGATAAATAAAACTAATGCAGTAGTTTTCTATCCAATTATCTCGCTAACTAGGTGCCCTATTCAATTAAATGTTACTTGTTGTCAAAGTCTCAACGTACTAAACTATACTACTAATATGCATTTTAACACAACATTCACTGTCATGCAATGCTAGCAAGCTGTAGCTGTAACAGTTTTCAGTAACACACAGGTCTTGACTTGAAACAACAACTATGACCAATGAAAATACAAACTGAAATGTCCAAGTTATTTAATGAATGAATGGATTCCAAAGTCCCGGCTTTGAATCGTTATAACTCACCATGTTTTCTTCAGGTGTCGTGACTGTGGCCGCTTGCTCCGACTACGTGGATTAACATCTTTGCAACCATGCTTGTTGGTAAAACAACTGTTAACTTGTTGCTGTGACGTCAGCGTAAACAACGTGACAGCATCGCTCCGCAGGAAAACTAAAAACAACGGAGGACCAAAAAATGCACCATGCAAAATAAGAGATACAAAAATAACAACATTTACTGTACATTTTGATTTGGTCTTTCTTTTACTGTGAACATACTTGATTTTTATTGATGTATTGTTTAATAGATTATTAACTATTCATATACGTGCACATCCGGTAGTTGTATTCAGCATAGACTCATTACCATGTGACAGTTGATTCGAGAAAACCTAAACTGAGAATGAACCTTTCACTGTTGATAAGTGCTAATCTAAACGATAGCTACATTGTAAATACATAACAAGTAATTACATTATTAAATACGATTTTTGTTTTAGCAGCACGGTTTTTAAGTAACTTGAATGTTTTCACTTTTTGATCCATGACTAACTACAAGTCGATAACGCTTCTTCCGGTTGCAATTTGCCATTAAAAGAACAGGAAGAATTTAATTTGTAAAAGTGAAATTAGAGGTTTTCACAGGCGCGCACGCAGCGCCCCCTGGAGTTGAAAAGGCGCCGGCGGTTCGTGTTACTTACTACTGTTTCTGAGTCAAGGAACAACAAAAACATGTCCGAGTGCGGCAAGCTGAACAGTTAACCTGCAACAGCCTCCTTCGTTAAAACCTCGATAGTCAACGATTCGACCGACTGCTATATGATTCCCGTCGTGTTAACGGCCGACAACCCGGAAAGATGCCGCAGAAAGCACTGGGATCCATTGTAGGTCTTCTTTGTACCGGGACCTGTCTAGTGCAGGTAAGCCCGTCGCCAGCGCTCCCGGGGTCGGCTGACGCTCTCACTCGACGCCGCGGCTCCTGGGGTGGGGGAAGGCCCTCTGCGATCCTTTTTGTCTCCTCCACAAAGGAAACTGGGCACGGTTCGCGTATGACGTCACCGAGTCAAAGTTTTCGTTTATATCTCGACAGCTAACTTGCTAGACGATGTTTAGGTCGTAGCTCCGAGATGCACGAATGCGTTTTTATTATCTTATTTTCACAGTTTGAAAACCAAGTGTATCAAGATTAACGTTAGCCATTGCTAACCGGTACCAGGCAGTCATCCCCAGTTTATCCAGCTTGATCCCCAACAATAATCACTGTTTTAAACTTTAAATCGAAGTAAATTCACGAGGTTGATTTTATTTGCATTGATTTTATCTGCAACATTGTTGACGTGTTGACCTTGTTTGGCAGCAGCATTGACGTCATTGGTTTATTGATACAGGAAACTCTCAAAAGCAAAGGATGTTCTCGATAATTGGCAACATCCCTCTGTAATATAACATATCTGAATGTAAATATTTCTATGTATACACAAGCGTTACAGTACAGCAACTTAACACGGACGTGCAAACATACTAAAATACCAAGGCTAAATAGATTCGAGAAGTAGGTCAGTCTATCAACAGCTTGCGAAGTGGTTTCTTGTTTACTCGTGTGATTGGCTTTAACTTTGTGTACCCCTCGTGTGACTTTAACTTTGTGTACCCCTCGTGTGTATTTAAGGGGAAGGAGTTCTGTTTCGGGGTAAACAATGAGCAGTACCGCTGTGAGATGGGGTACTGCTGCGGAGAGACAGAATGCTGCACCTACTACTATGAGCTCTGGTGTAAGTTACTCTTTCTTTCCCCAATTCGTTATTCGTATGAATCCCATGTTTTTGTTTGTATCTCAAACCTGTTGTCCATTTCATTCAGATAATGAAGGTTTAATCTCTCAAAATGTGCATTGATTTGCTAAATATGTGTTGTGATATTCTCAGATTCGTTTCACTATCACAAAAAAATATACAGAAAAGTCAAAAATGACATTTGAATGCAAATGCACTTATAGTCCTTGGCCTTGTTTCGTGTCAGCGGAAGCCTGGCTCGGTTCACAAGTTGCCTAGAGTTAAGGATCTGTCCCCCCCTGATAGGGTTCTGGTTGGTATGGACCCTCATCATCATGCTGAGCTGCTGCTGTGCCTACCGGCATCGGAGGGTTAAGATGCGCCTTCAGCAGGAGCAACGCCAACGTGAGATCAGCCTCATGGCCTACCAAGGAGCCTCCAGCTCCTTCATTTCCCCTCCGCCGCTCAATCTGAGTGAGTAGTCTTTGTTTGCTATGTGGACGTTAAACAGTTTTACCGTTGGATAAGGAGGGCTCTCTTAGCGGAAATGTTGAATATGCATGTTTAATCCCGACTAGGAGTTGTGGTGGTGTAAGCATAAAACCCAGAAAATCTTTTCTACAGCAACTATTTCCAACATGTGCTCATGGTCCTGCTGGGAGATTCAATTACGGCTAAGTCTGCCCTGAGATGTCTCAGGAGACTATAGTAGTTGCTATACAATATGGTTGTCTTTGATGTCTCTGCTAGCCTATCTCACAAATTGACGCAATCCTACATGCTTGATGTTTGCAGCGCATAAGAGTCAGGACTTTGAAATTGCCGATCTCCACCTCCCAAAGTACAATACAATGCACAGTGAATCTCACAATCTTTGTCACTCGATATACTTCTCGGAGCAGCTGTTTTCTTAATTTTCCTGAATGAAAAGAGAGAGAGTCGTATCTTTTTTTTTTATAATCGGAGGCGCTGATCTTCATCCCGAACTAATACTCCTCTGCAGATAATTTGTATATTGTCAGAAGGGCATCAGATAGTAGAGATGCCACCTTAAGGTCAGTGGACAGTGATACTGTGTTCCCTCATATCACAAACCAGAGTGGGACAAGGCGTTCTCTTGTTCAGAGTCTGAGGCCCACAGTGAACATGTTTGACTTAATGTGAAGAATTAAACACAACTCTACACAGACAGAGACACACACAGCTATTCTATCATTGCTGTTGAAGCTCTTCCCTCACGACATCATGGTTATAGCCATTATAGTCATTAGTCAGTATCATAGAGGACTAGACGGCAAATATTAACACCTGAGAAGCTGGAACCAGTTAATTTCTTTGCCATTATAGCTTACAAAAATGTCAATTCTATTAATTTGACTAATTTATAATTAAAAAAAATGTATATTGTCACACTTCATGGGTGTACAACTGCCTTTTTATGGGGAGGATTGTTGTTTAAAGCTGTTTGATTTGTGGACTTTCAGGGTTCTGGAACGACTGCAAGCTTCCTGACTATGAAGAGGTAGTGGGTCACCCCCCGACACCACCTCCTCCTTACTCTGAAAACCCCCTTGAGACTACTCCAGCCCTCCTCCCTCAAGTGAGTCAGCCGGACGCCACGGTGCCACGACCCCTGCCCGAGGCCGACTCGAGGGTGGACAGTCGGGCCTCGGGCTCATCATCGGACCAGGAAGCGGTGTCGATGTCGATCCAAGCACAATGTCTGGCAGAGGAGAATGTGGAGGCTTCAATGATGGTTGCGGCGGAAGAAGAGGAGGATGAGGAGGAGGAGGAGGAGGATGAGGAGCTCGTCACTCGACGTCGCCACGTAACTGGCGACTCCGGGATTGAGGTGTGCGTTTGCCAGCTGGACGAGGGCTCGGGGCTTGAGGAGGAAAGCGACGAGGAGCACCGGATGTGCAAGGTCACCGGTCAGGACTGCTGCTCCGGACACCAGCGGCAGACCTTCAGACCGAAGGAGCCGCCCTCTGAGCTGCCCAGCCAGACTGCCAGCACCAGCACGGGAGATCACATGGTGTGAGCATCAGCGTAACTAAACCAGCCAACCAGCGTGGCTTTCTGCCTCACGCAGGGTGATATTGTTATCATCATCATCATCATCATCATCATCATCATCATCCACACCATCATCACAGAGACTGTTTGTGTTTGAATTCCTTGAACTAACAATCAGGAGTGCTGTTAAGATTATCATAACTAATCTTTAATGGCTCCTGACGAGGAAATATGAATAACATTGAACGGACAAACTTTTGCTTTTTCATTTTTCTGCTTTTCTTTTAGTGGAGAAACCAGCAAACACATTTGGTATGTTTTTTGTTTTTTTTGTTAGTGATAAATTAGAGAGTGTCACGGTTCGTGAGACGACAACAATTGATTGTGACTGAAACCAGAATTGACTCTCCTCCACTCTCCTTGGGCACTGCGGTCATGTTTCTGTTTCTGTCTCGGCACTATCCTTAGTCATAACATGTCTGGCCATCCCTTCATTTGACATTTTACCTCCGGCGGGACGGTCAGCGAGGAGCATACCAACGCGGTCAACAACATTTCTCCCCTATCTTCACCATGACTGAGGCAGAGGAGTCCAAAACAAACTTCTTGACAACAGGAACCACTGGCGCACACTCTTTCTTTTTTACCCAAAGCTGTGTGTGTGCTGTGAAATCTAGGGCACAGCTGCATGGCATGATGATGTCAGCTCTGAGGTCATTGCGATGAGCGTCTGGTGTGAAGTCTGTGGGATTCTTTTGCATCGAGAGTGGGGGAGACTGTTCACCCACAAATGGCAGAGGAAGGATTCAAGGAGGAGTTCTGTTTTGTCTTTGAGGTTTTAAATGTCTCTCCCCTCCCCCAACCCTTTTCTTTCTCTTTGATATCCATATTGTGGTCACCACTTAGCATGACTGTAAGGAAGGATTAGTGATTTAATAATTGTGTGTGCCTCATCGCCCCCACTTCGGCGTCTGACTGCATTAAAACAGAGAAGCGACACATTTAGTAATCAATAATAAGCCTTGTGGCTCTGTGTTTTAGTTACTGTTGTATGTCAGAGTGTATAGTGGCAGCATTAAATAGTATATAGTAGTATATAGTTCATAATGGATGGACTTGCTTTTTTAAAATTTCATAATCAGCTTTGCATCAATAAAGGCTGCAACAAAGCTCCTGTTGGGGCGCTGCGAGGGTGCGTACTATGAGTGGAGTAGGGACGGGTTGAGTCTTGTGCGTTTTGTATCTTTATAGTGCTGCAGCATCTGGTTGTAGTACATGCTTAGCACTGAGGTGGATTAACTATTAAAAGCACTGGTATTTTTGCATGAGGCATGAATTTTTTTGTGTTTTGTATTTGAGTTCATAAGTATGTTTTAGTTGCTGAGCTACTTGCTTTGCTCATCTGTTTTTTTTTTTTTCATCAAAATGATAGTGAACAACTGCACCCAGATGTTGCGGTCAAGTAATGGACTGTGGGGTTAAGTTTGATTGACACATGACTGTGTGAGACACGCTACGCTGTTGTGCTGGTAGTTGGTAAGCTGTTGCTGTCTCTCCGTCCACCCCGCTCTTCTCGGCGTGAGGGGATTTGCGGTGGTATTTTCCGTTGGCGGCGGGGGGAGGTCGAGGTGAACGCAGGCTCTGCTCTGCAATCCAGTCAGCGTTGGCACAGCTGCAGAATCTATTGTGTCTAACCGCATGCTGCTGTGTTGCATGTCACTTGCCCAACACATGGCACGGTATGTATTCAAAAGGAAAGCAGTCAGACTGCTTGTTGAGACGGGAAAACCGCCGCGAAAAAAAACTTGTGATTTGTCTGAAGATAAAAGAGGCGAGCGGTAACTGACAAGTCGGTGAATGTTTCTTTGAAAATTTTTGTTCGAAACAATGTCCAACATCTTTTACTCTCTCTGATACTGTGTGTCAAAATGGGCACAGTGTAGACTCGGGTCAGTGCGTCTGCTCCACACACGCTCACAAAGCACTCCTCATTGCCTTTCATCATTGTTGCAGTGTACAAACCCATCAAAGATATTTAAAAAAAAGTCCTGGAGTCCGTATCTTGGCTTAATAAGCGGTTTAAACTTCTTAAAATATAGCTAATCATCATACTTTTCCAGGAAATTCCACCATTACATACAAGCCAGATAAATTTCTTCAGGTATTGCAGTGGCACAAGTGGAAAACAATACAGAAGGGCCACTGAGTGCAACCAAAATATTAATAGAGAGTGAAAGAAAATTGAGATGCATGGCGGCCTAAGGCTCAAAATGAAAGAAGATTTAGTTTCATGTTCATTAAATGGGTCTAATCCAACATGCCGTTAGCGGCCCCTTTGTGTTGTGTAGTCGAGCAGGTGCTTATATATATGAAGCCAAACTAACATGACAACGACCTTTTCAGAGGAGCTGTTACACTGTGAGCATGACTGCACACCCATTAGCAGAGGCAATATAAGACATTTCTTTTGACCAACACACCTCAAGCTGCCTCTACAGAGCAAAAGTCTGGCGTCTGGAACTACACAACACAACGTGCTACTGCCTTATTAGTGTCTGCGTAGTTTCTGTTCAGCTGCGATAGTTGTGTTGTTCTCGTCATGGTTGCTTCAGAGCGGAGCAGTGCTTCTGTGCATCGAGCTTATTCTGACAACGTGCGCTCGCTTCAAGAGGAGAGGATGTGGTTTCAAAAACGCCGAAAGCCGCAAGATTGAAACTGTCCTGTTATGAAGAGTTTTATTCGCATTTTTTTTGTGTTGATCTTAAATTCCTGTGTGTGTTTAGTTAGTTGTGGCACTGACGGAGTTAGTCAAGACCAATTTTTGAGTTTGCGCTCGTCCTGTTTTTCGCAGGTGGTCTGTGATGTTAACTGGCTTGAAACTTTGTTTTGTTTTCTATGTTTTAGTTGTGATTCTTTCTTTGTGTTTGGAGGACAAAAGTGAACTCCAACATGAGATTGCTTTGTAACCTACTTGCGAAGGTGCATTTGACTTAATTGTATCCACATGTTGACACAATAAAGGGCGTGGGGAGGATATGGGGTTCTTTGTGCATGAGGGAACTGGAGATTCATAGTTTTCTCATTGCCAAACAACTGCTATGCCTCTGGTGTTCTCTGGTTTTCACATGTTTACAGAGATTAAGGGCTATATCAGTCATCAAGTGTTGACAAAAATCCATCTATCCATTTATCATCCATCCCTTCCACTGAGTGATTCATCTCCTCTGTGTTCACTAAAAGCCACAGTTGCCGAGATCCACTATCTGAACATGGTCCGCTTTTGGGGTTTGGATGTTATTTTGATGTTGTTGTTGGTGGAGCTCATATTTAACTATAGCTGATTGTATAGGACCGCGTACCCCCCCCCTACCCCCCCTCCCTCCCTTAATAATAATAACAAACCTTTCTCATGTAACTGCATGTGTGGTTGTGATGAGAGTTTTACTTGACAGTGACTTCACCCTCCACCCGGCCAACTGCTCTGCATGTGGACCCCTTGGAAACATCCGAGCACATCCACCCACGCAGATGTGTCTGCTATCTCCACGCCGCACAGATCGTCACTGTGTGTGTGTGTGTGTGTGTTTGTCAAGACGGTACCCCGCTCTCAGGGTTATCTTTTAACGAGCAGTGCTCGAGGTCTAAATCGACACCTTTTTTTTGACCCACCAGTCTCGTAAAGCCAAAGCAGTTCTTCCCCTCTCCCCACAGTCGTCTGCTTTTTATTTCTGCATCACACGTCTCTGTAGTCTATTGTACTTTACTCAACTAGGCTATGCAAAAACATAAAGTTACGGTTATATATGCTGCGACCCCTTTCTCTCTCACTGTGTCATTTGTCTGTGGTCTCCAGTACAAGCAATACAACGGAGTTCTTGTGACACTGCACTGTACTGTAATCTACTTTGGTTGGTGTGCGTACTTGTATTTGTTTAAGAAAACTTGTAGAAACAACTTGTAATGCTACCTGCGTTGACGTGAGAACGTGGGTTCAGTGTCCGCTGAGGGGCCTCGAGAGAAGAAGCCATTCTTGTTTGTATATTTTTTTTTTCTGCTTGCATCCTCAACCACTAATACTTTCTACCCCTGACTTCTGGATGAACCACATTAAGATATTTAAACCTGAGGGGAATTGTGAGTGTTTTGTTTGGAGTAATTCATGTTTGATACCTGTAATCTGTTCATCACTTTTCCATCCCTCATGTTTGTTGCACTAATTCAATGTGTTGGTTTTCTCAGTAAAAGCAACAGCTCTGTTCTTTTTCACGGACTGTCGCCTTTAATCCTCAGTTGTTACAGCGCCATCAATTTCAAAACTTTTATATATTATACATATGAAAGACCTCAACATGGAACACAGTCAGCTTCAATTTAGACACATTTGAATGATGCAGACATACTCTGAATCATTGTTTCGAAACAACTTTAATTTATTTTTTTCAACCGTAGATTGATTCCAACGGGATAGTTGAGCTTTTTTATTTTGCCAAAATGAGAAACATGTTACTTTGAGAAGGAAGCGGGACATTACAAACACACAGACTGTTTCTACATGGTTTTGCTGATACCTTTTAAACAAACTAAAGTTAGTAAAGTGGTAAAAGAGAAACCTTTCAAAGCACTGAACGCTTTAAAATCCTATGAGTAAGAAGTCTGCTGTGTACTCGTTGGGTCATCGTTTGTATTTTATTTTTTTAATAAAACAAAGCTTGGCACTCAACTGATCAATGTGTGCCATTTCTTGACTCAAAACCTTTCCCAAGCAGCCTTTTGTTCCACCCTGGTATGTTGTTTTAAACATTTCTAAAGCCTGGAGGGAGAAAAAAAAACAGTTTCTTTGATAAACAATAACCATGTTGGTCTTGTTTGGTCTTTAATGAGGCAATAAAAATCACTCCGGACAAAGACACTGGATGGATACACGAGGCACACGGTTTTCATACAAACATACAGAATATGAAAATAAATAAAGTTGGGCGTTTGTCAAAGGCTCCAGGGAAAACAAAGGAAGTCCTCGGTCATTGCACAATTGAAAACAAAGCACCACCTCGAACTACATCTGTTGACATGAGGGCTGTAACCATTTCCACAACAGAAACAAATCCAGTGGTGTGGGTCCGCCACAGCTCGCCAACACCTCCATCCAAAGGACGCAGCTTGTTCAGTTCTGCAAAAGCATGTGCGTCGTCTGACACACAAACACCGCGGTGGTGTTTTTACAACACAAAAGAAACGCAAACAAAAAGTCATTTTAGTGTACAATGTGCAAAGTAAAACAAAAGTCTGCAAAAGGAAAATTATGACGCTAAATGAGCCGTCATTTACTTCAGTGCAAAGTTCATTCTTGGCATTTTTTGTTTTAAACTGATCCAACATTTTTTTTTTTTTTAAATACACACATACAATCTGGTGAAAGGGAACAGTGACAGATTGAATTGAAAGATTTCCCGAAACACAAAATCGTTGCCACATGCATCAATGAGACAGCTTTCCATGGAAACCAAGCGTGGCGGCAGCCTGGACGATTCAGAGAAGCAATAATCTCAACAAATATCATGCATACTACAGCTAGAGGGTGAGAATATTCAACATACTATATAGAATATACTCGGGAGTCAAAATGACGAGTAGGTAAAAAGCACAGCTTTTTCTAAAGCAAAGAAGAGTCAAGATGCATCTTTAAGGATCAAACAGTAAAGATGGCGTTATTAGTTTTTACTGCTTTTTGGTTAGTGCTTAAAGTCATAATGTAGAATAGGAAAACACTGGATACTTATATATTTATATTTATCAAAGCCATGAAATCAACATCAGTGAACTGAGAATTTGTATAATTTCTTCTTCTTTTTTTTTACATTTAGCAAATGCAGAAAACGGTGCCGAATAAAGTAGCTGCTCATAACTGCACGTCTGCCGTGTAACGAGTACAGAGGTGGAGATGGTAAGGCCGAGTCGGTGTGTGTCAGGCAGGGGCTGCGGGCGAAGAGAAAGTCCTCCTACTGCATCGTGACGACCAATGGCAAAGTTGGACAATGGCTTTTTGTAGCAGGCGATGCGTCGACTCCGTCTCCTGTCAAGAAAGTGTCCTCAGGATAAAACTACTGACCGACAGCAGGGTCTCTCTTTTTGTCTCGCTGGGTTGGGTCCACGAACCACAGCAGTCATCACAATCACCTCCTCCATCTTTTTTTTTTCCTCAATTGTTTGTCCTCTCTCAGTAGAAGCGCTTGCGGCGGTTCTCGTTCCAGTGGCTGTAAACCACCAGGCCGATGACGAGGAGGAAGA
The DNA here is from genome assembly GCF_023055335.1 of Clinocottus analis. Lineage (NCBI taxonomy): Eukaryota > Metazoa > Chordata > Actinopteri > Perciformes > Cottidae > Clinocottus > Clinocottus analis. The sequence continues at coordinate 2,393,619 of NW_027175854.1, forward strand.
TACAACCCAGCATGGAGAAGAGCACGGTGAAGAAAATGGCGATTCCACTCATCCCTTGTTCAGCGTGACCCACTGGAAGAGAGAGGACGACAGTTCAAAAGGAAGGAAGGGTGAAAGCGGGTGGATGGAGAGATGAGAAGGAAGGTGATTAAAGATGGAGAGAGTGACCAGCAGCAGAAAGAAGACAGAAGTAGAGAGGGAGGGAGTGGCCTTCTTGTAATTGTGTGCATCTTTCTTACATCGGAGTAGCTCCATGTTATCCACGCTGGGTATAGTGATCTCCTCTTCGTCCTCCTCCTCGTCCTCCTTTGGACTCCGCAATACCGTCAGTTGGTAGAGTTTCAGGGAAATGATATCATGGTTATCTGTACATTGAGAATCACAGGGAGAAAAAAATAAAAGCATCACGTGAGTTCACGTGACTTTTCAGCCAAATTTGTAATATTTTGATTACTCAAAAGATCAAGTCTCTGAGTTTTAACGGTAATTTCACGAGTCAATCACAGCCTGACAAGCCACAGTACATACATACACATTACCTGAGAGGTCTCCTGTGACGGCTGTAGCTCCAAAGTAATAGCCGAGGGGAAGTCGCACCCCGGGTAGGTCAAGGCAGTCCCTCCACTCATGTTGTCCGTCGATGTCGATCATCACCTGATCAACAGAAGCGACTCAGTGACTTCATGAAGGCCACTGAATGTAAAAACCTGGGCGGCCGGTTCATCTCAGTTCTGCGCCCCAAATGAAGTTTACTGAGTTATATGAATGACTATGTGAGTGAAGCGTAGAAACCCAGGAAACTCTTTGGACATGGTGGCTTCAATAAAAATGTTTGCAAGTAACAGGTTAAATAGTTGGACAGCCCAAAGACATGCAGTTTAGGTTAATTGGACTCTAAATTGCCCGTAGGTGTGAATGTGAGCGTGAATGGTTGTCTGTCTCTATGTCTGCCCTGCGATGGACTGGCGACTTGTCCAAGGTGAACCCTGCCTTCGCCCATTGACAGCTGGGATCGGCTCCAGCGCCCTGCGAGCCTAAACAGGATAAGCGGTTTGGTAATGGATGGATGGATGGATAGATGTGGTGATGAGTAAGTCTCTGCATGTGCTCAGCACTGTCATGAGTCAAGATAATTGCAGACCGAGTCTCTCACCGTGAGCCTGCGGCGGACGTATCGGATGAAGAGGAAGGAGTCATGTTTGAGGTTGCGCACCATGGCGTTGCAGCCGCCCAGCTCTGAGGGCCGACCGTCCCGCTCGTGGTCGTAGCTGATGCTGCCGTTCCCGACCATGGCCAGTACGAAGGGGAAGATCCTCTTGCGGTCAAAGGAGGGGAAGAGAGAGATGAGGAAATACTCCTGAAACACCTTAAACTAGCCCCTCATCATAGGCTGACGTGCATCGGCGTGCAGGCTTTAGACTGAATGAAGAAAAGAGGCTCGACCTTATTTTAAGGTTGAAGAACTTGCATTGGCTGTTTTACTTAAATGACGTGGAGTTGCATGCTTTACTCGTTAATATGGCTGACCTTAATACTTGTTTTATTATTTTTGTGTTATTTTATGAGCCTTTTTTGAACACATTACTCTGATTAAGACGCAGCAAATGTGCAGGCACCAAAACAACAACAACAACAACAAAAATATATCAGTTTTGTTTAAAATTACGGGTGTATTTGAAGTCAGAGAAGCATGCGTAAGGACCAACAGAGGCTGTACAAAGAGGTAAGACAGGAGTGGGATCATGGAAAAGATGCTTACCTGTGTGCGAGGAGTATATCTTTTCTTCTGCGCCTGACTCAAGTGGTTGCACAAAAGAACACAAAGAAAGCCCTTTTACACACATTTTCAAGAACACGTGTGCACGGCTTGCCCTCAACCCCGAACTTCCCCCCAACACCTAAGGTATAAGCAGTGCTACTCCATCATACCTCGAGGTGTTTCTCCTCATTGGGATACGTGTCCACAAACACGCCCAAGCCAGTGAAGTTGTCCATGTTTCCAAATACAGGACCTGTAAAACAATAAGAGGGCAGAGTGTTGACAGTAGTATTTTAAGGAGATGAAGTAAGATTTCCTTTAGCGCTTACCTTTTTGCACACGTTCCTTCGTGTACCAAATGGCCAGCCCATCGCCATTCAGGTTCTTCTTTCCTTTCCCGTGAATCTTAAAGTGCACCTGCATCTCCCAGTCCGTCAGGTGGCAAGGCTAGAAACACACACGGATAAAATAAAGCCTCTGAAACACACGGTGGCGGTTTAACGACCCGGCAATAAACATACAAGACCAAAAACAACCTGATGGCCAAAACATAAATAGAAGCCTGGCATCACTTTTATTTGTGTTTTTTCTTTAGCCTGGTTGGGTTGAGGTCAAGGAGGAAAGAGGAAACACAAAACTAACGTTGAGTTCAGTGTCATTCAGGTTGGCGTATTAGAGACATGAGGCTGGTTCGCCCGACCGCAGTCAGCAGATGACGAGAATATTTATTGTGGTTTTGTGATGAGGTCCAACCAGGTTACATCATTGAGGAAGATGTCAAATTGTCTGAAAGCATTAACCAGCTGCTGAAACATCCTGCCACACCAAACCCAAACGTAATCTGTTTTTTACTAGCGAATAATAACACATGTAATGTGACGCATACAGTGAATATGATTTAACAGTCATTGATAGCCAGTACTACCACTGCTGTACAACTGCATGGTATGCACCGTGTTTATCAGCATTTATCATGATATGGGTAGACTAAATACTAGAAACACCTCTCTGACTACCACAATACAATTCAGCAGCATCACAAATAATTGTGTAGCCTTTATCTGGGTAAGATATACTGCAGGGGTGTTTTATCAGACTGCATTAGTTTGGCTTCAAATAATAAAGTGGCAATTGAGTGTACAAGCCTGTTTCACTTCCTCTTGTATTTGAGGGCTCTAACTCTCCCTCTCATCTGCATCCTGTGTCTACTGCCTCTGAATGTAATTTAACTCTTGCATAGCACAAGACAGTGTGTAGACTCACCAGGCGGCTCCACACTGCCCCCTGCCGGCTCTGCATGTCAGGTGTGAGCCGCACCTGCTCTGTGGTTACCATGGCATCCCCCATAAGCTCCCAGTGCGAGGAGCCAAAGGATCCCACACCTGAGAGCACACACACACGCACACGCACACACACACACACGCACATAGCGTGAGCACAGATGACACAGCACAATAGAGATCAGTGACCCTCCGTGATGAATTAAAACTTTTGTTTGAGGGAGGAAAGTAAGAACTAAAAGGTCTTTATGAAAGGAAAAAAAAAGAAATATATTTTATATATAGTGTGTGTGTGTGTATATATATATATATATATATATATATATATATATATATATATATATATATATATATATACATACTTACGTTATGTAACGCTATATTATACACACATACTGTATACACACACACGCACAGATGTAACGATATATATATATATATATATATATATATATATATATATATATATATATATATATATATGGAGATATACATACACGTAAATACATATTAGCTGTATTATATACATATACACATATATGCATATATACACACACACCAGTGTTGACAGTATAACAGGCTGAATGCAACAGCAGCAAGGTTCCTCTGAGGAACCTTCCGCTGAGGAAGAAAAGCATTGTACAACAAATGAATAACATTTACAGAATAAAAGACAGAAACACATGCGGCTAGTCAGATGGTCATGAGTTGTTCTGGAAACATCTGTCCCTCAGCCTGCCCGCGTGAGCGGTATATATAACGGGTGAGATAGCGTTACCTTGGTATGGCTTGGAAAGGGAGTACTCCCGCTTCAAAAACTCTTCCATTTCATGGTCATCGTCGGCAAAACACCGGCTTGTGGCAAAAATAAGGAAAGCGAAAGTCCAGCATGATTTAAAAGACATTATTTTCCGTCTGAATGGTGATTTCGGCTCCCAATAATTATTTCTACTGCTGGCGGTAGCCATCGTAGGTCAAAACTAAGCCCACTAACTCGTGAGCTTCCTTCCCATTGGTTGACTGTGTTGCATGGCGAGCCCCCATTGGTCCGTGTGAGTTTCAATCAAAATGCACGCTTTTAATTGGCTGTACTGTGCTATAGTCGTTTTAGATAATAGTGTCAATAGTGAGAATTAATCAATCAATTAATTATTTAAATTGGAAGTATACGGCAGCGGTAATTATATAAATATACATTATGCTAATCGTAATCTTATTAACAATTCAGGTACTTCTTTGGGAAACCAATAAAGTCTTTCTTTATATACATACCTGGGACATTCATGAACTATACTGCACTACAGTATTTGAATAAGCATAACTTCATGGTAAATGTATCTTTCTTAGCTCTTAATAATCCATCTGTTTGTCAAAATTTGATCATATGTGTTTTGTTTGTTTATAAAAATCTTGATCTGTAAAGTAACTAACGTCTCCAGCTGTTAATATGTCAAGAATATTTCCCTCTGAAATGTAGTAGTATAAAGAAATATAAAATATAAATGCTTGATTAAAGTAAAAGCACTTGAAATTAGTAGATTGCTTTAAATGTAGTTATGTTCAACTACTGTGCGTGTTTTAAAAGAAACTGAAAACAAATTTAAATTCAACTTTATTTCAGACACGTGGGTCCATATCAAATAATAAATACATACAATACAATCCAAGAACACCAAACACATACGTGTAATAACTGCAGTGTATAGAGGCATTTTTCCATGAGGGGCAGTAAAGTAATGCAGTAGTTTTGCTGCCACCTTGTGGTACGCTGCCAGTCGGATGCTGTTTGTGTGTGTGGGTGTGTCCGTGTGTGTAGAGTTAAGACCACGCCCCCTTCACGGTCGCCGCCGTGTGTCGGATTTCTCGCTGCTTTTGCCGACTGTATGTTGTACAGCACCGGGGGATGAATTGAAGGAAGGAAAGCATGGATCCCATTGAAGAAAAAACGAGCAAAACGGTCGACATATACCGTGATACGTGGGTTCGCTTCCTAGGTATGTTGTAGTATATTTATATAACGTGTCACCTGCTTTCCGTAAACAGACTGTAATGAACAGTATAGGACTGTTAACGCTGCACTTACTTGGGTCGTCATGACCCTGGAGCTGCATGTCAGACGCGAGCTAGCTGGAAGTTAGCAGAGCTGCTTAACCTCTGTTGAAAATCTATTTATAGCGCGGTCATTTTATTCCCACAGGACGCAATGCCTTGTTTCCATACGTGATGTGAACTGTAATCTGTGGCGTTATAGTCTATAACAAAGGTCTGTCTCAGTAAATGTTGCTATTTCGCAAGTTGAGACAAGTGACTCACACAAAGAAACGCCCGTAGACATGACCAGACTCCTGTGGAAGGTACAACTTCCTGTTTTCCTGGCTGTTCTTCTCTAGTTGAAACACTGGGGTCGTTACTTACGTTGGTTCCATTGTCATCCAATGAGCTGTTAGCTGAACAGCTCAGGTACAGTAAAACAAAGAAGGAGAAGCTGAAGGTCATTAATACTGCAGCAGCAGTTCTCCTGGTGAACATGCTTTAATCTCCTGCTCTTCCGCAATTTACATTGGCCAGCAACGTTTATCCCCATCATAAAATCATAATCTATTTGCTCACATCTTTAATCCGGTCTGTGCAGTTCGACATCTTTGTTGACATGAGCCATGCACATTGACATTTGAAAATAATAGTTCAATTCATGGAGTTGTCACATTTCACACAGCATTATTAGACTTTAGAGATTTTTAACATTAATATAATACCGCATATTATATTTTTTTCCCTAATTTGGAATTGTTACTTTTGGTACTCGGTGTACATTTTGCAAAGAAGGATTATTTAAAATAAACTAACTCCGTCTTTAGGCTCAGACCATATATTCACTGACACAGACATTTAACTAGTGAATCAGGTGAGAATTGGACCCTAGCCTATTGTGCCAGGGCAGGGCGTTTTTTGTTTTCATAACCAAAGGCCTTGCTGAAAGCTAATCTTATCTGGGCTGTTGTTATTATGTTTTATTATACCAGAAGCTCTTATCAGCTTATACTCACAAGTGCTTTTGAAGCTCCAGATTCAGTAGGTACTTTGCAGCAGAGCTCTGGCCGAGCTCCAGAAAGTTGTCTTTTTCACTAATAATCCATTAATGACTAATCAAAATCTCATCTTGATTTTATTGCCTTAGCATATAATTAAAACAAAGCAGCATTTATTGGCATTTGTGCATGTGTGCCCACAGGCTATGCCAATGAGGTCGGGGAGGCTTTTCGTGCTCTGGTACCAGTGAGCTTTGTCTGGGGCAGCTATGCTGTGGCCACCGTGTACGTTACTGCTGATGCTGTGGACAAAGGGAAGAAGGCAGCTGTGGTAAGAGTCAACATTTGTATGTTTGATTCAAATTAAGTTAGAAAAATCACACTTTGTTTCCAAATGGACATTTGGGGATCACAAAACAAACACATTGGGAAACCATTGTTTTAGATAATCAAATAGAAACAGGGTTCCTGGATATAGACACTGGAACAGAGAAACAAGACATTCAAATTATGAACACATTTTGATATTACTTCATGAAAACACTGTGTATAAAACATCATTGCAATTGTTGTGGCGAGGGCTGAACTTTTGCTCCTGCATCTCTTCCTCAAGGCCCACGGCGACAACCCAGGGAAGACAACGCGGGTAGCGGCGGCAGTGGTGGACACGTTTGTGTGGCAGGCCCTCGCCTCTGTCATCATACCGGGCTTCACCATTAACCGAGTGTGCGCCGCGTCACTGCACCTGCTGGGAAAAACCACAAAGTGGCCCCTACCTGTCCGCAAGTGGACCACAACAGCTATAGGCCTCTCTACAATCCCCTTCATCATTACTCCGATAGACAGGTACACACAAGTACCCTTTGTATTCATGTTTGATTTTCCTTTGATGGTTATGGCTTCTCATAAAACACTCGCCAGAGCACTGAATGTGCATTAATCCGCCACTGAAAATAGTCCCCACTATTTACTTTTTTTTCACGTTTAATTGTTACAGTGACAAACAAAAACAACAACACAGAGCAAGCGAGACAATATTAAAACACACATAGTAAAAACACAGTAAAAAGGTGAGCAGATGAAGTAAAACAATTATAAGTTTACAATATGAGTTAAATGGCAGATAATGTCCACAGTATGTGTTAGTTTTTGCAAAGGCAGGGACTTAAATTCAAGTGCAAGAGGAAGAAAGACTTCACTGTCACGTCTCCAGGATTCTGCCTTCTTTTGACAACGTTTGTTGTACAGTTCAGATTTTTCTGCTGAGTACCAATCATTTTGCTTCTGACTCGTCACCCTTGTTAATGACTCATTTCTGTGTGGGGCTGATGGATGCCTACCAGAAAATATTGTTTGAGGGATGTTTGCTAAAAAAAACTGTAGTGCCTAGCTGTTTTTAGAAATGACTGACACTATGTATTTGTCAGACATTTTTATGTCTTAAGTAGGAAAAAATGGGGTTGAGTGCCTCAGTTTGAGGAGAGTGTTTTGGTCCTTTCATGGAATACGTTGACGATAAGAAAAATGTAGAATAAGAGCAGACATGAAGATTTTCAATGGGTAAATGTCTTTTAAGTAGCAATCTATTGCCAAATGAGGTTGCACTATGGTGAATGATCTTACGGCTGCATATGGAAGGTTTTGCATCTGCAGTGTTACAGACATTTAGGGAAAAGGTGACATTATGATCTCTGGGATGTGAGCTCCAATAACGCACCTGCTATCCTGCTTCTCGCCAAAGAGAGCAAAAGAAAGCTCTTTGAAAGTGTAAAGACTTTATTATACTCCCCCTCTCTTTTCATTCTAATGTAGTAAATTAATGGCAGTGACAGTCACATGACTGCGTTACGGAGCCACAAACTAAGTACAACAACGTAGTAGTTACTTTCTACCCATTTAAAAAAGCATTGCTACAGTTGCTTTTGTTGCGTGAGAAGACGTTTTTATAGAACGCTTCTGCTTTTATGGAACGGATTCAGAAATGCTCTAATAAGTGTCCCAACATGACATCGTTTCCCTTTTTCGTACGCTGCAGGGGGGTGGATTACCTGCTCGATTCGAGCCTCCGGAAGATCTACCACGAGGAAGAGAAGGATAAATAAGGACGGATCATGCCGGACAGGCGTCGCGTCCTGGTGCTAGACGCCACTCCAGTCGACGTGGATCTGTTCTTGTGGTCCACCAATGTGAAGCCCTAAAAAATGGTAAAGTATTTCATGAAGCGAGACTCCACAGTTGGTCACAAATACATGATAAAATAGATTTTACGACAACATTATGTCATTTATGTAAGTAAGTTGAAAGGGAACTCCTGCTTCATGAAATATCTCCTCGGGATTCTTAATCTGAACCTCTCAGGGCAATCTGGATAGCGACACCAAAAAGAATTGCTGAAACAGGAATGTTACAGTATGCAATATGTTTAAATATTCACAGTGAAGTCCTTCTTCTTAAAATATTCTTCGGCAGGGACACAGTGTGCTGTTATATTCCTGTGATCCTCCTTTTTCGAGAAAGCCTCCAAGGTTGCCCTCGTGGTTTCGAGTCATTAATTCACTTCATATCCAGATGAGGAGATTACAGACAAAGCCACACGTGTTGTGTTTATTAGCCAGATTAAGTAGTTTTATAATGACAGGCCAAAAAAAGAGCCAGTTTGCTTTAATGCTCCTTTTATTCTTCACTTCCTTAAAGTTTGTCTTTGACCATTTCTGGTTTCTTTCTGAAAACCAAAGTGTCTTGTTACTTTGAATACGTGTTTCAAGTGTCTTATGCACTTTTCCTTGTTTCATTTGACCTTATATTGTGATGGGAGTCAATGTTTGCACTGGAAGCGTTCTTTACACCTCAGTTACAAATTATATTATTCTAAATGCTATATGGTTATCTTAAACTTTAAATATTTGTAGTCACACGACGTAGAACTCCTCATGTATTTTAATTATTTCTCCCCAATATGTAAACTGTGTTGATGTGCAATACAGGAACTTCTTTAGTGAGTAAATGTTCAGCATCTGTAAGTTTGACTGAACAGGTTTTTTTCATTCATTCACATTCATTTAGTGTTGAACTTTATAAATACTCGTGGAGGTCAGTGCCTATGCAGAAATGGGTTTAAGGGATTCTTTTAGAAATATGCAGATTCTGTAAGCATTTATTATTTCCAATGCTTTTATTTGAGGAGCCAAGTCATATACTGTATCTCACGCTGAACTATGCAAAGGAAAGCTGGCAAGATGTGTACACATGTGAGCTTCACACATGACAGGGATTGTTGTCCTTTAACAATAAGGTATGTGCTTCAATGATGTGAAATAAGAAGGGAACGCTGATACGAAATGTAACTTGAAAATGACACAAAGAGGAGCATGCTGTATTGGGAATGCTGTATTTGTCAATGTACAACTCTAGCAATAACCTTTTTTGTGTCCCACAATATCCTGTTTGCTGTTCTACGGGTGCACCGATAATGTTTTGACCTACTGATGTTCAATAATGTTTACTGACCATTAGGACACAATGCACAATGTTTTTGGTTGTATTGCCGCTTTGACTGATCGTAACGCGTCTGCGTAAGACTCAAGTTTACGTTTTCCTTCTGTATGCGTCAGGGTACAGGCATTTTTTTATGTCAGGCATTTTGACAGAGAAAGCACATGTTTGTTTTTTTAAGTTCCCCATTAAGCCAAGAAGTCAGTGTGTATCATAACATGTCAGGTGCCCTTACATGTAACTTTGATAAGCATATTGGTGCATCCCTTGTGAAAAACTATATATTCATGTTCAATTTTTACACAGGACTTCCTTTGATTTCTATTGTTACATGCGCAAAAATGAAAATGAACGGTTTCTCTTCTTTTGAACATGGTTCAATGTTTTTCTCATGTGGCATTGTTTTTCAGAAGTGGGTTTCTTGAGTCACATTTTCAGTCTTGACTGAAAGAAATGATCGAACCTCAAACTTTGTTCCGTGGTCACTAATAATGTGGTGATACTTTTTTTTTTCAAATGTGAAAGCAGCTGTTGAAAGCTGAAGCTACATTCATTACAATGGATAGACAACATTCAGCAGTCCTGCTCTGTAACACCTTCTGACACACTGGAGACATAAAGAAATCTGTCTTGAAATAAATCAAACTTTAAAACACCATAATATAGTTTAGTGTGGAGTTCTTGTAAAGTCTATTGGCTCTGTGTTTAATATTGACAACAATAAATACAGAGGCACTGCAGATTTGAGAGGTAATGGTTGACAGTTCAGTTATCTACACGCAGTCTGCTTCAAGGCCTTCCTCTGAGATTTCCTTGCCACAGTGTGATTTCAAGTGGCAGCGCAGCAACTTGCTCAGAGTGCAGACACACTTTCCACTTCCTGAGTAACCGTTACATTCAGATGAAAGAGACGCAATCCAAGGAGCTGTTTGAACCAATGAAATGGAAGCACTCAAAGGCACATCAGACCAGCGGTGATTTGAGAGGCTGGTTGCACTTATTTAACTTGATTGAGTCAGGAGGCCACAGCTGATGCCAATTCAGGAAATGAAGAGCCCACTTAAAGGGCTAAAGAAGCACGAGCAGCTGTAGGCACAGTCATGTCGCTTCTTCATTTTCTGTTTGTTGCGCTTTTGGCGTCGTCGACCGCTCGGGCAGGTAAAAAGAAACTTTTAATACCTCTCGTCATTTGATCATCTGACTTTATCTTTTGAAGGATCTCGCTGAAAGTGTTTCCTTTGTCTCCCGCACTCCTGACCTTCACACCCACAGGCATCCCTCAATACATCCAGGGCCAGTGGGTCATCAAAGAGGAGACTCCACTGTACGACGACGGCGATGGACAGTTTCTAACCATCCAGGAGAGGCTGTGGCCCGACAGCACACCAGAAGTTGTTGAACTGGTGACGGCGGAGTACCAGGACTGGCCGACGACTCCAAAACCATATTCTATGCTGGAACAAGGTGACGGAAGTGCATTTATAATCCAGAGTGACCGAGTGCCTTTTTGGAAACGGCTCATTACAGACTATTCGGTGATTCTTTTTATATTTTTTTCCCGTTAGATGCAGCTGCTGGAGAAGGATCGGGAGTGTGGAAAGTCATCCTGGTAGTGGCCATCTTGCTGGTGTCTGTAGTGGGATCTCTGAGCGTGGCCTATTACATGTGTGTCTGGAGAGGAGGCAGGATCCACTATCAGCCTCAGAAGGCGGATTATGCTTAAAAAAAATAAAGTGAATAATGTCAAGTATTGTCAGTCTCATTTTTCAACTGCATTTAAAAGGGCATGACAAGTTCAACTTGCCTGCATAAGCATATCCTGAGATGATTCATGGCTATAGGCAGAACAGCTGCCTGTTGGTCAGGCTATCAATTCGAGTGTAAATCAAATGCACATATTTACTGATGTGCTCTTTGGTCCTCAGCCAAGACAATAGCCGGCTAAAGCTGCAGCCTACTTTTCTTTATAGATAATGATAAATGGTTTGAATTGTGTCTTCTGAACTTGGTATCACCTTTAGTTAAAAAAAACCCTTTTACCTGCGCTCTGTTCAAACTTCTACCTTTTGGGTCCTTGTAACCTCTTTAAGTACCCCAAATGCATGTTTTACATGACAGCCCTCTTTGTCGCTTTACATGGCATGTCAAGTGTTTATCATAATGCATAAAGCACTTTTATAAAAGGGATGTTTTGGTTTTAAATTCAGAAACACTTAAATGTATGAAGGCTTCTCTTGAAAGCAATCTGTCAGGCTCATCCTGTGCTCAGTAATGGCCACTAGAGGTCATTAAAATCACATTTGTGCCTTCGTCCTCTAGACAGAACTCAAGCTTAAACTGTTTCAGGATAGTAAGTTCATACTCAAAATAAAACGTGACCCCGGTTCATTGAATCCTTCACTTTGGCCTCCAGCACAAAGTTCATGACCCCGCCTCGGTTCACTCATTGTGACAGTCTCATGGTATCAGGCCTAAAGCTGCTCACTGTCTTGTGCCTTTATGTTGTTGTGGCTTTGTCAAGGCAAGACCTTTCTCTTGAAACATTTATACGGCTTGTTTTTTTCTTCACCCACGAGCCGAAACTCTTCTCACTTTGCAAAGTTGAGTTTACATTACTGTTCGCCGCCTTTGGCAAACATTTTCTTCAGAAGAATTCATCATCAGGATTGGCAGCCAGGCTGTTGGCCAAACCAGCCGTTACTGTGAAAAGTAAAGTAATGTTTTAATCCAGTGTCGAGCAAGCAAGCGCAGATCAAATCCACAAACATTTATAAGTCCCCCTTGAGCAATATCAGGTGGCATTAGGGGGCCCAAGGAGACAAAAAGCTGATGAATTGAATTAATCTCCCCTCCCGTGATGGATGGGCCTGTTCGCAGGGGGCTGGAAAATGGAGGCATTGTTCATCTGTCACTCAGATTGCCATGTCCCTCTATGATTTGTGCCTGGGTTGTGAAGGCTACAAGTGGCCAAAAGACCTCCCTCTCTCCTTCTCACTTGTCTCAACGCTTTTTTTTTTTTTCAGGAATTCCCAGCCTTTCAATTGCCTCCACCCCCACACTGATATCCATAAAGCCATTACAGAAGAAAGAAAAATCACTCTTCTCTCAGGACAAACAAGCACAAATATGTGCCACCCTTGCTTAATGTTACATACAGTTTGTGGTGGGTGAATTGTATTTCAGGTACAACATCCCATAACTGTGCACACACCATTTCATACTTTTCAAAAGGTGTGTAAACATAAGTCTATAGAGAAGTTATTGTATTTTCATTTGGGTTTACATGCATAATTCTGTTGTATTAAAATATGCGTTGAACACAGATAAACTCGTGTCATAATGCATTTTCACCATGTTGGTTGTAGTCATCTTTTCTTGCTTTAACCGTAAGCTCCATATAAGCACAAAGTGGACGAGATTGGCTTTTAACTGGAACTCTCATCTGAGTTGCCTTGTTTGGGTTTCCAGACTTAGCTGTTATTATGTTTTCATTTAAGATTACATGATTAACGTGAGCGTTCTATGCTGCTGGACATTTTATACCAACAAACAAAATGTGATCCAGTGTTGGCAATGAGCTTGTCTTTTTCCTCTCTTTCCTAAGACACTGAACCTGTTGGTCCCCCTTGGGGCAAACCATCTTGGCTCTGGGTCTTTAGACTCCATTGTTTCTCTCAAGCACCTGCCCCTTCAAAGGCACCTGCCCCTCTATGGGAACAGGTGCTAAAAGGTGATTCAATAGAGAAAACACAGCTCTGATTTCTTTACCGCTTTTGTGCTTATGTGTGGATTACAAATTGAGATAAGATATTATCTGCTGCCTGAGAGCAGAAGATACCGGAGAGGACGGACAAGGAGGTAAAGCCCGAGCTGCCGCGAATGAATACTGGAAATAAGCGACTATTGATGAGCCACTGTACAGATCCTCGGCCCAGAATCACCCCAAAAAACTTTACCCAGCTTCTCTGTAAGGTCGTACTTAAGCTAAAGTCAGCATGCCTATGAGGAAAGAACCCAACATCCTGATAGTCAACAGGGATATAATACATATATATATATATATATATATATAATATATATATATATATATATATATATATATATATATATATATATATATTATATATATATATATATATATACATACATATCAATAGCTCATTAGTTATGGTGGTTTGCACAATGCTCCTGTTCTTATCTCTCTCTCTCTCTCTCTCTCTCTCTCTCTCGCGCACACACACACACACACACACACACACACACACACACACACACACACACACACACACACACACACACAGCTCTCAGTGCCCCCCTCCCTTTAGTGAAGGATATGTTTGCGTAAAGGCCACTTTAAGGGCACTAACTGAAATGTTTAACGCTCGCTTGTCGATTTATTGAGGTCAGCAGAAGGCTACGTTTTGAGGAACAGGAGAGAGGGCTATGTTTGGATTGATTTTCATGAATGATTTTATGCTGTGAGCAAAAGAGAAACAAAAGACAACCACAAAAGAAATAAGGCAAAGCCACATAAAAAATGAAGGGCGAGGCCAGAGTCGTGTCACTGAGCATTTAAATGAATAAATATCAGTTTCTGTCTGAGTAACGGGAGACAAAGAGCACGGAGAAGCATGCTGATTATGCTGTTATGTGGATTTGATCAAGTTCTTTACTCTGGAGGGGGGTCAAATTAGCACATTGTTGGTATTGTTGTCAGTGATTTATTTTGAATCAGTATCTTTAGAAATTAAAGGCAAGCAACTTACAATTAATTGAAACATGTAAAAGAATGCAGGGTCAAACAAAAGACACATTGAAATCAGTTAAATAAAATAAATGATACAACTAATATACATATATTAATATTGTTTTAACCGTAAAGTACATTTTAGATCATGTTGGCACCCGTTAAAATGCAGCATTGCAAAAATCTGGACATTTGTATTGACACAGTGACTGCAGGAATAATTCTGATTCAATTGGATCAATATGTATGGTCTTAATAAAGAGCAACGCGACAGCCCTGGTTTCAACAGAGAAGCTGTCAGTGATGAAGTGGTTATTCCTGATTCGACAGCGTGCAGCGTGAGACAGGCTGTGTGCTCTGCATGCTGACAGAGAGCTCCATCTCTCTCTCTCTCTCTTTGTGAAATAAATTAGGTGAACATGAAAACTGAGCAGACCTTCAGCAATACATTATGTATGAGGAGCTTGAAGGCTCCTACTGAATTCTGTTCAGGTGGCATCAGAGGATGCAGCCAAGTGGAAATGCTGGCTGGTCACTTAAAGCACACTATCTGTGGTAATATTTCGACATGAAAGCGCAGCATGCGGCTTGGGCTACATTCTTCTACTTGCAGGTTGAAATATGCAATACAACCAGGTTTCTGTAGTGGCCACAGAGGAGGTTTACTGGGGCAACAGGGGATTAAAGGCCTTGCTCTAACCTTCAGGCTATCTCCTACCTTGCATAACTGTAAGCTGCCATTTGCAATTTAAATTAAAATATATATTTTACACTTGATTTACTCGTTACAGTATTTTTGCAGTCATCATCCTCAGCCACGGCGTATGAGATCAAGCTTGCAGCACACACATCATCTGTGTATCAGTGAGTTTGACAGCTTGACATAATTTCAAAATCAGATAACAAACCATATGACCACTCCCAATCTTCTGTTGTTATGAGATAACATCTAATTTCCCTTCTCTCGAGTAATCCCACAAAGACATCGTATGCTCGCCGTGAAATCAATATGCTGCGGAAACACCATTACAACAGTCTTCACAGTGCTTGAGTGAATCATTCGAGATCACAGATGAACGTGCACATGCAGACAGACCCAGAGACACACACACACACACACACACACACACGGGCAGGTGCACACCTCCAGTGTGTCCTTTAAAAGAACCGGACTCATTCAAAATTACAAGAGCGCTCAGTGTAATTCAGTTGTGCCTCAGAGCCCAGGGACAAGTCTTTGGCACGTTGAGAAATGTGCATGAAAACACACGAGACGGAACCAGCATCAGGATGAATTATAATTGGTGTCGTGTGCTCGCTGGGGAGAGGGGATCACGATCAGTAGAGTGCATCCTTTGCTGACAGACGGACAGTGGGCTATTGTCATTAGAAGCAGAGTACAAAAAGGAGGGAACATCTATCTTCACAAGGCAGGACAGGCAAAATGAATATATCAAAATATGTCAACATTAGCTTTAACATTAGCTCATTAGCTCAGAACATAAAGTACAGCTGCGTCTGATGGAACGTCATTAGTTTGTCACAAACTAAAGTATTGGACACAATGAGATGGTGACCTGCAACACATGAAAGGTCAGGAAATGAAAGAGGGTACAATGTGTATACCACATTTTACACAAATCCATCCAAGATATTTAAATTAAACACAAAAAGCCTCATGATGGCGCTGAAGGAAAAGTGAGACTGATCACCAGTAGTGTGTTAAGGATAGGTGGGACTTTCATCCTCTGATGACCATGAATGTGTGTACAAAATGTTGTGCCAAATCATTAAGCAGAGGCTGGGATATTTCTACATAAACTAACTTTATCTCTCAAAGAGAAGTGAGGTCATTAGGATTCATCCTCTGGGGAAACTGAATGCAATTTCAACCATTCTCATCAAAATGCCAAACAAACACAAGTTCCTGCTTCTTAAATATCTTTTGGACTGTTGGTCTGTTTTTCCACTATGTCCTGCTATTTAATAGACTAATTTATCATAAAAAAAAACATATCAACAGACTATAAGATAATGAAAATATTGTGTGGCTGTTGACCCAGTTCCAGGAAGATAAGTTATACAGACACAACGTCTGAGCTGTTGTGGAAACAGACAGAAGTATATTCAAGGTACCACACATTTGGACAGTTGCAGTGCGTGTACAGTAAACTGACAAGCGGTTGGACGGCCTCCTTCTGGGAGCAAAATCACAAGTGGAGTGGACAGTTAGAAAACCACAACAATGAGCGTATGACAGTCCAAGAAGAGTTAGACCTATAGACGTCCTGTGATTTAAAGTCTCTCACCCTCTCTCTCTCTCGCTCTCTCGCTCTCTCTCTCTCTCTCTCTCTCTCTCTGGCACTGCTATAATTTTCCTGGGTGGAATGATGGATGAGGCCGTGTCAGCCCATGTTCATTATAATGCACACCATCTATTCTTCTCAGCCAGACTCTCTCTGCGCTCCAGGAAATGCCAGAGAGGTATTGGAGCTGCGGCGAGAGGAGAAACTCTCATCTGATTTTATGGAGAGAATTTGCTGCTATAGGTGTGTGTTAGCTTAGCACACGGTGATCCATCAATCACTAATGAAGATACTGCGAGGCTACTGCTCCTTCTTAAAAGGAACACAATCCTCTCTGGGTATGAACTATAAATAGCTTTCCATGTCCACATAAGAAGTATCCCTCGCAATTTGCGTGTTCTCAATTAATAATGAGCGCTCCAACAGTTAGCTGGATGCAAAACATGCAGAAAAACATGTCAGCATGTTTGCCGCCATGATCTATTTGTAATGTATGAAAGTCCACCACGTTTTTCATTTCTCAACCTCCGCTACAAGCAATGAAACAGCTTTGGGTTGTTTCCCATTAAATAATTATAATATTTTTTATGTTCCCTTCATGCCAGTTTCAAGTGGGCGGGGCTCTGTTAGATACACATTAATGCACCAATCAGAATCAAAATGACAACAGTTGTCAATCAAACTGGTCATATGACATGCAGATAGCCCTGATTGATTTGCACCAACTATTTGTGAATTCATGAAGTTTATGTGTTAGTTCCTAGCAGCGATAGCTAGTTTTTACTTAATCCAGTGAGCATATCTGTAGCTTTGCCCAAATAAAAGCAAACAAGTAGTCACTGAGCATCACAGACTGTAAAATTAATACATTTATTTTACAACAATCCTTTGGAAATGTAGGTATTACTTCATTTAAATAGAGAAATATGTGTGACAGAGTTAGTATTAAATATACTTGTGCTAACCTTACCGGCGCTATTTCATGAAATGTACTTTAAACTTGTCCCAGTTTACATTTGCAATATGCTGCATTTCAACAAAGAATAAAATCTGATGTGTCCTTCACTCTGAAGAAGATATCCCAGGAATCTCCACTTCGTAAACTTATGGTTCCTAATTCAACAAATTACAACGTTTTCCAAACGTTAGCTTTTATTGTTGCTTTAATCATGGCTATTTAATATTATAGAGAAGATACATATTCAATATATGTAATCTCATTTTCAGAGCCTCCAATAAACCGACAACAATCATAGAATCTTTAGACAGTTTAGTTTTTTGTCACTTACATTAGGCTCCAGTTTTAATTCAGATTCATAGGATTATTAAAAAATTGACACATGTTTAAATGGACAAAAAGACAAAACTACATTTTAACGCAAAACATTTACAGGAAAGCTATTAAAGCCATAAATAACATTGTATGTGTTGCAAAAATACTTGAATATTGCAAACATTGATGCGAGTATATGTTCATAGTTTAACTAAATGCAATTTCCACACATACTTTTACAGAGTCACACAGATTAAACACACAAAAGCTCATCCACTCCATCCCAAACAAGACCGAACACATTGTCTAGACAAACACATTATCTTTAATCAGAACAGTAATGCATCTTTTCTCCTCTCACAGATCAAGTCAGTGGGGGCCTGATGAGGGGAAATATGTGGCATATTGAAATAGATTTTTGCAAACTGATAGCATCTCATCCTATCAGCTCCACACCAAGTGTGCCAAACCGCGTGCGCCAGTCTTTTGAAAGCCTTTAAAGATGTATTGAACAAAAGGGGGGAAAAGTCTCCAAATGAGTTCTGGATCATTCCTGGAGCAACGGGATCAATAACTGCCAGGCTAAGCCCTCGTTCATCCATCTGATTCATATCTTCCTCCACTGCTTTTCAGATATAAAAGGAATCAGTGGACTAAAGTCTCCCTCTCTGTTGCAATATGCACCCGACGCAAGCTGCTTCCTCCCATCCACGGAGCTGTATGAAGTGATTCATGTCAGAATTGTGCTTATACCATAAAGGATTTTATACATCAGTCGGCATATGGTGATGTTTTCTAGGGATGTATAGCAGCAAAAAGAACCCACAGTTGTCTAAAAATAGCTCTTTGAGATTTACACTTAGAGGTAACATCTCTTCCATGTAGAAATTCAACCTGACTGGTTATGAATTATGAAGGAGTAGTCAAACTACTGCCACTATGCAGCCATTTATACACATCACATGATGGTGGGTTGATGTTCAAATGTCTCACTGAGAAAATGTGAAACTCCCAGTGCTGCAACTTAACAAATGAAATCCTGTGTTATGTATTTACCTGACGACAGAGGAGCTTGTGGTTAAATGAGAGTTCTTCAGTCAAATGCCAAATGCTGAGTGGAAAACCTGGCAGCGAAAGGAAACTTCTTGTGTAACTGTTTATAACTTATTTATATATGGTCTCAGCTGAGTCTTCATACAGTCACAGTGACGTGCAAAATAAATCCCTGGGACAAAAGGGTGAGTGAGTGTGGGCATTTAAAACAGCATTGTACTTTTATGACTGCAAATGAAAAAAGCCAATTCAAGTCAAAGTAATGTGATTGTGAGGAACAATGTGGGAACAAATAGTTTATTGACTCATCACACTAACTATTTAATATTTTGAAGTCCTCCTCTGCAGAGGTTTTTAGCAATTGGACTATACATGTTCTTGTTTATTCATGACTAAAATGATATTTACGTTAAATCACTCTGCAGAGGAAAACTTCCACCTATTGGTCAAATAAAACCAAGAACAAAGATATCCTGTAACATTTTTAGTCCAAGCATATGTCGCCCATATTTATGATAAAATAAATGATTGATAATAACACAAATATTTGATGCGCTGACTCCTTGATGGCCTCCACTGTCTACCTCAGGAAACTGCGGCTGTATTCATAATACTCTTTTGTTCTTCGGCCTCAAAGGGCACCACCTGCAATCTTGGAGAACAGAAAGAACCACTGAAGCTTTTATAGATAGTGTAAACAAAAGCTCCAACAATACGCAAGTATAACAATACATCAAACACGGCTGGATACTAGGAAGTCAGGATACAATCAACACATATAGTCACCATCGAGGACGCTGTATGGTCAAGTCTCCAGTGGGGCAAGCAACCTTGGGGAGGAGAATTTGAATTATATTACCTTTAAACTGACAAAATGAGTAATTAAATAAGTTAATGCTCACTAATCTTAGAGAGAACGACGTAATCTGAAAAGTAGAGAGAAAGTTTACATTAAGTGAGACTTCAGTTAGATGAGTGTATGTTGAGTTCAAGAGGAATTTCCTTGAAAGCCCTGCTCTATTTAAACCTGCGTTATGTCATATTTTCACCTAATAATGTATATATGGCAATTGTGCTAGCACACAGCATTCACATGGAACAAATATGGAGCACTGTTAGTGTTCATTTGGTGTCACTACATCTATGTTCCACTAAATTAGTTGCTAAATTTAGTTTGATCGGTCTACTGTTTGTGTTTTAAGAAAAACAGCTGCCTGTAATAAAAACAAAGAGCTGAAAAGGGCTAAAGTGCTTTATAGAGCCGAGAAAAACTGTAGCTCTGGTTATAATGATCTGTCGGTTCATTATAAGTGATACCTTTCACATCACACGTGTGAAAATATTGATTTAAAAAACAAACAAACAAACACCTAATTTAACAAATATAACATGAACAAAAGAAATAATTGAGATTGTACTTTTGGTGACTTGAAGACATCATAAACACAGTTCCTTTAAAATCTATGGATATGAATACAACCTGGATTCTTGCAGGAAAAAAAAAATCAATGCTGCTGTATATTTGAATATTCTTCCTCTGTTTGGATTAATTATCTGTGACATTTTTTTTCAATGCTGTGAATTTGGTGAGACTAACCTACATTGAAGCCTCTTATGAAAGAGTCATTCTGACCTCTATTCTGTCACATCCTCTGTGAACACAGTTACATTATGTAACCAGTGCATCACAAAGAGACACCACACAGAACACATGAACAAAAAAAAAAAAAAGCATCATGTAAAATAATCTTTCTTAATAGACACACGAGCAGAAACAGCAAAGGCACGTCTCACAACAAAGCGTGTCCGGATGATAAAGGAACTGCTGACTATCCGCGCGCGCGACAGGCAGATACATATCCAGCCTCATATCAAAGATACCAAACAGTACTGTAATCCCAGACTTTGATCACGTGAGCACAAACTTGGCCAAATGGGAAGGCGAGTCTCTGTAGTACGCTTCCGACCGCCATTACATTACAATGCTTGGTGGGCTGGACGACCGTGCGCGAAAAACTGCTACAGCGGCGCTTCGCGTGAAGCAAACCGACACCGAGGGCGAGGATGACACACTCGGGTTACGCGCACACTTATTTACCAATATAATAACACGCTCCGAGAGATAAACAACGGGCAAGGAGTCGCCGCTGAGGAAACCGTGCACATGTTGGGAGGATTTAATTCAATTATCAAATCATTTCTCGAGGAGGAGGAGGATTCGCTTTTTTTTTTTTTTTTTTTTTTTTTTTTTTTTTGTGTATAAATGTCGTGGTGGTTTATAAAGAGATCTGCGGCGTGCAGCATATTCTCCACGTCAGAGATCGGCGCCAGACAAGGACTGTCACTTTTGCTTAAACTGTGCATTTAAAAAAAAAAAAAAAGAGATTTTTTTGTGTGTGTGTGTGTGTGTGTGTGCAAGATTGTGGCCGCGAGAGGACGTTTCGTAATGATATAAAACTGAAAGGAAGGAAGGATTTTTTTTTTCTTGAAACCTCGGTCTACAGAAGCCTGCGTGTGTCGTTTTCCTGGCGGTGGAGTGTAAGAATAGTTTTTTTTTTTCTTCTCTTGTCTGTTCGCTTTGACTCATGGTTCGAGGTTACTGGGGAGCCCGCTCGACTTTGTCCGCCCCGCCACGGAGCAGCAGCACCGGGGGCTTTCCTTCCCCAGCGACCCCTCTCGTCCGTGGGCCGTTTCACTGAAGAGCAACAGAGGGATTAAACATTCCAGCTCGCAGCGCCTGTTCGCGCGAGGCGGACCGGGTTACATTGTGAGAGGGAACGCTTGTGGTAAGAAAGAAGGCTATAAATAGCTCATGCAATTCTCGAAAACTATCACAAGTGGTGCATCAGCTCGTGGAGCAGACGGAATCAGATCCCCCTGCATGTAACGTCTCGGCTTTAAGTTCGCCCGATTGCTTTGCACATCGCGGACGTGTGATCATTTTTTTTTTTTTTTTTTTTTAAAGAGAAGTTTTGTGTCCTTATTTCGCATTTTTTATGTAGTGGGGGGAGGCTGTTCCTCGGCGCGCAAGAAAAAGGAGATCGTTTCCTCATGGATTATGCTCATTTAATGATGAAACTACCAGCGGAAAGCCTGCTATGGAAGCGGGCTGATCGTCCTCTCCGTGTGGATTGAGATGGATCCGTCTCCGTGCCTCCCCGCCTTTGACAATGATCACGGTTGGAATCGCCTGACCTGGTTTGTTACAATGTTTTGATCCTCGCACACGCTTCGGATTTCCATTACAACATTACATCCGCTGTGGGGCTTCATGGATGCGTTGTGCACTTCTTTCTGAATACGCCCATTCCTCTCTGCCCGACACATCCCGAGTCTATTATCTGGACCTCTTGTGAGGTTATACGCCTGCCCGTCTTGGCAGCCTCGTCCGGGATCCGATTTGTCAGCCCTGCTCGGTGTTTATACCGATGTAGGATTTCGACATGCCCAGCGCTGACGACCCCAACGGCGGACGATTATGACTACAACAGCGAATTGGGTGGCTAACGGGGCAAGCCTTGAGGACTGCCACTCCAACATCTTCTCTCTGGTACAGTGTTCCCGTACATGCCTGTCTGTCACACACACACACACACACACACACACACACACACACACACACACACACACACACACACGCACACACACACACACACACACACACACACACGCGCGCGCGCGCAAGCCAGTTGTGATTGACAAGTCATAAGACCGTGGGAGGCACGCTTCAGTATGTGTCTGCTGCACAGAGGTGGACCAATAGCTGGTGTTGTTATATGCTAATCATTAACACTGGTTAATGGTCCGAGGAAAATGCAGCACATTTTTACCTCTAAGCCTGTTTAGAATAAGATACCTCTGGTAAAGAAAAGGAATAACAATGTTATCTGATTCAAAACATATCTCATAGAGCTTATAATACAATGTTGAAATGTTACCAAAACAAACGGGCCACTTGCTTTGGCGTGGGTTTAGCAGATAAACAATAGATTAACACTCATTTATCTCCATCCAGAGCACAGTGTGCGCTGGCCCTTGTCCTGCCTCCCTTTTTAAATAATAATTTAGCTGGAACTCTGTTACATTGCCAAGAAACTTACTTGTAGAGAAGGCGGGCTGCTGCCTCGCTTACATATTTATAAAGCCGGAGAATAAACAAGAGGGTTTCTGATCTTCAGGGAATGATAGTTTGATGTGCTGATGATCTTATGAAATTATCTCACCGGGTTTTTAATGGGAAGATTAGGCATCATTTTGTGTGAATGTGAACTCAGAAAAGCCACATTTTCAGATGTGTAATAAAATGTTGACACATGGCGGCATGCATCCAGCACACAGCGGAAACAACACTTTCACACAATAAAGGTGTTTCTTTAGACTTGCCAGGCAGTGTAATCCTTGCAGTAGTCGCTGGTTTTGAGGGCGGTGGAGATTGAACAGTGTGTTTTCATCCTGCAATCAGCGAGTTAACTGTCCTACTACAACAGGCAGCCGAGTGGAAAGGCATGCGGTAGACAGGCACAGGCTGCTGGGAACCACAACAACATGGGGGTCCTGAGGGCTTTTTAGGTGCTCGTGCAGGTTGTCCACCAGCTACAGCGGCCGCCCTCTGTTACACTACACAGGTCACACCTCAGCTGCAGAAAACACTTGTCTCATGGTATGGATTTAGCTTTTTCTGGTGGCTGGAGAAGAGAAAGAAACTGCTGTAGTTATCACACAGCTTGCAGAAATCTCTAACATTTCAAACAACACACCGGCACTATTTGTATTTTAACATCCTTTCTGACAGAAAGCAGGGAGGGATGAATTCTAAATATTATCATAAGCTACTCTGAAGCATCTTGTCTGAATTTCATTGCACTGGTTGCGAAAATGAATGTGACTGCGCTCCAGTATCAGACGTCTTAAATTCTCTCTGGCTGACACGCCGCAGTTGAAAACGTCTCCGTCAACGTCTCGGTCGAGGTTGCTCCCTCGTGGAAACAAGCTTTCATTCACTCGCCGTGGCGTGGTCGGCCGTGGTGACGGCCGCCGTGCACATCCCTTTCAAACGCGGGGAGAAAGAGACCATCCATCAGCCGGCTTGTTGAGAATATTTATGACTGGCTGGTGCCACAGAGGTTGCTCCCTGGCAGGGCTCCTACAGGGAAGTCCAAGACCCAACAAAACACTAATGACACACCAAGTGTCCTGGTTAGAGGATTCCACTGAGACAAAGAGACACGGGAGACGGACGCAGGAGGGATGCAGATTGCATCCTGATGGGGGAAAATGAGACATTTGTGCATGAAGAGGTCAAGAGGTGGAGGCTAAGTGCTGGTATTATCACTTGAATCCTGTGTGAGTATTAATCCTGCAGAAATATGTGTTTTATATCAGCAGTTATCTCAGTTATGATTATCCATGTGCGTTTGGCCACTTATTACTTGGTTTAGTGCGCAAACAGTTAGTTGATTAATTGAGTAGTTGTTCACGAGAAAATTGACCGGCAACAATTTTGATAATCTGTTAATAATTGGAGATGAAACATGCAAGAAATACCATGATTTACTCTGTGTTCATTGAACATGGATAATCTTTTGAGATTTTTGTTACCTTTGTTTCAGAAAATAAGGAATAAATAGGTAAAAAAAGGGAAAAGATAATGCTAATATCCGTTAGATGCAAGCATAACTTGGACTTTTAGAGTTCCATAAATGCCAAGAATACGACCTCTAATGTGAGATATTTATTGAACCTTTTCCACCAGGTCAGGTCACTCTCTTCTTGCTCAAAGGCCTCGTGGCTAACCGGTGAGCGCTCTGGTCTGACAGCCTGTCAAACAGCATTCCAGCTTGCACCCACCTTGTCCCTCACACACACTCACCGGCGTTTTTTTCAACCCACATCAATAAAAAGTACCTTTTAGGAAGCATAAGTGCCCATACTGTTGGGCTTTATGGAGGCACAGCAGATTGCTGTCCTGCGCTCTGTGAGACCGGTGTCACATACTTCAGATCGCTGCCATCGCACAACCCACAAAACAACTGTCTCGTGATGCCGGCGATCATCCGTCTGTGACGGAAAGCAAACGAGACGCTTGTAAGTGGGAGAAAAAAAAGATCCTGGCGTGCTCAGTCCAAGTGGCGAACGGAGGAGGGGAAGGGTGGAGGACGGGAGGAGAGACGGAGGAATGTTTTCCGGCGAAGCAGTGAGTAAGACTGCAGCGGAATCTGTTTTCATTTTAGGAAAGTATTATGACTGATGTGCATTTCCTAACTGCTCGCCTCAGCCTATTTAAGAGAGGAACGGTGAGAGTGAGACGGAGCGAGAGAGAAAATTAAAGAGGGAGGAACGTAATGAGAGAGAGAAGGGGAGAGAGAGAGAGAGAGAGAGAGAGAGCAAACAGTCATCTTTCTGTGGACTGGGCCAGTTGTTATGACGCCGACACCAGCCCGAGCCCCAGCCTGAATATGAAATGCAAGGAGACAGTCGAGAGCTTCACGACGCAGGACGCGCACGCGTGTGTGTGTGTGTGTGTGTGTGTGTAAACACTGTAAACCATCTAGACTCAGGAGACAAACTTCAAACACCCATCACATTATACACACACACAGACACACACACACACGGATACATTCACCAACACGGAGAAAGGGGGAAGAAATAAACACCCACGTGCACACACAAACATATGTATCACAAATGCAACACACATGCACACACTCAATCTTCCACCCACACTCGCATGTGTCGTCCTCGTTATTTGGGATACATCTTACACACCCCGAGGACGGCGTCCTGTACAAACACAGGTAGAATGCAGCACCCTTAATTAAAGGACATCCTCAGTCCCCTCAACCCCGGTAATTAAGTGTCCTCAAGTGGAGGTCTAATGTGACTCATTAGCCAAACTGTATTCCAATAGAGATCTTGCATGTATAATAATGCTACTGTGTGTTATGGAAATAGTGTGCTAAGAGACGAGGCGGGGAGAATAGCAATAACAGCGGCGTCTTGATTTATGGCAGGTGAGCGGCCGAGGCTTGTAAGAAGAAGCAGGTAATCAGGGACGGTGTCTTTTTTAATATGGGCTGTTTGCATGGCCTCGTTAATGGGGGTGGGAATTGCAAAGGATGCTTAGGGATGAGAAAGGGGCTGCGGTCGGATGAAGTGTGGGTCATCATTTGCCGGGCCATCGAATCGGTCGAGTGGGAGTTCACACAGGGCTGGTTTTGTGTTTTCGCTGATTCCTGCGTGTGTTATTTTCAACATCTTATTTAAGAAATCACAGCAACATCATTCCTTAAGGTTTTTCAAATTTTCAAATAAACCATGCCCACTAAATCAATGGGGAGCTACGTTTAATTCTGGCTGATGTATTGTTTAGTGCAGATATATGGATATCAGGGCAAGTGCTGATAAATAACAAGACACTGCAAAACAGACACACTGTAATTCAGAAAATCGTTGTTTCCATGACATTTATTTCTCCAGTAGAGCTTATTCTTGAATTGTGAAATGTCTAAATGTCATACTCCTTTAATAGAAGACTTTTAATATAATCTTTTGAATTATTAATATATGTTATTGTTATGTAAAATGTGTATTTGCCAAAAATATCACGATTTAGATTTTTTATTTTTTTTTGTCTGTCCGGCTGAACAAAAGCAGTTCTAGTGGGATTATTTTTCAATATGAATAGTCTGCAATGTGCATAGTTTTAATTGAAAAGATAAGGTCGATATTATATATTTTGTTATTGTCAACAACTGTCATAAAAGATTACAAATATTTTTTAGGGGGAATTAAAAAAAAAACACAATAAAGTTAAAATGCCTAAAAAAAACAAGTGAGGTGACTTAGATCTCTGTAACGCTCTATCTGTTATTCAGCTCCTGATATGAAGTAGGTTGCAGGTCGACTCTGTTCCCACAATCCAAAGACACATGTACATTATTACACGTGATATCTTTAAGGCAGGACGTGTCTGTGGAGGATCCGGGTTTCCGAAGCATCACCCTCGGCCTTCTGCGTGCCCGATGCGGCAGCTCCATCTGGTTGCTTCTCACCCGGCGGTGCGCCCCTTGCCACTTGATTGCCATTCTGACAGCCAGCACTGGGCTTCACCTTGAGACCGTTTTTTTATTTTGCTTCCGCCCACTAATCTGCCCCCGTCACTGCCGTGGGAACCTCTTGTCATCGCAACGGGATTCAACCCGGCAGTGGCCAACCTGTGTGAACACGGCTCTCTGTCTTTCAGATAAGGACACACGGGCTCCTCAAATAGTTATAGCGGAATGATTTGTGAACAAGGGATTGCTCACTTGGGGTCTCTGTTTTTACTACACATCTCTTTTCTATCTAATTCTTCCAGAGTGTAGTCATGGATCTTATCCGAGCGGTCGGGCTTGTCAGGGCTCCGCCACAGAGGTGAAGAACGGTTCAAAGGCAGGACGGGGGAGGGAGGGAACCACCGCTGGTGCCGGAGCTGGAAATGGGACGGGATGGGCAGGAGTATTTTGGAGCACGGTGGCTTGAGTGTGAAATATGTAAGCCCTGCAGTGCCAGCTGTGATCTATTCTTAGCGTCCGCTGGTGTTCCTGCGTGTGTGCAGGGCGACAGAAGGCTGAGCGGGGAAGGAGGATTGGTAGGAATGGACAGTAGCTGGTGCCACCAAGCGCTTGTGATTGCTGGAAAGTCAGCTATTTAGCTGTCATGTGCACTGATAGGCTGCCGGAGACACATATTTTAAACTGTGTTGCTGCGGAATTTCTGTGGTGGAAGAAGTCGATCCTTAAAATAAGTGAAAGTAACAATACCACATGGTACACATACTTCATCACAAGTCCTCCGCTTAAAAACGTGAACATGAGTCAGTGTCATCACGAGGGGTCCCACGATACGATATCGTCACGATACTTAAGTCCCCATATGATATTATCACGATACTGTGATACATTGAGTATTGTGATATATTGCGACCGCAAATTGTCCCCAAAGGAAAACTTTGTCGACAAAAAATAAATTGATTGTATTATTCTCGGACCAAAACGTTTAGAATTGATTCAATAAAAGATCGAGACTTGGCTTCCGTGTAAAGCCAGTTGGGTCATGATCATTTATATGTTCCGTGCTGCAAAGAAAACTCCTAAAAGGAACAATGGATTAGTTATTTAGAGGCATTTAAACCGGTTTTCAAGAGAACTTGTTTCAAGAATTTACAAGGAATCAGACTAAGAGAGATTGCTGCTCTTTAAAGATGTATATAAAAAACAATGATAGACATAAAGTACCTGCTTGCATCTCTTAAACAAATGCATTGCAATATTAGATACACCATTTTCCTCTTGACGTTGAACATCAAAGCAGCATAATATTTAATAAGTATTGTTTAGTGCAGATCAGAATTGCTCTTAAATACACAAGTAAATATATTTCACCACTGCTGAATACTTCTTTTGTCTTATGCAGCGAGACCCATTTTATCTCCTAAATGCTGTTTTTTTCTTCCCAATAACTCTACTTCTCCCCAAACTATTACATTTTGAATGCATGTGGCTGCAGCTACATGACCTCAAAGTCTGATGCCCGTAGTCTGATTGTAATTACATTCCAGAAACGGGTGAAGCTTGTGTTAGATGCTGCTGCCACTGCTCTTTGTGCCATCACATGATCTCTTTGCAATCTCCTCACCTGACCGCAGACACCTCGACAAAGAGAATTTCCTCAAAAGAAGATACTGACCTGCTTGTAACTGGGCAAATATTTCCTGCAAGCCAGACAGCTTTGCCAATAACATGGCTGGCTGGGATTCAATTGCAGTTAAAGCACACTTAGGTTAAAGGGGCTCTTTTTGGAGCTGCAAAACAAGGGAGAGAGAAAACATTAATGTTGGCTGCTGTGCTGTTGCAAATTCTAATTATCATGTGTTCATGTTCCATTGAGAGATTATCTGCGACCAATCAGACCGGTACTTGATGAGAACAAACACATTATGTGTGGACTGTTGATTCACAGCCGTTTGTGGCGCATTGATTCTCCCGGCCCTGCCAAAACGGCGCTCTCTCTCATCTCGAATTAGACAGACACCCATGATTTTTTCAGATGCGAATGAGAATTTGTACAGCTCAATTTAAGTCCTGGCTTGCCTCATAGAACAAATGGACTTTGCAGTATAGGAGTGAGACACAAAGGGTTTGATGGAGTGTTTAACAGCCATGACTGAGTGAGCATGGAGCTGCAGGGCGAAGTGTTTAGGCAGAGCGGCGGTGACAAACATATGAACATGCCATGGTCGCATTGTGTGTTGTAAAGAGGGAATAGGCAGGGAAGGAGGACTTGAGTGGCATTACATAATGTATGTGTTTGTGTGTGTGTGTGTGTGTGTGTGTGTGTGTGTGTGTGTGTGTTGGACATGTTAGCAGAAGTGCAGTGGACTTTTACTGTTAAAGCTCTGATTGGCTTCCACTCCCATAAGCAAACAGATTAGAGACAGCAGCCAGGTGAGTTGCAGGTTGAAACCTGTTCAGGTGTGACCGATGCTGAAGTCCACACACACACACACACACACACACACACACACACACACACACACACACACACACACACACACACACACACACACTTACACGTACACATCTGCAGACAGAGGCATCTGCGCTTTCCAGTTTTTCTCCTTTTTATATTTTGTTTATCTGGTGTGTAATGAAACAAGGAGAAGTCATGCTGATTTATGCAGCGCTGTCATTTGATCTGAAATGCCATCCCCGTGGAAAAAATCAATGCAGGAAATTACAAGCCAAATTAGATATTTTTCATACTGCTTATGCTCCATTTGCCCAATTCCAGGAACAATCAGACTATTAACTACTTGTAGGCATTTCAGACGCCTCCATGCAGGGCTAATTGTACAATTACTGCGTTGAATTCTCTCATTCTCTCGCTGCAGAAAGTCAGTGGGTAACCCTATACCACAATGTTCATATCTTGGCTCCTGGTAATCCCAGGATTTTCCTGACGCATGTATGACATGCTTGATAATATCTTCAGCCAAATTTGAGCTTATAAATTCCAGCTTTGAGGGAACAAACGGAGGTGTAGTTGTGCTCAGGAGAGACAACGCGCATCCCGAGACGTCCACGACGCTCCTTTGTGATTTTTTTGTGAGTAAAGTAACCACAGAAGTGCTTGAAATATTATATTTCCACTGTAGCCCTGGAGACAGAAATCTCTAAAATTGAATACCTTGCTGAATTCCTATGGATGTTGTACGTTGCCTAGCGACGGTTTTTACTTTTTCTCTCCGTCTTGTGTTTTTCCTTCTTTACGATCCTCCGTTTTTTCTTTTCTTTGTGTCTTTCGCTCATTCCCAGCTCCCCGTGGCTTGTCACGGTTGATTAAGTTACACCGGAGACACTAGTAAAGCAGAGACTGGTTTATTTATTTGCACGTTAATAATTTAGGCTAAGCAGGGCCACTGCTTTAGCCGGTCCCATCACGCTTTAAAAGCGGCCTGACGCTGCAGCTTTGTGCTGCTTTATTTGCCAAATGGCTGGGGATCCTGTCAGCTCTTTTTCCGGCGCTGCAGTGCACTGGACGCGGTGTCTCGCCGTCCTCATTGGTCTTCCTGCCGCCGTCGCCTCCCGCCTCTCTTTGTGTCAGGTGAGAAGTCGTGGCTTGATGGAGGCTTTCTGCAGCGTGATTGGCAGCTCTATCCGTCACTCAGCCCTGGGGACTCGGCGCTGCTCTAATTAGGTCGCTTGGCTTGCTCACCTCCCAGGGCTGGATGCTGCGGCGGAACACAGATCAAATGACGGTCCCCTTGTTTTGTAGGGACTTGAATAGGTGGCGGCAGAAGGCGGAGGAAAAGCATCTGTTTAGTGGCTGCGGGCCCCAGAGGCCTTCCTTCTACACCTGTTTGGTGCTTTTGTTTGCTCTCGCTCGCAGACAAGTGCAGTAATGTGCATCGCTCTTCATTTGCGGTGGAAAATGCCAGAGGGAGCGCGATTCCTGGCGGGTTAATTTGATTTCAACGGGTTAATTGATGAAGGGGGAGCCGTTGCCTGTTCTGATTTCTGCCACCGGCTCTTCTAACTGGTGACTCCTCACGGCCGACTTAGAAACACGGCCACCTTCATTATCTTTGTTCATCGTGGTCCCTCCCCCCCCCCTCCCACTTGTTTCTTCATTAAACCTGCCAGTTCTGATGCTTTCAAAAAAAGTTGTTAAAATCCCTAATATCTCACTCCTGGTTGGAGGTGTCTAGTGGTAACAACAGGTGTGGTTTAATATGATGGAAAACTCTTTGAGAAACTATCAGGATGATAACAGAAGAGCAATCTGTTGTATCTGTTCACAGTGCGGCCGAACAAACTCATCTCACTTTAATAAAGAAGTCAATCTCGTGTCTTTTCCTCTCGCCGTGAGCATCCACCATCAGACGTCTTGCAGTGAACAGTGCGAGTGTTTCCACACAACAGAAGAGAGCCGGTTGGTTATTTTTAAACTAGTCTCGGTTGTTTAAGTTTTTCCAAAATGACAGTTGTCTTGTTTAGTTGATGTATTTATTTTGTGCACCAACTCATTTCATCTTCCTGCTTCACAGTAAACGGTGAATGCCGGATGACATGTTTTCAATGTATTGTTGTTTTCTTGGGTTGAATTGAGCGTGAAAAATGGCCACTAACAATGAAACCCACATTACACAACATGTAAATTACATTATTGAAAGAAGCAGACCATAAATAGTGTCAAAAAATCTATTTGATTTATTGAATATTGTACGGATTGTAACTTTTAAACTAAAGTGTTTCTGCTGAAACTTCATATAAGTTGTATTGGGTCAATTCTCTCACAGTGTTTGTTAGAATACAATCAATTGTGGCTTGTTCTTTGACGTCGAACCAAAGAGAGATGGAGAGTGTTGCATTGTGTCTGACGAAGACCACGAGTCTTATCGGAAGACTCTCAGCTGGCATCACAAAGCCCACCCCAAGTATTGGCAGCTTGTCAAGCGTCTAAACTGATTTGACGCTGATGAGAAAGCTATGCCACTCTGACAGAATAAGTGTTTCACTTGTGACAGAGTAGGTAAAACTGCTGATACAAGCTGTCTCTCAATTGCCTAAAGTGCCTCCTTTGTCAGACTATCATACTGCCAGGCTCTTACGCCGGTGTGAGATTCCTACAGAAGCGGGATCTCTCCTGGATGGCGTTCTCATGCGCGCTCTGTCGGCTTTGATATCGCACTCGACTCACTAGAGTCCACTTAGATGAAAATGTTCCCATGAGCTGCAATTCTGATATGAAATTATCCTGAATGAAGCTTAAACATATGCATACAAACAGATTAAATGCACTTTTTTTCCCTGAGTGTTTTCTGTAAACACTGTCTGTCATTTCTCTTTTAGTCGACGTTGCATATTTATGGAAGCATTATCAAAAAGTCATTTGTCTCGAAAGTGAATGGACGCGCTCTACATGTTTGGATGTGCTGTCATTACATGCCTGTCTCTGTCCCCGGCAGCTGCTCAGCCTCGTCTGTGTGGAAGACGTCCAACACAAACATACGTTCAGCTGCACGTTGGGAAGTTTAGGAGGTCCGCTCGAAAGGTCCCGCCAGTTTTTTCTGAGAAAGAACAGGAGGAGAGAAAATATTTTCAGTCTGCGGGAGCGTTCATGCAAAGTGCATGTCAAGTGTGTTTTCCTCTCCGCGTTGCTATCGAAGTAGCGTCGGTTTCCTCTGCATTGTAAAGCTGTACGCTTGAAACAATAAGCAGTATGACGAACCTTTTGGATTCTACTTTCTGTCGAGGTCACATGGTCCATCCAGTGCTTTCTGTTTGAGCATTGTACGCCAAAGATTAAAGCTCTGACTTCCATATTTCCTCTTGATTGCAAGCACATGTCTGGCGCCCGGAGGTTGACCTCTGGTTGGAATACAGATTACGTTTTTTCCCCAAGCTGGAGCTGAGTCCACCTTATATACAGGAAATTATTTTTCACTATCCGGGTTTAAGTTTAGGTTTGAAAATAGATGTTCAAAGAATATAAAAGCTTTTAAAGTAATAGAGTCCACCTTACCGCCAGAAACAGGAAGAGGGGTTTTAATAGAAGACCACAAATAGAGCACACATTTCCACCTCCTCTGTGCTATCACAGAACATCTT
This sequence comes from Clinocottus analis, assembly GCF_023055335.1. Taxonomy (NCBI): domain Eukaryota; kingdom Metazoa; phylum Chordata; class Actinopteri; order Perciformes; family Cottidae; genus Clinocottus; species Clinocottus analis. Next base: position 2,426,711 of record NW_027175854.1, read on the forward strand.
CAGGAAACATAAGGTCGGCTGTTATATTTTCTCTGTTTACTTGACAAAAAGACATAAAAAGAGGAATAACACAAAGTGGAGAGGGAGAGCGTGAGCTACTCCGGGGTGTATTCAATAGGCATCCGTGACAGTGAGAGAGTGCTGAGAGAGGAGGGCGAGAGTGGAGACGAGTAAGATAATAGAGGTGAGAGTGAGGTCAAAGCTTTGGTCTGTCTTTGGCAAAGGGAGGAAAACGCTCTTGTTTTTGGTCCTGCACTCAATCAGAGCGAGCTAACCAACAGCACAAGAGGCTCGGGGAAGTGCCAGCTTTATTGACAGGGAAACAAAATCCGCCTTCTTTTTCCTCGACCTCTTCCCCTTTTTTACCCCCGTGGTCACTTTTTAAAAGAGACGGAGAACCTCCGCCTAGAATAATCGTTGATTTGCTCTTTTCCCGCGTTGAAGGATCGTGCGGCGCTCGCTGCGCTGAGCACACATTTGCTTTCCCTTTTGTCTGCGAGTTAAACACACGTATAGTCACTGTGGTGACACAAAAATACATTTTTGTCACAGATTAATGAGAAAATCACAGTTGCTTATGCTATTACAATATTGCTGCAGTTTCTACCTGAAACAGCACTTATTAGGCCAGTGCTTGGTATAATTTATCGTCACACAAAAAATGTATTATATCTAAATATTCTGAGCAGCAATTCTGAAACATTCCCCCCTGTTTCTTTCATGAATAATATTGAAAGAACTAAAAACAAATATTAAAGGTTATTTTTATTTGTGGGACAGGGACTGTCACCGGAGATAATAAGGACACGTTTGACAGTTTGCTTTTAGCTTTCTCTCGTGTGTTACAAGTGATAATTTATTCATACAAATGTAAGAATTGGCTGTGTGTTTTAACACTGGTTTTACTGCGACGCCACACTCTCCATACATGGAGGCAGATTTGATCTGTCATCAATGACAAAAAACTGGACATCAGCCGGAAAATCTGTCTGCCTCCTGATGCATGTCAGTGTCTTTGAGCACTTCTGGTCTGCGCATCATCACAGCTGTTGTGCGTGATGCGCGCGAGAGAGTGTGTGTGTGTGTTAGTGTTTGTGTACAGGCATGTGTTTGGATCTGCCCGGGAGCATGTGACTGTAGCCCTGCTCTTCTTCCTGCAACTGTGCCACAGCTAATCCTCCCCAGGAGTTCAGCGGGGTGTTGGGTTTAGTGCGTTACACATGGCCAACAAATACACAGCACCTGTGTTTGAAAGACATTTAGCGCGATAAGTCACCTGGAAATACAACTTGTTATTGGAGGAATAATAGACCTCGGGCCATATTGCTGCACGAGAAAGTGAACGGGTCTCTGCCTTGGAGCCATCCTCCGCTCGGAAATGTGTTTTGCTTATAGTTATTGCACTTGAATGTTTGACCTTCACTGTGAGGGATTATGTATGTGCAGTGTGACACGAGAGGGCTGATATCCGTTGCTGTGCACTCACCTTACATCTCTGATGATATTACAGTGAGTTTGATATTGATCTGGTATGTGACACACGTGTGATGGCTGCATCACACGTGTGTTACAGGATGCACACAAACACACGCACACACACTGAGGATGGACATTTCATTGTAAGAAATAGGAGACACGATAGTCAAGCAGTTAAACACTTTTAAAACAAAAATAGTGTCATGGATGCTTGATTTTTCAATGAGAGAAAGAGGAGATACAACTGAAGGAATTCAGGAAATAACTACAAAAAGCATGGCCATGTTGGTTGGTTGGCCTTTGGTCCAAGACTGAAACAGCTTTGATTGTGGTAAAATGAGACATTTAGAAGATAGAAGATAAACCCTACTGACTGATAACGTGACTTTTTCTCTTGCGCATTGGGTGGATTGCCATTTATGTCACCCTGAGGAGGAACACAGCTGATCTCTTAGCTGCATCATCAGGTCAACATTTTACAATGTCCAAAAATATTGATGATATTTGTCTGACTAAATAGCTGCACATTCAATGTCATTCCCATCAGCCTTAGCTGCACTGTGTGTTTAGTGTTAATTGGCTAACGTGTCACACTAATGTGGTGGACATTTGCAAACATTACACCTGCTGTACGGCAGCTTTGTTATCGTGAGCATGTCGGCATGCTCATGTTAGCATTTAGCTGAACGCATCGGCGTGTCCGAGTACAGCCTCATAGAGCTCATGAAAGCAAGCAGGGGATTTAAAAAAAAAACAACAACACATGTCTAGAGGGGATCTTTAACAACCAATTCAGCAGAGAGCGTGATGCGAGATGTGTTGCCTCATAAAACCAACAACTGGTGCGCCTTTTTATTGTGAATACATTTTTTTTGACATTTCACTTCTCCTCGCCTGCTCGTCTCCGCTCCTGATTCAGTAGCGGCAGACAGCTGTGTCAAACAGCGGAGGAACTTTTGACATTGACTGGGAGTGACGAGGCAGTGCGAGCAGATGTCTTCCTCTTTTTTTGCTTTGGAAGAAGCAGCATCCTTGACCTTGTCATGGCTCATTTTAGGGCTCGGCTTATCACAGCGCCAATGTTTATACCTCCCCATTACACACACTGTCATTACAGGAAGGGACATGCTTGTAATTATGGGTGCAGTCTGCAGTCAGGTGGGTGTTCATGGGGGGTCATGGACATACCTTGATGCACACACACTTATAAGATGCTGCGGTGTGTGTGTGTGTGTGTGTGTGTTTCTAGAACATGCACAGACTTCCTCAAAAGCAAGGTTTTGGCGAGATTCTGGATTCTGGACACTGAAAACACACACAAGCGTAGTTGGTCTCTCTCTCTCTCTCTCTCTCTCTCTCTCTCTCTCTCTCTCTCTCTCTCTCTCTCTCTCTCTCTCTCTCCGGTCATCAAAGCCGTGGAGCCTCCTTTTCTTCACCCACTCAAAGACAGTGCAGGCTTTGATTATCTTGGAGCTGCTCCTTTCTACCTGTACCCGTGTTAAAAAATGGGTCAGTATTTTTTTTTTTGTCTCTCCGTCTGTCTCGGGTGTCTTGGCGCCCGAGCCAGTGTGTGCCAAACGTGATCCTCACAGCTGGGTGAACATAGGGGAGGAGGGCAGCGCAACGCACCGCGATACCTCCACTCCCCCCGCCAGCCCCCCCCCCCCCCCCCACCCCCGCCTGCCAAATCTCCGTCCTGTTCAACAATGCCTTTTGTGCGGCTCGACTCATTCATGCAGAAATACAAACACAAGGACACAAACAAACATGAAATAAGAGTTTTTCCAAAGCACACATGAGCATCACAGGGGTACCAACCTGTCTGTGTGTGTGTGTGTGTGTGTGTGTGTGTGTGTGTGTGTGTGTGTGTGTGCATATGTGTGCTCATTTACAAAATGTACAATCATGGAAGTAAAAGTCACTAAATGTGTAATGCTGGAGAGCCTCCAGTCGGCTGTAGTCAACATAAACATAATCATCCCATCGGATTACATGGAGAAGATGTCAGCTGTCGTTGACCCCCAACATGTCTTCCTCTCCTCGCGCCTCCCTCTCTGCAGCTCCTTTCTCTATTGCAATGCTCTTCCTCCTGCTGTAGTTAATTCCCTGCATTTCACTCAAGGCCTCCTTTTATGTCTCGCCGTCACTCCCCGCCTCTTCTCTCCACACACTTTATCGTATCTTTACAGCAGCTAGTGAAGGTTTCGGTTAAATAACAACACAACAGGGAGATGTTAACTATGTTGAAACATTTACACGAGGATCATAGCCGTGTAAACAGGGAGCCAGTGAAAATATAACATAATTGGACAGAAGCAGCGCAGCTATTGATTGAGTCAGCATTGTCTGCTGCTCTCTTTCATGTGCGAGAAATCTATGTTTACTGAAGTGCAATACTTCAAGGTTAACACAGCACTAATAAGGCTGCTATCACTTAATGGATTCATGCATAAGGGCTGTGGTTCTTCTTCCATCTGCTGGCTGCAAAATGTTAGATAGTGAATTGTAAACATGCTTCTTGAAGTCCTTGATTAACAATAATTAATTACAGTTATATATGCCATTCATGTTTGCAACTAAAGATACTTTTCAGGTTGAAAATATCTACTGATTATAAAAGCAGTACATTGGAGAGCCTTGAATAAGAGAATATGCTGTGTTTTTGCTTGAGGAATTACTTCATAGATTTTTCAAATGATTGCTTATTATCTGTGAATCAACGGCACTGCTCGCACAAACAATGCTGTATTATATTTTCCTGTTGTTGAATGGACCGTTCACAGCGTTAATCATTTATCTCTCTCTCCTCCTCCTCCTCCTCCCGCAGGCGGAGCTGACGGGCATTAAATGGCGTTGCTACAGCTTCCGCGGCAGCGGGGAGTACGGGCCGGTGATCTCCGCCCCGGCCCAGGACGACCCGGTTCTGCGCAGCTTCATGCGCTGCGTTCAGGCCAACCTGCTGTGCGTCTGGCGGCGCAAAATCAAGCCCGACGCCAAGGAGCTGTGGATCTTCTGGTGGGGCGAAGAGCCCAACCTCTCTGATGTCATTCACCACGAGCTGGAAGGTGAGGAAGAAAATGATGAGAGCGTCTTTCTCCTACCCGTCTCAGTTATTCCTTCTCTTCAGCTTCTGTTTACGGTCTGAAAGCTGCAGACTGTTTCACTCTTTGGTTGCTTTTTACTATGTTGCGTTGGATTACATCGACTGAGCAATGACTTGGAATACAGGCGACCAAAACTGACTGAAGTAGTGAGATACGTGTTGTGTTTAGATGTACTGTTTGACTTGTGTGAGTATCATGTACATGTAGTGTTTTTTAGTACAACAAAGCGCCTGCATGTTCTCCAGCAGCTGTATTGTCTAACACAGAGCGGCGTTCACTTCTATGCAGATTCAAGCTGTTTAGTCTGCTGCAGATTCACGCTGCCTGCGCTTTGCTCTGGATGTGTAGGGTGCATCGGTCTAGTCCTGCATTTGAGCCTCATATAGCACATATCTGACTTGTGTTTGCTTTGCAACTCAAGTGTTTATACGCTGCTTCGAGACTATCACTATGATGAAGCACACAGCGAGGAGGAGCTTTTTCCTCACCAGTATTTACTGTGTGTGTGTGTGTGTGTGTGTGAATGTGTTAGTGAAAATTACACTGAGATATCTCACTTGAGAGAGTGCTACTGTCAGCAGTATTGTCCCTATTTATAGAAACATTTTCATTATCTCACTGCGCACGTGTGTAGAAGTCTAACATATTGACTAAGCCTCTGGAAGACAGGGAGAGGAGGAAGCAGGAGAGGGATTATATTGGGTTTGGTTTAGCAGAACAACAGTCATGGGGGAGAGAAAAAAGCAGGAATATTTGATGGAGAGGTTGAAGCAATAGTGAGAATTTCAGTCCTTACTTCTGAAAGCTGACTTGATGTGAAAAGGCCTCACAGGCACTGCAGCAGATATTTGACAGATGTTCTTACTGCTGTTGGGGAGAGCCCGTTACTCAGACTGCACCAGGATGTCTAATGGAGAAAGATACGGTGTACATTTCAATTGAGTTTTCTTTGCATCAATAGGAGACGCCGGGATAACTCACTTCTCCGCTTCGCCCCCCCCAAAAAAGCCAAACATCCAAACCATGCCTTTAATCATGTAATGGCGAACGTCATCCGACTCTGATGTGAAATGTCCTTTTTGATCATTTGATTCTGTAATGCTCACTGATCTTAAAAGAACCACAGAGGAGGATAGCGATCACGGAAAACACACGCAGAGTCGGTGTGATGAGCTCGGTGGCAGGAATTGGGCATCCAGAGCCAAACATGCATCACAAGAAGCCGCATAGCAAGTATGTACCGGTCTGACATTTTGGCATTACCTCACCAATTTGTAGGCTGTCACAGCTGGCAGCCGAAACTGTCAAATATAACTCCCCTTGAGTAGCACGTTGAGATCTAAAGAAGTTAATAATAATCTCTGCTTATTCTCTTTATATTTTACAGCTATTGATCATTTCGGGTTGAAGATGTGTCAGCCTGAAGGATTTGTTTCTATAGCTATGCAGATTGAGGACATGTACTCGCCTAATGCTCAATTTAACACATTTACACGGAGAAGTAATACAGTATATTACTCTGAATCAAGTCAAATTGTTTTGGTGGAGTATATTTTATAAGAAGAAACAATTCAATTTGAAGGCTTTGACTTTTGTACATTTTGACATTTTGCTGGTTTTCGTGTTTATTTTTGAAATTGTCTGATTGATGAATCAATTCACGAAACAGCAGAAAACTGTGAAAATATTCCGTCACAATCTCCTTGAGTTAAAGTTGTTGATGTCTTGTTTTGCCAGCTCGACTGTTCAAAACTCCCAAATATGCTATTACATTCTCAATTGGGATGCTTGTTTGACGTTTTTGGTTTGAAAAATGGCGAAATGTTGTGAAACTGATGAAACTCTGAATATGCCTAATGGACATTCAAGTCTCTGAATTCACCACCACTAATTACCACTAATCAACACTATACTGGGCTGCTATGGAGAGCCAGTGCTAGTGTGAAGGGACTCTTCATCAGGATGACTATCAAATACACACACACACACACACACGCACACACACATGCTGCATACAATTATGACAACACGACTTCCGTAATTCTAGTGTAAAATCTCAGAGGTTTCCCTGTCTCGTATGAGGCAGTAGAAATAGCACTTGGGGTGTGAGAACAAGTTGATCATTGTTAATTAAAGCTTGATTTCCTCCAAATTAGAATCAGTTGTAACACAGGGACAATCTGTGTTTTAATGAGTCTTAAGGAGCTGCACACCTGCATTTCTGTTTGCTGAGGGAATGTTTTATGTGGTCGATTTCTCTCCTTCATGTCGCCTTGACTTCTTCCTCTCTTCTTTCCTCGGTGTCAGTCCGCCCCTCCTGTGACTTCCCCCTTTGGTCGTTACATGAACAAATCTATTGACAGAAGCAAAGTAACCTGAGATGTGATGCGTGAAAACATACATGCAATGTTAGAGCTTTAAGCTTCAGTTTGAAGGCCGCGTTTGCATTATGTGGAAAATATCTTTCCTCCTATTTTGACGAAAGGTTCAAGATGCTCGTTAAATACAGCAGTGGACTCACCACCATGTAAAGTATTCAGTTTCTCCTCCTCTTTAAAACAAAAAGTACTCACAGTCACTGTCTTCTCTAATCTTGTTCTCAGTCTGCAGTATATACAACCTCACAATCAAATGAAGAGGAGAAGCCAGTTAACAACAATAACAAAGCAGCAGATTTGTACAAGAAACTGTTGTTTGTATTCTTACTCATCCGTTCAGAAATGCTGATTTACACACATTTTGACTGAACAGCTAAAGCGGTCAGCTCGCCAGAGACTTTCAGTGTGGTTAAATTATATATATATATATATATATATATATATATATATATATATATATATATATATATATATATATATATATATATATATATATATATATAAAAGCAGTGCAGATTGGCACGTTTTAAATTAGCTGTGAGTGTTGTCTGCCAGCCGAGCAGTGAATGGATGTATTTCCTATGTTATGGTAAAAAAGAGGGTGTTGCCTAACATCCCTTACACAACAATACAAACAATAATATTTTACAGTCAGCTTACAAAACAAGCAGTTTTAATTGCTATTTCTGATCATCATAACATATGTTAACAAATACACCAGCTCAGTAAAGTCCCCTCATGCTGTTTGTGTTTGAAAAAAAAAGTATTTCAACATATAACAATACAACCTCATTATATTTAAAGTGCATTCATCATATTTCAGTCTACCTGCCAGCAGCTGTTAGACAGATAATATAAACAGTGTTGTGACCTGTGAAACTGAGAGGAGTCTCTCGGGGTGAATGTAGTTCTTGTGGAGAGAGAGAGAGAGGGTGCAGAGAGATGGGACGAGCATTTAGAAATGATCTGAATGGAAGTTGAGATGACAGATAAAGTCACAGAGACTCTATGGATTATGACTTTATTTCAAAAATGATACAGAGTTTATCTGGTTCTTCAGCTGAGAACTTTTGAATTGTCAAACAAAAGCTATTCAGACATACTGTGACCTTTAGGGAATTCATTGAGACAGTGGTGGAAATCCACCTTTTAACAATGTTTCCACAGCGCGCATAACAAGTGCTGCTGAGATGTTATTTAAACCCGCTCCAATTAGGTCCCACGTCAAAATTTTGGTCATATAACTGGTCATATTATATATTTATATACATATTTACACGCGAAAGACACTCCGTTTCACTGAGCTGTACAGTTAAGCCGGCTGATTCTACACTCTCAATGCTGCTGGAACATGAGATGCAGATGTATGCCTTTTCGATTATTATTCATGCAAACATAGTAAGATGGTTGCACAGTTTTACAAGTGCTTCACTTCCTTATTTTTGCTCTTGCTTGACAGCTGCTGGCCACGACTAAAAGCTCATCCTTCTAGAGAGAAAGACCTCCGCTGCTCTGGAAGTCCTGTGAACTACCCGCTTTTCATTGGCACCAAGTGGGCCATTTGATCTTTCGCTGACTCCCCTGAGTTAATCTGATTTCATCACAAACGCTGCTGCAAAGAAGAGGAAATAACCACAATCAAATCGAATCAAAAAGCTTATGATTACGGGGGCTGTCGTGATGCCATGAATCCTGCTGCGTGACAGCCATGTAGCACTGCTCTAGTCTAAATAAATCATGCTATTGAGACCGTGCCAGCACTATGAGCAGCTATGATCTAGTGTTACCTCTCTGCTCCTCTCTCACTGTACTCCAGCACTCTCTGATATTGTCTTCTGTTCGGCGATAAGTGTTTTCGACACACTGCGACTTGCTGTCTTGGAATCAGATGGTAGTGTATGTGGGTTAAGTACAGTTTGAGAGGGAAAAGGATTAATGCGTTGAATTGGCTGAGTCGTCAGCATGTTGCCAGCGCAGCCAGACACAAAGTGATATATTTTGGACATGAGTCATAAACATATACACACACACACACAAGCATGTATGCAGGCTGTCATGCACATACACACATACATGTTGTACTCGTACACACACACAAAGGTTAATGTATGTACATGCAATCTGGGCCTTGCTTATCCAGCAGAAGCATCACATGCTCTGTGGCTTCGTAGCTACTAACATGGCAACTGCATTCATGTAATTATTGACAATATCGGCTGTAACCACAACATGTTACTCGATGTCCTCCTATATTGCTTCTATGATGATTATCATGGCTGAAAGAGGCACATTAGTTATTGTCTCGTCAAAGGAGGTGTCGGCATTCTTCGCGGGTAATATTTTGAAGGTGGCTTAAAGGTTTAACATGAGAGTTTTCTGTTTTTATTCATTGTTTTATTCATTTTCTTGATTTTTTTTTAAAACATTTTTTTAAAATTTGTTTTAATAAAACAGATGTACATTGAGTGAGTACAATATTAGTATTACAATTACATATCTGAGTTTGTTTTCCATTGTGAACACTGTAGTTTCAGTGATAAGAGTCAATTAAGTGTCTTTTTATATCACAAAGTAGACAAAAAGTGAGGGCTTTAAACTGATCTACTCCTTAGAATGGAACTGAATCTATCTTTACACCTCAAATTACATCTTGTACATTTATATTTAAGACATTCTAGGATCTATTTTTTTTTTTTAGAACTGCCTGGATTTTCTCACGAGTCACTTTGTGGTTGTATCTGTTATATCTGTTGTATTGTAGGTGTAATCACCATTTAACACAACTCCATTGTCAGTTAAACATCAATAAATAAGCACCTTATGTGAAAGCAGTAACTTCAAGATTTAAATATGAATGACAAATCACTATTGGAAAAAGTATTGTCTTCATAACTGCAGAGAGGAGATCTGCTTCCAGTGCTCATCACCTCCACTGGAGCTCCCCAGGGTTCACTCCTGGGCCTCCGCTTCTTCTCTTTCTAGTCTCTGGTCTTTGGCTCTCGCCTGACATCACACAGCTTTTCCTGCTGCTCTGAGACCAGCAACACTCCACCTTTAACTTGCTATCCTCTGACAGCTGGGAGTGTGACACAGGGGGACCGGTGAAGTTTCATCTCAGCCCAGTAGTGTTCAACTGTTCCTGCCTCCCCGACATCTCCAGTCGGATGCTAGCCCGCCACCTTTAGCTCAACCTTGACACGACTGTGCTGCTGTTTTTCTTTCGGAAAAACCTATGCAGGACCTTGCTGTCAATACTGACAACACTGCAGTGACCTGGATAACACCCTGCTCTGTGAGTCCAACATCATCGCCATGATCTGAACCAAACGCGTGTCCCAAATGAGACTATCCACAAGCACATGATGACGTTTTCTTAAGTGCTCGTATCTCAGACAGCTGCAGCCAGACTTGTCCTCTGTGTTCATACAGTTCTCGCGCTGCCTTGCTCATGCTGTACTGACTCTCTCTGTTCTGATACAATTGTACAATTATTTGTCCCTCTCCTTGCCTCCTTTCCTCCTCGTGAAGGACTTACTTTCCAACCTGAGCTAGATGAGCATGAGTCAACACCTCGTCTCCATAACAACTATAAAACCCATTTCGAGTCATATCTCCATCTTTACTTACTTACAAAATGGTCTAGTTTTGATAAAGCTCCAACCATTGATTTTTTCAGTCCTTCTCCGAGGATTTTAGTTTCAAAGGAAGTAAATATGCTATTTTAACGGTTAGAAGCTCAGTTTGATATCCACTTTTTATTATTTACCGTTCCCTATGTACAACAATGTGTACAAAACAATCCTCAAACAAAGCTTTCATTCAATTTGCAGAAGCCCTTCATCATGAACGAAGGCTCAGTCGGTACTCACGGTACATGTGCCGTGCAGGCATCGAACCCTACAGCAGCTCTCACGGTGGGCCCGGGGACTTAAGCATTTCAAATAATGAATCATCGACGTTACTCTGAGTGAAAAGCATCAGCTGGATCACGACAATGGAAATGTTCGTTTTGTTTGTCAGTTCACAAATACACTGAACTTCCAACGAGGGAAGAGTACAATAATATCATTTATTATGGATAAGGAGTGTGTGAGTGTAGCGTTATCTAGTTAGGACTATCTACAGCCCAAAAGCTAAGGGCTGATGACTTTGATAACACCATAGGCGGTACTCCTGTGTGCCATAAAACCAGCGTGTGGTCAAGGTGAATGCAGGAGGAAGCGTTCGAGAGCCATTCACTTAACTCTCCACTGCGTTTATCTATGCTGTATGATCAGAATCATTTCATTTGAGGTTGCTGAAATATATTAATCCTGTGCATCGCAGCCATATCTCATTAAGTGAGTGTTATTTTTCAAGGGATTTAAGATGTAAGATGTGTTGCCCGCATAGTAAAGCTCCCAGTGGCAATATCTATATGTTTTTAACCACGAGTCAGCCTTCCACCAGCCTGAGTTTTCCTTCTCGTTCTTGAAACTGTAGTACAGCTGAGAGGAATACAAAGTAGGGGGAAACCAGCAGAAAAAGATTGTGACTGGAATCAATCCTAGCTGGGGGTGAATGGTGTTCCAGAGACGGGAGTCTTAACCACCCTGTCTCTGAGAAATTATGTGCATACTTAATTCAAGAACCCCCCAAAAAAAGAATTACTAACTAAGAAGCACGGGGATGCAAGGCAGAGGAGAGATGATTTACAATAACACCGCATCTTTAAATACACGACTGCATCCCTCACCTGCAAAGCACTCTTTTACATAACCTTACTTTAAAATGACTTTCAGCATCCTTCAATATGTTTCTGCTGTCCTCTCAGCTACCAGACCAAATGAGAGCGAGCGAGATAGGACTGATTTAAAAATATCCATTATCAGCTCAGCGGTTGGCTGGTGCAACAAAGATATGTGACCAACAAGTGGATTAGAGCTGCAATGCTTAGGAGAAAAATAATCAGAGATAATGGAATTAACAGAACAGAGAGAGAGGGAGTGAATTGGACATGACTTCAGGCACTGGGTTTAAACAAAACAAAAACAAAACCACTCTGCCAAATATGTATGGGAGCATGTCAGCCTGTCTGTCTTCTGTGTCAGAAAGCTGCAGCTGGATGTGCTGTCCTTCATAAACAGCACTGGCTGCCATATTATGTGGAGCTGGAGGGGTTGTGGACTGTGTATGCACACACCATGACTGTTTCTCTCTCTATATATATATGTGTATGTCTGTATGTGTGTGTGTGGCTTGACTGTGACTGTTAGCATTCCTTGTCTGTGTCCGTAATTGGCCAAGTATGTGTGTGTGTGTGTGTGTGTGTGTGTGTGGCCTGGCAGAGGTCGCAAGGTAATTGTCCTGTGAAAAAAAGGTTTGCCAAATGTGTGTATGTGTAGCAAAGCGCAGGAAGGAGGGCTAACCTCTGCCTCCATCTGTCCACGTCTGGCTGTGAACTCATAATCTGGCCTGTGGAGACAAACCCTCTTCACTACTTGCCACCTGCTTCAGAAATACAGGTTAGATTGAGGTTATTACTGTTATGGATCTGCTGGCGAGAACGCTCGGTGAGTAATGTGCCGCACACGAGCGTTCCTGTCCATATCTTGTTTATTTTAGGGACTCTTTATTATTCACAACTGGATCAAAACCAATGTCATTTTACAGCTGGAGTCTCATTCGGGGCACCGTCTGCTGTGCACAGGAGCAGAATGAATTCCTGACATGTGGAGCATTTCATGTATTTTATTGAGAAGGTGTTTGTTGTTTACACCAGAGAAGCGTTTGATTTGTTCTAATTATGTGCACCTGACACTGCATACCTGTTTTAAAGAGGTTGGACTGTCACAGTCACTGAGAGAGAAATGTTACTATTGCATTACAAAAGAAAAGATGCAGCAGATGGGAACTTCAAAGGACTATTTTATTTTTCACCAGTCTACCTTCAGAAATACACCAGATATGATACAGTATTCAGTTCAAGACAGGTATTTAAACATGTACCTCCTCTTCAATTAAAACATCTAAAAGTCCATCTCCCTAAAGGAATAGTTTGACATTTTGGAGAAGACGCATATACTAAAGTGTAAACAAGATCTACGGGGAGTTAAGTGCTGAACTATTTCTTGACAAAACTCCAGGAAGTCCCTGCACCCTGTTAGGAAACTGTGAAATATGTTTTCACTTTAAATATTTTCGCAAAAAATAAACAAACGAGCTAAAAGAGATCGACCTATAACATCAGCCGGTATTGGCTAATTCCAGATTTGTAACATTGAACACTCGACGATCATAAGTAACGGCACAGAAATGTCCCACGAGCTTTGGGAGTCATTAAACAACTGTGTCATCACCATGATACAGTTTTAAACTGTAAAATGTTCCACTCAGTCTGTATCCAGCGAACTCTGCTGGTTGTAGTTTAAAATGTTGATTTTGTCATTTAACTCTCAATAAGAAAGCACATTAATACATGTTCCAAAATGTCAAACCATCCCTTTAATGTGCTATTTATTATTTTTCTCGTGCAGATTTATAGTGACCTCATGCTGCGAGAGATATTCGCACCTGTCCACCTGAACGCAGCATCACATCCACTGCAGCGCTGCCACGGTCGTCTACTCACGGCCTCCTCGAATCAGTGACGGATTAAGTGTTTAGCTGAAGTGCATCTCAGCAGCAGTTAAGTGAATAGAGACCGGTGTCCGTTTCACCTTCAGCCGGGATTCAAACCGGTGATCCTAATGTGCCGGCTCTGCTACCGTGAGCTGTAACCAACTGATCATTTTGATGGTGACAGTGAGCAGCTGAATATACTGTACGCTGTGAAATCTAACCTTTACGGTTATACTGGGGCTGACACATTCTCAGGGCCATCATAATATGTAAAACTTTAAGATCTGAGAGGTAGTTGGGAGTTATGATGTGTTTTACGATTCCATCTCCCCCCCTTTACTTCTCTTTGTTATTTCCCCACTTTCCTCTTCTTCCGTCTCCGCCAACCAGCGTCACTGATATCATCGTAATGATAGCGTACAATGGCAAATTACCAAGCGAAGAAGAAAAATCCAATGAGATTGTCACAGGCGACGCTCCAGAAGCTCTACAGCGTTGCGCTCCCTGCTTAGCATTGTGCCAACGTGATCCCTGCATGCGCAGCAGAAATGACGAGCGGTGCGCAAACACGCTGAACCCATCCTCCCAGGATGCACGCTGAATACTGTCAGACGGAACAGCGAGCAGACAGAGAAGTGTGTTTCCAACCTGACAATGTGGGTGAAAGTGGTAATTTCGTCGCACACGGGTTTGGTTAGGAAGTCTTTTAAGGTTATGACTTGTAGTCATAAAGCGGTGAATAGGAAATGAATGAAAGGCGTTAAAGATTAACAAGACAAGGGCCACACAGGTCAATTAGGGTAAAATCAGGCTGACAGGAAGTGAATAAAAGAGAGTAAATGAAAGTGAAAGACACCCCTGTGATTGTGAAAAGGTATTTTTTTAGTACAACACAGATATTTATCACCACTGGCCTTTTCCATTGATGCGATGATATTATTTTACTGCATGTTGCACTTGGATCTATCCCTTTTTATTGAAGAAATAAAAAAGCACATCTCAGGTTTGAACCTTTGTTAAATCGGCTGAACCTTGATGATATAATTTTAAATAGAGAACACTGTTGGAAGAGCTTCCTCTGATAATCTTATTTTTAATTAAAAAACAAAGTCCATCCCTGATCTGAAATGACTCTCAATCCCCTTTTCTGTGTCAACAAGTTTTACTTGGCATTCATTCTTTCCTCTGACACCCGCCTCTTCCAGCCCTCTCTCCATCCCTCCCCCCTCCCCCTGCTACTCCTCCTCTTTTCAGGCTTTGTTGTGCTTTATTTTTCTCTCTCCTCCCTTGTTTTTGGGGTTGCTTTCTGTGATGTTAGGGTGGCGAATGTCTGCAAGCACGCTCAGTTCCTTGGCAAATACAAGGTGGGGGTGTACGGTTGCCAATCAAGGCCTACTCCTTCTTTTTTATTCCTTCAGGGTTTGTCTTAGGAACAGCTCTCAGAAGCAAAACTCAAACAGCGGGGATGAATAATTAGCCTCTGAATTTTTCCTTGAATCGGAACTAGGTCGCCCGGCTGACACATGTCTCAATAGCGAACAACCTCCCTGAAAGAGGGGGACCTATGGAGGTTATAGGAGCCCCATAAAGGAAGGCTGCTTCACCTACTGAGAGGGACACAGAGTCAGAGAGGCGGAGAGAAGACGCAAGCATTTTGCTTTTTTTCCCCCCGTCTGGCTCTGGCTGGTGAAAAAGTGAGTCACATGTGGAAAGCGGCGATTCCATGATAGCAAAAAAAAAAAAAAAAAAGAAAAGAAAACATGAGCAGGAAAAAAGAGAGGAGGAGGAGGAGGGGCGGGAAGAACAAGAAGAAGAAGAAGGAGGGGGGGGGGGGGGCGAGGGAGAGATGCATGTAGTGAGAGGGAGAAAGGGAGGGGAGCGTGCGTATGACGGGAATTCATGCTTCAAAAAGAAGAAGAAAAAAAAGTGGTTTGTTTGGAGGGAAAGGAGAACATCTGCGATTTCTCTTTGGGCAGTTAGACATGCGACTTGGTTTGTTGTTCTGCGTGCCTCTTTTCCTCGTTTGTGCCATCCTGCCAGAAAAATAAACATCATATACACATATTTAGAAAATTGGTCACTTCCAGTTCACATCCTTCTCATCTCTAATCTGAGTACTCTGAGTGTTCTTGGGCTCGGCCGGCTCTCTGGCTCGATGGACACATGTACGGTTTGTGGTCCCAGATGTTCTTCCAAAATACAAACAGTTCTGCTTGTGGCGGGCAGGAGCACTTTTTTCTCAGACCTTTCTCAGACTTTTCCTGGACTTTTCCTGGAGGAGGAAAAGAGAGCTAGGAAACGAGGGCTGAAGGAAGCAGGCGTGAAGAGCCGAGGAAAAAATTGCCTCAGTCATGTTTGCCTCTCTGTAGATTTGTGGGGGCAAAAGGACTGAGAATCTCTGATTTCCTTCCCGCCTCCTCTTTTTCTCTCCACCCCCTTTTGGGGCTGTCAGGGCGTGGTGGCCTGTGACCCCCTGACCCTGCACCGTGTGTGTGTGTGTGTGTGAGAGAGAGAGAGATGAGATGGTAGGGGTGAAGTTTCCCAGCTGCACCGAGAAAGGGTGGGGGTGTGCGCTTTTTTTCCTTCGCAAGCTTTCGGTTTTGAAAGAAAAGCCGCAAACTGAAAGAATGAGAGCTTTGTGTGTGTTTGTGTGTGTGTGTGTGTGTGTGTGTGTGTGTGTCTTAGAGTGAGAGAGAGAAAGAGAGAGAGAGAGTGTGACACTGAGAGAGAGGGAGAGAGGGGGAGACGGAGAGAGAGAGAAAGAGAGCGAGAGGGAAAGAGAGAGCTGTGAGAGAATTAGGAAGTGAAGAGAATCGGTATACGGTGAAAATGGTGAAAAAGTTGAAGGGTGGGGCAAACTGAGCTTGAGGGTGGAGGAAAGAAGGGAGGCAGAGTATGACATTTCTGTTTGGCATTCCAGACGATCAACAACCTAGTGCTAATATAAAATACAGGTTTGGAAGAATGCCTTAAAACAAACTGACTCTGTTTATGTACTTTTGGAAAAGAAGGAGTCCTTTCTCCATTTTGGTGAGCGAACTGAAACCAAAAGAAGATGAATGTGCTGCTCGCACAAGTCGTTCAACTCCGACTTTAATATGTCTCTATGCATGGAAGATTAGTGTTTAAGATACTGTATGGATGGTGGGGCCAATATTTATTTTGCCTCAGGTTATACATTTCTATTTCACATTTAAATTCCAAGTGCATGTAATTTATTTTTATTCATGGGGGAACTCTCCTCCACAATAATCTAAAAGCATAGTGATAGTACAGATAATTCAGAGTGGGTCAGACTAAAGCAACCTTCTGAGCATACAATAAGATATTATACTGTGTGTATACATATATAAATATACATGGGCAATGTTTTATTTGGTTTGAAACATGTTGCTGTCTGCTGTTTCACTTTGTGGTGCTTTTTGTCAGAATTAAGGGTCTAAAGGCAGCAGGTGTCATACCGTGTTGTAGAGATTGGAAAGCTCTTTGGTGCAAATGTTTTATTCTGGGCTCCATAAATGAAATGTATATGTATCATGTGATACTATGCAGCATTAGGGAAAGGTGCAAAGATAACACAGAGAGAGAGAGAGAGAGAGAGACTTAACTCTGCTCTGGAAGACTCTATATCTTTAGAGACGATAGTAACATAAAGTTGTTAAAAACAAAAGTACTTGGAGCTAAAAAATAAGAACACACAATGAAACATGCTGTGTATAAAGACATACACAAATAGCCACTCATGCACATCTTATTCAGACCTTGCGGTTTTTGCCTGAGGACAAAAGTATTTTGATGTGCAGACTAAAACCAAATTTGTTTAACACCAAAGATGACTCTAACATCTCAGCGATGTATATGTATAATAAATGATTGAGGATTAAAATGGAATGAATGCTGTTGTTGTTTCCTTTGATCCTCCTTCTTGAAGACGAGCCAGCTGCCTTTGATATCTGCAGTTTGTGAGGCCTCTCAGCCGGCGTCAAGTGACTACAACGGCCAAATTGATTTTCTCCCCTGGCGTTTTTATCAGCTGCATAGAAATGCTGATTTTGTGCTGCACTACCCACACAATCAATGCCTCCACAATAGCCAGCTATAGGGCCCTCAGCTGTTTGTGTAAACAATTAGCAATGATAAAGATGTATTTTGTTGATACTGAAAGTCTCCAAACTCATTTTTGCAAGCAAAAGCTACATGACAGGGTCTTTACGTATAATATGTACCATCCTTATTAGATTGTACTTAAACACAGTCCATAATAGTGAATTATCCAAGCTGCAAACTCCGGGGCTGAGAAATGAAGCCAACGCACATGCGGACGTTTGAGCTTTTCACCGACACTACGTCCATATTTTATACAGTCTGTGGACTGAACTTGTAGTTTTGGTGGATTTTTCCATGAAGATTTTTACTGTTTAGGTACCGATTGTACTCTTTCAGTCCAATGTTTGAGCCGGTTGGGATCAAACTCTCTGCCTGGTGATGCCACTGAAATGAATTCCCAGACTTTTTTTTTTAAGACGGGCCGTTCTTTCATCATCAGTATGCGTTTATCCTCGATGCTCTCTTACCACATTTTCGGCTCCATTGCCAGTGAAGTCTGAGGAATTTTGCCATAAAAACCCAGATAATGAGACCGTGTGAGGCCGCAAGCAGAAATGATCATTGCTGAGTTAGAAGCAGGATTCCCACACAACGCTGTGGAAACTACTTTAAGTTTGTTTGTTATTCTTCTTTTTGGATAAGACACATTTTCTTCAACAATTCTAGGTAAACTTTAATTTACACAAACATGATTATGTACAAAATTGTGAAAAAAACACACATGCTCATACTATGAGTGCTCTAAGGACCGCCGTAGACACAACCACAAATGAACTGCAGCCTGCCAAGAGAGACGAGCTCTCCATCTCTCTCTCATCCTGATCATTCGTCTCTCATCCTTGAGAGAGCGAGAGAGAGAGCCTTGCTGTCAATCTCTCTCTTCCTCGCTCTCTTTTCTCCCCTCTCCCCTCTAGTGGCAGTTAGGAAGCCCAGTGGAGTCCCGCTAAGCCTCTCAATAGCTGCCCTGCCTCCCACCTCGAGGCCCATTCACTTCTAATGAGGTGCTCAAGTATCTGTGGCTTAACATGAGGGTCAACATCACAGAAATGTTCCCTTTTACACCGCTCTGGCAAAAGTGATCAATGATACCGAGCTCTTCTATTTTCATCCGCTATTGTTTCGTTTTCATGTGCATCGGTAAAAATGCAAAATGTACGACGAATGTTTGCGCTCCACACAATCTGACAGAAATATGAATTATCCTACTATCTTGCTTTATATCTACATTATTCAGAAAAATGTACATATGTTAAATACTCAAGTTGTACTTTAAAGTGTTTTTCTTTTACCACGGCCTGTCATTTGTGAGGTATTTGGCCCGTGCATGGTACTACTAGGTGTGTGACACATTATTTAGCTGAATGAATGGGAATTCCTAGAAAGCTTTACGTCACTCTACCTGAACGACACTCAAAATATTCTGAGCAGACTTCGTGCACTGGAGGTGGTGTCGCAGGGAGCAAACACCAGCCACTTTGAGTTGCAGTCACTCTTCAGCCTCCAGCGTCACCAACGCTTCCCCTGGAACGACGAGTCAAACGTATTGTTTCTGATCACTCGTCAATAACTTTGGTGTGAACTGAGGCTGTGTGGTTACAGTGCCGGGGGAAATGATGCCAGTCAAGGACATGGATAGCTTCCCAGTACGAACAGGCACTGCCAGAGTTCAGTCTCAGGTTGATGTCATGGTGGTTTAGAAGGAGATGAAACTACTCATACAAATTCAAAGTGAGAGAAAAAAGAGGAGGAGCTGCCAATGTTTCAGGTCTATTTCTTTTTTTTAAAATCTTTTCTATATGAGCATGGTTTTGTGAAACAGTGTCACTGGCTTTCCTCAGAAGAGCCTGAGAAAGAAGGATGTGCTGCACATCAGAGTGACACTCTATGACTCAGTGTTGTGGTTAATCAGTTGCAGTTCTCTGTGTTCCTCAATCAAATTTACAGCAAATTTTGAACACGTTTCCAAGAATTTCGCAAGAGAAAATGCGAATGAATGCATATTTCTGGTCACCACAGTGGTGTGAATATTGGGAGCTGGGTGCATCGAGATGAGCGGTTCCTGTCTTGTGCCATTACGCTGTTTCAGAAGAGGAGGCCGCTCAAAATTAACAGTGGAAAACATGATGTCAATTTGGCACGCATTTGAGAAATGTCTTCTGTTTCGTCCACACAGATTTTTTCATCGATCAAAAAAAAAAAAAAAAAGAAGATATTTTGACTTCTCTCATGTCAGTTCCTACAAAAACATGCAGAGGAGGGTGGGAAATACAAGCTTCCATAGCGTCCAGGTGTAGATGGCCATTCAGACCACCAGCGGTTCTCAGAAACATCTGCTTACATTAGCAAACTGTAAATACAGTCATCCTCACCACATGCAGCCATGCAAACCGAAACAAACCGTTGCTATTACTTCCTGTCTGTTCTTACAAACAGGATTAAATATGAGGAAACGGTAGACAAGACAATCAATTCATGGTGCAATTTGAGAGCCATACAACTCTAAATGTGAAAGGAATATAATAAAAAGACATTTGACTAATAATTATCCTATTACTTGATGACCTGGTCAACAAATACAGCCGTAATAATTAAGGTCAGGCACTTGTCAAACACCTGTACATCAATTTAAAGTGTATTGTTGCTGTCTTGATCGATATTAATTCAATATTGTTCAGCAGATAAATAAATGCTGACTGCAGTTGAGTTTCTTTCCTTCTCCCATTGTGTAATTAATGTGTACTTTTAATTATGTGCTGGAACCCAAGACCCGAGTGGTGATTACGTGAGACCCCGGAGACTAAGTGTGTTTTCATGACAATGTGTATGAAGCAGTTCACACACCTCGTCCAATTGATTGATTTATTTCCCAGTGACTTGTGGGAAAACAGTTGGCACTTAGCGTCCATCCATCAGCAGCGTCCCAAACCCAGAAATGTGTGTGAGTGTGCTGGTTTCTGAATGAGCAGAGTGTCAAATTATGTATGGTTGTGGGATAATTCTGTTGGCTGTTGTCTCATTTTTGATTGTCAGGGTTAGTTAGAGGCCAATGCACACACACACACACACACACACACACACACACACACACACACACACACACACACACACACACACACACACACACACACACACACACACACACACACACACACACACACACACACACAGTCCTTTTCACTGTCAGCACCATACAGAGCCCATCTTTATTTCCATACCTTTGCTGTCATGACTTTTCAGACCTCTGTTCTTACTTCTTTGGTTCTATTTGTGTTGTACTTTGTTTCTATTTCAGTTTCTCCCTCTCTTTCACACTGCCTACCCCCCTTGTATCCCTCTCTTCATGTCGCTAAACACACAATCACACAGCTGCATTTTTATAGCAGGTTATATTACAGAGTACTCTCGCTTTGCACTTGATGTTGGTATAAAAGCCTCAGCTAGATCCTCTCTAGTCACCCTAATTGCACCATCGCCGCTGCATTTTTACAGTAAATACCCCGTGAATTATTAATGGCACTGTCAACATGCTCTTACTAATGAATCACACGCAGTATCACTCCAATTCAGCGCTGGACCGACTGGTGCGGCGCTAAATAAATTAAGGCGCTAATGTGTCATTTCTGTTTTCTCAAATAAAAAAAGAAATGAGAGGCGGACAAATGTTGGAAATATACAGAGGAAAGTTTTTAATCTCTTAAAAAGTGGAACACCACATATTGAATTTGGCCTACAGTGATATCTGCTGCCGGTCTCGTTGGCTTGAGGAGAAAACTTGAGCCGTGGGCAGCTGGTGTTTTCTTGTGTTAACATGATGCATTCAGTGATTCTTCTTTGTTGCTTCAATTATTTATTTTCCTCATTATTTCCTGCATGCCCGTGATGATTGCCTCCCTTTGGAGTGTGTGAAATGTGCATCTTTGTCTGTGAAAGAGATTCCTGTTTGCACATGGAGAGGCTGCCTCCTCAGAGAGTTACACCTAGTCACTTTATACGTTATCTTTCTGCCTCTTTGTGTGTATTTTCTTTTCAATCCCCTGTTCATCTTGCTCCTCGACACAAGCCGCAGACACGCACACACTAACACTTAGTTTATGTTGCATCTCTCTGTCCTCTTCTCATCAGTATGCTTTCGGCTCCTAATATTCTCTCCAGGTCATCGCTGGCAGCCGATGTGAAGCAGAACTCTTGCTCCACACAAGCGCGATGTAGGCTTTCTACAACATGCGTCGTTCCCGTTCATGCTTTCCCAAACTCAAAGTTAAAATTCCCCCATCGTGAGAGCCAGCGATATACAACTGGGTTCTTTTAAAGTCATTGTGCAGACGAGAGAAGTAACGAGGGGGAAGTTGTGTGAGGGAATATTGAGAGCTGCTGCGTTGACACGGCCTGGGCCGGTGCCAGCCGCCCGCTCGTACCCTCCACTTTGACCTCGGCTCGGCAGAGGCGGGGCTTTCCTGGCTGCAACTCGACTCCTTTGGTGCTGTCGGCGAGAGGAAGAGACGATCAAAACCTTTTCAGATTGATTCAACACTCGCACGTACGATGTAGTCAAACACTCGACGAGCGAGCTCTCCTGTTGCTTTCATGTGCTTGTGTTTATATGAATACATACGCTCGTGGCACAACATTCACACCCTGGTCCCTTCTCTTGCCTCTATGCCTGACTCACTCCCACAAGTATGCAAGCAGCTACAGCTCAGTCACCTAATTGATTCCAGACTTTCCCCTCATCCCTTCACTCTCAGTGAGCCTCCTCCTCCTTCTCCTCTTCGTCCTCCTCCTCCTCCTCGCTGTCACTGCTTCTCGTTCTGTCCATCTTTCTGGGCTTTCTGGGTCTTAGTGCCTGCCATGTGTGCATTCAACTTATTTGCTGTTACATACATGTACTCATGAAAGGATTTATGAGTTTAAAGTACGATTGTGCATGGGCTCCTCTCTGTCATCTCATTTTTCTCTCCTTAACATAATGCTTTTACCACACAAGTACATGTATTTTCCCAAAACAAGACATAAAAATGCCTTTCATCTATTTTGAAATAGGATTGCCGTCATTAGGGAATATGACTTCATAAGAGAGCCAGTTAAAGTTCATGTTTGGATGCCTGCTCCTGAGGGGACGAACTGGATGCGATAAGCAGACTGCCAGCATCCCTGACTTCAACCAAAAGTTGTAAATCTAATCTGTGTCCGGGTTGAAATGAAGGCAACGTGAGTCATTTTGCTTCCAGTCTAACAATTGTAAAGTCTGCAGAGTTTCCTGTTTACTGCCATCTGGATTCATGTGGTGGTAATTTGTTAAGAGGCAACGCAGAGACAGGTGTCGCTGAAAAGATTAGGAAACGGTGTCACTAGAGCAAGAGGATGTGTAGGTAACTGTCCCACTGTGACCTTCTATCTCAGAGCTTCTTGCATATTTCTACAAGCATATTACGTATCTTCTTTCTGGAGAACACATTTATTACCTCTGTGTGTGTGCGTAAAGAATACAGAGAGACAGCGGAGACACGGACATGGCTGAGCATTGACATCAGTATGCACAGTGTAAACATTGTGTATAACATGAGGAAAAGCCCTTCCTTTTCTAACCATGTCACTGGTTTGCTGTATGGGGCTGAGGTCAGGGTGCTCTCTTTGTTTTGTGCACCAGCATGGCTACAGCGTGATGCTCGAAGTGTATTTTAGTGTTTCAGTTCATTCAAACGCTCCATTAGTAGACAGTAACTCCTGTACAACAATGACGTTTAAAGAGCAGCGTCCCATAATTAGTTAGCTTCAGGACGAGAGACAAAAAGACGATTGAACAGATACAATTGTGAATAAAGATGACTTTTCTTCCTCACTCAACTTTCAGCAGAACCTTGTGTCTCTCTTCACCCGAGAGATTCAAGAGCCGATACTTAAAGTATGTGATCTGCTGGAACTACAAAGATTCAACAGTGTTTTCCTGCCACATTTCAAGCTGCAACTTCAGCCAAAGAACCCAAATTGGTAGCAGATTTGTCAAGCCGAAATGGAGTAAAGTCCCGTAATAATGGAGGTTCTCCTAACATCCTGATTTCTAGCCTCACTTCCTGCATTGGAAAACAGGCCACACTTTCAACACGTTTTGGTTCCTTTTCTCCACAGGAGGGAGTTTACAATATATACATTTTCTGTTTGGTATTGAGGGCTTTGTGGCTGCAGTAACGCTGGCTCAGTGCCAGAGAAACACAGCATGCTATTGCCGTATTAACAGCAGAAACAAAGACAGTGTAGACATAAGTAATACCCCGGGCTCCTTGGTGCCCTCGCACACTTCTCTTGTTGTGATTGTGATGTCCATGCGAGTGTTGAGTGGGAAATTGGCCCTGGAGAAGTCTGTTTTGCTTATATTCCTCAAATACCTGTCCTTGGTGGGGATTCCCCGTGTATGTGGAGATACATATCAAAATCAAAAGATATGGATGGAAGGGGAAAACAATTGAACTGAACTGTAATATTAAATCATACAAATCTGCAGTTTGATAACATTGTTCATCAATACTCAAAACACTTTTTGGAGGATATGATACAGAGATAATGCTTTCATAATTATCACAATATTAATTTTGCCCTCATCACTCAGTCATCATTATCATCATCCTTACCCCTCTGTCCCTCTATGCCCCTCTGTCTTTCTGTTTTTCTTACAGTCCATCTGTGCTGCTGTGTAATCTCTCTCTCTCTCTCTCTCTCTCTCTCTCTCTCTCTCTCTCTCTCTCTCTCTCTCTCTCTCTCTCTCTCTCTTAATAAAACACATAAGCATACTAAAGCATGTTGCTATGCACCAACACCACGTGTACGACACACACACACTCCCACACACACACACACACACACACACACACACACACACACACACACACACACACACACACAGCTAAGACAGACCTCGGCTCAGACGTGCAGCAGGGTAGCTAATTACTAAAGTGGCAGTGGGGTTTTGTGTGAACACACACACACACACACACACACACACACACACACACACACTCACACACACCTCACTGATAGCTCATAGTCTGCACACTGCAGAGACACCGCCGGACGCCAATACTGCTGGTGCTATTGATCCAAGTCAAATGAATGAATGAGGGAGAGAGAGAGAAATAGAGAGAGAGAGATAGAGAGAGGGGAGGAAGGAAGGAAGGAAACGTGTGAAGAGGGGTCATCGTGTTCAAGACGGAGTGGTGTTACACCTCAACTCTCGCCTTCTCTCCCTCGCAGATCAATACCATCTTTGTGTTTGTTAGCAGGACGTTGTGGTGCTGAGGGGTCACTCCCTCTAGTGGTGTGAGTCCAACACGGTCGCGGGACGGCAAAGAGAGGGGAGAAGAGTTGTCAAAGTGAGAGAGAGAGAGAGAGGAGAACAGAGAGATGGACAAAACAGGGAGAGATAGAGAGGTGGGAATATATAAAGTGGTGGTGGCGACCCAGTTCCATCACTGCTTGTTTGTGTTTGGGTGGCGCAGCAGTTAAGAGCGTTGAGGCACAGGGATGGGGGGGGAAGGTTGCGTAAAATAAACATGCATTTGTGAGGACGTTACCTCAAAAATAAATGTGTATATATATATATATATATATATATATATATATATATATATATATATATATATATATATATACACATGCAAAGTCAGGCCCAGAGCTTGCATGTGCACTGAGGCACTTTGGGAAGCGGTTCTCACACACGCTGCATGCAGTAAGAAGCACGTAATGGTGCAATTTTGATGCCTGATGATTTTGCTCTCACACTGACATGTTCAGAGATCTGAGGCAATTGTTCACACGCGCCGTAAAAGCACAAATGAACTGTGACCGCGCACGCATACCTGGAGATACTCTGTTTTTTTTTGTTTGCACTGTTTGGGATAAACATGCCACATCAGCCCCAGGCATTTGTTATTTTTTTTTATATCTGTGGAGTTTACTGTTTGGAGTGTTCCCACATTCAGTGGGCAATAAAACAAAAGATATTTGAAACACATATTGCTGCTTAACTGTAATGATGTTTCATAAAATATGTATTTTTACTTCCTTAATTAACAAGAGTCTGATGCATAATCAGTCAGTCCATTTTATTTTTTTTCTCCCAATTTCTTTCTTCACTTTGGATCATTACTTTCAAAATCAGGAAGCTTCCTGAAGAAAAGAAGAAGACGCTGGCTTTTTGTCAGTGAAAATCAGTAAAGAAAAACACAAATGATGAGCTTTCAGTTTAATCTAATTGAGGCTGATTACATCCAGTCCCCTTTAAGATCTTTCAAGCATGATGCCGTTCCCTGTAGCTCAGACTGTGATGAATGATGGATCGTGATGCTTTAAAGCCCTATTGCACTTAGCTGTGCATTTAGTGTCTACAGCGCACTTTTCCCTTGGGCCATCTGTGTTCCTCCTCCTGATTAACAGGCAGTAAAAACTCAAAACATGATGGTCACTGACTGACTGCTGATGAAACGACAGCTTTATAGTGTTCCTTATGCATCCCTGCAGAATATCCCCCTTTAATGTATCAGATCATTGTTTTATTCCACACTCCATTTTCTATATTTATAATGTTTGTGTGAGGGTTTTGGGCGCACGCTTGTGCGGATGCTCGACCTTGTTTGCTCGCAGGAGTGATTTGTCACGCCTTGTGTTGATATGGTGCAGTGAGCTGGCTCTTTGACAGCGGCAACATAAACAGGAGCGTCTAATGTGGATGCCATGTTCTCTTGAGTAAGCATGTGCCGTGACAGTACCACTGGTGGCATGTGTAAAACACAATGTACCTTGCTCTGTTAGGAGATGTACACAACCACATGCAGGAATTAGGGGAGGGGGAGGGGGGGGGGGGCAAGTGTGGAAAGGTTCCTTTAAGGCCATTTCTCCTAGTTGTGTGGTTCAGTTGTGTTGACTTATAGGTGGGAGTTGTGGGAGGATGTGAGGTGTGAGGTGTCAGTGACAGCTTTTAGAGTCACGGAGGGTCAAGAGCCGGCTGTGAGTCGAGTCGTGACGAGTGTAAATGAAGATGGGTTGTGGACGATTGGCAGAGTGTGAGGGAGAGGACACAAAAAGTTGTGGGATTGTGAAGAGAGGGAGAGATCCAGAGACAGTTAGAGCTAATGAGCTGGATTTGCTGGAGACTTGGCATTCTGCTCGTGGTGTTTCACTCTATCTTTCTCCTCTGTAGAGGAGCTGGCTCGAGCGAGCTTCCTGTCTGAGCCCTGAAGCAGGAGTAGATGAGGGGAGGGGGGGGGGGGGGTGGAGGGGTGTTGGAAGCAATAGAACAGAGGAAGGAGGAGAAGGAGGAGGGTGAGGGGCGGGAGGGGACCAGTGTTGAAATTGAATGCCAGGGCGCCATGTTCTCACCGCCAGCGTTTCCATGGTTACAGGGTAATTCTGGCGAGTAAGGAAATTTCATTCACTCTGGTATGAAGAAGACGAAGAAGAAGAAGAAGAAGTAGAAGAAGAAGAAGAAAAATCAACAAAGCAACAGAGGAAGAGAAAGAAATACACCCACACACACATGCGCACACACACGCACACACACACACACACACACACACACACACACACACACACACACACACACACACATGCACACACACAATGAGGGAAGGGAAAGAGAAACGGGGGTTTATGCCACCCATCCCCCAGGCGATCTGCCTCTGCTTCTGTCTCTCTTTGCTTTTTTTCTTGTGTATTTCTGTGATGCTTGGTTTGTTTGCCACCACCCTATAAGCAAACACAACACCCACCCACAACCCTCCAGTTCTTCCAGCAGCCCTGCAGGTATACGGCAAAGAACAAAGAGAAACACTGTTAACCGGCCGCCCCGTGTGTGCGTGTGTTTGTGTGTTTTCTTTGGGACGAGGGTATTGGGGGTTGGTGTCGAGGCGGTTGAAGAAATCTAGAGGGCGACTCGGTTGCTCGCAACACATCTGACACACGTGAACCGGCTGCTGACATGTCAGAAGCTCGGGCAAAGTGCAGCTGACTTGACCACGTTTGGTCTCCGGCTGTCTAGATTTCACAGGGAAAAAAAAACAAAAAAGGGTTGAGTTAAAACTCTGTATGCGTGTACGAACCTGAGCACGCAAGCATGTGTGTCAGCCCGCTCACATGCAGACACACTCACTCTCCAGCTAACTGCTGTTGACAACTGCATGGGGTTTGACTGGGCTGTCGCTGCAGCCAACATGACAGCTGTAGAGCCAAGCACACACACACACACACTCACACAAACACACACACCAACACAAACTTCATCTCCAGTGTCGTTTCTGATATGATGTGCAGGTTTTCTCTTCAGCACATGCAGCATGTTTTGACTGAGTGGGCTATAAAGACATGCAGTTAAACGCTGAATCATGTGTTGTTTATTATCCTCAAGCTGGTGCTTGCAGATGTTTCGCTGTCACAGAAAATATCCTTGCGTTTCTTTATTGCCGGGGTAATGAAATAGTGAGATTTATAATTTCCTGATTGTTTCCTCCTTTTCTTCCAGTGGCGGAGGAGGGTCTCTGGGAGTGCGGGCTGTCCTACGAGTGCAGGACTCTCTTGTTCAAGGCCATACACAACCTGCTGGAAAGGTAAAGAAACACAGCGAGAGCTGCTCAATGATGGACACACAATACACAAAATATGAATACCAGCTGCATAGAATATACAATATTTCATGAAGTATATAACTTGCAGTGTTATGGAGCTTTTGCACTTCCATTTATCATTCATATGCAGCACAAAACAAGTGTACATAACACACTCTGTTTTAGTTTAGTGGTTTAGTAAGCGGATCTCATTTTTATTAATGCATTTGTCAAAAGCTACACGGCCTCCTGTGGGCACCAACAAGTGGAGGCTGCTGTGTGAACGGATACTGAGGGACAGTACAAGAAGACACAGTAGTAATGATGTAAAACATGCATTTTAATCATAGTTGTTGACAAATGCTGTACATTAATAAACACGGTAAATGTCTTTATGGCTGTGTATAGCCGCGCATTAGGGTCAAATAAAACGTTTATTAATGGTTTATTTTGTGCTGTAGTGTTCATAAAGAGCGCATACAGGCTAAATAAAAAAATATATGTTTACACTAATTTAATACAATTACAATAACTGCTGCAGGGAGGGTTTTATTCAGAGAGACGAGCATATTGTGAGTTTTCCTTCAGGATGGCTGAAGCCCCCTATATGCAGAATATGATCCATAAGAATAATTCGTTAAATAATCCATTACTTAAAAGGTTGATTAACGAGCTAAATATGTCTTTCATTTTTGCATAACTTTTTATACAGCATTATAAACATAAATATTCAACATGAATATCGTCAAAAATGTAATTTGTACTCTGAAAGTTACTTTTGTCTCTTCAAAGAGAAAGAATGTTCCTTTTGAAGCGAACACAGAAATCCCCAAACAAAAGAAGTTTTGCTGGTATTGACAGACAGTTTTACTTTCCTCCCAGCAGCTTCACCTTAATGAAATTATAATCTGAGCGCTGAATCACTTGCTCAAGTACCCAAAGCTCTCCTTTCTGAGTCAGAGCCATCTGTTAAATGAAGCAGCACATATTTGCTCTCTATTAAGTTAAGCATCAGTGATCATCATAGGGGGCAGGTTGAATTAACCTTCCTATTACCTTGAAGCTAACTCCTTTTATAGCTCACTATTTCAACACAGGATGGATCATTTCCACTTTCTTTTTTATATCGCTCAGACAAAATTGACCTCTGTCACTGACTGTTATTATTAATATGTAATTATTTTTACTATTAGGAACCGACTATGAACAGAGTTTTAAGCAAACAATTACAAATAAAGAAAACATGAATAATTCAATAAACCAAGTTGAGAAAAAAAGCAAAGTTACAGGACAAAGTAAATTAAGTTCTGTGAGTAAAACTTTATGTCCCAAACGTAAAGATTTACAACAGCTGAGTTAATCAGTCGATGCTCGAGAGGCTAGACTTCTTTTTGACGTTCATTATGTTTTTTAATTTTCGGGAATGGACATAAATGATCTAGTCAGAGCATATTGTTTGCAATGTTACGTTTGGAGTGGGACAGAAATAAAAGAATAAAAGAGATGTAGATCAGTCAAATTGTTTTCCAGGGATGTACCCCTGGTGGAATTATTACCCCCTAACAGCGCAAAGCATTTTGGGTTGAAAAACAATGTACTACACAGCACTGTGCCATCAGTGTCTGATTTAATATAAATACACAATTCAGTTGAACAACTTACACTTATATTATTAAAGATTTATTAGATAACTATTTTTAAAGGATTTTTCAATTGATCCTAATTTTAAACTCAAGCTCCCCCTGGGGTGCCTTCAAGTACCCCCCGGGGTACTCGTACCCGCATTTAAGAACCACTGCCCTAAACTAAATACACTGTCAATACCTTTTTAAAGTGCTATACAATCAGAAATAATTCAATGAGAGGAAAAAACAAGTGCTTGACGTTGCTAATAGCTTTCTAAAAGAGTGCTCTGATGCTGGAAAATGAACAGCTGAATTAAGAGTGATGGCTTGACACCTGTCAATCAAGCAAACATGCTCCCAAACATATTTCTCTTCAAAGCTGCTCTGATCGATGTTTTCATATCAACAATGGGTCAGATGATATGCAATGTGACAGGAGCCGAATCTCACAGAGAATTATCTCCCAATTTCGCAGCTCTGCAGCGTCTAGCAGTGTGGTTTAGCGTCATGTTTTGGTTGCAAGGCGCACAACCACACTGCTCTTTTAGTTCAGAGTCAATGCTCTCATCAGCTTATTATGTATGAGTTATGAGTTAAACTCCAAATGGATGCAAATGTTGCTTTTTTGTCTGCTGGATTCGTTAAGTAAAATGTAAATGTCCTCATATCACCTTCACGTGGTGGAAATATGCCAATGTTTTGTGTACAGATCTCTGTGAGGACTCCATGTGGCTTAAACAAAAGGCAGGTTTAAGTTAGATGAGTATCCACAATTAGACATGCATTAGAAGAAGCAGAATTGGCCTTTAAGAGCCTAATATTATAATCCAAATATTCTATCAGCAAGAGTATTTTTTTGAGCCAGCATTTGAAGGAGCTGTCTGGAGGCTTTTCAGCGTTAGCTTCAGTATTTACTCTCAGCGGCTGCGCCGTGGAAATAACGCAGTGTTAACACTGGCAGTATATTCATTGTAAGGGCTTCAGTGAAGTGACCATGCACATTGATCCGATGCACCAAATTGGTATCGGGGGCCAATACTGACCTTTATTAAGCGGTTTGGCGATCTGCCATGATGTAACCAATCCACTTTAAGCACAGTTTCTTTGTTAATGTTCTTCTAAAATTAATTGTTTGGGGTCGATAAGACTGTACCAAAGATGGTGGAGCTGCAGGCTAAAAGCTTTGGAAAGCTCAGCTCAGCTGAGTGCAGAGAAGTCCATAAAATCATTTTGTAATTCCTTGACGCGGGTCAGAGGATCCAGCAGGGAATGCACTGGCACCTGCACACAGAGAAGAGTCAAAGTTCTCAGACCGCTGAGTTTTGTCTCTGAAAGGAGGCCGACACGAGGTGAAGAAGTGCACAGATGGTCGGATAGCCAAATAGGGAGCATGACTGAACGGTTTGATGTCATCACATTTTGATCTGATGAGAGGAAAGGGTTTTTTGGAAAGCTATGTGTTAAAGTTCACACCGCTTTGGGGCGAAGCAGATTAGCAGAAGATTACCTTTTCCTTTTCCTTTGCAGCTGTATTGTCGTGCTGAAGATCCTTCTGGGTCTAAAAAACTGTCTGAGACTCGCGTTCGAATCCTCCGCATGTTTACTCGGTCTTGCCTCAGACAAATAGGACTCAGCCTGTGCATTGCCTGATTTATTTATTAGCAATAATGCTGCAATTGCTCATTGAAAACAAACGGACATTCCCACACATACACTTCACCTCTGCATTACCCTTTGTATATATTTATCAAGACATTTCATCGCACATAATGCAATGCAATAATAATTATTGCATGCAATAACAGAGGTGAATGGAGAGGATTCTGTTTTCTGTGGGTCTTTTCATGGGAACGTGGATCCATCAGATTTATTTGAGGAGTGCCTCTGGTTTGCATGTTCCACATTTTATCAGAAGTGCGTCATCAAGTGTGGTACACACACTGGTCTGATCTTGACTCATTTGTGCCTCCCTCAATACAAAAAAATGTTCTGACGTTGCTTGGGGCTGCACGGGTCATATCATAGCTTCATGGTGTGACGTGAGGGGGTCATGCAATGTGTTGCTTGTTCTTATCACTGTTTGAGTAATGTGTAGTTGTTATGAGCTATAACGAGAAGACGACGTTGTGTCATGTCACGAGTGCAACATTTGAAGACAAATTTCCCAGTGGGGACAGTAAAGTTGATCAAATATTGTTTGTACATTGACTCAGTCGAAGCGTCGTCTCGGTCTTGTGCACTCGGGTCTTGATTATCTGGTTTAGAACAAAATGTTCCGTTTTGCATGTCTTGTGGCTTATTTCAAAAAGTGATTGCACTTAAATCAGACAAATATAAAAACCACATTAAACAGTTTCTACTCGCTTGAAAGCTTAATGTTGAAGCTGTCATTGAGCAACGGTCTGTATTGTAATGGATTCCTCTTCAACACCACCAGGAGCACCAGAAGCATACACAATCACCATTGAGTTGAATCAATACCTCTCTTAGCCCCTCAAGAATACTACTTGTTGCATGATTCATAAGTGGAGGTGCATTATACACGATGCTAAACCATTTCCCGGCTCTCTTTTTTTACTTGTGTAATGAATAACTTTTCTTGGCTCCTTCTTCTTCTTCTTCTTCTTCCTCTTTCCTGCCGCAGATGCTTGATGGATAAGGGGTTCGTGAGGATCGGGAAGTGGTTCTTCAAGCCTCATGAACTGCAAGAAAAGCTGTTGGGCAACAGGTAAGAACTTTCAATGCACATGCACACCTCATTGAGATTTAGTCACCGGACTTCTCCAGGATGTTTTGTGTGCCACAAGGTTCCCCGTGTGTGTTAGTCTGTGAGAAATACACACTACAGAGGTCCATGTGTGTGTGTGTGACCGGGTGTGACACAGCGAGGCGGCATGAATGGCTTTCATGTCATTCAGTTTTTGTCGAGTCCCCTCTCCTTGATGTTCCTACGGCTGGCTCATGGTGTGAGACTGTTAAAAAAAAAAAGGACAGTGAATTGTGGAGAGAGGTGAGTTCTCTCTCTCTCTCTCTCTCTCTCTCTCTCTCTCTCTCTCTCTCTCTCTCTCTCTCTTTCTCTCTCTCTCTCTCTCTCTCTCTCTCTCTCTCTCTCTCTCTCTCTCTCTCTCGCGCACTCTGGGCGAAAAGAGAGTGGTGTGTGTGTGTGTGTGTGTGTGTGTCAATGTCACGCTGTGTAAGTGTGTAGGCAATGTGGGAGACAGTCAGACAGACTGAAACTGAGTAAAAACGAGGGGTGGGTGTGATGACAGTTGCTCAGCTTGTTGCTTCAGCCATTATAGTCTGCCCACTTCAACCTCTTCTGCTCGTGAGGATGCAGCATTCCTTACATCTCTAACCTCGCAGCGCTTAAATGCATATAAGCAGGAAACCACTTAGCTGTCAAATTGCTTATTTTAGAAATCTGTTGGTTTGCCGCTGAGAGAGGAAACAGAATAAAAACATCCTTTCATTTATGTTTGTCTTTTTTTTTTTTTACGAGATAGCCGTAAATTGCATTGTCATGCAGATGTGTTGCAATTTAAGAGATGCACGGAAAGCTCTCGGTCTAGAAAGCTGCTGACACGAGTGCAGTCTGCTGTGATGCGCTGGAGCAAACTCAGGTTTAGCTGTTCAGGTGAAAGTCCCACAGTGAGACGGACCAGGTGTCATCTCAAGAGCGCGTGTGTCACTTGGATTGCAAACGTGTGGAGTTCGCACAAATGCTGTGAGGCAGTCTGACGTGAAACTTGTTGTCGCGAAAAGCACTTTCCTGGTAAGAAATATGGCCCATACAGGTGATAAATTAAGGGGAAAAAAAGATGCTCACTGAATGCTTAGAAGAAAAAAAGAGGGGAAAAAATGTACCAGATATAACATGATAAGCTACCACATGGTAGTGAAGCTTATGTAGACACTGATCGATCAATTACATTAGTGAGGTAAGTGGCGGTTGTGTGTGTGCATGCATACTGCATGCACACAAGCGCATCCCCTTTTCTGCAATTACACTCAGTGTTTCAGTGCAGAGATTTACATGTGAGTGTGTCTCTTTTGTGCATCATGTAAATCCTCCTCATTTTGACAGCTCTATATGAATATGTTGTCAGCTGGTACGCCCCCTGCTGAGCCAATCCTGACTTGTTCTGTCTGTAAATTATTGAGCATCCTGGAAGGATAAAAAGAGAGGGAGAAGGGGAAAAAGAGAGACGCTCTCTCGAGCACACAGAGCGCAAACAAATACAAATGGTATGCAGATGTCTGCAGCACTGGCCATGCTGTTGCACGCTTGCACTCTGCAGGTGTTGCATGTGTCACATTGTCTCAGGGATCCATGGCATTTTTCCTTTCCACATGTCTCCACTGCTTGCTTGCAGCAAACATTGCACACACACACACACATGCTGTCCTAAATGGCCACAC
Organism: Clinocottus analis; assembly: GCF_023055335.1. Classification (NCBI taxonomy): domain Eukaryota; kingdom Metazoa; phylum Chordata; class Actinopteri; order Perciformes; family Cottidae; genus Clinocottus; species Clinocottus analis. The sequence goes on from NW_027175854.1 coordinate 2,461,009, forward strand.
ACACCATCCCCTCATCGTTCCCAGAATAGCAGTGTTGCCCCACAGTTGACAGTGTGAGCCTTAAGGACCCCTGCAGATCCCGGGCCGTCAGTGTCTTCATGCCATGAGGGAACATTGCTCAGTTAGGCATACACTGACCTCCTGCCTCAGCTGTAACCAGCTCCTTTGTCTCTTCTTCACTCCCACACTGTGCCTTTTATCCCCAATAGGGGGCGCTTCAGTGCTAATAAATCAATGCCCCCTTAGCCGCGCCAACTCCTGTGCCTTGGCGCCACCACCTTTGTCAGGCTTATCTGGTGTTTATCTCCGACGTGTCCCGGGGGGCACACCGAGGATTGGCACATTCAGGACACATCCAAACCACCCTCCTCCTCCTCCTCCTCTTCTTCCTCCTCCCCCTCCTCCTCTCTTAGCACAACACTCGTGCTCTCTTTGTGTCTGAATGAGAGGAAGGCACTCTGGGTTGGTAACGGATTGCATCAGACGCTGAGGAGAGCGAGAGAGAGCGAGAGAGAGAGCGAGATACTCTGTGTGTGTGTGTGTGTGTGTGTGTGTGTGTGTGTGTGTGTGTGTGTGTGTGTGTGTGTGTGTGTTGGGAGGTGGGGATCAGAGAAGATGGGGGGTCGTAAATTAATCATTACTATAGACAGCTGAATGGATGTATTAAAGACTGTCTCTCTCATTAGTTCAGTCAATTCTATGCACAGCAAATACACTACACAGTATATTTGTTAATCGAGGTGCTTTCATTGGCATTAATGACCACATACTCATGCATAAATAATATATTAATATATATTTTACTGTGTAATAGAGATGTCCTCTGGTGGTAGACCAAGAAACCAAAGCAAGTTGCTCTGCCTATTAAACAGTTTTTTTTTAAAGCACTACAATCCTCACTTGACCTGGAAGAAAAAGCTTCTCCTCTCCTCTCCCTCCTCTCCCTCTTCTCTCTCCTCTCCTCTCCCTCCTCTCCTCTCCCTCCTCCTCTCCTCTCCCTTCTCTCCTCTCCTACCCAGGGACCAATGACAATGAAATATTAGCCATCTCCAAGGCAACAAAGATGTGCTGTTAGGCCACATCACAAGGTCACAGAATCGCCAGAATAATACAAAACAACAAAAATATACATCAGAAATATTATTTTCTCATCCCATTTTCACATTTTTCCAACACTGCACTGGGCAGGCGTCTCTGATTGGACCTGTGCGATATGTTAACTGATGCCAAGATGGTTGACTTTTATTAATTTTCAGAATTAAAGCAGCCTGGTGAATGGATACATGCTGTAGAGGAAGGGAGCCAGGGGGGTTTGTACAAAGTCCTCCCTAATATGATAACGTTATTTAATCAAGTTTCATAAACAGGTAAGAACAAACAACAACAAGAATAATTAGCAAGTATAATCAAATATATATATATATATATAATTGGTATCTTCGGTTAAATCTTTCCCCAGCTGCTTTCAGGGGCTTAAACCACTTGAAATCCAGTTGTTACAGACTTCTGTCAAACGAGTTGCGTGCCGCACGACGCTAATGCATTAGTAAGAGTTTGAAGAGTGAAAAGAATGTAAGGCTTCTAAGGCTTACTTGAATTAGGGCTGGGTGTTAATTAAATATGATAGTTTATCCTCTTTCAATTGAATCATATTGTGAGGAAATCTTATATTGAGATCTCTTGATACACATTAATTTGGTCCTTAAGAAGAACAAAGTTCTTAATGAAATTAGGAAATAGTCATTAATTTTCATTTGTCAAGTGTTTAGTTGGAACAGCACTCTGTGGTTTATAAAAAAAACAAACAATACAAAGCATTTTTTACCCTGGTATTACAATAAATAAATAATTACGTGATCAATGTATGAAATGACCAAGAAGATAGCTGGAACATTTTTTTTGTACAACTTTTTAGTGTAAATGTTTCATTTGTCGATGGTTAAATGGTGTATTGTCTTCAGATTTTCCTAGGAGTTGACTTGCGGCCAGCTGATTATAATAATAATAATTGGGCTTGTTACAAAGACTCACTGCATGAATGGTGGACTGACTAAAATACGCTGACCGGCTCGTGAAGACCGGGGGTGAAAAAAGGCTCAGGGTTTGGATTTAGAGCAAAAGGATTTAGAGAGAGTGTTGAGTGAGGAATTTTTAATTAGTTTTTCAATACTTCAGTCAGTAAATACTTGTTAGTATAGCGCCCTCAAGGAGACGACATCGCGCTCATTCTTCCTCTTGCTCTTTATTATCCGGCCGTCCAGACTTTCGCTTCACAATCAACTTCTTCTGCAAACTTCAGAGCGAGAAACTTCAAGATGCTAATGTTTTTAACAGAAGTCCATTATTCAGGTCACAGTGACCATACAAAGTGCAACGATCTGGCTGCTGCCGGAAAAAAGGTCTTGCTGAACATATAAATATGAAACGTACGCTGTCTGCAGAGCAATAGGAGGCTGACGTGTGTTCAGGTCTAAGATTCTCAAAGACACTACTATGTATATTACACTGACATGTGTGTGCGTGGGACACAATAAGAATAACAACTAAAGCACCGCTTTCGCAATCCTTTATTAATATGACTGTTGTTTCACTGTGACTATAATATGTGCTTCAGTCAGCAGTAAAGCACTTTTAGAGAGAGAGAGATGAGATCTATGCAGACTCATTGATTGACTACTTTGCACTGGAGCCATTTGAATGTTAATGTACCAGAAGACTGAGACAGTCTCTCATGTCATGTTGAGTTCACTGTGATTTATTTATGTCATGTATTTGTGTTTTTGAGATGAAAGTTCAGAGGGCCGAGGGCCATCTCTTCATTCACCCTTGATAAATATTTTCATTCCTGAAATATTTACATTTTCTCCTTTTGAAACGTGTCTGGGGTCCCTCTAGAGACGGGAAGCAGAGAACACGTGAGGCGCTGTCCTCCAGGTTTCTAATATTACCAGGTAAAACCACTGGGAGGAGGGGGGGGGGGGCAAAGGACGCAAAAGAGAAGAAAAAACACACAGATCAATAGAGAGGATGGTGATACATCACAGCAAAAGCCTTCCAACAGATCCTCTCCTTCTTTTTTTAATTAGGACCACAGACATGAAGGTAAAATCCAGTATTCACAGTTATTCTTTTGCTGTTTTTCAGGACTAACAAGAAATGCAATTTCCACCGCGATAGGCTAATATTTTTTCTGGGCCTCTTGTGCCTTCAGAGAAGGCGGTGTGTGTGTGTGTGTGTGTGTGTGTGTGTGTGTGTGTGTGTGTGTGTGTGTACAGTTTGTGTCCTTGAGCACCTTTTCCTTGTGAATCCATATACATAGTTGGAGCCGTGTTTGAGCACAAACATTGTGATAGCGACACTGGCTAAAACCACCCACTGGGAGCCACTGAATAATACATCAAGCTAACTGCACGCCCCTTACGCTTGTGTTAATACTGTCACCACGAGTCCGAGAGTTTTTGGTGTTTCGGTTGGATTTGTTTGTATGGAATAAAGTCATTGTGCCGGCACAATGGAAGGACTCTTGGAGCGTGTGGACAGAGGGTGTGTACAAGCGCACACGAGCTATAAGAGGGTAAACATCCTCTACATCGGTCCACCAGATCAGTGTTGACTCTCTCGTGCTTCCCAGAGATCCGTTCAGACTACGCAGGAAGAGTTAGGCAGCTCGATGAAGATGAAGATAACTCATAAACGTGCTGCGGTGGTGGCAGACGTGGCAGCATTTAAGGTGCAGATTAAGGAGATTAATCCCCCTGATTTGAAAGTGGAAGAAAATGCTATCGCGCCTGCTTAGTGCATATGACAACGTTATCACATCGTGGGCTTTTGAGGCTTCTAACAGTGTACAGAAAAGCGCCCCGCGCACGTTTCTTTTGAACTGTTCATTGCTCTCTAACACTAATCTAATCTTGTTTTATTTATTTATTTTTTACTCCCACGGGGTTAGACATGAGAAACACCCCGCCACCGAGATAACCGCTCCTATTTGGCGTGCGTGTGATTGTACACACAGATGCATGCGTGTCAAGTCCGTGATGCATGTCGGACATTAAGCAGCTCCCCTGCTGGCTGCCTGGCTGGCTGGCGGTGCCGTGATGAGGTGCAAAGACACATGTTGTCACATGAAAGCGACACAGTTGCGCCAGCTTCTTTGTTCAGTGGCTTTCAAACAGGAGTGTGATGCAGGTTTGTCTGTTGTCACATGGATTTGTCTTCCGGCGTCGACATGCCTACCGTATATATACACATTCACACGCATGTAATATAATATAATTTGCCGTTAACGCTGGCATACAAGCTTAGACACTTACACTGCATAGGAAGCCAAATGACATAGACACACAGACGTACTCTAAGTGTGTGTGTGTGTTTTCTCTGATCTACGTTCCCTGATTGATTTCACCATAAAATTGTGCTCAGTAGCCTCCCATTAAAACTCTGATCTCATCGATATGTGTGCAGCAATTGTAGTGCGTGGCACTGAATTATTCACCTCCTCCTCTTTCTCTCACACTCGTTTTGCTCTCACTCCTCATCTTACACTGTATCTCCCCTTCCTTGTCGTCCTAATTTCCTCTCCATCCTTCTATTCCCCCCCTTTCGTCTCTTGTTCATGCATCGCCTTAATTGCTCTACCTCGAGCTCACTCGGTCTCCATCTTCTTCCATTGCTTGTCTTTCTTTCTGCCCTGCTCTTCCTCCTTTCACTCTTACTTATTTTTCTCAACCCCCCCCCCCTCCACACACCACCTCTTCCCTCTCTCTCACTCTCTCTGTCTCCTCTCTCTATATCTCTCCAGTTCTGTCAGCCCTGAGGCGAGTCTCAGCCATCACTCCTCTTCATTTATTAATACCTGTACTCATGCAGCCCAGCACACAGCCGCCTCACATCTCTGTCCACTGTACTCACACACATATATACAAAAAAAAAACACACTCACACGCGCGCTTGCCGAGTGCACAAATGTCCCCCGAGGATGCAAGAAGCCCAGTGTGTCCACACACTCGCACTCGCTTACTGTGCAGAAAAATGCCCTTTGTAAAAGGACAGGCAGCATCAATCTACCGGCTGCGTCAGCCTACAGTTTGATGCTCTTTTTGTAGTTCTCCTTTTCCCTGAATCACATTTAATTGTGCTTTATTGCCGCTATATTACGTCTAGGGTCATAATAGTTGCACATTAGTTAATGGAGACTAATTGTCTCTTTGTACACAATATTCATTTTAAACCTATTTAATATTCATCAGCGGTCTTTTTGGGGCTCTGGTATATAAAGGTAGATTTAATTGAGAGCACCAAGGTGAACAATTCTTTATCACCGCGCAATATTGTCAAATAATTCCTGAAATATCAAAAGTATTCGGCCACTAATTCCTCTGGATCGCTGTCTGATTTCATGACAGCGAAGGAGTCAACGACACAAAGAGAGAACACAGGATTTTCAGCAGCGATTCCTCGCCGTTTGGCAAGTGCTGCCGTTTTTTACGAGAGGTCTTGAGGGAGTCGTGTTTTTTGTACTCGCATCAGTCCCGATCAGTGCGCACACATCTCATAAAAAAATATATATAATAACAGAATATAAACAGAATTATCATCACAAGAGGGAAATTAATTTGAATGGATGTTTCATTTGACAGCCTTATTTAATCTGTGCAGGGCAGCCAGAGCAGGAAGTGTAACACGGTGAAATGCATACAATCAATCAACCAATCAATCACCCTCTGAAAAAAAGATAAAGCGACTGATTTATTTGTCTTAAGTGCCATTAGCCTTGTCTATACATAGAAGGTAAATTACTTCATAAAGAATCACTGCAAACACGGTAGATATTTGGAGCATTTGTCTTGATGCTTTTCAATACACTCTTTAATTATTCTAAATGTAAATGGTGACGCTTGCGTATCGGCATATCCGCTCGCTGGACTGCTGGTGCTCTTGACTCACAGCTGTTCCCTTGAGCGTCCCAGTGCAGCTATATATAGCTCCTCATGTGTGTAATGATGCACTGAGGACAAGGTTGGAGAGCAGCAGCATTGAAAGCAGTTTGACTCATGCATTGTACAGATGTGAATTGTGGAGATGATGGATTAGCGCTGTTGTGAGTGTGAGATAATGTGCGCCTGGCGGTGCGAAGGTGACTCGTGCTCGTGTGTGCAATGTATACACGTCAGCTCTGCTCCTCCTCCTGTGCATCATTGTGTTCAAACCACCTGTTATGAGGGTGTATTTTCATCAGGAATGTTTATGAAGCAGAGAAATTGGCCTCTTCTTCTCTTTTTGGGTACACTCGGCGCCATCTGGAGGCGGCCGCGGCCAACATCAAAAGATATTTGGCTCCCTCAAGACTGTGCTTGGTTCTGCCCATGAGTGACTGTGTGGAACTGGCCATTTTATTGAGTTTGATGAACATTACAGCGCAGAAGAAGGTCCAGCTCCCTCAGGGCGAAGGAGATATTGCATAGGCAGCAGGGTAATCACAAGGAGATTACAGTACCTGCTCAGTCTGATATATACAAACCAAGGGGGTAAGGAGCTTTATAGATTAAAAATATACATCAGTGAAGCCATCTTGGTTGTTAATGTGGTGCTGCCCGCCCACTGGTATGTAGATTGCAATAAGGACCAAACAATTCCTCCTCTGTGATTAAAAAAGAAAAAAAGGAGCAATGCATGATGGACTATGCCTGCGTTGTGTAATAAAGCGAGCGCCGCGTATGTATACATGTAGTCGCCACAATCAGTCACACGCAAATGAGGATTTATACCTGCAATAAGGAGCCCGTGTGGGAAATGATGAAGATGATCAATGTAGGTAGAGCTTAGCGAGGCTCTCGCAAAGACACACTCAAATCACTGTTTGGAGAAAAGCTCTCATCATCTGTCGTGCCGCTGCTCCAAAGATCAGCAAATCCGGGTTGTACGTTTGTGTGACAATACATGTGATGTATGGGTTCATTTCCAATTTAAACATCATTAAATGTGATTTTGATTCCATTTAGATCTCAATTCAATTATGTGAACAGTTGTGAAGGGACATGTGCATGTAATTGGACAACGATTATGTTTTACAGTGCAAACCCATATTGCCAATTAATACAATTTTTCATGGTGGGAAAGATATTGTTCACATCTTCTCATGATCAGCTCCCTGTGCACACACCCCCCCCCCCCCACACACACACACACACACACACACACACACATATATATATATATATATATATATACGCCACAGCATTCCTGTAGTGTTTGTGCCTACATGTGGTCTCTCAGTCTAAACCATCACTGTCTTCTGTTTCCAGTGAACACCTCTCATGCTCGTTCTCCTTCTTCCTCCACGGGGAGAGCAATGTGTGCACGAGTGTGGAGATCGCCCAGCACCAGCCTGCGTACCACATCACAGAGCACCACGTCTGCCTCGCACAGACTTCGCTCACACCAGTACAAGGTAACGCTTCAGGCAATTGTTTTTTATCCTCATAGGTTTTGTACTCAGAACAAAACAATGAATGGGATCACGATGCACGCACTGCAAAGAAGTACAACCGGACATTTGTTGAAATAATACAACGTGCCAATTAGGTTAAATGTTCAAATTAGCAGTAGTGGAATTTCTATTAAGATCTTTTACTTTTGTAAAAGTGGCTTGAACACATTATATAACTACTCCACTGCAAGTGAACGACTTTTATTATTGTATTATTCACAAACTATATTTAAAGTTGTAAAGAAAAAGTGATCAATTAAGATAAAAGTTATGCTATGATACTGATATATTCATAATGATGAATGATGTATTAATTGATGTCATTGGTCAAGGTTATTATTGACTAAAGATAAATGTGACTGAGTAAACATAACACGTTTCCCTCTGACTTGTTGTGAAGTAAAAATGTAAGATAGACTGAAATGTAAATATTTAAATAACCTCAAAATTGTAATTAAGTTCAGTACTTGAGTAGATTTACTCTGACATTTAAGCACCGCAAAACAGTCCTCAGGTTCCTGATTCTATGCAGATTATATAAGCTAATGTCGTCCTTGTTATGGTTTAAAACAAGTACTGCCAATCAAATTAAATGAGATTTTTATGGCAACCTTCCGCTAACTCATCATATTAACTGTTCAACACCTCAGTGTGTGTCTTTGCTGGGCAATATGAGGAAATACAGCAACGTTTGTGTAATTATTTGGGTTACTGATTACAGCATGGCGCTCTGGCTTTTTTCATGCTGAATGGCTCATTTCAAATTAACTTATGAACACACGGTGCTTATGTTTGATTCTTCGTGGAGAAACTCGGTTTTACAGAATTGTCGATTAAATCAACGAATTGATAAGTTGACAAAATCGTATGTATGTCAGTCGACATATAATTGTGTCGCTATAGTCCAGCCCTCTATGCTTTCCATTCTTACGATCCGTTTTCATCCGCCTGCAGTTATCCTGAGTCCGTACGGGCTGAGCGGCACGCTGACAGGCCAGGCCTACAAGATGAGTGACCCGGCGGTACGGAAGCTGATGGAGGAGTGGAGCTACTTCTACCCCGTGGTACTTCCGCAGAAAGAGGGAAGTGGAGAAAAGGAAAAAGGAGAAGCCAGCCAGGCCTATGATCGCCACTGTCACGCGGCAGTGGAGGTCATCGTAGGTATGGAAGAAATCTACACGTTTGCTAGATTTAAAAGAGGGCAGACCCTTCGGTCTCCATGTTGACTCCTGAGCTGCGGTATTAGCGGATGGGGGCGCTATTGAAGTGTACTTTGGCTGCAATGATCCTCAGTCATTTATCACGTGGAAAAAGGGAAATGACTGGAAGGGAGGAGGGAGCAGTAAAGATAGGGAAGGCGAGGCAAAGAAAATCCCCGGGGAGTTCTCTAACAGCTTTGTCTAATCAGTCTGATCCCAAAGTGTTGGTTTGACCTGATTATAATCAAACCTCATATGGATACCAATAGCTTTTACATCTAAGACGGAAAGTCTGTCTCGTCTTTGCTGCCTGAAACGATAGTGAAGAAGCCAGCGTGAAGGGATTTAACATGCTGTGTTTCATATGAGCAGTGAATGTGTTGGTTACACTAATGGATAAGGAACCAGTAGACTGCATGTGGTATATAGATTATTATATCCTTTTATTCAGCAAAATAGGAATGAAGGATCGGTTGCTGAAGATATTTTAGGCGTCATATTTATTTCATGGGTATTGCATAACAAAACTGGTCTTCCCAGGTGGAGTGAGGATGACCTACCCAGCTGCTTTAGTGCTGATAGCCCAGGGGGACCTCCCATTGGAGCAGCCTCCACCTGTTCCTGCAGCTCAAGGCCTCAGCAGGGAGCCAAACCACTGCAGCGGGCCGCTCACGCCGCCAACGTCACCGCAGCAGCCCTGCTCGGGTAAAACACACACCTTACCTTACCGGGAATGACATACAGCACGATCCCAATGCTCAGCACCGCATGATGAAATCTCTTCCGCCCTGAATCGTTTCAGCGGACAGCGGCTTCGTGACCTCCGTCTCCAGTGTCCCCACACCAGACAACAGCATGGCGGTCGCCAGCATCAGCCCAAAGCATTCTGGGAAGAAGCTAACGTGTCAGGTAGTCCATCAGGCCTGGAGGGAGTGCTATCTCAACCAGCCTCAGCATGTGTAAGTTCAACCGTCACAGAGTTTGTTTCCAATGTTTTGGCGTGATTGTTGTGCAAGTTCAGTGATGCAGTGGATCCCCGGCGCCCTCACGGATCTTTTTTGGTTCCCAGCAGATTGAATCCGCCAACTGACATGCCGCCTAAGAAGGAAGTGCCTAATGGAGTAACCACGTGGGACTTCAGCGATCTGGGAGCGAGAGCGTCCTGCAGCTGCTCCAGGTACCACAGAGCTGCACCCAAGCTGTTCAATCAGCGTCATATTTATACCACACTACACAGCGGGACCAAAAACAACAACACACACTATCAGTAGAACACTGTAGTATGTAAGTGTCAGATACAAGTATGAACTTTAATAATACCGAAGACTAATACCGCTGAGCACAAAAGAGACGGACGAGGACAACGAATAGAACCTGGTAGTTTTTAATACCCTCAAAAAGCTCATGAAAAACATTTGGAAACTCAAAGCTACATCTTTGTAATAATGTTCCTAAACCAGGTTTTCACTCGTTTTGTATGCATTACTTAACCCCAACCTTGACTTTGTTGCAGGTTGAAGCAGCAGAAGTTGAATCCGACCACGACGTCCACTGCCAACCCCCAGACTAGTGCCAACCCCACTCAGTCCTCCGGCCCGTCATTATACCCTCCCTCCCTGCCCAAACACAAGACCAGTGACAAGACAGAAAAGGCCGACAAACAGTCCAAGAGGCCGGCCATGATCCCCTTCCACCACCGTCTATCTGTCACTCAGGAGACCCCTCTGGAACAAGACTCCTCAGGAGGGCCTCAGCTTGGGGGTCTTGTGGCTCTGGAGCCCTCCATGGAGCCTCTGCCGAGCTGCAAGTATCCCAAACCCCTCTCCAACGGCAGAAAAGCCACTGAGTCCCTTCTCCATTCGCCAATGTCTCCACTTCCGCCCACACTCAGCCCACACCCCCGAGTGCAGGACCCGGAGGTCCTGGACGGGCCCGTGGATATGCCCGTCTGTCACGATGGGGCTCTAGGGCTGGGGTTGATTACCAGCGAGACGGCGGTGTACACAGCTCTGCTGAGGCAGAGGGAGAATGGGGCCGGCTGGTGGAGAGGCTTCAGGACTCCGAGGACTGATAAGACTGACTGCAGACCCTGTGAACTCCCCGCTGATAAATTAGAAGAAGTGAGGACAGAGACAGCCACTGAAGGAGCTCTACTGAAGAGGTAGGAGAGAAACCACATAATGTAGGCTTCTGGGAACAGTGAACAGTGCTACCTGAGCTAGAATCATACTAGATACCAAACATCCACTGTAAAAACTGGGGGATTGACATATCCAATGAAAGCATTTATTATATATGAGAATAGTTTTTATGAGATGAGTTACAAGGCCAAGTTCGACATGAATAATTAACTACTGCTACACATTACTTGATTGCATTTGTCTCTTTGTCTCCTCTAGACTATATACACAGACTCACAAGAGATTTAAGATCTCAGAGGAGCGGGTGAGGGACCACATCCACACTTTGGGCCTGTACCAGCAGCCCGGTGTGGAGGGACTGCGGGAACCTGGGGAGGATCCCTACGACTTCAAGGAAGGAGACATCGAGTACACGTTCTCCTCTTCCAAGAGGTTAAAGGGTCAAGGACGAGAACCCAGCAAGAAGGCCAAGGTAGGACACGGTTTTCAACAGTTTTAATCCATAACGCAGTGATTTAGAAGAACTACAGCTGGATTTCATCTGAGAAAACATCTTATTTTCTGTTGTATTCACCAGGGAGAAGAAATCACCAGCAATGGAGCACTGCCTGATGGGAAAGATGCGATGTCCATTTTTAACTCGGCTCCAAAATCAGGTGGGACATAGCCACCGCCATCAACATCAAATACATATTCTACATTATAATCAGAGCAATTGATATTTCAAGATGCAATTATTGATATGCAGACATTGTCTAAAAGGTAGTTTGTGTGTTGTTTCAGATGAATCAAGTCAAGATGACGGAGCTGCCAAAGCCAACCCTTCTCTCACCAGAGAAAAAGATCTGGTGGTCAACATTTCTGATCTCGACAACATATTTGATGAAGATGAGGAAGAGCTAGGGGTGAGGCATCGTGGTTTATGTACAATATTCAGACATTGATTTTTTTCTCTTTCAACAAACGTCATGTAAGATATTCTGTCTTGACTTATTTCCATTTTTATTTCTAGCAAATATACTCTATTTGACGGTTTTTCAGTTAACTAATTTAGTGGAAACACTGGCACTGATATATTTCAATATGTTTTATGCTTCAATATTCTGAAGCTGAAAACATTGTATCAATTAAAGCTGATCTTTTGACGCAACACTGTTATCCAACCAGCACTCAACCAAGCTACCAGTGTCAACAGAGGACCGTCCTCTGGGGAAAGAAGGGAGAGTTGCTGTACCGTATCCATCAAGTGAGTCGCTTTGACTTAGTGGAATGCATTTCTATCTGCCAGCAGTTTTTATGTTTATGGTTGACGTTCCCAACACATCTTTGTGTTTTTGTCCCATGTCTGTCTCCTTTCAGCAGTAGCAGACCTCCAGAGGATGTTTCCCACCCCGCCTTCCTTAGAGCAACACCCAGCCTTCTCTCCCATCACGACGTACCGCGACACTCCGAGCCAAGAGCCGCCTGCACCCAGCGGAGTGGCGGACCACCTGCTGCCTTTAGCCTCCACCCAGTTTACTGAGTACCGGATGGAGATTGATGAGGGCATGGCCAGTCCCAGGCAGGAGGATATCAAGGTGGGGAGAGTCGGATTGATCCCCATTTAACAGCCCATGTAGCAACATCGTCAAGTGTGAACTGAGGAAATTACGTTTTAGTACGAGAAGCAGGACTTGGACTTGTTAATGACTTTAATTAATAACTTTTATCCATTTAAAACTCTCATCAAGGGAAAGTCAATACAAGGAAGTGTTGACTGGGCTCCTGAGCAACTGATCAGGCTCACAAATTGAGTTGGAATTGTTTCACTGATACCTTTCGCTTGCTAATTATCTATCTCTGTGTTGTGAGACAGACATCAGTACTGACTACAGTTAGTATTTGCACTCCTCCTATATGCTCTTTAACCTTTTTGTCTATGTTCCACTCCTGTCTTCTCTATCCAGCCACAAATCGGCTCCTCCATGTTTGCTCCACTCTCCTGCTTACCTAGCCAGGTTCTACCACAACTCAAGATTAATGAGCAATGCTACTATCGTCCATCCTGGGCCCTCATGCCCAAAATGGAGCATTTCCCTGTCATGCATTCCCAGAATACCACTTTCATCAGAGATGGATACACGTGAGTAGTCAGCTATGACAAGCATTTCAAAATAGGAGATCTTCAATATCCATAAACGTAATTGTCCGATTTTATAATAAAACAGTGTTGTGCTGGGATTCATGGTTTCTGGAAGAGCACTATGTGAGGTTAGCTTTTTAGCGTCACGAGAAAGAGTGCTGTCTAAAGTCATCATGTTTCTCTCTTCCTTCAATGTGTGTGTTCTCCAGAAACATGCCAAGTGTCACAACCCTCTCGGACCAGGAGTACGGCCAGATGAGCGGCACCACTGCCTCTGTGAGCACCAACGCCGGCATCCTCCCGTCTCCTGCCACTCCCCGCTTCTCTGTGCCCACTCCACGCACCCCGCGTACACCGAGGGGTATGAACGCTGCGAGCTCTGGGCAGGGGTCGGTGAAGCAGGATGGTACTGAGCTCAGCTCACCGGTGTCCACGCCCTCCACCAGCATGCCTCTTAGCTCTGTCGATCCCCTCGCTCGGCCGGGACCCTCCCTGCCTGAGGCCCACAGCCTGTACGCTATCCTCCTGCTCTCGGACTCCGTCCTCAACGTCTTCAAGGATCGCAACTTTGACAGCTGCTGTATCTGTGCCTGCAATATGAATGTCAAAGGAGCAGATGTGGGGGTGTACATCCCCGATTCCACTTGTGAAGATCAGTACCGCTGTATGTGTGGCTTCAGCGCCATTGTGAACAGGCGGCTGGCCCACGGCACGGGCCTCTTCCTGGAGGATGAGCTGGACATTTACGGGCGGACTTCTGAGGTAGGCCGGGCGGCCGAGAGGAGGCTGGCTCTTTGCCGGCGGGACCCAACTATGGGTGACCCCAGGGCCAAGCGTGTGCAGGACACAGCCCCCGCCTCTCCGTTAGTCATGATCCTCCTGCAGGAGCACTGTTCCCAGCCGATTTCCTCCCTGGCATCCCTGCATTTTCCCCTGAGCTGTTCCTGCCATGGCCGCAAGGGGGCACTGCTCCAAAGCTGGATGTCTGAAAAGCAGTGGGCGGATGGGAGTGATGCCTGTGTGGACTGTTACAATGCCTTTGAGCAGGGGTTACAGTATGTGGATAACCCCACGGGAGGGAAAGTAGATCCAGCTGTTGTTAGAAGTACTGCTCTTCACTCCTGGCCTCATGCAAATGGTAAGAAAAAAATACAACATACAAATATTTGAATGCTTTATAATAACTGTGTGATCAACTCCCTTCTATAGCCCTACTTATTATTATATGTCCAGCTGCCTTTGTGTGATCTAATCGATGTATTGTTGTGTTTTCTGTGTCTTAATTAGTTGATGTTGTGTATAGAATAATGTCAACTTGACATGTGTGCATCTGTTCATCCTTTTTGTTTGTGTGTCTGCTCATCTCCACAGTGGTGGATATGAACATGTTGTCGTCGCAGGACATGGTTCGTATGCTGCTTTCTCTGCAGCCTTTCTTGCAGGATGCAATCCAGAAGAAGAGATCGGGACGGACCTGGGAAAACATCCAGCATGTTCAGGGTCCACTCACCTGGCAGCAGTTCCATAAGATGGCCGGCAGAGGCTCCTACGGTGAGTCAACACATTCTCGGTTTCTATTCAGAAAACCAATCCCCTGTCTTAGCTCTTTCCTGCATGGAGGATGAGCACACCTCTAAAGTGGCCGTCTGAAATGCACAGAAAAGTCCTATTTAAACCGTAACAAACTAAATATTTAACTTTTTCTATTCATTCAAGGTTCGGAGGAGTCACCAGAGCCCCTGCCCATCCCTAAAGTGTTACTGGGCTATGACAGGGACAGGGACTTCTTGGCGTTGTCCCCTTTGGCGTTACCTTTCTGGGAGAAGTTGCTGCTGGAGCCGTATGGGGGGCAGCGGGATGTGGCGTATGTGGTGCTGTGTCCCAATAGCCCCTCTCTGCTGGCGGCGTCCCGCGCCTTCTTCCAGGAGCTCAGCGCTGTTTATGAGGTCGGCGATGGAAATCTGAATCAGAAGTATTGTTTGAATTTCGTTTCGTATGAGGGAACTAACAGAAGCCGTGACTCCGTTTTGCAGACGTGTCGTCTAGGGAAGCACCGTCCTCTGGCCAAGGTGTCCAGGGACGGCGTCGTGCGCGTGGGAGAAGAAGTGGAACCCGAAAAGCTGGAGGAGCTGGATGTGGACCAGTGGGTGACTGGACCCTGGGCTGGACAGCAGCACGCCGACAACCTCAGCAAACTGAAACTCTACGCTTATGCCTGCAAGCAGCAGCTTGGTGAGAATATTGAAACGGACTAATCTAATGAATCAAATATCATCCAGGCACTTCTATTGCACTCTTATCCTATTTTTTCTAATTGAATTTCCTTTCTTGCAGGTCCCCAGCTGTCAGCCCTTCCATTGGACAGCAGTCTTCTGTTGCCTCCCAAAGTTCAACCTCCCTTAAACTCCACATCCTCAACCCAGCCCGCCTCTGCTGGGCAGCCTCCAGCGTGGGGCCCCGATGGTGAACAAGCTCCAGGGGCCGTCGGTCCCGGAAATGCTTCGACCCCGACTGCGGCAACCTTAAACCAGACCGGGGAGACAACCCAAGGAGCACCCAGCGACTCTAAAGGGCCTCCCAGCGCCGCACCGCCAGCCAACACACCAGCAGAACCCCCTGAACTGTAAGACCCACGTTCATGAGAAAATGACCTTGAATACAATATTACATATTTGACTTAAAGCACAACTTCTTTGTTGTCTTGTTCTCTCAGCACTGCTGAGCAGTCCAGGATCGGCATCCCCACCGTGGCCGAGTCAATGGACAGCCTCGCCAACCCACCAGCTATTGTTATTTACATAGTGGATGCGTTTCTGAGCTCAAATGGAGCGAGGAATGAAGGGGGAGAGGAAGAAGAGGGTGACGAAGTGGAGGCCAGTAGCATTTGGCTACTAGGGCTACTTCGCTGCTACACAGAGATGCTACAGGCTCTGCCTGAGGCAATGAGACCTGCACTGGTACTACAGGTAGGAAGTCTCACATTTCTACTGAAGCCAATCAACACAGAATTCACCTTTTGCTCTTGTGATAATCAATCCTCTCTTCTTTCAATCTTGCTTAGGTGGTACCGTGCCAGCACCTTCTCCAGCCGGCCAGTGGGGAGAGCCATTTCTACCTGCAACATCTGCGCTCCCTGTCCTTCTCCTGCTACTCCCAATGCAGACGTCTGCTGCCCAAACAAACACACATCAAGTCCCTGACCGGCTTCGGTCCTGTGTCGACCGTTCACTCGGTATTCAAGAGTCCGGAGGTAGACATGAGAATCAAACAACTGTCATATTAAACACTGAAAATTAGTAATATACTTGTGAAAAATACACATGCCGATGTGAGTTCTCTTTTCTTTCTTGACATCTGAATTTCCTCCTCCAGCATCCCAGCCCACTGCAGCTGTACACGCCCCCCTTCATCCTCGGTCCGACCCGTTCCAAGCAGCCAGAACCAGGGGAGATATGGGCAGAGGTCCCTCCCAAATACAATGTGCTCTTTGTTGGCTACTGCCTATCACATGACCAGCGCTGGATCCTTGTGTCCTGCACTGACCAGCAGGGGGAGCTCCTGGAGACCAGTATTATCAACATCGATGTACCCAACAGGTGTGGGAAAGTGGTTTATGAGCCTGATTCAACAGTTGTGCTTCCTTATTGTTCTTCTTTTGTTACTGTTAGATAGCACCTATTTGATTGTTTGTTTGTTTGTTTTGCTTCAGAGCTCGACGTCCCAAGGTTTCAGCCAGAAAGATGGGACTGCAGAAGCTGTGGGAATGGTGTATTGGCATCATCCAGATGACCTCACTGCCATGGAGGATTGTGATTGGTCGATTGGGCAGGCTGGGGCACGGAGAGCTGAAAGGTGAGTGATGTTCGAGCAGAAAAAACGGGCTCTGATGAATAAAACTGACTGCTGAGTCATGTTCAAAGGAAGTAATGAGTACCAGTTTGTTGCAAAGATCTTTTTTTTTTTATCCCAACGTGGTTAAAACACTACTTCATAATCACGTTGAGTGCAGGAACTGACAAATACAAATGTGTGAGTGTTCATTTGGAAACGTGCGGTCAGGTGGGCCGTTCATTCAGCATAAACTTTGACTCTCATTATCTTTGCTCTTCTTTGACTCTGGTACAAACCAGTTCCCTAATATCCATTCATAACACCTACTGGGCCACATAAAGGTGCAAAAACATTATTTTAATGTATTATACATAGTTTATCACATGTTCTATCATTTTATAATTCTCATTTTATTTGCATTTTGTTAGGAAATTAAATAAATTTAATCTAACTATCAATTAATCACATTCATTTTTAAATATCACCTTCCAAACAAGTGTTTCACAGATGATTGCAATGAAAAGATGAAGATGGAGAGAGACTAAAGCACAACAAACTAAGTTAGAAAAGATTATATAAATGACTTAATAAATGGAACACTGAGTATATTTATCATGGTAAAACAATAATAATAATAAAACAAAAATAAATACAAAATGTATAAACATGTATACCATTGCGTCCAACAACAACAACTCGTAAGACTAAGAATAAACACTCATAATAAAAACCATAAAACTATAAAAGCCAGGCTGAATAGATGGATTATTAGTTTCTGTTGAAGCATATCAATATTTTCAGCTACTCAGATCAGCGTAACGGCGAAAGCGTTCTCTTCATCAGAGAATAATGTCCTCAGACATATTTCATATTTCTAAAGATCTTTCTGCTTTTATCTTGTTTTTCTCTTTTGCACATGTTTCATCCACATCTTGTCTCCACCAGACTGGAGCTCACTCCTCGGGGAGCATTCCCTCCATTCAATCGGGCGCCAGCTGAAGGAGGCTTGTCGGATGTGTGGGATCTCAGCCGCCGACTCCCCCAGCATCCTCAGCGCCTGCCTGGTGGCCATGGAGCCCCAGGGTTCCTTTGTGATCATGCCGGGTTAGTTGCCTGCTTAATTCTGATCAGATTAATATTTGCAATTGTAAAATAAATAGGCTTACCAAATGAAACAAACACAAATTAGGTCCACAACTTGCTACATATTGTGCTGATAAGACAATCTGTCAATTAGCCACAGCCTGAAATACAATGTATGTCAGTGTGACATGAGGCCGGTACATTTGTGGAATCTTTATTTTTTAATTATTTTTTTTTACAGCTGATTTGAGATCGTGTAATAAACCGTTTTCTGTGTTTCTCTGTCTCCAGATGCAGTCACCATGGGCTCAGTGTTTGGACGCAGCACTGCTCTGAACCTGCAGACCTCGCAGCTGAACACACCTCAGGACGCTTCCTGTACTCACATCCTCGTCTTCCCGACCTCTGCCACCACCCAGCTGGCACCCAGCTCCTACCCGACCGAGGACAATAATGGTAAAGACGAGCAAAGATAACTGTGTCATTATTGTAAGACTTATATTTTGTCTTGAGTGACAAAATAAACCCTTGTTTAAAAAGATTTCAATATCATTTTGTACCAACAGGGGGCATATTTGTGCTAAAACATCTCACAGTCACAGATGGCTTGTTCACAGTACATTTGTACATGTTAAAAGTACATTTTACTCAAATTAAAAAAAAGAACTACATTAAATATAACATTTAGTCCCCGACTAAAAAGAGTAAATTCTCCTCTTCCATCAGAGTATTTTTTACTCTATTCAGTGAATATATTTAACTCTACACAATGATATATTTAATAGATGATATATTAGATACATGCTAATAATTTACTTGGATTCAATTATATGTGTGTGTGTATATATATATATATATATATATATATATATATATATATATATATATATATATATATATATATATATATATATATATATATAGCGAGAGGTTTCGCGTTGGCGGAAACAGAACTTCAGGAACCGTGGCGGGCGTGTTGTCACGCTGTTTTACTCCAATAGATTTTATTCTGAATATTTTCTCTTACTCTACTGGCTTCGGCTGGTAATGATCCAAAATGATGAGATATTACTCCTTTAGAGAAAACCAATGGTAACCCTGTTTTTTCTGTGTGCAAAACATGTTCTAGTTGAATTTAGCCTTGTACTGAAAGACATACCCCTTTGGTGGAAATATTAATCGTGTTGCTGTGGAACGACAACACATTTTGTCCATCGCGAAAGTGAAACATTTTTGGAGCGTGCTTTTATCTCTGGTTTTCCCCCCTCAGACGACATGTTCGATCTGCCCTTTCCTGATGAACTGGAGAACGACATTGGCCATGACATGATGCTTATCACAGGCAACCTCCACCCGTCCCCCAACACCTCTCCTGTGGCCTCGCCAGGCTCTCCGTCCGGGATGGGGATGGGATCACATTTCCAGCACACCAAAGTGAGTCAGAGGAATCATCCTGCAAGTGACCTGAGCTGTTGCAAATGATCCCTCTCACAAAGGAAAATAATGACATGCCGTGCATGTGAAAAACGCATGCTGCTGTACTCACGCCGTGTGACTTGACATTGATTTAGAAGAGAGACTGAAGGCTGTGTGCTGCTCTGACTTTGCACAGGAACATATAGGGTGTGATCAGTCTTGGCAACCTCAAACTACCTTTACAATTAAAAACAAAAACGCCTGTTCTATATGACCTATAGAGTATATTCTATACAGTATAATAAGCCTTTTGATTGCTATGTACAACTGTTTATTACAGAAATGTTTTATTGGACCTATAATGCATACCTCCTCAGGTTCAGATTTGATTTTGTACTTTGATGCATGGAAGCTTCTTTACTGCAGTCCTCGCTGACTGACACACTTTATCAAACAAGAATCAGAATTATAGTTTTGCCAAGTATAATAGATGCACAGGAATTTGTCTCGCAGGCACAGGGGAAGAGACATGTTGACAACCTATATTACGGAACATTTCATTCAGTACTGACACACTGTGGGAACAGTGTGTATCTGTGCAATAACACGTTATAGGTTCAGGTAACTGGTACACATACTTATGTCAGCTGTGTCATTAACGCATTGACCTGCAGGCTACGAATGCAAACATGTAGGTTGCTCTGTTCCTAAAGCCTTGTCTCCATGGGAAAGAGATATTAACTAATGAAACATGTGTTGACTTAAATCAGTGTTTGTACTCTTTAAATGGTGTTCGTGGAGCTTTGTGTCGACCTCAAACTCTCCTACATTGTACTATCTTGTACTCTACAGGGATTGCATACCATATATGAACTATAGTTCTGCGTTTAAGCACAACTCAGAACATAGGAAACCAAATAATAAGCAGTTATTCTATGGCAATAACTAAACTACAAAGGTCTCTTTTGGTGCAAAATTGAAAGAAAAAAAACACATATTGTCTGTACTCTTTTCATGTTCTCAAGCATCACCATGAACATTCTGTTTTTATTAAAGTAGTGAAAGAAGGACAACCCACTCATGCCAGTGCAAAAGGCTTCAAATTCGGAGATGTATATGTCAAAATAAAATGTGCTAGGATTTGAAAGGATCCCAATAAAGGTTTGTAATTAATAACTGGCCTTCACCTGTGTGTGTAGAACCAGGGCGAGCGCTTGCTGTCCAGGGACAGTCCACCAGAAGAGCTGAAGCAGCAACCTCTGGCTCTGGGCTACTACGTCTCCACTGCACAAGCAAATGGACTTCCTCATTGGTTCTGGGCCTCCTGTCCGCAGGCTGAGAGCCAGTGTCCACTCTTCCTCAAGGTAGTCAACACACACTGCGCGTGTGTGTGTGTGTGTGTGCGTGTGTGTGTGAGAGAGAGACAAAGCTATTGAAGCCTATTTAATTTGAGAGGAAGAAATACAGAGACAAAATAATTTGTTTAGAAATGTTGTATTTACGTGCTTAAACTTTAAAGATGCACACAGCTGTTCCATGCAGAGAAGACAGGAATGCTTCGACGTTTGACACCGTGTCCTTTGTTTCCTTACTCCAGGCCTCCCTCCACCACCACATCTCCATAACTCAGACAGATGAGTTGGTGTCCGACAAGACGAAGAGGTCCCCTCACCCCTTAGACTCAAAGACCACCTCGGATGTGCTCAGGTAAATCCTCATGTTGTCCCTTTATATTTCTGTGTCACCTGCTGTATAGAAAGCAGAGTACAAAACAGGTTCAAGCCTTCAAAGTCTTTAGCCAGTGGTTTTATTCAAATATTTGATACAAAACTATTGACTTAAAATATCAGCTCTTCATGAGTAACGGTTACATTTTCATGAATTAGATCACGAACAGCAAACACTTGTTTTGACATTGCAGTGTGTGTTAAGAACAGACAGATTGAAGTAGCTTGTTTCATATCACACATGCAAGCCTGTATTTGATGTTGCAATGCTCTTGAACCATTTTAAATATCGCATGAATAATTTATGAATAATAAAGAGAATATAAACTATCTGAAGTGTATTTTAAATGCCACAGAATTGTAGCATTTGAATCAACACTTGGAAAGGTGCGAGGTGTGAAATTGAGAGAATTTGAATTGCCTCTCAAAGTCTCAATATTGCCAGAGGGGCACGCTCACATGCACTTAAAAGGCCGCTCGGCCGGCCCGGCTGTGTGAACAAAGCACGAAGAAGCTCGGCTCATCACACACAACTTATTTATTTTCTCAGATGGACGTTACTTTACTATGAATTTACAAAGCAAACACTTGTTATTCAGGAAATCAGGGGAAATGTCCTGGATAAACCATTACAATATATATAATTAATGCTAGAATTGTTTATTTTGCAAACGCAGGTTTGTATTGGAGCAGTACAACGCCCTCTCCTGGCTGACCTGTACCCCTGCCACCCAGGACCGGCAGTCCTGCCTGCCCGTCCACCTGGCCGTCCTGATCCAAATGTACAACGCCATCCTGAACATGCTTTAACTGTGTGGGACTTTAAGGACGGCTCCAGGGGGCTGATGGGTACCTTCACTTCCTCTGTGCCTACGCTTCCTCCTTCTGGTCACCAGAGAGCACCAGAGCTCTCCTGACGCTTCGGGTTGGCACGGATTTAATGGCTGAAAAAGAGACGGGGCAAGTCAGACCCTCCCATGCCTGGAATGTAATTAATAGGAAGAGAAATATGCTCTGAACAATAACTTAATTAGTTAACCACGACACCCTGCAAAGCCAGCACAGTGTGTACCTTCACAACTGGTCACGTGTCGGCTATGGTACTTTCAAAGGAGGAGAACAGATGGATCTATCCAACTATGCCCATTATTGACATTTCATAACTGCAGTTACTTCCTCCCGATCAACACCGCATTATGCCCCGCTCGGGCGACACCTCTTCGTGGCATTTGATGACGCATCGGACATTTACAGAGAGGCTTTTTACGACTCTCTCACCACCTTCACCTGTGAAAAAGGACGTCTGTGCAGAGCCACATAACTCCATATTGTACAACCAGCAAAGTGGCATGACTACACAAACACACGGCTTTGTTACATCAATGATGCTTTTACATTTTTGTATAGAGCTGCACTGTTGAGCTTCTTGGGACTTGCAGTCGGTCGATGAAACTTCTACTTTTACTCTGAAAGGGGCACTTTTTTTCCTCACCTTCCAAAGTGTTGTGGATATGAACACAATGGGAAATATTTGACCAGTTAAGGCAGAAGTGTTGTTTATAATGTAAGACATACATTTGCAAAGAATTGAAACTTATTTTTAATATTTAAAACAAGAAAAGGAGAAACTTAAACAAGGCCTTTTTTTCCCAATTGACTGTTAATTGTCTTGGGATCTGAAATAATAAAAAAAAAAAGTCATTTTAATGCAATTGTAAAGATGCCATATTTATACAAATTATATCATGTCATAGAATTTGATATAAATATATAAATATATATATATGAATATACATATATATATATATTACCTCTTCCAAGCAGGCACTTAATGATAAAGATGATGGACACAACCGTCTCTTTAGAAGTGGACACAGTATGAACATTCTTTCTTTTTTTACTTTCTACAGATACTGAACATTTTTGCCTTTTTATTTAATGAGTTTAAATTAAACTAATTGATGCAGGAGATACCGTATACTCTATATTTATAAAGTGTTCCTCCTCTGCTAAAAAACTTGAAATAGGCAGTAGAAGACCATGGTATTTGAACATTGCAAGGTTATTAAATATTTAAGAACGATGCTTTATTTCATTGGCTCTCCCAAATGATGTCAAGCAAACCAATAGAAAGGCCTGTCTCTTCAGCTTCACCCAGTCTGCTCTTTGTTAGATTTCTAGCATGTTTGTATATACACTTTTCAGCTGTGTTTTTTGGATTTTTTTTTTTAAAGCTGTACATTTCCTGCTGGTTGGTTTACTTTCAAGTGATTCATATCAAAGTATTTTTTTTTTTTGCTGAGCTTTTTTGATATACGGTATACAGTAAAAAAAAAAAAAAAAAGTCATTTAATTACAGCCAAGAGGTTGAATTGCCAAGTAAGTGTACACAAATGTACAGACGAGGGCAAGTTTGCAAAAAAATGTTACATCTGTCATCACTTTGAATATCAAACAGATCCAGATCTGTTACTTTTACACTCTTTTTTAGTAAATTATTAAAACTCCTGAAAATGATGTCGTGTTCGGTGTTCTCTTTCGCTCCAAAAGACTACAAACCCCAGCATGTGCTATGTTCTTAATACTAATAATCATTGTTGACATGAAACAAAATATATTTACTCAAGTGATGCACTTTAGTACAAATGCACTTTTGACTGCACCACATTAATCTGACAGCGATCTATTCATGTTCAGGTCCAAATGTAATCCAAACATGTCATGGTGTGATTATATGTAAAGCATCTCTAAAGTACACATGAAGATATTCACATGACTGCAGTTTGCGTGACTGCAGTGAGAAGGTGTGAGTCTATGTTTTTACACACCTTTCATATCACAGAGAAGAGAACACATGGAACAATAAGCCTTGAGATGAATGATTGAATGATAGCCCGACCTTTTTATGGAAAGCGATTTTTACTGACTGGTTCCGTGAAGCAAATCAAAACAATGAATGAAACAGTTAAGTGACAGCTGCCCCACCCGGCTGGTGCGTGTCCTGTTCAACGAGATTGTTTAGTTTCATACAAGGTGTTGGGCTCACTCATTCAAACATAAAAGAGCTGAATAAATTATGATGGAGAGTGCATAGACAAACTGAATAATGTAAATATATATATATATATATATATATATATATATATATATATATATATATATATATATATATATATATATATATATATATATATATATATACACCCCTTGCACTTACCTGTGTTGGCTGCTTCAGAGTTTTGAAAATGGAAGCAAAGGGACTAAGAAAATGGCATTGAGCCAAAGAAAACAACGACTAAGCGCCACATCATTGTCTTACTGTAATCCCAATGAGGAGAACTGAAGACTGTTGGAAGCTCTACGCCATAGCGACATGTTTGAAGTTTGATTTCATGAACTCGTTTGACGCCTTTAATGTCTCTGTTGAACACATTTGATATTAATCCAATTTGGATACACCTCAGATTCAGGAGCGTCAACTGCCCGTTAAGGTTTTTGTGTGTTAAAAGGCCGGATATTGTGAAGGACTAGACATGAAATATAGAAAATGCATTTGCCAAAGAAATGTTAGAGACTACATTAGTTTATTGTGTGTGTAAAGGTTCACTAAAGGTTGTCCTTCACTAAAGGTTGTCCTCTTGAGGGGAATGAAGAGCTATGCTGTTTTTGTGTGGTGAAGTGGGGGAGTTAAAATATGTGATGACAACGGTGATAAAGAGGTAGTGGAGGAGGTTATATTTGACCATCAGGGTCACATGAAATACTCGAGTGGAAAACAGCGTTTTAATAGAACCTAAAGCCCGGTGGACGACGAAACGAGACAAAAGTCAGTACTTGCGGGTCTGAGCAGTTCGAGGACACCGTGAACTAAAAGAGCCGGGTAGCTGAAGAGTCACTTGTCGTGCTGGGGCTGTCTAATGGCCGTCGCAACTGGAGGCAGCGGACCCTTAATTGACTGCAATGTGTTTTCCACAGATGGCCTATTAGGCCATGGCCATTCACCTGCTGTCTTGCTTGCCAAGTGCATCGCTGCAGCCAAATGGACGGCAGACTGGACGAAGGAGGCCAGGCTCTGGCCTGACATGACATTATCGAGAACGCAACTAGAAGTCAATGACATTTTGTGTCGCTTTTTCCACGCGAGACGACAAGGTTGCTAAAAAAAAAAGCCTGTTTATGAGAGCGATTAGCTATTTCAGGCTAATCGTCATAAAAAATAATATTCAAACTGAGTTACATATATTGGAAATGTTTAGAATATACCAGATTAACAGATTTTCAGGCATGAAACTAATAACTTTAATTTACAATAACTAAGTCTCTATAATATTAGTAGATGTGCGATAAGAGTGAACGTTATCAACACACAAAAAGAGCAGAATTCAAAGCAACATGAAGGTCTCGGGTGCTGCCTCCCAGTTGCGCTCGAGAGGAGCACCTCACGTCTCCCCCAAAATGGCGGATCAGCAGCTCCACTTCACAGAACACAGGGACGCGTTTTGGTATAATGCGACTGCTGCTGTGAATGCAGATCCTTACAGAATCAACCATCCTGTCCCCTCCACCCGAAACAGAGCAGAGGTGTGTGAAGGATCAGGGCCCTTCTGTCACTCCAGATGACCCATGAGAGTGCTCCACTTGCAGGCGTGACTTTGGCAGGGCAGAGCCATGTGCTGTTTTGACATGTCCTCTCCCTCTGAAGTGGAGGCAGCTGGGGGCTGTAGCTTCACACTGCTTTGTGGATGCTGGTGAACACTGCTGGTTTTGCTGAACTTCAAAGAGCGAGAGAGAGAGCGAGAGGGAAAGGGGACACGGCACACACACACAAACTGTCTGGTGTCTGTCATGGCGGTGGTCGTATGGCAACGTGGAGGGTCCTATCCGCCTGACCCCTGACGTACCAGCCAGGTCAACAAAGGTTCAGGCGCCCCGCGAGAGCCGTGGGTGGTACAGGTTCAGGGTCATCGCCATCGCCATCTACTGTGAGCGCCGTGAGTTTGGGAGGTTGGAGGACTGATAGCTCCTGCTTTAATTTGACATGACCTCTAACGTGATAGTTTATAAAGTCGTCCTCGCCAGGTTTGCCATGCTTCATCTGTCAGCGCGACAGAGAATAAACACACTGAGAACGGTGTGTTAACCGGTTTGAAAGGAGTGTGCATCACTCAGATAGGATACGATTGTCCTTAGAATGTCATATCAAATAGATAATGATGGTTCTGGAGAGGCGAAATGATCCCAATTTGCATCTGTGCATCACATGAATCACCGTCCATCCTCAGGTCAACATCCATAGAGACGTAGGAGGTCGACTCCCATAAACAACTTTATTATTATGGTTCTTTAAGAGGCCGCCTTTGTCTTTGTCGTCTCTAGACTTTTGCCACTAGCCTGACATACATATATATATATATATATATATATATATATATATATATATATATATATATATTAAACACAAAGTTATAAAACATAATGTAATGTATTTCTTACCTTTGAGTGTTGTATTCTTTTGTTGTATATAAAGTAAGTATATATAAGTATTAAAGTAAGTATTAAAAAAAACATAATGTCATTTTTAAAACTTAACAGATTCTTTCCGAAAAGACAGATGATGATCATAATCAACCCCTCAAAAACATGCTCATCTTCCCCATCTTAAATCTGGTCTAACAACACCACTGTGTGTCTATTTACTCCATGATGGGCTTATGTTTAAATATCATCCCCTCGCATAAACATAAAAGGTCAGTTGCAGTTACTGAGTCACTCGTTTCCATCAGTGCCCTGACTTTCCTGCCCGGCCAGCTCCAGCCAAACATCCTCAGCCATCTTCCAGATGGCTCCGAGGAAATTCAGCTCTTGGCGCAGCTTACACTCTACGCAGAGAGCCATCAACAGCTTTTGTTTAAAGGGTCCCCGCTGCAGCGACAGAACATCTGCCAACTCAGCACGGCAGCCTGTTCGGAAACATCTGATTTTGTCGAGGAGTGCTTTCCATCCACGGCTTCTGCATTTGCATAAATAGTTTTTGTTAGAAGGGGGCCGCCGAAAGGAGCACGCCGACTTTGCGATTCCCCTTCCTGTAAATCTCTCATTGCGGGGCATTACATCCTTCAAGCCCAACGAGAACTCCACTTAACACTTTAGCCAACGTAAATAGAGGAAGATAAAAGCTCAGCGGACTTCAAAGCGGTCCCCGTGAGCCCCTCTTCTGAAACATCAAAACGCAAGGGAGCAAACAATCTGCATTTATGTTGAATATAGAAAGTTTGAAGGACATTAATCCCCTTGATGACTGTATGCCACGGGCCATCCAGGAAGGCTGAGTGGGGAGCGTCGGGCCGAGAAGAAAGCCGAGGATGAGGACTGCAATTTTGTGAATTAGGGGAATGTTTCTCAGCGGAGCAAAACGTGTTGATGAACTGGAATTATTCAATCGTAATCGGTGACACCGATATGCAATACGGAGTCCACTGGTCTCAAGTGCACTATTTTCCTTCAGCGTCAAATAATATTCTTGCCACATGTTAGTTGACCACATTTGAATCTTTCACGTAGTTTTGTTTACTGAGCGTTAGCAAAAAGAAAATCACATTTTTTTTTGAAAGATCACCTGTTTGCGAACAAAGAATCTCCACCTGATACTTCACTGTCTCATTATTTAATAAAAGCGGACCGAAGTATAATTTGAATTACAGATCAAATGAGACATGGAAGTCCTGGTTAGGAAAGTTAGTTTGAGGGCATTTTGGAAAATCAGCTTTTCTTTCCTCTGCATATTTACGACAAGCTGATTTGTTTGGTGCATCGGTCTGCTGAAGAGACGATGCTTATACTCAGTACTTAAAGATCTTGTGTAATATTAACTCTTAAAGCGCCATGCTGGGCGTGCACCGTGAAGCCCTGATTACTATTGTAAATGTAATTGAGCATAAAGCGTGTCCTCAGATGGCGGGGTAACACGTATGGATGTGACTATCACACATGGAGCATGTGATTTGGCTTCGTCACATTTTTCTCATAAGGTCGTTATGACTGTTGATTAAAGATCATAAATATTTTAAACCAAAATGTCTACGTAGAAGCTAACTTTCAGAATCAAATATATATATATATATATATATATATATATATATATATATATATATATATATATATATATATATATATTGATTTATAATAAACATTTTGAATTACATATATCATTTTTCATATGTTTCTCCTGATTCTTAAAGCCCTCACACACGTCCACTCTGGCTCGGCATCACGATGAGGCCTATCAACGCCTCCGAGATGTAAAACACGGCCTCTCCAGGCTCATCGTTGCATAATTTCCCAAATGATTTGACCTAATTATCAAGAGGAGGTGCCAGTCCGCTGTTGTGATTGGCTGAGGCATGTTTGTGGCTGTAAAACACCCACCAACGGCACACCTGTGACCTTCTCCCACGAGTTTCAATGCAACGTATGCTGATGGAAAGCAACCACTCATGCAGGTAATTATACACTCCTGTTTGTTGGTTAGCAACTGCAGTGTTTTGTTAAACAACAGCCTATTGTTAAATTGTTTTGCTTATGATCATAGCCTATTATTCTGTTTAATCAATGCAAATGTAGAATGATGTGAATCTCACCCTCACTTTCTGTGTTTCACAGATCTTTCACGGCTTGTTTTCAACTCCGCTGTTGTATAATATATAAGTTCAAATCAAAATTAGGAATGAATTATTTCTGTTTGTAATTGGAAATGACACATTAAATGAAGACTTGTTGTAAAGCTTTCTTTGTAACTTGCACTTCTGAGTGAGATAATACACTCGGTGGACGACACGGGAAAGAGGAAGCGAGTGTTTGAAAAGAAAAGGGAGAAGCAGCGATGGAACTTGCGTGGGAGAGACAGACTGCCGTTTGAAGTGACAAGCTGATTTTTTAAACTTTTCCTTCCTGGTGCAATGTCCTCCACGCCCACAAGGGAGAGTTGTTAGTCAACAGATGAACCCAGCATTTGCATATCGCTATAGTTCACGTGCTCTGCTTCTGACGCTTCAATGTTCATTTGATCACTTTTCATTCTCATTTGAATGAACTTGAGACCAGTCAAATTAATTAATAATCTTTTAATGCACTTTGCCATAAGGAGGCATTTAAAACTCACACACGTGACAGAAACAAGAATGCACTAAAAACACATTTTGGACAGATGTGAATAGCAATAGGGGTTAATGGTTATGAGAGCATTATTTATGAAATAAATAATAAAGAAAATATACAGAAATTAAAATGGAAGTATGTATGAATCCTGAACATTTAGTCTTTTGGGAAAAACACTTACAAAGAAGTGCCATTTGGGTCGTGTAAACACACAGTCACACTGAAACAAATTCCTCAAATCTCTGTGTATTATTCAGACAGTTTGTCAAACGTTGACACGTCTTTTAATTCCATTTTATTTTTGGGGACATCTGGAGTAAATATTAAGATCATTGTATCCATGTCTTTCTGATAAACATATCACATTTCAAACAATTCAGCCTCATTAGAAATAGCAGGAATCCTAAGTTTGGACTCGTTGATCTAATATGTGAGGGCAGTTTGGGGGAAGAAACCTAAAACATTCAGTCACCTGCCTGTAAACACCAGCTGAACACGTTCTACGTTCAGAGAATCCCTAAAGACATTATTGCAAACTACTTTTACAATCAATATTGCTTTTCTCCTGCAGTTTCATCCTCTAAACCCCAATCAATAACAAAAAGAAAAACTCTCTTCCTCTCCCCTCCTTGCTCTCTTTCCTCTGAACAGGAGAGAGAGAGATAGAGAAAGTCAAGTGCCATAAAAATAAAAAGGTCTTGCCAAAGGCACTTACTCTGCAATCTCCTGAAAATTGTGTCTTAGCTCAGCTAGTCCACTCAAGTCACATTGGAGGATGGGATCCAAATCAAAGCCAGAATCGCAAAGCCCTGCAGTCATTAGAAAGATAGGAGAGTGAAGAACACATAATAATGATCCATTATCTTTCTTCCCTTGCATATTCTCAAGATCTGCCTCTTATGGGAAGATAAATCAGCTTAGTGGCAGGACTAAAACCGAGAGCGTAAGCGCACATTCCTCTTTCCCTGCTTTTCTGCTTTTCTTATTCACGTGGAGGATCCACAATTGCATGTAAATCAACACTATTATGGCTGAGACATTTGCTGAAACATTCTTAGGCCCAACGTTGAGCCTGTCCGCCTTGATGATCAGAACAACCGACATGCGATCAAGGGACGGCGTACTTTGCTTTCCCCCCGTGCCGTGAGCGCCGTGCACGGTGATTATCATTACATTAACAACGACAACGTTCATCTTTTCTGAAGCGAGGGTTCATTTGCTCAGCGCGCTTGGATGCTATAGAAAAAGGTAGCAGGCAGAAGTGATCCTCGCTTGGCCGCTGGAGCCGTTTCTGTCGGTCTTTGTGCTGCTTGGCTTCCTCTGGTTCTGATTTAGTTGTCCTAATCATGAAAAGCATCAGCGAGCTGCTGTTGCGGAGTAAACCAAGAGGTGAAACGTGCCCCCAAAAAAATCTATTTTCACTCAAGTGGACCAACACAACAAGGAACATGCAGCAGACTTCTCAGCTGCCAGATCAAATGGCAGAGAGGCTGATTATTAGAGACAGACAACAAACAACCGTGCTGATATGTCTTCTTGTTATGGTCGTCCCCTGCAAGCACGCAGAGGTGAGCTACACTTTGACATGTGTGGACCAACTTTGAGGGAACCGACAGCTTATCTTTTGAACTTTCATCTTCACACACACACACACACACACGCACACACACACACACACACACTTGGATGAGCCGGATCATTTTTTACCAGCGTATCAAAGAGGACACGTTATGTTTTGTGTGTGTTTTGAGCCCATACCTTTTAGGCCACAAGGTCAAACTGATGCAGTCTATCCATATATATATATATATATATATATATATATATATATATATATATATATATATATATATATGTATATATATATATATATATAGTCTCCACCATTACGTTCCCCATCTAAGCTGGCAGACCCTCTGACAGCATATGATTTGAGTCATCAGTCTCTATTTCGACGCAGCAGATGTTTCCCCGTGTCAGCAGGCCCCCCTGACGAAGCAAGATGGAGAACCCTCCTCTCTTAAAGTGTTGCACATGAGTCTCCCTTCTCCCCTTTCCTTCCCTCTCCCTTCGGGATGGGACACCGTACCTTGTCCAATCCTGATGGTGGGAAAACATATTTTAATCGATGCCTGTGTTCTGAACCCAAATGAAAAAATACGCTTGAGTGACACGCAGGAACAAAAGGCAGTTAGTTGCAGTATAATGTTTTTGTGGTTGGCTTGATGACTCATTTTTCATGAAACATGGACTGCGAGGCCTCTGAAAGCCCAGTAAAAGACACTAATGGAAGGTGATTAATAGGCAACTCGGATAAATGATTGCTATGATACTGGTATCATCACTGATGTGACTGAAATGGTCATTACGCATCGTTTGTTCCATTTTCTGAGGAGTAACATGTTGCATGGGGATGAATACGAAGTGGAAAATACAGCAGAAATCATGTTTTTCATTAATTCGAAGTGATAAATAGCTGATATTGAAATAGTGTGTTTTGCTGAGAATTAATAGATGTTGAATCTGCCTTGATATTAATTAGAAAACAGTTTTATAAATGTAACCTAAATCACGAACATACCTGCTTGTTCACGTTTTTAATTAAAACATATTTAGTTTCAGAATAATATTGAGATTAATTGTAATTCTATGTTTCTGTGGGTTAAGCAGATTGTGGGACATTTTCGACAGAAACGACAGAAAAAAAGAAAAACACCTTCAAAAAAGGCAGAAATAAAGAGCATCCTCTCTCTTTCTTCTTTTAATGATCAACGGGGAAATATTTAGTTTAGTTTAGCTCTGTCATTTTTACTCTCATTCCTTTATGATGACATTTCGGTTTTACGGTGCTAAACTTCGTCAAATATTTTAGAGAACGTTTTTAGATGATTTAAAACGTAGAATATATTCATTAAGCAGGGCGTAAAATAACCAATTTCACTAAAAACCTAATCAATATTTCTAAATGAGTTTTTATCAAACCATGCGGGAATAAAGGTCTAAATTAAGAATAAAACAACACTAAAATAGATAAGCTTTTTAAAATAGCGTCATGAATCATGTTCATAAATGATCCACTCTTCACAACGGATTCATTTTCCATTTATAAAAAAAAAGAAATCATTGTAATATTCAAGCAGGAGAAACTGCTGGACACGAGCGTGACGTCTGAAGCGCTAATTAGGGCTGACATGTTTTCAAACTCCCCTCAGGAGCGACCTGCAGAAACGGTTTCAAAGAAAAAGCATCCTCACGTGGTCCCATGTCATATTTCCTCCCCTCGCCGGCAAGCGAGTCGGGGTGGAAGAAAATTGCAGGGGTCATTAGACCAGAAAAAAAAAAGAAAAGAAAAGAAAGAGTGTCACAGTTTTCTTTGGGCATTCTTTGAACCGCGCGAGGGGATGTTATTCTATCAATTTTAGGCTACTTGATAGACCCAATTAGGCTATTAGGCTTTTCCTCCTGAAACGGATTTGTGCTAAAACGTCTTTGATTCTTGACATCAAAGTTGACTCAAACTCATTTTTTTGGGGGGTAGTTCACCAAATACATCGAGTCCAAGTCGGAGGATAATGGCTATATTGTGTAACTGACCAATAATACAAATTAACAATCGACAAAAACTATGAAATAAATTGTATGAAACAGAATTGGTATATTCATATTTTTCTAAAGTGGGGAAACAAGGAATGATGTAGGGCGGCTTGTAAAAGGATCCCACAACGTGAGAGCATGCTGGCCCTGCAGATGACATCGCGTTGGTCATGTTTGGCTCACCACTGCATGGCGCTAGGGAACTACAGGACACCGCACTTACACCTATAGTTTGTATATATTATTATTCATATTAATAATTATAATAATAATCATAATAATACAATTCGAAAAGGGGCCAACTCATTTCGAAATATCAAATTCGACATAATATAAGTAAATGATAATTGAAAAAACATGCCTTTATTTTCTTCTTTTACTTTGACCTAAATTTTAAAGTATACGGATAATATTAACATTTATGCCACTGAACGTTTTCTACGTGCAACATTTTTTTGCTAGTTGCATAATGATAAGTAGGAAAAGTAGGCGATGTGTACTGTCATTTTCATTTGAAAATATATGAAGTTAATTTGTAAAACACCTTTTTGTCACACCTATTACAAGCCTTGCGTACAGTTCAATAATAGGCTAAATATAACAATGCATTTACTGTATTTCAAATACTAATAATTCAACTTTAATTAATAGTAAGTAACAATTAAAACCGGCGCGTTTGCAGCCGTTCGCATGCAGCACTCACTTCTGGATATCCTGAGCTAAATAGGCTAAAAGCTAAGTTACTTTTGGTAGGTTTCTCAACCCATAAAAATGAAATACAGAAATCTGCTGTCCTGCAAACAGCTTCAGGTGGTAAACAGTTAGTTGAAATGTTCTTACTCTATTGGGTTCAGGCCTGCTGGCTGGCTGCTCCATGCGTGCTGCCGTCATGGCGCTGCTGGAGCATGATATACTGTATGGTATGGCTGACATGCTCCCACACACACACACACACACACACACACACACACACACACACACACACACACACACACACACACACACACACACACACACACACACACGCGCGCGCGGACAAAATGAAAACATCAGAGATCTACTGCGAAAGAAAATCAGCAGATTGGCGTCCCTTATTGCAGACACAGCGGTGTCTTCCACATGACCCTTTCTCTCCTCTCTCTCTCTCACTCTGTCTCTCTGTCTCTCTCTCTCTCTCTCTCTCCACGCTGCTACTGCAGCTCTCTCCCTCGGAGAGCAGAGTATTATAGATCAGTAAGAGTTACACAAACAAGCGGCCCGTTGACATCATCTGAAAGCCCCCCACAGCGTGACGTTGTAAATGTGTTTGCGTTGTCACGGAGCGCAGTAAAAAATAACAATCACTTCAAAGCTATCAGAAGATGAGGTGCAACCTTCAGTTCAACTTTAGAAAACAGAATAACGCCAGGTATAGACACAAAAACAACATGGAAGTCAATTCATGAAAGTATTTGTGTAACGAAAAGTTGGAGTATAATTAATAATGAACCCATAAATATATATATATATATATATAAAGGTCTTTGAAGAAACCAAACACACAGTTTAATTATAATGTTTTATTTGAAATAATTAGGAATGCATTAAGAAAAACAAACTAATCACTATTCATTGTGTTACTGTATATACTTATATATACATATTTTCTGAGAAACTGGTCTTGTTCTTGATAGTGAAAATAAAAATGAACAGACATCAACCAGTTTATTCCAGTAAATATTAAAATGTTCTGTAGAAGGGCAGAGTTTATGAAGACATTTCAGATTAACAAGTGGTAATAGACAAAACCTCAACACAGCTCAAATGTTTCTGTGAGAACTCACTTTATTGTTTGAACTGCAACTATTTATTACAACGAATATTGCATGATCATTTTTTAATAACTTTATTGCATTCAGAGGGTATTATGACTGGTGTAACACACTCTCCTGTCTAAACATGCTCTGCCTTTGATGGATGAATCATGTCTTAAACTATTCAGGATGAATCTCATGTTTCATTTGGTCTTAACATATAAATGCATGTTATTGCAAAAATGTATGCGAACAGTCATCAGCTGACCGTGTGATGCAATATGAGTGCAAAAGCAGAGATTTTGAAATGTAGCAGCAGGCAAAGTGTCTCATGTCGGCGTGAAAGAGAAGAAGCTTGCTGTTGTTTTCAGGCCTCCGTCCACGTGTGTGTTAACTGATGAACAAGGTGATGAAATACCTGCGACAGGCAACACAGACACACACGTTTGTCACCATGATGAACAACCACACACACGGAGAGAGAGACCTGCATGTGTTTGCACACACACACACACACACACACACACACACACACACACACACACACACGAAGAAAACTCCATGTTAATTATTCTAATCATGCACGTATAAAAAGGGAGAAGAAGAACATACATGTGCACAAACACACACTCAGTTGACCTTGTGTACAGATAAAGCAAATAAAACCTTATATAACAAGACTAATTCATCCGTCAGCTTCTCAATTTCTCTCCCCTTATCTGACCCACAAATCAACCACAAAGAACATTTTATCTCCTCTGTGTTTTTTCTGCAAGCCGCTAGGATCACGTCTGGGGACTCGAACCAGTGCCCCCCCCCACCCCCTTCTCATGCCTCCCAATCCCCCCATCAATAGAACAGCCTTGTTTGGGGCTGTCAATCAGTCAGGAAAAAGCGCTCCTTGTTCTGTCCGTTCTGCTCATATCATCACCCAACTCTTCCACTCCCAAAAAAGCGTCTCCAGATCTGATTATCCTTGTGTTTCATCAGGTTGAGAGAATTGGCCGATGGCGTATTGGCATTTGACTTCTGATTTATCCTCTCTCTCTCTCTCTCCCTCTCAGCTGTAAATGGTGCTTTGCAGCTGGCAGCAATTCCATGAGAGGTATCCGTTTCATTAAATCCAATGCAAAGTATATTGGAGTTTTTCCATCTTGGCAATTTCTTTCGGCACTGTACCGATAAATGTCCCCACTCTTTGGTACTGTTATCGTTCTATCAGACTTTGTTTGTTTTACAGGAGAAAACAGCTTTAGCTCTCTTACCTTCCTTACTACAAAACACTGACATAAAGAAGAAAACCTTGTCGGAGCAACTCGATGTGATATACATATATATATATATATATATATATATATATATATATATATATATATATATATATATGTATATATATATATATATATATATATATATATATATATATATATATATATATATATATATATATGGTTGTCCTTTAATGCACATATGTAATTGTTAGCATGCTCAAAGTAACAACATTGCTACAGTGTGACCTAAATTGCTACCCTCATTTACATATATATATATATATATATATATATATATTACCCCCCCCCCCCCCTAAATCCTCTCCTTTACCTGTGACACTGACAGCCATCAATCGAAGGTATTGCTCCATTCTGACGCTTTTTCCACGCTGATATGCCGTCTTAGTGCCACACATCTGCACCACTTCCATTAGCTGCCAAGAGGAGTAGACGAGTTCTTAGAAGATAAGAAGAAGATCTAAAGTGACAGCCAAATGGAAAGTCTTAGACACACTTAAAGACGTGGACCGTGGCACAAGAAAAGGGGGAAAACAATCCACGAATTTCACTCTGCTTTTGTGTAAAAAAAATAAATCCTATCTTTCAAAAGTAATCCGTCTCGTTGACGTTGTAAAGTTGTCCATTTCTGGATGTACGATGCAGTAAGTATCTCACCACAGCCATCTGCATTCACACGTGTTTTATCGGGCACATTCCCACTTGGATGACATATTTTTAATTGATAATTTGAACAAATTTGTCAACTGGTAACAACAAATCTTAATGCATATAATTATATATAAGAGCTGCATAATCCTTCAGCTTTCTTCTACGATATCTGCTCATGAATACTAAAGCATGACCAATGCTTTATAGTTATGTTTTGCCTCATTTTAAGGTTGGGGAAGGTATGTGCTCTTGTTTCAATATTGAAGAAGTTCACAGTAATGCGTTGATGTTTTCATAATATAACCCAAACCACAATCTTTTCCTTTTTAAATTTTTTTTGGGGTAAATTCATACATTTACGTCCTAATTTTTCACCACAAGCTACAAAGCAAAAGGCAAGTTATTTTCAATTATACTCCATCTTTTCAACGGCGCTCCAATGACACGGTGAAGCATCGCCATATGTTTTTGTTTCACCATATCCGGATCCTCTTTTCTCTCCACTTCTCCTAAAAAAAAAGGAAGAAACTCATATTCTTGTCATCAGCCAGCGACAACGTCACACTGAGCAACACTTCCACGTGGACTCAGTGACGATGTAACAGGCCAGACTTTGCTATTTTGTAGCTTTGTTGCTCTCATAAAAGTGCTATCAATCCTCTGATAGGACTGCTGACACAAAATACATGAGTGTATTCCCCAACATGTCAAACCTTTGCTTTAATCAAATGTTTTATTCGTGTAATTCTTAATCTAAAAGTCTTATGCTTTGGACACCCGAGCAACCTCTGGGCTCCATGTTTTCACCGAGTTACGAGCATGTTGCACGTTTGGAATGTGAAAAATTAAAATAAATTCAAAGCAGAGTCTCATTTGCTTCGCCTGAGAAGATTCAACACCGTTTATTCATTCGATCCGCTTTCTCAAAGAAGCAACGAGCTTTCACGAAACACGATGTCTCTCTTTTCCCAGCATCCTTCACGAGAAACCTTCACCTCCATCAGCCGTCGCACTGATCAAAGACGCTGACATGACAACTCAATGCAGAACAAGCACCTGCCACCGTGTGTGGAACGCGTATGCATCATGTTCGCTTCATGATTTGTTTACGTTCAAGTGTGCTCAGGCATTGTGTTCTCTGTGTTGCACAAATTGCATCTTCCCATTGTTGCAGCAACTCAAGCTATGACACACATTCCCCACAGAGCTGATAGATTTCAGCAGCTTTAAATTAATACTTAAACAATGACCAAAGGCGTGCATTATTTTTGTGCAATACTGTTACTATATTTTGTTCCTTATTTTTATTTTTGTTATTTTTGTTAGGAGGATCCAGCAAAAGTAACTGTGTTATACTGAATGTGCATATGACATGACAAATATCTTGTGTGGTTTTGTGCTTCTGAAACTCGTATGAGAGCAATGCAAAGTAATGATAAGTGTGTGTTGTTCTCATGGTAGAGGTCAAACACACTTGCACTTTACAGACGCTGACTTCTCGAGTTGCCGAAATCAATTCATGACTCAACAATAATTCTTTATCTGCTGTTGTTGACAGTGACGATTTGATCACTGTCAAATAAAACACTAAAGTATGGTTTACATGGTGTACGACCTGCATCATTTGTGTTATGTCCATTGTCGTGTTTGTGTAGGTCATTCCAGATGTGTTTGTTCACCACCTTATTTGCCTCTGAAGGTTTTTCTCTGGTGGGCCCGTTGCCCAACACACATAGTACTGCTCAGTGGTTACTTTTACCGCCAGACCCAACCAGCTGGAGATGAAACTTTAAACATCTCCTTCCTTGGTGAGAACATGTCCAACATGATATTTACACTTTTTATTTTCATGACTCCAAGTCTAAGTTTTTTGTCCTATATTTGAAAGCGTACAATTGTATAATCAAATGAAATGAATGCACCTGTCTTGTTTTTTAAACCAACAACAAGAATACATTCTACAATATTCATCAAACCTTGTATTATTTAAAGTGCTTGCTGTTAAGTACCCTAACTGCCTCGGGGTGGAAACCTTTTTTTAGGGGCTCGTCCGATATCTGATGTGGGAAGGAATGAGAACCAACTGTGTGCTGGTTGGCTGGCGTCCTCCACACTGCTCACGACCTTCCAGAAAGTATAATCTCTGTTGTGCCTTTTTGACACAATGACACAACGGATGTTTAGAGACCAGGAGAGATCTGATTGTTTACGACTCTGATGTTATCCACAATTTCAACAGGGGCAGGTTTGATTTAAACTGATGGCTGTACAGTCTGGCCATCATAAAGTCAATGAAATTATCAATTATCTTCTTTGTTTTCCCTACATTTAGGAAGAGACTGTTGTCTTGACACGATACAGATAGATCCGTCGCCTCCTCCCTATTGGTGAACTCAGCGGTGTCATTTATCAGTCAAATCACTGAACAGATATATTTCACCGATGTGCACCAGGAACTAGTGCGGTTGATCTCCAGTGCTACCATTAGTCAGGTATTGACATGGCTATATCGGTCTCGATCGTCACACTATAGAGGAAGTAGAACATGAGGAAATGAGAGTGAAGAGTAGAATAAACGTGAACATAAAGGGGGCTAAAAGCATTTTTTGTCCTTTTCTTCTGCCACTCCTTGTCTTCCTACTTAGGTCCTTGGGGAGATAATGATGGCCTTGCCTTTGTAAACATTATTTCTGGCATGTAGCAGCTTCCATCAGCTTATTTATGGCCTGAATTTTAATAATCTGCCAGCTAATATGCTTCAGAAAAAAAAAGGAAAACACATAGTAAAGCCTGAGCACAGCCAAGCATTGCTTTTCTAGCCCTTAGCAAGGAGACCACTCAACAGGAACATCAAACGCTTGCTCTCCCGTGCCTGGCCCACGTTAATTGTACATCTATTGTTCCCACATAGGTCCCTGGGAACCAAAGAAGGGGAAAATTGGCAGAGAAGAGAGAGCGAGAGAGAGAGAAAGAGAGAGAGAGGGAAATGAGTAATGAAGCTCAAGCTGGATAAATATGTTCTAAAACAATATCAGACTGACAAAGGTTTTGATGCCTTCCCCTGGGCTCTGGTGCCTGCATCCCCATTACTCACCCTCCATAACAAAAGAGGCCTTATTGCAGTCTGCTCTGCACACACTAGACATGTATGCACAGACAGGAGTCGGTCCTGTAAGCCAGAGGAAACTTCATTGAAGGCATCTGATTTCCCCTCTGGACTTAAAATTGTCTAGATACTTATGAATATCATCCAATAACATACATTCAATATAGCTGGATGGTAATTTAGATTGCTTTTGGGAGAGGCTGTCGCGTCACGATCATTGTGCAAGATGAAGCAATATTGTTTGTGATTATCTTAGCTTATTTTTTATTTTGTAATTTATTTAATAAAACCACATTTCAAACATTACACCTTTTTCAAGTAACATAATCGTAATATAGTCTGAACACTACCATATGATGTTCTGTCTATAAAAGAGTTTAGTAAAAGCTATTGTCCACTTTAGTCGTACGTTTAATGACACTGACAGCAGTAAAAAGATGATATATCTAGTTTTGCTACATTAATCTTGAAAAAAGTGCTCTGATATTGGCCCTGTAGTCTGAATTGGTATTTTTCGCAAAAACTTAGAGATAATTGAGTGATGTTCAACTAAAGAGAAACACGAGGTGCCTCAAAAAACAACTACCAAGCAAAAAGAGATCCAGTAAATACACAGCTGCTTGTCTCGATTCGGCGACGCAGGCTGTGAGCGAACAACCTATCAGGCAGTCAGCGACGAGACCGAGGTGACTGCAAGTTTAAAGGGCAGGGTTCAGAAAAGTAACTGACCCCGTCTTGCCTCACACACTCCCTAGCTGTACATATTTACGAGGTGTAATTTTTATGTGAGCGCCAGGCAACAACAGGTTTAAGAGGGCCAGTGTAACCTTCCTGGGGCCCGGGGTGACCTGCACCCCGGCTACAATAGTTTCCCTGGGCCACAATTAGGACCAGGACTTCACTGAGTCACTCCAGCGTCATGCGTCCACGGAGCCTCATTCTGGCCCCAACGCTCGCCCCTCTTCACTTGCTATAGCTGGCTCTGAAACAGTCATGGCTGCCCCTTCTCACTAGGCCAGTGAACAGTTTATATAGTAAAGCGAATGCCAGCTTTCGACCTCGGACACCTTCCGTATCATATGGTAAGAATAAAAACGTATATAAAAAACAAGAAGATGACGAATAAAGAAGTGAATCATCTTCACTCTGGAGTCGTTTTGCTGCACTTCTTTCACCCGCACATCTTTCCCTCTCCTCCCCTCACTGTCTCTTTCTCTATTTCTATCTCTCCGGCTTGCTGGGCTGTGACAGTTGCCGCAATACCCCGCGACACAGTGAATATGCAGCGGGGCTCACTGGATCTGGCCACACAGGCTTGTCAGCAGAGTTCACCATCAAACCCCAAACTACCAATTAACTCCTGAGCCCACCCCCACCTGCCTGAAGGCACAGTGACCTGCCCCCCCCCTTCAGTCTGCTCCATTCCACACAGCATAACCCCCACTGCCCCTCAACCCCACGCTATACTCTCTAAACATGCCCCGCGAGATGCCTCATGACTCCCTGACGTAGCCTACAGATGCGCAGAGATATTCCTCCCCATCTGTGTGTTTCTGTCTGTCTGTCAGACCCCTGAACTTTACAAAAGAGGATAAAGTCAATTTGTCTGTGCTCGTTCCAGGCGGAGCCCAGTGTGGCTGTAACAACTTCTCATGTGTAACAGAGAACGACATGCTGTCTTTGGCACAGAGGCTGAAGGAGGCCGGCAAGATGACAACAGGGGATGAAAGGGTGGAACCATTCAGGTCCAGGTGGATTCAACGCAGCTTATTATAGTTTGTGTACAAAAATGTGTGGTGAGGTGACGCGACTGCAGTGGATCAGATCAGCATGAAGCATGTTGTAGCCCCGCTGCAGTACGGATTAGACTGTGCTGAAAGCCAAGTTTTCAGGTCAATGCCAAGAAAGTGCTCTCCCACAACCTCCACGTTAAAGTGGTGTGAGAAGTGGTTCAACTGAGGACTCGGGTCTGTTAAACCTGCATATTGTGCCACCAAAAAACATATTTTGGCAACCTAAAAGAAAAGCCCACCTAAAAAAAATCAATATCTGTATACATTTACGCTGAAGCAGTGAAACGTTGAAGTGCATTTTCTTTTTCTTGTGTGAAGGACAACGTGTCCATTAATGTGTTTGAATATTTGTGCCAAAGTCATTTCCAATCTTTTCAAGTTCAGACTTCGATAAGTTTAAATGTCGTCTTTATGGAATATGGAAGTATAGAAATATTACAGTTTGCAGTACAGGAAGCCACAAAGTTATCTTCCTGCATACTTTTTGAAGAAGAGGTGTGGAAACCTTTCAGGTTGTTTTTTTTTTCTTTCTTCCCAAACGTCTCAGATAAGCATCTGTCAGGCCGGCAGCGTTCTAGGTGGATGAGTTGGGGGAGTTTTGTGCGCTGCGGCGTGGAGAGATAACTGGTGCTGTTCATAAGCATGTAAGCTACTGCTCGCGGCGCAGTGACACAGAGCTGGTTGTTCTGACAGTTCATGCTGATTCGTCGAAAAATGCTAGTCTATGGAGTTTGATTCCAAACGTGTAAGTGTGCTGTAATAATATGGAAAGCACAAATTGATAGGCAATTATAATATCTTTATTTAAGATTTCAGGGTTAGTGTATTTCCTTTTGTTTTGTGCTGTATTGCCTACAAAATTGCCTCTGTCAAAATGAAAAGAACTTCATTTAAATGGTCACTTAGATTTTTTGGAGGAAAGCTAATTGTGAAATTGTTATCGTTAGTTATTCGTGAGGACATTTGTTGTTGAAGCTGTGCAAAGTGCAAAAGCCATGATGAAGTGAAAGAACTAGAACACAGAAGGGAAGATAACTTTATGAAGAAGTGGACTTTTCTCAGTTTTAAATCGCTACGACTCCCTGAGGTTCCTCTGTCCATCAATTTCATCCTGCAGAAGCTATGTGAGACTAAGAAACAGTATGTCATTGGCTGTGACATGTCCAAGTTCTGGGACCAACAAAACAAAGAAATGCTACTCATCATTGACTCGTTCAAACTACAAAGTTTGTCACATTTAGTGGATTTCATTTCTAACAGGAGCGGCACTCCGCGATATGGTGGCACTGTATTTTTCAAAGAGTTAGCTGTGGCTTCAAAAACAGTTTCTGTGAAATCATAACTGCTGGGAGGAGAATATTTGACCTGATGTATCATGAGCAAACCGCTCGTTCAGTAGGTCTGCAGGGCTCAGTCCCTTTGCTGCCCCTCGGGGGACATTCTGCATTAACATGGACACGTCATACGGTGGAGGATGACACACTCCAATAGCCGCAGAACTGGCCTCAGCTACTATCCGTCCATCCCCCACCAAGAGGTCACTCCCTCAGCAATCAGCAATCCTTTCACCTTCTGTGTGGCAATAATTACAGGATCACTAGGCTCAGGGAAATGCCTCCTCACGGAGCCGACTTCTGCTCAGTCCTATTCTAATATTTGTTTACGACTGATTCAGAAAGCATGACTGCTTTGCTGTTTGTTCTGCAGATCACATCTGGGAGTGTATATGGAAACGGGCGACTGTTTGTGTAAGACATGTTATAAAACACGAGTGTGTGTGTGAGCATCCTCAGTTGTAGCCATTGAAGGCTTCTTTTCGAGGATAAAGCCTGGTGAAATTAGTATAAACTGGTACTGATGGACTCGTGGAAGAGTGGGGCCTCTTGATATCATCCATTGGCCAAGCTCGCAGTGGCCTTTTCTAAAACTATTCACTCATCAGAAAAAAATGCTGCATGCGGTGAACAGATCACAAAAAAGTTGCCTGACTAACAGCCCAAGATTGAGACGCGTTACCCTGTAATTATTGTTCATTGAAGATGGGTGAGGACAATACTGAAGCAATAACTTGATACGTTTTTTCAAAAAGTCTTTTTTAAACCTGTATTATCATCTGACTGTGTTTTCTTGCCTTGTCCTGTTATTATGAATACGCTGGAATTACCCTTTGTCTTTCTAGACTCTGGCAGCAATGGTGACCTTTTCCTGCCTGATTATTTATTGTCTTTTATCTCCCCATGCAAACGTGTTCATCCAATTCATAGGAGACATGTGTTGGCTCAGTTGTTCACAGTTCAATGGTGCGATGTCATTTGTTTAGCTTTGTGACACGAGGGTCTTCTCAGTGTGCTAAACCGCACAGCTTCTTGGGATGCATAGTCTCATCGGTCACCCAAAGTAATAAATCACTGGAGGGGATTTAGATAAAGCAGAAACCGTTTTGCAGTCGGCATTCCCTTTATGTCACGATGGGCTCAGAGTATCAGAGCACTGTCAAGAGCACACAACTGCCCATTCCACTCTGAAAAGACTTATTTTTGGAAGTCCGAGGTCACAGTGAACTCACCTGCTCGCCCTCTGTCATTTACCATCCATGGGAGTGGAACCGGAGAAAGGTGATCAGGCATTTTATCAAATTCAGACACCTCTGCTGACAGTACAACAATGCAACACAGAGTTCACCTCCCGTCTGTGGACACATGATATCGAGAGCGTGATTTTTGGAACTTTACGCATCTCTTCTCATCCTACTCTTGGTTCCACAAATCACCTGTCGGCTCTCTCATAATCGCAGAAAGGGGTCAAAGGGCTCCTTGTCGTGCTTGTCACTCACAGCGCTGTCCAATTTGATGCCCTAAACTGCCTGAGTAGTGCAGTCCAGGTTGAGAGAGTGAGAAAAAACAACACACAGTAGCTAAAAAGGGAAACAGGAAGTCAGATACAATAGAGGAGACCTTTGATCCATGATGAGGGGGAAGACTTCCCCTCTGGGTGCAAACTATTAATGTGAAAGTGACTCTGCCCATTGCACTTTTGTTACAGCAAATAATGGATCTAAAATAAGCACACAATGGCAGGCAGACGGGCGACACTTGCAGCCAGCCATGTGCAGGAAGGGAGCGAGAGGTAATTGTATGAAAATGAGTGATTTGTTGAGGTCGGGGCTGTTTAGGAGTGCCGGCCGGTCACCATTTAAGGGCCAAGGAGTAGAGGAAAGATAGAAGTTGAGAGGACAGTGACTTATGTTGCAGCTTCTGCTGCATTGACTGTGTGTTACTGTAACTGTATAACCTTAAAGTGTGTTTGTGAACTCCTTGAGGAATTCAGCTGTTCTGCTGAGGCAACAGGTGGCGCCTCACAATTCAAGCAACAGAAAGTGTGTCTTTGCTTGTGTAATGTTTTATATTTGTGCATCTTTATGCTGGTATCTTTTATTGCACATTCAGCACATGTCCAGAAAATTGTGACTTTAAGGTAGTGGCCATTCTCACAGCAACATGTAGACATTTGAGCTGTGTGTATTTGGTTCAGCAGACA
Organism: Clinocottus analis; assembly: GCF_023055335.1. Lineage (NCBI taxonomy): Eukaryota > Metazoa > Chordata > Actinopteri > Perciformes > Cottidae > Clinocottus > Clinocottus analis. Next base: position 2,505,934 of record NW_027175854.1, read on the forward strand.
TCCAGGCAACAAGACGGCAGATGAAGAGAAGAAGACAGCAAGTTCTAGTTTGAATAAAAAGCCGAAGCAGTGGACTGTCAGAAGACCTTGCAACTGTTATATCACAGCTGTGGTCACCAATTTCCCAAGAACCATCATGAGAGCTACACGTCCTCTGGAGAGCAAGGATCCTGAACAATGTGCTCACCACCAGAACGCAGCAGCGGATAACAAGAACCCAGCAGCCACAGAAACGTTTCAAGTTCAGAGACATGCTCTGAAAGCCCTCACAATCGTGTTTCTCTAAAGAAAGCAACAATTATAACACCGATGGAAAGCTGATTTGAATCGCACAGGTTTTACAAGGCCAAATGGAGGATGATTGTGCGAGAGAAAGGGAGAGAGAAAGCGGCCTGTTATGCATTAACTTTTTTGGACAACAAAGAGTTTTTCCCAGGTGCTGAGAGATTCCAGAGATGCTGATGGGAAAGTGTGTTATTTTGTGCTTGTGTCTATGTGTGTGCGTACACGTATTTTATTCCATCATTTCTCACTGTAACCTCGAGAACATTGTTAAACAAGCGGTCATAATACATGTGCACACAGAGTACCCGCTTTTATCACAAAATGTTCCTTTAGGAGACTGGCCAACAGCGAGGATTATACGATCTCATTTCCAGTGAGCAGTGGTGACTGAAAATGTCTATAAATGCATGCATGCATACACAAACACACCAACCGAATTACCAGCTCAAAGATAGACGAAGATACTGTAAGTGGCTTGTTTATGGTGGTTATAAAACTGTTGAAGTTGCAGTGTACGAAGCCAATAAGCTGCAGTACCATGTAAGTTCCAGTCTGCTGTATAGCTGGAGAAAAAAAAAAAAAGCCCCGAGGTTGACGAGCCCGTCACAAGGATACTTTTTATGACCTCCTGTAATGAGAAAGGCAAAGTATGTGGTGCAGTTTGGTTGGGGAAGCAGACAATCGGTTCTGCTGGGGATCACCGCCTGTGGCGGACTGATTAGGAAGAAATCAGGAATTCATTGTTGTATCATGGGTGTATCTCTGTTAACCGGCTACTATTTAATGGCAGGAGTAGGAAAATGGGAGAAAGAAATTTCTCACTCAAATTCAGCACCAGCTGATCTTTCTTCAGAAGTATTATATGTTCAAAGTGAAATGAGGATCAGAAAAGAGGCACAGATGCTTTCAAACAAGATCCTGTTGGAATATCGACATCACTTTGTAAACGTCTTAAGTTAGCTGTAGCCGTATAAATCTGCATTATTCCCAACGAGCACATTTAGACTACCACTGCTTTACCTTTTGGAAATCACATATTGCGTTTGTAAGTCAGCAGGAAAAGCTTGCTCTGTCATGACAAAAAGTGATTGTTTGCCAAAAAGCGATTGCCCGAGGGTTTGCAGCCTGTAAAAATATATTACCCAGTTTATAGTCTACAGCTGCTTTTATCTGGACCGAACAGTCGAGACATGAAAATACACATAACTGTATGTCTGTAGTAATGAAGTAGGTCTCTGTGGAACTTGTACGTTACCGAATAACCACAATTGTGGCCAAATAAGTGTTTGCAGTTAGTAATCAGGTGTGACATCTACGGTATGAAGGTAACACTGATTGAGTTGATAATGTGTTTGGTATACAGTATCCTTGCATATGTTCGGAAACTATACTGTAATTATGATTTTCCGGTGTGTTTTAGAAATGATCTTTTTTGAATTATGGCTGCATTAATAACTTGCACTGTGGTATGGATTATAACCAACCCACAACATAAAATGCAGATTTCACCTTGTGACTGACTCTTTATTTGTACCCAAAAGACATCAAACCAACCCACTTACCTTGTAACCATAAAGATAATAACCGGTTGTGTATTCTACATTATTTGAAGTATATATACATAAACATGCTTGGATACATTTTAGGTGAATAACAATGTCATAATAATACGTTTTGAGGTTTAGAATGAGCAGGATGTTCAGCCATTATTCAATGCTCTTATTTTTGTAAAATTATGATTCAAACAATAAAAAAGTAAGTATGTTGAAACCACATCATTAAGAAGTCATAATATCATAATATGTTAAATATAAAAAAGCCATTATGTGGCATATGTGAAAAAATAGTCAGTAAATCATTTTTTATTTTATTTGATAGAAAACAGTTAATAAAGATTCAAAGAAATCGTGGTAATAAAATTGGAAAAAGTAAATAACAAGTCATAGTTTAATACGTTTACAAGAATATGATGGAACTTCTGATGTCGTCCTTGTTTTGTTTTTCTCGCCCAGATAATTAGTTTCCAGACCAAAAATGCGGACGATCGAATTTCTTCACTCACTTCATCCACGTCTTCTTTCTCTGTATGAATGTACTCAATGGAGTCATTTCAGGGTCATGTCTGCCACATTTATGAAAAACAGGTACACTTTGGTGTTTCTTATTCCATAACCCCTTCCTTCTGCCTCTCAGAAAGACACTCAGAACTGGAAACTATCCATGCCACCAAAACCACACGCACATAGATCTATTCTCCTTGTGTAGTTGAATTCTTCATTTTGGGTGTTTTACCTCAAATATTTGATGCTTTATATGAGGATCAAACCCACAAATAATATATTAATTCCCTTCTGCACTGGTCCAGGCTCTCGGGTTGTGATTGAGGAGGAGTTCATTGAGGGGTCAGAGAGGTCAGGGGCTCAAAGACACATTTTATTAGGAGTGTCCAACGAACATGGGGTTGTTAAGACTTCTGGTTCTTATAGTAGAAGAGGTTGGACATGGACGATGTGCATCGTCACGATTTTCAGTCCAGAACGCTTCACATATCTGTGTAGAAAAGAAGAGAAATAAAACATAAGCGTTTGCATCATATTGACATTTAATGTTGAAAAAGTCAGTCATAGTATAGCTTGACAAAAGAAGTCATGAAAAAGTCATTAAAAAAAGTCATGAGGAAATCATGAAAATATTATAGTATATCATGTCAAAAAAGTGATTGTATAGCATGTCTAAAAAAGTAATTAAAACATTTGTTGTTTTATTAAACATGAGTCTTGGATACTGAGTAGAAAAAGTCATAGATAGATAGACAGATAGATAGATAGATAGAAAGACGTGGAGAGAGAGAGACAGAGAGACAGAGAGAGAGAGAGAGAGAGAGAGAGAGAGAGAGAGAGAGAGAGAGAGAGGAAAGTAGTGTCCCCAGCTGGTTTTGGCTATCTAATAAACATGTAAACACTCTGCGTTCTCTACCTCATTAGGTGATTGCAGAGGCCGCTTGCTCTCCATAAATCAGGGCCCAGGTTATCAAGGCCTCTGATCTTAACTGTAGTGGGCGCCCAGCTGTCTACAGCCGCACTGACTAGGAACAGCAGGGTTGGAGGAATCCAATTCCCCACCTCTCCCACCTTACTCATTTTGCAAATAAAAGAGGAGATATGCTCGTAAGTGCTTGAGTACACATGCTAACCGGTCATCAAACGCAAGGCATGTTGTTTGTTGGATGGGAATGTTTTGGGAAAACTGACAGTATAACGTCTCCTTCGCAAACGTCAGCTTATAGATGTTTTACTTCATGGAAATGGTGAGAAAAACATAATCTCTTGAGAGCGAGCTTAAAAGTTAAAGGAATGAAAAACGGCTGTGTGAGTTTGACATCAACTGCCTCTCGTACCACCATAAAGGTTACTACTTGCCAGGTTCAAGCACAGTATCACTCTTTTATTTCCTAATGTAAAACACACTGCCCGTGTTCGAGCCAGCCCACTAAACGTTACAGGTCTCACTGTCCAAGGATAGGCTTACTTTAGTCATCTTTGAAACTGTCCGGAGCTTGAGTTTCCTCTGAACTTATCGAGTTGGCTGATTATGCCCTATTATATAACAGGTGTTAAATTAAAACAATATCAATAGCATCATGAAATCAGTCCAGTACATCACTCACACAGTGGTCACAATTGAAGCTAAACTCATTACATTTACAATATGGTCTGAAAACAATTCAAAAATGTGCAAATTGCCTTTAATTAAAAACCGTAAAGCCACTTATTGCCACTATGCAAATAAAAGTTGGCGCAATTTAAATTATATTCGATTTACCAATCACCTCGAGCAGTCGAGAATGTTGAGGTTCCTCCTCAGAGCTTGATATCAGTTTGAGAGCTGTAGATCCTTTTTGGACCGCTTTGGGTTGAAAGCCTCTTTGTGGACTTAAAATTCAGGGCTCGGGTTTCTGGGGTAAGGATGTGGAATGAACCTTTCCTCAAGCTGAGCCCAGGGGACCTTGTCATTAGCTGATGCAGTAACAGGTGGATGGAAAAGGTTGCAATGTTGTTGCCATTGCCCTGGATGGTTAGTTAGAGGGCACAGGAAGCCTCACTACAAAGCCTGCATGGTGTTACCCACAGCGGGGGTCTTTAGTTGGAGATCGAATGGAAATGTGACGCCAAATCCCAGCAATCTTTTGAATTATACCAAAACAGCAACTAGAGGGAGACTGTTGTGTCAGCAGCTCCCAGGCTATTGTCCAATAATTTACATTCAAAAGTTGATGGAGTTCTCGTTGACATCCGAGCCCTATAACTAACCTCGGGATAAAGTCAGCGTTCACTTGAATAAAATGAATAAAACCATAAGAGAGTAAAATATTACAGTGAATACAATATTAAAGATTTGTGTTAGGCTGTTAGAAAGAATACACCACACCTGATATTGGCAGTATAGAGTGCTGCAGCAATGCGTAATACAGTCCAGAATGCATTTTTGCAACACAAACTACACTATTTTCTTCAACCTAACCACCTAGTTAGTTGCCTATGGACGCACTGATCGCTTGTGTTGCTGGACAACTTTTTGCAGGAGCTCATCTGAACCATTGCATGAGCATACAATCCCTCAGTGCAGATATTTTACATGGCGGTGCTCCATTGGCCGCGCTGTTGTGCTACCTTTGTGTCGGCAGCATGTGAGGCAGCGTGTTTGCATTGAGTTTTTACGAGTTGACCATCAAACAGCAGCAGGTGACAGAGATACTGTGACAGGCTTTAATTCAACGCTGTGTTGGATGTTAGTCTTCAAAGGCAAGGCCGTAGCATTCACTCTACTTTCCCTAACAGCATTTCCTATGCAAAAATAAAATTATCATACCACTGACTCTCTTGGTCAAAGGTCCGGATCTGTTTGACTTTATAAACAGATTCTCGGTCTACAATAAAGAGCATAAGCACGCCAATAATCTAATACAGAGTGGAAAATCCAAAATATTAAAGATAAAAAAAACAAAAACGCAGAGCAGCAGATAAGGAAGAGCTGGTGTACCTGCTGTAGCTTCTTTCTTGGCTAACCTCCTTCTTTCTATTCAGCAGGTGGCTCACAGAAAAATAACCTGCACACACCACTGCAACGTTTACAGCTAAAACGTTACGGTTTCAAACTCATCACACACCCAGTGTCGACCGGACACTCCCTAGTGTCACATCAGGATTGCAATACACTGCGAAAACCTGTTTGTGAATCAAGTTATTGTTGCAGCTGGGTGGATTATTAAGGTCAACTGACGTCACATTGTGAATTGGGCGCGGTCGTATCGGGGTAGTTTTACGAGTAAAGGAGCACACCTGGCCACTGGTATCGGTGCATATTTGTAATTTGTGTATCAGGAAAACACAATGTTGAATGTTACAATGTCAGCAACAGCATCATGTTGTATATTTAGTTTGTTCAAGTGGAACAGCTGATGAAAATAAAACATGTTTTCAAGTAAATGTTAGAACTGAAATTACATTATTAGTACTGTTATCGGTAGAGATTCCTTACATTCTGTGTGTTATGATCTTTGATACGAGTGCTTCTATCAGTATTATCCAATCTGCTATAAAACTTATTCTGAACTATGATTTGCTATTTTATATCACATGAGTGACATGTCCAGACACAGAAAAAAAAGTGTTTTAATGGTTTTAAGTCATTTTGAACCACCGCTATGACTGGAGCTATACAATCCTGATGGAAATTCTGATATTGACCTGAACTGTGCAATAATATTGTGTCATTATGGGATTGATGGTGCAGCACAGCTGTCGGCCAGGCAGACCATTAAGAGTTTGATTGTAATCTGGGCTTCTGTTATTTCTCACTTAGTGCAGTAAAGGGTTACAGCAAAGACCTGAAACAAAGCAAAAAATAGGAAAGAAGAGAAACGAAGCGAAGGGAAAAGAAGCAAAGAGAAACGAAGAAAACGAAGAGTTCACAGTTCAGCAAAGAGCTGGCCAGACGAGCCACACTTGGTGTGATTAGTGGAGCTGGTAGAGGTGAAGTTAACAGCTATTGACAGGCCAGGCAGGCTCTGGCTACTCTTCACCTCTAATCATCCTTTCCCTTTAATCAAGTCCGATCCTGGGACACAATCTCTAAACTGCTGATGAACGGCCCTATTGGATTACCTCATGTCCTGGATCCTTCTGGACTGCACGTCACGAACAAAATTAGCAAACATTTTCACATACAGCTACACATTTAACTTTAAGCCGCAACCAAAACAACATTTGCATGCATTCCTTTAACATTTGCGCTAGGTCCTGCTATGTTTTTTTTTTTTAAAGACTCATATTCCCGTGGCTGGCAATGTGTAATATGTATAATTTTATGGGAGGCTGCAGAACAAGGAAGCAGGGAATATCCTGGCCACATCTTTAACCTATTGAGGCAGGATGATGTCATGATTAGAAGAGGAAATTGGGATCCCTCCAGAGCCTAAACACCCCAAGGCTGTCGGGCCAGCCATCCAGACGGCTGCAGGGAGGGAGACGGAGCCAGAGAGAGAGAGAGAGAGAGAGAGAGAGAGAGAGAGAGAGAGAGAGAGAGAGAGAGAGAGATAGAAAGAGAAAGTGTAAGAGAGAGTGAACAAAAAAAATCTAAGAGATGAGGGCTTGGGTTGCCCCACTGTGTCAAGATCAAAGCGTAGCACCACTTGTCTGACAAGGAGGGGCACACTCCAGGGATAAGTGTGTGTATATGTGTTTGTCTATGCGTGCAATATGCCATGGACTTCATCCAGCCTTTACGCCTCTTCACCCGGACCTCATGTCAAATAGTGCTGCGCTATTCAAGATATCTCGTCTCATCTCTCTTCTCTTTTCTCCTTTGACTGATTCATTGTCTCCCACATGTGCGGCCACACACACACGCACACACACACACGCACACACACACACACACACACACACACACACACACACACACACACACACACACACACACAGCACCACATAGAAGGAGTCGGTACGTTAAACAAATCAGGCTGTGATGCTCTTCATGGCTTCCTTCCTTCACAGTGGTGAGACACTGAGAGGTGATGAGGTGAAGGAGACAGAGAACAGAGCAGAGGCTGAGGGGGGAGGGGGAGGAGGGGATGAGAGCAATAGAGAGAGTGATTGTACTTCTTTGTGCTCATACTCAGAAAAGATTCCCTTGCATATTGAATAATCACATGTGTGAAAGCCCTTAATGAGCTGACCACAAGGCTCTCAGTTGAGAGCAGAAGAGGAACAACTAGCGGGTTGTGAGGCTCAGGGTTGTTTTGACATTTGTTGGTTCCTAGCAACACTAAATCTCTCTCATACTGTGATCACTGGGGCAATTATCTCCTCCTTGTCCAAGAACTCAGCTGAGTTGAACTGGAGGGGCGCCAAGATGGGCACAAGGGATTCTGCTGCACACACACACTACAGTCATTTATTTTATCTCGTTCATGTCTTTATTTTTCTTGTCTTTTGACAAGTCTGAAGCAGTTGTTGTGTACGTCTGACTGCTGGAGCAGGAAAGCCCCAACTGTGCTTTTCCCAGACTTCCTAGTAAGGTAAAAGTGGTGGTTCATCGCTCGGGAGGTCACGTCCCTAAAATGAACTCTGTAGTAGAAGAGCAATTCAGACTCAGATCCTGGATGGTACACATCATCATGTACTTGGCAAGCGTTATCTGTAGAGGTGAGTTATGTTGGATCATAGTCAGAGTATCATCAGGCTGCAGCAGGAGACAGAGAAGGTGTGTGAATGTGTCAGAGCGCGTGGGATACAATAAGAGGGGTTCATCAATGTGATGTGGAAGCATGTTTTTACTTCACAATATTATGGCAGGAGAAGAAGATGCCAACAAAAAGAGTCTCTTGATCATCGTTTGATCTCCTACGATAAGCCAGGAAGGATTGCGTACCCTTCAGTTTGGGACCATATGTTACCCCAACAACCCATCACAAATCAGAATCTGTCAATGCATCGCTTTGGGCCTTGTTGGGTTAGGGTGTGTTGCAACAAGTCCAACCTCGCCCGAGGCCAAGACAGTGAGGGAATCACTTAAAGAGTTTTAAAGGCTCATATTTCCTCCCCTCGCCACATAGAATTTGACTTGCCTTATGACCTACAACACTGTGAAATATGTTCTCCCTTCCAACTAAAACAAACAAAACATAATTCTTCATCAGCATCTTCTTCAACAGGAACTGCAGACGGCAGCAAAGCGAGAGGGAGACTCAGCGAAGGGTTCAGGAGGAACAACCCTTGTGTACCGTAGGCTTGTCCAGTGTGGGGAGGGGGAAAAGCTAATTCTCTCTCTGTGTAAACATGTCAGTCAATTCTGACAAGGGACCGTCTTTGAGGTGATGATTTAGGGAAAAAGATATAGCGGGGTCAATTTGAGTCTTGCTTGTAGGCATACGGCGTGTTTTTTTCGACAAATGCGGCAAAAAAAAACAGATGCCTCAACACTTCAGAGACCGAAAGCGAACACTGAATAGTCAATCATCCTCCCGTTGGCTGTGATCTTTCTGAGGCTACGTTTCCATTTTAAAGCGCACACGGTTTGCTAAGTTTTAGAGCGACGTTTGAAAACGCGAGCGAGGACGGACACGTTTGGAACTCTGGGGTTTACTTCATAGTGAGGACGGGCATGAAGACAATGACGCAGGACCCACGTTCCCGACTTGATTGGGTCTTAGCAGTCACGACGTTGTCTTCGCTGATTTGTCAAACCCCTATCACGTGACCCTTTTCCGGAAGGAAACAAACAGCCAGGTCGGACAGCGATTCATTTCAACATGGATGATGAATTCCCGTGTGGACAGAGATTGTTTTTCTTTTAAAACTCTGTTCACCGCGAGTTCAGTTAGTTAACACTTCTACTGACATGAGTCAAGTGATGAGTTATGGCTATCCTCCAGAGTCACTTCACATGACATTCTAACAATGTTGAAGTCATCGTTCATGTGCAGAAAAAATAACCACATTTGGAAATACATTTTACATTTTCCCTGATATTAATCACAGAAAACTGACATACTATTAGAGTTTTGGTTGACTTCCCTGCATGATTATCCAGGCAATGTGGATGCACTTGAGAAGGATATCCAAGACTATAACTAGCTCTCATCAGAAGTCACCTGATCCCTTGTGGAAGTGTGTCGTAAGACCCACACTCCCTGGCATCCTGAATTTATTCAGGACGAAGCCCTCACTTCCTCTTCTTGTGTAAATTTAAATACATATGATAGCATTAACGTGTATGGTTGGGACTGCACTTATGCTGTCAGAATATCAAAGAATGGTCAGGTGATTGCTCTGATGTGTGTGTGTGTGTGTGTTTTTGAGTATTTGGTTAAAAAATGTCAGCCCCAGGATGACCCCCGTCCTTCTTCTTCAGCTTGGCTAATTTCACCTGAGTCTGGCTGCGCGGGTTCTGGGTGGGAAATAATAGGCTTGGCACAGCTCTGGAAGCTATTTGCCATCAGCATAGATTGATTGGAGCCACAGTCTGGCTCCTGTCAGCCCGGTGGAGGAATAGTGGAGAGAGGTTACCGGTGAGGTTGAAATTAGTGAGGGGTAGCAATGAGGGGCCTCTGGTACAGTGTCAGGCCTGATTAGGAGGATCCTGGGCCCCTGACACACTGCAACCAGCGTGCAACCAAAAACGTACACATGTGCTTGAATGGTCAAATGCACACAACACGTACACAGGACATGGTGCCAAGGGCCTCACGGGGGAAGCAATCTGCAGAGAATAAGCTCATCTCGGAGCATTGCTTGCAGAAGAGTATCGGCTATTCTGCCGAAAAGGATTGGCTCAAAGCAACAGGAGTCAAAGGAAGATGGTGCATGATGAGAAAAAAGGAAAGCCAATGACGGAATTCTCATTGATTTACCATCGGTCCCCTTCCCATATGAATGCACATTGGTGTCTGAACATGTCCTCAACTGAAGGTTGTGAAGGCCCCCCCCTCCCTAACAGCAGAGGGGAAAGGAAATGGAAGTAAATGTCGTCAGGATCTCAAAAGCACCTTTTTGTCAGCAAATCAGAGAAAAAGCTTTTACGCGAAAACGTGACAAGGCTGCCAAATGTAATATCACTCCTGACACGTGAGTGGAGAGCACTTCAACAGTTAGCCCATCAAAACCCGCTTGATCTCACACTTGTCGCGATTACATGACACATTAAAGCCATTTCGGAAATGTTCTTCGCCCCCCCTTTTCTTTTTTTACCCACAGTCATCACAGACCTTCACCTGTAAGAATGTTTCCTTTTTAATAATGTAAAGTTGTATGAGACGGAAAATAGATATGGCTCCGGCCAGCGCAGCTAGGCGAATTGAGTGTACAGTAACAACAAACACACAAAATGTTAGATCATAAAAATTGTTTGACTTATGTACTGTATGGTAAAGCAAAAAAAAAGGACAAATGCAACAGTGTGTACTTGTGGTCGGAAGTTGCTACTTTTAGCGTGTTATGCTTTTTCGGCCATTTTACAACCCGATCTGTCACAGCCACAAATGATCTTTGTTGAAGTCATTCAATGGAATATTTCATTTCTCTTTTGTACAGTCTGGTGAATTCGAGGCATCTAAGTGTGCAACGCTTTTCACAATATTTTCAGCGGAAAACTGGAAATACAGGTTAGGATGAGATTCATATTTGGAAGAAATGACAATGATTCCTTTGAACAGTTTGGAAGAACAACACAAAATAAAAATATCAGTCTAAACACTATACTCTCACCCAAAATAGGTCTGAAAACTGCATTTTATGTCAGCCTGTCTGAATACGTTTGAATGTCCACATTCACATGAATGTATAAATAATGCTCCTGCTTTATAAAATATATACAAATAAGAACATTTTAATAAATCCATGTCCCAAGAGAATATATAAAAACAATCAGTTTAAGGAATGTGCCTTTTAAACGAGACCGGGCCTTTTCTGCTTCTCTGACAGAAAAGTAGGGAAACAAAAGAAAATGTATCTGAAAGTCAGAGGAATCTCAGGCGCTTTTTGTCTGGAAATCAAAGAAAAGCTTTTTAGGAAAATGTGACACAGCTGCCAAATATAATATCACTCTTGCCACAGTAGTGGAGTGCGCGTCCAACCGTTAGCCCACCAGAAGCCCGCCTGATTACACTCGTCACGATTACAGGAGACGTTACTGACATTTCTGCTCAGACGTGTATGAAATATGAATGGGGTTTCTCTCTGAAGGGCACAGCGAGGTAGCAGATGTCTCTGGAAGGAATTTGAAGGGTGAAACGTTATTTTGAGTTGATTTTCGGGAGATGGTTCTCCTGAAAGATGAGAGTCGATGGAGATGCCCCACTAAGGGCAGAGTGGGGGAAAGTGGTGACATGGAGGAATGGGGGGTGAAATAAGAGGAGAACACATACTTAACTTCTGACTAAAGGCTTTTCATAAAGTAACATTCAGCAGTATACTTTAGACTCTATATCACAGCTCCACCTCTCGTAATAGTTTCATATCAATTCACAAATGCTGAAATATCAATACGGATATCTGGATATCCAAACTCCCAGTAAAACATGAGGTATTGGTCTCATCCTGTGTGTGTGTTTGTGACACAAGAAAGCATTAACTCTCAATTAATTGGGTCTTTCACAATAAATATTTCAACAAAATGTTCATGGCGTATTTAGCAGTGACATGTGTAGTGCTATATGTAGCACTCAGATGTACTTATGTGGAAAATATATATGTTATGTTAGTCAGATTTTCTTTGTAGTTCTTTTTCACATTCGGGTTAAACCTTTAGTAATCGTGGGACAATGTCTAGTCCAGAAATAGCTGCACACCTGAGTTGACTTGACATTGACCTTTGGCACTCCCTTCTCTACGAGGAGGTTGCCATTTTTTTCGTTAAAAGTTAAAATTATTACCAACTATTTGATGCTAATGTTGTAGAGACGCTAACAATTTATTATGATGCCCTAACTTTTAAGTGTTTTTATTGTCATCATGAGGCCTAGATTTAAATAATCTCTCTTGACAAAGACAATCCCGTCAGCCTCGGCTGTACTTTAGTTTTAGTGCTAGCATGCTAACATGCTAAACTAAGATGGTGACTATGTCAACACATGTTTAACATCAACATGCTACCAATGTCTTTGTTTTTGCATAATTTACATTAGCATTTAGCCTATAGCACATTTGTACCAAAGTTCAGCCTCAGCGCTTCAATATCGTGGCTATAGACTCTGAAGGCCAAATTATTTGTCTGTTTCTGCAATTAAGTATGATCAAAGCTTCAGTCTTGTTTGTCAGATGTTGAATCAGTCATTCATGATTTAAACTGTTGATGACCGGCTGTCAAACCAGCTGCAGATGTTTGTAGAGAAAGATTACTTTGACATCTTCTGTGCATGCACATGTGCTTTGGGTATTAATCAATACAGTATATTCCTCCCTGTATGTGGGAGTGCTCCAGTATCTCAGGGTGCTATAAGGATGCCATGCTCCTCAGCACCAGGATGAGACTGTCACTCAACAGACAGGCAGGCAGTCAGACAGTTATACCATGAAATATTCAGCAGTAGGTGCTTATATCTGCTGGCTTCACCACCACTGAATGAGGCAGCACTATTAACCCTGTCTGCTATTCACTCTTCTCTCTGTCTCTTTTTCCAGAGTGAACATATCATGTTAACCTTGACTGTGTCTGTTTCACAGTTGCGTTTCTTTTTTATAATGTCAAGCTCTCTGTTGGACAAAACAAAAATCGCACCACATTTTACTGCTGCAAGGCCGGTTCACAGATTCATTTGTGACTTGTGAGTGTTCAGCAATATCAGTGGCTTTGTTCATGTAGCAATAACAGTTAAGAAATAATAATAACAATAAGGATACATTGTATTTGTATAGGGCTCTAAAAGGTACTCAAAGGCATTTAACATGGTAATAACTCAAAACAATTTAAAACAAATAACAATATAAACAAGTTGAAGAGAGGTGACATCATAACAGTAAGAAACTAAACAAAAACATGCATTACATCACAGCTTAAAAGCAGATCAAATAGGTGAGTTTTAAAAGAGTGTGTTGCTTGTTGCAGACTCGTCCTTCCTTTTCGCCCAACACCTTCTCTTCACTTCTGTTCAATCCTTACTTAACTTCTGTTTCCTTCCACTACCAATCTTTTTTTTAGCTAGGCTACCTCTCTCTTTCTAACTCCCATTCTTAGCATTCTATCCCTCCCTCACTTCTTTCTCCCCTTCCTCCACTCGCCATATCTTTGACGGACAGGGATTACATGAGGTGCTAATGCAGGCTACTCTACACAGATAAGCTCCATTTGTCAACATGCTGCAATTTCCATACCAGACACTGACAAATGTTTGAGTGAGTAATTTGTTTAAAGAAAAACCTAATTACTGGTAATTGGATCTTACTTTAGGATACATCTCCAATAGTAACTCTAACAAACAAACTATATACTTATTAAATTATTTACATATTGAAAAAACATGAATATTTCAAGTCATGTAATAATACAAATGAAATAGTAATTAAAATACATACATTTATATACGTTTTATTTTCTTATTCCACCCTAAATTGCAGCGTCACTGTTTGGATTACACACAATACAGAATCACATGACAAATGGTTTAACTTTCTGCATAATAAGGTCATGTGTGTTCATGGAAAATAAATAATTTGCAACTTTTAGAAAATCCCGTGTGTTGGATTGTCCTGTTCTCTCTGATGAGCCTCAATCAGCCGGGCCGCGGTAATGGGCCTATTGAGTCGGTCTATAAGCGCTGAGCCTCAAATCCAGTAGGGTCTGTGGATGGCGCCACTGGGAGCCAGCCAGTCTCTCCCCCACCTCTGCCCTCCTCCCGCCTCCCTAGCGAGAAGCACTCAGAGCCAAGGTCCAGGAATTAGCCCCAGCACCCGTCCAGACAACAGATCAATGGGCCCGGTCCTGTATTGATAGGGCCACTTGGGCTCCAGAAGTGCCTGCTAATCCCTGTAGTTTATCAGCCACATTGGCTGCTGCGGATTTGTTGCCTGGTCCAGTTCTCTGTGAAGCAGACAGGCTTATACTTGTGGATGCACTCTCACTCTTTCTCTCTCTCTCGTACACACACACACACACACACACACACACACACACACACGCTCCTGTGCACACACTTCCTCACACTTTACCCCAAAACCACCACTCACACACTTGCCTACCTCTCTCATCGTCCTGCCCTTTTCTCTCGAATGTGGCGTCGATTGCATTACCTCGGGTGTTAGGGCCACAGCTATAGAATTGCCTTGTTTGAGTTCGCCGTGGCTGTAACTATATCCAGTGTCCTGCTAAAGGGGCAGGAGGCTGGCTGGCTGGTAGACAGAAAGTCTGACCGGAGTGTGGCCCATTGATTCTAATGGGCTTTTTAGAGAGCCTAATGATGGGAATCTGTTCACGCCTCGCTTGTCACGCCTAATTAAGCCAAAGCAACAATGAGTCCATTCACACTGGCTCAAGTTACCTCTCTCACCCTTCCCTTTAGCGCTGGTTTTGCTCATTTTAGCGAGGGTAAAACGACTGTCTCCTGGCTCACGCACAGATTGAAGGCGGGATGTTGTGGAGCCATTTCGTCAACTCTCTGTTCATTTTAGATAGGGATGGATATAAAACAAGAGCTCGACATGGATGGATGGATAGCAAAAAATAGGGGAATTCAAAAAACATCCACGATGTTCAATAATTAAATAGGCGCTCTCGACGTATCCACTGAAATTATTTAGGATTTTGATGAATTGTATAGTAAAAATCTTCACGAACTGGTTTCAGTTCCACCAATTTGTTATTGAATACTCAAACGCTCAACACCTGTATTTTCCTTCCAAAAGCAGTTTCAAGTTGCAATGAGGATGTCGCTCGGGGCGTAACTGAATAATCGGACAGCAAATCAACCAAGTTGCTAACAAACACTCCCATTGGCTTCAGAGGTTTTTGATTCCAGCACAGAAAAAAAAAATAGCCAATGGCCACTACTCAAAATCCCAACATGCAAATGTGCCTTCAACTGCCTATTGTTATTCACATTGACCAGTTTTCCATATATTAATCTCGTTTGTTTTTGTATATATGTAAGGGGGCATTATGTGGTTTAACTCCCATAAGGTCAAACTGAGTGGCTTCCTGTCAGGCTTGCCGATAGCCGTACATGAGGTGTTTGATGGAGCCAGCAGATAAACGACGTGCACCACCTTGCTCTCCGGGCCCTGTTTGTGTACACATGCTTTTAGCCAGCCACTTAACTGGCTGGATTACGTCTGTAAGGAGATAATTGCAGGGTAAATGTAGACCGTGGTTGCCGTGTGTGACTCAAAAGAGCCATAGACACCTTTTGTCAACCTTTACCTGTGCTTTTGTCTCGGGGTGGAGTGTCTATATGAGGGGGAGAGGGAGGTAGGCGAGGAAAGAGAGAGAGAGAGAGAGAGAGAGAGAGAGAGAGAGAGAGTACGCTGTGAGTGTGCGGTGTGTGGGCTGGACATTACCTTTGCAGTATGGACTATTTGTTCGTCCTGACATGAATGCTGTCTAAAGCCGGGGAGTGTCTGTAAATATTGATCTCTGTGTGTTGCTGCATGAAGCAGTCTGCTGCACACTAATTCACCTTCTAGCTTTTCTCTGTTCATCTCCTCTTCTATTCATCTGGCTGTTTGACATAGAGACAACAGTTCAAATATAACAAGATGAGACATACAGTATAGGGAGCCTTACGCAAGATCTAAAGGCCATTTCAATAACAAGGAAATGCTTCCATTCAACACATACTAATTGACATAACATCAAACATAAATACTAGACTGTCTCAAAATTGTGCTGCAATAATTATTTTGTTGAAGTGAATACATGTCGCATGCATGTTTCTCTAATCAATTAAATCATTTAAGCAGTTTTCTGGACGAACTTGCCTAACTGGTATATGTGTTTGTATTGGATACAGCTGTCAGGGAGTAGATGAATGTGAAATATAATACGATGATGCACATGACAGGATGCTTCAAATGTATGCAAATATATAAAGCACAATGGTTGTGTGTGTTTGTGTGTGTGTGTGTGTGTGTGCGTGCGTGTGTGTGTGTGTGTGTGCCACACAGTTGGCACAGAGCACTGTCATGCCTCTGCTGTATGTCATCTGACCAACCCTTCTGGAAAGCAGGTCATGTGATTGGTGGAAGACAGGAACGACAGCCCCATTTAAAGGTCCTGACCGGGACTTCAACCCTTATCCTTCAGAGGCAGGATGAGGAAAGACTGAGAGAGGAAAAATGAATCACTGCCAATAGGAGATTCTAATGCGTGAGGCCCTGCAGCTATCATTAAACTTTTGAGTCAACAGCAGGCTGCGAGTTAACATGCGCTGGGTTTTTTGTCCCTAAATCTCAACGTGTTTTTGTCTGCTTGTGCACGGTGGCGCTGTACGGTATTGATCCATTTAAGATACGTTTTGTCTTTAACAGTGTGCGCCTTAAAAAGAACATCTCTGGAATGAGACCTTAAGTTCACACGTCGCCTTAAACAAGGCCCTAAGGTGCTGTGATCAGTTGGGGCCCTTGATGACTTTACTTCTGCCGTGTCTGGAGTATGTCCAACAGATGGTCCTGATAACACCACATGTCTTTCGCCAAGGATTGCATTGGGTTGTCTTGTTGGAGGCTTAACATGACTTTCGACATTGTAAATGTGCAAAAAATTCATACTGAAACATGAATCAGCCAAACCAGGAGATCAGTGACAGGAACAAGCTAGAAAGACAAACATGACATTTTAGGACGCTTTGAGGATGGAATTAAATGAAAAATGAATATTTGCTGTATACTTAACAGATGTTTGTGCTTCAAACTCACTTACATGTACTGTATTAGACACAATTTGCTTGGAGTCAATATCAGAGTCATGAAATAACCTCTCTGGCCTGACACAAAACAAACTCTCTGAATGCTTCCTTTGAATGTTGCAAAACAAAGGCGTCTTTTAAAATGTTTCAACATCATGAGAATCCTTAGCGAGAACAGAACTTTATGTTTATCTGGATAGAACAGCAAAGCTACTGTTTAGCAGAAAAAAATGTGTTCCTATGTATGAGAAAAATTCCTATGAGCCGCTTTCTGCTAACATTTACACACACACACACACACACACACACACACACACACACATGAACACGTACACATCCATCAGCGGCATGCACACGTATTCACAGCTGTCTCAGCTGAGCAAAATCAAAGATGGTGGCGCCCGCTCGACACGGTGAACATGACATCTTCGCCTTGCGTTTTCCTCCCGACAGCCCCTGGTTCTTGTCACCCCAACGCCATCCTGCCTGCCTTCATAACCTGCCGGACAGCACAGAATGTCACAGGCCGGGCCTCTTGGCTTGTCACGGAGCTGATCAACCCTGTGTGGCAGCTACCTGACGCCATGTCTGGCAGCTCACCTCCATCACTGTCACGCTCTCAAATTCCAGTTTCTTTAGGCCCCATCTCAAGCATGATCTATAGCTTGGAAAATGCTGAAAACATGGCCTCCACTTTTTACTTCTCAGGCAACCTCATACTGTACTGACATGCTAAAACGAACGACTTTCCTGAAGGCGTCGCAATTTCTTTACCTTGCTGAGTTGTGGTCATTTGTGCTAAAGTGTCTTTCTTTACGTCTTCATCGACATGATAATTGTTGTCTGGCCAGTCACCCCGAGGATTGGAACGCTTCTAAAACGTCTTTGTATTTTTTGGCGTTTGACAATTAGGGTCATCTTGATGGCTGACCTCTCTGTTGTTCAGGTCATGCTTGAACAGCAAATATGTGTATTGAGGTGCAGCGTTCCAAGCCACCCGCAGACACTGAACAGGCCAGTGGTGACAGATAAGTAGCGAGACGAGCCCTGACAGGTCACGGCTTCTAACACGACGTGACACCTAATAAGTGGTGTTTTTCTCCAACAAACACACATACACTTGTGCTCAGAAGCGTGGGGCCCAAAGGCTTTCAAAAATAATATAAGAAAGAAGAGTTTTTGGTGGCAAGAGATGAAAAAGGAGTTTGTGAAAGCACCAGAAAGTTTCTCTCCCTCAAGCCTCCATATTGTAATGTTTTGAGCAGCATGGAAACAAGTTTGGCTTTCCTCATTTTGTTTGCATGATCCTTTTAAACAGTCAGCAGCACTGACCGACTTGTATTTTCTCTGATTCCACTCTTTGATCGTATATATTTACGTGTCCTCACCAAGCATCATGAATGAAAGGAAAGAATTGGGAATATCAACAACTCTGTGGGTATCGTGTTAAAAAACCCTGGATTATGGTTTTGTTTGTTTATGCTGGATTTTACTCATTCACATTGTTTTCCGGAGGCACATATGAGTCTACACAGATGAGGTTAGCAGCTGGTCACATCTGTGATGCTTCACATGGTTTACCAACGTGAATGGCGCTGATTGTTGGGGATGGGTTAAGAATAGGCCCTTTGCCAGATTGGGGGATTTTTTTGGGATAAGGCAACAAATAGGATTGTTTTGGTATAAATGATCAATTTAGAGAGGAAGACTTGTGGTCATGTCTGGTTCAAAGTCATGAACAAATCACTCAATAATTGTATTTGACATGCACGAGTTGTTTATTCTCGAGGAAACACAATTAAATGCCTTAATAACTGTAATACGAGTGTAGATTGTACACCTTCACAGCTGGTTCTGGAAGCAACGTTTTGTTTTTAGAGTGCATACAACAATTCAGGTTTGTTTATTTCTTGCAGAAATTCAGTATTTCAGCTATTCATTACTGACCTTTTTGAAAATCATTTTGCATTCTTTCTCTTCCCCTTGTCAGAAACATTTAAATTCTATGTCTTCAGACAGCACAGTTACAATTCCCCCGTGGCGGCACTGATCGATAATTTTGCATGGTAACCTTAGACTGTTTTGTAGTCAGCAACATTACCTGCATCCTCGCCAGCGCTTTCAGTCCAGCTGGCACTTAGTCCACCTGACACAAGGGAGATGAATATGAAATGCCTCTTGCTTTGTTTCCCTTCACAGCTATCGTTGCTTCTGTGATTAGATTTGAGATTGAAGTGCCCCGTAAGATGATCTGTAGGTGGGGTGTAAGACTGCCACCCTTTGGAAAGTACCTTGGCATGATGCACAATTGATCGCTGTTGCAGTTGAGTTTATCGCTCCTGGCATGTGTTTCCCATGGATCCCGCTGCCATTTCTATTGATCGAGCCATTTTAGCAAAAGAGAATTACAGAAGGGATGGATGTGGTTTCAAAAAGATGACGTCCTAAATAGCGTAAACGCCCCAAAAAGTTAAGACTTCAAACAGCGGTAATTACTACCCTGTAATAGAATACAGTCCTTTAGTTGTAATGAGGACATCTACGTCGAAGTTTGCCTTTTCATTTTAATTTAAATTACAGAAATTCAACGATACAATAGCCGATGTCCTCTCAGATCAGCAGTTGAACTTGCACTGACATGCAGCTTGCAGCGTCCCCCGTTTGCTGACACTATAACTGCTGTGAGGTCTCCGTTATATTCAGGAACTCAATCACAGTGCACAAGCTGTGTCCAGCAGCTACAGTTAGCAACTAGCTCCCCTCAATCACATCTTGCTGCTCCCTAACTTACGTAACTCCAGCCAATACAAACTCTCTTTAGCTTATCTGCTCCCAAAGAGGTTGTTTCACTGGATGGGAAATGCATCTGTTAAAGCATGTAGCTGTCAGAGCAATTTAGCCACCAGCCTCTCAGACGTGGCCCAGAGGGAGCTGTGCTTTCTGGGCCAGTGAAGCCTGATGTTGTTTTGGGCCCTCTGCTACGCGAGCATTATCTGGAGATAATGGATGGAATGATGGGCTGCATTGGTGTAAAAAGACTAATCTCGCCTCTCTTTTAGCACAGATTGCAACAAACTCTAACATAAGAGTGTCTGAAAGTTGATGGTCGCTGCGTCACAGATTGGCTCCACCATTGGCACTTTTATTGCCACTTGTATCACTGGTGCCAGTGTGTGTACGTGTGTGTGTGAGTGTGTGTGTGTGTGTGTGCGTGTGCAGGAAGTGGGGTTTTGGTGGTTTGGTTGTGTAGACTATTTTGTGGTCCCCTAACTCCATGTTTTAAAGACACACAGGGGCGTTGGATTTCCAAGTGTTTTCAGCTGGAAATGTAACACTCTGAGCCCTTCACTCAGTGGCTGCAGTGAACTGTGATTAGATCTTTTACCTCCGTAAAGACACTCATGTTTTAAAAGAAAATTACAATGTTGTCACTCCAATGTATATTTCCGTTCCATTTCTGAATGTGTAATTTGTACACAAGCTACTTCACCGCACATGTCGGAAGTGTGTTTGGTTAAAGCTAGGCTCAGGTCCAGAGTTCTTCAGGATATGGATTGTAAAGATTTATTTTAGGAGTGAGGAAGAAAGTGGCACTCTGACAAAATGCTGACTGATACGTAAACAGGCCGACAGGAAAAACATACAAGTACAAGTTGGAATATAGAGATTGACAGAAATGACTCAAAAAGCTATGATCTTCAAGGAAACATTTCAATACATGCTGTTCTCCACATCCCGTCTGTTCTCTACAGCCTCTCTCACCACTTTGAGCTCCTTCAGGAACAGGTGTTAGCCAGCAGATATGCCAGACGGATTAGGACAGATTCATGAAGGATAGTCTGTGAGGCCTGAGGTTTTGAGATTATGCATATGGGCATAGGCAGTGATAACACAGGAAATTCCCACTTTAATCTGCATGTAGAGGATCAACCAAAGGGATATACTAGCGAGATATAGCCACATTTTCAAGATATTTCTGTGTATCCGTGAATAATGCCACCTAAGCTGTCAAATCCACTGATCTTTGTTGATCTAACTGTAAGCATCTTCTCACGTCATCCCAGGAACCGACTCATAAGCACAGCAGACAGGTATACGAGTCAATGTATTTAATTTATGACAATATCCATGCGTTTGCTACGGTTTACACTGTGACAGTATGATATTGTGCTCCTTATATGGCCCGCTAATTGCTGCTATATGATTACAGCAGTTAATATAATAATGTCGGTTTAATTCATCCAATTGGCCGGCTTGTTTCTGTATTAACTGATGCCTCTAGCTCCGGCCCCCTCTGCAGTGTGTCTCCTAAGAGCCTGCAGTCGAAGAGGGTCAATATCAACATATTACTGAGCTCTGACAGAGCCGCAGACAGTCACAATGAGACAGGATCAGCAAGTCAGCAGCACCTGCCGCTCTCTGCATGAGGCTCCACACACACACAAACACACACACACACACACACACACACACACACACACACATGCACGCACAATGCAGTGACAGGCCCAAACACAGATGAATAAACACACAAAGACACCCTCACACAAACACACACACACAGGGCTCAGCCCCAGCTTAATCTAATCAAGTGCGATGGCTAGCTCGATTAATAAAGCCAGCTATTGACTTCTAATTGGCGCCGCTCTGCTCTGCTAATTTCCTGGGACAAAATTACACTAATGCGGTTTGCCTGATGGAGTACTTATAGTTGGCTCCCAAGAGAGACAGGCCTTTGAGACGGATAGATAGCAAGCAAGGTTAGAGAGGGAGAGGGGGAGAGAGAGAGGGTGAGAGAGAGAAGGAGAGAGAGAGAGAGAGAGAAGAGGGAGGGGTGGGGGTAGGGGAGATGTTAAACTTTGATAAAGATCGGAGGCTGTTGTTTCAGTGCAGACCATTTTCTAATCAGCGGCCTGCTGGCTTTGGAAATGTCATCCAGGCCGGTGTAGCTTTACTGCTGCTCACAGAGAGAGAGGAAGGAGAGAGAGAGAGAGAGGGAACAGGACAGCTCCGGCTGCTGACTTTCACTGGTGGAGTGTAATTCTAGCCACCTGTCTACACGCTAATGAATTCTCTCCAAACCACTCACTTCTGGGCCCACTGCTGCATGCACACACACTCAGTCCACACTCTCATATGCTCTGATCACATTAGTTTTAGCAAGCCAACCTCAGATATCTGGTCACAGTCAGAAGAATGTGTGAAACACGCTCACACACACACACACACACACACACACACACACTCACACACACACTCACAGACACAAAGATGTGTATTGTGTAGATCAGGTATTTAAGGCCAAATTAAAGGTTGATTTTTTTTTTTACATTCACGTCAAGCTCTGCCATCAAGCACATCTGCTTCTGCCGTATTCCCAACCACTCCTCACCCAACACACGTCCGAACATGCGAGAAAGTCCTCATGCACACACACACATGCACACCGCTAAAGCCGTCTTAATTCTGTTTTCACAAAAGGAATATTTTCGTCAAAGGCATGCTGACAGATTATCTTGTGAATTTAGCACTGTTTGCGTCTTATTCTGCTCCTAATCCATATTTGTAATCTCCGCTCCTACGACAGTAGTTCTTGAGTTGCGTTTACAGTCCCTCTTGGTCGCATGCTGTAATCCCCAGTTGACACCAATCTGGGCCAGCAGCACCTGTCCCCTCTCGAGATGAGAGGAAACACACAGACTTGTGATGACTTTGATTTGTTATGCATCTGAAACAAAAGATTCATGCTGTAAATTTTAGTGACATTTAGTGACATTGTTGTTCTGTTCACATTATTATTTTTGGCTTCTAATATCAAAACAAGTGTTTAGATTTGAATATTGGGAGGCCTAAAATAACAATTTCATTTATTGTAATTTCATTTAACCCTGTGTGTGTGTGTATATATATATATATATATATATATATATATATATATATATATATATATATATATATATATATATATATATATATATGATTTTTAACAGCTATTGGAATAATATGTTGTTACATTTATTGTAGTTACAGTATGAAGGTTATGACATTTATATCATGAAGCATTGAATTTAGAGAGATTAGCCAAACATGCCATATAACACATTTACTGAATAAGTGAAAGTTGTAAAATTAAGAGCTCTTCCTTTTCTTAATCTTTAATCCATGTGACCTGGATTGTGGCAAATTGTCTTGATCCAGTGTTAAGATCCCATATTAGGAAAAAGATTGGTGTGTCTTTGATGCCCTAGATTAACAGTAATCTTATCTTCTTTAGATTAGGAAAACTCAGGAGAGTGCAAAAAATCGGGTACTTATCGGGCCAATAGGGAATCGCTCCCGAATTTAAATTAAGGTCCTAAAAGATTCTGGTCCAGTTATACATATTATTCATGGTCATATGTTATGTTTATTTCCAAGTAAACTTTCTTCTTCCTCATTCTTGTAAATCAAAAATTGATTGTTCTCCTCAAAACTCAATGATAAGATCGGTGATGCTTGTTTATTTAAAACCGGCTCAAATATTTATATTGGATATTAAGCATATGAAACTGACAATCCATTTAATCCTGTTTTGAGTTATTTGTCCAGTATTTTTTTCAAATACACTTGGATTCAAATGTGGTCACTGTTTGTGTTTGGCTGTTGATTTAATCTGTCTGAAAAGCAGATTAGGTGGCTGGCGGTGGTGAAAAGGGGGGTGATTCTTCAAATGGAGTGAAATTACTAAATGACTTTGCTCAGGGTCAGAGTCGCAGTGTGTGGAGGCTGACTTAAAATAAACAAAATGGAAAACATTCACCGTCAGCGAGAGAACACAAAGAAAATCACAGCACCAGGATCCTGCACGTAGACTTGCGCACAGGCACAACCTTGGATAGAACAACAACACAAAAAGACACACACACACACACATACTATTATTCGCACCCACGCACACAACCAAGAGACGCTTGTTCCTCTTGAACCTGGTCCAAACACACATTCTCTCAATTAGCCGGGGCTGCCGGGGCCGCCAAGGCGACGTCAACGCGAACTTCCAAACAATAGGCACAAGGGATTCATAAAGCACTGGGAGGAAACGTGAGCTAATACCACTATTCCAATTAAAGAAACATTTGTTGCCTCTGACACCTAAATGTGATTCTCCACAGCTGTGGCGTGCTCCAGTACAATAGTAGGTTTGCGAGGGCAGGGTTTGTTGCATTGTTGGCCGGCGATTGTGTGAAAGGTTGAGTCAGGCCCAGGTCCGGTCTCTTGAGAGGTACGCTTCATCACAGCAGAGGAGACCTTTGTTTTCCCTTTTCAAAGGATTTCCAGCACTCCGTGCTCCAATCATAGCCCCTATTCAGAAACAAACTGAAAGCTCAAGTGGCTGGTGATGGAACATATAAAAGTCCTTCTCCGGCTGTGATGTTTACTGATGATTGTTGTCTCAGGTGAAGGCTTTTGGGAAGACAACCCACATTCAAAATATTGTGTTCTTTGTGAAATTCTGGACGTCGATTCAACATTTGCACACAGGTATATTGCAATAATAGTGCAATTATGTGGACATAAATTATACGTAATCATGATGACCTTTAATTACGTAGATTATTTTTTAGGGTGATTTATTGTGTGAGTATGGTGTTATCGTGTACCCACACACTATGGACCTGGTGTATAGTTTCTTTGACAGTAGGGGTCACTCTTCTCTCCTCCCTAGGAGCATTTAGATCAGAGTCCTGATACACACAAACATACACACGCACACAAACACACAATGGCAGGCAAAGATTCAATCATACACATGCGCATGTACATGTGTTTGCAGCTTTGCACGCACATATACATGCATGCATGCACGCTGCCACTGACATAAATTAAAATCGCTATCCTCCTCTGGCCCACCACGGAAAGCTTTGCATGCAACGAATCACAGTAACATAGCCTCCGACAGCAACAGCAGTATTGCTTGTCTTGTGGTAGCTGTGGTTAGTGTCATACAAGGACCGCTACTGAGACGGCCATGGACTCAGACAAACTTCCTGCCAGGGGCCTGTCACTGACTAACCCAGGCCTGGCGTGTCAGCCGTCCCTGGGCCCGAAAGGGAAGGCCTTTCACTCCGAGGTACTGTGGCTCCAGCGCACCCCAAAACACCAGCCCCAGGCCAAATCAGTAATCTGGCCACAGGAACCACAAAGCCCTGTATCCAGTTTAAATTGACAGGATAAGAAAACACTGATCATCCAACTTCAATGAACTATTCAACATCAGAGAAACCTTAAAGGTAATACATATGAACTTTGAGCTTGTGTAATATAAATTTAATATGTGATCAAGCCGCCATCTGGGCGTCTTGCTTACATGTTTAAAACCATCAGAAACAAACTGCTCCGAGCATGTTTTAGATTTTCACGCAGCATACAGAAGAAAATATATTGACAGCATTATGGAAAAAATGTTAAGAACAAATTTATAGAAAATCCATGTGGACAAAGAACACAGGAAGTGACGGTGGGTTGGAATGTCTCTTGTATTTGACCATCGCTCCTTTGAGGCTTCTGTTAGCACAGAGGTATTAATGAAATGAGAGGTAAAATAGCTTCGGTGGTTGCTTTCCTTTTCAAATCTCTCATCTCAAGCAGGCTAACCTGATCCCGTGCAGCCAGACGCCGAGCCGGAGATCTCTGCACTTCCTGGTGTCCCAGTAATGATTGTTAATGATGTCATCTGATCAGGAGAAGAGGATGTGTGCGTTTACGTGTACTTGTGTGTCCAGAATGCTGTGTGTGTGAGTGTGTGTGTGTGTCCTGTGTATGCATATATTCGCGGGTGAAGATACCTCACCAGATTGAATAGGGGCTCATTTTATGTTGGCGGGGAAGGGGGGGTGCAGGAAGTGTGGAGGACAATGAACTCCAGTGTCTGTTCATACAAACATAACTGTCTTCATCTTCTGTCTGCGAGAGGCCTCCCCCCCGATCCTTAATCCCCAGCCCTCACCCATTACTTATAAACCCCACACCCCCACTACCCCATTAGCCAGAGCAGGGGTCAGATGGTAATTACTGTTCAGCCCCTCCCTTCAAAACCTATTCAACTCCTTCAGGACACGGACAGGACCTGATCACAGGTCCTCGGGCTCATCCACCGAAAATGAAACACTGATAAGTCTGATTATTTTTAGGTCTGGTTATCTCAGCTCACATTGAAGGTGAAAGGCTTTCCAGAAGCCAATATTTTGAGTTTATTATGTTGTTTCAGCACCTCTACCATGCTGAATAAAAATGTATTAAACTAACTAACTCTGATGCCTCGGAGTGGGCAAAATCAAGTTGTCAGGACAGATTTTATTTGTCGTGCCCATCAGTATGTGATGCAATTCAAACACAGTTCTTATGTACACGTGGCTAAGAAGGTAATTACAGAATTATTCAATAACAAAATGCAGGACTTTGGCACTATCCTCCAGTGACCCTGTGAGCTTAATACACTGCGAATACATTTGAATAAAAAACAAACCCAAGCACACAAGTGTGCAGCCAAACACATGCTGGTGTTGAGGTAGCAATTTATTGTAATTTTAACTTTCTGTTTTCTTGATTCAGTTATTATTACAGATGCAATCAATCCCACACTGGGATTAAAAAAAAACAGAATCCCACTAATATAACAATTATGCCACAGTATCCACCTATTTTATACCTTTGTTTCCATCATTTTATAATTTGTGTTCCAATATTTTCCAATTCAATACACAGCAAACATACATTCAGAGTTCACACTCATTCACAGTTCTGGACCATCTGACTTGCATGTCTTTGCACCCAGCCGTAGAGCAAAGGACATTAGCATCTATTCAAAACTTATTTCACTGCTGTTATGAGTGGAAAAAAACAAAAAAAAAACAGTTTCCATATCTCCACCTACCAGGACCCCAGAGAACATGACCGAGCTGTTAGTTGCCTAAAAGCTGCATCCGTCTCACACAAACAATGTTTAATGATTTCCTCATACAAACGTAAAGATGTGGGCAGACAAGGCATTATAAAAGCCTTGCAGATAGTGCTAATGGAGCGTTGGTTGTTAATGGGCCAGCAGCACTCTCAGTGATAAATGATGCTTATCATACTCAAAGCACCAAGGATTTGTTACACTTCTCCCTCTGCCCATCCTTTGATGCAGCCTCTGATAACACCCTTATGATCTGTGGCATTGCTGTGGCTCACCATGCATGGTGAAACATGGCGTTATATCAGGAAACTGTTTTCCACATGTTACCTCTAAAAATGTTTTTTTTGTGAGGCTTTCAATTATTTTTTAGACTAGATAAAGGTGCAGGACAATAAATGAATCCGATTTGTACAACATGAAAGGATGTAATTGTCTCTGTCTGATCACCCAATGGTCTCATAGGTCGGAGCTTGACAAAGGTAGGTCATGTCCCTTGTTTGAGTAACCTTGTCCAGGGAGACAGGCAGACCACTTGCCAGTCCGAAGACTAGTCCCCATGCAGCCAAATGGGTGTAATTACATTGTGTTTGGCTCCTAATTCATTGGTGGGGGTGAAGGTGAAGGGGCATGACCCAGCACTTCCAGAACATGACCTGGGAATGTAGACATGAGGCTTGAGTCTGCTTGTGACAATGGCGAGCGTGGTGACCTGGCTAACGGGCCACAGCTGATGTCCTCCAGCACACATCTGTTTCTTTCACCTACGCAAATCCCATGTGGGGAAGATGTTCGGATGAAGAAACAAGGCCAGAATGTAGGTATTTTTGACATGCTAAATGATATATTGTCTTAGTCATAGTCACATAAACAAGATACATGTATATGTTCTTTATCTGTAAGTTTAAAATATATATATTACTATTGTTAAAATCAAAAGGTGAATGAGCATTTGCAAAATGCATCAAATGCAAATGTCGCTGCGAATTTGGAATATTATGCAAATAATAGTTCTAGTGTGTTCATACATGTGGATAAAAAGACTGGCATGCTATAACCTTTGTCTACATATGCTCATATGACTTTCTGCAAAAATATCATGAACTAACAATGAGCACAAATGCACTTATTCATCACAATTATATTTTACTATATTTGCTCTGATATATTCAGAACACATATATCCTCATTAGCCATGAACTGACCCAGGAAATTTATACCATCCTGGCTAATACAGTTGTCTTTTGATCTTAGTCATTAATGCACCATTAGGACTATATTTTATGTACTGTTTTATGCAGCACTCACAAGCATATACCTTATTAAGAGCAAAATGATCAATATCCAAATATAGGTGGTTCTGGAAAGAGAGAGTGTTTTTCAGTATGAAAGTAAATTGAGCTCAAACCTTTCTGTCAAAGCAGTAAAAAACATTTTGAAAATTTGTGGTAAATCAGAGGCAGATGTGTATGTTTATAAAGATAAATTGAATTAAAGGCTAGTCCGTGCTTTGTTGCCCAGACTCTGGGTCCTCAGTGGCCCTCTAATCATGCTGTCGGTGATTTAACTGGCTTCAACAGGTAATGCTATTTAAGGGGAACTAAGGCAGGCACCAGGAAATGAAACACGGTCGCCTTAACATGGATTGTTGAAGTGTAGTGGCTTGACTCCCTTCATGCCTCATACCCCACACTCCCTTGTCCTTCTTTTGCTCGAGTCAGGACCACTGCTAACGAAAGAAAACAATAATTAAGCCTTTGAGTAAAATGCTCTCAATGGAATATATCTGTGTACATGGTCACACACGGGACAATCTACACAATAACCAAACCAGTGCACTCGGATCCATGTGGACAAATACCCATACACATATGCACCAAGTACAATGACAGCTTCGAAACAGCACATACATATTCTCTAATTGGGCTGGCTGCCTGCTCATAGGACAAGCCCCATCGCCTCTTTAATGGTTTGCCACTTCATTTTTGTAATGGTAGTTTTTGTCACTATACATGTATTCTAGTTGTTTGAGAAAACGCAGGCCTGCCATGGGCATGCTTTATATCCTAGATCTTAGCAATGATATGGATATGTCAGTACCCAACTTGTTGATGCGCTTTCACAATTAGGATACAACATACAGCCCGCTTTAAATACCCCTCAAACTCTTTGGAGTCTTCAAAAAGGCCAGATATCGTCCAGCTGAGTCTTGTTAGATGAAGAAGTGCAAGCAACACTTTGCAGTTTGGGTGAACCTTCAGACCACTGCAGACGTTCAGCTTCAGTATCGATAGTGGTTCTGTAGATTGAGTCAATGTATATATATTTTCTGACATCTCTCTGAAAACATTCCACTTACCAAACTGAACATTTGTATAACGTGAAGGCAAAGGCTGCCGGTGTCCACGCTAAGTCTGTGTCTGTGATTTAAGGAAAAGTTTGACAATTTGGTAAATACGCTAATTCACTTCCTCGCCAAGAGTTAGATGAGAAGATTGATAAGACTCTTTTGTCTGTACACTAATTATGCCAATTTTGTTTGGCACAAAGACCGGAAATGTGGTAAAACAGGTAGCCTGGCGCTGTCAAAATGTAAGAAAATCCTCCCGTCAGCACCATTTAATCTCACTGTCCACTATTTATGTTTAACACTTTGTTGTTTGTACGGACCACTTGTATTTGTCTTCCCATCAAGTGTATTTCCCAAAAGGTCAAACGAAACCACATTTATGAAGTAAGAATGTTTGGATACATTCTTAAAAATAACATACAATATCTGTCTGTGCAACATTTGGATCCATGATGTTCAGTCTGTAGCTTTGACACAGCTTGTCTCGTCCCCCCCGCCCGCCCTCACATCAGACAGACCCGGCCCTCATCAAGGGAAAGGTCCTTCATAATTCCCCGTCAGGTCTGCCATTTTTCACCTTTGTCTAAAAATACAATGGCGGAGGCAGGGGGGTCTGAAAGATTGCTCAAGAATTGCCGGAACAAAGGGAACGGACTTGGATGGGCTAAAAATACAGCACAGCGTGTGAATACGATAAAGGACTACACTAGAGGACGCTGACAAAGCTTTGCTGACTTTCAAGTGGGAGAACAATGTGGCAGACACTTTCAGGGCGTTTGGCTACACACTGTGGCGGCTGGACAGGCTGTGAAGCAGGATGTCAACATCAGCCCTCATGGAGAGAACTGAGGGCTGCTACAATAACGCATTTGAAGCAAGATGCACACTAAAGGAACTTATCTATGGATGTGCGAATGTAATGCATCCATGAATGAGTTTATAGCGAAAGGTAGAGAAGTAGAGAGAGAGAGGAGCTGCATGAGAAAGGGTCTCACAGGGAAGTGCAACGTGAGATGGGCCTGCGACCCCTCATCTCATCGATTCAGACAAGGAGGGCTGGGCTTAATTACCTTCAATTTTCCCCCAGCCATCACTTTTCCCTGTTGATCACTTTCCCCTTCGAGTGAATGTGTGTGTGTGTGTGTGCTCGGGTGAATATGTGTGCGTTACAGAAGGTGGAAGAGGTGTACGTTTTCAAGGCCAAAGCGTTTGTGGCGGATGCGGTGCTCTGGAAATTGTGGGCTCCCTCATCTGTAATCTGATTTCAATAGCACTGCCTTTAGAGGTTGAGTCAATCAGATTTTCTGCCTTGACTGAGTGACCGTGTGTGTGTGCGCGCATGTGTGTGTGTGTGTCATACTTACAAGGCACCACTCAGTCAGTCGGTCGCGTTCCTAGCGAGGCATCATGGGAGCGTTTGATTGGGTGAGTTACAGAGAGTGCAGTCAATTAGACAGCGTGGAGTCATGTGAGACTGTGGGTGAAGAAGAGAAGGAATCATGCAATCGCACGCCCAAATCAACAGGTGGCTCACGGCTTTCATCGAAATATATCATGTGACGGCAACCACAAATGCACATACGCATGAGGATAGGATACGATGTTGAGACTCAATCTATTTTATATATTTAAGTTGCTGATCAAACTCGTGTTCCGGAGAGGAAGTGAGGAAATAGACGGGATGCCTCGACCCAAACAACCCCCACCCGAGATGATCAACATGAACAATTAAACACTCCTGATTGCCGCTCGGGGCTGATGTGCGAACCTCCCTTTTCCGTGAATTAAGCCATTCCAGTTTGACCACTTGCGTGCACGCTCCGATGTGCTGCTGTTTACCGTGATTAGCATCAGTTTCATTTACAGCCCGTTGACCCAGGGTGACCTGCTGGATCTGGGTCAACAGGGACAGCCAGCGCCATGGTGGGGACGGGTGGGGCGCAAGGTAAGGCAGGCTGTCTGCGTGAGAGTGTGTAGTCGTGTGTGTGTGTGTCTGCAAAGAGCCGATGGATGGATGTCCGGTGCTTAAGGAGAGAGTGTAAGGCGGTCTGTGTGTATATATGTGTGCGAGCAGGTACGTGTCTGCAGTGTCTGTCGGCAGATATCAGAAGCTGCTGTGTGTGTGTGTGTGTGTGTGTCTAGGTGTTTGAGCACACGTGTGCGACTCGGTGACTGTGTATGTGTGTAAGATTATTCCTCATTGTGCTGGACTTCAGAGGCCCAAGCGTCTCCTGCTTCCTCTCGGAGGCAGTGGGTTAAAAATAATGTGGTGTGCAGTGAGCGGCGGGGAGCAAGGCGCAGACAGCTAGGAGCCAGAGCGTCACACACATACACACACACACTCGCGCACGTACACACGCACATACACACACACACACACACACACACACACACACACACACACAGTCATAACAGCGGCACAATATAGATTTTTTTTCTTCTCTTTTATGGATATCTCACTCACAGACTTAATATCCTCATAAATGTTAGTGTACACAAACAGAAATAGATGGTCGCCCGCTCACCCCCACTTCATCTGATGCCTTTCTGCCAGAACAGATAAAAAACAGATTGAACATCTGTCTCACCTTTTTCTTTTCACTTATTCCCCACCCGTAACCCTTTGACCCTTCTGATATGAGGTTGAAAATCTATGATTAGTCTTGATAGAGCTGTAGGTTAATGAATATATTTTTTAATACCATGTGTTTTTTTTTCTCAAGGGAGCAGCAATCTCATTGATTCAGGGCCATTTCAATAGATAACCACGTCAACAGTGGTGCTCGTCCTCGATAGAAGATGGGTTTCACCGAAAATATCAAGGTTCCGCGACACTTGTGGGTTCAAGCTAATCCTCAAACGGCAAACAAAGAGCCGGTCCCACGACGCAAGGTGGCACTGAGAACTCGCCGGCAACTGAGTAAACCTTTGACACCGACGTGACATGTGCCAGTTTG
This sequence comes from Clinocottus analis, assembly GCF_023055335.1. Classification (NCBI taxonomy): domain Eukaryota; kingdom Metazoa; phylum Chordata; class Actinopteri; order Perciformes; family Cottidae; genus Clinocottus; species Clinocottus analis. Next base: position 2,538,354 of record NW_027175854.1, read on the forward strand.
CCTCGACTATTGCAGAGCATGGGAAGAAGAGACCGATGACTCACGGGTAATTGGCCTATCGCAACCTCTCCCCCATCTTCCTCCTCCGCCCCTCCCTCCATTGCGTGAGGAAGCCAGGGCGGCTGCAGTCTTTCTCCGCCCCGAGATAAGACTGTCTCCAACCGGCCTTGCACACCTCCTGTCATCTGTCTGCTCTCCTTATCGGCTAGCCGGTGCAGCGTGGTGGTGTTGACGCTCTAATTAAACCCACGCGGTCACACCTGCCCCCCCCCCCCCCCACACACACACCCTCCCACACACACACACACACAATCCTACTAGCATTGTACAGTAACTCCACTTAGTTCTCCACTATACAGTACAGGGAAATATTCCCCTTCACGCTTCATGATAACACAAGATTGCTGTGTATTATTGTAATTGTATACTATTTGGTGTACTGCACTGTGCACAGTGTCGCTATCGGTTGGGAAATAAAGTGAAAAGGGAAGACATACTGTAATAGCATTCAATTAAAATACAGGGAAAAAGTGGAGTTCAAGAAATGGAGGAAGCTGCTGCTTTGAGACTTGTGGTTGTTCAGTGGTCTGTAACTCTGAAATCAGCGATTAGCTCGGTGCCTCAGTGGTAGTGACGGTACGGCCTCAGTGTCCTATCTGTTTGGAGCTTTTGCCCTGAGACTCTATTGGCCCTGAGGTGTGAATATGCTGATATGTTTGTCAGCAGGTCTCTGGATTTCTGACGGACGGATGACCTGTCTACAGTCTCCTTCTGCCTTCAGTCAAATGTTAAAACTGTATCGACATGTTTTATTGTTGTGTTTCAGAATGTATATTGGTTCAATTTGTACGGATATAATTTGAGCTGGGAGATATTTTTTGTAGAATTGTAAATGTTTTTACTTTCTTTGTTTCAGCATCTCGGGACAATGTTGGAAAAAAAAGTCACTGCAACATCCACCAATTGTCTCTTGGACCGTGAAAACTAGTACGCTAGTGTAGTATTTCATCAAGTTTTGAGACGTGCTACAAATGTAAATATACATAATGTGTTACATTGTATGTTCTGAACGGTTTTAATATTGTCAATAAATATTTGTAATGCTGTTACTTAGATGTGCCTTTGACAGCTCTGGTTAATAGTTTTCAGGGGAGGGGAGTCCACACCACTCAACATTTTTTCTTGACCCTTATCTGATTCCAGTGTTTACAAAGTGGGAGTGTTGTAAAAACAGATTTCTGTGATTATTTTATATTTCTTAGTCAGAACAAATGCACCCGTGTGTCTCTGTGTCATCAAAAGCGACGTCTTCACACCTTTCTGTTTCCTTATCAGTACCTTTCGACCCACAAGTATTCAACAATTCAATCACCTAGAAAACCAATCAATACTGAAAAGACGCTGATCTTAACCAACAGGTTACGTGGGTCCAAGCATTCAGGTGAGCAAATAGCCCATTTTGTCTCCACTCACTGTATCTGTGACACCGTGTACATGATAAGGACGTACTGATATAGGTCCAAAGAGATACTTGAGCCGAGCAATGCACACAAAAGGTATACCAATAAATGTTTATAGCTCACCATTAAACTTTGCTTGGATGTTGAATGTGTCACTCACTGATAGGGGAGCCTGTCAGCTGATTTATGGTCATCCCTGAAATTGCCTTAGTGACGCCTGGAGAGGATGACTAACCAACTCAGGAAGGGTCAACAAGCTCAGACAGTCAGATAAGAGCGAGCGAGGCAGAGACAGACACAAAGAGAGACAGAGAGGGAGAGCCCTTGGGATGGACGAGAAGAATGAGGGTCACTCCACGTAAACATGGTAGACATCTCTTGATCTGCCCCGAAGACGCGAGACCAGACGCAAACTATTTTATCTGATTCTTCCCTTACTTGTTTGAGGATTTCCATCAGTGAAAACGTACATTTTAGACATTTTCAAAATGATGATGTTCTTTTTTCTATGCTGCAGTATCAGCTATCTATTTAAAGTGTGTGTTCAGTATGTCTCTGCAGGCAACAAAAGCACTAATGTGGCATTTATCAAGCGTGATATCATTACACAGAGTGTGTCCATCTTTTGCTTTCTTTCTCTCTCCCAGTTGAGACATCAGTCCTCAACACCATTTGTCTCAATCAGCTGCCACTGTTTCCATTTGCCCTGTATACCCATTCAATATTGAAACCAGCAGCTCCTAGTTTAGACATTAAAACTTGTACACACACGCACACACACATATCACCAGCAGCACACCAGCATGTCTTGCAGCCACACATCCCACCATAATGCCATTTAGAATAATAGCACTGTGAGCAAATAGCAGCTAACTGTGTTAACGTCTGAATCTGGCCCTCCGTGCCTATGCGAGCATCTGTCATCTTTAGCAATAAGCAGGAGGTCTGACATGAATCCAATTTGCTCCTCGAAAACCTCTTGTCCCTATGTCGTCTACATTCATACGCAAACACGTGCAGTCACTGACAATGATGTCACAGGTGCTTGTGCTGTCTTCTGACCTCAGACGTGTGCGTATTTGCGGGGACGGACTTCCTCTTCTGCCGATTAAGGCACGCGGAATCATGTCAGCGTGCCCCCAGCTGAACCCCGACCATCGAAAACAACACTAATTTTTGGGGCGGTATCTTTGATTTTTTTTTTTTTTAGGGGTGGGGGTTGTAGCATTTGAGAGTGGAGGAGCCGGGCCTTCCCCCTGACACTGACCTCCTGACCTTCTTGACCTGCAGGGCGGCTTGGACAAAGGAAGCCTTTCCCTTTTAATTTTGCCCAGGGAGCGTTATATGGGACCTGACCCTGCGCTCCTCTTAACCTTTTGGACCTCCGGCCTGATGTCCATGATTTAGGGCAAATTTCATTACATGCATTCTCCGGATGAGACCGGTGGCTGAGAGGATGTGGCACTGCAACAACTCAGCCTGATTAAAATGTCAGGTAGAGCAGGCGGCAGAGATGAGATGTTCAACGGAAAGAAAAACTGTTGCTACATTGTTGACACACGCAAACTCTTTACATTACTGTGCTAAACACAATAAAATCTCCAGATGAATACGTCGGCTTGTGAGTTCTGTTAAAACACAAACATTGCTCAGAATATAAATTGCAAGAAAACTGGAGTGGATTTGTCTATGTAACAACAGCGGAGATTTAATTACAGCTGCCAAATAACCGTTCGTCGTGTGGGAAATATGCGTAACGTGAGCTCTCGCCATTCACACAATTGGAGTGATAGCCATCGCACGCTCTGCAAACAACCCACATCGGGAACTTGTGAAGCTATAACAAGCAGAACAGAATGCCGACACCATAGGGGACAAAAGATGAGTGAGCAGCATCAGAAGGGCTGCCATGATAGGCGCCTGGGCCTGTGTGCTGTCTACCTGTCTCTCTTCCCAACTGCCATGTTCTAGTCAGTGTTGACACCCTGTCAGCCCCACCTTGCCGGGGCCCTGTGGTTAGCAGTCAGGCGGCTGAGGTGGAGGTACACAAAGCAGGCAAGCTGAATGGGACAGGCTGGGCTCGGCTCTAATGGAGCCAGCCATCCAGACGCAGACAATGGCAGGGCCCGAGGCCGGGGCCTGAAACCTGAAGCCCCGGCCTGGTATTTTAAGAGGCCTGAGTGGCTCTGGAGCCAGTTGTCAATCAATAGGTGCACACAATCAGGCAAAAACAAGGCTTAGAACGGTGGAAAAATTGAGACGATGACAGAGGACAGAAAATATTGACGGATGTTTTTCTCCTTTTAGGTGAAGTAATCTTAACATTCACCTTTGGGTCTTTTTACACACACCACAACATCTCAAACACGCACACTGCTACTCCTTTCAGGCCAAGGTTGATGCTTACAGACTGAAGTCTTCATTGTCTAAAGTGCCTCGAGAAGGGGTAGGGTGGAGGAGCTGTGTGAGTGTGTGTGTGTGTGTGTGTGTATGTGTGTGTGTGTGTGCGCGCTTGTGTGTGTATGCTGGAGGTTCATCAATACACGTTGTAATGCTTTCACCATTCCAGGCCGCTGTTGCTGTTTGTGTGTTATTATATGTGACAGTGAGTGTGTGTGTGTGTGCACGTGTATGTGTGTGTGTGTGTGTGTGTGTGTGTGTGTGTGTGTGTGTGTGTGTGTGTGCACATACCAAAGACAGCAACTGCAGCAGAGCTGTGCTCCCCCCTCCTTTCACAAACACTTGCATCATTTTGTCAGGAAGGAAAGGACCTGTCTCCTTTTCCCTCCTGTCCTCTGACACCTCACAGACATCTAAAGGGGATAGCAAAGGTTTGATGATGCCGCCCATGAAAGTCAGGACCTGTCTGCATGGAACGACAGACCGTAATAACCCAGAAAATGCCCTAATACCTCAACTTGTCACAGTGGAGGATAAAGCCCCCTTACTTTGCTTCTCACTTTCTTTCTTTCAGTGTGATCCCCATGAACCATTTGGCGCCGCCGTTCAATTAAGTAATCACTAAGTGGAGAAATCCCCAGAATGATTGTTGATTATTTAACCTGCCGCACCCTTGTTGGTTTTTGTTATGCTTGTGTTATCCAATATCCTCTCTACATTTTGTCTACTTGCCAATTGCTCAATGTTCAGCTCACCACAGGATTGCGGTGAGTCGAGGTGAGCTAAGACGCCTGTCTTACATAAGTCTTCACACCACGCAGGAACAGTGAAATATGGGTGTGGTTGTCTCAAACCCTCAAACTAAAGGAGTTCCCCGAAACCGTAAATAAGCTTAGAAAAAAAGAGTCTTCTGAACATTGAGTGTGACACTGCCGTATTAATATTTGGGAGAGAAAAAAATAGCAACAAATTCAAGCTGCAGTGTGTAAGATCTGGCCGTAGTTTAATAGAAATAGTAATACAGGGTGCCAAGCGATCGACCCACATGCTCCAAACAGCCACGATAGTCAATTCAAGGAAGTGTACTAAGTGGTGGAACAAGTGCATTGATTGTTTTCTCTAGAACAATAAGCAAAAAATAGTAAAAGTGCTACATTCAAACTTTAGACAAAATATATTTTACCCGCTGAAAACTGTGGAACCGATGTTCTTTCCAGACCTCCTTTTCTCTTGTGCTTAAGTCGTAGGAACCCCAAATTAATTTCAATACTTGTGTTTATTGTATGTATTTATTCCGCAAAGTCTTGGGAAAAAAATGTAGATCTGCAAAAAAAAAATCTCTTTTAAAAGATATTTTGATCGTAACTATGAACATCCAGCATGATATGAGCCAGATTCCCCAAAAAGGCCTCCTGGAGCGGTCAATAAGACACCTTCTTGGAAAAATTAGGGCCTAAAGAATCAGAATCTGCAACAGAGATCACAATAGAACAAAGCCTTGGGCTGTCAGGAAGGAGTTTCAGTCAAAAAACTGTGTCGTTCGGTTCAAAAATGGAAAAAAAATTACGTATTTTATGCCAAAAGATTGTCTGAATGGGGCATGCTGGGACTTTAAATGGGAGCGGGAGGATTTTCGCGCACAGTTTCCAAAAGGTTAAACATGCTAAACACAAGATTGAGAGCATATCTTTTCTTCAAAGGATCCCAACATGGCATCAGCTTAGCCGGCGGCTCACAGCTAACGGTGATAACAGGACGAACTGTGCAAACAACAGTAACAGTGCTGACATGGTAAAGGTACGCTTCCACAACGACTCCGTCGGTCTGGACAGCATTATGAGCAGAAACCGCCGTATGAGCGCAGCGGAGAGTGACGACCATGAGCTGCTGTTGTTGAGTAAAGAACTGCGAAATGTTCCTTCCAATGCAGCTGTAATGTCCATCCAACATATTGCTTTAATTGAATAACTTCATGAAATGTCTTGAGCCACGCTCTTTCTGTTCTTTAGCAGGGTTGCCTTTCCTCTGGTAAGGCATGCTGCAGGTTCCCAGTGTTTGTAAAAATCTATTGAAAACAGCTGTCAGAGAGGCAGTGTTGCTTTGATGTATGTTTTGGAAAGCATCTTTTCTTCACGTTTTCAGAACTTTCGCGATGTCATTTCCATAAAAAAAAAATATGAAAACAGCTACAAAAAAAAGGACAGACATTCAGAAGTGCTGCATCGCAAGTATTTTAATTAACAGCACTTATGTAATTTGTCATAGTTCTTGAGCTCCACCAAATATGTAAGCTATCAGGAGATTGGTCAAAATATTCTGTCAAGGGCCAAAGTCAGTTGAGTTGAGTGTCTGAGATTACACACACTAGCCCTGACTGGAGTGTTGCAGCTCTCTGTGCCTGCAAGATGCAGATTAGAAGTGACCAGTGGTACCATCAGAGAGCGGCGCCTGCCTCGTATTTGTCAGTGAAACATGCGTCCAGACACATCTGCAAGCAGTTGACTGGGCCTTTTCCTGCCGCTCTGTTCCTGAGAGGTCTGGAAGGGTGACACGCCGATGTTGACCTTATTGTGCCCCGCCTGTCACTTAACCTTCATGTTAGATGTCAGCTCCCCTGCCGCCGCCATTCAATCGCCCCGACCCTGACACCAAACACGACGCAAGCACAGTTTAAAGTTGTGACCTCGAACTTGGGGAAGAGAAGGGAAATGGCCACCGAGCCCAAAATCCATTCAGATATTTCCATTTACTGTTATGAAAGCTGTTGTGAGAACGTCTGACATGCTGCATAGGTTAAAAACCAACTAAAAAACGTGCCTGTGATGTTGAATTAGGAGCTTCAAGTTCACCTCTCTTATTGGGCTGTTTCCCTACTGTGTGTCCATGCCTACTAAAATGACACCAACTCATAAAGATGAAACCGAAACATCGAAAACAACCAATTTCTCACCCAAAGCAGTGATTCTCAGCCTTTGAAGCAACACTGGTCCCTGTGATAAACTGTTTCAAAAAGTTTACATTTTCTTTGCCTCTGGAGCCCTCGAAACACAAGCTTGCACTGTATAAATCTGTCAGGGCTGCAGAGTTGAGCATATACAGAGTCTTGATTTACACATTCCAGATGGGAGATTACAGGACTGTGGTGAAGCACTTGAGCATCACACACACTCTACTCCATCCATCCACTCCCCGGCTGCCCTTTGATGGAGATCCCTCTTGTCTTGGCGGTGAACATTATGAGCTTTCTCACAAACAAACAAAAGCACAAAGGGAATTTAAACGCTCGCTGTTGGGAAGGTACATTACAAACAATAAAACACATTTATGTTACATGAGTCAGACACTGTATCTGGAACAAATAGCTCGCAAGAAACAAATACTAAAAATGTAGGAGGTTTCCCCAGTGGTCCAGCACGATAATTTATTTTTTATTATGTATTCAGACATTTCTACACAGTTATCTCCCGGGTGAACTTGCATAGTAACAATTTGCAGAAACAAAGGAGTTGCACAGAGGAAGAGAGCATTCATATAAAGACAGTGTACTTTGGTGATATCTTCATGTGTGTGTGTGTGTGTGTGTGCGTGCATGCGTGTGCGGGTGTGTGCGTGTGTCTGTAAGTGCTTATGTGGTGTAGGCAGCACACTCCTCTCCCTGAGGGCTTAGCCAGGGGTGTGTAAACAGTGATCCTATGGTGCTGGGCGGAACAATTCAGTGTCAGGGAAAAGGTCAGCTATCGCTGCTCAGCTCCATCAGGTCAGAGAAAAAACACAGAAATAGAAGGAAAGAGCAGACTAAAGTGGTGAGGGCCTGGAGAATATGTTTCCAATAGACCCTCGTCAGGCTGTGTTAGCATCTGCGTCCAACACGTGCACCGCAGGGATCATGACCCTCCACTTCCCCTTCCCTTGCTCTCCCCAGTGGGGAGAGCAGGCCTGCAAGGTCACCACAGAGCTGAATGGGGAAGAGTGAAGCACAATATAAACTGACCCTTAGCAAACCCCCTCCCTAAATCCCCCCGTACACCCTCTGGACATTTCCAGAGAGGAGAGGACCAGAGAGGTCCGACCCCATCCCTGCCAGGGTCACTGTCAGCCTGCAAAATCACACCAGCGCCCGAAGCATCCGGCTGTGGGCGGCAGAGCGAGTGAGCTCAGGGTGGAGCGTGTGCCTTTGCCCAAAACGCCTGTTCATCTGTGAAGCAGGTTGAGAGAGAGGGGTTTGGGCTGAAATTGGGCGAGAGTACGCAGCAGACTATCACTGGAGGCACCCTGTTGATCACACCGTCGCCAGTGGTACTGTCGGCCATGATCACTGTACACACAGGCGGAGCACGACTTAAACGCAGACAGACCACAGAGACCTTTATGCTGCTTCTACCTGCAGTCGCACGATTCATGTGTGGCATTATAAGCCATAATCGAAAGTGAAGGGCTTACAGAGAAGATAAAGATCATATCAAGAATATATATATATATATATATATATATATATTTTTTTGTGGTTAAAGAAAAGAGCTTGGATTATTGAACTTTATATATTTTTGTTGTTGAGTCGCATGCTTATTCACCTTATATTTAATAACTGCCCTCCACCTAAACAATACTACTGATTACGTGTAAACAAGTATTACATATATACATATATATATATATATATATATATTTATATATATATATATATATATATATATATATATATATATATATATATATATATATATATATACATACAGAAAAGAAAGTACACAAGTATGATCAGATAGGTAAGAAATAGAAGAAAAGAAACGCTGTTATAACAAGACATTGATAAGGAAGAAACGATCCAAATTTACTTTTAAAGTGGAACTGTCATTTTATCACACGATAAACACAAGATAATTCAAAACAGTTTCATTAAAATAGCTAAATATTGGTTTAACAAGAAAGGTGATTTGTTCCATTTGGTGAGGGGGAAAACATTCAATCTGTACTCTTCCCTTTGTATTTTGTACTTGCAGATATAGTTGTATTATCAGATGTTTGCAGCTTTGCCTCAAGAACAATAAATAGTCACAATAATTAAAATGTAAAAATCACAATTTAGGTAAAACTAAAGTCAGATTCTTCCGCTTGACAGAGAAAAAATAATGATTAATTAGGAAGGAGCGCCTTACTTAATTAGTTCTTTCGTTAAGGAAATAAAGGGAGAGAACCTCTAATGGGAATGCATGGTTGTGTTTTCCAATAAATGACCGTGAAAATAACAGGAGGGGGGCTGGAGGAGGGGAAGAGGAGAAAGAAAAGGGAAAAACATCCCTGGCTAATTTAAATACAGTCTTATTAGTCTAATGACCATAGTCTGTGATCACTACTCATCACCATTAATGCCACGACTCTCCCTTGCTCTGATTGCCCAAGGCTTAGCTTTTTCCCCTTAGCCCACATTCGGCTGGAGAACCAACGCGTTTTTCCTTCCGCTACACATGAAATGTGACATGAGGACACTAATGTATGTGGAAAAGGGACGGAAAGCAGGGATGTGAGACACTCTGCACTCCTCCTTTTGCGGTTAATGATATGACGTGCTGCACGGAAACCAAAAACTCCTCTGCTTTTAAAAGCCATCAGCTCTGAGGCATGTCTCTATTAAGAACACTCCTAAATGTTATAATAGGTGGCCCTAACGAGCTTTACCCTCGCTCTCCTATCGGCCTTCCTCAACGACCATATTGGCTGCATGCTGATGCTTATCAAAACGATGAATGCAGCATTAAGTTCAAATGAGTTGGAAGATCGGAAAGAGGGGAGGAAAGTCGTGTTTATCATTGCATGAATTGGTTCTGTTTTCTGCTCCACATCGCACAAAGACTGCTTATTATTTCAACCACATGTTTTCAGATATCAGCAATCATGTAATAGGACTGTAATACTAAACAAAACAGGCTAGCCTTTAAAAATTGCACCGAGATATTGAAGAAAAAAGAAAGATGTACAGAGAAGAAAACGGTAATTAGCTTGAAAAAGGAAGGTTCTGGGTTTTAAAATCAAATCTTTTGGACTAACATACACCCAGTAACCTCAAAACTGTCCCTTCTTTGACCTGAAACACATACACTACCTTATCGCAAGTCTTTTTTGAAAACATCTCAGAGTAGTCAGTTTTTTCACGGACACAAATTTACTGCTCTGAAATCATGGAATGTATTCCTCTTGATATATTTTATTATAAGCGATTGCCTTGCCAACAGCTTTATAACTCTTATACAGCCAATATGAAAGAGGTGTTTTCAAGGGCAAAACCCCAATAAAAGAAAACCTTGGTCATTATTATAACAACAAACGATGTCTGAAGTCATTTTAAGCCGTGAAATAAAAGTCATGTCTATTTGATGAACGCAAACATGTCACCCGTTCACATATCAGCAGCACATGACAAAACAAACAGGCCACCAAACATTAGGTGAAAACATGAAAGTCACACGTCTAATGCCCTGCATCAACCAGGCGTGATTCCACTCTGCCAGACAAAGTGACACAGCTGGCAGAAAAAAGAGCAAGCAGAAAGCAGGCAGCGTGTTAGATGACCCGGGGACGTGAATAACCTTGGTGACTGGGGAAGGCCAGCACTAATTAACGCGAGGCGGCCATGTTGGCTGTCAGGGCATCGTCACAGGGGCACAGTCCTTGGATTCTCCCCCATGGATGTCTTCGTCACTCCCCTGCTACTACCCCGACCGGGACCCTCGGGAGGACTGTTCACCCCCTCTCACGCCAACCTCGACCCCGTGCATAATAATGAGGGTGATGTTTGGGAGAGGGAAAGACTGACTCAAACTGTGTCAGTCAAATGCTAGGCTGCTAACACAACATCATCATTACTGTCACCTCACTTTAGCAGCACTGCATCGATGATTCAGCCTTCTACTTTTATGCATTCACACCTTGAGAACCTGTGCTGTGAAGCTAGAGCCACACTATTCATATTTATTTAGTATCAAATACATTTTACATGTTTAGCCATTATGTTCAAAACGGCACGATCACCGATATGACTTCCTACAGACATTAAGCGTGGCTTGGCTAATTCCTCCTCAGCATGGGTGTGGAAGTGAGAACAGCACTTGCAGCCACACATGTCTGTCAATCATTTATTGGGATTCTGACATCCAGCCTCCAAAATGTTGCCACACAATCACAGTATCAACATCCTTTTGCACATTGCATTCTCCCAACACCAGAGCACTATGGAATTAATATTCATGGCTGGCAATTTATGGATTCATTTATCACCCACATCGTATTTGCTTATTTCTTAATCGACCCTGGGGGTTTGACTGTGGCCTTGGCTGGCCACCAGTGCTGGAGCTTTATTCCTCTTCACACAGGCCTAGTGTTAACGCCGCTGGCCAAGTTCACAGATTTGACTGACTGTGGACTTAATGCCGCTTGCCTTGTTTTCAGCACTTGTCCCTCCAGATTTGCCACCCTGGCTGCACAATTTCCTCCAATTCTAATTATTCATCAGCTCGTTATGCCTGTGCCTGGGCGCCTCCCCTAATTAGAGGCGACGCAGGGTTTGGTCTCAGGCTAGCCCCGAGTGAGGGAACCAGTTCAGAACCAGTCCGCGACGCGCGCTCATGGAGGACTGGGTAACTGGCAGCCTCTCCAAGTGCACAGGGGCTTGGGCCTGTCTTGACAGTGCGATGTGACGTGCCATCACACAGTCTCTCTCATACACACACACACACACACACACACACACACACACACACACACACACACACACACACACACGCACACACACTAATCATTGTGCAATGTCTCATCTCTATTAGCATAACCTCTAGATATTTATAATAACCCTGGAACAATGGATTTTTTTTTGTCTCAGTGGTGTTATGTGTTGCCAGTGTAGTGTGAATTTTTTTGTTGATTTGTTATTATGCCGTGAAGCTGAGATGGTGATGTGAGGCTGCTGAACTGTGTCATTGGGCAGGGTAGAAGAGCGTGAAATATCAAATCATTGTTCCCTAATTAACATCAAGCTTCAGACACAAAATAGCCCCTTAAGCTGAAAACAATTGAAATTTTCCATTATTATAATAATGTACAATTAGAGAAGATAGGAAACACACAACGGCCCCTCCGTCAGATAAGAGCAACATATAGTCACGACATCAATTGTATAAACATAAAGAAGAATATCAAATGGTCCAAGAATATTTCCTCAAGAAGGAGGACTCTGTTATTTTAGTATATAAGATTCACCAGAGCTGCACAGAGGAGATGGCTAACTTCATGGCAACACGTTAACATTATCCTACAGCTACTGAACCCCAAGACCTTTTCAGCTACAGCTGTTTTTATGCAGGCTCATAATGGCCCTTTGGGAAAGCACGTTTAACTTTTAGTAAAGAGGTTAGCAACTCAGATGGTTGGCAGCTGATTGTGCAGGCCATACAGCCTGTCCTTATTACGGGAATATAACTTCAATTATGTATTCTCATGCAGATTGACTCTTCTGAAAACCAGCTGCACCAAAGGCTGTCCTGAAAACATTTTATCACCGTGGCTGAATGGATTCTGAACTGATAATCGTCTTCTTGGTTTCACATCCCTGTGTGCGCTTGCACATTAGTAGATCTGCTACAACTGTTATGTTTGATCCTCCATCTTTTTCTCACCTTTTCCTCACCTCTCTTTCCCTCCCTCATCTTGTCAGCCCACCCTGGTCCGGCGTGAGAGAGGTTAGGCTGGACGAATCTGCTCAGGACGCGAGTAAACACAGTCAACAGCTCGTGGGTATAAAAGTGTATATGACACACACTTCCATACAGTAAACTGACTGAATCACACATTTATTCACCTTCGCACGCACTTGCACACAAACACAAGCTTACGCATATAGTACCCACACAGTAGTGCTAATTAAAGCCCTGAGTGTGAGCAGAGAAATATGTAATCCTGACATTTAGTCAAGGGAGATTTGGGGAGACGAGGAGAAATTCTAGCGCTCGGCTTGAGCTGGGCCTGGGGCAAGCTGGCAGACAAAAGGACAGCGGCAGGCAGAGAGACTGGGATAGGGAGCGGCGGAAAGGTCATCTCCGTGAAAAGGCTAACGTGTCAGTGCTTTTGTTCCTGGCCCTCGGAACATATGTTTGGCCCTCCTCCACGGCTGCCCCTGCTATCAGGATGAAATCTAACCCCCAGCCCCCAAACGCAAGAACGGTACACACTTACACAGACAGACAAACACACACACACACACACATGCAGTGGGTATGTTACTATATCACAGTTGTTTAGGATAAATGGATAAAAGTTGAGTCGGAGGTGTTGCCTTACCACTCTCAGTGCTGGAAAGCAACACCAATCAGGAACACCTGTTTGCTTCTGTGGCCAGAAATCAAGATAAGAGGTGACAAAAGAGAAGAAATGAACAAGTGTTTTCGAGACTGATGCACAGACTGAAAATTGGGTCACATTCACACACAGATAAAGAAATGAGTATAGTCGCCAAAGATGTATGCACGACATTGAGACATATAGAGAAAGAGAGAGATGGATAGATTGATGAAGCTACGGATGTTTGTGATCTATATATATATATATATATATATATATATATATATATATATATATATATATATATATATATATATATCAGTAAATTTGAGGCAATAATAGAAAGACTATATGCAGTGTAATCAGCTGACTAACATGAGCATGACATAACTTAAAAAAAAATAAAATAAACCTCAAGTGGGCCTAGTGTTGCCTTACAGATTAGTGGACAGGCTGCTGAGCCAATACTGTAATTTCCCATTGTGTTTGACTGCTTTGATGAAAGATTACTCCCCTTCCAGCCAGGGAAGTGGCACATTTCTATTCATCTCAAAAATGCTTTAAGTTTGTGCCAGGTCTTTGTCAAAAAGTGTAGAAAAAAAAGGGAATTATTCATCTCTTCCTCCCTGTCCATCATTTCTTTGCTGCACGGTCTCCACATAAAAGAAATCATTTTAACATGGACACGGACACTGCAGTTCATCCATGGCACAGTCATTCTGTTTAAACAAGTCAAACAAGTGATTTTTAATAAACATATTGATATTAGGCAAACATGTAAGACTAACTCCAGGTGTAGTTTAAAGGTTATTTTGTGAAACATGTTGTATCTTTAGCTTAAATGTAATGCTAACTATCATTTCATGATCATTGTGAAATGATGTTTCGTTGCAAAAGGGTTCATTTAATATTCAATGTATCTTACTGCATACGCAAATCATTAAGAAGGTCAGACTGTGATTTAAAAATGAACAGCATATCCAAAAAGTATTGCTATGCAGCATAAACTCTAATTTTGTTTCGCATTGCAGATGTTAGAGAAATTGGATTTCTGTGAAAGGCTTGTGGTTTTGTTCGCGTCATCGTCTTAATGAAAAAAATGTTCAATGAGTGAGTTTGATTTTGCACTTGAGAATAGAGGAACATGATCATCAACATCATGGAAAAACTCATGAGCTGTGCCTGCACATTAACCAAACATTCAAAGACATTGTAGAGAATGTCATTGAATAATGTCTGTTATGTGTTTTAGACTGTGCCATGTGCGATAACCCAGTTAGATGTGCACCCCTTTTATTTCGGAACTGCACACCAAGATACTGTACTTCACATGCACAGGCTTTGATTGGCCTTCACCCATTTGTGCATCCTTCAGCACCCTCCCGATACAGCCGCCTCCAACACCCATTCAGCACCCAACATACCCTTTAAACAAGCTGCATCAAGAATGAGAGCAAAATGACACATATGTCTCTGTGTGTGTGTGTGACGTGGAGAGAGACAGGAGTAAAGGTACTTTGGAAGGTCACTCTCATTAGGGAGAGCCACTGTCACGTCAAGATTGTAAATACTCACCAGATTACCCGAGTGAACCCACCCCTCAACTCTCCAGTTCTGCCTCCATAACATACAAACCCGTTTGCTGCTTTCTTCTTTGTCAAGTGGCCCCTTCACGCCATTGCATAATGACCTACATTTGCATAAAGTCTCTGTTGGCAGATTGGATTGGTCAACACAGCCTGGTGGTGGTCGACAGACACACTTTTCAGGAGAGATAATAATAATAGCAAGAGCACATTCATGGTCTGTCTGAAGGCAGTTTTCTCTTGAATGTGCGGTTTCTGAGTATGTTTGTGTACGTTTGAGTGTGTGTATGTGTGTGCGTGTTTCCATTTTGCGTGTCTAAGACCTCGCCTTTGGTGCCATCTGGGTCCTTTTTCTCACAAATCGGGAAAAATCAGAGTGCTGAAAGGAAAACAACACTGGAAAAGGGATAAATAAATAAATGATAAAGTGTGGGGACAGAGTGCAAATGCGAATGGCAGCCCGAGATTGCTAAAGGGAAGATGAGAGGAGAGAAAGAAAGTGATTAGGCAACAAGAGCGCTGGTGACAGGCCTCTCTTCTCAGTCTCTGTGGACCTTGGAGATGAGCCTGAGAGGGGGTAGACAGCCAACATGGCAACCTCTCAGCCCACATCAGGCTGCCGCCAACTGTGATGCCCACCCAAGAGACCTCCGTATGCGCTCCACGAAAGGGAACAGACTCATAAAAGCTATTATTGTGCAGATGGTTTGTGCTTTTTTTTCTACTCAAAAGCCGTCAGTGACAGAGCTCAGCATTTGGTGGCAACTATGGAGAAAATGGAGACAGACGACAAAAGGGGACAAATCTTGGGAGTTACAGATTGAAGCGGAGAATGTCCGAGTCCACGTCCATTCTGGCTCATCTTGACCTTGTCCTGTCACCCCACTGCCAGTGTGTGTGTGTTTGTGTGCTCATTTCTTTGAGGCCGTGTCCATATGAGCTCAGTATGTGGATGGTATGGTGCTTTAAGTGACCAAGAGTGTGTGCACGTAATCCTTGGGCACTAATTCTCAGGACACGCTGCTGCCTCAGTGTTGTGTGCTGACCAAAGGAGCTATCTCACAATCAGGGCGTGAAATGCTAAAGAGCTTCCAGCCAACGCGCCTGCATGGTGTTTTCTCCCTACAACTGTTCATTTGACATTTAGTAAATCATTACTGCACCCATGCCCCAAGAAACAACAACATGCACGCACACACACACACGCTGTATACAACTCCCCATATGTGGGCACACACACACACACACACACACACACACACACACACACACACACACACACACACACTGGTAACTGTTTATTAACAAGTTGGATGACCTGATTTCATCTCGTTGCCAAAATGATGACACATCCGTACAGAGGTGTGTGGTTAAAGGCCCGGAGCATGCTGTCATTTGATAAATCTGAAAAAAAAGAATTGTTTAATATTTAATAAAAAAAGAAAAAGACACACTAAACACTAAATTGGGATTGTTTGTGCATTATACCCTTGAAATGTAAACTAAATGTGTCTTTTATTTTATCGGCTGGCTACATACCATCCATGCAAGTTCTCTAACTGCCGTAAAAGTGTTTCAATAAAGACGTCCAGTAACGTTTGAACTTCTGTTGGCCTGCACGAGGCGTCTGGGCCTGTGTGTTTCACACGTCACGGACATGTGCTAAACTTCCTCCTAGCTCTCTAATCATTGATGGGCAGGGGGGATGAGAGATGATAAAAACTGAAGTGATATAATGGCCACACATCTGTCTGCTTGCCTCTCGTCTCCTCCCGTCCACACGCTGTCAACAGATGATGGACAGTTGACGGCTACAGAACATTTTGAGGGATTGACTGGTGACCGAGAGAACTCTCACATTTCAGATGCCTATTTAAATCTCAACACCATTGAAGATTTGAAGATTTACTGTGGATGTAACCTACATCACGGCACATGCACATTTGTGTAGATTTGTTTATCATGCTATCATGCTGAACTACGGCCCTCAGTTAGAAAACTATATTTCGTTTCATCATCGCGAGCATCTCTGTAAGAATGGAACATGAACGTGTAAGTGATGGATAAGCTGAAAAGTTGTTGGCGCTTCCTAGATTGTTTCCACATTGTGTGGCCCACTACGAGTGGTGTTTTTCCTTCTGGCCGTGCCCACCAAGTCCCACTCGTACCATAGACTCATGAAAAAAATAAGTTCTGAGTGTCCTGGCAAAAGATGTACAGATGTCTCTTTCATACAGGCGGTTGATGGAAAAAAGGCTTCGCTGGGCTGCAGAATATTATTTTTTTGTTGGCAACTGGTACGATTTGGCAGCAGAGCTGACAAGCAGCTCTCTTGATATATAAATGGGCCGATGGCCAATGCTTTGACCTGGATTCCAACGATAGCATACTAACATGCTCACAATGTCAATGCTACTGTCAAATGCAGATGTTTACCTGGTATAATGTTTGCCATCCTAGTTTAGTGCATTACAGGTTACACACATACACACAACACAACATGCTGATGATAATTCCATTAGTGCAAGTGTTTTGTTAAAAACCAAAACAGGAAGGAATAAAAAACAATTATGGAGCAAAAAAAAAGTCAGGCAACTATAGTTATTAGGATTCTCTGAGCACCGTGAATATCAAAAAAAACATCACGGCAATTGATCTGAGTGTCAAGGAGACATATCACTAAAATATCCAATCAGGTTGGCACTCTATGAAAAGTTAAGATCAAGTTCATCCTCTCAGGACCCCGAAATATCTGTTCAAACCGCTTTCCAGTAGTTGCTGAGATATTTCAGTCTGGACCAAAGTGATGCAGTGACCGATATAACAGATGCTGAAACGTATCTGTACACATATTTATCAAAGCTAATTCTTTCAACAATTTGATTGGCCTCTCTTACTTTAGGTTTGCCTTTATTTGCACGATATGCATCTAATGTCTCAATACTCCAAATTGTTATGCATTTGTGTCTTATTATCTCCTAAAGTACCTACTCTACCATCAGTTTATCAGTATCACTCTCTTAATTCCTCCAATCCAGATCACCACCCTCTTACTTAATTAATGCAAATGTCGGCAAGCAAGCATTCAGTCTTGCGCATAATCCTCTGCCTTTGTCATTATATTCCTTTATACAAGTGCTTTAAGCCCATTGTCTGTGTGATTAGCTAATAAAGAGCTCCTAATGTCTTGTCTTGCACTAAGAACACACATCCTCCTTTTAATCCATAAGCTCTTAAGGCAGCCATAACTGTCTTATTCTTGTCAGGCCAAGAATGAAACCAGTAAAGCGTACAAAAGTAGCATTTACTGACCATACACATTCACACACACTTTATATCAAGGAGAGAAGAGCAGAGAATTGAGTGTGTATGGATAAGAGCATCATCTACCATCAATTAAAGATGGAGATAGGAAGCAAAGCATTTTAATGTCGGACTTGAGAGACTTGAGTGGGCAGAGACGTGGAATCAATAGCATCAGAAAACATAATATAGTCTTGATTTGAGTATTTCTTTTGAAGGACAAAATGCACTTTAACAGCACTAATTGCGCGATTTATACACTCTAATTGATACAAAAATTGGAAATTACTTCACTGTTCCCGTCTTGTTGAGACATTGAGGACAAGACAGGCAAACATGGTCTGTGTGCTGCATTTTCTGTGTGCACTGGCCTCTTTTGCCTTGCAGCAGTTTAGTTCTCAACTTCAATGCACTCCTCGTAGATGTGATTCGTTCAACTTCATTGTAACACCCCGGCCTACCTTGATGCCAGCCACAATAGACTGCCCTTACACCTCATCATCACTTTGGCTCAGAGGAAAACCCTGAGATGATGCCAGCAGCCGGCGAGCTGCCCGGCGTCTTCTTAGTGACAGCGAACGCGCTTATTATTTGTGGGTTCCCCTCGAGCCTGTCCAACACATGAGGTTATCTGGACCAGATAAAGGGAAAGAGAGCTGTGTCCGTGTTCCAGCCCCAGAGGCAGGATGAAGAAACACGCTGAGGTGGGGAGTCGAGAGGGGAGATGCTACGAGTTACACACAGGAGACCTATTGGGTTCACCCTCAGGGTGTGTATGAGTGTGTGTGTGGTTTGGGAGTTGGAAGAGGGTGTGTTTAGCCATCTCCGTTGTGGTGGAAGTAACCAGGGATGGGGAACTGCGCGAACGGACAGAGAGAGGGGAGGGGTCAGGGCTGGATGAGGCGAGGATATAGGAAACAGAATAGAGGAGAGGGTCATTAAGATTATTGCTGTTATTGTGTGTATGTTTTTGAGCGGCGGGGGTGGAGGAGGCGATATTGTCAGTGCCTCAAGCCATTGGTCATTTCCACAATACGGACAAGAAATCTAATGTGGAGCATCACACCACAGTGGATAGGCAGTGGCTGTTTAGCTGTGTCTTTGACATCTTATATTTTCATTACATTTTACCTTGAGGGCAGAGTGAGGAGAAAATCCCACTGATCCATACTGGGCTGCATCCCAGAAGCTCTGTGTCAGTGCATCTCCTCCTCCTCCTCCTCTTCTTCCTTTAGGGGAAACAAAGTATTCTGATTCTCACCATACAGCAGCACAAAGAGCACACATCCACGCCACTGCAATATCATAGTCATGTTTTCAACAAGTCACTTTAACCAGACTCAATTTAACTTCATTGAGTTGAATTTCCAACCTTATTTTTGATTTGGTGCATCCAATGTCAGTCTGTTGTTGGTTCACCCTCTTGGTCCAAACTGAATACCTACAACTTCTGGATGGATTTCCATCACATTTAAGTGATAGTCATGGTGCTCAGAGGATGATTCATATTGATTTTGTAATCCCCTGACTCGGGCAGCTGGTTGAAGCTTTGACGTATTCTGTTAAATATCTCAACATCCAGCGCACAGATGGAAACAGAAATTGTAAAAATAGTCATGTTGACAGACAATTAGGTTGAATGGGTTGATCCCCTGACTTTTCCTCTAGCATCACCCCCTGTTCTGAAAAGTAGAGCCATTGCAGAAATGCTTTAAACTTGCATTATTTTAAATGGCCGTTAGAGGGCTATTCCTTTAGATTTATGGATAATTCTCTACCTCAGAAATAAAGATTGTAAACAAGAGTTTATAGTCTTCATCGCTAGTTTTCTTAAATACATCCAGATGTTCATTTTGCAAATGATGCTCCCATTTAGAGTGAAATAGAGAATGCTTTAGTACAAAGCGTGCTTCTGTGTTGGTGTTTTGGCGCAACTCAAACCATTCAACGTGATTGGCTGATGCCTTTATTAGCAGTTTGACAAAGCACAGTTCTAAAAAAAAAAAAGACGCTGCTTTGTCACCGCGTAATTGTCGCTTTCTACGTGTATTAACAAAAAAAAGTAAAAAAAATATTGATGTGTTAATTAATTGCATGAAGAAAACAAACCTATGAGTAAAGGTCTTCAGTCATTATACTTTGTGAGGTATAGAGGGGTCTGTGAGGTATTCAGCGTTACTATTGGCAGGTTGTTAACAAAACATCGTGACCTTTGACACACTCCATGCTGTGCTACGGTAGTCCTTCTTGTTACATTTCATTGGGTCAAGAGTTCACAGTCGATCCATCAATGTCCACAGAAGCTTGATGCCTATTTTTAGAAAGAGGAAAAAAGGAGAGGAGAGGAGAGGAGAGGAGAGGAGAGGAGAGGAGAGGAGAGGAAAGAGGGTAGCAATGAAGCAGGTCTGTTGTAAGCAAACAAATGGAAGATTTATTATGCGATAGCTCCCTGTTCACCCAGATCTGGTTTCCGCAAACATCACTGCAGCCTTTTTTCTCACTTGTGTCCCACTTCAGAGGCTACAAACCTCTGTTCCCCGCGGTCGGATCAACCTCGTTTACAGAGAGTCCACCGACTGTTAATTGCTTTGACTCCACGGTGTGCCAAAAATCTGCACATTATGAAAAGCTTGATCTTAGCGTGGAGGAGGATTTTTCAACAAGAGGGACATTTTCCATATGTAGGGTTTATAGAAAATATCTTTTCAGCTTCACACAAATGCTTGGGGGGAAGGAAATAAATGCTGCCGGTTATGAATACATGCACAACAGCAAAAGACTATTTTAAGGGGGCAAGACTACACATTTAAGCATCAAATGTATTCAATCAAATAAATAATCCTGTTGAATATCAGAGCACTGATTTGGAACCTTATATTTGGGGAAATTGCATAACACATTGCTTTCATGCACAATCCTTTTTAATAAGATTTCCTTTGATCTACTTAAAATAATCCATTATAATTTAAAGAGTACAGGTTGGCTGCATTAATTTCCAAAATGAAATGAAATAAAGATGGGTTAGGGAAAGGGACTGTAAGTAGTGGGAGCAGAGTTGTTTTTTTACCAAAAGAATTGACATGAGCTCACTTGAAAGGACTCTAAGTTATTGCTAAATGTATTTCACTAAATGGGTACGCAACATGATACCCTGGCATGTTTATAATGTATTACATATCACAATAGGCTTCACATAAACTACAGTAAAGTACTTCGATTTTGTGCAGTGTGTCTGTTGTTTTCAGCTGTTCTTGTTTTTATATATAAATATATCAATTTACTTTTAGGTAGTATATTTTCACTATTGTTTTGCCAATAATGGAGTCAATAAATATGCACTAACCTGGGGGAATAAAGGGCCTAAATGCAGCAAATGGAAGGAGCTTCTTGCTGTAACTATTGTCAATATTTAAGCTCAATGGCTCTTCCACTAAAACACCAGGATATGGACACATCTGTGATATACATATTATATACAATTAGCCCACAAAACTCACACATAATCACATTCTTACATACAAGCACAGAAACATCAAGAGTAAGACTCTCTGTGTCCATATCTATGCATCTACATGCATTTACATGCATAGAGATGGCCACAGACTCACACAGAGTGAGGCTAAGGACAGGAATGCACACCATCCCATGTATTAATTTTTCATAACATCATGCTCAATACAAAATGCAATAAGTGTTTCTTGTAAGACGACTCCTAGGCACTTATACCACTTGAGCATGCAGCAAGGTTCTCCTCAGAGGTCCAGCCAGTGTGTTTGTCTGACTTACTTTGTCTCTGGCACGATGACATCTGATGCTGAAGACACCCAGGGGCTGGAGAAGAGAGAGATCCTGCACGTGATGGAAGAGAAAGAAGAAGAGAACAGAGCTTCAATCTTTCAGTAGCAAACTTCTAACACCGAGGAGGAACAGTGTGAATCCTTTTGTTCAAATACCGTGACACACACATATAAGTTTCAGTCTTTTCATTGTTCATCCACACAAGTTAGGCCTCCCATACTCCTCACCATGGCCTGGTCCGCCTCCTGTGTGGATACACAAAGCTTACATATTTCTCTAAACCACTGACCTCCTGCTCCAAGTGGATTTTAACAACAGGAATCCCCCCAATAGAAAACAAAACAATGCATTGTCACACCCCTCGGAGTCAGAAGACAAGATTTAACGTCTGTATGAGGCACATTGGGCTTTCAGTTTTCTACAAGATGAACCCATTATTACACACTCAGAAAAAAGACTGAGGTTGGAGACTGGTGTTCGTGTCCCAAAGTGCTGTTAAGTCATTTTGAAGTCACGTTAGAGTTACGCCATTTCCTTACTTATGTCCCAAAGTTTTACGTTTTCAGTTTTATGCACTTCTGTTAAGTGTATGTGTTTGTTTTGTTGTCTTACCCAAAGCAAGTGTATTTGTTTGAACTCAGAAGGTTAACCACGTTGTGTTTACTGCGACCGTCGTGGAGCGTCATAGATTAGCTACCCAGTGCAAGGGTCACTAAGTAGGGATATGAGCGTGTTGCATATTCCTACCTATGTTTGTACAGTGTGGACATGATAACTGGTGATGTAACAAAGCCCATTAGTGACATGACTCTGGCTCTAAGGGCCATAGAACACTGATTAGGATGATAGATGGATGGTGGGAGACGGGCGGGGGCTATAAAGCAATTTTGGAAGAGAGTAGAGGAGCACCAGATGTGGGTGTACAGATAACGATTAGACACTTGTAGAGAAGTATGTATTGGTGCATGTACACTGACAATGAATACAGTAGTTTACATATAACATATGAAGATATAAAAGTAATAACATCCATAAAATAGCATGGTAAGTAGCTAAATGTGCCCACATGTTTTTTCACAGCTGGAATATGTCTGTTTAAAGTTAGAAAAAAAGATTCCTGTTTTATCAAGGTGATTTTTTGAACACCGGAGTGAAACATTTCTCTCCTAACTAACCAATTTCTCTGAGCAATTAGCTTTCTGGCTAATTGGTCTTAGTGCAATAGAATAACAGCAATCTCAGGATTTGAACGAGTCAGCTGTGTTTGGGAAGGCCTTGAGAGAAAAAGGACATTGACATGCAAATGATTGTCTTGAACTTTATTGAGCGGGTACATTTAAGTTAATTTGCCGTTGGGAGTGGCTAATGGAAGTAGGCTCCTCCAGTAACTCTTAAGGAGTCAATCCACCTGATTTAGAGGAAGCCAGCACATAGATCTCTTGATTGACAGAGCTGTTACTCTGTATGTGACATAATTGACAGACAGAGAGGAAGAGGGAGTGAGGGAGGGGTTTTTGGAAAGTCCAGCACAGCCCTTCTAGTTGCTGCATGATATCAAGACACCCTCATGTACAGTATAATCCAGATGTTCGGGTTATCCTGCAGGGAGAAGCAGTCAAGTATTGTTTCAAAGCCTTCAGGGTGAATCATAAATGTTGCACAGGGACCTCATGAAAAATGCAGTACATACGTATGCCCCCTTAGCTACAACAGAGCACTGATGGACCTCTGGGAATGAAGCATGTTAGTGTAGCATCATGCTACGATTACAAGCAAAACAAGAAAGGGGCTTTATGGGGATGACATTATATATACACAGGAAGTTAGTTAGCCCTCAGAGTGTATTATATCAAAGCCCCGGATATAAAGGCCTTAACTCTGAATATGGAAACAGCATTATGGAACTTTTTGTATCACTGGAAAAAGCTTCAGCTCTCTCTTTAAGTCTTTTGCATTTGCTGACCCTGACTCTGCAAGTTTATATGTTGGACGGCTCTCTATGAGAGTGTGTGTGTGTGTGTGTGTGTGTGTGTGTGTGTGTGTGTGTGTGTATGTGTGTGTGCGCAAATACTTCATCAATTCATATTTTTTGTAAAATGCGCTTGTCTGACGATGCTCAAACACTCTTGTCTGAGTGTATGTGTGTGTGTGTGTGTGTGTGTGTGTGTGTGTGTGTGTGTGTGCGTGTTTGCCCTTTTATAGATGTGTGTGAAGGACCCAGCAGAGGAGCTAAAAGTAAAGCGTCAGGGCATAATTGGGTTATAGAGACCGGTGATGGATTAAAGCACGGCTAGGGAGACGCTGCAGCAACATTAGGGTGTCTGAGATGTCAGTGGCAGAGCGCTCTCATTAATCGCCTTGGCCCTTACATTACTGCATTAGTTGTATTAGCAGCTAGGAGTCGGCAAGCACTTTGGGATTTCTCGCTGAGCCAGGCCACATTCCTCTCTTTCTCCTCAGAAATGGGCACGATGTCTCACTTCTTTCTTCCTATTTCTTTTTCAAAAAAGAGAGTAAGACAGAAGGAACAACCGAAAAGGGCAAGGAGGATCATTTATCTTACTTAAAATGTCTATATTTCATGTTTAAAACCATAAGTCTTGGATTTTGATGTCTTGAATACAAATGTTACCCGGCAAACATGTGTTACCCTTTTGGGATGAAGACCAGCAGAAAAATGTGACACACACACACACACACACACACACACACACACACACACACACACACACACAGAGCCCCAATCAGTCATCCCACTTCTCAATAACCTAATAGTCCTCCTGTGAAAATTGATTTTTAGGAGCATGTTCCATGACCCCGACCCACTACCACCACCATCACAATCTCAGTCCTCTTTTTCTTCTTTCAATTCCATCCATCTCCCTTCCAGTACAGATATTTACACCGTAGCTGTTATTAATAAGCAGAAATTGATTTTGCTGCGTAGTAAAAACATTACATGAGCAGTCATGGTGGTGTGACTGGGCTTCTCTTATAGGCCGGGGAGGTGGGCGGTGTTTCACGTTTGTCTGATGGAGAGAGATTGGGTGGGGCAGAGGTCATGAGGGAAACCACCAGGATGTATAGACTAACATTAGTGATCCTGAGCGTTCAACCTATGTCCGTTCCCCTCTTTGTGAAGTGAAAGCTTCATCACTCATCCTCCCCGCGCCCCCTCTCCATCCTCCAGAGGCAAAAGCATGTGACTTAATCACAGCTGAAGTGTCGCTGATTGCCTCAGAGCTGTTGGTGGCCTAGGCAAAACCCATAGTGTCCATGGAAGCAGACTGTCCGATCAAATTATTAATCAGCACACCTCTGCACACGCACACGTAGACCAAAACATCCACTTTGAAGGGTCGGTTCATCCAAATTATACTGACCCATCAGTGTGGAGCAGTCAAACTTTTCTGTATTGTTATTGATCTTTGCAATATATATAAAAAATAAAAAATAGATGTACAGTACATGTTTTCAGCACTATCCTTTCCCTCAGTAACTCACATAATTCACATATCTAGCGATGCAGCTACTTCCTTCTGAGGAAATACTCCTGACAAAAACAGTTGACCCACCATTTAATCCGTGCCTTCCTCTGGAAAAGAGCATGAAAGACCGGTCATATGAGTTAACATAGATCGCTTTCTCATGGAAGGATGAATGGCGAGGGGCAGAGGGCCGCGTGTGTGAGAAGGTGGGCAGAGGAAGCATTGATATTGGATCACAGTCGCAGAGAGCACAAGTTCCCATGAGTGTCCTTGGGTATCTGATCTGAGCAAAGAAATACTGGACCCCCTTCCTATTGTTCCTCACACTTTCGTGCGAATGCACACACACACACACAGGCGCACACACACACACACGCACACACGCACACAGGTATCTGTTTGTCTTGCGAGGGCCTCTGTTCACATGGAAGGGGTTGTCCTTCTGCTCCAGGACAAGGTATTAGCTTTCCCCTGAGGGAGAGTTCTAATTAGGTAATTGACTGATGTATAAAGCAGGTGTATGTATCCGTTACAGCTGGCTCGACCTGTTCATTATTAAACAGTGACCCTCTCCACCACTCGTGCCAAAGCCTTCTGTGCAGGGGAGAAAGTGGCCGGGAAGAGCTTTCACAGGGATCAGGCGTACTCGTAATTACACTTGCTGGTTACCTGAGTCTCACCCCTTTACTGTTGCATGTTTCCCACTGATTGAGCGCTTTGCTGCATTGCTGTCACTAACAAGGTTTTTGAAAAAGTCAAACAAAAATGTGATTTGCAGGGAACAAATTGTTTCAGTTGTCTTTCCGGGAAATCAATGAGATTTTGTTGTGTGGAAAACACACACGATTACTGAATTGTTTAAAATAGCATCATATCTGACAGGTCACGAAACTTTTTATCCTCACACACATTTGTACATCGACAGGGAAATGAAACTTGAGCTACACTTGGCCAGAAGGGAGATGAGAAATTTGCCAAGTGCCAGCACGCAGCACTTCATTCTGACACTTTGACATCGGTGAAATATATAAAGTATTGGGTTGCTGTTAGGCCGATAGCCCAGTTTATTCACATCAGGAGGCCCAACGATCGAGATATGGATTGATAGCGGAGACAGGAATTGATTCCCAGTGTGTGTGTGTGTGTGTGTGTGTGTGTGTGCGGTGTGTATGCATGTGACAGCAGCCTCAAAACGTAAGTCGACCGGTCCACTTTAATTCAGCAAGTTACACGTTTCATTTCAGAATGTGTAAGTAACAGAGGCCCACTAAATGGGTTGCAGCAGCTTCTGGACCACTACTTTGTCAGCCAGGCGTGGACTCTGGTTAGCTGGTTTTAAAAATTTCAAAATGTATATATGTATGTTTTCATCTGTACTGTGATCAGTGACTGTGTGAGGTTACACAATCAAAAACCAAAGTGATTATATGGACACAGGTGTGGCCTGCTTGTGACATCTATGCACTGAAATGTACTCATCAGAATGGACCGAGCGGTCCTTACCCATTCAGGTCGGGACTGTAAATGTCTGTTTTGCCCGGATCCACCTTCTAATAAGTTAGTGACTCAGGGACTGGCATTGGGACAAGGTCACAAGGCTCCATTTGTGCTCACAGAACTGTGGTTACAGTGCATAACCATCTATTTCACAAATGACTCAAACATTTGGAACAGCAATGCATCTCACTGGTCACCTGTACCCGATGTACCAGAAACACTGGAGCGTAGTTCTCTAATATCAGCCCTCTTTGCTGAGTCAAGGAGAATGAAACCAGAGCCTGTAAAAGTGGAAGCTAGCCACGCTGAGTACAATTGCTCCAAATCCCAGGTCCATAAATGGGCAACGTCGATTTCAAAGAAATCTGTGTGTTTCCATCCAAAATAGTCAGACTGCGGAGTAGTTGCATAAGGAGGCCAGTGCCATGACTTTCTACACTTGCAGCCAATTTATGCTCAGTAGTAGGTTCCCCTACTAGCATTTTAAATAGTAAAAGTCATGTAACATACTATCTGTATGATGTAAAGACAGGACACATTCTGTAGGGTGGAATCTGTATTTCTATGAATTTAAATTCCAGCTGAATACGGCTTCTCTGTCCACCGATAGATTACAGGGCCAAAAGATTAGTTTCAGAGTCATATTGAATATTTATTCCCAAACAAACCCAAATCTGATCTAGTATAATCTAATCCCATCGACAGTGATTACTGACAGGACAGGACAGGACATGGGGCGGGGGACACATTGGCACTACCATCCCTTAACACTGCCTTAGAGAGGTGAGGGGTTCATGCTTGATATTTTTTTGTGATTACTGCTTAGCCGGGCCTTCATTGAAAAAATAAAAAACAGATTTGGAATGAAAATATGTAGAGTACAATTTTGACAGCCATAATAAGATAAGAAAATATATTCCTATTGCAACATTTTCTCAGAAAAATGTGATTTCCCTTTTACTCTTGAGAATTCCCCAACAGTCAAGTGTTGGACCAAGGCTGGACATGGATTGAACTTAAATCACAAAATAAAAATGCACTTGTACTACATTAAATACAGTGTAATGCACATGTATGATATGACTTAGAAATTTGGGGCAGCAAATAGTGTTGCCTTGAAAAGCGACTTGCACAGCTGGAGTCAATGTCATACAGCATTAGACAATGATCATTTTCAGTCCCCTTCGTGCACTAATCCACTTTTTTTCATCATACATAAATGTCCAAATAGGACTTGTACTTACTGTGCAGTACATTCTGCCCATCGTTTTTTGATTCCCAGATCCAATCATAGAGGCTTGGCAGTTATGAGACGCGATTCATCACACAGATGTAGCCACTCTTCACGAAAGAGATCAACCTGTCCAAAACATGAGATAATAAACTCGTCCCCCCAAAAAATAAATTAAAGAAGTGGTATGGCTTGTGGCTTTGATTGGATTGGTCATGATTACAATTCCAAAAAACGGTAAATACAAATCTTTGTTGGAATATCACTACTCAGCGGCTTTTGCTTGACAAGCAAGGTATACCTATAATCCATTCAGGCCTGTCTGGAGTTCTGTCAAAGCAATATTAAAATGCTCAGTGATTTTGGCCTTTTTGAAATTATGCTTAGTTCTTTTAAGCTCTTTCATGCCATTGGCCTGAGGTCTATGGCATTATAAATCTATCCTTTAGTCACTCAGTCAACCATATTGGTCCAGGCTGAAATATCTCAACAACCGCATTATGAATTGCATGTACATTTATGGTACATGGCGGAGGAAACCTCCTGTGATCCCCAACTTCTCCTCAACCGCCACCTGAGGGTAACATGTGGTTTTGAGTGAAATGTTTCCATAAATATTGGAAGGATGGCCATGGAAATTGGAAGAGAACAGACATTAATGCACCTTAATGCTTTTCTCTAGCACCACCGCCGAGTCAAAATTTAAATTGTGCCATTACGACCTGAAGAACCTGAAGAACTAATTACATATAATTAGTATAATTTCTACTTTATGTTTAGTACCAATTAGTGAATGTTAACCTCCTAAAACTCTAAACTAAGAAGATGAAGATGGGGGAGTATCTGGTACATATTAGCATGTTAGCGTTGTCACAGAGGAAATGTGAGCAGTAACATTAGCATTCAGCTCAAAGTACCACTTTGCAGAAGCCTCACAGAGATGCGAATGTGGCTGAAGGATCTGTTATAAAGTGGACCAGTACAAAATCAGTTTTACCTTCATGCTATTATGTTTCTCAACACGGCCTGTCCATTAGCACAATGCAGTTTCTTCTCTGTTCTTCTGTTCGCTGTCGCACTTCAGTCTTTGGCGAGACACCTTCATTAAAAATTACTGCAACTCCTCCACTTCACCAGTATCCCTGTTTCAAAACACTAAAAAGTGGTTAAAACTCCAAACAGCTATACTCCTTCTGAACCTGACCCCTGGCCTTTTGAAATTTCTGAACTCCCTTGAACTCACTCACAACCTCTTCCTCTTGGAACCACTGTGTCCTATCCCCTGAAGACAGAAAGACAGAGCTTCTTTTACTCCTTCCTCCTGCTTCTAAATGCCTGCCAGCACACACAGAGAGGACTGTAAAAGTAGAAAAGGTGCAAATAAAAATCATTTTTACGAGATGGAAGAAGGAGGAAGGAGCCCCCTCTCTGTGAGCCTTGTCACGTTTGGATTTGACCTTATTGTACCCCCTTTTTTTCCAGTATATCGTCAGTATAGGAAGTGTCTGCAAGGACGCAAAACAGCTTTGCAGACACTGCCAAAGAGTCAAAGAGACAACCCTGCTCAGAATCTGATTTGATGATGTGATTTAGAAACCTATGTAATTTCTTTTTGATCTAGGCTACAGACTAAATTTTACAGTTTACCCTTCAGGTAATCATAAAGATCATCATAAGGATCATCATACAGCTGAGAGTTGAATAAGAAAGGTAGATTCAATGTTTGGCTCTCTGATTCAAGCTACAAAAAACTGTAGCCAGGATAGGCCAGAAGTCATAAAGTGATCTGCACCAAAAGAAAGAGACACCTCCCTCTATGATTAAAACTATAAATCTGATGAGCCTTCTACTTCTTCATTTTTACAAGGAGTCTGTGTTGTGTGGGAGTTTTCTTACGCAGCTTATTTCATTCCTCTCTCCAGGTGTGCCTGTGCTGCATGTGAAACCTGAGAGTAGATTAAAGTGCCAACCCCAGAGAGGAAAAAATGCTTTTAGGAACTTTTAAAACTGTGTTTAACAGTGTGTTTTTAGTGCCCACTAAAACCAACACACTGCACCACATGGCCAAGATGGAGAGATGCCTAAATAGTGTGAGAGAGATGAAGGGAGAGAGATAGAAAGAAGGAGGAGGGACTGTCTAACTTTCTGGTGTCCTTTTCTTGACACCAGCCCTGGGTTGGTTTGGTTAAACACAACATCTAGCACTCTAGTCCACAGCTAGATATTGTACCTAATAACTACCTGTCATGTGGCTTTCATGATGATTCCTGATGCACGCTTTTGGTGACTTCCTGACCTCTAATCTAGCAGACTTGGGTCCATTTTGACGGTATGTAACTTCATAACTATTGGCAGGATATCAGTATAATTTGCTGTGGAAGTTCATGATCCCCAGATAATAAAAAATCATTTGGGATTGCAACCAAAACGTCATTGGTTGGTGAAAGTGAATTCCATTATATTATTTCATTAAACTATATATCACACATAGACAAAAAAAAAGAAGACACATCTTGCAACGACAACGCCAAATTTGGCCAGGTGCATGAAGTGGAAGGAACAATAGTCCATTCCTATCCTGCTACACATGGCACATTTGCTCAAACCAGCCCTCTCGTGTTTATCTCTCACGGTTGTGAAACAATGGTGGCGACAAAATACATCTATTATGCAAATGTGTGTTCCTGTTAAAGTAGGTGTCGCCAGAGATGACCACATTCTGTCAAGATGACACACACGCAATAATGATCACTATTAAGATAATGACACGACTGATGGTAATTGTCACTTCTGCATTGCTGAGGTTAACCCATTAATGATGCCAATGCTCATGACATTCCTGAACAACAATCAAAGAGTCATTTAAGGTGAGACTGTTTTGTATGGAATGAGATCATCGGCAGGGTGGCATTTATATGATAATGAAAGTCATATTAGACTGTAAGATGGAAATGCTTATGACTTTGATACACTGGCAACAGCTATGCCATGGATGGACTGTGGACTTTGCTTTGTGAACTCAATTCTTCTCAGACTGCCAGTCGGTCTGCATGAGGCACAGCAAAGTCTACATAGTTATTGGTCCTCTGTTGCTCTGTCCTGAGATTCTCTATTTCATGTACAGTAAGTCAACCAAAACCCTACTGAAATGCTAAATACAAAACAACTCCAACGTTCTATGTTACATTCCTTTACAGAAGTACTTCCTCATACAGAGGGCACTGAGTCAGTTTGTGCAGCCTCTTTGATGAGAGGAAAATCATTCTCTTTGGTTTGGGACAACATCCAAAGAAGAGGTTGCCGTTTCCTCTTTTGAAAAGAAAACCAAAAACAAATCAAAATTATATGAAACTAGACTTTCAAGAATGAACAAATGCTGTGCCGCAGGAGTTTTCTGGAGGAATCTGAGCTTAAAACAAACAAGGTTTTCACCACAGAAATATCGTTAGCGGCTACCACATCACATGTTTTGTAGTTGTATAAACTCCAGCAAATTGTTGACCAATATCGAGGTTGGAAAATACAATAAGACGATATCATTCGATTCTAAACTACTACTTTAAAACCAACACATCACACCGTGAACAAACAGCAAGGCCAAGCCGCTGACAAGGGTGCTCTTGACCTCTTCATACCTGTGCTTGTAAAAGAAGCCACAGGGGGTCCCAACAAGTGAAGAAATGGAAGCCATGTGACACGAGACAGTGCCTATAAATATGGCCGAGATCACAGGGGCACTTAATGCAGGGGTGGGCAGACTGCTTTTTTACCAGCGCGTCTACAACATCTTAAAAAGGTTCTGTCGTGTCATATGAAACCAATAAAACCCAAACACTTCCTCCCCGGCAGAGAAAGGCCTCCTAACCTACCACAACTCAACGTCTGCCGACTTTCCAGACCGCCCTTTTGCTTTTAAGGCATGTTATTTCTTCTGCTTTTCTTTTTCTTTCATTTATTTGGTACCATTTTTCAACATTGCTTTGATTCGTTATTTATTTCTACTTTGTTCTCTTGTCTTTTGAATGCCATTGCCACTCTCTCTCTGTCCATCTCTGTAAAGCCAGCAAAGGACAATACTGTACATTTGTGGCAGGAAATGGGTGCTGATTCATGGCTTGAAAGGATTAAGTTGAAAAAGAGCGGCCAACAATCCTGAGGAACTACAAGAAAGGAAAAACAGAAGAGCGAGTTTTTAGAAGCCAACAGCAGACACCAAAGAATACTATTGTAAATACAAATTATGTACTCCTATTTGTGCAATAAATAGATTTAATTATACTGGCTTTCAAATATACGGTGAAAAGCCATATTAAGTAGAATGTAAACCTCTTGACCGCAACATAAAAGCTGTTGTACCTCTCATTTCCTATTTCCACAAATTACTTATTTTCTAATGATGACAATGCTCAGCACCTTGTCCATTACCAGAGAATTACACAGGAAGAATAAAAGAGCTCTTCAAGTCTGTTTCCTATAATAATGTTACCTACCAAAACTTCTCAGTGGGAAAACACACACACACACACACATTGTGTGCAAATCCACATGCTGAAAAGGCCTTTTTTACTGAGTATATCTATGCATCATGCAAAAGTCAGAGATTCTCCTCTCGAAGAATATTTGACTGAGCCAAAAGCTTATTTAGTTTACTCAGTGAGATTTGCAGTTGACACTGGACGCCTTCTTCATATGAGAAAAGTGTCTTATCTGCCCAAATAGCTGCAGAGCATTGCTTTGTGCTACTGGAACGAGAGATGCAGGGACGGAGAAGATGGCTCATTAATTGATGACAGACTTCTGTCTGATGAGCTCAGTGTTTCCACAGTGGCCAGTCGGGTCCTGCTTAAATTAAACAAATGCTCTGTAATTAGATGAGCTCAGTAGCTCTGTATCAAGGTGTCACCATTCAGTTCAATGAAACAATTACACATGTATGGTGTTGACATTATGTTTTGGCTTCTTTTTTTTAATAGAAAATGTGGAGAAGGAAGCTGTCATGACTTCAGTACAGTGACTCTCTCTCTGAATGGTTGGATCACACATGCTGAAGGATGGAGCTCCTCACTTGTCATATAAAATAAGAGGATAGCAGCCGGACTATGACGATAGTGGTAAAAACACAAACCATACCTGATGCATCACTCACGTTGACAGCAGTGCATTGAAGATCCTCTCCGTGTCGCTCTTTAGAACAATGAGAGTCTTTAATCAGGCCGTGGCCTGCTAATGAACTGAGGCGGGTAGACGGCCTGGGAGAGGAGAGGCAAAGAGGAAGGCAATTTCTGGAAATGATTACAGACTCATTTCCTTGTTTATCCTGCCTTTGAAAAGAGAAAGAGCCCCCCTCCCCACCTCCACCCACAAAGGTCCTCCACTTATTGTGTCACAACCGCTGACCCCCCCACTCCCACCCCCCATCAACAGAACCCGTCGGGGCCTCATTGGTTCATCCTTAATCACTCTCACTCCATGCTTTGGCAGATTTGTTTCACTCTTTCAATAAACGATTTCCTTCGTTCCTCCGTCCTTTCTCTCCATTTCTCTTGCTGTCCCTCTTTCTTGCGCTCTGCTCTATTGTAAAATTGAGGGTCCCCACTTGTAAACAATTTCCCCACAAGATCAAGCTGGGTCCCGTTCCTTTTCATATTGGGGCTCTGGCTTGCTCAGGCCCTTGTCTGCTTCAAGTGGGCGAGCTGGCTAGGACTGAAGTTAATGGCTGGAAATCTCTAACTAACCTCTCCAACAGCTGTCTCCAGAGTCCCCTCGTTCTCCTTCTTTACTTTAACAATGGGTCCCCTTGCATTTTTTTTTGTCCCTCGCTCTTTTGCTCTCTCCTTCTTTGCCAAAAAAGTAGCGGATGAGGGCGCTGGTTGATTGGGGAAAAAGATTCTCGGAATTCTTCCAGAAATTTGCCTTTTCCTCCAACAAGTGGCTCAAGGCCGGAAGAAAACGAAGGAGGTAGAGCAGGAGGGAAAATGAGGCTCTAAAGCAGCTTTTTCCCCCTATATTTCTCCCCCTCTCTCTCTCTCTCTCTCCTCCTTTCAGTAAAAAGAAGAATAAGAAAAGACCCTCCATTGGACATGTCTTTCTTTTTGAAACACAGGTTCAAAGGCAGTGGGAGATTTGGGCCCTTTGTGAGCGGTTGAGGGTAATGATGAGAGGGGAGGAACAACATCCAATTCCAAACAGCTTCCTGGCCTATTCTGCACAGAATCTCTCCAAGCCCTCGGCTGTAGAGCCGAGGCCTAATCCACACAAATCTACACTAGCTGGAGAAAAGCTGTTTCCAGTCTTCAAGTGGGCGAAAGTACCACTGGAGTGGACGCTGCTGGCTGACTGCTGAGTCCTGGTGGCTGCCTGCTTAGCTTTTGGGCAAACACATAAATGGAAGGTCAACAGCTCCTCTGGAATCATAAAATAATGATTACAATCATTAAAACAATAATGAATGATTATGGACAACACAATTCATTTGTCAAGACACATTTTCAAATAAAAGAAATTCAAGGAAATGCTTCTAAACAAAGTTTAAGACATTAGTTTATCTGATCCAGTAATATTATAACAATTTTCAAAGAAATAGCAAGAATTATATTCTGAGCAAATTAAATATCTGCCCAAAACTTTGATCATTCAGGTTTGATTTCTAGCTTGTATCTCTGTTTGTGAAAAGTAAATCCAGTGCCTAAAACATGAACTCTTTTTAATGACCAGCGGGAGGCGACTCCTCTGGTTGTAAAAAGAAGTCTGATTGTATAGAAGTCTATGAGAAAAGGACTCTACTTCTCACTTGATTTATGACCTCAGTAAATAATGTAACATGAGTTTATGGTGCCAGCGGCTAGTTTCAAGTCCTCTTCAATACAGCATGAAGTTCATTGAGTAAATCTTGGTCCCATAGAAAACAGACGATAAAGCAGGGTGTGCTTTACCCTGCTCACCTTGTGATTGACAGGTCGCACCACGGCGTTGTTCAGTCAGGGAGTTGTCCGTGTTTTTGTCTTATGAATGTCTTGTTCAGGGTTTGGTTGTGCATAGCTCCATCCTCTAGTGTCACTATTGCAAAAAAACAAAACGGCAACCATAATCCAATGGTTGAATCCACGTCTCTAAAACATCCATCCATCCATTATCTTAACCGCTTATCCTCATTAGGGTCGCGGGGAGCTGGAGCCGATCCCAGCTGTCAAGGGGCGAAGGCAGGGTACACCCTGGACAGGTCGCCAGTTCATCACAGGGCAGACATATAGACAAACAACCATTCACACTCACATTCACACCTACGGGCAATTTAGAGTCCAATTAACCTATGCAGCATGTCTTTGGACTGTGGGAGGAAGCCGGAGAACCCGGAGAGAACCCACGCTGCCACGGGGAGAACACGCAAACTCCACACAGAAGGACCTGCCAGACCAGTATCCGAACCCCGCCCCGCCCGGGATCCGAACCACAGACCCTCTTGCTGTGAGGCGTCAGTGCTAGCCACTACACCACCGTGCAGCCCTCTAAAACAGTTTATTGCTTTTAAATATGAAAATTCAAATGTGTTTCTCATCTGAGTGAAAATTTTAAACAGAAAACAATATAACTGATACTTAACATTGAGCACATTTTAGGTAAATATATATAGCTTAAATGTAACTGTTGGCAAAACATTTTAGATTATTTATGCAAACAACAAAACAAATGATGTGTATCTTCAAAACGTCATGAGACTATTTGTTCATCGACTGACTGTGTGATGAGAGTGGACTCTGCCATCCTTGCACACCCAGATGCCCTAAAGAGACAGGTGACAACCTCCCATCATGCCACATCACGCCCTTTCTGTGCTGGTGACACACTTAATTTGGCCTGGCAAGTAAGCATTTAACCTAAGATTGGATTAACAGACATTCAAAGCAGGCCAACTGGCATACAAAGACATGGAAGGCCCTCACATGCTGTCACACCCGCGTAGAGGAACGCACACTCACAGAGAAAAAAACACAATGTGACAAACTATTTTTTTTTATTACAATTTTATATAACATGTAAATTATAAATTGTTTTATTGATTCATACAGGGTCGAACACAAAAAGACAATTAAGATGGTGTCCCAGCATGGAGAGCACACATACGCAAACTGTGTTATAGGCTTCAAGCATAGCATGTGACGCTAACGTATTGTCACAGAAATAACAAGACCAGCTTGCACAGAAATATCTAGACACACAAACATACACCACCTCCCCCTCCCCTCCTGTTTTGTCATGCTGATGGTGGTCACAGGTCATGGGACTGATGAGTTAGATCTTGGCCGACATGCCCTGAAAGAAAGGATTTGTTGTCCTCCTTCATCACACCTACCTGTTCTTTCACACTCGGCTTCCTCCTCTCTCTTCTTCCCTCTCTCTAGCCTTCCTTCCATTTTCCTTTCTCCTTGCTGAGCAGATATTTCAGTGCTGCAGGACCCTTTAACCCCCCCTTGTCCCCTGTCCCTCCGTCTTGCCCCGTCCGGTCATCAACCATGGGCACAAGCTCACAATGCCACCCTCTTCCCACCTGCAAAACACAAACAAACCCTCCCTCCTTCATCTGTCCTCAAACAAAGAGCGCTCGCTCGCTTTCTTTCTCCCCCCCCCAACTGTCAGTCCTGTCCAGCTTTTCACTTACAATTAGCTGTGGCGGGCTTCGCACTCATCAACTGTCGCGAGTTTAGCACCCAGTCATGAGGGGCCTTGACAGATCAAGCTAAGGCACCCTGACACCACTGGTGTGAAAGAAGATTCTAATTCTGGATAATTAGCTGACGAGAGCATGTAAGAGGGGAGGGGAAGGGGGGAGGAACGGAGGGAGCTGAGGCAAAGTGGCAGTGCGTCATAAGCACTTTCTGTCAACTTACTGTTGATCTTTGTTCTCTCTCATCCATCCATCCATTTCTCTGTCTGTCTGTCTCTCTCTCCCTCTCTTGCTCTCCCTCTCTCTGTCTGTCTCTCTCTCTGTCTCTCTCTCTTTCGGTTTCCCTCTCTCCTTCAACTGACCTCATTTACACATCTCTCTCTGTGACCATCAAAGACACACTTACTCCTCATCAGCTCCATAATATCATGTAGTTTACCTTCAAGTATTTTACTTTTAAAACGTTCAATATGTAATGGATTTCTTGCTTTAGTGGTCTTTACAAAAACAACTATACAAAACAGAAAAGACACTTTACTTTTTTTTTTAAATAGTAAGCATTAGTTCATGTCTCTCTGCTCTAATATCCAAAGATGTCTTCGTCTATTTTATTTGCACAATTACAAACAGAGTATAAAATATAAGAAGTCAGTGGCATTTCTTTTCTCCAATTTTCATTATTATTTTAAATACACAATCATTTACAATGAACATTCATATATCAATGTGTGTGCAAACCAAGTCCTACAATCTTCCAAACAGAAAAGTAGTGTTACAAGTTGACAATGAGGAATGTATTAATAATTTGTTTTGAAACCATGGGGATTAATTTACAAAGTCCCTTGGTATTGAATTACAGATTATAAGATCCCAAATTGTAAATCTGGCGTTGGAAGTCCATACAGATCAAAGCTGATGACAGCTCCTGGTTTTATGATTGTGAATAGTAATAAATAAACTGAAAAGATCATTGAAGGCAAAGTATTTTTCCAAAATGTTTTAACTTGAAGTTTATTCAAATGTATCTGCAAAATGTGGATATTAATTATCAAACAGATTGTCATACTGTAGTTTAAGTATAACACACATCCCGTGTCATGTGTTTGTCCATTCAAACAATGTGGCCCGGATTGTGATGGCAATCTAACCAGGAGACAGCTGCCTCACACACGGTCAGCAGGTCTATCCACACATCTACGTCTTATTAGATCTGCTGATATGAACTTAAGAACATTGTACTTCCTCCACTCTTTGCCAATAATCCTGTAATTTCCCCACTGAGGGACTAATAAAGGATTATTTTATCTTAATTTAGGTGCCGTTTGTGTGCCCTAGTTCTTGTCGCCACTAGTTCTTGTAAATGCTTTGTGCAAATGGCATAGATGATGCTTAACTCGTCCAAGGCCAAAGCTGCCACAACAGGCTTGTCAAAGGGTTGGATCTGTGTATGGGATACACAAGTATGACAGTTGTTTGCACTGTATGGCTGTGCATGATGAAACAATTTGGCGAATGAGAAAGATTAGTTGAGAGTGAACATTCAAACAGGTATAATAATACACAAATAACACAAATGTGAACACACACACACACACACTGGTACACAATGTGAAGGCTTCAAAAGCATCGTCTCCTTTCACACATATACAGAATATCCTCAATGCCACATAGATTCAGACACAAGCACTTGACTATAAGCACATTCAACACACACACACACACACACACACACACACACACACACACACACACTAGCTATCTTGGAAGGAGTCTTCATGTAATGTGGGCTTAATGCAGAGTGACATTTGTGATGTCAGATTCTTTGCACCACCGGCTGGGTAGTTAATGGCCATTAGAGGCCATACAGAGGCTCTGATTGGTGTGGGTCAATGTGACCGTATATGTGTGTGTGTGTGCGCGTGCATGTGTGTGTGTGTTTGCGATCGCGTGTGTGTATCAACGTGATGGCCCGTTGAAACAGTGACCAAACCGGACACGGACCATATCGGTGCGTTTATGCCAAAAACATTTGTAAACTTTCCAGCACACGGAAACCTGCCTCACATGACAGTACTTATGCCTGACTATGTTCTCAACCATCCAGCTCTCTGGCCATATCAACACATTCACTGGGTTAACCATCCATGAATGTCTACATATCAGACCGTGACCCAACAGTTAAGCCCGGCGCCGGGGCCCCTGTGTGCCGCACGCGGAGTGGGCCCATCCAACCATGGCCAAGGTGGGGCCCCAACCACTGACTTGAGCCAGACACAATGGGCAGGACCGATGGTTTTGAAATGATATCTATTACTGTTAGTGACAGCAGTCCCGCACAGCGCGCTTTGATGCTCCTACAGACTGACAAGCAGAGCGGAGTGACACTGATGGCTGTGGGCACAAATCAGAATCGCTTTACTGCATCGGCGGCGCCACGGCGGCGCTACGCTCTCCCTAACCCTGGCCCCAAACCTCTGCCCTGCTCTGCGCCGCTTTCCCCCCAAACTGAGGGCGAGAAGTAGGAAGATCAGGAGAGTGTGTGGTATCGGGAGAAATAGTTGAATATTAGTTTGAAGCGAGAGTAACAACAGAAACTTGGAAGAAGAAGAAGAAGAAGAAGAAGAAGAAGAAGAAGAAGAAGAAGAAGAAGAAACAAAGGGGAAAGTGTTATTATTGGGTCTACATCAGCACCATATTGCCATTTATATTATTATCTCCTCTTTCACCCAAAATGCACTACTCTTCCTCCCTTAACACTCATCTCGCACTTCCCTGTTTTCTTTGTAAGATGCTTTTTCTTTTATAGTTTTACTTTTAAAAGCTTTAATGGAGGCTCTTTTTGGAGACAGAATAAATAGACATTGAGATAGAAAATAAAGATTAAGGAGGGACGAGGAATGAATTAGAGCCCAAGAGTAAAGAAAACATAAGAGAGGAAAAAAAGACTTTGAACTGCAGACCAAACTTCTTAATACCTCCAGAATGAGCCATGCTACTGGAATGGATTCCCCAGTGGGGAAAAGAAACTAGTTAATCCAGGATGTGTTGACATTTCTTTGGCTTGAAGCACTTCCATTTCCACCTATAATTGAAAACATCTTACAATGGCCCAAATTAAGGCTGATCTCCTCCAACACAGTCTTAACTTAATGCATTCACCCACAATCCATTTTTGAAAGTTTGAAATAATTTAACAAAGAGTCCTAAACACTTAAGCATGTTAAAAGATGTGTTCAAAACAAACCATGGCTGTGTTTGTTTGTTGTCTTTCTGTGTGCTACTGTATTGTAGTTTCTTCCAACATGCAGTCTATAGCTACACCAACACACACATACATCACGTCTGTCAAGTATCACGCACAGTTGCCCGCTGGCACGGTAAGAAATTTCATCAGTTAAGTGACGCTGTGGTCCCGAGATCTGAGGACTGATCTGAGGTAACATAATAAACAATGAATGTACACACAAGCAAACACACAAATGAATGCGTGCCTGTGATTTGGAGTACACAGACACTGGCGCACACAGCCAGGGATAAACACGGCGGCGAGTGAATGCAGGCGGCGAGGGACCACGGCGGCGTCTGACTCTGTGCATGTGTGTGTGTGTGTGTGTGTGTGTGTGTCTGTCAGACAACGCTTCCCAGCATCTGAGCACCAGCACAGCGGCTCCTTCGGAAAAGGGAGAAAGGAGAGGTAGTGGTGCCCACTCAGCTGAAAGGCCTCTGGCCACCATGCCAGCACAATCTCTTCAGCACTTCGGGACCCCCGTCGCCTCTCTGCTTCTCCCTTTCCCCTTTCTGCCTCTCGCCTCTCCCCCCTCCCCCCCCAACCCGCGTTTATTTCTGTCAGCTTCCATATTCTTGTCTTCACAGCGCGTTTGCTCGTACTCACGAGACATTTCTAGTCCGTGCAGACGAGGCGCTGCCGCCGACTGCGGGGACCCCTGGTAAGATGGTAAACAGGCACACCAGCTTCCATAGGCAGGCTCCCCAGTTGTGTTCAGGGCCTGGGGACACGTCGGAGTCAGACCTTCCCCTTATCCTTATTCTCTACAGGGACGATCAGTCGGCCTGTTAAGGCCCTGGTGTGACACCGCCTGTCCTATGAGATACACCAACACAGGCACCAGGCTCTCCCCCCGCGGTCGTACGGCCTCCATATGCACACATCACTACGATGAGGGTCCCTCGGTGAAGGCCCCAGCTTTCCTGATATCAGAGATATTATCTGGAAAGATTGTTGCCAGTGGACAGCAACAAAAGGTCAGAGGAACGTTCGCTGATCATGACCACGATAAACACAATAGTCTACGATAAGAGTGTAGCATTTGAGGGTTGGAGAGCTGCGATGTCACATAGTAGCACAAAATATAGGAAAAATAAATATAGTATGGCTAAAAATTTGAGTGGGCTACCTTCAGGAATGTTTTGTATTAGTGTTATTATTATTTTGCTATAAAAAATACACTTTATATATATATATATATATATATATATATATATATATATATATTCTCCTCTATCTCTCCGACACACTCCCTCACATTGTCACAGCTTAGACAGCAGTTCATTTATGATTCAGGGTCATTCAGAGTCTCTGTGCCGGCTCAGCTTGAGGTTGTCCTGACCTATTAAAGCCGCTCTTAATTGTTAAGGTAGACTTGAGTTCAGTCCAACAACAAACCGCTGAGGTCAAAGCACTCTGAAGTAGTAAGCATAATGAACATATGAACCACATGAGAGTGAAGTGGAGGAAAAAGTGCGGTAACGCTGAAGAGAGAAAAATATTATTAAGTATAGTGGTGGCCAACGAAAGCAGGTTAGATCGCATGACTCCATACAAACCCTTCACAACCTTGGGAACTGCTGGGCCTCTCCATTGGGCCCCCTCCCTCTGGAGCTCTCTCCCTCCAGCACCTCAAACAGTCCCCGTCGCTCGCCACTTTCAAATCTGCACGTAAAATTCATCTATTTAAATCTGCTTTCAACCTGTGATGTCAGTTATTTGTGTTTCGTTCCTTACGGTTATGTCATCTCTCTGCCTTGTTTGTCTTGTTATTGCCTTTGTTTATTCTGTTTTTTACGATGTAAATAGCTTTTTGAGTATGCTGTCCGAAATCAATGCATCATCATTATTAGCAGTATTGCGATTATCAATAATAAAGAAAGAATGGATACAAATGAACATGATCATAAAGGTCACTGACATATTTTATCTTACCCCTTGAATGGGTTGTTCAACCAAGCCAACTTCCTGTCGTCTCTGCAGTCTCCTGATTGTCCTTTTCTGATTGACGCGCTGGAGCCAGCAGCTCCATCTATCTGCCCTTTAATGAGATGAGCAGGAAGGAGAGCTTCAGAAATTGATAGCTGACATTCTTGTAGGTTCCCTCCTGCTCCTGCCTCTGTACACCAGTTAGGGGAGGTAAAGGCCGTATATAATGACCAACCCCAGTGTACTGATTTACAGTGCTGACCTGCGATACGCCCTTACAGCAGAGACAATAGTCTCTACACAGGGCAATAAAGGAACATACAACAGATCACAGGGACTGACTGTCACCATCCCTCATTTGGTTTTATGTGCCGTGGCAGCCATTTCTGTAAAGT
Source organism: Clinocottus analis (assembly GCF_023055335.1). Lineage (NCBI taxonomy): Eukaryota > Metazoa > Chordata > Actinopteri > Perciformes > Cottidae > Clinocottus > Clinocottus analis. Next base: position 2,580,716 of record NW_027175854.1, read on the forward strand.
GGATAAAAGTGTGCAGACACAAAGAATTATTACTGAGACAGACAATTCCACCAATTACAGCAAAATAAGTTAGTAAAAATAAAAATGTTGTATCTAGAACACGGTAAAAACTAGAAATTAAAACAAAATGAAAATCTGAATTTACCACAAAATACAGCATTTAAATTGGCATTTAATAATAAAAATAAAGAAAAACATCACCACATAGTGTATCATCCGCCTCCAGAAAATATCTTCTCTTTTTGACCGACGAGGCTCTCGACTACAATTGTGCACAATCACTGCTATTGCTTCAAGATTAGGTGCATGAAACGGTAAAGAAAATATGAATCAAACACAAATACTGATAGAGGGGAGGTGGAAAGGTAAAGGAAGACTGGACGATAGAGAAACACAATGGTGTCAAAGGTGCTTGTCGTTTAAGACTCACTTTAAATGTGTTTGTCCTGATCTAGCGGGACAGAGGGACTCAGGTGACAACTTGTGTCCCTCCTGAATGTGGACCTCCATAGTCTCCCCACAGCCAGTGTTTTCTGGCAGGTCATAAAAGATAATTGCATTGCCTGGGCTTTTTAAGAGTTACCCAACGAGTGCTCCGGGGTGGTCAAGGGGACTTAATGTGTGTTTACCATGACACAGAGACAGTGAGACTATACCTAGCCACCCACTAGATAGCAGATAAGACATCCATCTACCCCACCTCTCCAATTTAGGGAAGAAGGGAAGGAGGGATGGAAGGAGGGGAGGGGCAGTTGGAGAAATTAGCGGCGCTTGCCCTATCCACCATGCTGCAGTTTGTGGCTGCACACAACACAACTATCCACTGAACACGTGCATGTGAGTGTGTGTAATTGTGTGAATACTTATGTGTGCTTGTGTTTCTGTGTGTGTGGGCCAGACCCAGCAATCTACAGGGAGTCGTTGCCCTATAGCCCCAGCCCTGCTATAACTTCATTAGGTGTGTGTGGAGGTAATGGCATCGTGGTCCAGGAGCTCGTAACATGGAGCCAGAGGCCCATCGGCTGCCCGCCAGCCCAGCCCACACAGATACTGCACTGGAATGCCACTGTATAAGCTCCAGTTATATGGCCAGAATTAGCGTTTAGTGAGGAGCCACTGTAACTTAATATGATACTGTGCTTATATATTGAAGTGAGTGGAATTTTTTCGAACAAAATAGGGATTAGATTGGGGACAGATTAGTGGATTCATTCTCACTAGACTGCTGGGCCATGTGAATAAAGTCTTAAGGCAATGGAGACAGAATAAAGTAATTGATTCTAAAATCAAAAACAATCCATAACCCTTCACACCACTGATGAAATAAAGTGTTCCAAACGCAGTCCAAATTCTGCTGACAGCCAGATTGTGGTTACTGCTTTGTTGGAGTCAATGAGCAAAAATGTGCTGCTTCCTCAAAAACAGTATATTAAACTCCTGGATAAAGCAACATAATCTTAAAATGTTGCACCCTAAGGTGTAACAATCGATTCCAAGTGGAAAGGATTCAATTGCATTATGTCATTGTCTGTAGCCTATTGTTTTGTTAGTTGTCACTCACCCTTGGCAGTCAGCCAGCTGAACACAAAGTCAGAAAAGACTTTAAAAAGTGTTTCTGTAGACGACGGATGTATTTAAACAGGCTGTAGGGTCAGATACTATATAATAGTGATGTTTTGAATTTATATTGAGCTTTTCTGAATACTCAAAGACGCTTTACATAGGAATCATCCACATACTGATGTAAGGAGCTACCATGCAAGGTGCCACATCAGAACTATCTCACTTTCATACACCGTAGTCGCGGCTCAGGGTTAAGTGTCTTGCTGACATCGACCCTAGCTAGCGGGACCGGCGCTATATAATGCACACTAGATCATGTAAAATGAGAAGTTGTTGGTAAACTTTAAAATGGTGAATAACGTATAATGTATTATTCAGTATAATACAAACTAAATTCTTCCACGCTTTGAAGCAACAACTGAAACAATTGAAATTCATCTTGAAATTGTATGTAATTTAGCTTCCAATGAAAGAGATCATTCAGTGTAGGTTGAGGACTGACGACACTCGTACACCATGAACGAGTTGTCATTTCTGGTTTCTTCTGGAGGAGACTAAAAGGTACAGCTCATTTGAATAATCAGCCTGGTCGTAGACAGACAGACACACACACACACACACACTCAGACACGCACATACACAGACCGATTGAGTTGCATATCCCATTTCCTAAGGAAGTCTCTGTTTATTTATTTGCTATATGTCTGAACTTGCCGGTCTTGATGTTGTTGTGTTGTAAGTGAGTCAGAAAGGGACCCTTTATTAAATCACTGGGCTCTCCTGCTGGAGTGAGACTATCCCACAGATCTATGGTAATACACAGCCTGGGGTGGAGGACAATTCCATTAGTGGAGGACAGGGGCTGGGCCTGATAGCGCTACAGATAGGGCCCCCTCCTGACTACAATACTTCTTGGCTGACTTGCCGTCAGCCTGTTTAGCCTGAAGTTTTATAATCACAACTGTTTGCACAAGTTGGAATAAATCTGTCCCCTGCAGACAACAAAGTACTGTCGTCATGATCCACCTGGTTCCAAAGAAAGTTTTGTATCATAGAGAGACTGCAGCAGAAACGCTGATTAAAGGGAAATCATCGTTTCATAGAACCTGGGTCTTATTTTTATTGTACTGTGAATATAACACACACCAAAAAGATTTGGGAACGTGGCAAAATATAGTCTGATAGTCTGAAAATAAGTCTGATGAAGCCAGTAACTTAAACAGACATCGAGGTCAGTTTAACTTAGCTGGAAAACTATTGTTGGCATTAAAATGATTACAGCCTGGAAGCCTAATGTTTGTGGCGCATAGCACACAACAGCAACATCCCTAACTGTTTGCATGTTATGAAATTCTTATATATTCATAATGGTTTACAGCCTGAACCTTTGGCCTACGGCACCCAACGTGTGCACACATTTCCTGTGAATAAGACTATTTTGGTTGTCCCATTATCGACTGTAAATGCTGTTTCGAGCCTCTCCTAGCACACAGCTACATTTGGTTTACATGTTTGAGTTGACCTTTACAAGGTTAGGCCAAACAAATGAGCAAGAATAGGCCAGGCTTTGGTAAAGCCTGTGATGAAAGCCCACCACTCTTGTTTTTATTGTCCACTCTCCACCAGGCGGAGTGTTGTGGGAACTCTAGAGAGTTGTGGCTGCTGTTTGATCACACCATGGGAGTCTGACCTGTCAGTAAGTGGTGGCAAACATGGCCCACACACAGAGCAGTGAGGGACTTTGCATGTATATGTGTGTATGTGTTTCCCACACACAGCGCCACATACCTCACCAGAGGAGGCAGGTCACAACGTGTCAGAGTGTTGAGGATCCATAATGGCCATTTAGCCTTCAACAGCTAATATCAGCACTGCTGATTTACAAGGAATTGGGCTGTGTGGTCGCTGGAGTCCGGAGCCACTTTCATCAAACCTGTTTGACATTAGCTGCAAAGAACATACAGCCGAAAAGATACACGCATATATTACAAATAATAATAACACGTGAAAAAGAGATATAAAATAAACTGGTGTAATGCCTAAGCTGCTCCCAGTGCTGGACTAGATACCAGCATGTACCATTCAGCCCTCCATGTTAACTAGCATGGCACTGGCTCTGGTAACCAGCTGTTTCCAGCCAGGCGGAGTGACAAGGGACCGCAGGGAGCCATCGAAACTCCGTGGACTATGACAGAAGCGTGGTGACAAGTGACAACGGCGCCCTCCCTCATTCATGTGTCCCCGCACTGCACAGGACAGCACCCTCAGCAACAAGACAAGGCGGAGATCACGCAACCATGCTAGGCTAATAGCTACGATATGCGCTGCTGAAGTCAACTCCGATAGAGGGCTGGCTCCGTGATCCCTGCTGATAGGGGAACAATGTGACTCGTGGATGTCAGATTGCATATATGGAAAAGGCTGCTTCAATTTTATTCACCCACTTTCAAATTCTGTATCCTGCAAAGAAAGCTTTGGAAGTAATTTGAAAATCTCCAGAGTTAGATAAATACGAATCTGTAATTACTTAAGATGGGTGATTTGCAGGACTTGACCTCAGATTCACCTTCACTAGAAAGCGTTGGAAAGTATCACGCTGCTGCTAATAGAGATTGTGTTTGTTCGAGCTATTTGCTGCAGAGGCAGAGTGCAAACAACATGTGCATGAAGGTTTGACTAGACACACGTACAGAAATTTAATTTTGTCTCTTAGAGCTTGGACACACAAACATACACACACACACACTCTACTTGCCCCTGTGACCAACTAGAGACCAGAGAGACATTGACATGACCCAGATAATAGGCCTTAAGTCTTGCCTCCACAATTTGATCAATTTGCAGTTTCCTCACAATCGCAGCCACTGCGCTGTCCCCCGCAGCTACTGTGTGGCCCCCCACGCCCAGCCATGCAGACGCATCGCTGCTCGCCACAGCAAGATGCTCTGCCTTTCACCCCTTTTCCCCCCAAATCACCGCTAAGCCTGCCTGATGCCTGCTGCCGGGACACAAACATGCTCTTGCTGCTGTCATCTCCAAGCAAGCACAGACAGGAGGGAAAAAGGCTGACAGTTTGTCTTGTACCATATGCCACGTGGCAGCAAAGCCTAACTGATATGGCCAGAGTTTGGGCCACAGCCAAGGGCTCTTTTTTATCTGTTTTATTCTCTTCTTCCTTGCATGTGCCTGGGTCTTGGGCGGATATGTGAGACAAAAATCACTGTCTGGCCATCACCAGGCTGGATTTACTGTCTGGGCCCAGCCAGTGCGGGGAGCCGCTTTGATCGTTATTTGTGCAATATTTCAGACAGTACTCACGATAGGTCTAGCCACTGATAGCTAGCCTCTCCCCAGCTCATGGGAGACTTGCCGTGCTGAGGAGGGTCAGAGACACTTTTTCCAAACGAACAAAAATATATGTTAGGAAGTAACGATCCCCTCCTTCTCTTTGCCTCAAGACATGTCCGTCGTCAGTAAAGCCAATCAATCTTGGATTCACCTGTGGGGTCTTTCCATATGCAGTGCAAAGACTGGAATTTGAACAAGGTTGTCAATATAATAGCATTCACTTGTGTGGTAGGCTTAGTGAAGGCAAATTTGTTGCTGGTGACATTTTAACCCTTGAGGAGTAGCACTGCTTCCCCCCAGGCCACCAGCACATTTCAGAAACCGATTGTTTGTGTTTACAGCTGCCACAAAGGACAACATGTGTGTCAGAACCTGTGTGTGTTGGACCCCTGGAATTATGGGAAGATAGTGAATATGATATCCTCCTTTATGCTCAGGAAAACAAGACCAAAATATGTTGTCTCGTTGGGAAAGGATTGTGTGGAAGAGACATGACTGGAAACAGGTGGGGTGATGAATGACACGTCATCATTTTCAACACTGATGGTCCGGCTTCTGTTTCCATGAGACACAAAGATTATTTACTGTGACAGAACATTTTGGAAGATTGATTTTCTTTCTAATCATGGGTTAGTGTTAATTAGAGCTGACATTTCGATGTGAGCGAGTTTGTTTTACTTTAGTAGAAAAACTGGTCCTCACAGTGTATTTATTATTATTATTATTAGAATTGTTTTGATCAAAATATCTAGTTTTTCTGTAGCTTTTCGTCCCACATCACATCATCATCTCATCCTTGTTTTCCCCAAACTATAACTTGAATACAGGATAGTCTAAGGACCATCAGTGTAAAAATGATATTAATTATATTACTTAATCTTTAGCATTCTATCATACTGGATATAGTCATGCAATACAAACCTATGGAGTTCTGTTAAAGCTGGAAGATGTCATGTGGAACATTTAACTGCTACATTCTCCAAACGCCTCTTTCGTAGAGAAACCTGGTTTATTGCAATGCCACTGTCAGTCAACACCTCCGTGATGTGTCATTCTTTACAGCAGCTAAACCCGGAACTGGGGCAAAGTGGTCACCTTTTTCGCTCCAATGGTTCCTTTCCCGCCTTCGCTGGGGCCGGCACGAGAAGGTAGGAAGAAGGCAGGAGTTGATGAAAGACATGACAGGTGAGTGACAGATGCCTTGAGCAACACAAGGTGGGAGGGATGGGGGAGGGTAGAAGCGTGCGAGCCAGAAAGGTGCAGCATAGTGCCACAGGTAAAGAGATGCCACAGTGGAAGATTGACGCACCTTGATGGCACTGGCAGGCAGACGTGACACAGGTGAGGGGCAGAGTTGGGGGACCTTCCAGGCTCCTCACAGCTGCTTCTTTGCTCCTGTGAGACAGATGCACAGAGAGGCAGCCTCACACTGGAGACGACGCAATCATGTGTGTTCATTTGCACGAACAGGCTCAGATTCACACAGATCTATAAAGTCAAAACAACACAGAGCAATAGAGCGAATCTAATTCCAGCTGTCCTGATTGTTCCATGAAAACTGAATTAACTTACACATACAATTCTTAACTTCAACATTTTTGACCAGTTTAGAGTCCTTTACCCTCTCCGTACTTCCACCCTTGCTGCCACAGATCCATAACAGGTGCCTCATAACCATTGACTATGTTACTCTCACCTAAATATCTATTTTCTCCTCCTTCTACACCCATTCTAATAAAGTTGTATGTGTCGCGGTGTTGGGTGGCTTCCGGTTTTGTTTTGTAGTTTATCCTATGTGTCTCTGCACTTCCTGTCCCTGTGTGTCTTGTTCCTTGTGCGTGTCTCCAAATTGTCTGATTGTCGTCACCTGTGCTTCCTCGTTGTTCCCACCTGTGTCTCATTACCTTCCGCTTGTATTTAAACCCTGTTTGTCTCCAGTCCCCTTGTCGGCTTGTACTGTGTTACGTTGTTGTGTGAACTGGGTGGAGAGGTTTTGTATCATAGAGAGAGGAAGTGCAGAGACATATAGGATAAACTACAAAACAAAACCAGAAGCCACCCAACACCGTGACAGTATCTTAATTTAACTTGAGATAAACCTCACGTTAGCAGTGGATTTGAGACATTTTCTGAATTAACTAATGTGGAAACATCACAAAATGGTAAATGCTATTAAAGCAATAGTTAAACATTTTTGGAAATACGTTTGAGAAGATTGATATCACTCTCTTGTCTGTGAGCTAAATATCAAGCCACAGACAGCGGCCTAGCTTAATGCTAAGCTCAGTTTAGCATTAAGACTGAAGACCCATAGATTGTGTCATCTATCTCTCAGAATAAAGTGTTTTTCCAGATATCGAACTATATACCTTTTTTTAAAATCTTCAAAAGTTTGACCAATAGAACATTACAGAAAACAATTCCCTGTATTGCTCTAGTATAAAAACAAAAGTGAGTTTGGCATTTCTGCAGTTACATAACATTTATTTATTGTCATCTTTGTTTCAAAACAAATAATTGAGTTACTGTAATTAAATAACTTCAGTGTTCGAGTCTCTTATTAAATCAATGATCATTGATTTAATAATTTACCATCGAGAGTGTAAACAGACAATTGAATGAATGAATCTGGATCAACAGATGCCATCTGAATGGCATCTAAAAACAATGCGTATAATGCGTTTCTCTATGCGAATGAAATATGAATGAATCAGAAGTAAGATATTTTATTCAGGGGGCCTCAGTAGCGAGCGGGGCGCCCATCTGTCTCTCATCTATCTAGTCAGCCATGTCATGTGGGACTGAAGTGAAAGAGAAAGAGAGCCTCTCTGATTGCCTGCCACCCAGCTCTTTGCTGCTGCTCAGTGTCACTGCCACTCACCCGCCGTTCTGATGTGTTCGTTCCTCTCCACCTCCATTAACGTCATTCTTGGTCGACACGCTCGCAAATGGAAAGGCGTACAGGCCTCCAAAATAGGAAAAAGTGAAACACTTCATTTATGTTTTAGGTGTACATGGACACTTGAAAGGCAGAACAAGAGTGATATTTTTTTTTTCTCCATTTCCTTAAGTGGGCTTGCATTAACGAAAATGTCTCTGAATTTCAGCTTTGAAATGTTATTCTCGTACGGTGAGGAACTGGTCAACAACTCGGCTCCTCCAGTTGTTATCCTAGCAGGCTGGATTAGGCCCCACTGTCGTTGAATGGAGATGTTTCAAGCAGACTGAGTGACGAGGTGCATAAGAGGTCAGCATTCTGAAGGGGCTACCAATTGGATCATGACCCATGAGGGACAGATATGGGCAAGGGATTTAGCCTCAAAGGTCGCATCGGGGTCAAGGAGTGTCTTGCATTCCAGACTCCTAATCCTCTCCCTGCAGTCTGGAACGCCGGCCTTCGCTGCTCCGCAAATGCATGCCCACACACACATAACCATGTACACCTCTCACATACTCTGTGCCGCTCGCGCCAATGAGCACAGGTTGTGATGATAGATTGGATAAAAAGTCTTGAAATGTATGCCTTTTGGCCCCAAGAGCTCCTCCTCCATGCCTTACGTAGAGAAAAGCATGGGTTTTGGGTGCCCTCTCCACTCAATTCCCTGACCTTCCACTTATCCCACCAGGCCATCGAGTTTCCCCCATGCTGGGACACCGGAGTGTCGGGGATGTGGGTAATTTGTCAGGGCAACCCAACCCCCACTTTTCGTGCTCGTGTGTCAGCATGCAAGCATGAGTATGCACCAGGGGCTTTCTCCGGGAATCTCTCAGACTATGTCGCCAGTCCAGGCGGTCGCAGACAAGTCAGTGGCTGCGTAAGCACTGCTCACGCTGGTAGCTTTGCATTGGAGGCTGGGGCGTCTTGGTCACGGCAATCTGTCCATCAGCATGATGTGACGCGCATGCCACACAACACCGAGCAGCATTTGTGCCCCCCTAAACACGTTAAGACTCAGTATACAATGGAGACTATACACCCTATAGGCTTGTGGAAGCTGAACCTGTTGACATTTACTCTGTACATCCCATCCCACATTCAAAAACACACAAACAAAGTGACAAAATTGCTCTTTCTGCGGCTCGGACTGCACGTAACACAGGAGTTTGTGTGCAGCGGGGCGCACCAGGCATCTGCCTTCTACTGTTTTTGTTGGAGTGCCCCCCCCCTGCTTCCTATCCAACTACACTCTACCAAACAGAGCCAAATAAAACACAGGCAAACATAATGTAGCAGCATGTCAGTGGTGGGCCCTGGAGCAAGGCTGAAACATGAACCGCTCTGTACCAGCCATTAGGACAAGAGTAAACGCAGCTACGATTTCTTCCCCGCCGTCCAACCCTTATGTTGTCCAGTGCAGAGCCTCTGTGAGTGTGTGTGCCAGCAGCAGATTGAGTGATGTATCCTGTGTGGCTGTGTTGTGCTCAGTGGGCCAGAGAGAAGTCCCAGCAGGGGACTACTTCTCCCTTTGCCCTCAGGCCACTGCACTTCATCAATCTCTCCACTGGGAAAGATCTGCCACTGGATTGCAAAAGTTTCACACACACCCAGAGAGAGGAAGCAAGAGCATATAGAGTCGGAGGAGCATGGTGGAGTGTTTCGGAGATTCAACCTAGTGTGTTTTCTAACCTTCATTTGGCAGATTTTCATTCTGAGCGACATCCATCAAAATGTCATCGAATACTCACTCGTTACCTGATTTTACTTTCTTGATGGTTCCCTACTTTTATTATTCCTTTCATTATATTTTTTTGAATTGTCTTTTTTTTATTTATTTTTTTTGGTTTGTTTTCTTTGGAAAACTGCTAAAAAAGAAAGGATCCTTCTTATATTTTTAGTTTCAGTTGTTTCCAAGCATGCTTGCATAGGATTGCCAGATTTGTCCAAATTTGAAAACGATTTGTTGAACATAAATAATCTCCTTGTGAATGACAGCTGACATGCATGCATTTAAAATGTCCTTTTGATTTAAGCAAAAAGAACTCGAAGCTGCGTTTACAATTTTGTACCGGCTAATGTGGCATTAATTCTCCATCGGTCGGTCGTGCTAGGTGAAAAGGTGCGGCGGCAGAGAATTCTGGCACTAGATCCCATAATTGTCTGGAATGACTTTGATGAGGTGAGAGCTGATTTCTGTGTGTTCAGACCTCACTTTTCTCACGGTGAGAAACATTGTTGTCTACTTGCGGCACTGACAAGATCGCAGCAAAGGCAGTTGCGGCCCGCATGACACCAATAACATAATTTGAAAAAATATTAAGGCACATTTAAACTATGTTCTGGTTTGCTTGTCATCACGTATGTTGCTGTCGTGGGAAGAACCCTGCCTGTCTCAGAGTGGGGAGGTCGCCTCCTCAGCCTCGGAGTTAAAAGGAAGCGTGAGCACACACAGGCACATGTAAACACACATGCTCTTGGCCTCTGGCACAGTTCTCAACCTCACATGAGGGTTGGGTGTACAGATTCCGCGAAGGTGAGAAATAGCGAGCCTCCTCTTGAGGTGATGATGACTACAAACCTCGAGAAACATTCAGGGAATTTCCCATGCCTCAGCGGTAAGTCACCCTCTCACCCGTTCACCGAGCACTCTGCATTCGACACAGATAGATTTAGAAGTCGTGCAATGCCAATGAAAATCTTCTGGATCTAATTTAGAGATTGTGTATGATCTCACTCTTGTCGAGTAGGAGGAAGTGTACTAAAATGTATTTCTAAAATTGAAAAAAGATTAAGTTTATAGCTGAACATTACTAGATATTGACATAGAAGCAGAATCTATGGCAGACGTTTTAAGTCGTATATTCCAGCTAAGCAGCTTTTAGGAGTTGAATCATTGCTTTGTCAAGTCAAGAGGAAGCTGCGGAAGGGAAGAAGACAGAAAGAATGAACGACTAAAACGGAATAAGAGCCAGAGCGGGTGAGGAGAGGTGGTTTACAGTGCAATCAGCATTAAGGAAATTGGTTTGCACTAGCAATGCAAGTGGAGAGAGGTGATTGATGCTAAGCTAGGCTAGCAGGAAGGAAGTGGAGAAATTAGCGGCAGGCCAGGGCACTGAGAGCTGTCAACTACTTCCTGGTCCCTCTGGGGTGTGAAGTATGCATCCACTGCCAGCCCTCCTGCACCAATTGTGCTGGTTGTAAACAGGCACACACACATTTAAAAATACTCTGCATGCATACACATACAGTGGATTCAGTGCATTCAGTACACCACATGGTCACGAAACCTGAGCACAACCGTACTCCTCTTTTCTGAAACTCAAGTGGAAAGTCTTGATTTAGGAGTTACACCAATGAGGTATATCTTCTATGTGACAACTGTGTGCTCAAGCATGCTGGGAAGTGCACATAGTTTGACATGTAAACACGGACTTAAATAAATGTGCATTAACTCCCATAAAATGGCTCTTTTTGAATAATTTTATCACATTATTTTATCACAAAGCGCACACGTGGCCCCTTTTCTGCTCTGGGATCGCTCGCCTCCGCGCAAAAGCCTTCAACGGCACATCAAAACAACACAGTGCAGTCTCCGGGGCACTGTGTCAAAACTTGGCTTCATGCGTGCCAACAGTGCAGCCACGTCAAGCCCCTGACAATAGCAGTGGTCGCGTACATGCAGCGTAATTAAGCAAGGCAACAGAGGACAGGCACAGAGGAGGAGGAGACACAGAGATGCCCTTGATACTTGGGTGTCGGCGCTGACAGCATTTCCTTTGACAGCTTCATCTCCTCGGCCACCACAGAAGCCCTTACGTCTCCTGACATGTGCTTTACTCATCCCTGCCTCGCTCCTCTGGTCCCCTGACAAGACGAGAAAGAAGGGATGGTATAGGAGGGAGGGTCGGGGATGGATGGAGGGATGTTATGATGGCCAGTGCTTGTTGTCAGTGTTAAAAGAGGAGCACTTGGACATTTTTTCATTGGTTCTCAGTGAGGGACAGATATCACTAGTTACCTTTGTGATTTAAAATTGCAATATCAATATGTATTTAGATGTTTATGAAGGTGATATGAGTACACAAGGTTTATCATTCAGAGCAAACCGGATAATTTAAAAGGTGGATGTTGAGCTAATGATGCCCTGAAGGTGATCGTGCTGTTTTCTAAATTTGCAGTAAAGGTTTTGTTGCTGTTGCGTCACAGCACCAACCACTTTCAATGAAACGTGTGAGAAATTAGGAATTGATGATCAATCAACGGAATATATATATATATACACACACCAAGTAGAGATGGACATTTTACAGAGGCCCATCCTTTACAAATCACTCCATTCCTCTCAGGCAGGATTGAGTTAACGTTCCTTCCCTCCCTCTCACCCTCTCATCCCTCCCCTCCCGTTTCACAGTGACTTGCTGGCTTGATTTATCTGATGGAAGGAAATCTGCACAGGGCTCTGGTGGTATCCCTATACTGTAACCTTTTCCCCCCGCCAGATGTTCCTCTCTCAAAACACGGTAACATTCATCCCGAAATCCCCGTACAAACATATCAAGTGATCGCTACATGTTGATGTGGGCCATGGCCGACAGAAGTGACAAGGACAGTGACACGGGTGTTGGGGGTTGGAGAGCAGACGAGGAAGAGCGAGACACAGACAGACGGAAAGACAGACAGACAGACGGAGGTGTCAGACATATGCTCACGCCAGCTGATGACACCAGGGTGACCTGGAGGAGTAAGAGGAGATCGGGGGCAGAAAGGGGTTGATAACTCCCAAAAATGTTGTAATGGGTGATACTTTGAGTTCAGCCGTTTGCCTGGATCTGAGGGTCTAAACTGATTTATTGTATCCTTCCTTTTTACAGAGAATGTCCCTTTTACATGCTTTTTTGATTCAGTGCTAAGCATTTCAACAAGGGGCGAAGAGGGCTTTTGGTGGAGCAGCTGCTGGATCGTTTAGATCATAAATATGTAAATTTCAGGTGTAGGTAGCCGTGGGTTGCATTAGCTTGGCTTGCTAATAGTCAGTAATGGAATGAAAACGGAAAAGCAATAGATTGAAGTCTTGGGTCCGGTTCAGCTCTCAGTTTGGCTTCAATTGAATCAGGCTTTAAAGCCATGGGTACAGGCCGGGTTCAGCTCTGTGATTGGCTCTTGCAGAACTGTACTCTTATATCTGTGGATGTGTGTGTGTGTGTTGTCTTTATTAGGAAAGGAACACACTGACGCAACACCAGTAAAAAAGAGAATAGGACCACTACAGACAGAGATGATGATGATGATGATGATGGGGGTAAGCTATGTCAAGGCCCTGACAGCTTTGACCGCCTAAGCCAATATTTGTCACTTTGAGCGTGCATGAATTCTTGATTTGATGTGCCTTAATTGATTCAGCTCGTCCTGGCACAGTCTTTCTGTCTAACCCCCCCGCCCCCGCACTCACTTCCCCCTTTTTCCCTCTGCAGCGATCCATCTTTCTATTCCTTTATCTCTCCCTCTATCTAATATCAGCAGGAATAAGGAGCTGCAGACTAAGATGAGCGCATTGGAAGGAGGAAGAGCAGCCAGCGATACTGCCCTTTCTGTGACCTCTTCCATGACACAATGAGCCCCAAATGGCTGACATGACCGAGGATCAAGTGCTTCAAAGTAAGCCAGGCAGAGATAAAACCCAACAGGCCCCTTTGGATGATGAACGGGTTTTGTAGCAGGAAAAAGCCATCATGTAGCTACCATGACACCTGGGCTTTGGTGCTCAGGCCCAACACATGTCAAATCATGTAGCTGTAGGAGGGAAGAAAAAAAGAGTCGTTCATGAAGTTATTTGGTATATGTTTAAAGCGCTGGTGTGTATTGGGGAGGTTGTGCCGGTGTTTGGAGTAATGATGGTACTAATACATTTTTTGAGATTGAGATAAGTAGAAGAATTTCTGCTTATAATACCTGTACTTTGCAACACAATCATGCATCAGGGGCGATTAGGGGCGACTGTGGCTCAATGGTGAGCAGGGTCATCCTACATTTAGAGGATCGGCGCTTCGATCCCCGGCTCTGCTATAGCCCAATGTCGATGTGTCCTTGAGCAAGACACTTAACCCTAAATTGCTCACGTAGCTGCACCTACGGTGTATGAATGGTTGATAATCCTGATGCGGCACCTTGCATGGTAGCTCCTCTCGACAGTGGGTGAATGGGTGAATGATGTCATGAAGTGTTAAAGCGCTTCGAGTGGTCGGAAGACTAGAAAAGCGCTATACAAGTACAGGTCCATTAACCTTCATGGGGCTTTTCCATTCATTTTTTCCTCCTCATTCAGTTACCAATTTTTATAATAATCAGTTTTTCAGGTGTTCAGTTCCCAGATTTGATTTAAAATATCACTATCAGCTCTTTGTGCCCCGTTACCATGGTGTTCCGAACAAGGTTAGCCATTCTACATTTCTCACAATGTGTCTTTTTTTTTTTCCGGCCTGCATTTTTGCTGAGCACCTTTACCTTGGTTGTTCTCAAATAATCTATGACCACTCCAGAGAGAAACATTGATTTCCTCTTGATCTATTGTAATGGCAAAAGTATGCAGGGTTTGAGTGGTTCCCACTAGAAGGCCTCCTCATCTTAGCCTTGGACCAAATGAATACTTACGGAGTGAGAGGGGCGGGAAAAAAAAAATGTTTCGTAAACCCCCGTGTGTGAGTGTGTGTGTGCACGTGTGTCGTAAAAGCACGCACCTGTGTGTATTAGTCTGCGTGTGCCCCCGTGTGTGTGGGGGACATGTGTCGAGAGCGTGGGGTTAGTCATAGACTGTTTCAATGACAAACATGGAAAAACTCTTCCACTTGCTCATCAAAAATAAAAAACACCTTTGAACAGTTGTGCACTTTGAGCACAACGTACTTCAGAAAACTCCCCCACCAATTGTCCATGTGTTGAAAGGTGGTGAATTTCCCATGAGTCCCTTTTTAAACGGAGCAAAAGAGGCCTACGAGAGCTCCACCACACATGTAGAAACACCACTGATAAATGTGAAGATGATCGCATGCTTTTTACAGAAAGCATAATTCTACTTTATCTGCTGTTTCATGTTGGGTCCATTCAAGTAATGTGAGATACGTTTAATCTCAAGCCAGGTTTCCGTGTTTTATGATGAGTTGCGGGTAACACTCAAGTGGAGAAACAGAAGGAGCTGCGCTTTCTTTACAATAAAGCACGGAAGACCTGCGCTGAACCTGTCGGCTTGAAATTTAAATGCATACTCGATTGCATTTAAAGTGGGTGCCAGCGATACTCTGCCATGAGGTTAAGGCTTCTATGACGGGTGGTAAAAGCCTGAGAAAAACTTATTCCAGGCAAAGATCAGGAAGGTGTAATCGCAAAAAAAAGGAACGCATTGTATTTGTATTAAAAAGAGCATTTTGTGCTTCAGCCGCGCTCCACTCCATCCCCCCCCCCCCCCCCTCCTGCACATTATGTTGCTGTGCTGATGTCACATTGATTATGCTGATTGTAAACAGCCTTTGTTTGTCCCTCGCTCCCTCCTGTCAGTCATCAGTCTGCGGGGATGAGCAGAAGTCACACTAAAAGCCATCTTTTCCATGTTTTCTGCATTTTTCAGGTCGTGCCGCAGCTAACGCCAGTCCCACTGGAGGCCCAGGCGACTCCTCTTTTCATTCGCACTCCAGTATATTAATTGCTTTTTAATGTTTCCTTTCTCTCCCGAAAGTTGTTGCATACTAACAAATCAACAACAATAAGGTTATTTGTGCTGTTTGCGGGCAAGAGCCAAGACTAAAAGGGTACAGCCACTGAATAATCCATGCATTGGAATGAAGGCTTCAAGCTGGTAACAGAGGAGTTGTAACAGGAGGCCATTTGGCTTTCTTTCTGCTTTTTCCCAAGTGTCCTCTGCTGCCAGCTGTGCGAATGTCGCAGAATGGGACTTTGGTGCGAGCAAGAGTGGGAATATGTAATACTGTACCAACTAATACAGCTAACCCAATGAAGCATTGTGACATGCCTCCTCTCTCTTGAGCCACAACTTCAGGAGAAATTAGAGTTTTTAGCATTTATTATTAATCTACACAGTTCAAAAGAATAAGCTCCCTGTCCTGCAGAGCCTTTTAGATGAAGTGTAACAATCAATTATGCCTGAATCTCAGGGAAATAGATCGCAGGATATGCTGTTAAACATTACATTTTAAAGGGGCAAGAAATCACAATCTTTTTTATGAACAATCACTTGATAGGTTTCGATTGTGTGGTAAAATATTTCCATGTAAAAAAGTTTCCGCCATATAGATATTGTAATCATTCGATGTTGGTTTTGTCTTATAATTTTGAAATGGAAACATGACTGTTATCTGCTTTTTCACTTTTAGCAGCATCTCCACATATATATATATATATATATATATATATATATATATATATATATATATATATATATATATATATATATATATAGGGAACTCCTGTGAAAATGTCTGCCTTAAAACTGTCGGGTTGACATAAGAAGGCTGGTCACAAACTACGCGATGAATGAATTTGTTGCAGGTCTCAGCGGCCCGTTGACATCACTGCTCAGTCGCCTGCAGCAGAAACCAGAGCTCACTGCTGAAGCTGTGAACCTACAACTTGCCGCTTCTTGTAACCTGATTCGTGCTCGTAACATACGAGAGAAGGACGGGCAAAGGGTAATAAAATGTATTTACAATTTTGTAATATGAAAGAGCTCATAACCAAACTACATGATTAGCTAACTTAATGTAACTAATGACATAACACTTTTAACTGTCTGTGATTTGTTTCGGATGTCTGGCTCCTTGTATTGTTTGTCCTGTACTTGCTGAAATGTATTGCCTTAAAATACAGAAGAAAATTATAGTTTGGGATTTTTTTTGTAGTATTTTTATTTTGAAATATTCTTAAGATTTACAGTAACAGATAGAAACTCAGAAAAAAGTTACTATATAAAAAATAAACAGTGACATCAAGGCTGACAAATAATTCTTTGTATCACAGCACGAACCATTTCTGTCTTGATTCTGTATTATGCATACTTTTTTTAAACTTTAATTGTCAATAAATACAATAGTTGTATCTAAACATATCTTTAAGCCCAGAAAATAAAAGTACAGTTTGTTTGGAAAGTACAAGTTTGTATATGTGCACCCAAGTAGCGACATTGCATTGAGTGAGGAACGCACCGGGTGCAAGGGGGGTCATCAGCGAGTGTTTGGAGCTTGAGTTACAGGGCCAGCATCTGCCATCCGGCCATCAGGCCCTCATATCCATCACTGGCCGATGGCGTGGTGCAGCCCGGCGTTTGTAAAAACACCCAGAGGAAATGGAGTCTCTGGGCCAGACAAGAATAAAATTAGCTTGATGACTAAGTTCCTCCTCGGGTCCCAGCGGGAATAGAACTCTGCCATTTGTTTTCATTACTTCCCTTGGCTGTAGATGGGAGGACGACGTGTGTGTGTGTTAGAGAGACTG
This sequence comes from Clinocottus analis, assembly GCF_023055335.1. NCBI lineage: Eukaryota > Metazoa > Chordata > Actinopteri > Perciformes > Cottidae > Clinocottus > Clinocottus analis. Next base: position 2,598,063 of record NW_027175854.1, read on the forward strand.
TTTATGTGCATGTATATAGAGGGTGCATGTGCATGTCTGCTTTCATCCCTGCAAAATTTTGAAAAAAGCGCTGCACAGAAACAGGCGTTTTGTCATTTCCAGTACTGTATGGGTTTAATCAAACATATTCACTCGTAAACAAAGCACTTTGATTCCAAACCTCCTTCCGTGTATAATATTTGTGCGTGGTCCGTAGAGGTGACATTACTATTTGGAATTGTTCCACCACCCCTCATGGCATACAATATTGGCTTTGGCCACTTTATTGCTTTTGCCTCAGAATATCTAATAAACACGCAAAGGTTATAAAAATTGATTTGCTCGCAAATGTGTTTTCATTCATTCCCAGTGCTATGACCTAAGCCAGCTTTTGCTGAACTAAATGTGCAACCAGGTTCATTTTGGTTGTTGATGTCACTGTCACAAAGCATAATACACTTTTTCCTTTCAGGCCAAAGATGAAACTATGACTTGTTTACATACATTTCCATACGCACACTTATATTCTCACCATTGATGCACGCAATCATTAAGGTTTTAAAAGATTATTCCACGTGCATAAAAACAAATAAGAAATAAAGATCCCTGGAGCAGAGCAAAGATCAAAGTAAAAAAAGGGGAAGAACAAAATATGATAAAAACAAAGTATGTTAAATTAAAATACAATCAAAGCATTCAATGACAGCAACGTGGGCTATTTCAGTGTCCCTACATGCTCACGGTGCAGAATAGTTGGTCTTGTTTGTACTAAAGCTGCACAATATAGAATCACAGAGAAAGCAAGGAAGTGGAAGCCCCTCTCTTTTGAAAACAAAGTGAGAAACCTCAACACCACAGAAATAATTTCAGCCATATTTACTTTTGTCAAGCTGCAAGGGCACCTCTGAACTTCACCTTCTTATAAATGCATTTCTCTGCTTTGAATACATTTTGTGTCGTTTCTCTCTTGCTCTCTCTCTCTCTCTCTCTCTCTCTCTCTCTCTCTCTCTTACACATACAAACACACACACACACACACACACACACACACACACACACCTCAGATTAGTTCCAGCTTTTACCCAGGGTGCCTGTTAGAGCTGAAGTGAAGACATCTTGTACTTCTTTAAAGCGTGTAGCATTAACACCTTTGCCCCCTGTGTAAAGCCTAAGTACTGACCCAAAGCGGAGCGCGAGAAGCTCCCAGCTCTCTGGTGCAGCAGTGTGTAACCCACAGAGCTGAGTGTAAATGTTACTGCAGTACGTTTCAGTCAAAGCTGAGAAGGAAGGATTCAGGAAAGGGAGGTGATGGAGAAAATGACGGAGAAAGTGTGTGGATGTGAGAGGGTGAGTAAACCGGCCAGGGGGCTGGTGAGGTCGAAGCCTTGAACCGAGGTGTGAACAGAGAGATCCGCTCACGTAAAACTGATTTTTTATTTTGTTGTCACCTCCATCTATCTCTGTCTTTCTCACACGCAAACAGAATTAGTTTTTTTGTTCTTAACCGGATCATTAAATAGCAAGTCAGCTATATTACAAAATGGTATTTATTAATGGTATTTTTTTTCTTTTTTCATTTTAAAGACATTGCTCTTTCTCCTTTTGTGCCACTCACAATATTGTAAGTTACTTTACAATAAAAATCAACATCAATTTGTCCTCAGTGGAACAATGTCTGGATAACTCTGGATAACCCCAACACCTCGCGGCCAACACTTTTCACTGGAACTGCATCCTACTGAAGTTATAGCCGGTGTCTCCGTGATGCTGTTAAAACTATTTATCTCCAAAATGTCCTGACTGTCTTAAAGGATTATCCTGAGTAACAGGGAGGGTGATTACAGAAAGACACGCTAGTGTTGAATCTCTTAAATGTCATTTTTCAACGCTACAAGCAAAATATATGAAAGTCTATTCACCTTCATGTAATAGAGAGGAAGCACTAATGTAAGTGATGTAACCTCAAAACCTGGTTAAATAAATCCAAACGTGCACATCCACATGGCAAGATATTTTTGAATTGTTTTTGGGTTGTAATCTGGGTGAAATAACCGTGTAATATTAGATGTATTTCTATGTTAAGTCTCATCTGTTAATAATATAGACATTAAACGTCTGCTTTTGCAAACGACACACTGACATGAATAGAACTGGACACATAAGTGGACACACAGTACAAAATGTGGCGTGTCTACATGTAAACTGACCATAGCGCAATGATTTCAAATACGCATTTATAGGAAGACAGAGAGAATGCAGATAACGGAAGAATTACGCGACTTCCCAGAACCATTGTTGGCTGAAAGGGGGAAGTGATTTACTCTAATGTATCTGCGTTGTGTCCTTGTCCTCCCACGACTGGTCTGCACACCAAGAGCGAGGGGTCCTGCAAACGTGGGTCAAAGCGAGCGTGTGCGTGTGTGTGTGTGTGTGTGTGTGTGTGTGTGTGTGTGTGTGTGCGCGTGTCAGACAACAAGAGAAAAAGAGAGAGAGGGAAAGAGAGTTTGCCAGTGACAAGGAAGTCAAATAAAGGAAAGAAAAGCTCCATTTCCCCAGCTAAATGTACCCCTGGGAGGCGTAAGGGAGGGAGAGAAAGCAAGAAAGAGAGAAAGGTTATGAACCGACAATACTCCTGCAAGACTCCAGATTTACAACTAGCAAGCCCTAAGAGCTCTGCCATGCTTATTCCTACAGCCAGTTAAAACAAATTGCAGCCATGTTTCAATCACCCACATCCTCTTCTTGCTCATCCGCTCAGGCGGGCTGTTGGCTGCTGTATTATTTCTCTCCATATAACTACTGAATAAATACTTTCGTCTAGTGACCGAGTGTTCGTCCACTGGAAAGTCCCTATATGCTGCTGCACCGTCCACCCACAGGCCTGCGAACCCAAGCGCTCTCTCTCTCCGCTCCCTTCTTTCTTATGTCAACTCAATCTGGGACCTGGAGAGACGCGAACAGGAAATGGTTTTCAGAGACTGTTGCCACTTTTGACTTTGTTTTATTGCATTTGGTCATCAATGAGCAGCTTTTATTGTTGGAAAATAAAAGATTGACCTTATTGTCACTGGGAGAAAAGAAGAGTTATCTGCTACTCTTTTTCTGTAATATAATACAAATAAAAAATGTTGGAAAACATAAAGTGAAGTAGAACTTCTGGCTGAGAGCACAGAAAATAAATTAATACTCCTTCTTCTGTATGTTTGATTGCAAGTTGTGGCAGAAACCTTTTGGTAACCTGATACGCTGTTTGATTTGGGTTCAAATAAGAGAGAGCTACGTCGGGCAGAAGAAGCAGGGTGGGGGTAGAGGATGGTTGAGGGCAGGTATGGGGTCACGAGAGTGTCTTTTTCATGTTACAGATTAGAAGCAGATGTCGGTGGGATTACACCGCCAGTGTCATCACTCACCCCACAGCCCCACTTCCATCCATGCACAGTCACAGTACATGCACACACACACACACACACACACACGCAGAGAGGGTTGGAAACAATTCACAGAGCCTTCAACCGTCCATACAGGGACACATGGTGCGTACGAAACATCGCTGACTGTAATGCACCGTGCTAAAGAAGAATTAGCCAATTTCATGTTGTTCAAGTTCTTCAAATGAATCAATCAAATCAACTCGAAAAACATGAGCAACCAGACAAAAAGGATGAGGAACTCAATTACACACATAGTTTCTTCAGGGAATAGTGGAATGCATTTATTGTGAAGCAGCTGCTGGAATGTGACGTATGGAAGTGTTTAGCCACTGGATACTGACTGATTGCTTCATGAAAGTTCATCTTGATCTAGATTTGTACATTTCTGTTGCTTTTCTGCTGGTGGATCAGTTTGAAATATTGCCAGCTTTGGAAAAGCATGAATCTTTTTTAGGAGTCTGGCATAAAGGAGGTGAGGGGGTGGGGGGATCATGAGTGAAAGATTTAAACATTCACAGAATCCATTTGTTGGATCTAACTAAACCAAACACTTGCTCCCTTGATGACAAAGTGGCATCGATTTACTTTGTCACTCAAACACTCGAAAGGTGAAAAGAACTGGTTCAGCTTAACGTGTAACCCAACCAAAATAAGTTGTACGTCATTACAAATGTGTTTTATGTTCCTTGCTGGACAAAAAAAAAAGAGTAAAATCCCATCAAAGGTTACTTTTGGTTACCTTTGATGGCATTATATAGGCTATTACACTAATGATAACAGTAATGCTGGATCCCTCTATGATGTCTGCACTCCTGTGCCCAGACCCACCCCCACCACTGACCTCAGCGCTGTGCACCTCCCTGGGCCTTGAAGTGGTCCTGGCCTGGAAGATAAATGATGTGACTGAGGAACCTCTGTCTGCAGAGAGCTTATTGGAGCACCTCTGAAGTTGCAGAGGGCCGATGGGGTCTAAGCCTGGAGCTCAAGGAACCCTAAATCTTCTAATATGTGTGTCTGCACGTGAACGTTGTATCTACATATATATAAATAAATGTATAAATAATGACGATATGAGAACCAAAGCCCTGAGTGTGGCACTAGCGGCCGTGGTTTGCGCGGCATTAGCTGTTTGACATCTGCAGGGTGGTGTTGCGTGGTGTTGGTAGAAGACAAGGGCCCCGGGGCTCCAGAAGAGATCGCTGAGAGGAGTCGAAGCTGAAACCGACAGTGCTTATTGCTTCTGACAGGAACCAAACTGGGGCTGTGAGTATGGTCATATTTGCTGTGAACATCGCCACATCACGATACATTATTTTTGCAACCAGCTAGTGAAGCCTGGAAGCCTTCTTTTGGTGGGGTGCAGAGGTCCTGACCGGATGTCAGAGGTAACTGTGGATCAACTATGACCGTAGGAAAAAGAATTTTGGCCATTTCTGAAATTTGAATAAATAGGATTGTCTGTTTGTCTGCCACGCCAAACAATCACGAAACAGAAAGAAAAAATACAAGAACACAGCATTTTACAAGAAAGCTTATGAATTGCACTTGGTGTGGGTGTGTGTGTGTGTGTGTGTGTGTGTGTGGGTGTGTGTGTGTGTGTGTGTGTGTGTCTTCTGGGATCACAGAGTGTGGACAGTTGAGGCTCCAGTCCAAAGCTGGGAGGAGATTTGGAGGTGCTGCTGTTGTAGCAGACGGACAGGCGCGATTACAGAACTTAAGATAGACAGACATTCAGAAAAGTTCAAAGACTACAATACAGCAGTTTTTTATGAGAGGATGTCTGAAGATTGCAGACAATGCAGCACTTAACAAATGGATCATTGCAACAACAACAACAAAAGACGTGTCAACATGCCATTTAGTCTCTTTTAAAGTGTTGAAAAGGTAAACACGTCAGTTACTTCATTCTGCAACATGTCATTGATTGCTATATTTTGTTTAAACTGATGATTTCCAAATTCATCAGAGTTCAGATGAAAAGCAGATGAAAACAACCACGATGCAGTATAGATATCAGATTGTTTACTCCTGGCGAGGTGCATATGAAGCCAAAGGATCAAATCCACCCGTGTTGCTGAACCTCTTTATCTTTCTGTTTTCAGGGGCAGATGTGAAAAACACTTCAACCAACATGTAGTCCAAGTTAGTCGCATAACACTAGCAGAATAATAGGCACAAAACAGAGACATTATGGGCATGAGACACAACCTAAATGCAGCTTGGTGTGACCTATATTTAGTTTCAAAGGGTACATCTGTCCCATCTTATCTCCTCCACTACATGGTGACTGCATGCAGGCCTTGAGTGCTTTCTGAGAACAGCCCTAGAGCTCGGAGAGCCAACTCTTGAGTGAGTATCTCCATGCTCTTGACCCAGCGGTACAGCATGTAGATAGTCTTGACTATGGCAACTGATGCAGATGCACAGAGGCAAAACGTATGTCTTAAAAACTCCTGTTGAAACTCTCCACAGTACAGGGAAAGGTTTTGTTTTTCACTTGGTTTGCTTTGGTTTCCACTTTGAGGATGATGGATTTTCTAAGTTGATGTAATTAGGCTAAAAAAAGGATATCATTATAGGCAACCCATTGTAGCGAAGAATAATTTCTACTACTGAGAACTGTTGTTGTTCCTCCTCATGAGATATGAGCCTTACTCTCTTTACTCTATTATCGGCCTAAACCGTCAACTGGGAGCTAGAAATCACAATCACATCTTGAGCTTCTCTGTGCGAATGATTCCTCCAGGTGCTAAATTCAAAGCGGAGAATGAAGTCACTCTCGCTCTGTGTGGTTAAACAAGCTTGTCTCTGCTTTGTTTACGTAGCCGGTCTGGTCTGGTCATGTGCGAGTGTTGGTGCATGTATGTTTCAGTGTGTGTGTGTGTGTGTGTGTGTGTGTGTGTGTGCCTTCCTAATTGCCACGGCTCTGCACTGTGTTCATATGGCGGTTACAGCAGATAACGCCATCCCAACTCACGGCGTCCTTGCAGAAGCCTAACGGCCACCATCTCGTTTCCTTCCACAGGTAAACACTGTTAGCTCTGTCAGCACTGTTAGCTACTAGTTGCCGGCTCAGCCGTCGCCATGTTGAGAGCTATGTTGAGGCAATCCGTCAATCATAAAAATGCTCTGAATTTGGAATCTAGCACCTTTGAATACCAGGATTAAACTTTTACTATTGTAAAATCACAAGGAGTAATGATTTGGGGGCAAACTTGCAAACCTACCCTAACAGCAGTTATTGTTACAGCAAATGGCATTTAAAGGCCATACATTCATGTTTAACTTCTCTTTAATGCCTTGACCTGCACCCATCTTGTGGATTTATATCTCAAATTTGCTCCCTTTGACCGTCAATTAATCTTAATGAAATCAGGAAGACACACAGTCTTTTGTGTTTCCATATGTGTCCTAAGTGTGTGTGTGCGTGCATCCATACATGTATGTTTTTCCACATTCTCTTCGTCCTTTCTCTTTTCTTTTCGCTACTCCATGTTACTTTTCAGCAATTGAAATCAAGGTAATGACTAGGCAAGGAAAAAGAATGTTCTTTCAATAGATAATTAGGGAGATTGGTTTACCAGGGCCACTCAAAGCCTATTCAAATGCAGGGCTGAGGCCAGGCCTTGTTGTCTGCTGAGCCAAAAAGGCTCCCCAGAGAGGCATTCGCCTTGGCTTCATTTCTCAGAGCAGGTGCCTGGCAGGTAGTCAATGGAGACGGCCAGTTTAGATATACAAGAGACCCATCCCCTTGGACAAGGGGTCAACATCACAGGTCAAGGGTTATGAGCCGGGGTCACAAGGTCAATGTTTAGCACACCGGATTGGCCAGTTGACTGGAAATAAAACCCGGACAGCGAGCTATCAGTTCTATGACTGAATGTCTGCAGGAAGTGGAAGTAGTACTGTTGTTGATTGACAGGTACCGCTTCTTTCATCTCTATCTAAATATCATAGCTGAGTGTAGCTAGCAACACAATTAATTAAAAGAAAACACACTGCACACGCTGCACCTGCACGCACCAAAGTCTTCAGCCAAAATCAACTAATTCATGTTTGTGTCCAACAGCCAGGAAATCTCTCTGTTGTGTCCTGCAAGGTCACTTTTGATGTTTTACCTGACAATAAGTTGAGGTAACTTAAACCTTTTATAACAATGTTTTGCATAAACTAAAGTGAACCTACACTAGATTGATTGCTGACATGGATTTTCTCATCATAACATCCCCTTTGACGGTTATTAATTAGGCATTAATAGTTTGCATTAGATTGGGACTGGTGGTCTAAGTTCACAAATGTTTTTAGAATTCCTCTCGACAACATGAGCAGTGCAGGATCAGAGGTCAGAAGTGATGCGATTCTAATTTCTAATTAAATCTCCGTGTGGAAAAGTGATCTGCCGGTGACCATATAGGCTACCATTGACAAGGGCTCAGCTACCACGGCTTCACACGTAAAACGATAATCCCCCCCACCTTAATACCACACCACCCCATGACTCCAGCCACCTTGGGTTCCCTGGCTGCACCCCAAGGGAAACACTATATAAATGTCAATGTACACCGAGGCGGCTACTGAAGGAGTCACAGACATCATGCGAGAGAGCAAGAAGCACATGTGGTTCAACAGGAGCTTTTTTTTCACTCTGGTGGTGGTTTCTGAAAATGCAACAGTGATTTAGAGTCAGATCTTCTTACATAGCAGTGGACCTGAGCTTCAGGGATATGTAACTGAAACTCTGTTGGGTTGGCAAAATGTGCACACCCAATCTCTGCTGGGTGCGCATGCACCCATACACATGTCGGGGAATGATTACAGAAGGCACAACAGAATACAAAGAAATCTTAACTCGAACCCGATGCTGTGTACTGTTCAGGTATCTACAACCCATTCCACATTAGCATTTGTGGCAATAAGCACAGCAACATATCCAATATGCATGTCAAATTTTCTCTCTCTAATCAAATAGAAAGCCTGTGAAGTAAATATCTATTTTCTTACAGCCTGGCTGTTTACAACATGAGGGAGCGGCTATATAAACAGTGTGTGGCGAATGAAGAATTTATTTTAACGTATCGGCCTGACCAGCATATGCTAGATATAGGAAACCCATAGCGTCAGTGGCTCCATATTGGCTGCAGAGGTCAAAGGCTAGGGAAGGTCAAAGTGTCATCCTCCTTTCTCATCATGAAGTGCATTAACATCTTCTCCCCGTCCCGTCTTATCCAGATGGCTGACCAGGCCACAGGACAGATGCCCCATTTTAAAATATCTAAGGGATCCAAAACGCACCATCGAGAATAAATATGGCTCCATCTTTAGGACATCATATTTCAAAGGAATATGGATATGGTTACGGGTGGATATAGGGTGCAGAAGTAAAGGCTGTTTTAAGCTTGCCTTAATTGATTCTTGGTCCAATTGTGACAGCTTGCTCCATTCAGTTTGTGTTTTAACCAATAAACTTTTAATTCACTGAAAGTATTCGGAAAAAAAGAGGCAACGGGTTTTCGTGTTGATTCGAGATTATCTGTCATCGTTAGATGATTACGTGGATACCTAGTCAAACATAATAAACATCTCACATTTTAGAAACAAGTCAAAATAAATGTGACGGGTTTTTTCAAAGAATAAACCAAGAACATAAAATTCAAGATCATTACAAAGCGAGCCCATGCTGATACTGCCCCCCTGTTGAAATCTGCAGACTAATTAGGCCATGTTGTTGCTATTGGCAGTAGACCATGATCCCTGTTCAGAAAAAGGCAGGACCTTACCTGGAGGAAGTGACCTCACTTGTGTGCCTAAGTAATTCAATGCAGGGTCTTGGAGTGCTGCATGCATGGCATTCTGCCAGTTTTTGCACATGTGTGTCCTACAACTTCCAAACCCTCATGATTATTGTTGTGGAGAAGTTGACCAATTGGTAGCTACAAACTGCAAGAAAATAAATGTAAAGATATCTAAAAGCAAGTCCATCATCCAAACTCATCACTCAGTGTACCTCTTCAACCAATGAGCACAGCTTATGAAGTGACGACCCCACCTCTCAGTGCTGTTATTCTAACGGCACCAAAACTCTTCCAGGCATGCTCGCTGTCAAATGAATGAAGCCTCTCCAAGCCAAATAGATCAAGGCACCCTGTCTGGAGCTTTGGGTTGGCCCCCATGCGGCTTCTTAGACATTCACACACGTTTATGTTTGCAGAGAGCAACAGTGACTCATACACACATCCAAGTGCACACACAAACATGGACTGCACACTAGCCTGCCCGGAGACCTCTGACTTGAACCTGCTGCTCTCACTCAGCGATACATAAATCACCGGGCTCTCAGCAGCACTGCTGGCCCTCAGTGCCATGCTGAACTTGACTCCACGGGAATAAAAGTCTGTAACTGGATACAAAACTAATCCAGGCAGAGACAATTGCTGGCATACAGAGGTCCTAGAGGTGCTGATACACCCCGCCCCCACACACACACCCGCCCCCCACCCTGTGACGATATGCCATCTCTGTTATGAGACCTCTGACCTTCTGCACTCCGGCTTGCTGGGTGCTACTGGTCAGAGAACAGAGAGGCAGTGAGAATGAGTGAAGACATGAGGGAATGGCGGTGATGAAAACGTAACCTGTCAAGTCAGCCTCATGTTTTCTCCACCATCTGTTTCTCTGAATATGCCTCCACCCAACCCTCCCTCTGTCAGGTATAATTGATAAGTTACAGAGCTAAAATTCACTCTTTGTAGCTTTCTTTCTCTCTCTCACTTTCATATCGTTGTGTTTTTATGCTACTTTGAACCTCTCCTCTGCTATATTTTAGAGACAGACATTCTACGTTTTATTACTATATATTTTCTATATATGATCATCTTCTAACATATGCAACATGTTCTCATTACAACCTGGCTGTCACATGTTGATACTGTCAGACCCCTTGATAACGCTTTCTAACGCACAGAGGAGCAGACTGCGCTCTTGTAAACTTCTGATTCACTTTGTGAATTTAAACAAAAACAAAACTGGTTAGTTAGGTTTTAGGAAACAGATCATAGTTGGATATAGAATAACTACGTAAAGTCAAACGTAGACAGTGTAAGTATGTAAAACATGTGCCGAACACTACAAACGAAATTTCAAAAAATGAAAAACAACGTCATCACACTCCTGGTGCCTTTTCTCTGAGCATCTAATAATGACGGACACAAAGCGCTGATATTTGAGCCTTGGGATTTAAAATGACACATAATAATTTAGTATATATTAAATGACCTAAATAGTCTATCAGTTATCACGATTATTAAAGGAAATCACATAGATAACTGCTGCAATATCTAAAGCATATGCACCTGAAACTAAAAAGGTCAACTTCAATGCACTTCAATGTTCATTCTAGTGAGATTTATAAAAGATAAGTGTGTTTCTGGTTTCTGGGACACTGAAATACAGAGTTGATCATTCTGGAAGGAGTTGCCTAATGTGTTCATCAAATGTGTCCATTTCATAAACACAGTTTCTTAGTATCCTATTGTTGCCGTGTTGGTCTAGTTAAGCTGTTAACAAGCCAGCACAGCAAAGTCCTAATAACGCCCTGCTGTAAATAATTCAACAGCATTTCCTGTAATGTGGCAACCTCCCGCACCACTCCCCAACCGTCTAAATGCGCTCCTGCAGCACACGCAGGCCTCCATCCAAGCCCCCAATCACAGCTACAGGCCTGCCACCAGCTCCTAGTAATACAGGAATGCCTCTGTACTCTTCTCTCCTGATAGAGTGGCCACTGTGATAACATCAGGCACCAGTGCCTGCACAGCCACAGGGCTCCGAGACACACTTTTACGACTTAAGTATCTGGGACTGATATCTGCAGCCATCAGCTCAGTACACCCTCATCAAATACTACCACAGACATTCTCCCTCTGTCTCACAAACACACACCAACACATGCCTGCGAACGTGCATGTGTACACACAACCTTACGCTACATACCTCCCGTCAGTCATTGCACACACACACACACACACACACACACACACACACACACACACACACACACACACACACACACACACACACACACACACACAACTTCTATATTCTGTGGACCAAATTTAGTCTTCGGTCAACTCGTAATCAATTAGCCACAAACTGCGAGTTTAGCGCATTAGCTAAAGTTAACCACTCAGACATAACTTAAATGTAATAATCAACTTGATGCTAACTAATGCCTGTCATGCTAAACCAAATGCTAAACAAACCCAGTAACCCTAACTCAAAGATAGCTTTATGAAAAAATAGAACTAAACACTTGGCCCTCACACAACGTATAAAAGCAGGCACAAGAGGATCAGTCTAAATCAAGCAGACTTCAAACGCAGTGCCGTATCACTGGGAGACAGAGGAAAACAGCAGGGTTCCTCCTGATAACGCCGACTTCTTAACAATGTCCACCTGATTGGGAGTCATGCTCACTGTGTTTAAACAACTTTTATCGTACGTAGCACAACCAGTACCATTGTGTTTGTATTTCATTGCAGTAAAAATTCATTCAGAGTTACCTGTATGGATCTATTCAACTTTAAGTTCAGGAAGAAGTATTCTGCTGTATTACAATGTACCTTTTGGGGGAGATCTTTGTGCTCAGACATTCTGAACTCCAGATTTTCTTACTATCTTTTTCAAGATCTTCAGTGTCATGGTCTTCAACAGCAAACACAAAGCAACAGCTCGGTGATGAGGAGATACATCAACAATGCATTATCCCGATGGCTGAGCCTTTTTTAGGTACACACACACTTGGTTGATGTTGCACGCAGGATGGGATTTCCAGATGCATTCAAAAGGGGCCAAAGATTTAGGTCCGAATCTGGAGATTGATGGTTTGATTTGGGGAAAACTGACTTCATACAAACATCTGCCGTTAGACAAGTCTCCGTTGTGAAAACTTCACCTCAAGTTCTGACAAGTTTTTTGCATTAAAACAAACTTTGCAGTTCGCAATTTGGATAAAAAAAACAACAAAAAGTTCTTTCTCATAAACTAAGCGTCAGCTACTACAACTTGTCTTGTAAAACTGATGCATCAAGTTAATGAAAAATAAAAGCACCACCTTCAATGCTGTCAGTATGGAGTGACACCGCAGATACCCTTTACTCCTCTTTGACCTAAAAAAAAAAAAAAGGCAGTGTGTGCCTATTTGACGGACAGCACCACTTCACTCTTTCACATTGATGGTCAGTCACACAAACAAAAAGACGGATGAGATGAGTTTCTCAGGGGAGTGAGGATAATAAAATCAGGGTGTCTGTGTGTCCTGAGTGGGGGCCATATTTGATGCTCTAACAGAATGAAGGTCTTTGCGGACCCGGCCTGGCAGTCTTTTAGCTAAAGCAAGCAGATTTCTTTGAAGCCTGGCCACCTTGGCTGAAGAGCCATTACTCCCGGGGTTTTCTATACATTAACCATGCTAGAGCAGCACAAGTGCATTACAGGCTGCCGCCCCAGAAGGGCCCAATTGTACTCCCTCTTGTTAAATATTACCCCAACAGAGCTTTTGATTTTATTGTCATTTTTTTTCTCCCCATAGCGCTTATCCTCCTCTCCTCCCCCGATCAGATTAGGATCGATTGCTTCATGGCAGAGCTGGCCCAGACATGAGGACCAGAACAACGCTACAGCGCGATTGTGCTCCTCAGGCCCCGCCTTGGAGACTATTCAGGCGACTAAATAGAATGATTTGCCCTTAGATGTCAAATTTCCTCCGAGACAAGGATGTCAATACCAATTAGATTGTCTGCAGTTGCCTTAGTTACGCCGGCCTGCCCCCCAGCGCCACCACCGCCACCGCCACCGCCACCCAAGCCTCTTTTCCTCTGAAGATACACTTGCTCTCTTTTAACATCTCACTCACATCTCTCTTTTTTTGTAGGCAGAGTGGTAGTCTCGGCACCAAGCCTTTAGCCTCAAATCAGTTTTATGGCTGGCGCTGTGCAGACATTAGGCTAACTCCATTAGCCTCTCTGAAGGAGATGGCCTGAGGGGATACTAAGGGGCCAAGATGTGACTGGGCAGGGGTGTGTGTGTGTCTGTGTGTGTGTGTGCATGCTGAAAGGGTGAAGGGGGTAACATTGTCTTACAGAGTCTTTTGGCATCTCCTTAAAGGTCACTGTCTGCTGGTCCGAGGAGGCAGAAGCCCACTGGAGCACGAACATAAACAAGAAAGAGAAGTGGGCAGAAAATGGATTAATGAACAAATGTAATTAGGAGAAAGGGAAGATGGAGAGAGTGGGAGAGAGGACTCTGTCTCCACTTAGTATCGTGGCTCCTGCAGGCGCTTAAGTGCTAACATGACAAACAGATGTGGCCACGGCTGGCCAGACATAGGGCTGCACACACAAACACACCTACACATACACAAATGCACATACTGTCGTTCCGTCGCTGTCTCTTTCTCAGCTTCCTTAAACTGGACAGTAAGATCACTGTGCACAAGATGCAAAACAAATGTGGCTTATATCCAAATATTGTAGACAAGCCCAAACGCAACATGACAACAATGTGTGCACAAGAAGCAGCAGCAGAGGAAAGGTTAATGAACTGCTGCAGAGGAGACAAGACAAATTCCTTAAAGATACCTTAGGAACTAACTTTCTGTTTTGGAAAAATAACACAGCCTCATCTCTGTGAGCTTATAACAGGAATAAGCAGTCAAAGCAACAAGTTGCTGTAAGTTTTCAAGGTAAAAAATAGCTGTCAGAATTTATGAACGGACAATCACCAATAGATTCAGAAACAGATGCTTTACGCTATAATATACGGCTATACACCTGAACCTGCGACCTCATATTTTTCAGCCTTTGATCCATCACGTCCCTCCAGTGATCAGAGCTGTGTGCTCTTTACTCAGCTGTCCACCACTTATAGCGTATGTGTCACCTTGTCTGGACTTCAACATTAAACTGCTGTCGGTGTGAAGAGCATAAAGGGCATATTGCTTCAACTGACATGCATTCAGAGCAAAGTTTTCTCACAGCGATACTTAGAATAAATATTTGTGTTAAGGACCACAATGTATAACTTCCTTCTGTCTATTTTACAGCATTGTTACAGGAACATGAAACCTTATACTTTCTCTGACAGGTTTCAATTACTATCTAAAAGACACCATTAACTACTGCAATTGGCGAAATCAATACCTTCCCAGAAAGCATCCAAATCAGCATAAGATGTAATCAGGTCGGTTTTCAGTTCTCTGCCGGTATGGTTAACCATAAACACAAGGGGAATTTCCTGAGAGCATCATATTTTACGATGATCTGAAAATGAAATTCTATTAACTTGAAGCACTAGTTGAAATGTTTGATATAAAGAAAGAAAAAAAAAGACCATTTGTAATGCAACCCAGTGCTACGCACATTCTTTCCCTCCGTTTCATGTCAAAGGCCCTCTGTGCACAACAGCAGACACTAATGTGAGCCATGACCAGGGCTGGGAAGCTCCTTCTCGGGCGCACAACTCTAAAAAATTTTGAAAAAAAAATCAATTCAGCAGTGCGGAATGGAAACAGGACTTGCATTTTGAAGTTGGTTTAACCTTGCAGTGACACCTATTGCAGATGCTTTGAAATGGTTGAGAGGAATAGTTTCCGCATGGTGGGATCTGTAATTAGGCGGTACATCTGCACCAGCAGCAGCACCCCAGCATCCCCTCAACCTCCAAACCTGGCATGCTCTGAGCTCGCCGCTGGTTGGCAGCCAACACAAACAGTTCCCACTGCATAAATGTGAATAATTTTGTCGGATGAATTTTAACCGAGCAATTAGATGGATTTCAACTGATGATTTCAAGAGCGCTGCGCATTTGACTTCCTGATTGATAAGAGAAAGGACAGATCAAGGGAGACGCAGATACAAGCGACAGGACATGTTGAGCGAAGAGCAGAGACAAAGAAGGATAAACAGAGAGAACGATGAAAGAAAGAAGGGGAGGAGAGATAGTGACAGCCATGAGACAGAAATTTACAACCAGATCATCAATTAACCACTCCAATCACAATGGATCAAGCCATTAAATGTGCATTTCTTCTAAACGACCTCCTGGCTGACAACGACGACAGATCACGAGCTAGTATTGATGGCCGTTGGAACACTATGCAGTCCCAAAGTCTGAGAAGTTCACTGTTTGTCAGTTAATTCGGCACATGCGGTCAGGAACAAAACAAATGTCTGCCCTCTCAACTTACGTCTCATTAAATGCAATCCAGTTATTTCAAGCTGCAAGACTAATGTCTTGCGCTCTCAGGTTGGCATGTTTACCTTGCCCTCGTTTTTCTTGTGCTGAATAAGCACAGAATGTGACCATTAAATATATTGCTGATGGAGAGACAAGGGGATGGAGACATCAATATTAAAGTGAACTGGGGTTACTGCCGGCTGTTCGGCTATCCCCGAGTGACGTCATCTCCAAGTCAGATAACGAATCTATCATGAATTTAAACACACGGTTTAAGTTATGACTGAACAATTTTTTCTCTGACTTAATGTTTCACTTGCATATCAGAAATCCACTACTGCTCTGTGAGATCAAATGTTGTGATTTTAATTGTTCAACATAATAAAAACCTCTTCCCCAGTATCATTGCAAACAGCCTCTGTCTCGTGAAAAAAAGCATGTTGAACAAAAAAGGGCCCGAGGACATGGCATACTCTATAAAATCCTACTTTCAGCACCTCTGAAATTAGACCTAAAGTCGCCCCAGAGGGGCTGTTGGACGCCATTGACCAGGTTCTGCCCTCCGCTTGCTCATGACTGACGTCCCCGCCGCTTTGAAGTCCCTCGCCACAACAACACCAGCACCACTTCCTATCCTAGAAAGACCAAGTGTGAGTTGCCTCTATTCGAGCGCCAGAAGAAAAACAGGTTTGAGGGAGGAAAGAGGACCCACAACACTCAAAATAATCCAGATGTTTGCATGCCATGTTAACATGTGGAGACATGCGCTTGCCGTGGCGCTGCATTAATGCCGGTAGAGATCCATCTGGGGGGGGCTGATAGGCAATGGGGAAGTTGTGACAGGCCGTGGCACATACACACACTCACCCGGTCACATGTGCTAGCAATAAGTTAGCCTCGCTGCCACTCTGGTTCTGGGCTGAAGGCTCCGCTGCCGAGACTGGAATATTTCTCATTATAGGAAGAAAAAGAAGAAAACGTCTGAGAGAGAAATCGCATGCTGCTGTTTGGGTTAAGTCGAGGAACTTCTGCTAAATCATTCGGCAACAGAGATTTCTTTTATTCTGCTGAAATAAACAGATGTTAAACTTGGAAAACATTTATAGTTTGCACATAAGATGTTGTAGCTGGATGTGTGACGTACCATGTTATATATATGAATATGTTTTACTTCACTTCATGACAATACACAATTCAGCATTGATCGTTTCAGAGGAGAAAAAAACTTGAACTGGAGGATTACACTAAGTATCATCTTAAAGTCTGTTGATTGTTTTGTTTTGTAATAATTTATGCTATTGTTTAATACATGTATTGTTTCATTCCAAGGACAACATTTGAATAAATAACATTAATTAAAATACAGTAGAACAAATAAAACACACTTGTTGTAGTATAGCTGGTATGAATTTGTACAGTATATGTATTCTAGTCTTATTCAGAGACATTTCGTTGGTACTGTGTGTTATCAAGTATTATTACCACGATGTTCATGATTGACAATCTTCTTTCATTTTTTTTTCTAATGAAGTACTTCCAGATAAATATGTAAGTTATTCATATATCTTTAAAATTGTCTGCCTATTAAATCCTAATGCAACATCTATGGACTGTAATTATGCTATTTAAAATGTATTATTCTATTTGGCCAAAAGGTGCAGAAAAAGTGAATTATTAAATATTTAGCCACCAATTAAAGACTTAGTTGTGCATTGTCAGCATTATTTGTCAACTAACAACTGACTTCCTCGGCGGCATGGATAAAGTCTACTTTCCTAGCTTCATGCTTGCCCGTCTGTCTGACTCACTCTTCTTTGTTAGACTTGTTATTTTAAGAAGAGGATTAGTCACTCTGGTTTTGCATTGGCTGAACGCGTTTGTGTGTTTTGATCACATTACAGTATAAACATCAGGACGTTTCAGAAACACTAAGGAGTGATCAGTAAGATACGTTGTTCTGTGACTCACAACACGTCTCCGTCATGGAAATATACTTCCTTGTCATTCAGTAAAGCATGCAGAACACATAAAGCCGTTTACAATTTCAACTGAAAAGTACATTTCGTCAACGGTGAAGTAGTAACACTTCAAAATATTAGCGTTTCAAAAGGAAAGAAGAAAGAAGCGTGCGATAAGCGGAGGAGCAAAGAGAGAGGCGGGGGGTGTAAATGTAAAGATTGCATGGAATGCTCTTGCATGACCTGTAAATGAACCCCTAAACCCCACTACCCACCTGACAAAATCTGTTCTTTGCACTGACACATAACCGCAGAGAGCTCGCAGCCCGCATGCAGGAATGCAATGTTAAGATCACAATTGCTTCTCTATAGTCTTGAGAAATTCATATTTCCATCCCTGGAGAGGCTGCGGAAATATTATACAATCCAATAATTGAGTATCTTTAAACACTCGAGATCCCATATCATCCTGCTGTCCATGATTGTTTTGGGGCACAGCGGGATTAGTTGCAACCATGATACTCAAAGCGTTCACGAAGGTCTCAGAGGGGACATGTTTCAGAAGAGGGGTTCTTATTTTAGAAAATGAAATATGACTCATTAGGGTGACCAAAATTACTCTTTTACGATATTGCTCGTTTTTCTGTTTCCCATTCCTCGTTAGTACTTAATGATCCGAACACACCGCCTGAAAATACGTTTTGGGAGAGTCTCACGACGTGAAGTGTAACACCTCTCTGGTATGCAACACTACTGGCTTTCGGATCTCTCCTCAGCTGTCATCAGTGACACGCTTCGCGTTGAAACTGTTACTGAACTGACGTAACGATAGCCACGGTTGCACGGTTGCACGGTTCGAATGCTATTTAAGCAGCCTAATGCCCTGTTTGTTTTCCAATGTTCTCTCCCAGTGGTGCTCTCAATCCACTGAGGGTGTGTTGAGTGCTGTGATTGGTGTGTTTTTGTCTGTGTGTGTGTGTTCAGAGACACTCCCTCTCCTAAGCTGGGCAGGTCTTTTTCTATGTGTGTGTGTGTGTGCGTGCGTGTGTGTCTCCCTCCTTCATTCAGTCACTCACTTTCCCTCACTCGTTCTTTTCTTTCCCGTTTTACTTCCCCTCATAATGTCTGCTTGTTTCCTCCTCCTTTCTTCTCCCTCTCTCCTCCCACAGGGGCTGTATGCATTCCTGCCAGGAGGGGCGGAGGTGTCTGTGATCCGGGCTCGATAAGGACCAGGCCTCCCCTCCCAATGCTATACCCTCCCTCGTGTTCACCCTCACCCTCACCCCCTCCCTGGGAAAATGGATGCACCCTCCTCCCTGGCAGGGCACCGGCTCCCCTTTGAGTGTGCTGCCAGCCGTGGCAGCGGAGACTTAACGCGATTTGTTTGTCTGCCGCTGCGTGTTTGCACCAAACTTCAGCGCCAACCCCCATTACTTCTTCCGTGGATCCAGGGGGCCCGGTTAGCTCGGTACGGATCTGGCGTGAGGCTCCTGGAGGCCGGGGGCGGAAGGTTAAAGGGGTGTTAAAGAGGGTGAGGTAGGAAGGTGGGGGGACGTAGGGAGAGATCAGGGTCAGAATGAGTTTGGAATATGATCCATGGGCTGGAAACATTCAACGTTTCTTCAAAATACGCCGCTGTGGGCTGAACGTAGCATATGTGAGAGATAACAGGAAAACATTCACACACACACACACACACACACACACACACACACACACACACACACACAGCTATTTCACTAATCACTCAGTTCCCATTCTTCCTTTTTTTCCTGGTATTTTGTAATTGGCTTGCTTCCTGGTGCAGTGGCGGACAGCAGGCACAGCAGCGGCTGCCCAGTCGGCCCATTGATCTTTCATCAGCCCATAGAGTTAAGGCTGAAGGCATGAGGGAGAGGCTGGAGAGGCAGCCCCTCTTTTTATGGCAGCCCGCTGGAGCCTGCCTAGGATTGTTCCCTGTTTCCTCAGATTGTTTTTCATTTAGGGTGCAGCGCTGTGCCGCTCGGAGGAGGTGAGGTTAAGTGTGGCACACGTTTAGGAGAGCACATACCGGCTACGAGCTAGATAGCGCGGATGCAGCACGGGCTAGTTTGATCAAAACATTTTAGTTTCTCTGTGTGAGTGTTTGGGTTTTTGGCTTTATGAGTTTATGGGGTGTATCTGGATATTTCTCCCTGTTCCAAAGCATGGATTAAATGACTTATAGGAAGGCAGCTGATCTGGAGCCTAATAAGTAATTAGGGTAAACACATATGAATGTGTATTTTAGAGTGGGAGGATTTCGTGCTTAAAACTCGGGCAGTGAACTCGGATAACAAACAGGAGCTGCGTTAATTTAGTGGAGGAGATACATTAAACTGTTGCACTTGATAATATTTCTCCATAGACTCCCAGACTATTAATCAAAACCATTTTACATTAAGAAGAAAGGAGCAAGAGCTCTTAACGCAAATCAAATTTCACTTAAGGGGCTAAAATTACCTTCATTAATTTGCATGAAAGCCAGGGCAGTGGTCAAGACATCCATGTGATATCCAATCAGAGGGTCTGATCAGTGTGTGGGTGTGGTCCCTTGTATCCCCGACAGTATTCCATTGATCTGAGCTCCGGCGCTGAGCTGAAGCAGTGAAGCAGCAGGCCCTGAACTTGGTCATCTAACTGATATATGATATTAGGATCCTTCTTCGAGGCAGCTCCAAGGGGATCTGGTCAGAGAGAGAGAGCGAGAGAGAGAGCAGAAACAGACTTCAGATCAGCAGATCAATTTTCACTGGACCTTGAATATTTCATGTGCGGAGCCTTGCAGCATATACACAGATGGGCTAAATAACTGGCTGACAACCATGTCCAGTCACACACACACACACACGATCATACACTTGATTGTGCTTGCTTACAAATACACACACACACACACACACAGCCTGATCACACTGGAAATTGCTTTACTAATTTGTACAAAAATAAAAGGTCATGTTTTCCCCCTGGCCTGAACATACCAAATGGAGTAGACAACGTTGGCTCTTTACCGCTCAAACGGAGCAATAAATAATGACCCTCATCGTGAGGCCTTAACATTATGGGTTATGCTACAAAAGAATGTTTGGAGTGTATGACAAGTACATTTACGTGAGAAGATGTTGCACACACACACACACACACACACACACGTTTCACCGTGAGGAACGGGTTAGGGGAATCATGTCTGGATCATGTTTCTAGTCCCAGCGAACATGTGGTCGATGTGAGGCTGTGATACTAACTCAGCTCTGGTCCGAGCAGTGGACACAGAGGACGACACGCTCAAACAGACCGTTCAGACGCACAGTTGAGTCATACTTTTGCTCCTAATGGAAATGTGATCATTTGCATATTTTTGGGCAGTCTGCTGATCTTTGATGTTTTGACATGCAATTCCCACTAAATGGTGAAAGATTGTAAAACGTCGGAACATAAATATCCGATGATTTCAAAGAAAAACTTCAATTATGCCGTGTGTAAAATGGACAGTAAATCTAAGCGGAGTATCAGCGGCAACAGTGCAACGGGACCACTCGCTCTGGCAGCTATAACCCACACCTGACCCCTAAACCTTCACCCACAGAAAGGATGTTGTTTCACCGACTGTCTTCAAATACTTTCCTCTCGGAAAGACATCGGTGAAACCAGAGCTTGTCAGGCCCTGTATTTGTTTATTAAGTACGCTCTTGGACTGGCTTACTCCCAAGATGGCTGTAACTGAGAGATTTGTTCATGTAGACATTAGGGCTGGCTATCAGTGGTGAATTATTTATTGAAAAAAATCTTCTCTTCCTTGACGGATGAGGGAATATGTAGGGCTGCTCACAGACTCCACAGTACATTAGAGGAACGGTGAAAACACTGGTAGGTGTCCACTGAATTCATGCGTTTAGAAAACAATTGACAAAATCTCTATTTCTGGAAAATGATTTTAAGAATACTAATAGTATTTCTATACTAAGCCGTGACCTTGAGCACAATGTAACCGCCAATACATCTGCCGCAGCACACCCGTTTAGCATTTGAATAGGGAAAATAATCGGATTTAAAACTATTTTCATGGCTAATATATTGAAATTAAGTTAACTCTATAGGTCCCGTGCTGTGCCTTCCCAAACAGCTCCTAATGCCTTAACTCTTACATGTGTCCTGCCTGTCAGTGCACCCTCAGATGCCTGAATGGTGTATTTGTATAAATGCTATCTTCTAGAAGAATTACGATCAACTTCAGTGAACATATTCCCACTTACAGGAACGGCAAGGACTCAAGCAGTGGTTGCAAAATATGTGCTGATACCACAGGACCCAGGTTTTGGGCAATGATAGAATAAAATACAACGAACAAAAGGACACAAGTCACACTAAATCAGACAACTATACAAATTCACTTACCATGGACAGTTTTCCTGCCAGATTTAAATCACAATGATTTGTTCTCATCATAATAAATCACATTCAGTCATTCCCTCTGCACGCTTTATTATGTTAGTTTTTGTAGTCTGCAGCAGTGAAAGAGAGAGAGACAGGCAGCGGGGCCTGGCTATTGTCATTCAATGGCCGGGCCATTTTGGAAATCACCGCTCTTGATTTGCTCCCTCTCTGTATTCCCTTATGGCTGCACTAGATGGAAGGCTTCCTTTTATAATTCTCCAAGTTGCACATTCGCCACAGAACCGCCTCCCCATCCTTCTCAGAATAACATACACATGTCAAAGACTGAGTCGAATGTTTGAATGAGCCGATGATAGAAGTAAAAAAAAAAAAAAAATGATGAGGGAGCGTTAACTTTCAGTAGAATCTGCAACAACAGGATGCAGCTATATTGATAAAACTATTCAACCCTCATTCAAAATTTCACAACAAAACACTAGTTGGGCTTTCTCTGTGTAATTTACCGCTAGAGATGTCTATATATTGGTTAAAGATAAAAGCTGCTCCATTACCAGAGGGGACTAATAATTGTGATCTATGCCTGCTCACTCAGCAAATAATCAATCATGCTTATTTAGTGTGTTTAAACTGGGATTTTGCTTTAAACAAACCAATGTCATACACATTGAAGAGAACCCTTTAAGCCAATATGATATAATATATAATGTGCGGGTGAGATCTGAAATAAACTATTTTGTGGGATTTAATGTTATTACAATGACATATGGGGGCTTTTAAACTTCAGACCTAATTTGAATGAACTCACTCTGGCCCCGTGAGCCAGGCTCATCTAAACACTCTCGCATTGTCCCACGAAGAGCCACTAAAACGGGGTCCATGACCCATTTTTTCTCGAGTCCCTGCAAATTTCCAGAATATATAGAATGAGAAAAACGTTTCTGCTGTCAGTGAGTCAGCATCCTCACTGACAAAAAGCTCAGAGATCAGAGAGAAGAAGAGTGCAGCGCACAGCAGACGAACAGATTAGCAACACAAGACAACAAGGAAAGCTAAACCCAGGAGACATTCATGGAGGAGCTCAGACGCTGACAGCCGGGTGACTTGAGTAATTGCAGCGTTGATTTAGAACAACGAGCATGTTCAGACTTTAATTTGCAGAAATTTGCAGGCAAGTTCTCCACACTGCTGCGATCACACCACGGGTGATTATTCTCATCAATATGGCATGAAATTTACTCACAGGGAGAGAGAGAAGGAGAGAGGGAGAGTTGTGTGCAGGTTAAGATGTTTTTCTCATTGGTGTCCTGCTGATTATTTATCCACATGTTTTTTTTTCTCCATTTCAACACTTGAATGAAAGCTTATTATCTGGCATCACACTGTTATACTTTAACTGTAATAATATGTAGAAAAAGAAGGAGGTCCTTGTGAACCCAAAGTGTAACCTGTGGAAACCTATAGCCTTCGATAACAGTTGTTACCTGCATGTGAACAACCAGCAGGTGACGTGACACGCGTGATAAAGGAGAAAGTAAAGACGTATCAATCTTGTGACCCAGCACAGAGAATGCTGGAAGACAGGGCTGAAAATTGAGTTCTTCAGGCTGATTACCAAAGGCCTAATGCACTCATGACACAGTGTGTGCTCTAATGTGATGAATGTGTTTCAAAAGGACTCAGAGGTTGGAGAGCAAAATTATACAAGCGCCTTACTTCAGGAAAGAGTATCTTAAGGTTATTTCAACATGTTGTAACACTCACATGAGCGTAGTCAGTTATGAGAAGGAACACTGCAACAGGTAAAACAGAGGTCAAAAGAAGTCGGTATAGTATATGAGTGTATTTATGATGTCGGTCATGAAGAGGGGTCACATTTATGTGACATGTTAGATATTTCCAATTAAATATCCGAGCTCAAGCTGCATCCCTAAATAGATTAAGATAGATTAAACAAGCTGTCATGTTGAGTCTTCTGAGGGGAGCTCTGTGGAGACTCTTCATCTCGGGACCAATGTCCCCTCAGCAGCCTCCCAAGAGGCTGCGACATCAAACGGTCGCCAGTATTTACCGGGAAGCGACCAGAGCAAGTGTGCGTATAAATGGCTGAAGGAAAAAAAAAAAAAAAAAAGGATGACCAAGCAGCGTCTCGCCCTCGCTTGCTGCAACACGTGGCGGCTGGACGCGTCTTGCCTTTAGTGTGCAGGGTTCGTGCGCCAGGCGCCGAGCAGAGTAATCTGTTTACAGTGTGCGCGTTGATGGTCATTTTTTATGATGTTGTTTAATCCACGGTGGAAGAGAGGGGGTGAGGGGGGGGGGGGGCAGCAGAGCTCCAGACAAGCTGGCTCCAGTGGCCATCTCTGTAGGCTATAGGCTTCTCTATTTGAGCAGAGAGACAGGTGTAAATCTTCGCTGCGATCTTTACTCTGCACTCTCTGCGACACTCACCTGGAGGTAAATAAATGGTTTATGGCCGAGTAAATGAACCACCACTCTGGTTGTGTGTGCTCGCGCACAGAAAGAGAGAAAACAAGCCCCAGGCCTGCGGATGTCATTGTCGTGCAGTGGGAGAAGACAATATACTTGTGAACGGAATAAGACATGATTTAGATGAGAAATTTGACTATTAAAGCAACATGTTTAATAATGATGGAATTGATTCGAAGGTTATGTTTAATGAAAATATTCATGTAAAAGCTTGTCTCCAGAATTAAAAAAAATAGAGACGCTTTCATTTAAAAACTTTTTTGTTGCACTCATATGCATATCTATAGCCAAGAGTTGTACACTTTAATTGAATGTTATTTATAATAATGTATAATAATAATAATGTGTTAATTAAATATATGGGGCATTTAGAATATAAATATTTGTCTGTGTCGGAGGTGTTTGAAACTGTGAAAACTTGCGCGTTCAATTAATGTAAATGTTTTTTTGACATTGTCATGCGGCAGCACACGTCACGCAAAGTGTGTGCATGTGAGTGCGCAAAGTGTGTGCGTGTGTTTGCAGAGAGAGAGAGAGAGTTGCGCGGCTATTATACCAAAGTTCTGCAAAGTAGGTCTGTGCCACTTTTGATTAGGGGCTGTTCCCCAAAGATGGTTGCAGACATGAGATAATGAGGTCCTGTGATAACGCGGGTCTCCTTTAAGTTTTTCCCATGAATCGAGACTGTCGCCAGTCCACAAAACGACACTGTGCATCGGCACCACGCTACTCACTTCTCATTTGTCGAGCACAAAAGCTGATCCACCCCAAATCCGGGGGCCGGGAGCAAATCATATAATGTTCAGCCGTATTCACTTCTCCACTAATTAACTGGAATCCCACCTTATTCTTAAATACAGTGACCAATTAAACCGCCATGTATGCCAAAGGTCTCAGGGGCCACCGCCGGTCGCCAGGAACATTTGTGAAGGTCTGCGGCTTCACTATAGGCAATGGATCTTATTAGGTGGGTGACCTCGGCGAGGAAAGGTTACAGACTTTTTCACTGCCCTCGGTTGGAAAACTAAGATGTTTCCTAATCGGATTTTAATTGGTTGGTTGGGTGGTTGGTGCTTGTGTCCTCACGGTGAGCGCAGTGGGGTGTTTGTATTTCTGAGCGGATCCACACACGTGAAAACATGCTGAAAGATTGAGTGATTCTATCTAAATACAATCTGGAGGTTTTTAATAAATGTTTGTATCAACATGTGTGGCTTCATGTCCGAAATCAAATCAACAGGTGTCGGCACCTATTGGAGTTTATTCTTCACTTTGCTAGATCAACATCATTTTTAGGCTACTTCACATGGCCAGAAACCCCTCTTATAGCCTCTTTGTTCTACTTCCCTTGTTACAACAGGCTAAAATAACTTCAGTTCAACACTCACATATTTCATATAGGTTACTTTTTTCTTCTTTTTTTTTTACAAACGTTGCACAGATTCCGCCTCTCCCGTGTTTAGTCGAGGTTTCTCTAGAATCCATACGTTGAGCCAACCAGGTTCAGCTTACGTTCAAATACTCCCCCTCATTACCCCAAAAAACGTCTTTATGCAAAACATATGTACGGACTTCAATAAATGAAAGCACAGCTCCTAACCGCATCCTACTTATTTTGATTTTCATGTGGTTTTCGTGTATTGTCCAACTTAGTAAATACGGCCAGTCTCATATTTCACATGTCACAAGTCTCTGGCGACTTGCAATTTGAACATGAAAAAGAAGCCGAGGCAAACAGCTAGTAAAAGAAAAAGACAAAAAGGTGGCTCCGAAACGGCCTGACTTGCTTCACATTAAACTCATAATAGATCAAAAGAAAGAAAGGGCTGTTTTACTCCACGTCGGCGGATATAGCTCCATGCACACTATACGACGGTAAACTAGTGTTTTAGACCATTAGGTGAACTTTATTTATTTAAAGCTTTTCAATTCTTATATCCCATACAAGCTGCTGTCAGTACACGCGCGCATTCATCCAGATAAAGCTGCTGACGCACAGCATCGTGCACCAAAAAGCAAAGCGACAACTTAACTTGTCTTCAGTAGGAACAAATATAGAAAAATCATGAAAAAAAATCTGTGGAGGAATTACATCTGAAAATGTTTTTTACAGAGTTTCAAATTAAAACGTAAATAGTTGGCATATAACAAAACGTATAAGAAACAGTTTTACGCAGGAGAAATACCGCATTTATTAACATTAATCTATAAGTAGGTCATGAATATATATATATATTTTAAATCATATATTAATGTTCGGATTGAGTAAACAATTATCTGATAAAGTAAAAGACAACATATCTGAGCAACTTAACACAAGGCTGCATAAGAGGAGTTGCATATACGCAAACATTTTACGAGGCGTCATGGCTTCAGCGGTGAACACAGGGAACAGAGGGATCCATCCATCGCACAGAAAAGCATGTGGGAGATTCAATCGACCGCACTCAACTTTGCCGCCGCTTGAGTCTGCCGCACAGACTTCAAATTGTTGTTCTCGCTCCTGACCAAACCGTTAATTCACCCAGAAACGGGAGGTCAAGTTTCAGCAGGAGCAGGGGGGGAAGTAGCCTGCAACTCAGGGAACGTTTGTGTCAGAGCGCAACGCTTTCTCCTCACAAAGAGCCCTGATCTCTCCAGCGAGACATCAGAAACATGTAACACCTGTTGCTTTATTTTATAAGTGTCCTCGAAATAGTTGCCGAGTCGAACGCAACAGGTAAGTGAGACATTTCCAAATGCAACAATTCCCTCAAAAGGTGTCTAACAAAAGTAGTTTAACTTCCAGAAATCTGACAACAAATACCACAATTGCCATTTTGGAATCAACCTATATTTTTGACTGGAATATAAAACATGCTTACTTATATTTAAGAGTGAACATCTACATTCCAAACTGGATTTCTCAGTAAATGAAACGTGACAACAGATTTACATGGGAAGTAGAATTTCAGGGTTCTCTAAAAATATTGACAACTGTCTGAAATTATTATTTACCTTTTACTAAACTTCTGTTGAAGTTTCAGCACTTAATTGCAAGGTGACAAAATATACTGGTTATGGTGTTAATTCTTCAGTTGCTGCTTCACCTGAACAGGGTAAAACAAACAAGTGGGCTCGAGCTGCAGCGAAATCCTCACTGAAAAGGCTGGATTATGGGCTCAGGCCTGCACACAGCACCTGTGGGGAGTGGCTGCAGAATCGTTCCCAAAATAACCCAGAAAACTCCTGCCAGCAGGTTTGCAACAAGGTTGAACAGGAAAAAAAAGAGGACAGACCACCTGAGGGCCGAATCCAGGAAGACTTGCCTTACCTTGAGGGGAACTGACACCTATGTGAGTTTTTACAAGGTCATTTAGAGATGGGGTACTGCAGTTTATGTAGCATAACTGTGCAGCAAAATTCCTTAACTGCTTTTAAGGAGCTCCCTTGAAGCCACAGTCCCAGCTTTGGTGCATGTGAGCACGAGTACGATGCCTAAAACCCTTCCCATTTCCTATTGAAGGTCTATCATAGTACTTACCAGGGATTTACTTTAAAGATCGCTATTGCACTTGATCCATTTACCTCAATCTCCATGCTCGTAACAAAATGTCTGATTGTGGGGCAGAAAGACATAAAAGACATGTACTCAACCGTCCCGTCGCTGGAAATCAGTGCTGGTTTCTTTTACCCAGCCTTTCAGACAGCATGGCACTTGCTTTTCCGCCTATGGTTTTCCATTTCAAAGCCCCATGTCTCCATGTAAATACCAAAACACAGTAATCCAATCTGACCCCATTGCAAATTTTCCAGAAACTATCGGGGGGTTGTGGGGTTGACATGAGCCACACACTTATCCCACTTAACCTCCAGAGGGAAGCCACCCTAACCCCTCACAGCACAAGATTCCCTTGGCGGAGGAATGCTCTGCTTTATACCACTCTCCTCTTAAAAGCACTGGGTCGTGAGGTTGGACTCGATGGTGAAACCTTAACAACTTCGTGAGACTGCAAAGCCAAAGCAGCTCAAAGCCGATGCCGATGGTGGGGAAGCTAAACGGACCGCAGATATCCACATCGGGGCACCTCCCTGCCCGCTGCACGGCACAGAATCAAATCCTTTTTGGATTCAAACCCCAAATTGTCTCGAACCGATGCCTCTCGCGAACATAGCGGGGACACACTTAACCCGCGCTGACTTGATGACAAATAACCTGAGAATGTGTCTGTTTCCCATCCGCCATTGTTTGCATCTAAGCATGTAAAACTGGTTTCGATATGGTTCTCAGAACATAAAGCGAACGATGCTTATCTCCCATGTTGCCGAGCGGCGGCGGGTAAGGCAAGCTAAGGATTTCTTGACACATGGTCCACATCTGAGGCATTTATACCGCGAGCGTCGTGATCACACAGCTTGTAGCTGCAGAGAAAGCCTGACGGCTGTTTATGGGGTTGAGCAGACAAATCTCCTGCATTATGCTCTACAGGTGGTGCATGCCACTGGACTGGTTTGCAGTAACAGAGCTGCATACAATGTACCTTGCAGCTGCTCAGTCCATACTCTATTCTACAGCTCCAGGTGATAATGAGCTCGTTTTACGTGAATACGAACCATTAAGCAAGCGTTTAGTGGGCTTCTGGTCAGACAATGTAATGCAAACTTCTTTATGAACAAAACACATATGCGACGTGATTTGTGACCCAAATATACCTCAATGCATGTAGCCTTCGTATTTACAACGAGCAGAAGCTTTTTAGTTATAATCCAGAAATAACTCATGATGATGTGTATAATTTCAAAATATCTTGTGAACTGTGGCACAGATTTGACTTGGTGTCAATCAATGTGTGACCAAGTTATTTAAACTCTGTGAGGTCTTTCAGTTGTTAAAAGAGATTAATATGGCCTTGTTACCATCCATAGTGCCGTATATAATGGATCCAACGAAAGCAAAACATGTATTTCTTCACTTTTCAGGTGCTTCTCTGGTAGTAATGGGAAAGTCACTTTTGATGAACAATCCAGCACATTGCCATTTCCCTTGTCAATCTGTGTTGCTAACAATAAGCACATCCCCTAATAAACTAAAATAGTTTTTCATCAATAAATGTGTGTGTAATTCTGGAAAGTGCGTTTTACAATCTGTGCCTTTTTCGGGCAATATGGATGGCCTCAATGGATCAATTTTAGCCCCACATAAATGTTAAATTTATAGGTAAATGGTTTGCATTCAGAAAGTCATTACTTTGTCAATTGAACGTCTCCCCCTCCACTTTGTGTCGGGATGTCTATAATGAAGTTTGGAGTCATTATAGTAGTTGAATATACTAATCTTGTGATGTTTCCTTTCCCTATCATGTTGTGTTAGGGCTGACGACTCTCACCGGACAATCTCCTCCATTCAGGAGCGGTGCCACCAAGTCTGTCCTTGCTTATCATTAACAATCTGCAAATAAACAGGACAGCATACATTACATCACTTGCAGCTCCATGATCAATTCCAAGAATGCCTTTGAAGCTTTGCTTAATGAACCTACACAGTGTAGCTGTTGTGTGAAGTGGGGGCAGCGAGGCTTCGTAACCCATGACCTTAATGCAGTTTTTCTTCATTGATAATATTGGGAGGTTAGCAAAGGGGGTAAATAGTAAGACTATTCAATAAAACCACAGCGGAGTTGAAATGAACTGCACAGAATCACGTGAAAAGGGGCTGCTTTTCCACTTAAACGCTGACATCTTAGAGCACATTCTTTGAGGATAACTAATAGTGAGGAGAGTACTGCGTGACGCTTTTATATCAGACAAAACACAAGCTGGAGTGCCAGAAATCACGACCCACGTGGAACGAGCCTGTCCAGTCAAATATAGTGCGCCTTTTGATTTTGATAAGCATAATTTCTGTATATGTATAAAAAGAGAAGCGCTGACAAAGTTGGCTTCATCAATCAGTAGTGTCAGCTCAGACCTTTTTATGGCCTCTTGGAGTCCCTGAGAGCCCTAACCCTGTAAAAGTTTATATAGTGTATTGACTATTCTCTACTTGCTTAGCTAATGAAGCCAGCTTGGCCACAGACACTGAAAGGCGGCCGCCGTGTCAACACTGCTTCCTATTTGATGACACCTGCCACTAAATTGAAATGTGCTGCTAATGGGGGTGAGTGTTTAAAGAAGAATAAGCCTCAGTAATTGACACAGGCCTGACCTCACGCACACAAAGAAAAGGTTGGAAGGTCCCACGTAGGCTGGTAAAAAAAAAAAAAGCAGTATATCTTCGCAGCATGTAAAGGTTTAGCCACCATGGCGTTCGCTCCACTGTTAGATGGCTATTCAGTGGGATGCTGCTGTGACTTATCAACAGCTATCGTATTTGTTTCCTCCAGCAAATCAATAACACGCAACACATAAGCCGAATATCCTTGTGCATCTCCCCTGGGCAATATGCATGCAGACCACTCCAATTTACACATGTGCACACACACACACACACACACACACACACACACACACACACACACACACACACATATATATATATATATATATATATATATATATATATATATATATATATATATATATATATATATATATATATACACGGACACACACACACACACACATAGGTGTTCTATAGACAACGCATTCTAGCTAAATCTATTATGGAGAGAGCTCTGTGACAGGTAAACATCTGCTCCAGTGACCAAAACAAGCATTAAGACTTGCATGCATGAGCAGTGCTGAATGGCGTTGATGCCGTCAGGGGGTCCCAGTATGAGGCATTTACTGACCATTACAAGCTCCGAACTTCAAAACAATATTAAGGCTTCCATTTTCCTAACAAGCAGGGTGCAACACGTATAGCCTTCATTGCAACCTTTTTAATGTTTAAAATATCTTCAGAATAAATACCACTTTACAGATGCATTGACATTTGTAGACAACTGGTGCAAAACATTAAACGGAGCACGACGTCAGGCCCGTGCAGCTTGTCGTGTGAGGATTCGCTCTGCATGGTCCCCCCTCAAGGACTTTGAGATCACCCACCGCTTTGGTCCCCGTCTGGATTCATGGAGACAGACAATTGACTGAGAATTGATGGTCAATGTTTGTCCAAAGCTGCTGACTGGCCACAGCATTCTAGTTTACTTGTGAATTTGTGGTTAAATGGTATTTTAGGGAGCACTAGAGCGTGGCTTGGCGCATCTCGTCGACGCCTTGCAATGAGCCACTTTCTGTTTATCCAATAGTGAGTCACAGCAGGTAATATTAATTCTAACATAATTATGCTATTTGCTTCATTGTTAGGGTGTGGGACAATAGAGCGCTGTATTATAATGCACAGAGCCAAAAGCCTTTGCTCAGATGTAATTGCGAATTGTATTACCCGATGACACGTGCAGCAGCCTGAGCAAGTGTCGAAACAGGAACTCAAATGGAATTGTTTCCGAGAGACAGTTGTGCTGGGAAAATGTGCTATATTTAACAACAGAATTGATTGGTATGACTCAAAACAGAGACGTTTTGATACCAGAAGGGACAAAACACCAGCACCAGTGAACGCATCGTTGTTGGCTCTGCTGCTCCGCTTGTGTGTGCGCAAGATGATGATGTGGAATTATGCTCTTCTTATAAATTATTATAAAACACCACTTCAAAGTCAAAATTTAAATATCAGCTAAAGGCAATTTGACACTCATCAAATAGGCTTCTTGAGCTCCCCGTGTTTCATCCATGTTGAGCTAAATACATTTTTGTTTTAAAACACGCAGACGCATAACTCTTCACTCACATGGACTCAAATACAAATTGAGAAAGAAAAGTTAAACGTTGAACTAATAACAATATACTAGAAAATAATAAATGAAATTTACATCTACATGAAGTTGAACAAAGACAAATAAACCAGGTTAAATATTTCAACGACTGGACGTGTTAGCGACAGCATAACCATCTTATAAACATTATCATCCCGTCACCCGCTCATATTTTCCTGAGCTGATTTCAAAGGAGGATGTTGCAGGAAATGTTGGCTGCTCGGCGGTTAAATCTCTGGAAACGCACCAAACCGCGAGTTAAATGATGTTAAACTTGAATAAATACATGTATAAATGAATACGATCGTGCTCGCGATATTCAAAGCGCAAGAATGCCGCCGTGTTGCGGGACGGAGGAGGAAGTCAACAGCCCGAGCGGAGCGTCACATCTCGCCGACACAGCGAGCCGGTGGCCCGGCTTGTCTCGGCGTCTCTCTCCCCCTCGCTGGGTCTCACCGACCGACCGATAGCGCAACTTCTGTAACGATGTTGACATATTCACACAACACTGACTGGGGCGGCAGGGTGGTGTTTCACGGCAAAGCCCTTTTGAGTTTCCAAACACCTTTTTATAAGTCCGAAGTCTGTCCCCTCCACCCGAGCTGTTAAAACCACGCCCACGCTGCCACACAATTGGTCCGAAAGCGTCAAAGAGCCAATCAAACGCCGCGCTGCTCCTCGTAACATGCAACACATCCATACAGTATGAAGCCCAATGGGCCACAGAGGCGCTAGGAAAATCACGGAGCTGGGACCTTACCACCTCTCTCTCTCTCTCTCTCTGGCCGTCAGCGGACTCCTTTCTCTGCACACGTCTTTCTCTGAAATGTGTGTGTGCGCGAAAGAGAGAGGAGGAATAAAGTGTGTGTGCGCGCGTGAGGGTGCATGTCCGGAGCAAGTAAAGGCAGGGGGATTATTCGGCGCTATCGAAATATTTCAACACGTCGCCCTCGCTGCAGGACTGAAGCCAATAAGAAGGAACGCATTTTAACAGGAATGCCGATATTGTAAACAGCAGCAGAAGAAGAAAGAATGCACTGCAGTCAATTAAGTGACTCACCCAAGTTGCTTTAATTCGCCTAATGTCCGCGAGCCAGCGAGACACAGAAAGGTGTCCGATGCGCCTCAACCTCTGAAGAAAATCGGTCTCGCAGCACTTTTTTTTCAGAATTATGGAGAACATTTTTACATTTCTCTCTCCAGACTTTTGATCACAACGCAACAAAAGACTATAGAGACTCCGCGACCATCTGCGAAAAAAAATAAGTGGGCGCTTATTTCTGCAGAGCTGAAGCAGGAGTTTCCAAGGCTTTCCAACTTCAGATTCATTTTTTCCTCTTTTTATTTTGTAATTGAACGCAGGCTTCACTGTTGGTGAAAAAAACAACAACAAAAAAACAAATTGCCTCACATCAAACCAGTCGTCTACCGTTGTTGCCTGCACTTGGATGAACTTCCTGATGAGAGATCCAGTCGTACAGGGATCAAGTATGGCATATCATCCGTTTTTATCTCACCGGGGTCCGGAATTTGCCATGAGTGCAATGCTGGGTCACCAGCCTCCTTTCTTCCCGGCTCTGGCTCTCCCTCACGGCGGCTCGCTGTCTCTGCCGGGCGGCCTGGGGAAGCCGATCATGGACCAGCTGATGGGAGCCACGGAGACCGGGCTCCACTTCTCCTCGCTGGGCCACCAGGCTGTGGCCGCCCACCTCAGGCCTATGAAGACTCTGGAGCCCGAGGAAGAGGTGGAAGACGACCCTAAAGTTCACCTGGAAGCCAAGGAGCTTTGGGAACTCTTCCACAAGAGAGGCACCGAGATGGTGATCACAAAATCCGGAAGGTGATACTGATTTTCTTGTTTGTGTGTGTGTGTGTGTGTGTGTGTGTGTGTGTGTGTGTGTGTGTGTGTGTGTGTGTGTGTGTGTGTGTGTTTATCCCCCAAGAAATAATACATTATCTGATATGCAGACACCTGTTGTGTTTATTGATAACTCACGATGGAGGGATTTGTTATTTTACATAGATACATTAATAAATGTATAGACATTTATACATATATCGCTCCAGTTCCTTTGCATATTTCATGAAAAGCTCTCAAGTCTTTGTCTAATGTGTATCAATCAAACTTGAAATGCAACATGACTGTTTCACAATATGTCTTATTACACGATCATGTGTTTGCTCTAATCTATAATAACATGACGCAAAAAATAAACCCTTGCGTACATATTCATTTTAGCTTGACAGAAATACGAAGGCAAATCTGCCTGATCCTGTGTGTGTGTCCACACACACACCAGGTAACTGATAAACCAAACGTGTGTACAAACACGTATGTAACGCTGGCAAATCAGAAGTTAGCTCTAAAATGATTTTGTAAAATAAAAAAGGCCTATTGCTGTATTATTAACATCAAGCCTTCAATTCGCTTAAAATGCACTGATCTTTACATATTCTCTTTTAAACATTTGGATTGCTTGTTATCCTATTGTTCATTTTAAAGGCCCGTTTGTCAAAACTTTGTAGTGACCGATTGTTGCACTGAAATGTGGAGCTCTGACTGAATTAGTATCGTCATCATCACAGTGGTAGTATACAAAGATGGCTGCTGTAGACGGTGTGTCTGAAGGCCTTTCGAGACATTAAAATGCGAGACAGCACTAAAACAGCGTTGACGTGATGTCCTCACCCTTATTAGAAATATAGCAGAAGAAGAAGACGTTTGTCTACTCGACTTCTTCCTCGCGGGACACTTTTTCGGCTGATTTCTCTCAAGCAGATAAATTAAAAACAGGCTGCATCACCAAACTTTTCAAACTTGATGCGACACCATTTTAAAGATTAAATCGTATATTATGTCAATACATATGTATATACATGTGTATATAATTTAAATTGTTGTATATTTTAAGCATATATTTCTATATTTGCCACGACACCAGTGCTTATCATGTGTTCTCCTTTGTCGCAGGCGGATGTTCCCCCCGTTCAAAGTGAGGTGCACTGGTCTGGACAAAAAGGCCAAATATATTCTCCTCATGGATATTGTTGCAGCTGACGACTGTAGATACAAATTTCATAACTCCCGTTGGATGGTGGCTGGGAAGGCCGACCCCGAAATGCCAAAGAGGATGTACATTCACCCGGACAGTCCGGCTACTGGGGAACAGTGGATGTCAAAAGTCGTCAATTTTCACAAACTCAAGTTGACAAATAACATCTCCGACAAGCACGGATTTGTAAGTTCAACTAATGTATGTCATTTTTTTCTATTTACCAACTTACCCTTTTAATAACAAAATGTATAATTGTTTGAATGTGTTATTATATTTGATGCAAGTCATACGTTTGAGGAGTATTATTCTGTGGAAGATATGACCAAGATAGCACGTCTTTACAAAAATACAACAATATTTAAAGAAAATTGCTACATCATTATCTTGACATAATATGATTCTTAATTATTATCAATACAATTATTGCTAAAGATAATTTAATATATATGCTGGGCATCCTTGCCTATTTTACCAGCTTGATTGCACTGATTCAATATTACACCATACATTATTTATATTGAGGTTGTTTTTTTTACGTATTTACAATTATTTAATAACAGTTTTATTTTCACAATTAAATTCCTCAAAAGGTACATGGCTTCTGATTTCAAATAAGAGCATTTTGACAAAGTGATGTAATGTAATGTGAACATATATTGTGCTCGAGTAACTCCAATAGTGCGATCTTTTGTGATTGTGTGTTGCAGACCATACTTAACTCGATGCACAAATATCAGCCTCGATTTCACATCGTGAGGGCCAACGACATCCTCAAACTCCCGTACAGTACCTTCAGGACTTACGTTTTTCCCGAAACGGATTTCATTGCCGTGACTGCTTATCAAAATGACAAGGTAAGCACAATTATTGCTCACAGGCTCATGGTTGTACCTGAATATTTGCTCAAATGCAGCGTGTGTGTGTGTGTGTGTGTGTGTGTGTCAGCCGCGCTTTCCTCCCATGTCTTTCATGCCATGCACCATTTTGTTGTCATGAAATATGAAAGACGTCATATCTGCTTGAGCCTGTGAGAGTGGAGTATCGCAGTGGGGGTCGGGGGGTGATGTTGCGGGTATAAGTGGCATATTCACCAGCCTGTGGTGGGAAGGTAATACTTCTGAGGAATGTTACAGTTCTTCCTTTTATTTAATCACGTGGAAGGGATTTGGCATAGACCCATGCATGCTCTCGCTCTCTCTCTCTCTCTCATTCTCTCGCTCTCTCTCTCTCTCTCTGCGTGCGTGCGAGCGTGCGCGCGTGTGTGTAAAACTAAAAGGGTTGGGGGTTGAGAAATGAGAAAAGAAGAGGGGCAACACTGTGCGGTTGATTGGAGAAAAAGAAAGCAAGGGGCGCGTTTGGTTGTGTCAGACTGTGCTGCATGGTGACATTTTATTCTCCGGGAGACATAAAAATAATGAAAATCATCTCCTCAACTCTTTGATATTGTTGGGAAACCATGGCACCCGTACCCTTCCCCCCCTTCCCTCCCTCCCTCCCATGTGCAGTGGTAACAGGGCCGGAAGTACTGTGGTTGTAAACTTTTTCAATACACAAAAAATCAGCATGTTTCACTCATGGAAAAACGTGCCAATGTGAGAACTCGTGTACATGCTTCTGTACATGCTGTATTAGCATTTTGGTTTTATGTGTGTTTTATGTGTAAAAATTAAAAAAATAATAATGTTACCAACTAGCAGGAACTATAAGCCTTCACCTGCAATTATAAAAAAAAGATTAAAAAATAAAATAAGACTCATTTAGTGAGTTAACCATAAGGAAAATAAATTCCAGTCGTTATTATTTACGCATATTTTGTTTTATTATTACAGATAACCCAGCTGAAAATTGACCATAATCCATTTGCTAAAGGATTTCGTGACACGGGCAATGGAAGACGTGAAAAGAGGTAAGAAAAGTGCATTGCAGAGGAAAAAAACACACACTTGTGATGTCTTTAGACATACACACGGAGACAGGCAGTGATCTCGGGGGATTAAGCTCGCGTCAAAGCTTCCTTATTAACCCTCAGGGAGTTGGTCTCTTCACACTTTCTACTGAAAAAGCTTAAGATGCTAGTGCACTATAATTCCTATACAATAGTTATTTATAATACACATTTTATAGAAACTTTACTAGGGCTGTGTTAGATGCAGTTGCTTTCATTACTTCACTTGACAATAATTAGTTTTGCAATTGTGAACGTGACCCAAAACGTTATATCTTGTATTCAGATTGTGCTCGCAGGGAAATTGGGAAGAGTGACGTGACGAGATCAATAGATATATTAGCTCAGTTACTATAGCAATCACACTGTAATGGATCTCATACACCTCCGCATAGGTGAGTCGCTCTCACAGTCAGAGGGTGTTCAGTTTGAACACGCTGCCACACCACTCACCGTGCTGCCGATGTGCTTTCTGACCCGAGAGATGGAATAACCCGGATACTTGTGCACAGGAAACAGCTGGCTCTGCAATCCATGCGTTCATACGAGGAGCAGCAGAAGAAGGAGAACGGGGCTTCAGACGACTCCTCTGGAGAGCAGGCTTCCTTTAAGTGCTTCGGCCAGGCCTCGTCCCCTGCCGTGTCTACCGCGGGCCCCCCACACATGAAAGGTGAGCTGACAGACCCCACAAGGCCATGCAGTCACAGCTCCGATCACAAGTGCTGCGTAAAGTCGTAAAAATTCTATTGTGGCGAGTATTTTTTTTTACAAGGTAATGTGTTGAAGAAGAGTCAACTTTAGGAAGTGAAACATGCAGCGACTGTCTCGTTGAGATTAACAGTAGAGCGTGAATATTCTCACTAATGGATGCGACCATTATCTGTCGAGCAAGATGTCAGAAACCAGATGGAAATAGTGTTGGAAACAATGGGGACTTTCCTACAGATGTGTTAAACAAATTCTACTATTGTGGGTCTATCACGTATTCCACCTGTGGGAGCCAGAAACAACATGGCTGATAACGAGAGACACAGGCAACTGATTCTTCCTCCTCCTTTGACAGATTTCTGCGACAGCGACGAGGACAGCGACGATGAGAGCAAAGATGGACACGTCAAAGATGGCCCGGACTCTAGCAAGATTTCCACGACTACCAAGGACGGGAAGGAGCACGAGGCCAGCCCGGCAAAGGGCCACCACCTCAATAACACTGACTCCACCAGCAGGACCCGCGACAGCGGTCCCAGGACGGAGAAGAGCCAGGCGGACTCCCGGCAGAGCCCCGTCACCGTCATCTCCAGCACCACCCGCTCTGGAGAAGACCTCCGGAGCCCAAGTCGGGACCAACCCAAAACGGACGAGTGCAGCAGGTCAATAAGCAAAGACAGTTTCATGCCTTTGACTGTTCAGACTGACAGCCCGCACATAGGCCACGGACACATGCCTAACTTTGGATTTCCAACGGGCCTAACAGGACAGCAGTTTTTCAATCACCTCGGGAATGCGCATCCGTTTCTCTTGCACCCGAGTCAGTTCAACATGGGCGGTGCGTTCTCAAACATGGCTGCGGGCATGGGGCCACTATTGGCAGCCGTGTCCTCGGGAGGGGTGAGCGCCATGGACACGAATGGTATGGCATCACCCTCGCAAAGTTTGACGGGAGCGCCAGGTCTGCCCTTTCATCTGCAGCAACATGTCTTGGCATCACAGGTAAAACCTGTTTTCTTGGGCCTCGGCCGATTCTGCACCTCTTGTGAACCACACGTAGTAATGCAGGACGGACTGCCACCGCACTATGCCAGATATTTAAATATCTCCATTGCCCTCGTCACCATGCCGATGCGGGCGTTTTTAATCACTGTGAGAGAGAACGAGAGAGTACAGACGTGCGTGCGTGTGTGTTTATTTTAGTTTTACTGCCAAAGGGGCTAATATTCAAAGCGAGGCAACTGCAATGGCTGACTAATCTATGAGAAACTCACCTTTCGGTGTTCTCTTGGCATTCTTGTTCTTGATATCAACCAGTAAAAAGTGGATTTGAAAGACAGAGAGCATATCGCATCAACTAGAAGTGTTAGGTAATCCTCAATGATCTCTTTAAAGCAACAATGCTGAGCATTACAACGAGAAATGTGATACCTTTTCAGACAGCATGTGTCATTTTATTGTCTACGTGTTATAGGTGCAACTCCTCGTGCTTGATTTCCGCAACAGACGATATGAGTCATTTTTATTTGCATAAAACATCCCTGAGCACCAAAGCTGTTTACTTGCTGAGCGTTGAAGCTTTGCTGCACATTTGTGTTGTTATGACTGAACGTGTGAAAGCCTGGGTGAATGAAATGCATTGAACACAGACGGATTTATAGAGTAACTCAAGTTATGCCGTCCATAAGCTAGGTGTCAGACAGCGTTATTAGCGGTGTAATAATCCAATACCAACACGAAAGCAAGCAGCAGGGCAGCGAAAGTAAAGCTGCTCACTTAGAATCACCATTTCATCCACGACATTAATCCAGATTAATACATTTCCTCTGGTGTATTTTTTTTTAATGTATGCTTATCTTTATGTGTGTTGTGGGAGCCTATACACGTTGTGCCGTTATGATGCACAGCATAGTGTGTGTGTGTGCGTGCGTGCGTGTGTGTGTGTGTGTGTGTGTGTGTGTGTGTGTGTGTGTGTGTGTGTGTGTGTGTGTGTGTGTGTGTGTGTGTGTGTGTGTGTGTCCCTGTCGCTCACACTCAGCCTCTCCCGTCTCTCCACAGGGCCTCGCCATGTCTCCGTTCGGCAGTCTCTTCCCTTACCCGTACACGTACATGGCGGCAGCAGCCGCGGCCTCCTCCGCAGCCGCCGCCTCCTCCTCGGTGCACCGGCACCCGTTCCTGAACGCGGTGCGGCCCCGGCTCCGGTACAGCCCGTACTCTCTGCCCATGACGGTGCCGGACAGCACCTTGCTCACCACCGCGATGCCCCCCATGGCCGGAGCGGAGCTGAAGGGGGACGGCGGGGTGCCGGCCAGCCCCGTGTCCGGCGGTGTCTCCCTGGATTCCACGTCGGAGGCGAACAGCCACTCGTCCGCCATGTCCCCAAAAACTTGCACGGAGAAAGACGCCGCCAGCGAGCTGCAGAGCATCCAGCGGCTGGTCAGCGGGCTCGACTCGAATCAGGACAGGCCACGGAGCGGGTCCCCCTAGGTTCACTCTGCTTTTTTTCCTCCTTTTTTTTTTTTTCCTCCTTTTTTTTTTTAAACACACCACCTGCTTCTCGTCCCTTTGTTGTCATGAAAAGTGAAAACGCGTTGACGGTGATGAAGACATTAACAGACACCCTCGTAGATTCGTGCAGGTTTTAAAAAACAAAAAGCTTAATAAAAAAAAAAACACGAACTGTTGGACGTTTTAGTTTCTGAAATGCACTTTGGTTAACACGCATCTGATATGTATATTTTTCTTCTTTTTTTCTTTTTTTTTTTTTGTTAAATTAAATAACACTTTTATCCTGTCAATTGAATACCGTCCAAGTATTGAAACTGAAAAGTTGGCATGGGTGTGACTTGCAGATTTAGGAGAAGTTGCTGCTGTGTCCTGTCTCTTAACTTTATTGTACACGAGGAGAAATGTGTTTTGATATGCACTCTGAATTGATTACTTATTTGAATTCACTACCGTTTAACCTACCTTATAAAGACTGCTGTATTTTGTTGTACACTATTAATTAATCGATTGGCCAAACGTTGCATGCCCCTTAGATCTCCCAAATGAATGTTATTTTTAACACTAAAAATTGAAAGGAAAACATGAAAAAATATTCTGTTTTGAATATAATTAACATTCAAATTAACACACTCCCTTTGCTTAATTTTTTTCATAATTGGGTGATCAATTTTAATACAATATATTTTTCTTCAAGCCTTTTTTTAAATTCAGAACTGGCCTATTGACATGACTGGTGCCCCGGGATAAGCTATGGCCCAAGCATGCAGAATTTACCCCAAAAGTCCAACAGGCAAAGGGAAGCAGAAATTTAAACATAAAAAATAACGGTAGTATTGATTAAAAAGGTGTACATAGGGATATATAAAATATTTATGTAATTATTTCATATTGTTATTGCGTGTAAATACAACGGAGTAGTTTGTTTCTAGGGATCTGTTCTTAATTTATTGTTGATATACCTGTGTAAAGATAGTTTGTGGGCTATTATCCCTTTGTTGCCATCTGCATTTATACCCCTCTTAAAATATGGACTTTACTCCTCCCAAATATCCATTAAGGTAGTTATTCACACTAATGTGCCATTGTATTTTCATTTGTTGTCCCCGTGTGTGAAGTGCTACTGTTTAAAAATGGATGAAAACGACAACGCACTGCACCAATGGCTTGGGAAAAAAAACTATTCTTAAAAAAAAGAAAAGCGTCGTTGAAGTGTGATAAAAGTGGACAATTTTTTTCTGTTATTAAAATACTTTGCGAACCTGATCGTACAAGTGCCGCATAATCGAAAATATGAAGGTTTCTTTTGTGTTTCTCAATGGGTTATGTTGTATTAGAGTTATGTCTAGTTTACAACATCGACATCGTGTTCTTGAAAGTTTCAATAAAATATTGAAATGCCCTTTCTTAGTGTGTGTCCCTCGCTTTAATTCGTCTCAGACGAGAATTACAGAAATGTTCACCTTTGCACATTTAAAAGCTCATTAACGAGAACAATGCACGAGACATCGTTGTAATATGTTTTCTCAAATGCTGTCACCGTGTTTCCACTCTGCTTTGGGAGGCCCGCTTCCTCCACTTCAGTGTACTCCATGTTCAAAAAGTCCAGATAAGAAGCAAAGACCCTCAGCTCCACGGTCATACCTGAGATTCCTACCTGGACAAGGGGCCGCGAACTATGATTTACTCGATTTTAATGGTCTCCTCGCAGAGCATTTCACTTACAGTACAAGTATCGTGGTGATTGAAAGGTATACATAAAAAAGATAAGCCTATTTGGAATGTGTTCCTGAAAATAAATTACATTAAAAAAGCAATTTGGCCAACGTGAGTAGTTTGCTGAGTGAGGTTTATCGTTAGTACCCCTCGTTCCCTGAACGCATCGCTTATGCTGCTTTAAATATTCTGTAGTGTGACGTCAGGAGAGGACTCAAATGGATCTGACATGTCTGATGGGCCTGCGTCGACGTGTTGCTGTGGGCCCGAGTGAAAGACTATGAAATCCCTTGATGACCCTCTATATTGCACCTCGTGTCATGAGTTTATCAACACCATATCTGTATTTGTATATCGTCTGGTTAATGTGTAGCGAGCCCGGCGCTAGTGAAATGGGTGCAAACGTGACACAAGCTGTCTCAATTGGTCTGTCTTATTGCTCACCTGGCGCCCTGGATGAGCGTATCTTCCATTTTATTGCACGGAAGGCGACAATGCGTCTGTAATCAAACCAAGACACGACGCCCCCAAGCGGCTCTAAGGTCTGCTGTGTTTACCCGCGCAGCACAGGACGGGTCCTGGGTGAGAA
The DNA here is from genome assembly GCF_023055335.1 of Clinocottus analis. Classification (NCBI taxonomy): domain Eukaryota; kingdom Metazoa; phylum Chordata; class Actinopteri; order Perciformes; family Cottidae; genus Clinocottus; species Clinocottus analis. Next base: position 2,640,874 of record NW_027175854.1, read on the forward strand.
CTATCCGAGAGGTCACTGATAAAGACTATCTGACCTGGTCACGCGACTATTGCAAATGCATTTAATTTATGTGCGGTGAAAACTAGAATGAAAAGGTGCGTAATTATCTGTTCCACACGACTTGAGGATAAACAACTCGAGAGATTTTAAACATGTAAACATCTAAACATAAAGTCCAGAAACATATTTTATGTGAAGTTAGTGGCTGGTTGACATGTCTGGGCCCAATAAGTTAGATATTAGTTTAAGGAGTTAAGTGAAAGAAGAAGAAACTGATTCAGTCATTCAAAACAAAATGAAGCGTTCAGACTCGTGTGTCTCAAACATGTTCATGTGTCTTTTTATTGTGGCATCATACTGGAAGGAAGTGTCTCCTGCGCCAGACTTCACTCAGGAGGCTCGACGTTTCATGTTGGACCAACAGGTTGCTTTCACTCACTTCACGGGTCATTAGCGCCATCTAGCGGCGCTGAGTCCAGTCAAGTTTATTTGTGTAGCACATTTCAACAACAAGGCGAAGGAGGCGAAGAGCTTCACATGAAACTATTACAAGCATCAAGACATAATGCAGAAGAAAACAAGGTTTAAACACAATTAAAAATATGCATTAAAACATTAAGGACAGTCAAAAAATGAGAAGTATACTGCTGCGTCTCTTTTCTAAACTTCTCTTTCCACAGTGTGACCGGTTTCAGTTATTTAAAATGAATTACATGTATTCATCATGAAATCAATTCTGCTGATTTACTGAATATCATTTTGAAATTGTTGTGGGTAAATAAAGGGAACTTCACACACAACAAATACTGTGCAGGTCACCGATTCTCCAAAAAGGTTCATTATCCCAAAAAAGGAAAACTGTCATATGCATATATTCAAAGCATTGGTTAAATCTATAAATAAATATAGTTCAACACATGAAGAAAAGAGAAAGAATGACAATAGAACCCCCCCCCCCCCAAAAAAAAATTGAGAATAAACCTCAAATTATAAACACCTGTTTAAATGTAAATGAAATTCAAAAAGAGTTTACACATTGTTGAACATGCAGACAACTTGTACTGACTTCACCCAGACGGATAGTCAATAACCCTGATTAAGTTATTAAGTCTAATCTCTGCCTTGATGGCAGGTACACGTACATCAGGTACACATACATCAGGTACACGTACATCAAGTACACGGACATCAGGTACATGTATCAGGTACACGTGGGCTGTTAGAGAGCACACATGACAATCTTTAGTCTATTCTGAAATAACTTTATGTAACGAACAAACAGAACAAAACAGAATGTAAGCGAGTGAAGTCGACTCGTGTTTCGTGGTAAATTGTGCATCTAGATGTTTTCTGCTTTATCAAGTTGCATTCCACAAATGTGTTTCAACATGATCTTTGATTTTTGATGCTGCTGAGTGGATCATAAATTACATACAGTGTTCTAGGTGTGTCTATACGTTGGAATGGGAGACGTTGGCTCTTTGCTTTTGATATTGGCTGTGAGTTGTAGATGAACATTTAGATTAGCTCTGCCTCATGTTGTTGGCCATGCATCACATCTGATATCTCTTTATTGTGTCTCCGCTTTGATAATTAATTAATGAATGAATTGAATGTTTAAGGTTTTCAAGACAAAGATTGTAAATCCTCTGAGACACTTTCAGATCAAAACCTTTAAAACATGGAGACAAAAGTCTGATTTGCTTTTGAACAAACAGGAATGTCTCAAGGTTCTTTATTAATATAGTGACTTTCACCAGACACACACAGTTATTGTAACAATTTGTAATATTCAGTACGATGAATGTGTAGCATAAATGTTTGTAACACATATTCATTTTTAAAAAAAAGCTGGTATACTAAGTGTAAGTCAATTCACCAAGGTTGTATTCAAAGCAGTTGAAGAGTGAATGAATCAATAACAAAAGGAACACACAGTGTAACTGCTGGCTAAGACGGTTGAGAGCCAAAACAGTTTATAGCTTTTGCATCTTTCCATTCTTTGATGCCAATTATGGCATTATGTATTTATATGTTGTGAATAATAACGTTGTACAGTCATGTGGTGTAAAGAGGAATCTGTTAGCAATGTATTGTTCTCAATATAATACATGTTGGCAAGATAGGGCATGTTTCTGATATTCCTGCTAGACACAACGGTAAAAACAACCTTACATGCGTTTATGAGCTCGTGATTGAAAGTGACTGAAAGCAGATATTTAAATTTTGAAAAATGGCCGACAGAATTTGATGTGCCGTCATTTCACAGAATATTTTCTGTCCGTTTCCCTGTGATATGACATAGTTTTCATTTATATGTAATCATTAATGGGTTTTCTATTTCAAAGTTGTTTGAGGCTAACGTGAATTCCTGTCATTGCCTCGGCAGCTCTCTCTTATCTGAAGCGACAGCGCCCTCTAGTGTTCAAAGAGTATTACTACAGAAACACGTTTTTTTCGGAGCTGGTAATTATTTGGAAACAAGGTCAGATGATTAATTGTCTGTCACTGTGTGACAGAAGCAGTGGGTGTGTTCTGGCTCATTTGTCTTTTTTTCACATAGTTTAAAGTTTAAAGTTCAAAGACGTGTTGAGGGGGTTTAGGTGCTCTGAAATGTAACTGAGAGACGCATTTTAACAGTTGATGTTATCCAAAATAATAATACAATTACTACATAACACTCACTAATGATTAATATATGCATGCAGGCCACTCTCAAGATATTCTTTATTAAACAGCAAGGGTTTGACTATTGTGAAAAATCTGTTTGAAAATGTGCAAACATATTTACTGACAACAAATTGAGTTCACATTTCTGCTACTGTTTTGACATCAACAAAATGTCACGTTACATATTTTTGTAAGTATATATATATATATATATATATATATATATATATATATATATATATATATATATATATATATATATATATATATATATATATACATAAAAGTTACAGAGTAAACATAAAACTATAAAGTATGGAAAATACAATACTATAAAACAGCAGAGCAGAACAAATTCAATTTAACAAAATTTTATAATAAAGAAAATGCAAAGTATACACAGTATATATAAATTGTATATACAGTTAAATATGAATACATATAGTGAAATATAAGTATGAAATAAGTAAAAGTCCAGTCCATAGTTTAACTAACATGTTATAAACATTTACAAAGAGTATATTATTTCTGGAATGCCCAAAACATGAAAAGTGGAAAAGTACAACCGAAGCATCAAAGATGTACAGGATGTGTCCGTGTTACGCAAGGTGTCGCCTGAAGAAAAGAGAAGAAGCCGGGTTGTCAGGACTGAAACATCAAACAGAAAGGTGATAATGAGGCTTAAGGGTTTCAAAGACGCTGTGGAATGAAACTATAATTTCTCCATGTGTGATTGTTTGTTTTACAGCAACAAGCCCAGGAGGAAGAAACAATACTTCTGTGGAGCGAGAAGGTGCAGTTTAGAATATCACTTCCGAGGATGAGGTTACATTGTTCAGAGGCGTTTGCAGCTCACCGACATGTCTACCTGTCAGTCAGTGAATTTCTCTCCATTACCGTTTGTGTCAGCTCTAATTCACAAAGCCCCGCCCCGGAGCTGTCGAGGTGTGTACTGGCTTGCTCCAGGACATGATAGTGCAAGAGCCTGTTGTTGAATCTGCTGTTCACATCACATTATAAAACGTAGTGGCAACATGTTCTTATCTTAGCTTATCTTTGATGTGACCCATCAAAAAAAAAAAAATCTAAATTGGAGTTAGATGCAATGTTATCTGTTTATAGTCTGTCCACAGATTCACTCAAATGCTTTCAGCCTTTCATGATGGCACCTCGCAGGTTTCAGCTCCCTCCGATTCACAAAAACACTTTCCAGTTTTCTGATGTTGCCTCTTACAGCAATCTAAGGATTAAACACATATATGAATTAGACAAAGAATTAAGAACACCTAATCCTTCAGTTTACGAAAACATATCAATAAAATATATAGAAATATTCAGTAAAAGCCTGAGAATAAAAACAGGCAGCTTGTCTTTGAAAAAGCAATATGGCCACTTACTGTGACTATACAAAGGGGCCATGTATTGTTTTGATGTGCAAGTTCTAAAATGTGAACATATAAACACAGACATGTGTCCAGACAAACAGACCAGACGGTAATGAAATCTGAACAAACTCATAGCTACAAAAAGCATGACTTTACATGGTGATTATGAGAAGATGCGTTTGATTATCATATCGGGAGTTTTCTAAACCTCAAACCGTTCTCTGATCACTTTAGTGGCTTCAGTGCAATCTGACATATTAGCAAATTGAGATGGTGAAACAAAATAGGCAATACCACAAGACAATAAGACATTAAATTAATGGATGTTTTTATATTTTTTGTTAATACTACATATGGTAGTTACCTCTGATAACGCCCTCCTAACACAGAGCGGCAGGACAGCATTATCCCTCAGGTTAACACTGTTAGCATGTTAGCTGCTAGCCAAAGGCCGAACCATCTATGTGGAGAGCTGTGTGACGATAATCAAAGGATAGGCTCTGAATGTCATATGTTTCAACTCTGAGAATAGCATATTCTCCTTATTCATTTCAATAACATTTTCAACAATGTAGCACATAGCGTACCTGACATTTGCAGACCCTAAAATATAACCAGATGTATAAGAAAAGCAGGCCACATGTGTGGTATATCGTGTGAGTCATGATGCATTGTTTGCACATGCGAACCCACTGCTTCTCCGTTGTCTTCTACTAAATGGGTTCTTTACATGCTCTTCACTCATTCAAGTTTCTTAAATAGCAGCCCAAGTCTAGCCGCAGAATCCCTCCTTCTAAGAGAGCACGTTTAATCTCTACCATCAGCTGGAAGTTTAAATGAGCTGTGGGGAATAGGAGAAGACAGCCATCTTTCTCTTCACAGACCTAATAGTCTCCACCATCAGCAGCACTTCATACACAACCACGGGCTGGCAGATTAGAAGGACAGCTCACCACAAACACAGACAGACGCACGCACCAGCACACTGGTGAATTCAAGTCACATGCATGTGCTTTTATTTAAAGTATATTTGTGGAAATGCAAAAATTGTTATATATACAAATGCATTCACACATGATGACCTTCCTGGGGCAATGCAGCAACCCACCCACACGCACGCAAACACACTTCTTTTCAGTCGGGATGTATGACAGCAGCTTTGGTCGCACCACAGCCACTCTGTTTGGAACTTGATATCACTTTTCCAGGTTCTCCTTTTTCCTCAAAGAGCTTTCTGGTTGCTTTATCCACATCCGTCATCCATGAACAGCTCCAAGTGGAGGACATGGTAAAGGTCCACATCCTCTGCAGGCAGCAAAATCAAAACTTACGCAGAGTATCTCTTTGTTAGAACACAGGTGGAGCCCTCTATGGGAACTCTTCTGTCAGTGCAGCAGTGCAGTGAATCTGGAGAGACAATCCTGGACTCACACACACTCACTGGTTGTGTGTGTGTACCAAGCAACAAATCAAACAACCATTGGAGGCAGAGAGGCTCACTAGTCATGCAACCAGGCCAGGAAGACCCAGGACACACTGGAGGGATTATATCTCCCAGCTGGCCGGGGAACGCCTCGGGATCCCCCAGAATGAGCTGGAAAATGTTGCGGGTGAGAGGGAAGCCTGGGTCGGGGCCCGCTTGGCCTGCTGCCACCGCGACCCGACCCCGGATAAGAGGCTGATAATGGATGGATGGATGACCAGGAAGAGGTTTCTGATCGTTCCACTGGAGAGAAAAAATCATCCTGACACCTACTGAGACTATTACCGCAAACTATTATGCAAAATGACCACAGAGGGACACAAAATGACAGACGCAGTATGACCACAAGATGCAAAACATCTACAACAAGACGCAAAATGAACACAAAGAGATACAGAACCTCAAAGAGATGCACATCAACACAAAGAGGCAAACAACTCAGACATCTGGTTGTCTTGCTCCTATGCAGCAGGCGTGGTGGGGGCTTTTGCACATCTGTACCCAGGGGCCCATTGTCTCGTGATCTGCCCGTGAGCACTTTGGTGGGTTTGAGAACCAGCAGTCTCACCCCATGACATGTAGAGATGAAGTGTAAACCACTGTAACCTCACACTCTGCGAGTACTGTTTCACCAAGGATGGCTGCAGGGCGTAACAACACTGGAAGCTACATCACAGGGAAATATATAATTCATATAACTGTATATAACTTAACACCATGCAGGAGCAAAACATAGTTTATTGCATATTTTGTAGAAACAGTATGCAGGTGCATACTGTTTATACAAAACTTGTGAAACCCTTTTAAACTTCTTAAAAGACCAAAAGCAGAAAAAGATAATCCCAATTGTACCCATATTCAAACCACAGTATCTGTCTAATGTCCAAGAAGGTGCACTGAAGATTTGCAAATATTGCAAAATGCTGCATATTTACTGAATAATTCATCCACGCTCACGGTTTTTCTCAAGATATTCTAAGTAAAACACCAATGAATGAGTAAACTGTTCATTTGTCAAAGCAGATCAGACAGCACTGGTTGGCAGCAAGTGGCTCTTTTGTTGAGTCTGTGACGGACAACAAAACCCTTCAAGTTCTTTTGAATGGCCACTGTGTGTGTTTACATGTTAACCAAAATGAGCTGAAGCCAAGCTGTGAGCCATCAGTGCAAATAGGGAGACGCTGATTGGACATACCGGAGGACACGTGGTCCAGCTCCCCACCCAGCTCAAGTAAAGCAGCGAGCCCCCAATCAATGGTACACAGTATATGTTGCAGCCTGAGTTCCCGATGCCACAACACCATCAAAACACAATCCTCCTCATGTCCAATTCAAGCCAGCTGCTGCCCCGAAAATCAGACCATTGTTTGTATTGTATGTGATGCAGGTTTGTTAACCAGAGCAGTGTCTTCACTTAGAAGCAGAATTACTGCATCTAAGTGAAGACATTGTTCGGCATCCTAAAGTGCACACAACAACTATGAAGGAATGTAATGAAGGAAGACAATGAGCAAAGCTTGTCGTGAAACATGCAACAACAGCCTTCAGGAAGAAGACTGTGTCCCAAAGTTCAAAACCAACCGCTTGAAGCTTGTGTTTGTTCTAACCTCCATCAAGCTGCTGCACTCTGATACATCTGAGAGCGATGTGCAATAAATACACAAGCACTTTAGCACTTTACTCCGCCGTGTTGTCAATGTCAAATGTCTCTTGCTGTATGTGTGACCCTTGACTGCGTGTCTAGCACATGCCTTTGTGTCTCTGCACAACAGTCTCTCTGTGCAGACCGGCTTCCTTACAGCTTCCTTGGTTTGGTCTTCTGCGAAAAACATGTTGGCTGTTTTCCAGGAGAAAATGTGCTAGTGGTTTCCATTCAGCATTCAAAAAGAATATCTGGCTTGCATGTTGAACATATTGAGAGAACTCTCCTCAAAGTGGGAAGTAATAGCTATTATCTTGTAGAAACATTCATTCACTATTGTCTCTTCTTGGTCCACAATCAGTCACATGCATCCACTGCCAACGCTGACTGAGCTTTTTAGTAAAAGAAAATATAGTTCCTCCATACTTTGACATTTTATAAATAGAAACTGCAGTGTCAATCAAATGCACATGGGTTTTAACATTACAGACACAGCATAATTGTGTATTTTATATGTATTTAAACATCTTAAGCTCATCCAATGCTGCTAATATCAAAATCCTCTTCTTGCGGTCCAACACGGGTTTGTCCCAAAGTAAAGCAGATCTGAGCAGCAAGATATTTTTCTGTGACTACTACATTATTTTGACATTTAATATGTGTGCATAAACAATTTGATTTTGAACTTAATCAGCCCAACTCTGTCTCAGGCTTTATACTTATACACGCCAGTTATTCTGACCAGAGGATGCCCCACGTCAACACTCGGCCTCAGAAAGTTAACCCATTGTAAACTTTTATAACCCAAAGCTCCTCCTCCGACAGGAAAAATCACGTGCTAAATCAAATAAGGCACAAAAGTTCCTTTCAACATAAACATCGTAATTTCACAGCAAACAAATCTCAGTGAACAACTTGTCAAACAGGTTAAACAGGTTTTGAGCTTCTTCTTTGAGGTTTAAGGCTTCATTCTAGCTGCATTACTGCCATCTTGTGGCGATATTCCCCTCCAGTATTCTGCTCGGCCCTCGAGCCGCTCATTCCAGAACAACACTATGAAGGTAGAGTTGTGTCTTTAGTAAAAAAACAAATATCTTGTTTGTATTTATGTTTGTATTTCTTGCACAATGGATCCGTCCAATTCATTTGTCCATTTTCCGGTAGTGAAATCTTTATATTGTTGTGTTCCATGTTTACCTGGTTCTGAATATAAATGTCTTCCCCTCCTGTCTTGCTACTCTCGATTAGTTTTCTCTTGTATCTTTAAATGTAATGTTCACGTCGACATTGTTTCTGAGCTTTCTCATTCTCCAGCATGCCTCCAGGATTATATCATTGTCTCGCCTGTTAATTGTGGAAGGCATCAAGCTTCAGGTATGAGGTCAAGAACTAGTTGCAATACTTCAAAATATATTGAGAAATGCATCACAAGAAACTGACTTTCTCAGTTTTCAGAAAAGTTTCTCAAGGTTTATGATTGAGATGCTTAACCCATTCAGAAAGAAGTTTCTCTCCCGTTAAGTTACATGTATAATGTTGTACAATACTATTAAATTGCTTACTTGGATTGTTCATTTGTATTTTATAACCTCCTACTAATTCATTAATAAGTTCTACATCTCACTGTAGAAGAGACTGGATCATTAATTTAAATCAAATACATACATATAAATAGACTAAATTGTTATTTATTAATGAGTATCAAACCAGTAAAGACACATTAAACTAGTACAGTATGTTTTTAAATGTAATACAAGACAGTATTGTATTTTATAGGACCAGGTTTAACACAGTTTCCCCCGAGGCGTAAGATAAACAGATGCAGTTTCTTCTCCGCTTCAGATCTTCACAGAGTTTATAAGCGCTTGGCTTTTATCTTCAGTGTGTTTCATCACTTTTATAAACTTGTATGGATTCAGGGCTGTTCCTGGACATACTAAAGACTCCAATGAGGTAAAGGAAATACCTAATTCATAATTTCTGGACTTGACAGAGTCATAATTTCTGCATTGGAACATGTCAGAGTTGAAGGTGCTTTGACCTCACCGAAGTGAGACATGATGGCCCGCAGGCCCCCGGGGTCTGTGAACGTGGCCATCGCTGGAGCAGACCACACCACATGATTCCCATGGTCATTACCTCAGCTGCGTAGGTGGCTACATGGCCGTCTGCGTCTGTGAGTCAGTGTCAATGTGTCCGTGTATGTTTGTGCTCTGAGAGATTATGATGTTCCTTCTCTTTTATGGATATACCATCCAACAAGGTGTCTTTTTTGATTGCATGGTATGATTAATACAGTATATATTACACATCATGTTTGAGGATTTAGTTACACCTACACAACCACGGCACAGCATCTGCCCTTGAACTTTTTTATTTGTTTATTTGGATTGATATTAGATGTTAAAAGCCTATATTCCTGCACAAGGAAAAAAATACAATGTGACGTGATTATGTAAATTAAACAAAAGAGAAAATAATATGACATACATTATGCACATTAACACACATAAAAGCCCATAAAACATGTGAATAATTACAATAAAAGATGCAATGCTAGTCTGTAATATAATTAGCACTCCTGCAGCATAAAGATAACTTTAGTGCACAAATACAACACCGTATATCAGCACGCTTCAACATTTCAAACCATTTTTGCCAGGTGGTTTGCAACTCTAAACTCACTAAACAGCTGAAGTAAAATATGCACATGACATATTAAGTAAACTTTAATTAATGCTCATGCAATTCCAATCATTTGTTAATTGTTTGGTACTTAAAGCGAACCTCTCTGACGGGACACATTTCATTAAAAGTGTCACTAGAGGGCAGCAGAGGACATGCTATACAGTATCATACACAACCTCATATACATGAGCTGCACCTAACTGAATCACCAATATGTCAAGATGAACTAGATCCAGATGTGCTCCAAGTGTATTAATTTGAACAGCATTAATCAACAATATTCAAAAAATATGAACCTCTTATATCACTGTCATTTTCATGAATAATGAATCCAGATACCTCTGTTCCTCATGCCTGCACAGCTCCACCAAGACCTGTTGGGGGAGGAGGAGGACTGTGAGGTAGGAAACCGGGTGGGGGTGTGTGAGTGTGTGTGTGTGTGTGTGTAGGGGGGGGGGGCGTTCATCAGGAAGTTGGAATGTGGGTCCCTGTGTGTGATGTGATTGTTAGCAGAAACGTGTCAGAGCCGAGCCCACCGCCACCAACCCACCACCACCACCACCACCAAGCCTGAGCCCGCAGCCCTGCTCCGGTTGTGAAAGTAGAGCTCCCTACGGCTACATGCATGTGTGTGTGTGCATGTGTGTGTGTGCGTGTGTGTGTGTGTGTGTGTGTGCACGCGATAGACCTCTTAGCCCTGCACTGCTATGGAGGCCCAGATACCTTATCGTTGCCTTTTCTAGTGGAACAAGGGTAAACTCACTCACGAGGTCGAGGGTGAGGAGGGAGGGGTAAAAAGACTCAGGGGGCAGACCACAGGCCCATGTGTGGCCATGCAGGGCGAAACTCGACGGGATTAGGAGCCAGTTTATAACTCTCCATCTTTTATGAATATGGTGGTGCGGAGTGGGAGTGTTCATGCTCCTCACCAACAAGTGACGCATCAATCAGTAGACATATGAAGTTCCAGTCATCACAACCTGCCGTTGCACTATTGTTTCTCTGCTTTTTGACACAATGCTCACTTGTGTGCCTCTGGTCGTTGAGGCTAAACTGTGTTTCCAATACAAAACTATATGCCAATTTGGGATTTTGTGGAAATTGGCTGGTAGTTTGGATACATTTTAGATGGAGGGGGTTGGACTTTAAAGATGCAGTCTCAAGCTGAGAATTCATGAGCTGCACAAGACTGGCTCACAATATTCCTTTGCTTATGTTTGAGAAATTGGTCATAAAATCCCCTCTGTTTAAACCTTTAATACGGTAGGGTGTGAATGCAATTACTGTAAGCAGGAATTAATGTATTTAGAAGAAGAGATATCAAATTCATACTTATTCTGTCAAACTGGGTGACTCCTTAGTGCCACCTGGAAGAGATCGAGAGCCTGAAAAATGCAGTCTCTGCAGCTTTTGTTTTCCTCTTCTCTCTCCCTCTCTCGTCTTCTCTGGTTCAGCTCCTGAGAGCCAAACTGTGGATGGGTTTTTAGCCACAAACCTCACAGCTGGTCTTTGGTGCAGAGCATCTGGGCAAGCTCCCCACCCTGATCCAGGATCCTGGCTGGACTGGTGGTTAGCCACACCAGCGCTTTCACCTGCCTGTCTGCTGAAGCCTCACCAGACTTTAAGCCGCTCTAAACAAGCGGTAACATCAGACCACACACTCAATAGTACTGGACAGCCAGGAGGTAGGGAGTATTATGTATTTAACCCCTACGTGTGTGCGTGTGTGTGTGTGTGTGTGTGTGTGTGTGTGTGTGTGTGTGTGTGTGTGTGTGTGTGTGTGTGTGTGTGCATAAAATTCATTAGAAAGCTGCTCCCATGGTTGTTTTCTTGTAATCCTGCGTTCGGCTTTTTATTCATATTCACTTTTCACCTGATGCTTCAACCGAATACAGCACACCATTCCACACTATTTTCTGGCACCTTGACATTTGCACCTGGATGAGTGGGATTTGTAGTTCTTCGGGAGGAACGCTTCGTGCCACACAGTGTGCTTTTATTAAGATATGACTTTCAATGGGCTTCACACACTGTTTGCATTGTGGTTTGATTTGGATTGCTGCAGACTTACTGCAAGAGCAGCGGTGAGCAGAGTTAAGATGCACCGGTCAGCATATGTTGCTTTCTGACTTCTGTGGTTGATGCATTGTATGTCTTCCAGGCTACAATTAGATTTTATGTTTCTGAGTAAATACTAATTAGAAAGCATGGTCACGCAACCTTATTTTTTTTTGAGTGAGGACAGGTTTTATGTACTTTACAGTGTGCATAAAAAGGTTCTTTCAGAGGCTGAGTACATTATATGAAGGATTTCATTTAGCTGTTTTAAGTAGGGATAAAGTTATCTACAGATAGGGGTTTCTCTGTCCTTCGGTTTTAGCACTTTCATCATTTTGCTGTCCAATGGCAGGTCAACTTATTTTCACTTTTGTTTTTTTACTGAACTGAAGCTGCAAAAGATGTTTGCCCCACTAAGCTGCAGATTTAGTGATAACACTAATACAATTACATTAACTGCAAATGCATGTTTTTATTTTTTTGAAATCTCAGTCAGTGTGATTCACTGGAATGTTTAAATGTGTGCATTGTGTGCAGTATTTAAAAAGTGTATGTCGATACAATTTTATTTTCCATGTGACGCATGGACCTCTTTGTGCAGCAGTTGTTTATTCTTCCTTTGTAATTGTATTTTATGTCGCTGTAATTACATTCACACATATTGTTTTAGTTAGCATTACAGCTAATTTGTTTACTTATTTACAAAGTATCAAATTGTCTCTGGCTTTTCTCCTTTTTTCAATTAATTTCGATTGTTTAATTGATAATCAATGTTTTTATGTGCTTTAAAGAGAATGATATCAAAAGGCTATTTAGTTTAAAACTAGTTTGGGATTTTTTTAAACATTTTAATTGCACAGCCTATAGATTTGTATTATGTTAATAATGTGCCTTTCTTTTGAAATAAAGTTGGCATGTCGTTACTGGCGCAGCTGAACTTTAACCCATGAGGCCGAACGTTTTCAAACCGATTGTGTAATTTAGGTTTTCATCTTTTTTATTATTGTTATTATTATTATTATTATTATTATTATTATTATTATTATTATTATTATTATTATTATTATTGTGTCGCCCGACGATGCAACTCAGTGTGCTATTACACTTTTAAAGAAATACATTTTACAGTTGTGTTTGTTCATGCAATCTACACAACACAACATCGGCTCATGGCCAGAAATAGTTTTCACCAAACGTTTCATCCATGGCCGCACGTGTCTTTGGTGAGACACGATTAAACTCTCGAAATGTGTTGGTTTTAGTGGACAAAATTATTATATAAATGTACTTGTTTTGCTTCACTGTTTTTTGCTCTGTTTTGTGTGTGTGTTTTATTTAGATTCCATTTGTGTGACGCATCATTAACGCGTCTCTTGCTCAGGCTGTTAGTTCATCACACTGTGACGCTTTCAAGCTGCACCTCGAGTCCACGTCATCTGTTTGTGAGGGAGAATGATCAAAACGTTGCGTTTAGAGTTGTTAAACCATTGTTTTTTCCCCTTTAACTTCCTCATTAGGCCTTCAATCAATTCCCACGTGGTTCTTTCCTCTTAAATGAAGAGTTTCACATTTAAGTCTCTTCACAGTTTTTTTTATAAAAGCCAGTGAGCATGACTTTTTTTTGTTGTATTTGGCGCTTCCAACTAAACCTCGTGTTTATATCTCTGATCCATCAGTGTGCATGGCAGTGAGGCGACATGGCTCAAACGGGACCATGAACACATCTGTTTACGTATCGATGTGCAGCCTCTGGGCTATTTTATGAAGACGTGTTATTGAAAATCAATTTGGATTCATAGTAAGGTGTTATGAACTTTTTAGAAAAGGTTTCGACTATTATATTGACTTTTCAACACCTGACACGTGATCCTAGTATCTCGTTTACATTTAAATATTGACAAAAACTGTGTGCCTGTTTTTAATTGTTGGTGTGCCAGCTATGTTTTTTCTTTCGCCCCTCTGTTTTTATATTTCATATAAATGCATGTATTTCATTTGGAAATAAATTACCAAAACGTGTTTTTTTTTCTTGGCAATTTGCATGAAATGACGCTGAAATGTAAAATAAATTGAAGCAACAATCTTGAGCCAATTTGTTGGCATTTTCTTTGTCGTATTTGCACTGTAAAGCAATCAGTGCAATAGCAGCATTCTGCAAAGCCTTCGGTAATTGTGTTGATACAGTAATGGAGAAGCATGCATTCACAAGTGCTGCAGGGCTCTGTGTGGAGCTGTGAGTGTGTGTGTGTGTAATGGAGAAAAGAAAAGTACTTACAAACTCGGCAAAACATTTAAAACGTTGTAAAATGTTACGTGAGAAAGATTTCAGGGCCTCTAACTTCTTCTTTCAGCCCCTTCACTTAATGTGTTTTTGACAAGAGGTTTCAACATTTGTCAGAGATTTAAACTTCAGAAGGAATTGCCCAGATATCCACATTTTGAGGAACTGTATCTGCAGTATTTCTATTTGTTGTGTTAAGTTTTTCTCGCTTTTCCAGGAGCATGTTGTTGGATAATACGACACGTTAACAGCTTACATCCTCGTTGCAAGATACTCAGTCATAGTTTTAAATGTTTTCAAATATTTTTTAGTCGAAAAATAAATATTCGAACTTGTACCCCTTGCTTTCAACACCAGGCTCACTCCAGCGACATCATTAATCCGCGTTTCAGTCCGAACCGTCTCCAGAAGTGTGTTACTATTGACAGCTCGCTGATGGACAAACTTCCCCCTCGTGCTGCGTCTCTATATCACACACAATGATCGGGAAATGGACTCTAATGGACACGTGCGTAATGAGATAACAACCTAAAATGCAAATGAGACATTTTACGCGCATGCACACTGCAAGAAATGTCCACTTTAGCCGTGTTGTCACTGTGCTCCTGTCTTTCTCTAAACGCACATGCCGCGTATTGGCTGTGGTGTTGTTTCCAGAGAAACACAATTAAGCCCCATAGATTGAAGTTACAGTTCAATAACACCACATATATAAATTAATAAATTAAATAACTACCAAGGCGGAAGTCTTATTCTACTTTTTGTTGAAATGTGACTGTGTGTTTCAGTATTTCTGCACTGTCTCTATAACTTAAAGTAAATACGATGCAAACGCAGCTCCGCACGTTTTGTTTTGTGAACTTTGCATGTCAGAACTCCTGTGTGCAGACTAAACCTGTGTGAAGCCACAGGCCCAAATATAACCTACACGGACTGACCCATGCGCGGGTGTGTGTATTTTTTTTCTTCCTGTAGAGACAAATATATCCAATTCCAATCTATTTGTGTCTTTACTCTCTCGTGGAAGCTTTTCTGTGCGGGGAAAATGACATTCATTGTATTTCTCCTACATTCAGACTTATTCATACCATTCAGAAACAAACTACTTGAGCACACGTTGCTTATAGTGTTAATTACACACACCGACATCATTAGATGGAAAACGTATGGCTGATTAATCAATGCATCGTTAATGATTCATGACCGGCCATAAACGGAGACAACTTGTTGTCCTCCAATATCTGATGATGCATCTGTCAAATTTAGATATGCTTAATAAAGCACATCGTCTGGAGGCGGTGACAGAAGAAGAGGAGGCTGCGCGTAATGGCGCATGAGGAGTAAATATCAAATGGATTCCTTCTCCCAGACTGGGATTATGAGGAGGTTTAGAAGAGAGACTGGGGTGAGGGCCCGGGAGGAATTATAATTTGGTGTATAAACCAATGCTATTGCTGCGCAGCCGGCTCCCCCATCACCCTCCACCCCCCCTTGAACTACGTCGCGGACTGCGCTTCCGCTTCGCACGGTTGGTCAGTGATGCGCAGTGGAGGGTTGGAGAGGGAGCGCGCACGAGAGAGAAAGAGAGCGAGAAGGGAGGGGGGGAGGCGTAGAATTGACAAGGCAGAGGCTGAGAGAGAGAGAGAGAAGGGGAGAAGGAGGGGACGGACCTGCTCCTCTGGGACTCGGCTACAGCGTACTGCTAGGTGCTACCACCGGGCTCGGCTCACTAAACGGTCCTCAGCTGTAAAATGCACAATTAGGCGCCGAGCAGCCGCCGTGTAGCTGTCAGCGGAGGACGTCCACGGCCACCGCTACCACTTGAAGCAAATCTGGACTAACTGGAGGAGGAGGGGGAGAAAAAAAAAGAAGGATTCATGGAGATTCTGTGCAGCTTTATCGAGAAAAACGCCCGGATTATCTGATTTGGGACGCAGCGTTGAAGATAGCGAAGACGCAGACGGTTTCTCTGTCGTGCCTCCGCCGTGTCCGACTGTAGCCCGCGACGTGTTTGGTTTTAGGTAAGCTGATCCCGCTCTGATCCGGCTCCGTGTTCATTGTTGTTGCGGATAGGATAGACTACTCTATTCTCTTTGCAGAGGCGACACCGTCTGAGTGTTTTTATCGGCTAGGATGTGTTCCGGACACCACTGTGCCGATACAACAAGAAGGTGCAGGTCTTTTGTTTGAGGAACATGAATAGGAAATAGTGCTTCCTAAAGGAGAAGAGGTCCTGGGGATACTTCAATGTGCAACCTTATTCTTCCCTAAAATAAGTCAGGCATCACAGGTTTAATATAAGGAATAATATATATATCGTGGACTTCCAAAGTGTTCTTGATTGTGAATAATATCTTCACTTGCCCAAATTATTTGTGACAAGCATCTTAATTTAGAAAATTCAAACCTTCAGCCTATGTAAAAAAAAATGCAATAAAGGTTCAATTAACTTGATTTTACTCTGAGTAAACTTTAGTTCAGTTTGAAATCAAGTTTGTATGTTAATGAGTTGTGTTCTCCTTCCTTTTAACTCGGTGCTGGTGTTTAATGCTGTACAGTTATTAGCTGTGTTGCACACGGCGCTTTCGAAAATTACTAACTTTTATAGTCACATACAGAGACATATAAAAGTTTATCCTTGTCTGTCTGTGAATATAAACGTATCTGAATCACTTTAACAATGTTAAGGATGAGATCCAGTCCCACACACTGACAGCTCTGTTTGGGTCTTACAGCTGGGACAGCAGTTTTCGGAGCTCCGGTCATGGCGGACCAAGAGGAGACTTTTGCCCTTGAAAACTCTCCTGGTGGTTCGGATTCAAGGGAATTACAGTCCGATAATAAATCAGAGAAACCGAACGGGACCTCAAGCAAATCCCCATCATCTCAGACAACTTACATCCAGCAGGTCAGTGTCCGTCAGTCTGAAGGCCTCACAGCTCACTGCTTCAGGCTGCTGCACTCACGTTCACTGTGGAATAACACATTGTTAGAATAATGGAGACATAGCCGTTGGAACTAGTATTATGTGGGTAGTTGTGGGTGTTGAAATATACATGAAATGTTAAAGAGGACTGTCTGTTGTTGGGAATGTTTTTTTTCTAAGATAATTTATATCGACAAATGCAACTTTTATTTAGTCTGACTTATACTCGTTACCTCACTGTTGCTCAGAGAAACTGATTGTAGAACATTTATTTGAGGAGTGAAACATCAAACAAATTTCAAAGCAATTTTGCTTTGTTTTCAGACAATATTTACTGATTCAAATGAGACTCTGCTGATTCATTCTGCAGGAGAAAGCGTTAATCGTCAGGCTCTATAACTCTGGCCTTATTATACTGTGTAGTTTAGTTGTGTATGCTAAAGGCCCAACAGCTTTAAGACACAGCATGCAAGAATCTCAAACTACTACACAAGGGTTACATTGTCAGTACTGCATTATATATGTTGTTTTTGCATGCTCCTTGAATTGTAAAATGTATATTTTACAGACATTAAGAATTTAGCCATAAGCAACTGAAAACAGATGTTTTTGAAAACATGCTATTTGACCAACTCAGAAGGCCTCAAACCATGTTAGACACATCTGTGTGAAATGGAAGTGGGCCTGTGATAGAAATGCCGTGAGCACGTTGGACACTAACGTGCTTTATTTTGAAGGGAATGGAGGGAATTAAAGTCTACCTGCACGAGAGGGAACTCTGGGTAAAGTTTGACGAGGTGGGGACGGAGATGATCATCACCAAAGCTGGACGGTAAGAGAACAATGTCAAAATATGTATCATTATCATGGCACACTAAACCACGACAAGGGAGACTGCATCACTATTTGATGATAATTCTACCCACGTAATTAGATTGCTGTATGAATATAGGCCCGGAATTTACCTCCTCCTTTCGCCGGCTTCCGGCATGGCTGGAATTTTTCTTGCGTGGGGAGATTGGAAATATACACTGTGAGGAACCACAGAGAAAACACCGAGCATCTGGTGGACGCTTTAGCGCTCTGCGACACCGCCATACAGTTTAGTCTGGGTGGCCCTGCTGGGGAATTGCAATATATCGAGCAATCCGACTGAGAGCGCAACCGGACAAAAGTGTCCACGGAATAAATTCCTGCTGAGTCTGATGTCTTTAATTGCAGACAAATAAACTAATGCAATGCCACATTCTTGCAACACTGTCCCTGTGTTTGTGTGCGTGTGATTGCACGCAGACCATTCGTGCGTGACAACAGCATGTCCCGCGGATTGTACATGTGTCTCGCAGTTGCCCTCAGACAGCATCCAGTGGAAACGTGCATATATGTATGATGGCCGCTGGTGTCTGCTCCTGTCAACGTGCCCGCTGGCTCACATGGGTGTAGCTATTATAAATGATGAATATTTATAGTGAAACACGGCTACGTTTCATTGTGCTGTCCGGGTCGAGCAGAAGAGAGTTGTTTTCGCAGAGCTGCATAAAGTCTCCATTATATTCCCGTCAGTCATTTCTCTCGTGTTTTTGGCGTGAAATGATATTACGCAGCAGCTGCCCTTCGTCCCCAGCCCTTCCCTTTGACTCACGTTATGTGTGTTTTCTACAATATGACAGCTACCAAATATCCAGATGATTTACTAAACGGATCTAACCAGAAAAAAACGTGAAATCTGGCCCACAGTGAAAAGGTTTTTTTTTATTTTTATAACGGGCAGGTCCCTCTCAGACCCAACGCCCTGCCCTGAGAGGAGCTGTTACCTCTCCAAAACCAAATGTAGCCATTTAATTGACTTTTCAAACCATCTCGCGTGAGCTGACTGTATGTATTATAATTTACTTTGCAAATTGTAATAATAAAAAAATGTCATAACCTTTATTCTGAAAAACACATTTTCATTCACAAGTTTGTGATGAATGCCTGTCTGCGCCAAATGTTTGAAAATGTCGCAACTTTTTTCCTCTAGAAATCTTGAAAACACAGCACACAGCAGTTTATTTCTGACTGCATGTTGCCTTCTTTTTTTCACGGTTTGGCAGAGTTTCCTTCCATATCTCGACATAAACCGTGCGTTGTCCTTTACAGGCGAATGTTCCCCAGCTTCAAAGTGAAGGTCACAGGATTAAACCCCAAAACTAAATATATTCTCCTGATGGATGTTGTTCCTGCGGACGACCATCGGTACAAATTCGCCGACAACAAATGGTATGTCAAGTAGAACTTCATTTTAAATGTACTTCAGAGTTGTAGTTGTTGGGTGGTTGCAGCTTCTCTGGAGTTTATTCCAACAGGAAATGTTATATCGCTGTCCTGATGAAAGAGAATCGGAAGTGAACATAATAATTTCCTTGAATTATGAATTGTGTATTTTCTAATGCTTGCCAAAAAAAAGTCAGCAGAGAGAAATGTTGAATGAATGTTAATGACTTTGTGTCTTTGCTGTACCTGTGCGCTGCAGCACGGCTGTATCCACAGGGTTATTTGTTTCGATCTCTCAGGAATGCCTTGTTTGGGTCAGCGCCTTTTTAACGAGGGGATCCTTCTAATCACGTGCCAATACTGCCGATAATGACCTGTCCAAACCGAGCCCCGGGTCTTGATCTGACGATGTTTTAAAACATTGTGTGCCAGCTTTAATTTGACCTCTGGCCATCCAGCACTAACTTCCCAAAGTACCATACTTATCATTTTGGTTATTTAACTTAAATGAGTCATTGGCTATAAATGCGATGTTTCGACCAGGAGGTAAACGGCCTCGTGCCCTCGGCGTTTCAGGCAAGCGAGAGAGCGGACGTGAAGCAACTTTCTGCTTAGCGACTACGTCCTAATTGGTCGTTTTATTTTCTTATTTTTATTTGTGAGTCTATTTCAAATACAATTTGGATATCCTCCGGCATAATTTCAACATGTTGATAGTGAAATAATGTCAGATTACAATGTTACGCTGAAGACTACTGGCACTGCCTCCGCGCCTGCAGGCTTGTTGCGGCTGCACGTGCTGCCAGTCCGAGGTGTGACGGTGTGACTGTGTTGCTTTGGTTCAGGTCTGTGACCGGGAAGGCAGAGCCCGCCATGCCCGGCAGGCTCTACGTCCACCCGGACTCTCCCGCCACGGGGGCGCACTGGATGAGGCAGCTCGTCTCCTTCCAGAAGCTGAAGCTCACCAACAACCACCTGGACCCGTTCGGACACGTAGGTGCCTATCATGCATACTATTTAACCGCAGGGATGTGAACTATCATCACCTGCTGCTGCTGCTGGTCAAAGGGCTGTGTTGCCCAGTGGCACTTCAGCAGGAAGGAGTGTCACTAAAACGTTTACTCATCTTTATTGTTAGGACTGGTTTCCACTGATGAGTTTCAAGTTATTGTTGTTTTACGTGTTTAATATGCATTTGTATGAAGAGCTGAGTGTCTGAAATAGGACAACATGTACAGTGTGCAACTGTTTCTGAAGAATTAATTTAGTATCATTACTACAAATAGTATCAATATATTTATATTATAATAATCATTATTATTATTACCAGTAATTTATATATCAATGTTAATATTTATATTATATTAATAGTATATGTTAGATCATTATCTGGAGGTTGTACGCTTTAGTTTTAGTTTTAAAGTGTTCAGGTGTTTTGGTTGAGCCTATATTTTAATTATAATCTATGTTCACAACATTAGTAGATTAAATGTAATTTTCATTGCACAGAGTACAACAAAATGAAATTCAATTAGTGGGCCTTGGAGTTTAAAGGTTATGATTTGATAGTGATTAAAGATACATGGCCCCCTCTACTTGCTTGTAAAACAGTGATTTTCAGGCTCCACTGCAAGGCTGAGTTTAGATCTGTGTAAATCGAACAGACCGAAGTCCCTCCAGCACCATGCAGCTCTATGACGTCACTGACGGGGATTTTGGGGTTTTTCCTTTCTTGTACATTTTTCTCTTTTTGCTCTTTCAAATGTTCATTTTTCAAACCTCCTCTATCCTTAAAATAATTCTGTCTTTGAGATGCACATGGCCAAAGATAGAAGGTAGACGTTTGCTCACAATGTAACCACAGAGGAATTTGTTTGTGGAAGTTCTTCGAAACTATAGCTTTGCAAAGTAAAAATGAAAAACAGCTAAACAACTAAAAGAGTCAGGGAAAAAGAATAACAAAAAAAAGACTGACTATCTATATATTCCATAAGTGTATTCTTGCGCTTATTTATTCATTGAAAACTAAATTAAGTTGAGTTAAAAGAACAATACAAGAGATCAGCTGCAAGAACAACTAAAACAAATGTTTTATTACATTTCAAAAACTATAAATATATACAATTGTATCCTTTCAAAATAATTCACTGTTATAATGATTGAGTCTCTGATGTTGAGAGAAAACAGACATTTCTGATCTCGGTTCTGGGCCCATGCTGCCAATGCAGAACATCATTTCACTTCAGACTATTTGTTGATAACATATTTGGTTCCAGACTCCTTTTTGGTAATTTTCATTGCATATCTATTACAGCACATCCTCCAAGCATTAAAGTTATAGACCTCCTGGCAGTCATCTTAAGTAAAGGGGAACAGTTTGGCATTTTTTTTAGGGAAAAGGAAAGAGGCATGGCACCCCCACCCACCCTCCGCCTCCCCCACCCCCACCAGTTAGGGACTGTATGGTACCCATTTCCTAACTTAAACTCCTCATTATTCTGCACTCGCTATCTCGCCCCAGGCTTTTGAGATTCTGTCTTGAACAAACATCACTTACTTAATCAACAAATGGGCCGGTTGGCGTCAGGTTTTCATAAAATGTTCAGTTGACGGGCACACTGAGGCCAATTTAGATGTCTTGTTGTAGAAACAGAACAGTCACACAATTAGCTCTGTTGCTAATAGGCCCAGTCCTTAAGGGAAAAAACACTTATGAGGTTTGAGAAATGAACATCAATAGCTATTCTGGTTTTTAGGAGGTTGGTTAAATGATGTGGAAAAATACGAGAAATGCAATCAAGTTAAAAAATGATTAGCAGTCAATCTTGATAAGAGTTGTTAAACAGAATATGTTTTAAACCTAAAGAGGCAGCGGTGTATTCATGTTGCTTTTCTTAAATATGATGTTAAGAAGCAACACTGTGCAGTCTGATGTTAGTGATGATGTTTAATTTATTCCAATCACCAGTCCTGAGATTGACAGTTACATCGCTGCAGGTATCAGGTTGATGATTCATCTAAAAGGAGACTGCATATGTATTCCTACACACACACACACACACACACACATGGGCCACTATCTATCCACATGGCCCCTAAAGTGGGCGCTGCCTTGCCAAAGCCCAGCTGGTGAAGTGAAATCGGAGCTGAGTTGGAATGTAAGCAGTGTTGTGCGTTTTGGGTTAAAGTACATTTTTGATTGGCTGCAGTGGTTCCTGGCTCACCTTCTTTCGTGGTGGGAGACAGCACCCTGGGATTCATAAATGAAACGCTGGTGGCTGGCCAGAAATCTATATTCCACTGGCTTGTTGGTGCAGCTGCTTGAAATAACTTGTAGATGATTTATAATTACTAGCAGTGAGGCATACGAGCAAAACATCGCTGAAGTAGAAAGGACTAATTTAGGATGGGCCAGAAGCTTTTTTTTTTCTCCTGTCTGGTAATTAGAAGCACCTCAGCTGACTGAGCCTCATAGTCTCATAGGAAACAAGGGAAACCTGCGTGTTTGTACAGTTCATGGTGTCGCTTTATTTCTCACTCAAATGTTCCATAATGTCAACTTGTCCACAGAGTTCTTTCAACTCAGCGGCAACAGCACATCTTTTTTGTAAGAAAGGATTATTGAATAACATAATCATAGTTTTGAACAGAAGGGTGTGTGTTTTGTAGCTTTGTATGTGTTGTCATGTTGAGGCAGAACAGTCTGTGAATCAATGGTTATCAGTTGTTCAATGGCATGTGTCACAAATTGCCAATTGTCTTTTTTATTACATATTTTAGATATTGATCCTTCAAGTCATAAATTAAAGGCACATTTCTATATACAGTTTATTTAATTGACAATTGAAGTCTAGTTTAAGAAAATGCATTTTGAATATGGTGTGAAAAATGTACCATTGTAACATCCATGGTAATAAAACACTACTGCAATTTTAAAGAGTAATAATACAATTTAGAGCTATTTGTACTCGAGTGTTTAGGGTTCAAGCCACTTTATTACACCATTACATTTCCTAAGGAAATGTGTTTTTATGCACTACATTTATTTGACAGCTACAGCGTATTAAGAACTTCAGCCGCGCAAAAAGTAGTTAAATGAGCTTCACCTTGACCATCTGCAACATAATAATCCATCTATTCAAGAAGTTCATTAGCTTAAACAGTAACAAGTTAAAACTTGAAATGCAGTACTTATATATTTTTAAGTTAAGTATGTTGTGTATAGGTCTTAAACCATTGCATACAGTGCTTCCATTTTTCTGTATTTTAATTCCTAAAAATCATTTGTTTTTGTCTCAGATTTCATACCAAGCTGCACTTTTTGCTTTGATCTCCCTGTCAACTCCTGGAATATTCCTCAGTGTTATTTATCTCCCCCTTCAATTTGCTCCTGCTCTCGTCTCCCTGTCTTCCCACACATGTTTTGGCCAGGAGGGTGGAGTGTGAGGATCGCACTGTTTATATTTGAATGGCAGTGTGCGATGAGCAATAGATGATGGTGTACAAAGCCGGCTGATCCCGAGGCTCGGGGAAACTCTCTGATGTGGTGGAACTTGAAAGCAAAGGGCAGCGGCTCGAGACCCGAAGTGATCCCTCACGATCATTAAATACTATCATCCAGAGGCGGGGGAGGGGGGAGGGACAGAGATACGGGGACTCAGGCAGGGCAGCGGCTGGGCCCAGGAGACGGGCGTGCGCTGAGGTCCCAGTGGGTGGTCCTCTGCTACCCCCCCGACCACCCCCCCCCTCCCTACTAACACACATACTGGACTTTGGGAACCCACATTCAGTGGACCACGCAATGTCCCGGGGTTAAATGTGCATTGAGATATTTCCATGCAACTTTCTGGTGTGTCTCACTGGCAGACAGTTTAGCTCCAAAAACCCAGCCGTGTGGTGAATGGCATGTTTGCATTGATTGTTGTGGTTTGGTCTAATCTCGGACTCATCTCTGCAGACCTCAAGTAAGCGCTTAATGAATGCATGCATGGGAACATGTTTTGTTTAACCTACTTTTCCTCGTTGGGAAAAACTCTTTTCACTGAATGTTATGGCCTCATTTACAAATCCAATAGTGCGGCTTGATAGCTGGACGTGTAATGTTTTCATTTGCACAGTGCCAGGGCTTCACAATGCAGGAATCAATACAATCCCTCACTTCAATATGGAAACCAAAGCAGGGCTACAAATACAGCAGGGAGATTTCCTGTCTCTCAGCCTGAGACTCAGTTCTGGTAAAACTATTCTCACCTCAGAGCAGAGCAGGCGGCCCTAAAACCCCTTTGCTGCAAATAGTTGTATTTATGGTAGATTGTAAAATTTGCAAACGCTGAGTTTCCATCTGCAAGTCATCTGTCCACTGTTCAACAGCCTGCTTATCCAACCAGAGTGCTACAATCAGCTGATGTTGTCTGCAAAGGGTCAGTAACTTCCATTAAAACCAGTGTGCTTCTACAAGGTGCATTGCGGGCAGTTTCTGCCCATTACAAAAACCTATTGCACCATGAAATAAGATCAGGTTCAGCTGGAAATTGATAATGGATGACGTCTATATGTTTTTTATGGTTCACTTGGCTCTGAGAAAGGACTTGGGGCTTATGTCTGTTTAATGCTATAGGATGCCCCCACAGGTACTGGAGACCAGGGCGATGCCTTGTCTCCTCTTGTTGGCAGTGAAAGGCAGGTACAAAAACAACCTTTAAGATAACAGATAGGAGGAATGCCTATGGGACAGAAAGGTGGAGGAGGAGGGGGAGTTAAGAGGTGGGGAAGGAAAAAAAGGGCCTTTTTTTATGATCTCAAATTGTAAAGTGGATCTGATGAAAATAAAAGCCATTAGATTTCCTTGAGGCTGAAGACCATGACTCCCTGGTCTGTCAAAACAATTAGACTTAAGACCCACGGATGAGAGGGCCTCAAAAGAGAAGTTCAAGGCTCAAGTTCAGCTGTGCGGACCGCGTCTTAATGTCGCCAAGCGAGCCACGGGTAGTAGTCATCACTTAGCATAAACTAGGTTAGTCAGGTCAAAGGGCAACCAGAGAGCAGACATCACTGTCTCTAACTCTTCTGAACTGATCATCTACTGACAGTATACTGTACAAATTGTAATATGGTGGATTTTATCCATAGACATAGTCTTGATTTGGAGTTAGAACTTTTTGTTGGAGTTGTGGCCGCATGGGATACTTGGCAGAAGAAAAGTGTGCATCTAAAAAAACAAAATTAGAGTGCACACGGCCCAGTTTAGTTTGACACATTTATGAAAATATTACAACTTGCATTACAAACGTTTGATGTTTCAGTCAAACAAGTAATTTGTCCCAAAAAACTAAGTTATGCAGTTTTTAAATAAGGAACTTCATCCTAATGTAATCCATTGGGCCTCTGTGAGATTGATAAAGTGTGTTGCCTTGACGGACTGTCAAGCTGTTCTTGTTTTTTTCCCTCTAATGTCTCAATTCATGCACAAATTATGCCAATAAACGTTCGCACTTTTCTGCATTGAATGACTCCCTTTTGCTATTAAACTCACCCATATCTGTTCATGCTATGTTTGCATTTCATTTTGGGACATGTTATAATGATACTGTGGTGAAACTGAGCCCTGAAATGTTGCAACACGGTTATAATTCTTACCCTGACTTTGTATCAAATGTAGAAAAAGAGGGAACACGAGCAGAAAAAAAAACCTTCACCTCAAGAAGTAACAAAAATAAAGTTTGGATGCATGCAGAATAAAAAAAAAAGAGGATGTAAGAGGAAACTGCTCTGAAACGTCGCCACAAGAAAGTCTAATGTTAGACTCTGTCTCTTTTTCTGTCTTTTCTGTGAGGTTTATTTTTAGAAAGGGCGTCTCGCTGTGATGACACGTAATCAATAATCTAACGCTGGGCTCCGCTCTTTCTTTCCTTTTTTCCTAGATCATCCTGAATTCGATGCACAAGTATCAGCCGAGGATCCACATCGTGAAGGCGGATGAAAACAACGGCTTTGGCTCCAAAAACACGGCCTTCTGCACGCACGTCTTCCCCGAGACGGCCTTCATCGCCGTGACGTCCTACCAGAACCACAAGGTGAGTCCTCACGGGCAGACTGCTGGCTTCAGTTTGGTGCCCGCATTGCAGTCTGGGACGGATGATAGCAACTTTAAATCCACGGTGTGTTTCATGAGGGGATTTAACTGTAACGATGTTTTAAACATGGAAAATAAGCAAATACGAACAGAACAATATATTGTTTATTAAAAAATATGGGCCGAACTGAACTGACCTATGTAAAGTCCTTTCCAATGCAAACTACTGCGACTTATAATAATGCAAATATTATTAGTATCGTGATCATCATCGTCATTGTTATCAGTAGTATGAATAATATTATTTGTGTTATTATTTATTTCACACATGCAAGAGTTCAATTCAGTTTTGCACATTTTTGCGGAGTTTTGACGCATCTGGATCTGCTGAGTGCTGCAGAGGAAAAGAAAGTTAAAGTAAGATGTCTGTGTCCGCTGAGTCTCTGCTATCACACCGAGTCAGTGACAGACGAGAGGAAACTTCAGATACCCGACGAGACGACGTCTGACCTCAAGAGGCAGATAAACAGGAGAAAGCTCAGGAACAAAGAAACGGCAGCGACGCATCATAATGATATTAATATTAACATAGTATAGTAATACAATGAATTAATACAAATGCATTTAGCTCGTTATTTGTGATCCATGATGAATTATTTGTTATAATTGCAATTAATTGCAAACCTCTTTAGGAAGAGTTTAAAATAGTTTGTGGCAATTAATATTGTATATGTTTGCTTTGAGTCAGCGGGTATTAATTTGTTCTATATTATCTTTGCGTCAATAGCTATATATATATATATATATATATATATATATATATATATATATATATATATATATATATAATTTGCGTGTTACAGTTGGTCAACACAAAGTTGACAAAAAACGGATTTGTTGGTTTGAAAATTATTTAAAATAATATTATAATTTTGAATATAATGAACACACTGTTTCAACGTCTACATCTACGTCTATATATATATATATATATATATATATATATATATATATATATATATATATATATATATATATATATATATATATATATATATATATATGTTCTCTCAGTGAGTTGACGGTGCAAAAACGTTAATAAAGAGTAAATTAAAATTGTAACGCTGTTATTACCAAGACTGCATGTGAAAGCTGATCATTTGGGGATATTTCCTCTTCACACATCCACTTATGAAATACTTTTAATAACGTTGAATTAGAGTACGATTTCTTGAGGCCAGGCCGCCTCAATGAGTCGTTCAGACTTGCGGGAAAGAAGCAGAAATAAAAACTCAATATTTACCCTGCAGACATTTCTTGCAGGGTAACTCCTGGGAACACAGATATGTGTAAACAGCGTCTGTTTAACATCATTTAGCCATGTCGTCCTATATGTTCTTAGTTTGGGGAATATGGGAGTGAGGGGCGAAAGCTGCGCGCAGCCAATCGGACGTCTCCGCGCTTCTGGGAACAGGAAGCGCAAATGAATGACACGCTGGAGAAACCATTCATTATTTTCAGACCTGTTATTGGGGGGGGCTGAGATCGTAACCCCGAGCTAATTATTGGGGCTTTCCAGACCAGCGGAAAAACAAGCATTTCTGATTTGCAGGCACTTTGCCACAACTGTCTAATCAAACAGTCTCACATCTGCCAAAGCAATATGTGCTGCAGGCCTGTGTCCAATTCACCTGTTAGACTCTCAGCTAATGAAAACGGCCAACGTCTCTTGTGTCAAGTATTTCCTGTCACTGCTGTAATTAAAACATTTTTCCAAACTGCGTTTTCTGAAATACTATGTTTTCTATGGAATCAAAAGGCCAGTAACTCCATATATTTAAGTTGTGTGTATTCTATTTTATTTCAAGTACTTAAAAGTTCTTCTATATAGGCTAAAATAGCCAAAAGCATCTGGGAATATGTTTATAGGCCTCCATTATTTTAATGAGCATCTTTGGACACAGTCAGTAAAACTGTTTTTTTTTGTTTTTTTTGAAGCTCTGAATGAATTGTGCCCGATTGTCTCGAGTCCTCCCACATTATTTTGGACAGTATATCATATTCTTCTCTCCCTGCTCGGAGTCCAGGCAGGAGAAGGCACATGTGTCTTGCAACCTACATTATTTTCTTTTTTCTGTAAACTGAACTCTGGCTATCACTTTGGAAGGAGTAATTATTTGTCTAGCTGTATTTTCTCCTCGGAACGCCCACTGAGGGTAAAAAGAGTGCAACAGGACTCTGAACTTTTTTTGTTTTTTTTAATTTCTAACTTTCAAAAAAAGATGAAACGAATGTAAATGCTCTACCAGGCTGCATGCATTAACAAGAAGCTTGCAGAGTGTCACACAACAGATTTTACAGGGTTTGGTGAGAGTGTCAGCCAGCGTGCAGACAAACCTCCAGTCTTGTCAGAGAGCTGGAAGCGCACACACACACACACACACACACACACACACACACACACACACACACACACACACACACACACACACACACACCCTGCCAACTAATTACCTGCCAGAAAACACTGCTCACGAGAAGGATATCCCTGGATTGTGTTTAACCTCTTTGGGATTAACTCGCTATTTTGGGTGGTTTCTCTGCACATTTGATATTTTTCAAAGACATTTATACAAAAACAAGTTGTATGATAAATCACAGTATTTGCATCTTTCAAGCATGCGCCAACTATCTGTTAAACCGGAGGCAGTTACTGTGTAAGGTTATAAATTATGCAATGCAAATATGTCTTATTGATGAATGATTTATTCAATTGTTTAGTTTAGGATCCCTAAAAGCATCTTGGGTTTCTAGAAATGTGATATATAGCAGTTAGATTCATCCAAGAACACTTCAAAACTCAGCTCTCCAAAATCACATAATACTGTCATCATATGAGCCTCCAGCATCGGATCCTGAAATGTTGCATTTTATTGATTCAAATAGCTCCTAATTTTAGATTTTTGATGGCTTTGTTTTTATTTTGGCCAACCACACTTTAAGATCTTGTAAGTGACACAAACACAACACATGACTCTTCCATTGTCCACAACTATGTAATAGAACAAAGTGTCAATGCTTTTTTTTTTTTTTTTAGATAACCCAGCTGAAGATTGAGAACAATCCGTTTGCAAAAGGCTTTCGTGGAAGCGATGACATGGAGTTACACCGGATGTCCAGAATGCAAAGGTAACTAAGAAGTGATAAAGTGTGTTATGTATAATCTATTTATTTAATTAATCCTGGACTCTGATACATGGAAACACACAAAAAAAATAAAATAATTCCTAATGAGATACATGTTTCAAGGATTACTGACATCCTGGTCACACTGTCGCTTAACAAGCCCAACTTTACAGTAATCCTTCAATCACCCAAATGCAAGCCAGTTATGAGTGTTATTTTCAGTGAGTGTTATTTTCGGTGACGTAAGTGTAGTTCTTGATCCTCGGCCAGTTTCATGCTGAAGACTTTTATGGCTGATCTGGCAGAACCTCTGAAACACAACTGCAACATCTCCCTTCCAGACAACTCTTTTTACCAGGATGTTCCAACTGCTGCTGCTGCTGCGTGTGTGTGTGTGTGTGTGTGTGTGTGTGTGTGTTGAATTGGTTGTATGGCTTGGTCCTGCAGCCAAGGCAATACACGACCACATCGCTCTCTCGATGTGATTCAGTCCAGATGAGGGATGGAGCATGCGTCCGTACTGCGTGGAAAACACATTTTCAAAGGAGAATATCTGGTTTTGAACCCCCCCCCCCCCCCCACGCACACACACACACACACACACACACACACTCTCTTTCTCCTTTTGGGCAGCCGATACAAATGTGTGGATTCAAATGTAGAAATCCCAAATCATTGGGGAGAAAAAAAATACTGGAAAAGCTGTTTGGCTTTCCACAAGGTGCTAAAATCCAGCCCCCTTCCCACAACCTTTATTCTGAGCCCCAGAATCAAGGTCTTCAAACATTTCAGATTAATGTCATGGTCTATGCTGTGGAGAAAAATCCCTGGGAATCCAGGAAGAGATTTCTGTACTTTCAAGTGCTTTAAAAAAAAAAATAACTTGCTTGATTGTGTCAGACACACGTTAAGTTACTTTAAGTAGGCTCATGCCACAATCTAATACGATGCATTTCACCTATCAAAACCTGCAAATATATAGAGCATGGTGAGAGTCCAAACCACCCTATCAATCTCGCATGCCATTGTCCAATCCCGCCGAGTACAGTAAGCTACACACGTCTGCTCTTGGTTACACTGTTGAAGGGAGAGCTTATTGCAAAACCAGGTCACTGTTTCAACTGAGCAGATCCCTGAAATCAAAGAACCCAAAGCAGCAAAAATGATCAATTGACGGATCCTGTGGATTAATAGGAGTGAAATACATGCTGGCGTTTTCACTGGGACGTGTTTCCCTCTGTGTGTGTGTCCTAAGTGGGTGTGATCCACTGATTGATGATTGTTTTTTTCAAACACGATGCAGCGAACTGCATAGAAATAAACTCTTGATATTGTTGGTTCACAACAATGTTTCAGAGAGCCAACAGATAATTACTAACAAATGTATTTGTGCGGTTGTGTGTGTGTGTGTGTGTGTGTGTTTGCACACAGTACCAAGGAGTATCCGGTAGTGCCTCGCAGTACAGTGCGCCAGAGAGTGGGCTCCAGTCACAGCCCGTTCAGCGGGGAGGTCCAGGGCATCGCCACCCCGAGCGCACTGAGCTCCCAGTACTCCCAGTGTGAGAACGGGGTCACGAGCACCTCACAGGACTTGCTGCCTCAGTCGGGCTCCTACCCCGTGCCACATGAGCACGGCCAGGAGTACCACTGCATCAAGAGGAAAGGTAGGAGACAGATGTGGGAGGTTCTAGTTTTATTGCAGCATTAGTTACCTTTTTAATACGCTCATGCCATAAACCGGTAACATTGATGAGGAAAGGTCACAGATTTTGGATCGGAGCTGTGTGAACACAATTTAAGGCCACTGTCACACAGATTTTTTACGTAATTACGCAAAAAGTGTAACTGTGTATTTCTTCAGGAGCAGCACATTAATCAAAACAAACAACATTTTTTAATATATTTTACCAAAAGTGATACTTTTTCATATGCGGCCCCTGAACCACAAGTTTTGGTTTAAAAGGGACAACAGTCATACAAAAAGATCTATACTCAAACATCCGGTGTCTATTTACAAAGCAAATGTGTATTATATATATTTATTTGCCTGTTATTTTGTTTATATTTGTTTTTTGTTTAGCATTAAATTACGAGCAAAATTGTGGATATTTCGTTTGAAAATGTAATTGAAGACAATACTTCATCATTCCATAAAGATTTGTGACATGATAGTGACATGGAGTGACTGCAGAATCGTGTACTTTATACGACTTAAAGACAACACTTGGGTAACACTGTTCTGTAACTCTGTAATTCTGCCTGTAGTGGAGGAGGACGGTCACTCAGGTGAGCAGAGCTATAAGAAAGCTTATCTGGAGAGCTCGTCCAGTGAGGAGGACCATTACTACCGTCCTGTCGGCTACGCCCAGAGCCTCGGCCTGGCCGGCGGGCCCTACCGCAGCGAATCCAGCCAGCGGCAGGCGTGCATGTACGCCAGCGCCTCGCAGGGAGCCGAGCCGGTTCCTAGCTTGGAGGACATCAGCTGCAACACTTGGGCCAGCGTTTCACCCTACGGGAGTTGCTCCGTCACCACCATGCAGCCGATGGACCGGCTGCCCTACCAGCACTTCTCCGCTCACTTCACTTCAGGGTCCCTGGTGTCCAGACTGGGCGGGGTCGGAGGCCACGCCTCTCCGCAGCTGGCCGATGGCCACCACGCCGCCATGTACCAAAGCTCCATGACCCACCAGACTCTGGGCCGCCAGTGCAGTCCTGGAGCTGGGATCCAGTCGCCGGCAGCCGGCCTACAGGGAAACGAGTACCTCTATACACACGGCATACCACGTACACTGTCGCCACACCAGTACCACACAGTACATAGCGTCAGCATCATGCCAGAGTGGAACGAGAACAGCTAAAGCCTTTTTTTCACACTCAATAGATACAAATATTAAAATCAAAATCAAAAAAAGGACCAAAACAAGGCAGGGTTTAGATGAATTTATATTTATATTTTTAGAGGATGTGCTGCTGATCATCTTAATGACAGTAGTGGATATTGGTAAGATTTTGTTAAGTTAGGAAAGCAAGCATCTTATCACTTAACTTGTGACAGCATCTGCACTTATAAGCAAATGACACAAACGTGAACAACGAGGAGCCGGACCAGAGCAGAAGAAGTGCAGAGACGGTGAACGGTGGAAATTCAGACACTGAACCGAAGAACACAAGAACACTTCAGTTGCTTCGCCAGCGATCCCCAAGTTCATGCTGTTCCTGCGTGGTGATGGTTTTTTTGGATGTCAAAGTACAAAACTCTTATTTTGTATTCATGTGCAGAGTTTGTGTAAAAAAAAAAAAAAAGAAGAAAAAAAAGTTTGTCTTCTGTCACATTATCCAGAGTTCTCATTTCCTTTTCTTTTTGTTTGTAGTTAACTTACTTTATAGTCAAATTTCACTAACTTAAGAATGAATAAGCAGATGGGAGCTTTTGTGGCTCGTGGGTGAATTTGCTTGCTCTAAAATCGGTCCTGAAGCTGGGTACGTTTACATTAATGTCAAGAATCTTAATGACAGTATGAGAAACATGCCAGCAAAGATCACAAGTAGCACAGCACTTCAATCGAATAGTTTATTCATGCACAGACATTTTGAGCAGACACCCTTTCTCAGAGTTCAAGCTGGCAACAGTGTTACAACAAAGCAGTGATGAGCTAAATAAAGTACAACAATGTAGCCGAGGACATTACGGTGACACTAAAGAACAACCATTATTTTCCCTGTTTTTGTCATCACATCCAACATTCAATCAGTTTGCAGGATGCAATGCATTAAAACGTAATCCACTCAAACCCCGAAGACCTGATACGAGTTACTTGACCAGCTCAGAAAGTTTGGGATATTAATACAATGACACCCATTGACAGAGTTTTGGTTGATTTGAGATTGATATATACAGATTTCCAACAAGCAACAACTAAATATATAATACAATACAGAATATATTGTCTTGATGGTCTGGTATGGACGAGTAGTAGAAAACTAAATGAATGTAAAGGTTTTCTCTGTGTCTACTGTGTGTAGTTGGGCAATGGGTTGCCCGTTGCTACTTCATAAAGGTGATCATATGCCAGGGCTGTGCGGTTGTTGCCTCGTGGTGTTCTTCTGCTTTGAATTGGCCAAAAATTGGTTTCACAGGAGAGTATTGAAAACAGCTTTTGTTACAAATCGTAGTACAGTACAGGAAGAATGGAGCAACAACTGACATTAGTTATAATCCACAATGCAGTGCAGAGGGCTTATGATTGACAGCGTGCCAGCAAAAAAAAAACCAACGTGCAAAATTAGAGAACTGCTATTCTATTTTTTTGTTCCAATTCTCCAAAAAAAAAAAGCTTAATTACGCTTTACGAATCATAAGAGAAGGCAATCATATAAAGTGTAACTGTTCCAGTTGACACCCCGCCAATATTTTAAGCTTTTCAAGAAAATCTGGTCTGAAAACGGGTTTAATAAAAGAGCCATAAAGTGTTTGAAATGTTCACGCTGCGGCCCATTCTGGCCCCATCCCGCCTTGTGATGTTAGAAGTCTGTTCAGAGACTGACACACGGTAAATTGGTTGGCAAGTATACAGTAATGGATGCTTGAAAGCATTGTATGATGTAACAGACTCTCCATTGTGGAACTAGTTGTGCCAAACAGCAGTGTAGTATTCATTATAATTTCAGAGGTTTTTTGCTTTAAAAACACAGGAAATATGTTTGCCCTCTTTTCTTGACACACGGTAACAACCCTGCAATGTTTGAAAGAGATTTCCTATCTTTTTGTATAAGCTAGTTGTGTGTTTCATGCAGTCTCATGCTTTCCTCAGTGAACGTGTATGCGCTCAAATATTTTGTATTAATCCCCAAAATGGCACTTCAACATGTACCACACAGATTGCAAATTTTAAAATGCAAACAAGTTTTACTCGATAGAGTTTCACCTGACAAATGAGTGTATGTTAGAAGTATGTTTTACATTTGGATGAAGGCAACTTTTATGTTTCAACTATGTCAATTAGCTCGCTCCTGCATGTGTCAAAGATAGATGGTCCCATTTCTTTTTTATAGCCTGTTTTTTTATAATTGTTTATAGGATTTTCTTATCTTACTTATATAGAAATCAAGAGATTACTATACAGCTGTCAAAAAGTATCAAAATAAGATTGAAACACATGGATTACTTTGTAAATACACATGTACATAACAGAATACCTGCAATAAATTTAAAAAAAAATTAAATGGCATTCTTTTGTCTGTTTGTGCTAAATTTGTTTTCCTATTTTTCCGGATTACTTGTGACATCTGAAGGTAAACCCCACAAGGGAATTTAAGTACTTTGGCTGACTTTACCTCCCCTCCTATGTTGGATTTTACTGCTGAGATTGACTGACACCTGTCAGGGCGGGACAAAGCGTATCTTTATCATTGTTATTCTGATCTTATCTGGATCTCACAACCGAAGCAGAGGTCTACTCAGAATGTCTAAAAACACCTGGAGTGGGATTAAACTGTACTGTAAGTTGCGTCTGTAAAGCAAACATTAGTTGCCTGCATGGGACCGGGCATGACTCGAGTTAGCGTGTCAGATACATGCAGTACTTGGTGGCAAATAATTACATTTCATTACTCATCCCTCAACGCTGTAGATAAAAGCACATGTCTGGTGTCTGGATGAAGTCGGTTGCTAGTTCAAGCTTTTTCATTCTAAAAACTAGGCCTATACAAGCTCTGTTTATAAGGTTAATAGCTCTGTAGCCAACTATTTGTGACAGTTATCACATCATGGCTGTGGCTTTCGTGGTCTTTTAATAAGCTTTTAACAAGGAAGTAACATACTGTGTATCACGGCTGAGTGGACAAGGGCGGTCTCAGCCACCAGTGAGGGGAACACTTCTGCTGAAAGCTACTGATTAGGTCAGTGACAATTCAGTAGCGGGAGTTTAGTTTAAAGACTCTGAATGAAGATTGTTTTTCTTCATACATTTACTGAACACCTCCAGTGGCCACAAGGGCAACAAGCTAAAATAGTCAACCCACAAAGAGCAGCAGATTTCTGCCTGAAGGTGCGGCCGCACCAGATTTTGCCAGCCGAACTCTACTTGTGGCATGTGGCAAAAACCGAGCAGGACAGGAAATTAGCGTTGATAGTGCTGTACGCATAAAACAGCAGGGGCCACTATGGTGGACTAGCAACTGCAGCCTACAAAGTTAGAAATGTAACACATTATCAAATTCTTAATTGCCATTTACCTCTATCAGTGTCCCTGAAGCCAAGCTGGAGCCCTCCTCTCCAGCTGCTTGTGTTATTTTGATGTGCATTTACAAAAAGTGAAGAAGGAGAAGCTTCTATTATCTGCCCCCTGTTCTATTTTTTCATGGTATCATACACCGTTTCATTCAATGAAGAGTATTATTGAAGCGGGGAAAGAAAGCTCTGAGAGCTACAAGTGAGCGAACGGGACAAAAAGTCATTTGAAAAGTATGTACGAACAACTCGGGTCTCATAATAGTCTCATTGTTGCGAAACTTTTGCAAAGATTGAATTCCCCCTAGTGAGCAAATCTAGAAATTCTATTGCAATTTTACCACAAAGTTGACCAGGCCTTAACAATACTATTATGTACATCATCATAAATCAAAACTGCACGTAATGTTTCAGAGTATTGTTTCTGTCAATTCCAATTTTCATTGTCTGAAAGACTTAAAACAGATCATAAAAGCAGGTCACATAGAAAGGGACAAACCCTGCACCCCCACCCCTTGACCCTCGCAGTCTCTTGGTTTCTCTCCTATTTATCTTACACTGTCTCTACCCATCCTTCTACCTCTTCAT
The DNA here is from genome assembly GCF_023055335.1 of Clinocottus analis. Lineage (NCBI taxonomy): Eukaryota > Metazoa > Chordata > Actinopteri > Perciformes > Cottidae > Clinocottus > Clinocottus analis. The sequence continues at coordinate 2,677,335 of NW_027175854.1, forward strand.
CTCTTTTACTCCCTATGATCCTGTTCCCAATCCTTCCAACTACCCCTCAACTCTCCCCACCACCCAATGGCCAAACACAGTGACCTAGACTCCCAGCCTCCTTTGATGTGAGTGATGTGACCCCTGCGCTCCAGATGCCCCAACACCGCCAGTCTTATCCTCTCTCCGAGAGCCGGCACAGCCCACAGAGAGGGCCAGTCATTAACCCTGCACAACCTGAGCCTCCCCTCCACTGCTTAAACACATGATGTATCACAACACCCACCCCCATGCATCCCCCAGATTCACCCAAACATGCATGTGTGGGCGAGGACCGATGATGCAATAGGCTCTTTAAACATTTAAAGAACGGGTCAGCTTTTCAAAGCGGGGAGCTGGAACCTTTGGCCACTGCTTCAGTTATCATGGTCAGTGGTTGAAAGTCTGGTGATATGTCAGAAGGAAAACAAATGAATGTCTAATGAATGGAAAGCCTGGATGATGAATGAAACTTCACACTGAGACATTGCTAGTTTATTTGGATTATGAGTGTATATCTTTGACATACCTATGCTGATAGGATAAAAGAGACAATGCTTTTATCCACTAGTTGATTGAATATGAGGAAAAGTAGGAACAATATTTGGAGAACTGTTTATTATATTATTTTGAAGCTTAAGTAAGTACAAGCTCGTTGGAACAGCATTGAATTCCTTTCAACTACATTAAGTATCTTTCAGTAAACCTAATTCAATCTTTTTGTTACTTCAGCAGAGAGAAAATTAAAACAAGTCATTTCTGAGTAATGATGAGTCATGGCCTCAGTCAACCTTAAATCTGAAACCTAAACAAATCATAGTCTGGGTGCCCCGGATGACAAAGGAGAAGAGCGCAAGAACAAGAGCATTCCAAAGAGTAGAAAAACGAGGGAGGGGATTACTTTATTAAGATGTACTGAAACACAGATCACCACAGATGGATGAGCGGCTTGCACAAAGAGGGTTTTCAGAGAATCAAATCCATCTCATGCAGGAGTCGCAAACATCTGTTTGAAAAGTCAAACTCTTTCATTAGAAACTTGTTTTTAAATTGTTGGACAACAAGCTAAGATGTCAATGTTGAAGGGCTCTCTCGAAGCTTAAAAAGAGAAAGAGAGAACTGGACAAAGAGGTGAGATCTGCTCATAACCGAAGGTGTCTGCTTGTGCATACGGTTCTAACAAAGAGGCTCCAACCCGGGCCTCCATCAACAGAGCATGCACGTAAGGAGGCAAATGCTAATATTGCTCTTGATGGCAGATAAAATAAAGTCCAGCACGCTTTTCCTGGCACATTTCCAGGACAGATGTTTGATGCCTGGCCTTGAGGCTTCTGGTGAGATGGCAGTCGGGGTCAGTCTGGAATTAGGCGAGCCCTCCATCAGATAACACATTTTCTGGTTCATGTAAAGACGTCCAGCATATCAACGGAGACATGCATCACCGTGATGTGAAATCTGCATCTGTGCACGGCGGCCGTTTTTTTTTTTTTTTGCCTCCGCAGCAAGTCCTGGGATGGGAGCGCTGAAATGAGAGCACGGACCCTTCCAGTCCGTCTTTCAGCACCACTCCTGGCCAGAGTCCTGGGGCGAGAGTGGGAGGGGAAGGGGGGAGGCAGGGAGCGTCCTCTGAGAAAGGCAGACGGCGATGGTGTAGTGTTGATAGGGTGACGACCAGAGAGTATCTCAGAGCTGGAGAGCAAGGTGAAAGCCGTTTAGCCGTGCCCATTCGGTAGCAGGGGATTGCTGGCTGTGCGATTTTGCTTATAAGTACAAAGACCATCTACTTATATATCTGAGATGACTTGTCAGTGTAAAATCCTAGAATTACTGGTGAACTCACAACTAAATGCTTCTTTGGAGGATAATATTACACATCAGTCAAGCTTTATACTAAATAATAGCACAATAACTGCTGGAGCTGCTTCTGTGGAGGAGATTGTTCACTCGTCTGCAATGTTTTGTAGATTTCACTGGAGGTGTAGATGCTGCTGATTTTGGTAAATAAACTGCTGTGCAGTTCTAAAGGGTTGAAGTAAGGTGTTCAGACTGATTTTACCAATGAATTGAAATTCAACCCTCAGATTGGGCAATAAAGGTGTCCCACAGGGATCAATACCAGGCCCCGTTTACTTGCTAAAAATATATATTCATCATGTTGTATTGAGTAGAAATATATACATGTAGTTATATTTATTTTGTTTAATGATATCTAAACACATTTTTTCAACAGAACAATGCAACGCCATCTTTATGCTGAGCGTCTTTATATCATATTGTTCATCTTTTTCGAACTTACAGTTTGCTTTTGATGACCGCCCCACACCCCTCTTATAATGCAAAGACAGTTTAAACCATGAAACAGACTAAATATATAACGTTTACAAGAGCAGAATCACTTATGTTCCTACTCCGATCCATGCTCTCATGGAGATCTCGTTAATACATGTTATAAATGTTAAGTATCCTGTATGCTCATGTTCCTGTCTCCTGTCATTACTCTTAAACCACTGGAAACCATCTATTGCATTTGATTAAATATAACTCAAGATAACCCTGTGAGTTATATGATAAGGTTGGATGGTCAGCACTGAGGCGTCAGCATTCCTGTGTTTCTATTGCTAAATATATTACATCTTTAGTGAATCAACACAACATCATATCAAAGGCTGGTGTTCAAAGTTCCCCGCATCAACTCTGACCTGGGAGGACTGGTACTATGCACTTTGCTAGATTGAACTGCGAAATCAGAGACATGTTTTCATCTGAGGTACAGTTATTAACTTGACTCTTGCCTTATTTATACTACTTGCATTGTTTTAAAAAGTCATCATGATCCTATTGATCAAGATCCCTGAATAAAAAAAGCAGAAAGGAAGAAGAGAGGAAAGAGTCTCAATGTACTTTTGTCTGACAGATTATGGTACTGGTGAGAAAAATGTTTTTTTATCACGTTAAAGAATCTTGAGAATTTTTGAATCTGGGCCAAATCAATTTATAGTAACTAATGAGAGGTCTTTCTATGACAGGTAAATTATATATTTCCTATCTCAAAAGCCAGTTCAGTTGGGTGAAAAATGGTGCTTTACCAACCATGCAAAGAACACACATCTACTCAATCAATAACACAATGACATCTTGGTGGAGACTCTTTTTAATCACAGACCGCATTCATCAGGATTTATCATTGTTGTTACCAAAAAAAAGCAGGGTTCACTGTCTCGCAATGACAGACCATTTTTAACCAAAGGCTGCGCTCAACTTCAGCTCTCCATGGAAGATAACCAAGAGCGAGTGAAATTATAGCATTTGCTCAGTAAAGCCATCATATCAGATTTGAATGATTAGTTAACATTACAGAAGTCTCATCCATCCTTGTCGTGGGGAAACCGGGCAGGGTAGACCATAAGTGTTTCAATGTCAAAGCCGGGCCCAACTGGAAAATGGCCTCCAGCTGTCTCATCATTAGAGCTGATAAGGCACCTTGGCCGGGCTCTCTCCATTCCTCACTCAGTGTGTGGGAATTACAGGTACAGACGAGTGGAAAACAAGCCTTTCTCTCGTCCACCTGGGTAGTCGTTTCCCCATAAGTATATCGTTAGAAGTGTTTCAATCCTTCGAGATCTTCGGCCTGCTTGTTTGTTTCAATCAAAGATGCTTTATCTTGTTCTTTGAAAATGTGTTCACACAAACAACACATGCACATTTAGCAGTAATGGGAATAACCATAAACTGATGAAGTAGTCTTCTTAGAGATGGTAGTTTTTTGTTTTATTTGTTTAACACCATATTAATTGCTTTCATGGATCATTGTGGTTTATTACAACATAAAACATATTCGTAGGTTCCACCATCATTTCTATTTGTGATAACAACACTACTGAAGTCAGACTTCAAAGAAACCTTCAGATGAGCCAAACTAGAAAAAACAAAGACAAAGAATAAAATGATGGCTGAAACTACCCATTGTACATACTATGTTGTTTCAACGTAATGTAAGTGTTTCTTTGCAATGGATTATTTGTATATTTTGGTATTAAATAATCCAACTAAACTCTAACTTTATTTACAATCTGTCTAATCACCTCATTGCTTTCTTCCTTCATCAGACAGAGTTTGCAGTGAAAAACCTTTTTGTTTCCATATCTCAGACATTATTTTAGTGAGTACAATGTTGTCATAGCCAAAACTGCCAAAAATAACATTCAAGGTTCACTAAAATTTGAATTATCTATTTTTTTAATTGACCTTAACTGATTGTCCAAATCTGCTCTCACTCCTGTTTTGTTTGGTTATACATGGTCTGTCCAATGTTTTATATGCTGTCTAACGTCTATTCACAAGAAGAGTAACAGCTGCAAAGTAGAAATGAAGATAAACAATTAAACAAAGGTTTGCCAAAAACTGTGCACTGCTGTATCCTGCACTGCTGTATCCCTGTTACTTTGGCAATTCATTTGTTGATTTGGAAACGAAAGTTGGAAATGGTCACATTATAGATTGTTCAAATTGATTGGAAATCTTGATTAAACAAGGTTGCATGAACACTGATCACACCTAATCTAATACCAGCATGACACAGAGAGCGTAAATAATATGGTCATGCAAAGCTGTTGATTGAGCAGCATTGTGACAAGAGCGTACTACGCCCTCGTGCAACAACTCTGCTGCACATTATGACCCAGCCATGGGATACCTCAGCTGTGAGCACAGCCATGTCTCTGCAGGAACACTCAATAGGGAGCCCTGTAGCTGCTGGGGGATCAATACCGTGCCGACCGAGTAACTGAACCCGAGAGAAGTGAGGCAACACGCCTGACCCCTCTGTGCCTTTAGAGACAGTGTGCCAACACAGCAGGTCAATACGTCTAGAAGCAACAGTATGGGGCCATCACATTTTGGGACAGTAAGTTGACTTATCATGCGTGTCACAGCCAGACTTGTGAAAATGGCTCATTGAAATGAGGTTAAATCTGTTACAAGGTAAATGTTTTCTCAACATTTTCAAATTGCTGCATTTATTGCATCCGATGGCAATACAGTGAATCTATTTTTAGAACTACATTTTTACAATAAATACAATAAAAAATGTATATCGTCTTTCATACTGTTAACAGTGTAACCATTACATTACAAGGTGAGTTAAATGGATGAGCCTCTACTGGGATCACTGCAATTTTGCTTTAGAAACAAAAGAGCAAATTTGAGCGCATATCAGAGATATCGGCTCCTTCTATAAACACCAGTCCCGGATCAATAAATCCTATTCTCCAGAGGCACTCTGAGTTGTTTGTGGCAAGGTATTGATTTCCTAAATGCAGGTGTCTGCATGTTGCTCTTGCAGAGACACTGTGGCCTCTCTGTGTGCCAGTTTACCCCCAAAACCCTCCACCACCCCCTTTGCCCTTTCCTTCCATTCCCCAGCTCTCTCTCCCGCCATCCGGGCCGAGCAGCCAGTGTAGCACCTCCGCAGAGGCCGATGTGTGACTTGATGCCATCAATAAAACCATCATCTGAGATGGACTTCCATCACGCCCCGCACAGTTAGTCAAGCCCACCGCGATGAATCACCTTGATAGAGCCAGGCCCTCCAGGAGACAAACACTCAATATCTCACCAGTAGGTTTTCTCAGATCCATACCAGTTCATGTTTCGGCTTTTTCTGTTTTTCTTTGGGATATGTGCTCTCGGTCTTCAGCGTTCTGGGTTCGTCAGCAGCAGTTCTCAACAGATCAAAGCATAGTGGGTTTGAAAAGTATTAAGTTGTGAGCGGTGTATGAATGATAACGAGTCAGGCAGAGAGGACAGCTAGGACTGAAATCTGTATTTAGAGACTGCTTTAGAGATGCCGATCAAGGCTGTTCCTTTTGTGTGTTGATGAGTTTCTGTAAAGCTGAGGGAAAAGGTGTCTGGGAATCAGCTGTTCTGGTTTTATCTTATCCCTGACAGGTTGTTTGGTTTTTGTAACGGCTTAGTATCTACGCATGTGAAAAAGGTCACACTTTTCTGCGTGCGTGTGCGTGTGTGCGTGTGTGTGTGTGTGTGTGTGTGTGTGTGTGTGGCTGTGATATCATGCTGGTGGTCTTTTTCTTTCTCACACTTGAAAAACAAACTGGCCATTTGGGAAGATAAATCCTTTATCTGTGGAAGACTAATTTCCACAAGATCAAGACTCCTCACAGGGAGATTCTGTGACCTATTTTCTTCTGTGAAATGATGTAGTATTTGTTGCACAAGCCTAAAAAAAGATGTTCAGTACATGGCATGTAAGGTTGAAAGCCTATACGGTACGTCAGTGTGAAGCTAACACTTGACAGCTGACAGTAACAGTATGGAAGACACCCCATGGTCCCATATCTTAACTGAGCACCCTATCAGGATGGATGGGTCTGCAAGGACACTGAATGGCGAAACTGACTGATAGGACAACAGACAGACACCAGTCATGATAGCCGAGTCTTTAAATGCCTCACACAAACATAACTACAACGTGTCATTTAGATTACACTAGTCTACTGTTGGTGAGCCACTAGTTTTTGCATCGCAAGTGAGTCACTTTGAAAAATGTGACGCCGCATGTTTAGAATCCGGTGATTTATGAAGTCAGTTACTGCCATTAAAGTCTGTAAGAAAGGTGTAACGTTACAGAAATTCCCATCATGGTCACTGCTATGTCTATGTATACCCTTTCTGGTGTAGTTTAAACAATCTTTTTTCTCTCTCTTTCAAAGATTCAGACGGTAGGTAATCTACTTCTGCAGAGTCTCAGGGAGAGAGCCTCTTCGCCCGGCGTTGGTCCAGAATGTAGCAGAGATGGATGAGTGTATGACAGCACTCTCCCTTTGCTCTTTCTCGCACTGAGCCAAGCTGTGTGTGTGTGTGTGTGTGTGTGTGTGTGTGTGTGTGTGTGTGTGTGTGTGTGTGTGTGTGTGTGTGTGTGTGTGTGTGTGTGTGTGTGTACTGGCTGTATAAACTCACCCAGAGAGACCCCAGGCCTGTGGGAGATAAAGACCTCTCCTAAAATGTAAACACTCTCTGAAGTGGCGAGCGGGGCAGCTGTAGTTGCACACACACACATTTAGAGAAATGCAATCCCAAGGTCAAGGTTAAGCGGTACACTCTTTAAAAGGCTCACTTTCCCTCTTGACCCTCCGTCTTTGCTGCTCTGGAGTTTGGGTGCTGAAACATGGACCATCTTGACGTAGAAAAAACAGTGAAAATGTACCGAGGGCTTGTGCTTCAGAACGTTGGTACTTCTGGTTCATATTTTACCCCAAAAACTATTTATTATAGGGCAACAAGCACTTTTAGTTGTAGTTAAATAATATGTATTTGTCATGCTTTGGGTGAACTAGAAAAAAAAAACAAGCAGAGGAATTGTTGGGAGGAGAAGAAGCTGAAGATGTAAATCATTTCTAAGATTCATTAAGTTTCATCTGAAGAATGTTTTTAATAATATTAAGATAAACAATATTCATCCACAGGAAATCTTCAGCAGTTGGTATCAGAATACAAACTTGAATGCACTTTACAATAAACTGCCTCAGCATTTGCACTGTAGACTATTAAGTGGGCAAAAATGTCAGCAACCACAGTTTGGGGCTTTAAGTACAAAGGAACAATTGAGCAGTTATGGACATAATCATTCTTCTAAGCCTTGCTTATACACCGCTAACCAAACATTAGTCAGTGGCTTTGCACTCAAAGATGGAGGGGAGTAGTTCCTGAGAACATAAGAAAATAAACAGATCAGGATTTGAATAAATGACCACAGATTACAGGCATACATTTTCAAAAGCATATGGAAGAGAAAAAAAACAACACTGTGGTATGAATAATAGACAATATCTATTTCCTTTACTCCCATTTGTGATCAAATAAAAAATTGGGCAGAAGTTTGTACTTTTCCCTTGAAGTCATGTTTTGTTACCATGAACACATCTAACATACACTAATCCATCCTGTACTACTACTGTGTTCATTTTAGGCCCCAAATTTGACATTCAAGAACATGTAATCGTACAAAATCAAGGATTTAAACGTTATGAAATCATTATGTTGCATTAAAGCCCAAATGGATTTAGTAAAATGTATAAAAGTAAACCAAAGCATTGTGTCTTCCCCCAGCTTTCCTCTGAAATAATGTAACACTTCAATCTTATATAGTGCTTTTCTAAATACCCAAAGAGGCTTTACATAGGGCAGAGACAAACAGAACAAAACAAAAAACACAAATGGGGCGTAGTAACACTTAGTACAATGTCTGCATACAAACGCCATGTACTAATATACACAATAACTCACTCAAGTGCTGTGTAGGCGCACTATTACCAGGGTGATGTTTGTGTACAAAGAATAACACACTTAACAAGTACTTAACAAAGTACCTTCTGCTCAGTGAGAGTGCCGTGAAAATGAAAGGGGGTGGCAGGAATTGCTGGTAATCAGTGCTCGAGTCCATCTTTATTATCTTGGTGAATGGACAGAAGTGGATCCTGAAGTAAAAATACCCAAGCCTGCTTCTCATCAATGTGATGCTCTTATCTGACATTTTAAATACAGTCAGCAGGATGAGCGAGTGGATGATGGATGGAGCCATGGCGGAGTTCTTTTTTTTCTTTCTTCATTTATACATGGTGCATATAAATATATTTAAAAACCTTTTGCGGTTACATTTTCCTAATAATGTCAATAATATGTCCTGTGAACGTTTGGACCTCAAGCTGCCGTTATGTTGTTGATAGACCAACAACGGATAAAATCTTGACACAACTTAGAAAAACAGAAGAGAGAAATGTGAACGCAATGCTGTGCTTTATTCGTACTAATCTGCTTGAAGGCCTAAACGTTGGGTTTTAAAACATTATTGATATTTATATTGATATTTATATATATGTATATGTTTTTGTATTCTATGAATTTTATATTTCCTAAAAATGCTTTCTATACACATCCGTCTGAAGGTTAGCTTTTTAAAGGCAGAAAAGCAAATATGTTGAAAGAGCTTCAACGTTTACGTATAAAATACATTTCTGTTCTCTGTTGTAAAGGAATTTCTGAGTCTTAATCTGTAAATCAACTGATAAAAACACACATTTGGTTGGTGTGTTTGACTTTCATGTACAATAAGAACTATGACAGAAACAGATGTGGCCCATGCATACTTCAAGTTTGTTTTAGTGACAGCGAGATAAAGGGAGAACCATCTCCAACTTTGAAGCAACAGATATCAATCCAGGCCTGGGAGGAGGCAAAGGGAAACATTAGCTGTGTTTCAGAACAACAAGGTGAGAAATTGCAGCTTACAGTCTCCAATAGTTCCACTCTAGTGAGCTATTGATTTGTCCCCAGTTTTCTTCTTGCTCTGGACACTCAGAAGCCTTTTGGTGGCACTCTTCCACTCTCCTCTGGGATGTGGGATGAAAGGATGCCGCCACTGAACAAGTAACTCAAATGTGTTGCGAATCATTCAGGGAAACACCTCCAGAGACGGCTGTCCTTTTTTTAAACTGAGACAATAGTCCTCTTTGTTTGCTGCTGCGTCCCTAAGCTGCTCAGGGATGCAAACACTTGCTCTGAGTCGGTCAAGTGCAAAGAGAAAGAGACAAGAACCAGAGAACAAATAGGACTGGGACGGGGAAAATGTAAAAATGCAATAAGTGCACCTTGTATATCCACACACACACACACACACACACACACACACACATCTGGAGGAGTCTGTCAGTGGTACGCAAAGAGAAGTAAGCGTGAAGCACAGAGGACAAAGATCAGCTACCACACACAGAGAAGCAACCGACTTGTCACAACAAACACAACAGCCGGCCACTCGCCTGAATGTTAAAGTACAAAGTTTTAAAAACGTATAGAAGTTAGCCGTCTAGTGGTAAAATAGTTTTTACATAGCCATGCAGTTGGTGAAGAGCTACAATCACATATTGATCTTACATATTGTACTTTACTCCTTCACCTTCCATCACATTAGAATAGACGTCAAGGTGCAGCTCCATTATTAATATTTGTCATATTGACATCTCTGTTGGTTTCAATGTGTGCCCACTGTTCTCCAACTTGGTTTGTCTTCGTTTGGCATATGTCATCACAATTTTAAAGAACAATCCCTTTAAAATTGTAAATGATCTGTTGGCTGTCTCATCTAAATTCATTCCCATTCTCATTTAATAGCTCATAACTGTGATGTAGTTTCCTCAGTGATAAATTAATTCCCCCCTGAGGTGTTTATTCTATTGAGCCTCTGTACATTAAGTTGTCAGGAATAGCTTACATGCAAAGAGGGCCTAATAAATCTCAAGTAACCGATCGGATCGTCATGTTTTCAGTGCTCCACAGATACAAGCAGTAGATTGGCGGTAAGGGCATTAAGGCAGCAGGCCGGCAGACGGGCGGGCGGCAGATAAAGAGAACTCTATTAGTCTTGGCTCATTGTGCCACTCTGATTTCTGTCTACTTCCTAATTGGCTGGCTTCTGTAAGCTTGGTGGCCATATTTCAGTTTAAAGGGGAAGGCTCCATGGGTCACGGGAATAAAGGGGCCCATTTGACAGGTCAGCAGGCTGATGTCTACAGCGTAGTCTTGGGTCAAAGGTCAAACTAACATCAAGATAGGCCGTGGCAGTGTGGGTCAGCTCCTACACCGGAGAGCCCAATAAGTAAGTCGGCAGACTGACTGGAATGTTGCATCTTAGGAAGAATATCTTTGCAGAGACAATAAGGTGATTAATTTCATCAAAGACATTTTTTTTTCTTCTACTATTTGACTCATGGTATTTGATTTTTGTAGAAAGATCGTGGTCGTACTCAGTAGTGGAGGCGGGGCAGATTAAAAACTTTTTCTCAATTATTGAATTAATGTAATTGTACAAATGAAATCATCATTATTTTTTTAATACTGGAAATAAGATCATTTCAACAGCAGCCTCACTAGACAATATGAACTCTCCTGTTGGTCTAAACCATACAAAACATGGAGTTTAACAAGTTGGCCTTCAGTCTTCTTCAGTTTTAATATTAATCTGGTTGGCAAAGATTCCATTTTTTTTTACTGCTGCTGCATGCAGGAAGCAGATAAATTGTGTACTCATCCATCCGATTAATCAAATAACAAAAAGCTCCTCTGGAGACACATTTAAGTTGATAAAAAAGCAGTGAGTCAAGTTAGAGATGAAATAAATTTTACTCATTATTTTATACATTACAGGAGTGAAGTAAGACAAAAAATATCCAAAGTAATCCAATTATGAGTAATCCATGAATTGCAGTAGTCAGAGGGCTTAAGTAACTGACAACAGTCTTTAGGAGGGATTTGGTTTGTACAACAGATCACATTGGAATCAGCACCCTCCTAACTCGATTAGCATTAACGTTCACCTCTAGGAAATGAGTAGCCCGAAAACATGAATTTGCCATGCACATTTGCACACACTCATACACACGAATACGTGTGCACACACACACACGAGCGCAGGACAGTCTGCCTGGCACCAGACAGCAGTGCACGGCCAAATGAGATGTGTGAGAGCCCCCTGCTGCCAAGAGGCGGACAGGAAGAAGAAACAAACCCTCTCTAATGGAGACATGACATGCTCGCTGGGGCGGAAACTCAAACAAACGATTAATGGGCCATGGAGCCTTCGGTACAGCAGCAAAATACCCACCGCTGCTCCCCCTCTGTGTCCTCCCTCACTCTCGTCCTGTCCCATGTTGGCCGAGGGGGTTCGACATTTCAAGACCCGGGCCTCTGCCCCGAGGTGACTTATTTCTGCCACCCCATCACCCCAGTTCTACCAAGAGACCTGAACTGAATCAAGTGGACAACACAGCATCCACATTATCCCCGTCTCAGAAGAACCCTCGTGCCCTACAGGAGATGTTTATTAACTGTCCTCCATATATTGCTGGATCTATATTTTAAGCTCGACGCGAGAGGATTTTTGAGGTTTTGGAAAATATTCAACTCATCTGATCTTGGATGCAAGGCTGTTTCTAGGAGCAAGACGTTCTGTCACTATCTGACGAGACAAGTACAGAGGAGCTCGGCCTGTAGAGGTGGTGACCTACCGAACCCACCGCGGCACCAATTTAAGACAACAGGCCCTGGGAAAAGAAAGAAATTCACACACAAGTATTCTCCTGCCACAAGCACGGTGCAAGATATTGATAATAGTGGTGGAGACTTTTGTTTAAACGTATAGCAACATTTAAGACAGACGTTAGTTTGTGGCTGGTGATGGCTGCAGGAAGAGCTGAGGCGCCTGAATGAGTCCAGGAAGTAACGGGGTGGGGGTCCTCCATTCTCATGGGGCCATGGAGGTCCATCCAGCCCAGTAGCTGGTGCAGTCTCCTCCTTTGTCTTCCCTTCTTTCTCCTCCAAAGCCTCGTCTCAGAAAAGAGTATAGCGAAAGAGAGAGAGTAGAAGAAGGGAAGCCCCTTACGTTTATGTGTTTTGATTAGCAGGTAATGATCTTTGATCTAATGCGCTGACTGGGAAAGTGCGGCTCCCATTGAAATCCGGTGGATGCTTGGCCGACCTGGAGCCAGTGTCACTTCTCGTTAGGGCCTGCAGCTCCATGACCTCCGCATTGCCAGTCACAGCCCCCTCCTCGCAGCATGTGCACCCCGCGTAATGATATCAATAGCAGCAGGGGTGCAATGAATACAAATCCGCGTGCAGAATGTTTGGACAAGAATCCGCTCCCAGCCCTCCCTCCTCCTGCCGCCCCGCTCACCACCGCTCAGCCTCTATCCCCCACACTAAGGGCTCGGTTAGGCTGTAATCTGGATGGTTGATTTCACACAAAATAGTTGGCTACTGCAAAGAACAAATGCCCCCTGCTGGTAAGCTACAACTGTATATGTTTCATAAAGTACGAGGGAGTTTGTTTGTAAATCCCCTCCGTCACGGTGAGTCCTACTGGGTTTAAAATTCAGCGTGTGAAAATGTGTGTGATTGCACCGGATTGCTTGAATGTATTCATGCATGCAACTCAAATCATTCAAGCTGCAAAGTATATCATAATGCCCGCGACATGCTTAATTGAAAGGATACGAAACTCAGTTTAATAGGGCAGCTCACAAAAATCTTCAATTTTGACATATTGTTTGTTTCATATTGTCTCAAATAAGGCAGATTTTCACTATAATACCAGAGTGAAATATTTGTTATCTATACGCCAGAGGACTTGCATGTTGTTCTTATGGCCTCACTGCAGCAAAACTAGCTGTTGGAAAAGGAAACTACTCTACAGGTCTTTGGCCAGGCACACAACCATCCCTATCGAACACTCTGTCCACTGTTGAACCTGACATGGCGACAACCTGACTTCCGTCTCTGGTATTGACACAGCCGCTTAAAGCTGCCTGGCCTCCAGTGCCCATAACAAAGGTATGTTCATGGAACCAGCCAAAAAAATACGGAAGGAAAGAACCAATGCATTTCTTTTCTGAATTAACAAGACTGGAAAAGCTATAAAATCCCAGCAATGAGACCTGTTTATCATCATTACTGCAGCTGAATGCAGCCACACTGTGAACATACATACATGTGCTGCAGCCATGTGCCTCTCTGCAAGGATTGCATGCCATTATGTGCACATGCCCGGTGCACACACACTTCGCTCGTCTTCACTCGCCTGCTCATTGCCGTCGTTTTAATCATCAGTTTGGAAAAAGTGATGCTAAAACTTTAGTGGCAGAATTATAAAAGGTGCTAATATTATTCCATCAAATTAAGGTGGCTTGGATTTGGTGTGAATTATAAGTGAAGGTGCATGTCTGAAAAATTTAACTTACTTGATTTGACAATATTTTTGGGATCTATTTTGTCATGTAAGTAACTGCAATACATGTGCAGTTATTTTAATGCCAAAATAGGTTTTAAAAAAACAAAAACAGTATGCAATCAATACTGTAGCAGCATAACGACAGCGACTGTCACTAGTTAGTTAGTTGATCAGCCTTAAAGAAGATTGTGTGATACAAGACTGTTGTATGTCTGAGATGGGTCACTTCAATAAATTAGCGTCCTCCCTTCCGACCAGCCAGTAGGAGCAGAGAGGGAACCACATGGTAAGAGACGACGCAGCTCACTCTGGACACTCCTTCAACACTCTTGAATCAAAGAGCGGTTTATATCATCTTGTAACACAGAAACTGCAGGCGTGAGCCATATGTACATCCGAGACGTGATCCTCCCCACAGACACAAGTGGTGTGCATGTGGTCTGTCGTCACTGAGGATGACATTGTTAAACTCTATTAATTGTAAACACATATTGTCGATTTGTGGGCCGAAAGGCAAATTTACGACTTTGTGCAGGAAGTGTCTGTCTTTTGGTTCTTTTCATGCCCTCCGTGAAAATACTGGATGCTTCATCTAAATGTACTATTCCCTTTTTACTTATTAACAGAAATACATACATTTTTTATGAGGTTTGTCGGATGTATCAAAACGTTCAGATTTGAGATGTACTGAAGGAGGAGAAGCTCACAGATCAGTCCAACGAGGACGGCGTTGAATATTTCATTGTGTAATGTATAGTCACTTAAAAAAAACCTGCATGACATTTACACTGGTGTGAGGAATCCCATCTCCTCTGACTCAACACTCGCTCATGTCTTTGTCTCTAAAGCTTTTTATTCCAGTACATCTCCAATGCATTAGCATTAATATGACAACAGGAAATGAAATCTTTATGTGTACATGAAGAAGCTTCCTCGGGTCTTCTTCATGTCATACATACTTGTCATACAGTTATTAGAGCCCCAATTGTTTTATTATCTTTGTTATTTTATACGCGGTGGTGACAATATAGTCAACACATCCAGATTATTTTCTCATAACAAGATGTTCTTCTAATGTCGATAACATAATGAAAAGTGAAACGGCCTCCAACTCCATGCAGACTAAATGAGAGGAAAGATTAAGATAAATAGCTACATCTGGCTCTCACTTGAAACTCTAAAGGAAGTCAAGATAACCAAGGAGGGTCTGGTTATTCATCACCATCCAGACATGTGCCCGTACACAACTGTAACGGCTTAGAAAAACAGACATGGACAGACGGAAACTAGGCAGCCATGCATACTCCAAAACAGCACCTGACTTGCTTGAAAAAATGTTGTTTTTTTTAAAAAAAAACATTCAGAGTTTGACTGTGGAGCAGCAGAAAGGAAAGCGACGGATTGACAGCTGGGCCAAGAGGGAACCTGGTTAATTTCACCTATCATCCAGACCCTTAGTGCCCCACACATCCCCTTGCATCTCGCTCGCTGTTTCTCTCCACTCTTTTTCTCAAGGGAGCAACTTTTCCCCCAGATCCTGACTGACATAAACCTCAGAGCCTCAGACCCCAAACAGAATTTGCTGCAGACCCCGGGCTGCTTGTCTTCTGTCTGCTCCATCTATCTCCTTCTTCCACGATTTCCATCCCCTTAACCGTCGCTCCCTTTGTTCTCGCAGTCGATCGATGCAACATAACTCAACTGGCCTCCCGTGTTTGATGTCTGAGCTCTGGATATCATTTCAACCCTTTTTCGTTGAACCAGTGAACCACACTGATAATACCATGTCTCACGAACGCAGGCGTGCAAATCAGGTGTACACACACACACACACACACACACACACAATATACTATATACGCTGAGTAATAATAAAAAATATATACTGAGACAGTGAATAAAATGGGGGAAAGGGACGGCAGTAGGACGCAGTGAGCCTAAAAATAAGTATTATGTCGTAAAACTCACCATTCTATAGCCGAACAGTTAAAATATGTATTAAGTGACCCATGGGATAAACCGCTTGATGATAATGTGCTAATAGCAGAGAGCATTGCATCAACAACAAAGAAAAGAAGATAATCAATTGCTTATGGTTCAACTCAGTAAATGACATATGAACATAATTTGCCAGTTACCGAGTCCAAGTTTGAATCCGACATGGAAAACAGATTAAGACAAGTCTTTATTCTCACTTGAATCAAATTGTATTTTTATTTTTTATTTGAGCATGATCTCACAAAAAGGGGTTTTGAATTAGCATAGCCCTGCGCTTCTTAAAACTGTGTTGACATATGATTAGTTTGCTGAGTGACGACGCTTCATTCTCATGGAGAATATAATGCAGCTCATACACACCTTCAGCTGTTGGTCAATTGTGCGTTTACGTGCTTTGCTCAAGAGCACCTCAGCAGCTAACAACGATAAAAGAGTCAATACTGCCAATTTACCTCCCAACAAGATTTAACCTGAAACCTTTTGCTTTCTCAAACATAACCTCTGTGGCCGTTTGCCGAAATATGAACAATAGTTACCTGCCTCAGGAGGAGTTGATCAAACGGTGGGTCGAATTCATGCTGATGGAGGACATGTTCACAAATGGTCACAAAAACTTTAATGCTAATTTAGATGCGACTGAAGAGTGACAACAGCATGCAACATATTCAATCTAGGATTTTATCTCCTCATGATAACAATAACTAAACTATTTATGATTTTCTAATAAACTTGTTTAACTGCCACTTATCAGTGACCAAAAAATGACATCAGCTTTCTTGTGCCTTTATTTAACATGTTGTTCTGTTTGCACAATAGAAATAAAGAGAAATCTAGCTGACTGACACAAGTATTTAGTTAAGAAGTACAACGTATATTTAATTTGTCATCTTGCGTGTTCCCAACACTCTGCATCTACTATAAATCTTCTTTTTTTAAAGTAATATCTATTTTTAATATAGTGTTGAAATAACTTTTAAAGTGTTTTTATTCATGGTATGTGGATCATAATTCATCTTTTTTTTCAAAATGCAGTATTTAGCATTTAGCCAATACCATCATGTGACGGTGGTTTGAGACATTGTTGCTTCTTTAGAAATACAGCCACAAATAATAATGAATGCAAAACTCTGGATGTGATGTGTACACTTTAGTAAAATACTGACATTTTTTTCAGTTAATGGGGAAGTAAAGCCATCAAGTTGCCCTTTGGTGCGGGTACAATTTCATCCATTGTGTTTATATTTTTAGGGTGTCAAATCAAATTGGAAGTGTTGCAACATTATACAACTTCACAGCCTCATGCTATATGCATGTGCTGCTGACATTAAAATATAAAACTACTCTTTATTGATTGATTTATATTCAAAACTATTTACAACGCAGAGCACAACCAGCGGGTGTGTGTCCGGTTCGCTTGTATCAACGGTTACAAATCACATTTGTTCTTTGTGGAAAACTATGAAACCAAACATAGCAAAGAGAGAGAGATCCAAGTCGGTTCATACACAATTATATATAAGGTGTAATTTGATATAATAATCTATACTGCTACCTCAGCCCCCATGAAGCAGGCTGACTTCCCAAACCGTATGTGAGAGATCTGATTTGACCTATCATGTCATGAGATGGAGGAGTGCGTTCAGGTGCAGTGAGCTGGGAGGGAGTGCAGTTGTCATGTTCCCTAACGTGTAGCAGGATGTATTGTTGGCAGAAGCAGCAGGGGAGATCCACAGTCTCTCCTGCACACTCACGGCCTCATGAATGAATGATGGTTGATTACCTGCAGGAGATGAGCTACGCAGGCCTTCCACAGTCACAGGGTAGCACTTTAGTGCTGCAGAGCTCCACTGCGAAAGATGACTGAAAGAGAGAGAAACCCTATGAAAATCCAGTTTTTTTTATTTTTTTATTTTTTTAGAAAGACCCCACGCATTAAATGATTTAAAAGCACATCTCAGAATTGCTTATTCATTTGTGCACCTTTCAGTCCACACGCGTTTGTTTTTTCAGGCAATTTCTCAAACAAATACGTTACAAGAAACAGATTTGACCCAAAAATGTTTTGGTTTGGATGTAAAACAGCAAATAAAAAGGACACAAAAATGTGAAGCTGGTTCTGATGTCGACGTTCCAAAACAGATCTTTTTGTTGCGAGCGAATTCTGGTGGTTTTTCATGAATCGTGAAACTTTTTAATGCCACCAAATGTTTACTTAACCAAGCATTATGACCTGTGTACCTCCAAGACCTGTCAGCACTTGTAACCTGACACTTGTTTTTATTGTTTTGAAAACCAAATCAGGTGATATTTTCTGCATATTTTACTGTTGATAGGCGTTTTGTGCCACAGCCCCGCTCTCTGGGAGAACAAGGTCCAGATGGCTTGGGGCCTCATCAGTTTGCCTCCACCAGCCACTCTGCTTATCGGCAAGTTCACTTCACTTCAAGGAACCACTGACAGCTCTGTTAATTAGCACCTTTAGCACTTTTTTCCCCAGACACGGAAAACACTGAGATATCCATATGTCTCTTAACTCCTGTCCTCTTCCCCCATATTTAGCCTGTTGGAGCTTTTTACTGATATTCTCTTGTGCAAAAATACCAAATGAGTTGAGATGAAGAGCGTTTTTTCCCCAGAATATAACAGCTATACTTCTCTGTTTCAAGACAGAACTAAATGGGCGGGTAGTTGAAAGAGGTCAGGCTATAAATACAATCATCATACGTGCAACAAAAGTGTAATTACAATAAGTAAACTGGTTATTTGCTCCACTTTAGGATACTTTTTTTTCTTCCACAGCAACACGTGCAAATTAGCGTTGTAGCAAACTCGGAATGAACTTTCCATTACCTCCAGATGTTTGTTGTTATCGCCACAATAGAGGGAAAACTGACCCACCCATGGCAACCTTTTGCAGCATAGTCTTGATGTTGACCCTGTTATTGTCGCATTTAACAGTGATATGATTATCACGGCATTGGCTACGAACAGTGCAGACAATAAAAAGTTGAGTCATTATAAATCCCTCGTCTCATCATTACCGCCACCACCAAAGCAACCATCTCTGCACCGCCACGGAACAAAAGATGCACTTTGTCTGAAACTGAAAGACACAGTTCACAGTGGCATCGGTGTCGGGTCAGTCCTGGGCTCTTGGCCTCTACCCTCAGCGGAACTGAGTTCCTGACCTGCCGGCTATTTGTCCGAAGTGCATGTTCGACCCCGGACAGCCTGCAGAGGAGGACAATCAACCTGGAGCTTTGATCTGCCGTTACCATGGATCGGGAGTAATGAAAGTGGCCCTGCTAAATTACAGTGGGGTCCAAAAGACTAATAAATAATCATTTCCAGCAACTGCAGGTGACTGGTACAGATCCAGGTCACATTCTGTAATTACACAGTAAAGGTGACCGCTGGGGGATCCATAGATATAACTAAATGTATCACAGCAATCCAGCAAAATAGTCATTTTCTGCAGCAAATCAAACATATTTTATTCAACGGAGAAAAACTAACTTTCACACTTTTCTAAAAGCGAAAGAAAAATTAAAATAGCTATTTGCTGAACGGTACACTTCTTTTCTTATCGAGGAATGGCTTCGTTCATTCATTCTTGATCAGTCTCCTTGAGTATTGCAATTATAATCTGCTCATTTATATAAAAGATCAATAAAAAGAGCTGGCCATTGGTCTAATCCTCCTGCGCGTTTGAAGTGGTCAGTTGGGGGCGGGACAAAGGGTGTTGATTGATAGCCACTTGGCCTATAGGGCTGGCTGAGCTTCCTCCAGGAGGTCACATCCTGTCTGGCCCCTGTCCACTGCACACTTCCACAACATATCCGGGGTCTCGGCCCTCCAAAAGGGGCTGAGGCACACAACACACACACACACACACACACACACACACACACACACACCCAAACTCTGTACCCCCTCGGCGCCATGCTGCGGCGGTGGTCAGGGCCTTGCGTGCCATCCAGGGTCTGGTGGGAGGGGGTGGGGAGGAAGTATGAGTGAGGACGAGAGATGGGAAAATAATCGTCAACCAATCACAACCCTCAGATCTCCTTATGGAAAAGGTTACAGCACTCCTCCTCCCATTTTCCCAAGTCAATGCAAGTATATATATATATATATATATATATATATATATATATATATATATATATATATATATATCTATATATATATATATATATATATATATATATATATATATATATATATGACTTCAAGAGACTCCTCTATTCCTCCCTCCAATATTACTGAAATACTGCTGCATAGTGTTATCTTTGACTGACAACTGATGAATGGCTCCCAACACAAACTTTTCTACACTGTCCAGTTTGACGACCCTGACGCTGCGATCCCTTCAGGCCCGCTCACAAACATCCAGAACTCAAACCATGCTGGGAGGCCCAGAAAAGCCCACTGGTTTCCAGTCCTCGCTGTCTGAATTTGGACAATGGCTTTAGCGCCATCTTTTGGTCGGCGAGTTAAGTGCAGCGTGAAATGTCTTTTCTCTGGCAAGAAAAGTCTTTTCAAGAATAATGATATAATATAAGAATGTTAAAAGAACATACATGAAACCTGACATGAAAGGAAAGGAAAGCAATAGTTCAATTCAATATTACAAATATAATATTGGATTATGTGGCCACAGTTTTATCAGCTGGAGGGAATAAGATGATTAAAGCTATTTTCATATATGGGCTTATATAATGGAACATATAGACTCTCTGTGTTTTACCTTCTTAATACCCTTGACAAGTTGATTATAATATGCAATATCAAAGTGATGGAAAATGTTCATGAATAATGCATTTTACATAATGTATCACTGTCAATAAAATAAAAATGACCACACACATTGTTTTAGCCACCAAATGAATACTTAAAACTTTCCAAAGCTTTACTATGTCAAAGAAAAATATTGATATTAAAGAAGTAATAAAATGGGCATTAGTTTTTTTAAGCATCTGAAATAATGGTTAAATATGACTAATGACGAATACAATAATTTGTTGGAGTGGCCAGCTTCTCAAGAGCTCTGTCTTAACAAGTTGTGTCATCTTGTTATCCAGGGTTTGTCTTAAGCTCTCTGCTACTTCAATGTCCAGTGATTATTTAGATTTTTGGTGTTCCTCTGATCCCGGGGAAGACAGATGAAGTGCGTAACCACAGAGAGACAGAGCGTTCACAGAGGGTGAAAAGAGAGTCTGGGAAAACATTCCTTAGACAAGGAAAGGAGAAGGAAGAACGGAAAAAATGTGGTAATAACATTTTCCAATATGCTAGTCTTGTATAATATCAGAAACATTTTAACACAGATTAAGATGCACCGGTATTGCTTAAATTAATCCAACTATAAGAAGGATAAATACATAGAGGAGTTTTTAGTGTGACACTATCCCTGCTGTAGAGTGCAAATGTATGAACTAACACTGATTACCGTTGTATTTTATTAGAGGTTTGACAACCTACATACTCACACTTGCACTGAATGTGCATGTCTTTCTAAGTACAGTGATTTTAGCTCAGCTTTACACTGAAAACCCATTAACCCCGAGGTACAGTCATGACATGGTCAAAGCAGAACACACCTCCGCTCTTTGCGTTCATCAATAATGTAAAACAGATAAGGAGCGATAGATGGGGCTTGGAAGGGGTTGGAAATAAATAAATGCATTTAGTGTGAACTATAATTGATTGGTTTAGGAAGTGGTAGAGTGTAAGAGGAAGAAGGAGATGCATTCAAAGTGCTCTGTCAGGTCAGGGGTCGCTTTAGGATCTGAGCCAGAGAGGGGCGGAAGGTGTTGACTAGATGCAAACGAGTCGGCCCCATCGAGTAGCGACACTGAAGCTGATAACCCACTTTCCACCCACCCAGACAGGACCTCTTTATATGGGCTTTCTGACGGGGCCCCAGGCACCTGAGCATCCCACCAAAATAACCCTCTCTGAGTCCTGATCCAATGTGGCTCCACGCCAACATGTTTCACCCTAACGGCACCGCACACACAGGAGTCTCTCTTGTAATGTCAATCATACAAACGCATCCATTAATTCAATGTTAGCTCTCTTAATTGTGGATTAATTGTGTTGATTAAGGAAAGGATGTCAATATTTTTTGGGAGACCTGCAGGATCTAAATGTTACATTTCATGAGGCATTTCTCTGCCCTTTGGTTGTACAGTTAACCAACTTCACCACATATACATTCATGTGCCATAATTCCACTTTACAATACACGCACCAAACCCAGCAACCGCTATTTTCAGCGTTTGCGGTCCAAATGACACAAAATATGGAAAATGTGGGAAGATGCTGAGGGCAATAAAAAAGAAAAAGAGGTGCAAAACTGAAAAAAAGAGGCCTTTGCGTGCTGACTCTATTTCATTTTCATGGCACAAAGGCAAGCAGCGGAAACACTGTCTCGCAGCTTGCTTTAGACGTAATAGTCCCCGCTGAAAAGCCTTTCCTTTCTCAGAGGGTGCATCCAGATTTACAGCTTGACAGCAGTAACAGATCATAACAGAGACACAGCTCTCTGGCAATGAAAGATGTTCTTTACATTTAAAATTGGCAGGTGGTGGCGCTTTCAGGCGGCACGGTTCATTCCGGTTTAATCAGAAAGATTGGATACTTGAAAATGTAGGAAGGGGATTATAATGAGGCAGCTGAATATTTATGTGGTGCATCTGTAAATCTTAAATAATTGTCCCTGCCACTTTCAAACCCACAGGAAGTCACCGATATATTAAAAGTATTGTTACTTAACATCCCCAAATAATGATTACAAATGAGAAGGCCACCAAAGGTCACGCACATGTGGCTTGTTTTTAGCCGGGTTAGATGAAAGCGGCAGGTCAGGAGGTTCCCGGTTACCATTGAGAAGTACCAGGAACGTTTTTAAAAGAGAGGTTCAGTATATACAGTTTGGTGTACTGCAAGAGTAACTAAATATTAGAATTTAACTCGTATATCATGTCTCAAAAAGTGTATTTTCATTCACTGCGTTAACTGCTTGTGCCGTTGCTGAACTTCGGCTTGTCACACTTCATCATAGAAATTTTTCGGGTTTTCAAAGGGATTCGGATCTGTGTGATCATTTTCCCAATGTGGTTCTTATTCAACTTACTGTAAATGGCCCGAAGCCAACTCAACCCCAACAGACGTTTCTATCTCTAATTAGGACGTTTCTGGCCCAGAGAAAAAAGTCCTGGTGACAAAGCTTTTCCCCTTACGATCAAGCTAATTTAAGGTTTCCTTGAAGCGTCTGCATGTTCGGTTGTTCCAAACATCTTCATGAGTTGCCTGTTGTCCATAACAAAGCCACAGCGTTGTAATTATGATATCACAGGAAACCGAGTCAACCGGCAGTTGAAACTATCTCAGCTGCGCCCCGTCTGAGAGGGCAGCAATGGATGCCCTTCTTAAAAAATCAAAAAAATCAAATAGTCCCTTTAAGACATGAGTTAACGAGTCATTAGGAGAATTAAATTGCGCGAGGAAAGAGCGGCTAATGTCAGTCATGTTGGCCCGGTCATTCCTCAAGTGGCCTTTTGCCTCGTAAGCGATAGCCTGAGAAAGGGCAGCAATCTTATCATCGGAAGAGAGAGCCAGACTGCAGGGACGGCTGCTCGGGAAGAATAAAACAGACACAACACACTCACATATCTGTAAACAGATAATTGCTTTGATAGTGGATTAAGATTAACGAGATAATTATGGGAAAAGAATTCTCAACACATTGTTCAAATATCTAGAGGGCAACACAAAGTTACTGGGTAAGGAGGGTTTGTTGTATTCCAAAGCATTTAAAAAGGACCACACCACTTCTTAATGATTCAACCCATTCAAATCAGGACGTGTATGTATACGTTTTTACATGAGTACATTAAAACGTTTAGTTTTGTCCCTTATGTTGGAGTATCAGACAGTGTTATCCAACTCCTAGTCAGAGTGATGATCTTTGTTTGAAACATTCTTCCATTATATGTAATTTACTGAAAGCTCTCAGTGCAGTTTGCAGATCCTTTGTCTGACTTTCTGCCTTTAGTGTTATTTATTTTTCAATGCAGCACCTGCTAAATGATTTTGGATGTCTACGCTTTTAACTTATACATTATGTATTTTATGTTCCAGGCAGCTGCAAGAAACCTGATCGTTATTGATGCCGTTGCGAGCAGAGACTGCTTCTTGTTAGTGCACTTAAAGACGAGCAGCCACGCTTCAAGAGTCAGCTCATGAGCCATGTTGTCAGAAAATCAAACATGGACAATTAAGGAGCGTAATAAAAGCTGAGCCATGTGAGGATACTTTGATGACAGAGGGTCCTTTAATGCACAAACAAGTAGAGAAGTGCTTTTCTATAAGACACGGGGCTGAACTGAAACCAATAAGTCAATCAGTGTGACATAGTACGAGTTGATTGACTAAACCATGAACCAGCAGGCATGCAAAGTTTACACAAATGTACTAAAAAACTAGTTTACATATATCTAAACAAAGCTTGGTCAAACATTTCCTTTTCAGTGCTCTCATACTGTCGCTAATGGTCAGACAAAGTCCTCTATAGCTGTAACTATTGCCTAGCATTTATATCCCACTGTTCTGAGAGCTGCAGTACTCTGAAGCTCCGGCTCTTCGGCATATCTCAAGTGGATGCTGTGTCAGTCCTGGGAAGCCTAAACAAAGATAAAGCTGCTGTTCCTGATGACTGGAGAGCTGCTGTAGCACTATAGAGCGCCTGGGACGGGGAGAGGGGCCATCAGATACCTGAGGAGGGCTGAGGGATGGTTTCACAGAGGACGGGTATGAGGTACAGGCCGGCTGCGGCTCAGTATCTCCGCGTGAGGATTAACTGATATCGTAGGCTACATGATCTCCTTCAATCCAGTTCCTTCTGGTCGCAGATAGTTAGAGGACAGCCCGATCTGGATGCCGCTCTCCACAAATAACCTTTCATAGCCAGCACATGGTTTGTTCAGGTGCAAGTTGAAACTGGTGCAGCGTCCGTGCAAAGCACGCCGGTTCAGACCGCTCGGCCTGTGGCGTTGCTCTTTGAAGCTTTTCCTCAAGAACTGCTCAGACAACGAGCTTCTTTGTGTCCTCAGCAGTACACCTGTCTCATAAGCATCAGTGAAATGCTTACTCTGCTTCACGGGATAAAAAAACAGCCAGACCAGACTCCTCTGGTGGGCAAGGTATGCAACTGCATGAGACCCCAATGAAAAGCGCCCCAGACTGATGTTTAATTATTGCTGGAATTATACCCCAAAATAACATTTAACTTAACTGTATACTACACACTGTGTACTTCGACTTCAGAGGAAAACATTCTCCTAATTGTTTTAACTGACAGACATTTTAAATGTTACGAAGCAGATTCTGAACAATTAAAATGTGAAGTATTCATTTATTATCCATTAAACTATCCAGTATTATTTAGAATTCAAAGCTCTGCCTTGAAGAAATTGTTAGTATTGATATTTCAGAAACAAAGCCTAGACTACTTCTAATTTAATATTATATTAATATTAGTGATTACATTGCAAACTTAGCTTTTCACAAAATACAACAATGGGCGAAATAATTATGGATTCACTAAACTAACCAACATTATATTATAATTTAAATCCATCTTGAACAGACGGGTAATGGCGCTTTAAAAAAAAAAGGATTTAATGAACTATAAACTGAATTCAGAGCATATCTGAGTTAGTCTTATGTCGGGACATTTTAGCTTTACATACTAAATAGTAAGGCTTGACGAATCCCACAGTAATATGTATAAAATCTGAATTTGGAGATTATTTCAACACATACAGAACATATTTTATTGACATCTATTTTGTGTGTGAATGCTCCATCACACATGAAACATACAGTTTGCTCATTAAATGTGATGTCAAAATGTAAGCGAATATGAATAATAAATACTGGGACTATTTCAATGGTTCAATGTATTCTTGTTAATTTCTCCGTATAAAATTATAGTGCAAAGTTTTATTCTATAAATGTATTTTGCATGTATTATATTAATTTCATCCATTATTTATAGCTGTATTTTCTCAATACTTATAACTGTATAAAATTACTATTAGTCTCAAAAGGATGTGCAAATAATTGACATATTTAGTGTTATATTCAGTCACACAATATTGATGGTTGTGGCTGGTCATAAACTGCATAGCAACCCAATACTTAACTTGCTTTATCCCCCCGACAGAGCAACTGGTGTTTAATGAACGTGTTATGAAAGATGACTGTTCAGTGTGTCCTGTGACATTCTCCATGACAACACCGCTGTGTTTGGACCAAATACATCATCCACCTACCACCCATTTTCCTTCCATCTTTAGCAGCATTCACAGACGACTGCAAGGCAGAAATCTCAGCCCTTGAGTCAGCGCAGCCATGAATAACCTATGATGGCATGTACGCAGAGCATCCAAGACGCAGCGAGCGCAGTAACCACATCCAGATGGAGGGAGCGCTCGCTCTCTCTCTTTCTCTCTTGGTGTAGCGCTGCTCCTTCCTCTCAGGCGGCTGTGCATGTGGTCATGTTTTGCACCTCCCCAGCAGCCGAGGAGAGGAGAGGATACTCCTTTTGTCGAGGATCGACTTCTGTATCTTCTGCAGGAAATAAATGACGTGATCATTTGACATGTGGTCGGATGGGACGCTTCTCAGATGTGAAGAGAAAAAAAGAATATTGTCGTAAATATAGTTAAACTATGACTTGTGTTTGCAAATTAAACAGCTGTTTCATTTGGATAGAACTCTAAACACATCAAGCCTTGATATTAAATATGGAAAAAACCTAAAACATAACTAAAGTATGATGTCAAAAGCAAAATAAGTCACTTGTCATTTGTACTAAAAGTAATCCATTAGTCATTTTATAACATTTTAATTAAAATACTTAAATATTACAATATAAATGTTCGATTTATCTAAATATTATGTCTTTGAAATTATATTTCAGAGAAATACGGATATATTTCTATTAAATGCGAGTTAAAATTGAAAAGTCAGACTTATGTTTGTATTCTACCGATTAAGCATCCAAACTCAATCTGAACACTAATATTTAAGGCAGATCTTCTCGTCGCACCGTGAGCGGTGGCGAGTCAGTGGACCAGAGGGCTCTGAGACACTTGCAGTGATAGTTTGCCACCAAAAGAGTGCAGCACCGTACCGTATAAAGAAGCTGAAGTATTCAACTATTCATTAGTAGGAAACTAAACGTAGAAAATAACACAACCAGTGGTTTCAGCTTCACTGAACACATCATTTGGTGGATTACAACGTCACAAAAAGGGGGAAAATAATGAGAAGCTAAAGGTTTTTGGAGCGTTCAGTCTTCCAGAAGTAGTAGTCGTACGTTTTGAGGTTCACAGTAAAAACCCACTCACACGAACCAGTGCCTCATTTTTTTTCATTCACCTCAGGCACTGGGGAACAAACTGGGAGAGATCCAGACTTTACACCAGCAGGAAGAAACGACATACCAACAAATACGAAGGCTGACGACAGGGAATAAAGTCACATCAAACATCCTTTAAAGGCCTGCGGTTCCCCCGACTGGGCTTTCATTCAAACAGAAACTAAATGTACAAAAGAACACCAGATAGAGAAAGTCACACCACGGTTCCCCCGATACCAGAACCCTGTTTAATGGCTCTATATTGTCATACCATATGGAGCCAGAGTCTCACTTCTTAAAGATTTTCTTCCAGACATATTCCAGCTTTTTGTCAAGTTAAGGACCAGAACCAGTATTTAATGCAGATATATGTACATTAGGGACACTTAACAGTCTCCGCTTCAAGAATATAAATGGATATATTTTGGAAAGTCACATTAGAAACACACTTTTGTTTGTTGTATCAACATGCAACAGACTGCAATTGAAGACACAGAATATTATCATAATCACGTCTGTATTGCTGCCATCGGTTAATTATGTGTATAGAAATATCTTGGTACTCAAAAACAATCTGCCAACAAGCAGAAAAGAGGAAATTGCCGTTCACTGGATTATTCTAATACATACTCTGCCAAATTTAGAGTTCAGCCGTTCATCTCTAGAGTGTAGAAATGCTTTCCTCAACTCATCTTCACCTTTAATCCATAATCATGAAGATACCGTAAAAATATTGAAGGTGGTGTAGAAAAATGGTATTCTTTATCCAGTCCCTCACGACGCCTCCATCGATCTCACGCCATCGTCCCTCTGTGTCCTCCTCAGAGTTTCTTCCTCATCTTACCCTTCTTTTGACCACCCCGTCCAAAACCTGACTTCTTAACTTCTCCGAGCCACTTTTTGTTTTTGGATCGGTTCTTCAGGGATCCAGTCTGCAGGAACCGGTGCTTCTCGTCTTTCTTGCGCTGCTTCAGGATTTGATCCTTCGTCTTCAGCTCAGAGCGAACTCTGAGGCCACCGGGCGTCTGCTGCGATCCTCCTGGGCTCTGGAAGTTGGGATTACTGCCACGACCACGACCACGGCCTCGACCACGACCTGGGAGAAGAATGGTAAAGAAACAAGGATTTTAAATAAATTAAACAAACTAACAGTACATACGAGTACATATTTGTTGCCAAACTATAAACTTGTAATGTACAAAGAGATTTATCTTTCTTGTTGGAAATTAAAGCAGACACACTTTGCAGGTTGGATAATTCAGACTGAAAAGGCTGGAAGGAATAATTTGTAATTTTGAGGGAAATCATTATTAAACTTTGAGTTAGACAATAACATCAGTACCGCTCAGATCAATTCAGTATAACAGCAGCTAGCTTAGCACAACAACTGGAAACCATGAACCTAGCTGTGTTAAACAACAGCTGAATCCACCAACTCACACCTCTGAAGCTTACACTCTGTATCTTGTTTGGTTATTTAATGTCACTATTGAGTAAACCTTTTACTTAGTCAGTAAATTTGAACAATTATATATTTGTTGTTCCCTTTGATGTAAAGGATTAGTTCTAAAATGTTCAAGTTAAGATCTCTCCTACCTCCTCCTGCTGCTGGTCCTCCTGGCCTCCTCCCTCCACGCCTGCCTCTTCCTCCTCTTCCTCCTGCTCCTCCTTCTCCATCTGAGCCAGAGTCTCCATCGTCGACCTTGTATTTTTTCTTCCACTCATCGTAACTGCCGTGTGGTTAAGTGAAACAACATCTCAACAATGCAGGTAAACACGGTCAGAGCGAGAGAGAACCAGAATAGTATAGTACACAAAGAGGATACAAGTTCTTCTTGTTCTTCTTGTTATCGATGACCTGTCCTCCATCGAGTCGGATCTTCTTCTTCTGGTCCTCCTTTCCTGCGTCGCTCACAAAGCGCTTCTTCTTACGATCCCTACACATGACAGAGAGACACTGAATTGTGGAACTAAATGGCAGAATCGAAAGCATGCGTTGTCAGAAAGAGGAGGAGAAAGAAAGATGAATTGACTTTTGATTTTCACCATTTCATTATGCTCTTGTGCTGGTTAAACTTGTTTCTGTCATCTCCCATCAGGTCCAGGACCGCGGAGGAGGCCTGCTGTTCAAAGGCAGAGCCCTCTGTGCCGAGACTTAAGCTAAAGCCACACAGAACACGCGTCATCACACACAGCAAATACGCGGTAGTGATGTTTTATGAAAAGAAGCTCAATGTTTATCGTCTCACCCTCTCTCAGAGTCAAAGTCTTTGGGTCTGTAGGGGATGTAATACTCATCATCTTTTCCTGACTGTCTGCTTCTCTTGTTCTGTTGTCTTTCTTCCCCATCGTCCTGATAGTCATACAGGCGTTTCTTTTTTCCACCTACAACAGCCGAGAACACCCCCTGGTGGAAACATGTGGAATTACATGTTAGACATTGACATTGAGGCTAGCATTTTAAGTGTCATGTACAAAATGAGGATATGCAACAAATATTAACGTATTAACGCATAGTAGAGAAGCTGCTCAATCTCATTAAATGGTTTTAAAATATATATATTTTAGAGCTGTATTGATTACTCAATTTAATGACGAGTTTATCAACAGCAAATGAACCGTTTTGAATGACCAGTGTACTTGCTGCTTTTCTTTATATCAATAGATAATAAACAGAATATCTTCAGGCTCAAGAGACAGGCTTGGCTTCAAATATTTATACTACAGAAGAATAAGAGTTTCTTGCCTTCATATCGTCCTCATTTTCGCCCGTGCTGTTTGTGAAATCCTCATCGGCTGCGGTGGAGGGTTTGACGGACTGGTGCAGGCGGCTTTCTGCAGCCATGGTCGCTTTCTGTTTGCTGAATTTGTCCACGAGCCGCTTGTCCTTGGAGCGCTTGGCCTGCATGACCTTACCTGCCTCTGTCTTATTGCTAGAGTTGATTTCAAAGATTGTCTACATGAAGACAAAAAAGAACATTTTAATGTGCAATCACAGGTTAGAAGAAATTTTCTGCACTATGAGATATCTACATTATTATCTACTGGAACTCACCGATTTGGATTTGTAGCCTTTGATGGCATCGACTATGTGAAGGCGCTCCAGTTCCATTTTCTCCAAACAAGACCCTGAAACAAGGTCAATCAAAAGGTTACTAACAACTACTGCCTGAGCACCATCATCACCGTTTTCTTCATCGGACATCTTCCTCCAAACATACCTAGTAGTGGATGGACGGCTATAATGGACAGATCTGTGTTTTTGACCCGTCTGAAGGACTCGGGTGAGGGACTTGGTCGAGACTTAATGTACTGCTTGTAGGCGTTCTCGGAGACATGGAGCATGCTCTGCAGGTCCAGGGAGTTCTCGTGGGTCGTCGTTAAATGAGAACTTTCGTCATCCAGGATACTCTGAGGGACCCGACCGAACACGCCCTCTGAATCTGAAGGAGGGGACGAGCAGCAGAGAGCCAAAGATTATGAAAACTAAATCAATCCAGGGGTAGCCTCATCAGTTGAAGTCCTGGCAAGGCAATCAGCAACGTCTACCTGGTGTGTGTTCAGGTGTGGCAAACTGAACAGGCCTCCCAAGGAAGAGGTGAAGGTCATAGACGAAAGGCATCTCATCTGGACAAATCAGACTGTATGCTATGCCGCTGCGTCCAGCACGTCCCACACGGCCTGATGGGAAAAGACAGGCGATGACGAGGGACATTTTTTTATTTATTTTTAAATCGAGGTCATGATTCAATGTACAAGCCGCTTACCAACTCTGTGTAGGAATAGCTTGGGCTTGGAGGGGAAGTTGTAGTTGATGACATTGTCCAGCATGGGGATGTCGATACCACGAGCAGCAACATCCGTCACAATTAGCACCATGGCTTTCCGATGCACAAATTTCCCGATGTTGATCTTTCTGGAAGTCTGATCGAGGGCGCTGTAGATGTAGGCACACTCCACTCCTTCTGAAGTCAGCAGCTGGAGATCAAAACAAAATAAATCAAAGCTCATAAATATGTGCAAACTTTCACATGGACTCAGGGAGAATATGTGTGAGAAGAAATACACACAAAGAGAGCCACAATGAGTGAATCTGCCGTTTGTCTCTTACCTCCTTGATGTACTCCACGTGGTGTCTAGTGGCTACAAAAACCACCGTCTGCTCCTGAGGCTTCACTACGTTCCTCAGCAGATGAAGCAGGAGCGCCTGCTTGTCATCCATGCGCAAATGGAAAAATGACAGCTGAGGGAAGACGGGAGAAATTAAAATCTTGTACAGGGTGGACAGATATTACAGCGGCCTCAGGTGGAGGTTATGACGTTCCATTTCAGCAGTAATTACTACAAATTTTTATTGAGCACATCATCAATCATGTCTCAAATAAAGTCTACCTACCCTTTAATGTTTAATAAACTCTGTTCTTTCTTTACCTTAATCTGGTCGCTGAGTTTAGAATCCACATCTAAACGAATCAACACTGGTTCGGTCAGCCCTGGAAATATAAAAGAAAAAGCATATTTAGTTTGCTTGAGCATGCACTTATTATATGGATGATAAGAAGATAGTTACAGTGGTGATGTATTATGATGTATGCATGCAAACCGGAAATTTAGTGATCTCACCAGCTCTGGCAAACTCCACCAGCAGTTTGGGCAGAGTGGCAGAGAACAGCAGAGTCTGTCTGCTGTCTGGAAGCCTCCGGATGATCTCCGAGAGCTGCTCGGCAAAACCCATTTCAAATAACCTGGAAGGAGGACGAAAACAGACACGTTCACCCATTAACACGTGTGAATCCAAGCCGTGAATTGAAAATGACACCTTTAAACAATACCATTTCTCACCTGTCAGCCTCATCAAACACCACGTACTCCACATTCTGCAGCTTCAGGTTCATCTCTTTGACAACATGCATGAGGCGACCGGGGGTACCGATGATT
Organism: Clinocottus analis; assembly: GCF_023055335.1. Taxonomy (NCBI): domain Eukaryota; kingdom Metazoa; phylum Chordata; class Actinopteri; order Perciformes; family Cottidae; genus Clinocottus; species Clinocottus analis. Next base: position 2,709,518 of record NW_027175854.1, read on the forward strand.
CTGAGTGGGAAGAGCAGAGATACGGATTACAATTCACAGTGAGTGCATGGATGGCGAGACTCAACATTACGAGTCAACGCTACAACTAAAACACTCACATGTCGGGGTTTTCATGAAGAGCGGCAAACTGATCATCCATTCTGAAAAAAAAAAGAAATGTAAATCCATTGTAGAGTTAAAGGACAATTGCACACATCTCAGCGCACAAGAGGCAACAAACAATACACACATATTGAGAGATCACCCACCTGTCTCCACCAAGGATCAAAGCAAACCTGAGGCCAGTGAATCTCCCCAACTATAATACCAAAATAAAGTGACAGAGAAGTTAAGCACAGTTATTAAATCACAGGGATGATTTTGCAGAGGAACTTAACTATAATTTAAAAAGATTTACACAATTTAGCAATGGACACCTTGAACCTCTAAATAAACAGTAAACATCCGTCTGTTCATTTGACCTCTTTTGTGAACTTCATGGTCTGCAGAGCCAACTCTCTGGTGGGGGTCAGGATTAGGGCCCTGGCTCCGGTTTGGGCTTGAGGCGCTTTCAACTTCTCAAACATGGGCACCAGGAAAGCAGCAGTCTTACCACTGCCAGTCCTCGCCATAGCAACTATGTCCTTGCCATCCAAAATCACTGGGATCGTCTGAAGTAGTGAAGAGAAGGATTTTGCATGAAATATTGTTAGAAGTCCTAAATGTTTGATTATGGGATTCTTTAAGTGGCACTGACTTACCTTTCTTTGGATCGGTGTAGGGACTTTGTAACCCTTCATCATGACACCTTTATACACAGGATAACTGAGACCTGCAATCATAAACATTGTAGTTACATTACATTGCCTCTGGAACTTCACTTAAAGTAGACATGTCAGCTCAAATGATACACACATAAAGCAGGGAAATATACACACTGTTCACTTGGTCTTACCCATGGACTGAAAGCCTCCAGACTTCTTTTTCTTCTTGTTCTGGGCTCGGACGAGCTGCCGGGTGTCCGGCTCCGCATCCGTGTTGGTCGCGATCCGCAAGAGTTTCGTCCCGATCTGTGGAAAACAACAAAACACATCAAAAGCTTCTCAACAACATGACAGAGGTACCAACAAACATAATGTATTGAAACACGTTTCTTCAAATGCAAGTAGTACACATTTCCCCTGGATAATTCTGGTAATATATGATAACTTATCTAAACTGCTTTGATTGTAATATGCAAACATTGTTCACATGACAAGGTGTGCCTTCTGGACACATGACGTCTCTTTCACTAAACTGTTTATGCACAGATGGTAAACAATTAGTAATCAGTGGCTTTAAGAATGTACAGATAACTATGTCAACATTTCATATTTTACTATTTAAGGGTGACGAGTTGCTCAAAACAACGTACAGGAGGCACCGGAAACTGAACCTACGACCTCTTGACACCACTGTACCCCAACTCCATCCACACCTGAGCGAGGACCCGACCCTCGCGTGCGCAACACAACCTAAAGGTCATCACGCGCTACGATGAACTCTTCAGCGGGCAGTTGCCTTGTTATTTGTGTTAAAATATTGCTCCTTACAGAATTATCATCGTCCTTAGTTTCAACGGCCAGTTCAACGTCTCCGTCGTCGGGCTCTCTGTTGCCTGTGTGTCGCCTCTTCTTCGTCATTTTCTTCTTCCTCTGCGCCATCGTGAGGCTCCGCTGCTCTCTTTAACGGCCGCCGGTAACGTTACTGTACGGTTTGTGAAATAAAACTGCGTCACACGAGGAAAAACTAGTCAACACGGCTCACGGAAGCTCGACGTGCAACAACACGGCAAGCGGACATGTTGTACACACGTGCGAGTTTCTTCTTCTTCGGTTTCGCCTGTGTCTTCTTCTTCTTCTTCTTTCATTTTGTGCGGCTGGTACGTCGCTTGAAACTCAACATCGCCACCTGCTGCTCCGGAGCGTGTGAATCCGGATCGAGGGCCAATCAGTAGCCAAAGTCACATCTATATTCATGCACGTTTTATTTCATCTCCACGTTCTCTGATGCCATCATATTGGAAGTTGTGTAGTTGATATTATCTTTGGTTTTTCGCCTCACAAGATAATGTTTGATGTAACAATATGTAATATACTGTAGCCTACTTTAAAGCCAACAATCCAGCAATTAATCACATATTACGCAATTTTTCAGTCTATGCTTTTTCAATCTCCCTCATCTTAACTTTCATTAATTCAGAAGAGGAGCCTGCTATTTTCTTGAATCCTGATATGCAGATATATAAGACTATACTATCCCATATATAGTCTTTAATTAGGATATGGCGTATACTATTTATATTTCAAGTTGAGTGACCATCTCTAAATTCTGTATCCGTTGTTCATCTATTTATCACACACATCTCAGAGATAAATGGTTTGTTTGCATGACAATTAAAGAAATAGTTCAGTCCAGTTCAGAAGGCAGTTTTTGGGCCTTTCACCTGATTTATGAGAGAAAACCTGCACACACCATCCTCAGCCAGCAGCCTCTCATTATGTGTTGGACATGTTGTGAGTGCACTTGAAGATGTCATAGATGTCTCTAAATCTGAATCTCGATTACACCTTAATTTCCGCAGTAACATCCCTGCTGCTGAGATGTATTGCACAATGCTGATTTAATCACAGGATATGTTTTGTCTCTCCTTCTCAGTCAGTGTACATACATTCAAAATATTTGCCAAAATAATTGTCTCTTTGTTTCCTGAACCAACTGAACTGAGGAAAACACAAACAAGTCATCGACAAGCAAATAAGACAATAAGCACAATGTTTACATGTATGTAGTGCATGATTTGATAGGAGCTGGCACTTATATCTTGCAGCATCACTATCAGGCAAACTCATATGAAGGTCATTCATCGGGTTGAGCATTTAGAAAACATATTTTTTTTACCTCTAGTCAGATATATTTTATGTATATTTTCCATTGGTATGTATAGGCTAAATAAGAGGAAAGGAAAAAGAAAAATGAGAGCATTTCCCCAATATGACTCTACTGTGATGACTATACATTTATATAACTCAAAACTCATGGGAAATCTGAGCTTTTCTTTTTGTTGCATAACTTTTTATAAAGTGACTGTATAAGACATTTTCTCAGGCGAAGCTACCCATCCGTGCAACAACTCACATTTATGCTGCAGGAAACCTGAAATATGCTCCAAGATTTCAAAAGAAAAAAATGTTTTATTCCACTGCACAAAAGCTTAGAGACAGAATCTCTAGGTTTCAAAAAGCCCACGCACTGTTCTTATTTTAGGATTATGTCCCTAAATTCCATATTTATTAGAAATCTGCTGTCGTAAAGCATTGTTTGAAATAGTGTGTGTATTTATACAAAGCCATAAGTTGTCTTTCCTTTTCAAATATGTTGTTGCTCGTGATATAACTAAACAAAGCTCTCCCTCCATTCATGAATTTTGCTCTGCCAAAGCTTATGTGCAATATCCTCGTTCAACAACCTTGAGTCTGAGTACATCTTACACAACCATTGAAGTGTAAGACTTGGCTTTAAGTGGTTTAGGGTCAGTATTTCTTCTCAAAATATGTACTTTGAAGCCTTTAACAATCAAGGCCTTTACTTCTTTAACACTTTGATTATTCGGTAAATGTCAGTGGCATTCCTGCTTGTGGTTTCATTATAATTTGAGGCCAGCTGTTGGCCGAGAAAACAGCTGGCCAAGACATCAAAAATTCCAAATGGACACAGAGCTATTGTGTTATTCATTAGGAGCCCGAATTAGAAAATGATCTCAATTGTGTTTTTCATCCCATTATTAATAAACATTGTTTCTGGTGTGATGTCAATGGAAGTTTCTTCTTTTTTTTTTTAAATTGTATGTGTTATTAACAAAACCGGTTCAAAATGTGTAGATTTGATTTATTATATTATAATAACACACATTTTCTATTGGTCAATATGTCTTAAGCTTACAGGACTTTTTGCATCGGCTCATAACTTTTTGGTTGTGTTTAAGCAGCCACAGTTTAAATTTTTAAATCACCCAGTGGAAATGTGTCCTTTGGATGATAACACTGACACTAATATGGCAGCCGAAATGTGTACTGTGCCGTTTGAAGTCAATGGGCTGATGTACAGTAAATAAGTCAACACCATGGCAACAGCCCAAAGCTAATTCATATTCTCTCACAGAGCCCGGCTGCTGCGGCCGGGAGCCAAATCTGTGCAGAGAGCAGACCAGAGAGGGCTGGCACACAGGCAATAAGTGCAGCAAGCCACCTATAGGATCCGCTTTTATTTCTGAATGGTGATTTAGGTGACAAAGCCCGAGGAGGATGAAGGTAAAGCTGGCAGAGATGGGAACATTGTGCTGTTTTTCAATTAGCCATTCAAATGCAGGGGTGTTGGCATCAGAGTGCCATCAGGTCAGCATCCAACGCTCCTGGCGGTCTCCAATCTTCACTATGTCGAGCCCTCCTGTTGAAACATGCTCTGGAATCACGCTTCATGTCCATGAGATCATTTTTCTGATTATTCATGAGGCAGGGCTTGTAATGTTTCTCGCTATGAAAGAAAACATAGAGAAGCATGTTTGGATTTTTCTCTTGGGAGCACGGCTACATAACACCGCGCCTTTTTTACAAATCCCCTGAGAGCCCGTGCCATCGATTTTACAAAGTGTAATGATCTATAAGATGTATAAATGACAAACAAACATAGATTTATGAGGACTTAATGTGGGCCAAGCTAAGCTGAATCCGGAGCTACATGCGACTTACGGCGGAGTAGCCGACCTTTCAAAAAACCTGTGTTGTAAACTGTGTCAGCGATAATATGGATTTAAATAGAACACAAATACGCTGGTTCACTATGAAGTCAGTGACTGAATGGGCACTGAATGAAAGTCATGAGGAAAACAGATGCCAGCATGTTTCAGGTTGTATTTTTATAAAGATGTTCTCCAGCAGGGTGTGTAGCAGATGCTGCGTCTCTGATTTGGAGATTGGGGAGAGGGATGTTTAAATTAAGAGATTATAAAGTTGATGGTTTGTAAAGCTAAGCCTTTAAATGGGGGTAGCAGTTAAATATTCTTCTGCTCTATCTGTGTCAATTTAATTATTTATCCAGCGCTCTCTAAAAGGCTGGCCGTGGGTTCAGTGGACCTTTTAAAAATAGTCCAAACATCCAATTAGCATTGCGAGTGATGTGCTGCAGCATATCAGGCATGTCCCTCCAGCAAGCCTTCAAATGCTGGTTTGATTTTTCATGCCAGACGCTGTACATCCGAGGGGCAAATTAATCTGGAAAATCTGATAACAGCTCTTCAAAAAGTTTGAAATAAGAAGAATCATCAGCTTTGGAGTTTTGCGCATCCCATTAAATGATTGTATCCTAATTGTGAAATAGGAGATTTAGTGACTGTTGAAACGGTGAAAACTGCTGTTATAGTCTAAACTCAGATCCGTCTATGGATTCAAAGCATTTTGTGCAGTGAATTGCAGTTAATGCTAGCCGGTAAAGAACGTGCTTCTGGGTCGTCAACCAGTGTGCATCATGCAGATGTGATTAACCTGTGGGAGATGTCTCAGGGCAGCTGAAGAGAGGGTCAAAGCCTGGTCCTGGGCTCCTTGGGCTGGCATTGCACACATGATAGTGCCACCCCTAGTGACAGCAGCAGATGGGGAGTGACCCCTGGGCGCCACCCTCAGGAGTGCTGGGCAGGCAGACAGAGCAGCCATGCACAAAAATGCGAGGCCACTGATTGGACCGAGCGTCTGAAGATGCCACAGGCTGAGAAGATGCTGAGAGGAGCAGCGCTTACATGCTTGAGAAGATGTATAATTATGTGAACCTGGTGGTTTCTCTGGACCCTCCACTCACCCAACACAGGAGATTGTCGCTTGTTAGGTCAGTAAAATGACGTTGACTGGATTGCAATCCAGATCAAATAAACTGTAGGTGTCGGCGAGAAGAGACGTAGAAGATCCAAAAGATATAGAGTATACTGGAATAATCTAAATTGTTAAATATATTTAATTCATATCAAAATGCTGGACACCATGATTTAAAGGGTAGTAAAGCAAAAATTCAGAAGTGCTTACATTTCCACAACTGGAGCTTAGCCTTTTGCTGAGACCTCTTCTCTGCTTTATAAGGAGAATCCGGCTTTGCACTCCCTTTGGTGTAAAACTGCAGAGGCACATACATCCGGTCAAACTTTCAATAACCTGATATTCTGGGTGCAAAAAGGCAGTTTCCCTTCAAGGCTTCAGCAGTTAATCTCACTGAAAGTGCCAGCATTTAAGGCTATAATCACGAGACATGTGACAAAAGCGCAAGAAGTGTCCCGAAAGGGCAGTGAAAGAGACCGTTGAGGATTTCTCCAACCAGCCAAACGTGTTGGACATCAAAGCCCCTGAAAGTAAAGTCTCAAACCTCCATGCAGTTTCCAGGCTTTTGTTTTGATTTAGCTGCATACGGCCCGCAGAATATCTTTCCACGTTGTGGCGTATTGTAGCTAAACACTAGTGGATTACTGCTCATTAAAGCTGCGGAGAACCCGCTGGGCTGTGGTTAATACACAAGACTTAATGGCTATTTTCAGTTTCATCTCCTCTCCACTTTTAGGAGAGAGTTATATATATGATGACAGACGACCAGAATTAAAGCCCACAGAGCAGAATTAACTTTTCATGTATTTCCTCCTCACATCCTTGTTGTTTCTTTTGGTCGTTGCTCGCACAGCCTCGGGCTCAGTTCTTGTTCTGGTGTCTTAATTGCAATTTCATCAAGAATTTAAAGCCATGTAGCCCTTCCTTGTTCTTGTCACTGTCACTCCACGCTAGCCACCGCAGGGGACTTCAAGGGTATTTAAAGCAGCTATTGTGTCATAAGATAAGTCAGGAGCAGCTCGGGGAAGACTCACTTTCATCATTGTAGTACCGCCGGACCTCCTCTTCCCTCTCCTCTTCCATCCTTCTCTCAGTCTCTCTTTTATGGCTTTATCACTCAAAGGCTCTAGCAGCTCAGCAGAATATAAATGAACAAGGGCTGTAAGATGGGGAAAGAGGGAAAAGGTCATGCACAAAAATTGCATGTGCACATCAGCATTGGAACTTTTACAAGGAGGGCTCTTTTTTTCACACCACTCAGTTTGGTTGTGTTGATGCAATATGAAAATGTCCTATTATAGATTCATCACCCATGTCCACGACGAATGGGAGTCTTGAGATGTTGAGCTGTGCGGGTGCGTGGGTGTGTGTTTTCCTGAGTGTGCATTCCAAATGTGTCTACTTTTTAGAATAAGTATGGCTTTCATTCTGGAAAGAGTTCATGTTCAAGCAAAAGTTTGACATTTTGGAAATTATGATCATTTTTGCAGAGAGTTAGAAGAAAAGATTCATATTGTGCTCAAACATGAGCACGATATCTTCTCATTTAACGCTCGGCGAGAAAGCAAATTTGCGCATTTCCCAAATTGTAAGACACACACACACACACACACCGGCATATTGATTAAAGCCGAGCTTAAAACAGCACATTTTCCTCCCTCACCTCCTCATGCACACAAGTAACTGTCCACATGACCACTTCTACCATATGCTTCACCCAGATTGTACACACTGCTGACATTTCTCTTCTCTCGCAGTATTTTTCTTTACACACACTCACACACAAACAATGACTCATGAATAAAAGCACAGCGAGAAGAGACAACTCACACACAGCTGCACACACTTACAAATAAAAGGAGGCACTGCATTTGTCTGCAAAAACATAACAAAAAGATGATGTTCTGCAGAACGTGATTAGGCGTTGTTTTATTTTGTGAATGAGCACTAATGGAAAATAGCTTGTCTGCATTCCACTGTGATCAAAACTTCTGCAGAAAAATCTGCTCTTGCCACTATGAATATGCCTTAATATGAATGACAGCGATCATTGGCAGCCATCTATCAGGCATGACCATATGTTGCTTTGGGTGGGGAGGGAAAGAGAGCTTACAGCAAAGCCTGCCTTATCCTCTGGCATTACAGTCTCTAAGAAAGGATTTACTCTTTAATTCTTGATTAGATAGAATTTTCTCCCCTGTGTGCAAGCGCAGGGATGCACAAAGCAGAGATAACCTGCCCTATTGGGAGTGTGTGTGTGTGTTTTCCTAAGAGACACACACGCAAACACTCACACACACACCAACCTGGCCCCCCTTGGTGTGCCATCCCATTTAGCGCCTGGGCTTTTAACACATTGTCATCGGGCTATTATTAGAAACGATGAATTATCAATCAGGAATTAATCCTGATTGATGGGTTTTCCCCCAACTGGAAAAAAAGGACCACATTTGTTTGTTTTGAACTCTGTGATTAGACGAGGAGGTTCTTTAAGTCATTTTTTCTTCAGGAGGTTGACATGAGAGAAGGCAGGCTTTTTCTTTTTCCTTTCCAACAAGATCAACCAGCTTCTCTGCTGAGGAATACATTATTTTATTTAGTTCCCTCACTCATTTATCTTCCTCCCCCCGTCTCTTTGCCTGACTGGCTGCTGAGCTGACTGACTGCCTGGATGGTTGGCTCCCCCTCTCACTGGACACAAACCGGCAGTTAACTCGCGCACCGCGTGAGCTTCGCTGAGGCTGGAGAGAGACACTCGGGCTGCTCGGCTTTGGAAAGTGGGATCTCCGCTGGGTTTCTGTCTCTGTCTGTTTTGGTGGACTATTAGATGAGAGCAGAGGAAATCTCTGTCTCTGTGTCCTCCAGCACTGACCACCCATCATCACTATTGTGCTGCATCCATGACTTTACATACCTGGCTGGTGTATGGGCTTGGATTTATCTTGGTTTGGGCACTGCACTTGAAACAGGGTGAGTAGTATTTTAGTTCTGAAATGTGTTGTGCAACAGTGATGTGTGTGTGTGTGTGTGTGTGTGTGTGTGTGTGTGTGTGTGTGTGTGGGTGTGTGTGTGTGTCTGTGTGTGTGTGTCTGAGTTTGATTAGTTTTTAAATGTGCTGTGCAGCAGAGATGTGTGTGTGTGTGTGTGTGCTTATGTGCATGTGTGCGTGCATGCGGTGTCATATGTGTTTGATGTCTGTGTGTGTGTGTGAGTCTCTGTGTGTGTGTGCATGTGGCGTGCGTGTGTGTGTGCGTCAGTGTTTGATGTCTGTGTGCGTGTGGCGTGTGCGCGGTGTCGTGTATGTGTGTGATCTGTGATATACATAATCTTCACTTAAAATAGCCTTTTACAGGCACATTGATCAATAGTATATTGTACAGCCGTGCAGGTAATATGTGGTTTATATTGAGGTATACAAATATACATAATGATGAATAATAAGTAATATATGAATACAGTGAAAGTACTGTGAAAATCAACTTTTAACATTTGCAAAATGACACAACACAGCAGTGGAAATTAAAAAAATTAGGCTGGAGCTGTTCCAGACCAAAAGCAACTGAAACGACCATGAAAATATAATGAACGTTGAAAAAGGATCCCAATACATATGCCTCTGGTCTATCTGTAATTGACCTGGGAGTTCAGATCTATGGCTGCAAACAATAGATGATATCAATAGGTGGCAAACTAAATTTCCCCAAAGAGTTATAACGATTGACCTGATTCGGCTCCGCAGTAACCCTTTGTTTCACTCGGGGCCAAACAATGATGTTGCTTCTGCTTGATTCGTGTTTGGTCAGATTACATCGTGATCCTAACTGCAGACCAGAAGGGGACGTGAGCTCCTGGACAGACTAATGAGGAGGCAACAATTAAATCTAAACAAGCTTAGATATCATTGCAGTGTATGATAAAAGGTATCCAATTTGTGTATTCATTTATGTTGAAAGTCCAACAGCAATTCTAAAAAGGTGATAATAATAATATTGTGATACCTATTGTGTATTATTTGATTACAATTGTCATATTGTATTCATAATTTCTTTTGAATATCTGGTGCCCTGGAGGCTCATTTTGAGCACAAGTTCAGTTTAAGTCCTACTGAATAAGCTAAACCAAATATAATATAATGAGACAGGCAAGCAGTAGTAACCTTTCCTAAATTAAATCCAAAAGTTCTTATGGTAATCCGTAAAATCCTTTCTGTTTCTCTGCTTATGCTGCCTACTATTTTTTCCAGCTGTCTTCCTCTTAAAATGTTTCTGATAAAAAATGCATTATGCATAATATAATAATGTAACGGAGGCTGAGTGTTGGAATGCAAATGAGCTATGAGCTTGCATTTCAAATGTACAAAAATGTACTCAATACCAATAATTGATAAGATTAAATTTAGGTCACAATAGATTTTGATGTCGACAGAGTTCATCGACTTTTGCAATGCATACGCCGGGAGAGGATGTGGTTATAATGAAATGCATATAGCCATGAACACTGAACGTCTTTCCAATTTCCCTTTATTATGTTAATAAATGCTCATACCGGGCATCTTTTCAATGTTGCATGTGGTGTGTAACAAAACATCACGGTGAATTGATGAATCAGGTGGTTTGACAGATGTAAATGAACATTCCATTGCTTTTGATTTCAATAACCATTAGCAGCTCTAATGACACACTCCAATGTTTATATGAGCTCTGACTGCATGGTGTATCACCAGCAGGGGAGTATGACACATCCACTAAATGCTGGCATCTGCTCGCTGTCCCTGTGAGGCTTTACATTGATTCCAGCAGATTTCTAAAGTGATTTTTGTAAGAGCATTTGCCTGGGATTAGTTTGCTCCTGAAAGCTCCACCAGAGCTTTTGGTGGGCTATTTAACGGGCAGAGACGGTGAGAGGCCTCGCAGTCGCTCTCTGCCCACAGGGCTGCGCAGATAAAGAGTGAGGATTGGTTTCAGCCAAAGCTGATCTTCCATCTTGTGTGTGGGATTTTGGAGGTCGTGCACAGGTGTGTGAGGGGTCTGAGTCCACGGACAATCCATTTAAGCTCTGGTGGATTTGTTCTGTTCAGGCTTAGCCTTACTTTCTTGAGAGAGTTAGGCAGTGAGACAGCGACAGGACAAGAAGGGACCAAAGATGAAATAAGACTTTGGTGCATTTTATTTCTGAATAGATGTGCTTTGAATTCCATATTATACAATGAATTAGTGTCTGCCTGCTCCTCTTCTCTTTTATCAATAGGGACAAACCTATCTGGGTAAATTGTCATGTTAACTGATGATGTTTAGGCATCCAGTTGAAAAGGGAAAAGTAAACAGCATAATCTAGCTGCATGTTGATTTAGTTCCTCGTGGGGCCTCTCTGTGCTGTAGTTTCCACCACACCACTTATAAGGTGCCGAGTGGCAGAGACACGGCTGTGAGATCACAAGCTGGAGCTGGCCAGCAGACAGCTGGGATGGGGTGTACTACTGGGTGAGTCACCCTTAAGCAGAGGAGAGGAGAGGAGAGGAGAGAAGAGAAGAGGAGAGGAGGGGAGAGCTGAGGAGTGAAGAGAAGAGGAGAGGAGAGGACACGAGAGGAGAGGAGAGGAGAGGGGAGGAGAAAGAAAGAAAGAACAGAGAGATGAAGGGAAGCAGTTGAGTAACATCAGGTTGAGAACAAATATCAACCTCATGAAAGCAATGGTCCTTGTTTGAACCGTGAAATGTTTCAGAGAAATGAACTGAGATGAACTTCTCTGTAAAATGGTTTGCAAGATTCTGCTTTCAGTTGACCTGAAAGATTGCATTAGAATTGACTCACTTGCACTGTATATGTGCCGTTGTTGCTTCAGGAAGAAACGCTGCAACGCCACAATTTTAGTCGACATCTGCAGTTGTTATGAACATAATTGAAATTTTAATCGGAGACATGGCAGATGCTTCTGTCATAGATGTGAAGTCATGGCTATGTCAATGTAAATGAACTGTTTGGGTGGAAGTTGTAACACTTTACAACAATATCAACATTACCAACGTGGGTTTAATTAGGTAGGATATCTTACGGTCAGTTTTGTTTAATGTGATGACAAACATTTGATTCACCAGCGCTCTCCCTAAAAATGATGTATGTCGTTTCTGTTGTTTTATCCACAACCGCCCCACATATCCAAATGTCCAAATGTCCAGTGGACAGGTGTTGTAAACACTCAACACAATGCACCTGTTTTTTGTGATGTATGTTATAATTCGAATGCCACTGTGATGTCCGTATCAAATAAAGTCTAATGTCATGTTCCCCATTGAGGGGGTTGTGGAATAAATCTGTGCCAGACAAATCAGGCTAATCTCTTTCTTCTGATTATGGAATTCAATCTAATATTGGTAATCATATTGGCCGTTAAAGGTCCTGCGTGTATCTCTTGCCTGTAGTCCATACAGCATGTATGCTAGATCAAAAGTTCCATTGCTTGTGGCTTTACACAAACAAGCTGGCACATCATCTTAAACTGCACCCAAACAAGTTGTCACATACTGTTTTGTGTGTCCCCTGCAGTCCAGGGGCTGCAGTGCTATGGCTGCAACATCATCCAGGGCCAGAGGTACGTGGACGTGGGCTGCTCCAACCCAGAGGTCATCACCTGCACTCACTCACACAAAGGCTTCAAACACCGCTTCTGCATCAAGACAGAGAGCAGTGAGTAAACTTCCATGATCAATATGTAATGAAATCACAATTTTCTCTTCTATTCATCCTCCAAGTCAAAGAGCTGATGCGTCTGATGCTTTTTAAAGAACATTTATGGTGGAGTGGAAGATTGTTTAATGATGATTAATTCACTCTGGCGTGCCACTGGACATTGGCATAATCATTTGTAATCATACTTTCATGTAAATGTTCTTTGTCCGCTGATGTGAATATTATATTGCTCCCTGCACTGAGGATAGTTGCATAACCCCTACTGTGGTGTGTTTTGATGAGTAAATTATAAGTCACTCCTTGTTTGATGTTAAGTCAAATGGAGGATGTGGACACCCATGACAGGAGAGTGATGGTCAAACGAGTAGTTCTGCTGATATCCGTGGAAGCGTGGACAATCCAGCTGTTCCTTTGCTCACTGTCTAAAGGATCCAGATCCACTCATGTTGAAAGGGCTGATGATGCACCTTTTCCATTTGCTCAGAGAAACAGCAAGCTCAGAAAAGGACTGTCAACAGCCAATTAGAAACCGTATGACAAGCACTTGTCGGTCAAATACTCGGAGCAGTGTCTTGGCAGTAATCGGTGGCCAGTCAGCCTGTTAATCTTCATGTGACCCCGCCAAACTCAAATCTAACAGATGCTGAGGAAGTTCTATAAGAGTCTTAAAGTTATAGTCCCCTTTGTCCTCAGATACAAGACATCTGTCCTTAATCCATAACTAGTCCAGTGCCCTTCTCTCCTGAGCAATGTCCTCTCTCTTCTCAGCGGTCGCTTACATTATAATTGTGGAGATAGATTCTTGACAGGATCTGCTGTGCACCCAGGAGACATGATCACTCTTGTTTTTCATCGTTAGGGGATTATAAATTACAGAGATGTTGTCAGGTACTAATTGAATGCAATAAAGTGCTCAGTAAAATCCCATTGTATAATCTATTTTTACAAACAGGGTGGAGAAGCTCCCTTTTATTTATAATTGCTGCTCAAAGATTCTAATTATGCATTTTAGTTTCATTGTCGTCAGAATAAAGGACTCAGACCGACGTACATACCTCACAAATTATATTGCAGTAATTATTGGAGATCGTTCTTTAGCCACATGCCTTTCTCCAAAACTGTATGACAACAAGAGAGACATCTCGCAACCACAACTAGAGAGAATCTCCACAGAATTTGTATCATTCGCCATCCCATAAGTGTGGATTTGGGTTCAGGTTTTTACATTCCTGACTGAATGTCCGTGTTTCTATATCTTTTTTTTCCAATTCTCCAAAGATATTTGTGAGGATGCTACTCTAAGTTACTGCATCGAACAGTACAGAATGTACTATTTGTCAGAGAGAGCTTGTCCTCTTATCTGTGAAGACATATCCTGTGGCGTGTGCCTTTAAGATCTCTCGTCTCATTACACACTTGCGCTTACTTCTGCTTTTTTTTCTTGCTGAGCAGAACACCAGCTCGTCACTCTTCTTTGACTGACTGTCTCCCCCTTCTGTCCCTCCAGCGGCCTTGGGTATTGTCCTGACCAGTGGTTGTGCCACATCCAGACACTGCCAGCAACATGAGCTACCAGGGGTGCGCATCCACTGCTGTGACTCAGACCTATGTAACAGCGCCCCCTCCTGGCACCCAAGCACACTCCACTGCATCTGTGCACTGTTCAGCCTCTTGCTGCTGAGGATGTGGTTGTGATGTGGAGTCAATCTGGCGAGGGACATAACACCAGTGGACTAATGAGAGGAGGGGGACACACAACCACTGTCATATCTTCTCTCAGATGCTCACGTTTAGAGCTGAAGGAGAGTTTCACTCCATGTGGTGTTACTGGTTAGCACCTTGGATCAGTAGCTTTTGTTACATTGTTACCTTGGATTTACAGTCAAAGTGGAAAATAACCATGTTTTATCAAAATAACAATGAAGTAGCTTTTAGTCACCTGTGAATTTACTCACTTAAATGTAGCTAAGTACAGTATACGGGGTAGTATGGGCCATTCGTTGCCATGAAAGAAATAGCTAAGAGTCATAATATCAGTTCATAAAACGCTTTCAGTAAAGACACCTTGTAGGAGCAATGCAGATACACACACACTTATATTTTCCTTGTTAAGGAGTTCATCATCTTTCTCAAGGTCAATTCTTTGCTGTACAGTCTTTTCTTTTAAAGTCACATATTTACCTTGCAAAGTTTAAGATACATCTTTTAGTTTGGTGTCCACTTCTCAAGGCTAAGCTTGGGAAAGCACACTGCATGTGGTTGTATGTAAAACTGTAAGAAATATTGTACAGTGAAAGCATGTAATGTTGTGAATTACTGGATTAAAATGTTTCATATTTTTCAAAAGTGCTTGAAATTTAAATTGGTGTCACACCAAGACATATACACCATGCATGTCAGAGAAAATGTAACTTACTTGGGATTTACATGATTTCATTGAACCGTAGGCCAGCAGATAAGAAAGGGATTTTATGTGCATATTAAAATGTGTAACACTGACATGAAATAGATACACTATATGTTTTGTAAGCTGTCATCTACAAACTAGTCTGGGTATCAAACCATACCAGCCTAGAAAATTTGATCAAAAGTTTTAGCACTGCTAAAGCAAAAACTTTAGACTGTAGACATTTTGGCAGAATGGATCATGTCCAAATATTTTTATTTAGGACCCCTGCTTCCATACGCTCACTGGAACTGTTTTCATATCTGAAAAATTACTGAAAGAAAGTTTAAGGGATGACTGAAGATGTTATTCATGAAGAATACTTCAGTTTTTCTAAATGATTTAGCTTTATGGATGTTAAAATGAACTGAGATAATTATTTTTATTTAGGCTACAACTCTAGTTTAGTATTTAGTATTACCCATATCTTGAGGATTTTTTAAAGTTGCAATAGTAATGCCATAAGTATATACATTATTAAATGTATGTAAACATCGGTTGATTTTTACCTTTTTTATGAATGTGGTCCCAGAAAAAGTAGTTGGTACTGAAGGAAACAACTAATTGGGATCCAAATAAACACATAAAAATGTACTTTTCGGCATACAATAGGTTATTTTGGCTAAACCTTACATTTCAGAATCTGTCTGAAAAACTGAAACAGCAGACGAAGTGCACACTGTCTTCGAAACCAGGTTAGTCAGGTGTAATGAAATCTCTGAACACTCAATATTGTTGTCTATCACATTATTTTACCTAAGTACTGATTTCATAATCTGATACCGCACTTCATCTATATCAGGAGGTATACCGACACAGTATGCATGAATACACCTGTGCAGGTGAGGTTGCTTTCCACGAAACAGTGATCACACCTTAAATCGCCGCATATGATGCTCTTTGTCCCAGAAGCCCATTGTATACAGCGGAGGAAACCCTGTGCCGTTAGCAGCCATCTTGGATAGACAGATCAGACTTGAGCCAGGATAACCTGCATTCCTCTTCTGAACAGCTCAAGAACACAAAGCTCAAAAGACTTAATTTCTGGTAAGGACAGGGAAGAGCGAAGACTTGAACATACTCTCACACACACCCCGGTTATCGGAAAGACACTGGTATTTCAATCACCAAACGGTTGGAACTGTTAAGCTAGCCTGTGTTTGCTAGGAGTCTGCTAATTGACAAGCTAACGAGGCTAGCTAACAGATGGCTAATACCAGGTTGTTTTTTATCGTTGGCTTTAAAGAATGGTATATACTATACATTACATTGCGAGTGATTACATTTGTTGGCGACACATCACTTGATCGGCAATGACTCAATACGAGTTGACAAGTTGACTAAACAGCGTATTTATCATAATCCAACCATCGCAGCTAGCTGGCAAACTAGCATGCTAAAGATACAGCTGGCTTTCGTTAGTTTGGTTTTTCGTGGCTTATGTGTAATTATGCAGAGGCCAAGTCGATTTTTCTAACGTGGTTACACTAATCAGGCGATACTGTCTGGATTGTCTCTGTGCTAATAGTGACAAACGTTTTGCGTCTTGTGATTTATGCTATTTGTTTTCAAGACGTATCCACTGATCTCAGCAAGCAGGTAGCTAGCTAACGCAAACTTAGCTGTCAAAACAGCTAGCTAATTTAGGGCCGTGATCGTTATCAGACACGATCATGTCGTTGGTTTTAGCCAAGTGAATGGTCAGGTTTAATTTCCTCTTTTACTTAGTAACGTTGTTAACTTTTTTGTGAGCAAACTAGCGGCATATAATTAACCAAACCGAAGCTGTCAATTTTGCCGGTTGTTAAACTAAACTAGCGACCGTCGCAGGGGCGCAGGCATGACGTTACAGTGTCACGTAAAAGTGATAACATGGGGGACAAGAGCCGGGTCTGTTTGTATCCTGGTGGCTACTATAGAAGAGATACTGTCATCATCTGTAGTGTAGCGTTGAACATAAGTCACGGTCTGATAGAACTCCTTAGACAACAACAGGGTGTTAGCCTGCTCTTTCCTTTACTTTTTTTTTTTTTTAACAGAAAAGAAGACCCTTTATGTCTTAAGTAGATTAGATGTATATATACATCTAATCTAGATATATATATATATATATATATATATATATATATATATATATATATATATATATATATATATATATATATATGCATGCACACATTAAAAAAAGTTGCACTCTGTTTAACATAAAACATACAAATTATATAAATACACAATAAATAACAACCTTTCTTATTGTGTTGCCTTTATTTCATCATATACATGTGTGAATAGATCAAATTCGAATTGTATGCATTGTAAAGCCTGAAAACAGCTGTGATTATGTCATATTGTTTTATGGCTTTAAAGAGTCACATGACTTGAATAGCGGTCCTGGACATCATAAAGCACTGTGACCATATGTTTGTCATGATTTCACGATAAATAGTGCATCGCCCACTCGATATGGGAAGTGGCTGTTGAGAGACGGAAAAGCAATGACAGGGTTTTTCTGGCAACGGATTCAGTGGGTTGGGGAGTACTGGAAAATTGCTGAGGCGGCATTCTCGTCACATGATCTTGATTCCATGACGGATACTCGTGGGGTTCTACTTGATGAGCACAAAAAGCTAAAAGAACGGTTTAGTATCAAAATGTAATTGCATCTTGGTTTGCCTCTGTTTCTGGGTAATATTTTAATTGCTTACTTTCCAGAGCACTGAAAACCTTCACATGGTGTAAATATGCCACATGAGGGTCATGTGACAGGAGGCAGTCTGGAGAAAGGCCCTCAAATATTTCTTTATGATTTTAAAGAATTCAATAGTGTGATTGCGAAGGATTTGTTCATGACCTCTGTTTCACTTTGAAACCTGCTTAGTACAACTTCTTTTATGTGATATAGTATCAAAGTTAGCCATATTTTCAACAAAATAGTAAAAGGGTAAATCCTACAATGATCACATGAGAAGTTGCTAAAGACTACTTTTTGCCTGAGTTGACTAGTTGGTGTAAGCCTGAGTAATTATCAAATGTCAGATCAGGTTGCAGAGTTAGGACTGTCATAGTGAGCCAAATCTTTTCTGAGGCCTCCAAAAAAACCCACTGTCACAGCCTGCTCTGTAAGTTGTTTACATAAATTGTAACGCTTAGTAGTTTCTCCTGAAGTCATAGTTTTCTTTCAGGAAACTAGAGATACGGAAACATGCTTTGGAGTTGTCTTAGTTATCACATGTTATGGTCTGTTATTTTGATATAATTTATCTCTAAACATTAGAATACTCTACTTTTAATGTTTTGACGTTTGATATAGATAATTTTTCTGGCATAGGATTAGTATGAGTGTCATTATCATGAGGGTATCTGACCCAACACCATTTGTATTGAAGCAACATTTCGACCTGAATTAACCTCAATTAAGTCTTCCTGCAGGTCGTCTTCCTTTCTGTTTCTGATCCTCTATATTCACCCACTTACTTCATCTAATGCCATTGAAAGTCTACACTTTCCATTTGTCTCTTTTTTTTTAACCCTGTAAAGTAATTTTGTCTTTACTAGTTTGAGTCTCAAATCACAGCCATCTACATTTTGTCTGGTTGTGTCACTGTCAAACATGGTCACTCTACTGCAGATGCAGGAGTATGAGCACTAAGCTCTGGTGTGACAGTGATTTCATCATTTTCACTGAGCTGCAGATCAGAGAATAGCACTGGCTGACTAGCTTTGCCAGGGACACAGAAACCATCACGTTGCTGCATAATTATGTACCTGATTGTTAAGCCTGAATTATTTACCTCTCTACAGCAGTTACACTGTACGGCAGCACCTTCCAGAATTACATAGTGGTCTTTATTCAGCACAAATACAACATGGCCTTGATGTCAGGAAATTACTTTGCAAAGTGAATTAAATAGGGAAGTTGTTCATGAGACGGCCTGCTTTCTAAAGCTGCTTTATTGATGTCATACGTGACTCGATCATTTATTTATTAACAAATCTGTGCATGTTCAAAAAGTGCACCTCCTGATTGGCTGTTCAACCAGTGTATTTGTGAATGTACTTTTTGATATACAGACGTAGTGGCAATATCGTGTGGTAGTTCTGAAAGCTCTTCCTGTGTTCTTTTTCTGTGTGCTGTCTATTGAGTGTTAACAATGAAGCATCACTGGTTATGAGATAGGTTTCAGGGCTATTTTTAGCTTATATGAAAGATTGCCTGAGCTTTGAGCTCGGAAATATTGTTAATACTCTAATGTAATGCACGCTGACTTCAGCTTTAGTGATGGTTCAAACAATGTGGCACTAACTCACCAGAGTAGATTATTTCCAGTGCTAAATCAATTAATGTTTGTAAATAATAAACTAAAGGGTGCATCTTTGTGAATTATCTTTTACAGCACCGGTAAGGTGTGCTCTTCAAGTTCTAACGTGTCAACATAGATCTTGACTCCATAAAGAGGTGAGTTTAATTTCTTTTTTGGTAGTAATATAAGTGAGGGGCAAAGATTTATTAGCCTCAGCAGTTTGTCATTGGACAAAAAGCTATTATAAGTACATGGCTACATCTGTTTTTTCTGCTTTTTATTTATGTAAGCGAAGCAGAAATATGAAGTGTGTGGGAAGTGCAGTCATAGTACCTGATAGTTGACCAATCAAATGAAAAAGTTATTTGGGTTTTGGTTACTTGTTCAGTCTCGGCGGTTATATACTTTCATTTAATAGGACGTTTTTGTTATGGCCTAGTCAAGGACATACTTGCTCATATTGATGTGCACCACATTTATAATTGGGTCATTTAAAATGGCATATTATGAGGGTAATTATTAAAATATTTTACCTGGATTCTTCACACAATGTTTGGATGTGTAAATCACATTCCAACACATGTATAGGCTTCTGTTTGTATAGCTGTACTTAAGTGTGCATTAATGAAGCAGCCGGTCTTGCGTAGGAATTTCACTGGCCTTTACGTGACCATTTTAAATCCAGGCGTGCACAGTATTGCTCTCAGAAATGCTCAAGTTTGACTTTTTAGCCTCCCTAAGTATGTTTTTGGTTAATTGTTTTTGAATTGATAAAACATTTGTGTACAAACTCTGTGTTGTATAAACATACTTTTTTTGTTGTTATTATAACGCATGTTTTATTCGCAAGATAACCTTTAATGAAAACAAAATAAGTCATGCTTATAGTCAGTAAGCTAATATGCAGAACTAATGTGGTCAGTGTTGGACTTTAATGGCTGTAGTCATTGTTTGAAGAATAAAAACTAACTTGTACATGCCTAAACCTCTCCCTTTTCTTTGTTTCAGAGCCACCATGGCCACTGCACCGTACAACTACTCCTACATTTTCAAATACATCATTATCGGTAAGTGAGCAGTGATTTTCAGGGAGCCTTTTAATGAGCAGTTCACATTGATATATGTATCCCACTTCTATGTTTTGTATGCTGGATACTAACACCGTACATTGAGTGGGTCCAACATGTTTTAATATGTCCATTATAGTCTCTTTATTTTTATAAAATATTTTGCTTTGATTATAAATAAAGCACCACATGTCAAGAGATGTTTCTGCATGACTGCCTTCATCTCCTGAGAGACAGTAATACTGGACAGACACATATGTATAAGTCCACACTGTTTTTTAAAAATGATTTAATTTAAACTGCCTGATATTCAAAATGAATCACTAGTATCTAAATGCCATGAGTAATTGCGCTAATCTGTGCCTCTTATTAATGAATAGGTTACCATGCACTGCAAATGTGTGAATATTTTTTCCCTTATTAGAATGATGTCCCACTTTAGCTGACATGTTTGTTAACGTGAACACATAACTGCTTTTACTTCTACATACATTTACAGACAGACAAATGCTTAAACAAACAACCTCGGCTCTGGGCTATTTACCGTCCTCTCATGTGAAATCTAAAACACCCTGGCTCAAAGCTCACCTTAAGAGGTGTGGATATGAGTCTTGAAGCGCAGCCTGTGGCTTGCTACCTCACTTTTTGCTTATTCTTTTCTTTCCTTCGCTATTTAGTTTTGAAAAGGAAAGTGTTACAGTCTTGTGATCCTACTATACGCCATTTTCTAAGACACTTTTGATGTTTCCAGCAAGTGCCCTAACTTTGAGGCTTGTTGGTGTTTTTATCTTCTTTTTATTTATTTTTTCGCAGATGAAAGCTTTAATAGTCATTCTTAAAATATTGGCACACCTTAAATAACAATGTATATATTGTAAAATGTATTTATTTTGTCAACATCACACACCCAACCGCATTTCATTGTCAAACCACATTATATTATATTGAAGTCTTCTCTGTCCCATCTTGCTCCACACACTGCAGGCTAGAATAGAGAATTGTTCTTTTTCGGCTATTGAGTTTCTCTGTTCCTCCCTCTCTCTCCACAGGGGACATGGGGGTAGGGAAGTCATGTTTGCTCCACCAGTTCACGGAAAAGAAATGTAAGTGCTGCCTTGATTTTGACTCCTCTCTGTGTGTACTTGTGTCTCAGTGTATGTAAGGTTGCCAGGTTCAACTGGAGTGCCTAAAACGCTTTAGATTTCTTTCTGCGCGAGCGGAAGTCAGTGGCATAGAAGTAGAGCGTGAGCTCAACAGTGAGAGACTCTTCTTCTGTGTGTGTGAGTCAGCTGCAGCCTCCCATTACCATTCAGCTCTGTTTTGTTCAGCGCTACTATTAACGAGCCAGATGCCGTGTTTCTCATTCACAAGCCACCATCACATCCTGCGCACACACATGCACACACACACACACACACGCTCACTTTCTGATGGGCTGATTTAGAAAAGATTTTTAAGTATCAGTTCAAAAGAAATGGACCGCTTTCTGGGTGTTGATACGTTCATTTTACAACAGAGTATGATGACTCTAAATACTGTTTAATTATTGAGGCACCTGCTGCTGACTAACATTGGAGGTGTGTGACAAAATGTACATTGCAACAATATCATTGAAAGCGAACTCACACTTCCCGTCACACTTTTGAGAGAGTTGGTGATTATGAGAGGACAATTGGTGGTTAATGTCACTAAAATGATTTAAATTGACTCCTCTCTCGCTTTCCACAGTCATGGCGGACTGCCCCCATACGATTGGCGTCGAGTTTGGTACAAGGATAATTGAGGTGAGCGGCCAGAAGATCAAGCTGCAGATTTGGGACACAGCGGGGCAAGAGCGCTTCAGGGCCGTCACCCGCTCCTACTACCGTGGAGCTGCAGGCGCGCTCATGGTCTACGACATCACCAGGTACAGGATGCTTCTTATGTGTGAAGGTGCAACTTTTACATGCTCTCACCTTTTGCGCCGAAGCGTAAGAAGAAGGTTAATGGGGGGGAAAGAGCATCTGATAAGTGCTCATTTCACCCCTGCAGACTCCCTCCTGAACAAACATGAACAATTTGTCTTCCAGCATGTGTCTGACCCTTTTTCCTAAAGTGTGAGATGGTATCAAGGGTGTGCCAAATAAACACAGTTCTACATGTGGAATTTCTTACCACACCCAACTCCAGTAGCGGCCCTTAGGGTCCCATAAAAAGTACTTATGTGGAAGAAATATGAATTGTTTACATAAGTGTTAATGTGACCACCCTTCAGCTTCTGCTGGGCTAATTGACACAAATTGGAGAAAAAGAGGAGTAAATGGTCCCGTTAAGAGGGTCCAGTGTGTCAGTGACGTGAACAACATATATTTCGGTGCAATAGCTTGCGAAAGCATTTGCTCATCGCTGCTGGATCAAACAGGACTGCGTATGCTTCTCCTGTTTAGAAATTCATAAATAAAAATAGGTAACCACTGTCTGTAACAACGTTGTCCTGCTCTCACTGTTGCACCACCGTCATCCTGATGATGTTGCAGCTGCACACTGTCCTGATGCATCCTAAGAGGGGGCAACGTTGAGTATTTGCACGTCGTCATAGTAACCACTGTCCCTTTGTTGATGTCATGCAGGAGAAGCACGTACAACCATCTCAGCAGCTGGCTGACTGACGCCAGAAACCTCACCAACCCCAACACTGTAAGTACACAGAAAAAACATCTTTTCCCACTGTAATGATTCTGTTTGTCGTTTGCTCTTCATCTGTATATCCCTGCCCTTTTTATATTTAATTTTACTGTGTAGTTTTCTCTCCTTCATGTTTATTATAAGCAAATCCCTGATGCTTAATTTCTTTTAGTTTCCCCTGTGTTCTTCTCCCTCTCCCCTTCCTTGGGCCAGTCAAAGACACAGTCTTGTCCATTTCTTAAATTGGATTTCTCAGTAAATATGATTAGCTGTGAAACAAACTGCTCTTATTTACTGAGCTTTGTTCCCTCAAAGAAATGCGTTCCTGTAATGTTCCACTTTCACTCCAGGTTTTTATCATCAAGTGAAAAATGTTTTCCTGCTTTATAAACACTGAGGTTTATTCAAATCTAGCTATTATCATCCACATGTGTCTTGTTCTTTTGCTAACTTTAAGGTTAAATTTGACCACAACGTAAACCTTACTGTGTTTGTATGAATATTAATTGAAAGATTGTCTGTTTTGTTCTTTCTGTCGCATCTTGACTATAAAACAAAGTGGTAGAAGAATTTCCTGGAAGCCCTTGAACCTAAGCTGTTGTCCACTGAAGTATCTTGGTTCGTCCATACGGTGGCAGTGTTGTAGTCTAGTCATGATGTTGGGATACAAGTGTAAACATGTGTTCCTGCTTCAAGTGAGTTTATTGGCCGCTGATGTTTGAGAAGTGAACACATAATGAACACATTATGTTTTCACTTGACAGACACCAGTCGTCATCTGAATGAAAACAACAGTTGTGTAAGACTTCTTGGAATTTAGCAAGAGCTTCTAAAAAAAATCAACAGTTGATTTTCCCAATAACACCAATAATTCAAAAAGATTTTAATTCAACATTTTCAGCATGAAATCAACAATACTATTTGTGCCTTTGACTCTCTTCTATGCAGTGGATGTAAGGCACTTTTCTCATCTACATTTTTTTTCTTAACTCACTGCCATAGCACAGTGAGTACCATTGTTAACAATTCTGGAATAAAGCAGAATAAATAGTTGAAAAAAAAAAAGAATGGTTTACGCTTCACTTGCAGTTGTGGGAGTCTTAAGAGAGTTTGTCACGGCTACAACAGAGAAGCTCATTTCATCACAGTTGCCAGGGCCACAGCCAGGTGCGCTCATGTGTCACTTCCTCAGTGTGGAGTTGTTTGTTAGGACGTTGATGGAAAGATGTACTGTCAACAGTCTGCTATACTGCCTCTGGCATTCTTAGCTCTTTGAAGCTTGAAAAGAAAAAGCCGATACTGTCACACGGATTGTCTCACCTTTCCAGTTTCTGTATTTCCAGGTGATCATTCTCATAGGAAACAAAGCAGATCTGGAGGCCCAGAGGGATGTCACGTATGAGGAAGCAAAGCAGTTTGCTGAAGAGAACGGTGAGTCACATACAGAGCAGCGCGTGTTTGAAAGACAGGAAAGAGGGTTTTAAGTGGAGGAAACGTTTACCTTTAGTTTTACTGTGCTGTCTCTCTTCAGCTCTTTAAGGCAGTAATTAATCAGAGCCTCGGGCATCTTCAAGACTGATGGATATAGTTACTTTATTAATCCCGCAAGGGGAATTTGCATATATACAAGTGACCATTTCATCAAAATTTATAATCGCAACAAAATGGCCAAATATTTAAAATTAAATTGAGATTCAGCCCTTGTACTCTTTTCAGACTGTTTATAATAGACGACCTCATGGTTGACTTCAAGAGAAGTGAGGTTTCTATCTGTATTGCTGAGACAGAAGCTAGGAGGAGTTTACTTGAGGAAAGCAGAGATATTAATTGAAAGTATTTGAGGTATGTGAGCTTGTAACAATGTTTTATTGACTCTGTCATTGCATCTGTTTTATGTTCTTCAGGTCTGTTGTTTCTGGAAGCCAGTGCAAAAACGTAAGTCTGCAGAGCTTCATTTCAGTGAAAGCAGAACATGAAATATCCCTCTGCTTACATTCTTACTCCCAATTGCCTCTTTCCTCACTTCACTCATTTGTGTTTATGCTCTGTGTTCAGGGGTGAAAACGTTGAGGACGCCTTCCTGGAAGCTGCGAAGAAGATCTACCAGAACATCCAAGATGGCAGCCTGGACCTGAACGCCGCCGAGTCAGGGGTCCAGCACAAGCCCTCGGCCCCGCAGGGCGGTCGGCTAACCAGCGAACCACAGCCCCAGAGGGAAGGCTGCGGATGCTAATGACCAAGCAACGCCCCTTCATCCTCCCTTCCTCCCTCCGTCTGTCCTGCCCGCCCTCCCTCAACCATCCCCCCTTCATCCATTCCTCCACCTCCGTACGTCCATCCACCCTCCTCCCTCACTGCACCAGGAGCTGCATGAGAGCAGGGCTGCGGAGGGAAGGAACGGGGGATGGATATCGACTTGGGCCAGACTGAGCTGGACTGTGTGGACTACATCTCCTCCTCCTCCTCTTCCTCTCTGCCTATCTGTCTTACTCCCCCTCCTCTCTAAATTCTGTCAGCGTGTTGTCGTCCCATAATGCTCCTCTTTCGCTTCCCTCCACTCCTCTTGCACCATTCAGTCTAGTTTCCCCCCCCAGTCATAGTATCATAGATGCCACCACACATTACACGGGTTACTGACACTATAGATAGATGTAACATTCATGCGATAATGATAAACCGAGACTGATTTTTTTAATGTTTGGTTTTATAGCTCTATATGACATGTAAACATTGCATTAAATTTCATCCACCACTGATCAGTTGTATGTGAATAACTCCTGGTTTACCAATCCAGCAGTTTATGCTCTCCTGCAGTTAATGCAGGATTGGACAGTGAAGGCAGTGGAGTAGTGCGTCATGCAGCCACACAGGTAGAGGCTCTTTACTGTGTGTCAAAAGAATGTGTAGCCCAGTGAGCTCTTTCAGCAGGATTCAAACCCGCTTGTGGCTTTTAATTTTGTTTCTGCTGCTTGACACGAAGAGTTCCTTTGCCAGATGTGGCGATGACGTTCTCAGGAGAAGACGGGAATTGTCGACAAATTCAATGAATTCCTCAGTCTCTCTGAGATAGCTGGAAGGAATATTGGGTGCTGCCTAGCGAGTCTGTGTGTTAAAAAGTTGGATGAGTTTTATTAGACAAAAAAAAACTGGCTTTTCTGTTTTTGGTGTAAAGATTCATTCACATCAGTTTCTTTGCACCAGCTGTCCCCCTCATAGCCCATCTGACCCCTTATAACTTCCCCCGCAGGTCATATCAACAAAGTTTGTCTTTACCAGCATTTTCTTTGTCATGGTTTGTTGCCTTATAATTCATGTTATTACTCTTTAATCTGTATTGTATTGCTGCACTTCCTCTTCACCCTGCTATTGGACTCACCCCAAATAAATCCACTCTTAGTCATGATTGCATTTTACTAAATAATGTAAAAATGCAGGTGGTGGCTTACATGTTTGAAATATCTCAAAGGTATCAGCAGCATGGTCTTTAAACTGTCAACACTCCTTTATTTCAAGTGCTGCACTGAAGAGCTGATCTGTTGTTCCTCTGACTTGTATAATACAACACCAAGCAGCATGCCCCTCCCCCCTCCCCAATACAGTGAAATTGTCAAAATCCAGTTGTTTTTTTGTTTTCAAATACAATTTTTCTGTACGATAGTGATTCCCTGATTGGACAGCTGTATATATTGCTTCTTAACTATTGGTGATGACCTCGCTACTTTCCAATTAAAGAAATTATTTGCCGGCTTTGCCAAGATCTGTACAGTTGACGTGCTAGTGGGTTGCCTGTAATTCATGCTTGGGAAATTCTGTAACATAGTTTCTATTAAATGTATGTAAAGGATAGACACCCCCTAACTACCCTGTCTGCACACTACTGAACTTGTCAATTGGTTGAGGGGAGAGGAAGTGGATTGATATGATGTGCAAACTAGTATTTATGTCTGCAAACTCTTGATTCCCCTCATTACTGTATGGAGTGGAGAATGGGGCACTTTTGTTTGTTCTGTTTTTCTTTTTCCACCCCATCATTGCTCCTCCACATGGGAGGGGCCTGCATCGCTGTCTTAACTTTTGGGGAGTGGGGATTGGTTTGTTATTGTGGGAAGTTGGTGGGCTGGGTTTGACTTTTTCCTTTGCCCCACCTCTTTTGCAGTCTGAGTGACCACTTCCTGCTTTTGTCTGTCCACAAGTACAAAAAAAAGTACATATGTATAAATTTTTAAGGAGCTGTGCTAACATTTAAATGCGTTCTTGAGTGTATATGATTTTAAAATGTTGACATTTTGATTTTAATGACAAAATACTCTAGACAGAAAAAAATAAATTATACATAACCTGTTGCTGTCTGTTATTGCTTTTGCAGAAACAAGGAGACTGATGCATTTCAAGTAGCACAACTGCTTGTTATTTTATTGCAACAAAAATTGCACCAAGGCAAGAGAGAAACAAATAGGAAAACATATTTACAAAGGAAAGCCAAGTCTGTCTACAAAAAATCGGTGAGGAGGCTTAGACATTAAAGATGAGTAGTGGTATGGTGGTAAAGAAGCAGAATACAAAAATAGAGCCAACACTGACAGTACCATGTTGAAGTCAAGGCAGCTTGCAGTTGACTTGTGTCGTCAGGCATCGCAGTCAGATAGGGCACATGGGGTGAGGCGACTACAGCACGAATACTGAGAACGTCCAAGAGTTACTGAGCATAAAGGACCGTTTGTTTGGCTTCTTTAACTCTATAATGGTCAGCTTCTCACTTATTCATCTTGTAAAACAGCAAGTGACAGATCCATAAACATTTCAGTCCAGTGTTTCCCCCAGGATATATATCTATATAGAGTTTTTTTTTTTTTTTTTTCTGGGGTGGAAAGGCCTCTGAAACAGCATTCAGGCCCCGTAAGCCCTCCATCAACACTAATTCTCTCAGGCTAAGACTCCCTTCAGCGGCCAGAAGAAACACTGTTTCCGTTTGCGATCCCTCTTTACAGATCAAACGGCGTGCTGTTGCAAGGCCGCGCTGCTACTGATGGCTTTTCTGACTGGCATGTATAGAAAGTTGGATCAGTTTAATAAAAATAAGACAAAAAAGGTCCAGTCTAAGGACAACATAAAACAGTCGGATCTGCTAAGTAGCAGATCGTGCACCCTGGTCCCTCTCCAGTACAGACTGGAGACAAAGGTTTTTGGTATGGCAATCACACGTCCAATAAACAGATCAACACGGCTATCTGCACTTGTAATATGGCAAATCTTAAACAGCTCTGCCAAAAGTGTTTAAGGCACTATTTGTTACCAACGGTGAAGGCCACTAGCTCATTCTGCCTCATTTGCTTGCTCCCATTATTATTTTATGGCACATGGTTGCAAATCCTGCAAAAGCATTCACACAGAACAAATCACTGGCACGTTTTTCATCACTCGGCACACAACCAATCACTGACGAAATGGCACAAAGTGATGCAAAATGTTGGGACGTGTTGGGCCGAGGCATCAGGTTATAACACTGTAATTCCAGAAGCTCCCTAATTCTTACAGGTGACAATGGAAACTATGAGATCAGTCGTAGAAGACATCAACTAGTTGAGGTTAAAAGTGTTTTGTATTTGCTCGGCGTCGATGAAACACTCCAACAATGACGGAAACAATTATCACAGGCCTCTTCTACTGGTGTCATCGATAAAGGGGGAAACAACTAGAATACATAAGACATGATCATTTAAAAAATGATTGGTGTAAAGTCATGTTGACAAAGAATTGGCCCCATGCCTCTCATAAAGGCCAAAAGACGCTGTTCGTTCATGGTTAAGGCTTTTTAATATTGCAAACTCTGTCAGACGACGGCGACGGAGAGATTCCATCCACAATAACCACAGGCTTAAGTGTTTCAGAGTGTACTGTCGTGTGAAACCTTCACTCTGCTGCTGCTTTCCCGCAGACATTACCCTCAGAACACAAGCTCGGCATCTGCCTCAGTTCATGCTCTCAGAAAAAAGGGTAGTCTTAGATACAGTTCATGTCAGTTTTATGTCTTGGTAGTTTAAGATTTTATGGCGCTACCTCTGAACAATGTCGCTAATCTCTTTGACAGAGGACAGCAGCTTACTGAAGTCCTGCTGAGCATTGGCGCCCCCTGTGGCGGTGGGGCAAATCTGCAGCTCGCGCAGGCTGTTCTCAAGCTTGTTGATGGCCTCGCGGAAGGCAAACTTGTTCCTCATCTGCTGTATGGAGTCGACGTAGCTCACGCAGTACTTCGACAGGTTCTTGCCGGCCTCCAGCACCGCGCTGTGGCTGCCCGTCTGCTCCGAGTTGCGGCATATGGCAGCGCGGAGCAGCTCGGTGCCTTCCAGCACCATCTTGCGCGTCACAGCAGAGTTCGGGGTGCGCTCGGCAGCCTGCCGGGGAGCGGTCTTGCGGAGGGAGCGCCGGGTGTTCACTAACGGGATGAAAGCGGTGGGTGAGCTCAGATCGCCGGGGGAGGTGAGGGAGGAAGAAAAGCCTCCGAGGCTCTGGCTGGAGAGGGAGGTGGTCACTGAAGTGGAGGAGGTGGAGGTCTTTAACGGTTGAGGTTTGGAGGTGGAGCCCAGGGGCAGCTTCTTGGAGCCCTCACCGAGGGGTGAGCGGGCTTGGTCACTGGCAGTGGTTGTATGGTGGGGCTCTGAGAGCGAGGGGGGGCCCTTAGCTTTGATCTCTGAGGTGGTGGATGAAGGGGAGGGGAGTTCTTGAGTGGGGCTGCGGGAAATCTTGCCCGTTTTGGCATTGGTGGGTGGTGGAGGTGGGGCTGGCTTGGGTTTTTGTAACTTTCCTCTTTCCCTTACAGAAGAAGAGTCCCCAGTGTGCTTGTGTCTGCGGGCCCTGCACTCTTCTCCAGCTGCCCCTAAAGCAGGGAACACATTGGGCTTGAGAAGCTCAGCGTGGAGAGCGCTGGTCTTGGAGTTCTCAAGGCCCGGCAACCCTGGTCTCCTAACCACCTTAGGTGTCAACGCTTGGGGACTGGAACCAGGACTAAGATCAGTGTCTCTGCCTAGGAAGGCAGCGGAAACATCTGATAAGGTGTTCAAACGTGGCGGAGGAGTCAGGGTGCCCTTTCGAGGTGCGTTCTCCCCTTTTTGCTCGCTGGTTCTCTTGCGTGGCAGAGCTGGCTTGCCCCCGAAGGTGCCCGAGTCAAAGTGGCGCTGGCCGAGGTCTCGCGGCAGTGTGACAGACTTCCATTCAGTGCCAGCTGAGCTAATTGGCATGCTGGAGGACCAAAGAAAACGCTTGGAGTTGGACATGGATTCCTCCTCGCTGGGCGGCGTTGTAGCCGCCTTCCCTCCAGGGCCAGGCACTGCAGGAGCGCCCTTCTTCCTGGGAAACAAAGGCCCTGGGTAGGTCGGAGCCCCGTTGGTGATTCCCCCGGCCCCATTATTGTTACTCAGGAACTTTGCGGAGTCGAGGCCATGTGTGATGTCATTAATGGCCAAAGAAGCACCGTTGTTGAAGGTGTCATTGTCTCGAAGATCTGGAGTCACGCCCCTCCTGTCCGGGTGGATGTCCATCTCTCTGAAGGATGAGCTGCGTTTGGGTGGAGCTGGTGCATTCTTTTTCTTTTTCTTTATGAGACTGAGAAAGCCGCTGCCTCGCGTCTTGTCCTTGTCTTTGGGTATCAAGCGATCGTCCTCATTCAGGTTGCTGTCCAGGAGGGGGCGCTCTTTCCTGGGGAGCATGGGTGATGACACAGCGACCTCTGGCTCCAATGGGTCTGAGGAAGAGCCCAAAAGAAACAGGAAATCATCAGTGATGAGGAGTATACCATATGGTTACCAATTATAAAACTAAAATAAGAGAAAATATTTGGAGCTGGATACTTGAAAATGTATTTTACAAGAAGGTGTAGCAACAAGGGCAGGAGGTGCAGTGGGTGTGATTGTGTCTCACCTGGACTATCTCCATCCCGGTTATCCATGTTTTTACGGAGAGTTCTGGTTTTGGTGGGCAGCTCCGGAGCCTTCTGGATGGGACCAAATGTTGCCTTCTTCCCTTTCTTGCCGAGCTCCTTTTCCACCTCTGACAGTAAAGATACAGTTGAGATTTAACCTATCTTTTCACATCTGAATAACTAAGACAATGGAACCATTGCAAGAGGGTATTTGTGTGGATATAACAAAAAGATAACACCCATAAATCAAAGACAGCAGAACTGACCATCCGAGATGCTCGACTCCTGAAACATGGTCTCGAAGGCTTGGTGTGTTTCAG
Organism: Clinocottus analis; assembly: GCF_023055335.1. Taxonomy (NCBI): domain Eukaryota; kingdom Metazoa; phylum Chordata; class Actinopteri; order Perciformes; family Cottidae; genus Clinocottus; species Clinocottus analis. The sequence continues at coordinate 2,740,796 of NW_027175854.1, forward strand.
CAAAAGATGGACGTTCTGAGGGGTTCCACCTCCAACCTGACAGGAAGACAAAAAAATAAGTATGGTATAAAAAAAAGTGGAACCCAGAGTGCCTCTAATGATATTCTGGATGGATCAGTTGTGCCACTCACAGTCCCTCATGAGCTCGTAGACCTTCTCGGGGCAGCCCTCTGGTCGGTCCATGCGGTAGTCTTTCTCCAGCAGCTCGTACACTTGGGACAGGTCAATGCCGGGGTAGGGAGACATGCCGTAGGTGGCGATCTCCCACAGCAGCACACCAAATGCTGGAGACGTAGGCACAAGACAGCTAGTTGTGCTATTTATACAACAATCAACAACAGAAACATGTCGAGAGCTAAATGACTGGCATGGAAAGTCATGGGAACATGTGACACATTATAATGAGTCTAATTGTTTCCCCTTGTTGGAATAGGAACCTGGAGAATAAAATTAGATATAAAAGCAGGGACATTGAGAATATATTTAAGCATTTAGCGATGAGATCCAAATTACCCCAGACATCCGATTTAATAGAGAACTTGTTGTAGGCCAGACTCTCTGGAGCGGTCCACTTGATGGGGAACTTGGCCCCAGCATGAGCCGTGTAGGTGTCTCCTGTCATTAGCCGACTCAGACCGAAGTCTGCAACCTTTACCAGGTGGTTCTCCCCGACCAGACAGTTACGGGCAGCCAAGTCCCTACAGGAGACAATGAAGAGGAGAATGAGTTATGAACAGGAGGCTATGATGGAATACTGACTTTATGAAACCAGTAACAGTAAACTGCTCCAAAAAATGCATAAGCCGACTAAGAAAAAAACAAAGAGAAAGTAAGGAAGAAATATCAATAGTATGTCTTGTTATAACATCCACTGTAGTGTTGAATTTCAAAATTTTTGGCTTTTGTGTGGCTCAGAGTCACAAGTTGAGTCTTGTCAGGATTAAAAATTAAAATGCAGTTTGGCAAATACAAAAGATATAAATCATGTCATTGGTGCAAGGAACCTTGTTAAACGTGCCAGAACACACGAGTGATCTAACAACATGGACTTGACTGTTGCAAGAACGGGAGGTCTCTACACCCACCTGTGGATGAAGTTTTTTTTCTCCAGGTACTCCATAGCAGAGGAGATCTGCGTGGCCATGTGCAGCAGCACCACTGCATTGACCTCCTCCCTGTTGCACTCCCTCAGGTAGTCTAGTAGGTTCCCATGGGTCATGAACTCTGTGATGATGTAGAACGGCGGTTCCCGTGTGCACACACCTACCAGGGAAACAAGTTTGCAACACAAAAACACATCAATCTTCACTGTGTTACATTCATTGGCTGTTCTGCTGAACAAGATTTAAAAATATACTGCTGCACTGAACTATAAACTATTTAACCTGAAAACTTGAGTACGTCTGCAAAAGACCCGGGTTAATCGTTATTCTGAGCCTAAAAAAAGATCCTCTATTCAAACGCAGGTTATATGATATAGATACAAGGCCTCTTTCGAAAAACGTTAACATACCTAACAGTTGTACCAGGTTGGGGTGTTTGATCTCTTTCATGACAGCAGCCTCCTTAAGAAACTCCTCCACCTCCATTGTATCCTCCTGGACAGTTATTGGCAAAAAAAAAGTGAGCAAAACCATAGACTGGTTGCAGTTGCATCCATACAACACCAGGTGGTAGCATTATTGAGCCAAATTACAGATTAATAGCTGACAAAGTGTTAAAATGTGACAATAGTAGTTGTCAAAATATTCCGACTGGACTAGACGGATGCTGACATACGTCCTTTCCTCAAAATATCAAATGAGCTTATAAATCCAATTATCTCTTGCTCTTACCTTAAGTGTCTTGACAGCTACAGTGAGGTTGTACTTCTTCCAAACGCCCTCGTACACCTCCCCATACTGGCCCCCTCCCAGCTTGTGCTTCATGGTAATGTCAGTGCGCTCCATCTCCCACTTGTCGTAGTTGGGAGAAACTCCGTAGATGGTGGGCTTGTTGCGCTTCGGCGCCGGGTAGTGCAGCGTGGTGATGAGGCCGTCGGACACGGTGGAGTGGTGGTGCACCAGCTCCGCCAGTGTGTTGAAGCGGCTTTCCGATGAGACGTACAGCTGAAGGAGAAAGAGATTCTACATTTGAGTAGATGTACACGAGAGGTCAGTTTAGTTCAGGACATCGACAGACTTCTTAGCAACTAACTGTGATGAGACTTATTCCTAAACCAAATATCTGCCATAGTTTGAGATTTTATGGTTCATACGAGATCAATTATTTTCAATTGAGTAATAAAATACTGAACTTATATAGGTCAAAGAACTGTTGAAACAATTCAATACAGCAGTTACTATTTTAAATATCCAAATGTTTTCATTAGATGATAACTACTTGTGTAAAAATGGATTTAAAAAGGAGCGCTCATAAGACCATGTAACGTCTGGAAACAATAAGAGAATTTAGAGAAATGCATAGGACAAAGAATAACTGGCAAAGTGCCAGTTATACTAGATGAAATAATCCTTTAAGTCTTGACAAAACAACAAACATTGTCTTCATAAAGAACGGTCTTTGCTCATTCAAAACTCACATTACTCAGGAAGCTGGTGGAGGGAAGGATATTGGTCAGGGCTCGGTGGACACAGCCTTTTCCATTGTCCAAGTCTTACATAACCCTAAAAATGATTTGCTCTACAATCTGCACTGTGCATTTCTTTACTTGTGAACAGGCTCTTTGAGCGAGCTGAAGGCATGTGGAGGAAAAATGGAAAAAGAGCTGTAAAAAGACCGTAGAGATCTGAAGAGCTCAGTTGGCTTCTTTACTGCCTTAAACCTTGACCATTTACTAAATTAAGGGGGGAAAAATCAGTTTGGCTACCACATAAACCAGAGGTATTTAGAGCAGTATTAATCACAGAGTCAGTGTGAAACAAAGCTGCAGCTCGGGGGAGTACTGAGGTAATCTCCAATTATTGGAGAAGTCGATCATACCAGACTTTGAGTTGTAGCTCAGAGGGAGGATGGAAAACAATATGAGATGGGGAACTGAGTTTTTGTGTGCGCGTGCATATGTGCGTGTTCGTGCATACTTGGCTTCATCTGCCTGCGCTAATGCATGTCTTAGCATGGGCGTCAGTGTCTGGCTGGCCTTGCGTCTGCTGGCCGTGAGCAGCACAGTGGTGGTTAGAGGCATTCTTGTCATAGCTGGCGTTCCTCAAGCTAGGTCACCTCTCTGCATCACAGACGAGACGGTGACACGGCCAGAATGGCAGCAGCTTATCAATCAACATAGCAATTTGGGAGCATCCAACAGAAGAAATTCTGTTGGTCATGGTAGGAAAAGTTCAGGCCATATTAGTCCATCAGGCGAGGGTACCCTGCACCTTATTTGAAAAGAGCTAACGATAACCGTGAGCGCCAACCTGACTTCTTCACCTTTATGAGATTTGTGGGATTCAATCATGTTCATTTCTCAAAATGTTGCACTAACTGAAAAGCTGTCCCCTTGATTACAGCACCCGACGACCATCTTTACTTTACTGCATTGATGCAGCAGATATAGCACAATGTGGTAAGTCCTGTCATGTGCAGTGAGTTAACAAGTAACAAACCACATCTAAAAATCAATATGTGTTGGGTTACTTACACAAAAGGCAAACATTTCAGGTGCTCCTACACAGTAATCACACCTTTATCATCAAGTAGACCGAAGTTAATCTTGGTGTGTGCGTGTATGCGTTTGTGTTTCCTGATGCCTACCTTCCCGTCAGACGCAGTGTTAATCCTGTAATGGTAGACTCTCCCCTCGTACCGCAGAGAAATGGACCTCTGGCCGGGGCTGCTCTCACTCTCCCGGACCAGAAAGCTTCCGTTGATGCCCGAGCTGAGCAGGTACTCTGCAGCGTTGCGCGACACAGGTCCATGGTACCAGCTGTGCTTCTCCAGGCTGTTGACAGGGGTGATGTAGTTGGATGGCACCCAACCCTGGCCATTCTTGGTCTGTGCCTCGCACCACTCGCCATTGTGGTTGTAGCCCAGCACACGTAGCTTCTCTCCTGGTCAACATGTGAGATTACATTTTTTTTTTAATGATTATCCAGGAAGTGACTTGTTGACTTCATACTTGAATGGTTACAACTCACTCCTGTGATCTCACAGAGAATTTTTATGAGTTGTGAATCTTCCGTGTTCTTTGAATCAAGAACATATACACCGCACTAGAACTGAGCTCTGCATGTTTTCAGCCAGACATGCAGGAAATCACTGTATCTAATGTCATGTTTCCCTCAGATCTTTTCCACAAGTCATTTAGTGACTATAACTAAAAAAAAAATGCACATCTCTACATTAATTTAGATGCTATAGAACAAAAACATTTTATTTATGTGGCACATATTCACATAAAGTAAAATGAACCCTTTTTGAGCAATGGCTCATATTAGAATAAGGTGGAAAGTGTCGTTGAACATGACATTTTCTTGTTTATTCCGGTGCATATGTTCTCTCCTTCCTTCCTCCGTTTGTCCGTGCGATCCATCTGTTGAATTGTTTTATTGTCGGTTCAGAAGAAAAATAACATGTGTGAGACCATCGCCAGGAAGTGAGAGTCAGACAGGGATGAAGACAGCGAGGGAAAGAGACAGGAAGCAAATAAGTAGATCCCCAGTAAGATTCAGAACCTTATTGAGGCGTTCTCATCATTGTTTATGTAACTTCCAACATACACCAATTGTGACAGTTGGAAAAATGTAAGAGGTAATTGTGATTTCCGATATATTGATTCAACTATACCAGTTACAGCAATATCAAAGAGTGTGAAGCCTTCCTATTTGAGCACAAACTGCTCTATATAAACTAACCTTTAGTAATGCTGAGTGTGTTGTCGCCACTTGCCACAAAATCATAGAGTGCGACAAACAGGTTGGGGTCATTCTCGCTGGGTCCGGCCAACAGGTTCTCTTTGGAGTTCCAGCGGGCCGCTTCTGTCAGACCCTGACTCTCAAAGTCTGGTCTCTGGAGAGCTTCTGAAAAAACAAAGGAGAACACATGCAGTTAGTTAAAAATGTGAGCGTAAACATCAAACAATGCAATGCAGAGGGGAGATCTGTAGGCGTGTTTGGTATGCAGAAACACGGAGAGGCGGTTTTCCCATACAGCTTTACACTTGCAGGATGATTCAGCAAAACAATGTCAACTGGTGCCTGACCATGTGGCATTTAAATTCCTCTATATATATATATATGTATATTCTTTAAATGGACCTTGCTCCAACAAGCAGGTCATCAGCTGTGATCCCAACATGGGATTAGAGTAATAGACCCGATCACGTGACTCTCTGTTCATGCTGTCTTTTTAACTTTTCATTTCCTGGATTATCTCTGCTTTGTTTTCATTTGCTTGAATACCAAGACAACTACCACTCATCAGACCGTGAGAATGTATCTTGGTGTGAACCTTCACTGTAACGCGGATGTGCTTGCACTCATAGGTAATGAGCCTGGGTTCAAGGACTTTTAGCTATGTTACTTACAGAATTGGAGCTTACTTGAATTGGAGCAAATTTAGAGCAGTAAAGCTAACGTCTAAAATGTGGAAAATGGAAAGAACAGAAGAAACTTGTGAAATGAGAGAAAACAGAAAAGTGAAGCAAAGAGACATTTTATAACCGCTGTTTGGCGTAAACGTGAGCTTTATTGTGTGGCTTGCTCAGCTGTTGTCACACATGTTTTAGAGGCATCTTATATTTCATGCCCCCAGCTCACAACACCCACATCCTTCCAACAGAGACAACAGGCTGCAGCTGCACTAGGTTTTCACCTTCCATTGAGGATTTCACACTGTGGAAAATACGAGGCGTGAGATATATTTTAAATCACTTTGTAAGAAATAGCACATAGTAGACAGGGCCATTAGGAAATCAGCCAAACCCTCAAAAAGAGATGAAATTAAACTTAAGCCTCCAATTCTTCACAATCACAGTATGACTGGAAAATTGGATTGTGTTATTTACGATTCAAGCTTTTCATCGTAGGGTGAAAAGCACTGGAGAAAAACCCCGTCGTAGAATGCAGCATATTATGACTTGCTCACCACTTTTATTGCATAAGTGGATTTTAGTTGAAAAGGGAAAAAAAGACCAATATGCATTGTGTTTCCGCAAAAAACAAGGAGATCATTAGAAAGAAGGCCATGTTCTGCCTGATCTGAAAGAGCCATGTGTCAAAACAGCCTAAACTCATCCAAAAGACCAGATACACACACCACAACTGTAATTTAGTCACAATTTAAGGATTATTACCTTGGCATGGGTATAAGGACAATGAGTTTGAAGCAATCAAGGCCCAGCTAAATATGGAGGAAACATAGCAGCGGCTGAATAAAGAGTCACATGTGTCCTCTGTGGATGCTTTGGACAGCGCACATACGGGTACACTCAGGGCAAGGCTATATTTGTAGAACTTTCATTAACAAGATGACTTAAGTTAAGGTTAAATCAATAACAACTAGTGAATAACTAGTGCCCACATTTAACTTAATAAAATGCAGTGCCAAACAGAAATAGATGAAATACTGAGATTTGGAGCAGATCTCAAGTTTTGGGGAAGTTTGATCGAGATATGTGGTGCATGAAAACTGAATTCTGCTTGTCCATATTTAGTTTTGACAGGTAGCAGACCTGTTCCAGACAATCTGAGAGGTCTGGATGGTTCATAATGGTGCAGCAGATCAGAAATCATTTTGGCCCTCAACCATTCAGTACTTTACAAACCAACCCCAGAATTTGATCTGAGGAGTCTCTTCTGGTCTTGATGCTCCTGGATGAATAAATACACTTGCATAGTTCTTTACACAAATACCACACAGTTATTTATTTCTGCGCTCTATAAGTTGTCAAAATGGATGTTAAAAATCTCTAAATAGAACCACAGTCAAACTCAATGATAGAGAGCAGGCAAACTTAAGCAGCAGCAGGACTCGACTGAAGAATCAAATTTGCTAACTCATTGAGAATGGCTGCCGAGACGAGCCAAGTCCAAAACAAAATCATAAAACCAGATTGTGATTGATAATGAAAGCATTATTCGGCCAATACATATTCTGCCAAAGACCTAATGTTTAATCACTATCAATTCTGTTCGGTACATGAAGTCCAGGGGATGAGTGTGCTTCTGAGAGAGGGTGTGCACCCAAAGTGTGTTCATGTGATCGTGTCCAACAGAGCTGAAAGGGCCTTGGAATCGCAGTTGGCAAAGATATGAGTTTGGGAGTTCCTCAAAGCAAGAAATAAACAAAGAATTTGTAGCATGCAAGACTATTAACCCTACAGAAGTAAAACAGAACATATGTGGCCCAAAGCCAGTCACATGACATTGTTGACAACTGACAGTTATGTGTGTTTGGAGGCTCATGAATGACTTTCACACAGCTTCATCTGCAAAGTTGGACCCACCAGCCTGAGCACACTTCGACAATCACGGCCAAATAGGGTGCTACTTTTCAGTCACAAACCTGCCATTTTGTCCGTGAGAACACAACAAATTGGATTTCATCTGTACCATACCGTCAAGCTTAGACTCTCATATTTAGGGGAGTTCTAATGCTAAAAAGAGCGTGTTGCATTTGGAGCAATAATCATGGGTGTTTACCTGAGGGGGCAGAGATATTGGTGAAAATGTGCCACGTGGAAGAATTAAGTCATTTTAATTAAGAAAAGTTTAGCAATTGTGAAACTGTGCAAAAGATGCAGTTCAGACACATTTTCTAATAAACAGCAAAACAATGATTTTCATTTCAGTTAATCCCTTGGTTACACAAACAAGTGTGGCTGGTTCCCAATGAATATTGTAGATTAATCATATTGTTGTCTGTATTTTTTTTTTTAAAGTGAAAAACACAGATGCATTTTGTGAGATGTAGGCTCAAAGTGAGGCCAGAGATCATGCAAGATAGAAATAGAGCGAGGCAAGATGCAGACCTGAGAGCCAGCAGGACATACCATATGTCCAGAGTTTGGCCTGGTCATAAAGTGTGTGGGCAGCGGATTTGAGCAGCCCATGCCACACATGTCCACTTTACAGGCCACAAATACCACAGCTCTTAGCGAGAGGGCAACAGTAAACTGGCACATGGACCATGACTACACAAGCTCCAAAGAAAGGAGAAAATAGAAGACATCTGAAATAGGAAAACTACAAAGATGCATAAGAATGCAAAGAATTGTTTAAAAAAATAAATAAAAAAAACACGTCTGGTCCATTTGGTCCCGGTAACTAAGAGTCTTGCTAGTTCAGATTCCAGTCATCCTAAATAAGTTTATTGACACCTTGGCTGGAAAACAAATGAAACAACTTGGCACAATAGAAACTAGCAGCAGTCTGGGTCCAAAACCATGAATTTATTTGTGGTCCTCAGATGGCCCTCATCCCTAACCTACATATTTATGAGTGATGAGAGAGAGGAAAAATTCCTATCTTACGTATTTCTCTCGCATCACCTGTCATCGCCTGAGTGGGAGCTGGTGGAGAACAAGGGGAACGGATTCAGGTCATACACTTGATATAGTTCTCTCCATTGTGGGAGATAGTATGTTAATGACGTGATGTTCAGGCCAGAGCCCAGTGGAGGAGAGCAGGAATACCAGGTGATTAGAAGACAACTAAAAATGGGAAGAACCACTATTATCATAATTTAGATCAATGACAAAATGTCGTAAAATATTAATTCTGCATTTCCCTGCTATTATGCTAATCTTCATTCTAATGATAATATTCAAATTACTTACTACTTTGAGAAGAAGACCAGCCTCCTAGCCCTAATAAAGTAGTTCAGGTCAGAATGTTTAATTTCGGATGGAACATCTCGGCATGAGATTTGCTGTGCCTTGTGCCATATGGTCTGGAAATTAGAGACTCTTTATCACTGTCATCACTTCAGTGGGGAGCGTACCAGGACTATTAACTCTATTAAATCATTTGGTTGCACAATATTTGGCCCACATAAGACTCCACCGAGTCTTCCATTGCCAATCAATTATTTTGTTGATCATGTACAGACTCCATGTGCCCTGGATTTCTTCAAATTGCCTTGTGTATCCTTCATACATCACAGGCAAATCAATTACCTACTTTAACTGTGACCAGAACTGTGTAATTAGAAGTAATGGAAAAGAGGTAATCGCTAGTTTGGAGACTACAAAGAGAGGGTAAAATATATAGATCTACATGATCTAAATCTCTCACAGACCCAATGAACAAGATCCAAGTACTGGGACACAGAAAACTGAAAAGGAGCAGAGACTGAGATTAGATCCCCTCTCCTCATAAACAAGAGTTAAGTGGGACACGACCAGGAGTCAGATTTCCTTGTATTCTCTTCTCCGTCTCTTTTTCCACTTCTTTCCTCTTCAGCTAGCCAGTGTGTCTGGCTTCCCTCACCCTCCCCTGTGCTCACTCTCAGCTTTCCCCTCCCCATTCTTGTGTTTCCACACAACTGTGTTGCACTGTGATACTTCATCTTTTATCGTTCCCACTGTCTCCAAAATGCCTGTTTTTTTGTTTGTGACATCTGTAGTTTAAGTTTGTGTTTGTATTTCTCCAAAGTGTACTTTAAAAATCAGACGGGATCACAGCCATCAAAAGTATTCTTACCTTCCAAGTAACAGCTGGAGGAGGACGAGAGGCCTTTCTTAGATTTACACCCCACCAATTTCAGGCATATCTCCAACATTTTCATTTGCTTTCTTTCCCTTCCCGCTTGAAAATGTTGTTGCTTGTTCAAATCAGGACGTCCCTTGAACGTTTCCCCTCTACATGTGTCCAACAAGAGAAAAGTTTGAACACAAGAAAAAAAAACTAACAAAAAAGGGAGAAACGACAACAAGCCAAAATAGGTTTTGAAATATACTGTTTTTCCTTTTCCTCAGTCCTTTCAGCTGCTGTAAATCCTCTTTTCCCCCTTACTCCTTTTCAAAACAGAAAAAAGTTCGTTGTCCGGCAAAGTCTATCAACTTTCTCTTCTGAGCGTCTCCATGTTTTTTCCTCCCCCTTTACTCTTAGGGTTTTGGTTAACTCCAAGTCCGTTAGATACAACAACGATCCAAAAGCGGAGGTTTGTTCCAAAAGCTTGCTCGACCTGTAGATGTGTCAGTTGAGTGGGCAGTAGGGCAGTCTGAACGGTGCCATTCCTCTCTCCCGTCCTGTGCGAGTGTGTATCTGAGGCACAGGGACTACTCGTGCTATAGCTGCCAACAAAGGGCCTCTTTCAGGCTCAGCCTGCTGCACTCAATGACATCAGCTGAGCCCTCCCACCTCTAGCAGCAAACACACAATGAGAGGGAGAGACCGCTACCAAATACACAAGCACTCACCAAGAAGAGAACAAACACCATCACCCAAAATGCATAAACATAAGAGACAAAAGCTTTGATTGAAGTTTAGATTCAGTATAGACCTTAAATAGGTCTTTCTTCCTTCTGTTGAAGTCATGAGATGATTACAAGAAGCTCCTCCTCCAACTTTTTAACCCCCCTTCCCCCTTCTCACTGTCTTTCTGCCGCTCTCTCTTCTTTTTCACCTCTCTAACATGTTTACCGGTTGAGGAATCAGTTCTGAGAACAGGACGAGGTAGTTAAAGACAAAGCTAAAGCTCTCTATGAAGAGCAGCTGACAGATGAGAGTAGAACCTTCAGCATGCTACTTTGAACTTCACACAACAAAGTTAGCAACCTATTCAAATTGATCAAATTGAGGACATTTATCTTTCGATCTTAAGAGAAACATGTCTGACCATGTGATTTTAGACAGAAGCATTGGTTACGCCATATCTGGAAGGGGTCGTTAGCAGAAACAAGCTGTCTTGCAACAACTTGAAAAAAAAGAAATATCTTTCTTTTCTCAGATTTAGTCATATTTCAAAACAAAATCCATCGAAAAAGGTTGAAAAGATAAACAGCTGTTAGAAATGCATCAAGAAATGTCAATGGCCTCTGTCAATAAAAGCATCATTTTGACTTCTGTGGCTTCTTTACGCTTCTCCTAATGGTTGATTCTTATTCCATCTCAACAAAGCAACCATCTGAACACAATCAAGGTGACATGCACATATTGTTCTCTTCATACTTGCGCTTCACATTAAGGTCCCTTTCTCTTTCGCTATAGCTAGCCACAGCCTATATCCCTCCTGCTCAACTTGCCATCTGAAGAGGGTGAAGACTGTCGATAACATCCATACAATTTAATGCAATTAAAAACAAATGCTGCATTTGTTAAACACATGCTATTATTGTCAGATAGATTAATGAACTTTTTAAACGTTTTTGAGGCACACTATTTTATTGCAGGAAATTGTTTTGTGTTTCTGTTATTTTGTCCACTTAAGTTATGTGCTAAAGATTATAATTGAAACCACAAATAAAAAAAACATAAGAATGGCTTTAATTTACGGACTGTCTGGCAAATATTTTTCATTAAAATGACAAACATCACTTCAGAGATAAGGAACCCAGCTTGATGATGACACAATAACACATAGCACGAGCGACACACTAGTGGCTGGAATTTCCAATGAGGGCGCAAAAGCTGACGAAAAATATACAAGACCGGTACAATGGCTTTACACTTTTTGTTTCCATCATAAAAACATAACGCAAAAGCAGTGACATCTCAGTCTTTATGTCTGTAGCTGCCTGAAAGAAACGTTATGTCAAACAGCAGGCCTCTTTTGCAAATATTGTTGAAGACTTGGCAAGTGGTATAAAGAGAGAAAAAGAGAACAATAAACAGATGTTTCTGACGACACAACTGATTCATGTGCAACATATCAGACAATGAGAAATATGATAATAGAGGAAAAAAACTGAACAAAGATATGGTCATGTCTGTCTGAACGATGGACTATTCCCACAGGATGCAGTCAAGTATTGCTTACATTTATAAGCACATTTGCTAATGGCTGGGAATGCATCATCAAGGGTTCATATAAAGTGTGTTATTATGCTTGCTTCTGACAGTTGCAAAAGACCTTCAATTGTGGGATGGCATAGTTCAGAAAAGGTGCCCTGAAGTTGTCAAACTATTTCCTGATCAATAGTTAGTTGTTAAGATTTCCTTTTGAACTGGGAAAAACCCAAACAACTCAAAACCACGAGCGACATTACATACTTTACAAGGGCTGGCCTGATACTACTGGTCCTGCTACTTAAAAGTTATTGTGTGCTTGTCTGTTTGCTTTGGGTAGTGATGCTTTCATTAGCATCGAAGGGTATTCCTAAATATTTCTGACTCGCTTTGCTAGTAGTGACCTCAATTCCCTGAACATCCAGTCACATGGCACCAGGCCCTGCATCAGTGCTGCAGTGCTGGTATGGCAAACATTTGTTTCCTCTCATGCACCACCCCAAACACCAATTAAGAAGAAATGCAGGCTTCCTCAAACTCTGAGAAAGAACCATTAACTTACCGCAGTCACAAAGTGTTCGGGAGATGAGAGGATGAAGAGAAAAGGAGCGAGGCTATAAAAATGGAGGAGGAAAGAGGAAAAAAGGTTGCAGATGGAGAAACATGAAGCACATTGTTTAGAAGTGAGCTCATAGAAGAATCGCTCGCTTGCGTTTTATAATCCGGGCCGTGTATGTTAACAGTTAGCTGACGTACATCCACCCATGGGATGGATTTTGGCCCTTTTCCACTTATGTACACCTCTCCTGCTCTTCTGATTACGTTCCTTAAATCTTCAAGCGGAGAACCGTTTGTATTTGAGAACTCTGAGGCTGCAACTGTGTTCTGATTCAAAATGTACTGGCGTCATAGCTTTTAGATAATGTTGACATGAATCCATATTTTCCATCTTCCATAATCATGTGGTCTTATTTATGTATATTTTCACAAAAGTGACAATGCACATTAACAGCTAGATGTACTATGCAGGCTTATTTTTATTTGCAGTCCCTTGCAAATCCTAACTATGAATTATGAACTGGAGCATTGCTTTTACACTCAACACTATTTTAAAAGCAGAATTCACTACGCAAGAATGAAGCTCAGATTTTCATACCATTTTATGATTAACTGCTACCGACATCTGCCATGAACATTTTGATATGTGCCAGGCAAAAGTAAGCCATTAACTTAAATCATTAATTAACACTTCGTAAGAGGATATTGTCTTTACATGTTAGAAAATTACAATATTGGACGACTGCTTAATTTTGGTGCTTTCAACTCCATGCATAAGGAGACACGCACACAAATCCCCTGTTTATCAAAGTCATAGGGGAAAAAAAATAGAGTCATTACACTTTTAAACAGAGCACTCTTAATTACTTAATTATAGAGGAGGATAAGGGCGGGAGACAAACCCGCAAAGGTTCCCAATAGTAATTCTTTACTGCACATGGTACATCATTCCACTGCACAACCTAACCCAGAAGTCACAGCAAAAGTAACAGCCAAGTGTACTTATATATCAGACACACAAGAACCAGGTATGCATGTGGTGTATGGATGTGCATGTGTGCGCGCGCATGTGGCTGTTTACTCAGGGCCTGCTGGAGAATGCAGCCAGAGTGTCTCAGGCGTGCAGACCAGCACATGAGGTTAAGGGGTTTAGAGTTCCACATAATTCTCCACTTAGTATTGTCCACAGGGAGAGCGAACACTTCAGAACAAAACAGTGGCTGCTCTGGTTCAAGGTTAAGGCTTCAGCATCAGCCTGAGGTGGTAATAACTTACCAATGTGGACAACAGTGAACCTGAACATAAAGGAAGCAAACTTGCCAGCTTATTCAAAATATTTGCAAAAGATTCAAATGTGCAGAAATCAACATGGACACATGGAACAAAAAGGCAAACAATGTTCTTTAAGTTGATTCTCAGCAGGCATGTTTTCTCACTGTACTTTACATGGAGACAGTGAGACTGACCCCAGAGGTCATTAAACACATTTTCTGATGAAATCCACTTTGTGTGCATGCTCTTGTGTATGTGCTCACACACACACAAACTCTCTCTCTAGCCAAATCCTTCTCATTTGAAGCGATTCGTAAACAGTCCACTGTCAGCTAAGCTGTACAACAATCTTCAAGAAAGACGGGCCGGCCAGACCTTCTATCACAAAGAGCGGAGACGGAGGGAGTTAAACCCGACCGACCTATTGGAACGCGAATGCAGCAACCATTTTACCATAATGACAGAAACAAAATAGGGCAACACAAACCAGGTGACTGAGCAGAACCTTAGCTCATTTCTGCACACAATAGACTGCTGTAGGCCCAGACAAAACTCTGTGCTGCCAAAAATATGCAAACCTACAGAGAAAATAAATGTATGGATGCTAGCCCAGAGTTAAAATGTCATACTTTGAGCAAACAGAGAGCCAAATGCACACAACTATTCATCACTTGTCAGGGATATATACAAAAAAAAACGCTGCTAATCAGCCGCGTTGAAAGGAACTGTGGAAATTAAGAGGGCAAAAGAGAGCCCTGACAAATGGGCTCTCCTCTGAAATAACAATCTCCGTGTGTGTGTGCATGTGTGTAGGAGAGGGTGCTAATCCAGTCATTTTCAGAATTTGCCTAAATTAATCAATGTGACCTATATGCTGAAATAAAAGCAACATTTTTTTTATATTCCATTGTTTTATGAGTGTAACGGAGCCAAACTCTTTCATGAGAGAAAGCAGAAAAGAAAAGGGTGTGTGCATGTATGAGTGGGAGTTTTGCAGTTCTACAGTAATAGAAAGAGAAAGCCAGTTGTAAAGCCTGTGTTAATACTATGGGTCTAATTTATAAGTTCAATAGCATAAACAGACAACACCTTAATAAGAGCATAGGCACACTCGGTAAACAGGGCAGAGCGTCTGTTTCTACAGACTATAAACCTTAAATATTTGAGATGTTATCTAGATGCCTGGGGAAAGACACCATTTGTCTGTATGCCCATTGGGGGTAGAAACAGAAACAGATAGTATAGGAGAGTGACTCGGGCTGTGAGGCTCTTGGACTGCAGCAGTAGAGCTGCTTCAGTTCTTCTTTGTGTCTAAGTGGATCCAGATGCAGCAAGCATAGCAGGCCTCCTCTTATAGCGCTATGAAGAGGAGCTTAACACAACACAAAGGGACAGGACAGCATACCAGTACTGTATGTGCTGGACTGGTGAGGGGAACACAAACAAACCAGAAAATAAGGTAACCGGCCAGACGCTGCCTAAGTAGATAGATTAAGTTCATTCCTGCTCAAATTATTTTTTGCACTGTGGCGTCAATGTCAAATCATGAACTTTAATCCTGTATTCTGCGTGGGGAAGCGCTCTGACCAAGAGGACCCAGACATGGCTGACATTTTTACCAAAAGACAGAGCTGGCAAACTAGGTAGCAGGTTGTCTGTAGAGAAAACAACAGCTGTGTCTGGAGCAGCCTGCTCGGGCATGGAGTGGGGAACAGGGGTTATTTCTTCTTGTGTGCGAGTGTGTATGCTTGGACCCGGGTGCCGAAGAGCTGCCACTTTGCATTCCTAACTCAACTTGGAGGTTCTCGGTATGCATGCGAGTGCTGCATGTACCGTTTGAGTACAATGGACATATAACCAGCAAAGAGAAGAAGAGGACATTTTAAGCAATGGATCAGTATTTCTAGATTTGCAACTGATATGAGGTCCAAAAAGAAAAAGACATTTCTGTAGATAATCATTTTCTTGTCAGAAACTGGGCAACCTCAAGTCCAGGTTTCATAACAACAGACTATTGCAGACGCTGAAGTGAATCCAAATAACAAAAACCAGAGTGAGAGTCAATGACTCAACAGGACTGTTTGTCCAAACCCGAACCTAACTTATACCGACATGCTTACACTTTCAATTGTTCTGTGCAAAACAAGTTGTACCTCATGTAGATGGAAAAAGCTTTGGTTTAGGCTTTTGTGATTTTTCTTGCTGCCTTTATTTGTATGCACCCCCCCCCCTTTGAAAAAAAAACGTAATTATGTAGAAGATGTTTTTTGCAGCAATTTAAGCCATACAAAATGTTTTATTAAAGGTTTCATTTTATTTTTATATATGTGAGGCCCACATTAATACCACATGTATAATATTAAACCAGAAAATAGGTATGTTGCATAGTTCTACATTTTTCGGAACGACAAAGGACAGACATTATTTCATGCACATTATTTGTATTTTTAACAACGTATATATAATGCATTTTGAGAATAAACAAATGGAAGCTAAATATCAACCATCCATCAACCAAATGCACACATTACCTCAACACTCTAAAAAGCTGATATACGATGCCTAATGCTGGCTGCCTTATCTGTGTTCTCATCATCTGTGAAGCTTTTCTGTGACATGTACAAAAAATATGAAATAAAAAAAAACAACTAGAATGATAAGACAATTGAATAGAGAGAGGCAATTTAAAAAGACAAAAGAGAAGGGAGAAAAAGGGGCGCGAGAGGGAATGGGATTGCACCAGTTATTTGAGGGAGGAATGCAAAAGAGGTCACATTCTTCACGCCACTGCTGTGGCTTGCCCTACGTTCAACTCTCTCTCCCTCTTTTTCCTCAGTGTGAAATAAGCATTATTACTCAACACACTTCTGGTGCAACAGATCAAATACAAACACAAGCTATTCACCAAAAAACAGAGTGGAGCGGCTCAATAGGCAAAGTACGATTGATATGGTCACACTGACCGGACAAGTTACTATGTTATACAATATGAATCTTTTATTAAATCATTTTGTCACAGAAGAAGGAAAAGAGGTGTAAATAATGACGTTAGAATGACTAAATTCCATTTAGCTTTTTCAGTGTCAGGGTATTGTAAATACCGGCTTAGTATCACGCTTTCATGGTTTATGGAGAGACTTGGATACAACTGAAACGTCAATAGCATAGGTCAAATACCATAATAATTGTGCCTCCTCTTTGTAAACCACTCCTGTGCAGACAGGACTATAATTAGACAAAATACATTGATCTGACTCTGGCTTTCTGTGGGAAATGGATACGTGTATTTGTGGGTAACTACTTTGACTTAATCATTAAGACTATTTCAGATCCTGACCTAATAAAATATTGTATATTTGTCATGCTTTTTTAAAACAAGGAACTTGTGAAGCATGAACTACGTTGATTTCTAAAAACAGCTGTTTGGACCTTAGTTAGGATGGTAATAAATGGGACTCTTTCCAGGTGGTCAAAACTTGATGAGAGGGGAAAAGACTTACTAATCAGCAAGGTGTCATTCAGCAAGGGACAAATGCGTCTCACTCATGCAGACAAACACTCGCGCATCGTTTCTAACACATTCAGACATTAACACCGAATTTGGCAGGCAAACTTGGAAAAATTCCATCACAAAAGACCATCAAACCACTATCAAGGTTAAAAAGTAAACAGGTTAGATAAAGGAGAAGTTCTCTCACTTGAAAGTTAGTTTCTGTGTTTGTGTGAGCATGTGTATGCCCATTAGTCTGGAGACATGGCCAGCCACAGTTAAGGACAAGCCACCAGGGACCTAACAGCTGGCCTGAATGAGCATTACTATGAGGCGCCTGCTGCATAGGTATGTAGGTGTGTGTGAGTATGCGTGTATGCATACACACACGCATACACACAACACCCCTCCTGCAGTCTTCAGAATCCACAGGGATCATGGGAGGAGATTTGTTGTATAGACTGTATAGATTCCTCGAGTTCCAGTCAAGAAAGAGCCAGACAGACCAAAACTGAAATGGATTCACTTACTGCACAAACGCTGAACACAGCTGCTGCAGGGCAGATACAGACACAGACACACACAGACTAAAAGGCTACATAAGAGGAAGGGTTTGACTGTCTAACCTCGCCCCAAAATACAACTTTTAAAGTACATTGAACACTTGGGATGCACCAATCCGACTCTTTCAGTCCTGTTACGTTAGCTGGGCTTTGCATATCGACTGCTACCGATTACCAATGTGATACCAGTATTTAATTGATAAGCAGTAAGTAGCATGTGGAAGTGGCGGGGATTATTCTTGTATGTGTAAGGCAACATCAGAATTGACTTAAACACCGCTTTCCTCATTTTGTAAAACCACATGTAACAAACAAATACATATAGTTATTTAATAAAATTGTGGTAAATCTGACCCAGCTATTTTAGTCCATATCAGTACACCTCTATTATCCACCAATTCTTCAAAATTGAAGCCTCTTCATGGGCCATTAAGATTAACAAAACCTTTGAAGTAATTAATGAAACAGCAACATCTTCTTCCCATATTTTCCTGTTTTACCGTTTATGTGCTTCACAGACATACAAGTCAAATGGTTTCATATTAAATTGCTCATTGACACACTGTTAATTGGTGTGCTGCGTTTTTCTGTTTTCTGCCCAATACATACAGCTCCAGCGCCAAACGGTCCCGAATTGAAATGACCACAGAGAGACAATGAACAAGCAGAGTGTCATCTTCCTTCATCCCCACATTATAATGTGCCTTAAAGATACTTGAAGCTTTGCCCGTCTAGCCTCCAGGCGTCAAACAGGGGGAAATTAAGGGGTGAAGCTTATGAGTAAGAAGATAAGTCTTGTTGTGTCCACACCAAAAGCTATCCAAGCAAGAAGCAACATGCCAGAGGATCCTAACTTTTCTGTAACCCGACTCATCTGGCTGATGACCATAGCTTGTCATGGTCCTCTTCTTGTTGTCTACAAATTAAAGTTGGCTGTAGTATAAATCTGAGACAAGAGCAATCAGTTGCCAATGACATGCCAAAACCGCCGTTCGTAAAAACCCTTATACTGTCCAGCTGTTGTTTTCCAAATGTTTGAGTTGAGTTCAAAGTTTATCATTTAAGCTTCATACAAAGAGACAATTTCATGAACAAAATCAATGAATAAACAAAGTATTACAAAATGCTCTCTCGCAAACCTGTTATGATGTGATGCATTCGGAGTTCAGGAACTTGTTGCATTGTTTGCATTAGAAGTTGACTCAAAGTGCACTTGCTTTCAGGTGATAGTTTAATTAATGGCCTCCTTGCATGCCCACTGATTAACTCAAACATGACAGCCAATTCATTCCAATGAAAGATGCTCACTAGCAAATAAGTCCATGGCAATCTCACACACAGACACACACACACAGGATAAAAATAAAAGCAACCACCAGAGGGCAGGTTTCCTTTGAGCCATCAAATGTAGGAATACAAATTACTAGGATACCTGTAAATCAGACAATATTGTTGTGGTTCACTTTCCTTTGAACCCTTAAGGTCCCAAACCGAGTCAGCCTTTTCAGAGCAGGGACACACACATGATGCATCATTCCTTTGTTGAATACTTTCACACAGGGATTTCACTTTCTGCACACTTTAAAATGAAGTGAAGAAGGAGGGAAGCACATATTTGATGGAACAAACTTTATCGAGTGTAATAACCAGAGCAATCTCTAAGTTTATCCTGGCAGTAATCCTGGTGATGCAATCTTGTTGCAATTATTGTACTTTAGTTAAATTACTTGTAATAACCAAAATGGCAGCACTTTGGAAGATGAAAGTTGCAGTGTAAAGTGAATTAATAGCTACTAAACTGTCAAACTAATGTCCATCTGTTGCTAAATATGCATATTGTCAATCCAAGATGCCTTTTTGTAGCTACAAGTGAACATAATACACAGGACAAAAATTAGACGAGAAAGAAGTGATCAAGTACACTCTGTTGTGCTCAGACCTGTTTCTTAAACAGGCCTGGTAACCTACTGCAGCTTGTAATCTAGTCCACGAGTTGTCTCGTTCCATAGTCATCTCTGGGAGATACCAAGTTATCGAAGCGACACACAGAAATAAATAGCTGGAAATACAGTGTGCGAGTTATGATTCCAGAAATGTACTACCCTGCTCAGTCATTGTGATTTGTGCCAGCTAGCCAGTGAGATCACACCGCACTGTACAGTACACAGAGATGCCAAGAGCAGAGACAGGTCTTTGCTTGCCCTCCACTGCCTCCTTCTCTCTCAGAGGCAGCTGCATGCAGAGGTCTGAACCTGCCTGCTGAGAAGCAGCATGGCACTGGCTAGCCTAGTGTTAACTAACTGGGACTCATCAGGAAAGAAAAACAACACATAAATGTCACATCATGTGTTGATATTGCCGTCCTCTTTGTCTATGACTCACATCCCCTCTCGTAGTCTAAGCTGCTCATCGCAATGGGAAAGCTGCACACAGGGAAAAACAAGTACGTCTCATGTCATTGTCCCTTTGCCAAATTCAATCTATTTACCGGCAACGGCTTTCATCTGTTTTTCTGACCTTTCCCATCCCCCTCCGTGTTATGCAAGCGATCATTTTAACAAGCGTAAACCAAAATGAAATTTTGTTCAATCAACATTCATGTATACGGTTTATTCTTTTTACCTCACCACTAATTTCCATTGAAGTCTTGAGATAGAAACGTTAACTCCCCACTAAGTAAAAACACAATATACAGCATCAAGTTATTGTTTTGTTATGCTTGAGAACAAGCCTCCCCTCCCTTGGTTATAGTGTGGGCAATAAATGAAAGCATAAACCACCACGAAGAACCTTTCATAAGCCCAAACGTGTAAATATCAAACCATTGACTGTAAAAACAAGTGAAGTAACTGGTGATGTAACAACTGGTTTCATTGGGTTATGATTTAAGCTAAAAAAGGTCTGTGCACAGTCACACTTGCTTTAGATTTTGTCAATTTCAAGACAGAGAACATTGGGTCACTGCTTTGCAGAGTATGGTGAGGCTCTGTGCCAGCAGCATGCAAGCCTTCCCGAGTGGGTGTCATTAGCTCATTCAGGCGGGGCCATGTTTCAGGTGCATCTGTGGCTATTATGGTTGTGTCTGATATAATTCACTCGCAATTTCAGGTCCCCTTTTTATCTGGCAGCTATCTAAACTTGCCTTTTTCCACCTTTGGACAAGGCATGACGGTAGAAAGCTCTCTAACGATCAATTGTACAGTACTTCTAACGATGTATTCTGGGATTATTTGAACACACTCTATAGCATAAACCATTCTAATGAGAAATTCACAAGCTTCTTGATTGTCAGGATTTGCAGCTTTTGTGTCTTATGTGATAGTTGACACATTTCATTTCACATTTCACTGACAGGAATATAATATGATTTATGGAGAAAATTTATAATGCAAATAATTGGGGGGCCAGCTCATCTTTTCCTGTGTGCCCCATTTACTTACAGCTGTCTCTATAATCAGGTTATACAGCTTTATACACTTTCCGCCACAACACTGCTGTGACTCTCTGTGATGGGAAGTTAGCCATTCATTCAATGTATTTTTCATCATTTAAAAAATCACAAATTTGCCAGAGAGCTTTACAAAATTTACAGATACGAGATCCTCTGTCCCAGAACCCTCACATCGTTACAGGAAAACGACAAAGTGTATTCAAAAGGTCAATGGAATAAATCCAACTCAAAAGTTACTTACAGCATACAACTTACTTAACAGGCTTTACACAGGTATGGATTGGGTGTTTATTTATATCTAGTACCAAAAGCTAGTAAAAGTTGTCGGTGTGACAGTGAATTGAAAAAATTTCAGACAACGTGAGAGTGTCTGATCACCTCAATGTGATCTGTAGAGTCACATTGAGAGTAACTTGTTTGTTTATCAGTTCACTCCAGCAGAGATACCAAAAGAGCCAATACAACACCAGTGCACTGCTGCAGACACATACGCTGGATTAAAGGCTGTCTTGCTAGCAGCAACACGTCATGTCTTGTAGCAAAAAAAAGAGAAGAAAATCCCACTTTGTATTGGCCAAGTGCCTGACAACCAAAACAACAAAAAACAAACAAGTGACCACTCAAAAGTACAGACTCATAAAAAAAGAGTGGCTGTGTGAACATTTTTTTTTTTTAATACAAGCAGTTAAAATGTATTATGGCCATCTTTTATTCATCTGACAAGCTATATTCTCTATAATGCAATGTAACCACAGCACAGTTTTGCGATTTTTAATTGCATGTCGTAATATCTTCTGCATGTCTTCTCACTTTTTCTCATTAGTGAACAAAAGGCACAATGGTCTAAAGACTCAAAGGAAGAACAAGATAGAAAAGTGTCGAAGTATTTGATCCTTGGTATGTTGAGGTATATGATGCATGAAAGGATGCAATGTGTATCCCTGACATTTTCATTCAACACATGTATAGCACAAAGCAAACAGATAACAGCTGGACAAAAACATTTGCTGTCAATGACAAGTGACATTTGTTCTTACCGTGCACAGCAAAAACGTTACAAGGCTGGATCCCATGGCGTGACGACTCTCTCTTTCCACCCTTGATGAAGGCCGGCAGACTAGGTCTCCTCTGGTCCCCTACAAACTTCCCCGGCTGCTGCCCCATAAGGGCAGGGTGCCAGGCCGCAGCCGGGACTCTCCAAACTGGACTGAGTTGTTCACCGTCCAAACGTTAGTCACCAGGCAGGGACGGGATTGGGAGAAGACAGGAACCCTTTTTCCTGGCTCAGTCTGTCCTCTCCTGGAGTATGGGTGCTGCGGGTCAGCTATGCAGATCCGTATTACTCCAGTATATCTCAGTTTATCGTGCATTAATGGATCCTGAGTGCTTCAGAGTTTAAAGAAGGGCATTTCAAAGCAATCTAGAGGTGGGAAAAAGACAGAACAAAAAGAAGTATAAAATCAAGAAACATTTGATGATTTCATTAAGAACAATATGATTGTTTCAAATAGAAGAAATAAAACACACATTGTCCAAATGGCCCTGGCTATACTGAAAACAACAAACCCAACAGGGTAGTAAACATTATTTAAACATGTGCATCCTAACAGCCTTTTAACTAATGCAGGAAAACAAACTCCAATAAGTGAGTGAACTTGTGAAAAGAAAGCTCTCGTTTGATTTCTAACTTTTGTTCAAGTATGTGTAAGTATGTGTATAACCCTTGGATTTCAGTTGTTCGTCCACTGAATTTCCTCTTTGCGATGCTAATCAAGCTCTTTAAATGAAAAGCTAGCTAACATTGTTAAACATCAGAGTACTGCACACATGACTATCATGACATTTAGGGTCGATAGACAACAACAAGGTGCTTGATACAAAATCAAACATGAAAGCATGGAGGACATACATAAGTATTAATACATTAACTAGTGTTGTCCTTGTGCAACTTTCTGCTTTTACACTAGCAATGTAAAAAGTTTTTTTTAATCATCAGCAATAAGCACTAAAGTAAGAATGACAGACTTGTCCCATAAATCCCAAACTTAAACCGCAGTTAAGACATTGACGGAGTAGACACACGTGAATAGAAAACTTACATAGAAACATGTATATTGTTGGTTAGCTGGCGACCAAAAGCTAATGTTGAAGGTAGCCATGGAGGCTAACTAACGTTAGCTGGTGGTTTGCAGCGCGAGACCCTTCAGTGCATCGAGCACTCAACAGTTGGTTCTTCCCATTCACGCGCTGCTTATAAACGTTGCACAAAGTGCACTCAAACGTCTCAAAAACACATCTCTGGACACCACAATTGTTATTAGTCTCTCTTGAGCCAGAG
Organism: Clinocottus analis; assembly: GCF_023055335.1. Taxonomy (NCBI): domain Eukaryota; kingdom Metazoa; phylum Chordata; class Actinopteri; order Perciformes; family Cottidae; genus Clinocottus; species Clinocottus analis. The sequence goes on from NW_027175854.1 coordinate 2,764,353, forward strand.
TATAGAGTTTGTTTCAAACTTCCGTGTCCACTCTTCACGTCCTGTGGAGTTTCTTCCCCAGTGGTACCCGGACCGAAAGCGCTTCAATCAAGACGGTGAAGAGAAATCGGGAAACTCGGCCGGCCACAGACCGACGACTCTTCCTGTGGGTCCTTCCCTCCGTGTACATCCGCCGAGCTCTTCGTTGCCGTCCCCTCGGTCCACGTACTTATTCATCGCTCTCACGTGAAAATCTGAGCAATAAACTTTGGCCGAGGACCAGTTGTATCGCTGGTGCCGCCATACTTCCATACGCAAGGTGGTTTACAGAAATATGTGGGTGGGGCGACGCGTGACGTCGCGTGCGTGCGTGGGCTCGTACAGGGGAGCAGGGCAAAGGTTATATGGTGCTGGGAGTGCAGGACAACTCCACGAGGTCATACTGAGACATTAGTTGAAGAAAAAACCGTCTTTTCAATTTTTTTTTATTTGATCAAATTCGCTGGCTTGAGAGTTAAGAGAGTGTTTTCACAGCTTAATTTGTATCTCAGTTCCTCTCATGGTGTAAAACAGTGGTTCTCAACCTTTTTTCAGTAACGTACCCCATGTGAAATATGTATTTTTTTATTTTTAAGTACCCCCCAAACCATAAAGCATTTTTTTCAGTGTCTGATTTAATATAGAATATATACAAATCAGTTGATGAACTTACACTTATGTTTATTAAATAACTATTTTCAAAGGATGCTAATTTTAAATGAATTTGTCAAAATGTTCACATACCACAATTTGAGAACCACTAGTGTAGAAAGAGAAGAAAAATACACATATGTGATGATGACACTGTAAAGTGTCTTTTTTTTGGTACACTGATAACAGACCAATATAATTAAAAGATAAACCCTGTTTCTCAAACATTCAACCAAAACACACCACACTGAGGAGAAGTAATGGATTTTATAGAAAATGTATTGCATACAAAAAAATACTGTATCACACCACACATTATCAAAAGTGTCACACTAAACTTCTGTAAAACGTAACAGTTATTCTAGTGAATTCTGCAGATTTAAGAGAAATACATATCAGTTTTATCAGTCAATTCAGTCAATGTTTTGTTACATCAAATTCACTTATAGCTGTTCAACTGTACAACAGGACTATCACTGTAAGAATGGTTCTTTGAAAAATGGTTAATCTATCCTCAAATAGGTAGACAGTCCTAGACATAGCCGCTTGATTAGGTCAAAGTTTTGTGGTCTTTAACCTTCCTGTTCCAACAGCTTCTGTTGTGTCAACATTACGATCTCCTCCATTACTTCTGGTTTCAAGATGTCCTTAACCTACCCAGGGAGCATAAAACAAAGAATTGAATATCAGTTAAGCTGAAAAGTGCACTGTATTTTGTTACGGAGACACACAATCTTCAGCAATAATTTCTACTTTAGTGTCCTGTGAGTTGTAGCTTGAATGGAGATTAAGAAAGACATAAAACAACTGGGTTGAGCTTGGTTAGATGGCTTAATTGGCAAGAGAGAAGACTTTGCAAGTGAATGCCTACATCAACAATTAAAAATAACTATTGTCCATGTAATATGCAATATGTGCCACATAGATACACAACAACAATATTGTGATAGCATATTTGCTAAAATACTGATATTATATGAGCACTGTATTCACAAGAAGCATTCGTGATTAAATTATCAGCTGGCTGCCCCAAAGAGCAGTGAAATCAATCACGGTTGCTCCACAATGTTTCAGAACAGCAGAGTCAAAGTAGAGAACTGCAATCAATTGTTGCATTCCAGTAGGTTTCCAATATGAACACCAGATGGCACAATACATCACAAAAACAATCTTTTTTTTTCATTAACATTGCTTTACATATAAAAGACAGTGTGGGTAATTAAAAAAGAATTGTGTGCAGTTTAACATAGATAATCTGATTGCTTCCTACCTGATGCTGAACTGAAGATTCATAGCAATAGAGAACACTGGTGTCATACAAAAGAACCTTGTGTGCAGACAAAGCCAGTAGGCAGTTTCTTAGCCGTGAAATCACCTCTCGATCTGGCAGACTAACAGGCTGGGAGGGCAAAGACAATATGAATAAATTAAATGTAAACATGGACATACAGTTTGGATGCAGTAGATTCATATGAAGTAAAAAAGTAGAGGAGACCTAAACAAGATCGGGTTAACTTTTTAATCCATGCGTATCTTTAATCAATATATTGACAAGTGAATCTATGAAATAGTGTTCTGTTCCTACCTCCAGGCTGGTATAAAAGCCCCCAGCCTCCTCCTCCTGTTGTTCAGGTGTGGGATACAACCACACAAACCCGTTATTCCCGAGGATCATGGATGCACCACAAGGCAGGTTATGGAAATGGGTTTTCTGCCTCTTGATCAGAGAAGGAGACAGCTGTACCAGCACTCCTTGACCCAACTGATGGTCAAAACAGAATATTAGGTCAAATTAGGTAAGAAGAAAACAAATTGTATTCATTTGAGCATATACTATACATTTGTTCCGTTTGTTGACTTTTATTGTTGCATCTTAACAGAGTACAAGTGGACCAGCAATGAAAAGTAGAATATCACTAAATAGTTACCCATCTTGCACTAATGTTACATTTCTACACATTTATTATCATCTCCAAATAAGTCAAACACTAACCACTATGTGAATCATCATGTATGTATAACGAGTTGTACTGACATGGTTACAACCCCAAAATGTGTATATTTTGGGAATTCCAAGGTTTGCAAGCCATATCTGTGATATCACTGTCCACACACGAGTGTATTCTGGCCCTTTGTTTACATTGTGATTTGTTCATTTGAGACACAAACAGTGAGTCATAGAGCCAGTATCATCACAGTTGCATTCTGCACAACGTCTTTGTGTACACTTGCTTCACTTACTTTTCCATATTTTAAACTACGGGTGTGCATGGATAGGGCTCCATCTGAGAAGACAGACTGCACCTCTGCCTAAAAGCACAGGAAAAGAGCAACAACAACAATATGAGGGAAAATAATGACATGTAGAAGCTAATGAAACATTATAATAAACTATGAGTTACACTGATGAGATCGCCCTCCTGAAGGTATTCTCTCATGGTGAGCTCATCTTCTGCTGATCGTCTCCTCTAAAAGAAAAAATCAAATAAAGATTTTAAGCAATAAATACAACATAAAAAAACTTCCCTGCCCAAACCCATTTCCTGTCTTTTATTATAATGCTAGATCAGTGTAATACACAGAACAATTCTTCCAGTGAATCACGTTTTCTAGCCTCTCACCAGCTCTCCTCCAGGCAGATTAACAGAGGACAACAAGAGAACCGAGTCCAGCCGGGAGTTGGTCTCCACCTTCCACCTTTTCTGTTGTACCTAAACATGTCACAAAAACACACCCATATTGATAAATATGTCTTACTAACAAAAATGACAACAGCTTATATTTTTAGGATACATTTAAAATGTAATAAAGAGATGTGGCAGCAGTGCTTTACCTCTGTGATTCTGCCAACCACCACATCTCCAACCTCACCGTTGAACCTGCAATTCAATAACATAACACTTTTAATTACGTAATTATAATTGCTTAACTTACCATAAAACTTGCATGTGTCCTTTCACACTAAACCTTCGGACTATACATGTTTAAGAGCTTAAATGTAATCACTTACCTGGTTTTAAGTGGTCTGACACAGATCAGCTTGTCTACTCTCTGCACCTCTCCCGCAACTGAAGCTGTCAGCTTGTCATCATCAACATAGGTGCCATGACCCCTGGAGATAAATGATATATACCAATGATGAGCTAAAAACAGGAATGTGCCAATTCAAACGCTGGTCGACCACCACAAGGTAATCACAAACAACCACAGACAGAGTTTTATAAGATTAAATTATTATTTTGTTCTTGCATTATATATTTTATGTCAGTCTTAAAAGCTGAGAGGATTTACACTGATCACGGTTGATGACACACCAGGCAGGCTGGACACAAGGTGTAAATCTTTCAGCAACCCCATTATCATTATGGTCAGAGTACAACCAGAAAACTTGCAGCTTTTGTAATCAGCTAAACCGTGAAAGGGAGGTTGCTTAACGTTAAACCTAGGTGCAACCTGCTTACTGACTATGTTTAATACATAGTCACAATGGCGTGGCCTCGAGACACAGCAGGCAATCACACCACCGGTGCCCCAACATAAGGCCTACCTCATGAAGCCGGTGTCTGAAGTGATAACATCGCCGGGGACGACCAGATCTTTTCGGTCGAAAGCAGAAACGGACAACGACACTGCTTTTTGAATAGTTGGTAATCTCATGTCAGCAGCCATGCTTCTTTTTAGTTTCTTCTTCTTCCCTCCCGAGGCAGTTGGCAAACAACTCTACGTATTACACCGCCACCTACCTGTCAAAGTACTAACGTTACTGTATGTTGAAAACACTTAATTTTTCCAGAAACAATGAATACATGGAAAATATTGTATTATTCAGTGAGCTAGCTTGTTAAACTTCTTTTTTTCTATTTCCGTTTTTCTTCTTCCTCCTCCGCTACTTCTTGATGATGTCTAGTAGCGTGTACTACTCACTACCGCCACCTGCTGCTGATAAATGTGTAATACCATATTACCGTTATATATTTCTTTTACCAATTCCGAACCAATACCAAGTACCGTAAATTATGGATAAATCTGAGATACATACGATTTTATGAGCTACCTCTCTATATTATATTATATTATGACCCATATGTGTGTGTGTGTGTTATGTGTGTGTGTGTGTGTGTGTGTGTGTGTGTGTGTGTGTGTATATATATATATATATATATATATATATATATATATATATATATATATATATATATATATATATATATATATATATATATATATAATATGAATTTCCGCAACTTGTTGATATCTATTTGATTTACTTATTTATTTGACACAACTTTAACAAGTAAATACATGATGTATATAATAACTAGGTTGTAAATTAACCATAGTCATTGAATATCAGATATATATATATAAAAGAAAAACACAATTAAATAGGTCTATATTAATAACCTAGATCAAAGACACACAGGTAAATATAACTAAATGCTTTTAGATACACGCATAAAGCCATCTACTCATAAAGATTCTGCTCTGCGTTCACACAAGAAACAGCCCAATACGGTGGAAAAAGTGAGCCCCTGTCAATAGATGGCGTTATTGTGCTCTGCAGCAGGGCTCTCAGCCTCAGCCATGAAGCCTCACTGTCTGTATTTATCTCATCAACAAAGACTCCTAAAGGACAAAAAACAGTAAAAGAACATCTTCCATATCATTTAATGTCATGTCATTATGCTAATTTATAATACTACTTATCTTTAAAAGTACAAATCTGTTCTGAGATTTATCTTGTTTATCTGCACATTATTTTGACAATCCTTTTTATTAGTGTGTGTGTGTGTGTGTGTGTGTGTGTGTGTGTGTGTGTGTAGTGAGTGTATGTATATATGATGTCTTGAGCTATTTGGACCCTGAATTTCCCTTAGGGGATCAATAAAGTAATTATCTATCTATCTATTATCTCTACTGACCAGCAGGGGGCGACTCCTCCAGTAAAAAAAGTCCCGATGAGAAAATGACCGTACTTCTCACTTGATTAATTCCCATAGTACACATTGTAAATTTAAGTTTATCTTCTCAATCGCTAGTTTCAATAAAGCATACAGTTATTTTAGTAAATGATGGTCCCCCTAAGAGTACAAATGCACTATGAACCGGAGAATGCAGTCGGCGGGCTTACTGTGATTGACAGGTCGTTGCCGCTACCGGAGCCGTATACGTATACGTTTATTGGTTACGAAAAAACAACATGGCGAAGCCGTATTCCAAGATGGCGACGGCGAAATCGCCGAACTCGAGGCTTCATCGACAGTTCACAAATTAATAGCTGACGTCACGATGACTACGTCCGCTTCTACGGTTTCACTTAACGAAGTGCTGACGTCAGGTGTCAACATCATGCTAACTTCTCCGTCCCGGCCAATCAGCGTAGAGTCCCACCGACTCTTGTAAAGATGGCGACGGTGATCAACAGAGGAGTGAAAGCTGAACGCTTTACCGTTATTAAACACCGCTGGTTTCGACAACGTGAGAATTGACACAGCAGCGAGAGCGAAAGTTAAGCGACCAATTTGTCAGCAGCAGTGAGCTGTTTGGAGCTGCGCGGCGTCGCAGCGGGCCTGGTTGCTTTTTGTTTTCGGTTACACTGCCGTTGCCTTGGATAGCTCATTAGCTTCAACTTGGAAAGCGAAGGCTAGCGCAGAGCTAACCTAGCTAGCTGTGTTGCTCCACTAGCTGCTGGGAACTCTGCAAGACATTCATGGATTGAACACCGGACTGCATGTGCATATGTAAAGTTTTAAATAGTACAGAAGTGACGCCAATGACTCGTTTGGATTAAACACACTTTCGGGAGGAATACGGTGCACCGACGATCTGGCATTGCGACACAGCTTGTTGCGCCAAGGCGAAGTGAGTTTTTGCCGTCATGTATTTTCTCACCGGCTGGCCCCGGCGGCTGCTTTGTCCGCTGAGGAGCGAAGAGGAGCCCTTTCATATCCAACCCAGCTCCCAGAGGTTTTACTTCGCCGTGCTGTCAGAGACACAGATCAGCATCTGGTTTAGTCGGGTAAGTGTAGTCAACCAGCTGTGACTTTCAGCACCGCAAAGGAGCCCAGCTGTTCCATCAAACACATTCATTTGAACTTGTATGGTGTACCACATTTACGATTACCCCGCTTCTTCAGATACAACCACCATCAGTGTATTGTCACTGCTGCGTGTCAATCTGTCTGTCTTCCCCTTTTAATGTATATATCAGAGAGTAAATACACACGAATAATAGCATTGATGCCATTAGACACTCACACGCCTTTGAAATTGCACAGATGAGAAGTGATAATGATACACATCGTACGAGTTTGATGAGCCTAACGTTATATCCGTATACGTGTATCTTCCGCAAAGGCAAAGTTGTATGTTAATAGGATTAACGTGCGTTGTCCCTCCCATTTACTACCTCATTCATGACAAAGGCTTGGTGATGGTTCATCCTCGCTTGTAGGAACTGAAGTTCACCTGACGAATGCTTCTCAGGGACAGGGAAAGTGTGAAGTGTAAACTGGAGTCTCTCTGTAATCACCCTGCCTCAGAAGAATAGGTCAATGTGTAAGCTATTATCTCCAATTTTGTTGAAAACAAATATTGACTGAATGCATGTTGTGGTATGTTCTGTTCGGCAGCTGGATGTGTTTTGCTGCCAGAGTTAAATTATTGAGTTAACAATCTTGTCAGTCAGCACATCGTTTGATCATCATTTGATAATGCAGAGGCACAATTCTGTACTGACCTGAAAACAAGGACAGCAATGTATGGATGAGTTATATTTTCTCCAAACGTCCTCCATCTGAAGGCCAACGTGGACATGCTCTCTTTTCCTATGACCCGCTCTTCAACAAAAATATATCTATTTGCAGTTACTATCTATCTATTTACAGGTACTCTTCAGCCAAGGTCAGTGTGGTTTTTAAATCATGACTTCAGCAAAAATGGCTTTGTGCTGAAACTGGTTCTCTTAAAAAAAATCTAATACAATTTTTAGCACTTGTGTCCAAAATAGCTGGTGGAATTGATTCCAATATTTGTCCAAAAGTTGCTGATCTAGAACCTAGAGACCTGTGTTGTCAGGTATGGGGTAACTTCATGAACCTGTCATCTGTGCAAGTTGACCACAATCTGTGTCTGACTTGGGAGGAAAAAGTAAAGAAATCAATAGCAATACTGTCAGTGGTCTGTAATAGACACGATTGCGTTAATTGTTTCGACAGAGAGGGAGAGAGAAAAATACAAATATTGAATAATTCAAAGAAAAGTCAGGTGTATCCTGGAAGGTCACAGGACAGAAAGTAATGATTGAACAAATCATTGAGTTGGCATACAATTTAAAGAGTATATATGTATAGCAGTGACTAAAAACACTTTTTTCATTTTCTAATTAGTACTAGGATATAGACGGTCAACTGGCAGTGGCAGCTAAAACAGATTATATATTTTGTTCACTGTTGTATTCATTTATTCATTTGCTTATAATATATTTTAACTTCAACAACAGAGTTAACGGGGAACTTGTGACAAGTAATCCACTTAAAATGTTATGGAATGATGAATGGCTCATTAAATGTGTGGTGATTTCCCATTGAGCATGGTTTGCAGCACCAGCATCTGGTAGTAGCAAAGTCCTATGAAATTCCAAGTATAAGTCTGTGCTTTGAACCCACTTCCAACTCCTGCCCCCAGTTGTATGAATACATCAGATTCTGCCATTCTAATATGGAGAGAGGCTATTTGATGTGACAACATAGTTGAGCCCACTGCTTACAGTGTTTTGTGTTTTACGCAGCTTGTATATTATTGAGGTGTAGCAACAATGGATCAGGGTCACTGTTTACTTCCTGAGGCCCACACAGGATGGGACCATGTTTTCCTTCCCTGCTTTCTGAATAACCATGCCTATTTGTGAGTATCAATGAGAAGTTCAGGAAAAGGGTGGTGTAAGGAATGTTGATTAGAGATTGATATGTGCCCTTCACATCTGTTCCTTGCATTATGCCATTTCAGCGCACTAACTAGCCCACCTCTTCTTGTCCCTGTTGTTCTCAGCCATCCTGTTGTCTTTTTCTTTAAACCCATATATCCTCGACCTCAGCCAGTGCAGCCTGGGCCCAACTAGTTCAGTCAGGCGCTATCACTTAATCCGTGTAGCACAGTATCTTAGCCTTGTAGTCGTTATGTTCTGTCACAGCTGTGTGGGAGCTCAGGATGTCTAGGAATAGATCATTGTTATGCAATTTTGTGTGTGTGTGTGTGTGTGTGTGTGTGTGTGTGTGTGTGTGTGTGTGTGTGTGTGTGTGTGTGTGCGCGCATGTGCGTGCATGTACGTGCGTGCACATAGTTTAGTTTTGTGTGTAATTATTCATGCTTCTCGAGGATTTCATTAGTTACACCAACTAACTGCATGTGAATGTGATGAAGCACAGGAAAAATTCAATGCAGCATAAATACATGAGTTTGATCCACTGCTACCTATTAAACCATTTCAGTTAAAATAATATACAGGTTGTTTATTTTGAATGTTGTCAATCTTTTTCAGGTCTATTTCATATTGTTCTCTTGATTTAGTTTTTCCCTTCATATTAGATGCTGATTAAGTTTGATTTACTTTGTTGCAGGAACTATAACTAAGTATTGGTTTGAATTATGAATAACTAATTATAGAAATGATACAAATACAATTAGTGGAGGAAAGGACTGATGCAATGGAGGCATTGTGAATGATATTTAGGGACAGGGCAAGTGAAAACGCTTGGACAAATTTGACTTGAACTTTCGTCCCGCTGCAGAGAAAATATTGAATAGTTTTGTAGTCATTGACTAAACGCATTATCTAAATAAACTTTTGTGTAAATATTTAATATCGTTCCTTAACTTCTTATTATGCCAACCAATAGAAGACACGAGTGATTTCATCAGATGATTTATGCAAATCATCTGTTGGGTTGTTTTTCCTACTATGTACATTTATTCCCAAATGTAATCCTACAGGTTACCACCAGCATTATCTTTTTTAGTGAGTTTGTTGTGATTGTCATCTGATATTATTACATTTAAAAATGAGGAGAGAAATTTCTCTCTCTCTGTTACCGAAGGTCAGGCGTCACCATTGCCGGTGTCATTGGCTTTATTAAGATTGCATGTGACGAGAGGCACACTATCGGGCTGAAATACTTAAAACTTGCTCTCTCGTTACGGTGACTGAGTTTAAGGTCCGATGTTGCTCGGCTGGAATTACATGAGATCTTTCCCTTCTTATGTTACCCGACATGAGCCATTCAGCGGGTGTAATGTCCGGGTTTACCTGCAATATCAAAGACTGATATAGTCTGTCTGTGCTTTTAGAATTGCTTTTAGAAAGTAAAACTAAATGTTTATAACATGAAAGCGCGATAAATAATCTGCAGGGGATTTCCACTTGTTGAAAAATGCCAATGACTCAAGAATAAGGCTTTGCCAGGTATTCAGGTTTCTGCTGTTCTGAATCTGACTTTGTTCCCAGGCTCCTCTTTAACAGCTGTTTTAACACTTGCTGACAGTTTTTGGTTGAAGTTATGCGTTTAGAAATCACAATTCAATCAACGTTTCCTATTTGACTATAAACATATTGCACTTTGTTTGTGGTGTTATATTAGAAATCAACTGATTCATAAGTGGAGGCGTGTTACGGGTCTTTTTAAAATGTATTTTCATCTCTATTTATTTTAACTGTTGTGTGTTGCTGTGTCCAGAGTTTCTATTAAATTACTTTGAGATTGCTCCAGAAGTCTCATTATTAGAATTTAGGATTATACGACGTACGATCTTGATGCCGGTCTAATAACAAGTGATTTGTAACTTTGGTTTTAGTTAAAATTACAGTTTTAAGAAAGCTGAAACATGGCCATTATAATTTCTGTAAACCAACAGCTCAAAACCCAAGGATGGTCCGCTTACGATCGTGTTAAAACAAGTAGCAATTCATCACATTTTAGACGCTAGAATCATTTAATCAATCTTAAAACAGATTTCTGGCAGTGACGTTACGTATTCTGTTGATGTTTTCGTGTTTGGTTATCATATGTGGCAGTCAGATGTCTGTGAGGTTCAGTCAGTCTAAAGTGCTTATTTTCTTTACCATATCCCTATTCCCCTCCCACAGCCCAGTGTTTTGATAGTCAGCTATATCGAGTCTGCAAAGGCGGCTGCCCAGTTTGGCTTCTACCAGAAGGCAGAATGGAAACCAGACGACTCCATGATCGCTGTGGCGGTAAGTACAGCCCTGCACCATATCATCTCATATTTGCAGTTTGATTGACCCTCTTTTGCCCCCAAAGTCTTATGGCATGTCCTCTTAGAACAAAGCACATATAATAATAACTTGTATACTTACTGTAAAAATGGTGAAGAATTCAACAAGAGTTTGACATTGGTGTATCATTGTTCACTCCACATGAAGTGCTGACACACTATGCTCACAAATCAATAGAAGTTCAACATTGTATCATGCACGAGTCCTTTGAAGTCAACAACACTATGATTACCAATCAATGTAATCACCTGTTGATCTTTTTCTCCCTGTCTCATCTTTCTGTCACTTATCACTTTGTTACCACTTGTTTATGGCATGTGGAGTTTCATTCTGAGGGTAGAGGAAGTGATAGAGAAGGAAGTGCTCGAAAGAGAAAAATTAAAGTGCGGCTCCACTTCTCCAAAACGGCAGCCAGACTTTGTCCTATTTTTGCTGTTATGCTGAGCTCCAGATACAAGGAAGGTATTCCTGTGGCGACAAGGGCGGACCTGTAACGTGTTTCCTGAGCTCTCCACTTCACTTTCAATCACACAGTCTTCCAATGCAGTGAGCAACAGAGTGACATCAGTGTGTGGAGTTAGATTTATTAAGTTTACAAAACAACTTAAGTTCATGGCGCACATGTTGGCCACTTGATCTGACTATTCATAAACCATAAAAACACTCAATATCTGTTTCAAGCATCATTTCTTGGCACATGCTGTGTGCCTTGGTTATTCAGTAATGTCATTGTCAGTCCTCTTGGCCCTTGAACCCTGACCTCATTCTTAACGGGTCAATATAGGGCCAGCTCTATATTGGGAAACAGATTATAGCAGTCTGAAATGGTCTCGCTACCTCAGCTCTTTTGGGAGATGAACTGGGGCCTAATTTTTTTGTGTGTTTTGCAGATCAATTCAAATTTTCTGATGAGGGAGAATGCACAGTCAGCCTGTTTTTGTTTTTTTCTTCTCAAGTTTAAAGTAATTATGAAATACCTCCCCCGCATCTTCCTTCCTGTCATTACATCCCTGCCTTGTGTAAACTCTCTTGAAGGACCCACAACCCCCAAAAATATGCAAATTACCAGCCCACAAAGCTTAAAAGATGTATTTTTTTAAATAATATTCGTGCTCATTTCCATGGAGATGAAATGTTCTCGCCTCCATGTTTCTTTACGTAAACCCACACAAGCTCACTGATGTTAGTTTACTCAGACCTTTCCTCCGCTGTCAAGCTTCCAGTTGGATCTTCAACGCGTTTGCAGTTTAATTCCCTGACTACATTTATCACTTATGAAAATCTATAACATGAAGCTTTGATAGTGTTGTTCGTGATTGTATTAACGTATGCCTGCTGCATGACTATACAACATATTGTGAATGCTGCACTGGCCTTGTTTCTACAATTTACAACACTGGTTCCATCAAGGTTGAGAGCACAGTATAATTTGTACATAATGTGTCGCAAAGAGTGGCCTTGTTCTAGAGAGAGATGGTACATTTTGACACCCTCAGGGAGCAGTGTCCCTGAAAGCAGCAGAGAACATCATGGCTTATTTAGCTGCTCTTATTTATTTTCAGGATTAAATATAAATAGTTCTTATCAAGTGTAATCCTTGATAAGGAGACCCGTCTGTGTTGAACTAATGTCTTAATACATACTGTGAGCTCAGAAGGAACAGACGGACGCTGCATCTGCTGTATCAAACAACTTCAAGCACACGAAGAAGCTGAGCAGTGGAAGCAGAGTCGGATTGTCGATTTGTGTGTGTGTGTATGTGTGCACATGTGTGTGAGAAGCACTAATTAAGCGGACCGGTGCACTTTGTCTTTGTTTGACTAATGTTTTTCATAATGATAATAATCACCAAGATACATTTGTGTGAAATTTGCTCAATTAATATAATCCAGGTAATGTAATTGAGAATAGAAATCTCTTTACGATTAATAAGATAACTAATGTTTTCATCACTAAATCTAATTAGTGGGATAATCAGCCTCAAGCAATGCAGGATATTGTTTTACCGTCTGACACGTATTGCAGAACCAGGATATATGCTGAACAAATGTTTATGTTTTGCGGTTTAGTCCTTTCACAATTAACGAGCCACGGCATTTGATATCTATTCATAATATTATAATACTTGGAATGAGCAGCATTTTGTATGCTGCACTGGCCTGAGCAGCATCAGAGTTTCTCATATAAGCACTTGGACATTTAGCATATGGTTGCCTTATGCAAACGAATGTATTTTAGTTATTATAAAAAGAGATGTAAATACATTTTGCTGACCTGCATCCAAGAAGTTCCGTATTAATTTTTTAATTATGTATTTGATCAAATTCCTAAATCCAGCTAATCCTACGTCTTTTTGTAAACCCAGCCAGGAAATACTGTCAAGGAGAGGCGAGGCTGTTTAGAATGCAGTGTGGCAGAGAGCGATAAAGGTTTCTCCCAAAATGCCGCCCGCTTGTCCTTGAAGCCCTTCTGCTGAACACGACATATCAAGTGTTAAACGGGCTACAACACACACACACACACACACACACACACAGTGTTTTTTTTGTCAAATGTAACATTGTCAAGCATTTGAAGCAGAAATGTTACCGGAATGTCCAGAAAGGGCCATATTTATAAGCACCGTTGGAAAAATAATGGAGACTTTTTCTCGTGGTGTAGCAAACGCTTTAACTGCCACTCGCTGTCAAAGAGAAATGGCAGATTGGTTTAAAATAGCGGCATAGTTTCAACATGAATGCATTGCAAAATAATAGCACGGTGAGCTCTCCTGTTGTCCGTCTCTGCCCCCTCCTTCTCACTCCTTTCTTTAATCCCACCTCTACTGAAGCCAAAGTACACATGAATGAATGCTGTGAATGAGTCCGTGAACGCATTAAGTCAGACTATGTCCCGGGCCCACCCGGACAAACAGAACAGGGAGCAGGTGGAGGAGTTAAAAATAACAGGGCACACTTGTTCACACACTTCCTGGGCTCCAAAAACACAGAGCTCAATTTTGGGTCATGAGTATAAAATATTAATGTAGGTGGAACTGACTTTATACACTTTGTGAGGAAAAAGAGAGAATTATGTTCAAACGTTTAATTCTTGTGGGAAAACTGTGTTTACTGGAGTAACTGCTTTCACACCACACACAGAAAACCCTCTTTAATGCCAACACTGAGCTCTAATAGTAATTAAGCTTTCATACTCTCATTATCCTTTTGTCCTCGATCATAACTCGACTTTAATCCAATAATTTAATCAAGTCCTAAATGGTCTTTGAGACTATGTTTTTGTTTTGTGTAATGTTTTTACTTTCAGGTGCAATCTTTTTGGACACTTGCACTTTCTTTCACAAAGGAAACACGGCCAAAACGATGTCTGATGGCTGTGCTTAACATCGTGAATCCATCATACTTTAAACCCACGAATAGAGAGTGAATTCGGAGAAGCAGTCAAAAAAAACTTTGCCACGAACTTGGTGAATATCCACAAAGGAAAACTGGTCTCAGTCCACAGCAGACGTGCCCTGAACCTCGACACACCCTTTCACACATGGCTTTTACTCCATAAATGCGATGGCAAGTTAAGATGTTGTGTTTTTCCGCCCAAGCACACAGAAGTTTACAATGACACGCACGTCTTACAATTTAAACTATGTGATATCTTCACGAGCTGCATATTTTTACGGTTATCTCCAAGAAGCCATACCTTTTCTCACCCTCATTAGCATTGTAGTTTAATTACAGGGTGAGCAGACTCGGAAAAGTCATCGACTGCAGAACAATAAAGACCAGCGGTGCCCAGGCAGGCAGTAGTTCTCGCTTCAGCAAGCAGCTGTTTTCCAGATGTTTGGCTGCCCGCACACCCTGCAGACCTTAAGGCTAACGTAATCACCCTCATAAACCATGACCTGGACTATCTTTAGCCGAGTGTGTAGCTTGTGTGTAAAGAGTGCAAGACTAACAGCTAAAGCAAGCGACGGAGCGAGAGGGACAGACGTTTTTTGTGTGTCAGGAGTCAAGAAAGGATCTCAAACAAGGGAAATACTTCAGAGCATTTAGCTCTTCGGTGCGTTTCGGGATCAGGGATCTGTTTTTAGACTCTCACACAGCAGTACTTGGGGAAAGTGTTTTTTACCAATTTACTTTAATGGCAGAGTACATAAAAGTACTTATTATTATTATTATTATTATTATTATTATTAGTAGTAGTAGTAGTAGTAGTAATATTAGTATTATTACATGTAAACATAAGCAAATTAGAATGGAATAAAATACAAATATTTTTGTACTTTAAACTTGTAAACTCAGGGTCAGAAATTGTTTTGCAGGAGTCAACAGGCAGAAAGAATGTTTTTCAAAATAAAAAGCGCTTCAGGTTCTGATCTTATCTCCAACACATACACACACATTCAAGATGTGGAGGCAATAACAGGATCATACATTAGCGCTGCAATAAACATAATTTTGCTGAGACTGCATCAAGGAGGTGTTTCAACTCTGGATATTTCTTAGGCTTCTCTTTGTGTTGTGGCTGTACGAGATTACATTCTTCTTTTTATTGTGTGTTTCCTCGCTGGTAAATTGGGTCTTGTCGGAACGGGACAGTACTGTTTTATCTTCAGGTCTATATGTATGTATTGGTACTATTTTATGTTGTGTTTTTCTTGTCCGAGAATTTAATTTAAAAGTTTACTTTGGATCTACTTCTCTATTGCACATGCTTTCTTCCCCGTGTCAAAGACACAGCAGGACCGGATAGTAATTACTTTGTCAACGCTAAAGCATACTACTGATACACTGGGGAAGTAATCGGTCAGATGTATTCTCATGCTTCAGTCAGGAAAGCCTCATAGCGTACTGCAGTTACAGATGTACACATCGCCCTCTGTCATTGCAAACGATTTCACAGCTAAATTCATCTGAGTTATGTTCAGTTAGGCGAAGTTGCACGTGTTTCTATTCAACGTGTTTTTCAATGACAGCCACCGGTTGTGTTTTGTTTTTTTTTAGTGGGTGGGTGGGTGACCCTTTTGGAGCTTGTTTAAACATGCAGAAAAGAGGCCCCAGTACGCTATTACACAGTGTACAGTTTTCTGCTGACTTGCATGTCTTTCATCCTACTTGCGAGCCTGAACTAGGGACTTTCTTCTCCGTTTCTATTTGCTTGCGTTTTTACAGCAGCATTAAATCAATACTTTGATGTCTGCTTCTTTCAAATGCAGCATCAAGTAGTAACAGTTAGTTTGAATATCGTAGAAGTGCCAACGGAAGAAGAGGAAGCGTTACGTGACGAGAGCTAAAGCCCTGTCTTGAGTCCTGTAATTACAGCGGCATCTATTATGTGCCACATGTAACGATTGTTGAGTATGCGTGCCCACAAGACTAACGTTATTAGGAGAAGCATGTTTAAGCAGGACATCATAAAACACATCTATTTAAATTACCAAGGTTTTATGAATGAAACCAGATTTATATTTTTTTTATTTATTGTTTTTTTATATATATATAAATATATATACATATGTTTCGTACATTGGTAACTCTTATTGGCTTTGTGGTCCTGTATCTGCAATGGAGACGTAGCTGGTCCTGCCATCAATCATTTGTAGATCCTATTTTGCAGCTCAGAAAGACTCTTGAGTAGCAACGACTGGTTCAGGACCGGCAGCTTTTTGTTGCCGCTCCCATTAGACAGGACATAGAAAGAAAACTATTTAAACTTCTCCCAAACATTCAGCCACCGGGTGGATTTTCCTTTTAGAATGGTTGTGCCTGCTTGTTTATTTAGCTTTAGCAGACAAAGAACGGGCGTCCTGCCTCTTCCTGTATCCTTATCCCTGCATGTGTCAACGTACCAAGAGTTTTTCAGGTATCTGATGAGATGAGTCATATTAAACATGATCGTAGTCCCATGAAAAGATAAATGGCTGTGTGAACGCTTTCTGAAAGAGATGACTGGGCTGACGTTTGTCCTAGGTTCCTAAATAGTTCCTTTCACATTTCCTACATTAGTTCTTCCTATAGGAAAGAAGCCTCGTCTGATTTTTGTCAACGTATGGGGGCTTCTGTGATTTTAGACTTTGACAGTACTTCAGAGTTGTGATGTGAACTCTTTCCATCTTAACAGTGTGCCACACCTTTTACATCGTTTATGGAAATGACCACAATCACAGTTAACTTTTGATATTTTAACTGCTTTGTGTAGACTTCTGATGTAGATTTGATCCAAACAGCTATTCTGTTGAGCAGTTTTTGCCTTTGCAGCTCACCTGCAGCTTTGCTGAGCTCCAAGGCTGTGGATGTGTTTAGCAGGCCTCTGTTGGGCTCTCCCCTCTCTCTGGCTGCAGCTGCTCTTTTCTCGTCAAGCTTCATGTTGTTGCTGGCTTCCTTCGGTCTTTCCCTCCCTCCTGTTTGGGTTGTCTTATTGCTGTGGTGATATTCTGGCCCTCCACCAACTATGAGCAAAACATCACCGTTCAGAGAAGCACAACTGGCTAAAAGACTGGAAATAGTAGAATAGTGGTTTGCGCATTGATCTCACTCTGGTGATGCTGCAGAGCCACCGAGAACCGAAGTCTTTATATATGCAGTCATTGTAAAGCATTCACTTCACTGCTGACAGTGGAGTTAAGATCAGGTTTCGTGTCATCTTTCAGTCTACAGGCTCAGTTTCAGCCGTTTTCCAGACAGCATTGTGTGCGTCTACGTGCGTGTGTGTAGATGTGGAAAACGCACGGTTGCAAAGTTGTACGCACAAACAAGCAACTACTATTTTTACATCACAGATATTGTGAGCGGCTTTACAGAGTGGAGCCCGCAGCATGCATTTCAAGTGTTTTTGAAATGCTGACACATTTCTTTGTGAGCATCATTATCAGTAACGGCTCAGCTTGGTCAGGATTGTGCATTACAGGGAAATGTCAACCATCATTTCCGGGCGATACAATATACAAATATTTTCTAAACCACGAAAGTACTTGTGCTGCAAATATTATCCTTATTCGGGGAAAGAGAAACGCATTAAATAAATACCGGTCAAGACTCCCTACTGACTGATGATGATCATATTTTGTTTGCTTCTTCTTCCCTCTGGTCTCATTATTTCTCTGTCTTGCCACCCTTGAGTAAATAATAATCTATAAAAACTTGTAAATATCCATTTCTACAGCTTCTCCTTACTTCATCTCCTTAAAACATGTTGTTATTTGTGTGATCTCAGTGTCACAGTTTCTCTGTCTAATAATCAAATTGTGGTCCATTAACTATATTTGTTTTTTCTTTCCCTAATTCTCTGTTTTTAGAGTGCCAAAGGCTACATCCTCTTGTTTGATGTGCTGGGTGGAGGGGATGACAAATCCCTCTATGAACCGGTCTATCCAAAGTGAGTACAGCAAACATTTAAACTCTCCTACACATCAATAAACAACACATGATCATGTAAAGTGAGCTTGGGGACCGAGCTGTAGCTTGGAGGCTACACCATCAACAAATAGTTTGTGCCTTAAAGAGAGTGCTATTTAACCATTATTATCATATTCTTAGTACCTGGATCAGCTTGGGGTTAAATGAAAAAAGCACATAATATTGCATATTTACAAGACCCAGCAACAATATTTCTTTTCAGTCTGAATTGGTCAGTATTTTAACTTGCTCATGTTATAACTGCAAGTGCCGAATTAAAATGTCATTGCCGGTTATAATGAATTTCCAGATTGATTTATTTGAACATGTTTTTTTCCGGTCGGGATTGTTTGCTTGCTGCAGTACGTCTCGGTAGCGATCATCCAGCAGCTGTCTGTCAGTGCAGCTGGGTGATGCCAGGAGAAATACAAGAGGTCTTAACTACTGAATCCTGGTCATGTTGTAATTTGTGCTCTTGACTTTACATCTAATTAATATATTGTTTATATTAAGTGACCCTTACACTACCTGGCCAGAAGTAAATGCAGCATTATGCTGCTGCAACACACTCCTCTGGTTAAGCTTTTCAAACAGCCCTTGACCAAAAGTATGTGCATCGGGGTGTTTGCATGCTTTTCCTTTTTCTAAATCCTTCTGTTACTGTGCTGTGTATCAGGTGGCTATGTCGTGTGCGTGTGTGTGTGTGTGTGTGTGTGTGTGCGTGCGCGGTTTTGTGTCATTCACATTCCTTGACAGCATACCAGCAGAGGTCAGGCAAGTCGGGGCATATTCTGTTTTCTTTTTCAGCTTTCAGCAACAGTTTTCCTCGCACATTTGTAAAATTAATCTGTGTATTCATTTCTTTGTTTGCACAGAGGAAGTCCTCGTGTGAAGGTTACTCCGGGTTACAAGGAGGAGCAATGTGCCCCCGCTTTGTCTTTAGAGATGAAGAAGCCTGTGGATCTGGAGGCCCCTATAACCAGGTAGAAGTCTTATCCTCCTTTTTCAAAATCTCTTTCTCTTTGTCTTTCTTCTTGTTGTGTCTACACATCTAGCTCTCCCTCATATAGACGCCAGCTCACCTTCACAAAGACCTACAAACACTGGAACCACTAAAATAAATGCTGGTCACTGTATATCTCAATGTGAGCACTATCTCTAAGCTAAGAGAGAGAACTGTTATGTTTATATATATATATACACTCTACTCTTGTGCATAGCTTCACCACTGTTGCAATTTTTATAATATACACTGCTCAAGCGGCTCACTAGTGGATATTTAAAGAATGTCCTCCATAGTTAAAGCTGTTAAAAGTGACCCATTCTTTGTGCATATGAAGGGCATTTGGCTCAGAGTGAGACCTTGAAAATAATTGGCAGTGAGAGATGGCTGAGGCTCAGTGAAAGGATAAACTTCTCCACACTGTAATTTGAAAACACAAAGGCCCGCAGAGAGAAATGCATGAATTTGCAGAGATGGAGGGCATTGAGAGAGAGAAGAGTGAGAAAAGGGTTTGATTTCCGGGCCAGACGGGAAAGGATTTCATGTTCTCCCCGTGGCAATGTGAGTTCTCGGGCTCCCACAGTCCAAAGTCATGCAGCTTAGGTTAATTGAGGACTCTTAAATTGCCCAGAAATGCTTGTCTGTCTCTATGCGTCAGCGCTGCAATAGTCGGGTCAACCAGTCCAGGGTGTATCCGGCCTTCGCCCAATGTCAGCTGGGATTTAGCTTAGTGAGGTTGATTGCTTCGTCGGCAACATAAAATGATAATTGGAGGAATTTGTTCCTTCACAAATATACCTCGATCATTGTTACTGTAGAGGTTAATGGCTTATGGGGTAGTTCAGGTTTTGCTAATTTCAGTTATTTTTATTTTTTCCCTCTAGTTTTCCATCTTCCTTATTATCCTCCCCCACATCCTCCAACTTGGCCATCTTTGTTTGCTGAGTGACAGGAACATTTCTGCTCGACTTTCTTTTTGTCTGTGCTTTAGTTTATTTTGTGTTCATATTGTCTGCATCTTTCATGTCCTCGTGTTCATCTGTCACAGCTCTAATGCACTTGACAGAGATTACAGGGTAGTCATATGAGTGAGAGCCCTCACGATGGCATTTAGATGGCACAGCTTGATTGTGCAAGAGATGAGTGGGTGTCTCCTGCTGTGAAACAGCAAAAGTGGTTGCCTCCGCCTCAGTTTACGTCCATTGTGCTTGACACCCTCGACTTTGTTTAATTTATTTCGCTCTGATGCCCGCTTTCCTCCTTTTGGTGTTCCCATTGGGCCATCTTCAGTCTTAGTACTGTCAATGACAATGAAGCGCTTTACGCACACACACACACAGACACACTGTTGTTTGTTCTCTTGTGTATTAGAAGACAGTGACAGTTGGCATGGGCAGCTATGTGGCGTCATCACAGATGGCCAGTCAAAGTTTCTGGCCCCAGTCAGAGGGCACAGCTGGATGATGACTAGTCCACTGTTTTCTAACACTGCTGTTTGTTATCTCGTTCCCACTCTTTTCCGACAAATCGTGCCCGCCTGTTTTATCTTAATGCCTCCTCTACAGTTTCTTTCCTATTCGTAGGACTGCAATGCTAATTTCTGTGTTGTTTCCTCTTCCTCCCACCAGTCTGCAGTCCCTTCAGGAGGACTTATTGGTCTGTACCGCGGACGGCTATCTCCATGTGCTGCACTGGGACGGGCTAGGCAGCAACGGACGCAAGTCCATCTGCCTCACTACAATCCCCTTCTCGCTCGACCTGCAGTCGGCTCGAGGTTAGAGAAGACACGTGCACACAGCAAAACACGGGGGAGAGAGCAAACTTCATTCTAGTTAACAGTCTAAACAGACGTTTATAATCACTTTCTAATGCTGGGCAATACATTTTGAATACATGGTTTGACTATTTAAAGTTGATTTATTTTAAATAACATGTCATGAAGATACAAATATTTTGTCTACAACAGTAGTGCTTAACGTCAGTTCCACATTCAGTCTTTTTGGTGCATAAAGTATGTGTGTGTGTGTGTTTGTGTGTGTAGGTGGTCCCTCTCTAGACCTGGAAGAAGTGTATATCTGTTGTATGGAATATTGTGTAACCCTAGACGGCTTTGCTGTGGTGCTGAGTGACGGACGCCTGGGCTTTATCACACCTCTCAGCAACACCATCACTGCAGATGTAAGAATGCTCACACGCTGCCAATGTTAACAGAAGATTAAAACCCAGAGATTCAAAAATGTATCATAGGTATTTTATTAAAAGGCTGACTAATGTCATTGCAAGCCTTGTAAAGAAGAATCAGACAGCCATCAGTGGTGTTGACTCCAAGATATATATGTTACAATATAATCGTGACTAAGCTGCTAATTTGTGTTTATGCTACGCTTTAGAGTTTCATTCAGACTTATGACCATTTAAAATACAATTTAAGTGATGCGTTTGAACGAAAAATCACAGTTAAAATATGCTTTGCTGACCTGATACTTGCATCATCACACACATTCAATTATCTGTAATTCATAAATGTTGCGTGCGTGTCTGTGTGTGTGTCCAGCAGCTGCAGGGCGTCTGGGCAGCAGACGTGAATGATGGCACTTGTGTGGCTGTCAACAACAAGTACAGACTGATGGCCTTTGGCTGTGCCAGGTACGTGTTTTCAGCTATTTCTCTGTCCACGTCTGTAAAATACAGTGTGGAGTAGAAAGTGTGTGTGTGTGTGTATTATAGAGATAGATTGTTCATGTGGTGTGTGTGTGTCCAGTGTGAGAATCTGTCAGTTTGTGTTTGCCGAGGCCTACCTTGTGTGTGCTTGTCAGAAACTCCCAATGGATGTTCAATCTTCCATGTTGGACTTTCTCTTCCTCTGTTTGCTCCCCGGTCTCCTTCAACCTTTTCTGTAAATTCTGCCACTACAACCTATAGCTACATACATATGTGTGTATTCATATATATATGTTTCTGATTGTGTGTTATCACACAGCTTATTTTCCCCTAGAGCATTTTGTTAAAGTGTGTTTGTTTTCGTTACAGCGGCTCAGTGCTGGTGTACATGATCGACACCACGACAGGATCCATGCAGCTCTCTCACAAACTGGAGCTCACTCCAAAACACTTCCCAGGTATCACAACATATGCGCCACATCTCTCTCTTTCCCTGTTTTTGTCTCTCTTTCCTCTGTCCTATGTCTCTCTGTCTCACAGCCCTGCACAAATTCCTCCTGTAAAAAAAAAAACTTGCATTCCTTCAGCTGTCTCTTGGGTGCACATGCCTGTGTTTCCTCTTTGGTGACATCTGTTTCAGTCACTCCTGGATCTGAAGCCACAGCTCCCCCTAGTGGAGGAACTGCCATGAAGGCCCGTCACCATTTTTAACTGTGAATTAGTTCATGGATAAGATGTCTTAAAGTCTTTAAAAAATATTTAATTTAGTTTCCTAAAAGAAGAGGGCTTGACAGTATTAAAGTCTTAAATTTAATTTCCAAAAGTCTTACATATTTTCTTTTGTCTGCACAATGTAACTTCAGTTTTCTGTTGCAAGTATTAATTTAGCAGACACTTTGGTTTCTCTGCTCTAAATAATAGTCTTAGTCATAATTATTGAACAATTGGCATCATCCCAAACACACCAAGACAATACAAAAGATTATTTAGTTTCACACATAGCTGTCTCCAGAACTTGCATAATCAAATAGTGAATCAGTGACATTTATCTTTAATCTTTTTGTCCAAAAACAAATCCTGTGTGAATTATGTTTTGTTCGAAAGTCATGCTCAAGAACGCAGCAACTCATGTGGAACAAACAGGTTTCTTTGCAGCTAGCATGCAGGAAGAAGGAGGTTATCCTGTAATAAAGAAGTGCACAATACACACAACATAATGGGATTCAGTATTGAATATGAAAAAACTTCCATCGCACCTTTTTGCAAAAGTATTCACTTAAAAAACACAACCACACCTAAAACCTTCTGAGTCCTTCTAACTTCTCCGCATTATCTGCCTGTTCAGACATCTACAACAAGACGGGCCCAGTCAAGCTGATCCGCTGGTCACCTGACTACAGTGTTGTCATGGTTACATGGGAGTGTGGCGGCCTATCGCTGTGGAGCGTCTTTGGCGCTCACCTCATCTGCACTCTGGGCGAGGATTTTTCGTAGGTGGACACACAAATGCACACAAATGCACTAGTACACACTTCACACAATATTATCATTATTATTTTTCTTGTTTTTTTATATCTTTGCACGTTTTCCCCTCAGGTATCGCTCTGATGGTACCAAGAAGGACCCAGTCAAAATCAGCTCTATGGCAAGTGGATTTATTTGATTCCTTTCCACCCTTTACATTTGAACATAAAAAGGACGTTTGAATAAAATCAGCCGTTGGCAATGTTAAAAGTGCACGTTATCATGTTCAAATTCAGTTCCCTCTTAATTCTGTTATTTACAAGCAAATGGCTGTTTATTAAAGTTGAACAGACGAGGCACACAGACTGTGTAAACAGTTAATTCTATTTCAATTAGTTTAATTTGACTCGTTCTTCATTTTACACTTTGTTTCCCATATTCTCCACTCATTGGTAGGTTACTTGTAACATGAAAATGTATTTTTCTGTGCATAATAACCGCCTTCCACTCGGGCATTTCCAGAGCTGGGGAGCAGAAGGCTACCACCTATGGGTGATCCCTAACAAACAGGAGAAGAGAAGGCAGGAGGAGGAGAAGAAGGAGGAGGAGCCTCAGCAGCAGGAGGAGGAGGAGGAGAAGAAGGAAGAGGAAGAGGAGGAGATGGCCACACCTCCTCAGCCCTCCCTGCAGGCCGGCATACTGCAGTTCCATTTCATCAAGAGTGCCCTGACGGTCAACCCCTGCACGGTGAGAGAAAACGTATGGTCAGGTTTGTAAATACACAGATACGCAAACGCACACATTAAACATTCATACTCTGTTTGTTTCTTATGTCGCCCGTACAGAGTAACCAGGAGCAGGTGTTGCTCCATGGTGAAGACCGCCTCTACCTGACCTGTGGTGACCCCTCGCAGGTCCACAGCACGTCTGACCCGCACACACACGTGCACCCACACAATGGCAGCCCGCCGCACAACCCCCCCGAGCCCGACTCTTCTCTCTCTCAGGGACTCAGCACTTTACTGGGACACAAGCACTGGCACGTGGTCCAGGTAAGCATGCATGCAGGATGTCATGGCACCTTGTCAGGTTGAATTCAAGCAACCGTGACAAACGTCGTATTTTAATATAACCTGAGAGCTTATTATATTTCACTGCAGCCTCAGGCCATCCTGTAACATCAGCAACAGCGGCTGAGATTACTTATAATGCATCTGCCAGCCCATAACTCAAACATATTCAATTTAATCTGTATGTTTTTTTTCCTATATTTTTCTGTATCATAAAAAACAAAGACGCTGTTAATACTGTTAAGAGCTAATAATGCTTGATAGAGAGCTTTAGTCAACAAATGCCTCAATCTTGCCTGTGTGTGCGTGTATATAGTTCAATGGATTTAAACTATATTAGGTCATCTTGTATTGCTCATCACCTTTTTGTATTCTTCTAGATTCACAGCACATACCTAGAGAGCAACTGGCCTATACGGGTAAGAGAATGTGCATCTTTGCTCAGACTAGAGGAGCTGCTATATTCCTGAGTTTACAGCGCAGCAGTGTTTACAAAGTAACTAGTTTAGCTGTGTTTACAAGTGTGTGAATTATCCTTACACAAGTGTGGGATCTAGATAAAGTCTGTATCATTTAGAGTAAAATAGTTTTTCCTAAATAAATATACTCCAAAAAAGTAGCTGTTGAGAGTCTGTAAAATTCATTGTTTGATGATAGATGGCTACACAATAAACAAACATGACTTTTCAGTTTGCAGCCATAGACACAGCAGGCCAGTGCATGGCTGTAGCAGGGAGACGGGGCTTTGCACACTACTCCTTATTCACAAGGAAATGGAAGCTGTTTGGAAACATCACTCAGGTATGTGACATTGGAGACTGGAGGATAAATAACATGTGACCTTCTCTAAGCGGCGTTGTGCTAGTTATATTATGTCCACAGTGATCATGTTGGTAATTATCTTCACTTATCTTAAAAAAAAAAAAAAAAGGAGCAGAACATGACGGTGACGGGAGGTCTGGCTTGGTGGAAGGACTTTGTGGTGGTTGCCTGTTACAATTTTACTGACCAGCAAGAGCAGGTAAGACAAAGGCACCACTTCTCATATGTTTAATTCTATTCATTTATATATTTCTATCGTGATTCTAGTTGGTCTTGTTGCAACATTTCCCTCTGTTCTCTCACTGTCGACACCAGCTGAGGCTCTATCAACGCTCATCGAACCTGGACAATGCCTTTGCATCCGTCACTAAGCTGCACTCAGACACTCTGTTGCTCAACGTCTTCAGAGATCTGATCATCATGTTCAGAGCCGACTGCTCCATCTGCCTCTACAGCATAGAGAGGAGGAACGACAGGTGAGTTCCTGTGTGCACGCATCACACATGCAGTCTAGACTTCAGAACTCCATATCCCATATCTGACTTAGCTTTTCCCGGGATAATCTCCTTTTGTATGAGTACTGAATAACAGTAGGGATGATGTGCCAGAGGGATTATACACTCTTAACCTTTACCCACCAATTCAACTTTTTCTTTTCCAAAATGCTCTGGTTAAACTTGATACTGCTCTCCACGTTCAGCACACTTTCTTCTTTTCTCACATTCGAGCCCCAGGGAAACCCCTGGCACCAGCGGTCATACTGGTATTAGGTAATAGTGTTCCTCAGCCAGGTTTTCCCTTGGGAAAAGAGGCTTTTATTAAAAGCTTTGGAACTAAGACCCATCACATGACAGAACGGCGCCTTAGCGTTACATCTTTGACGTGTGTTACGTTGTTTTGTTTTAATGCACATACCTAGCCCAGCCTGAACGTTGTCAGTAATGTAAGGCTTTCTTACCACAGTAGTTGAGCTGCCTTTTATTTCCACTGAGGTACATTGAATAAATTTAATATAGAAATGTAATATTCTGCCTAGATTCTTCTAAGCAGTATAATGCTATTGCCTCTCACACTGAAAGCTTTTTTCAAATACCTAATTAAAGTCCTGAGTCTTTGTTTTATTTTTTGTGCATTTGTGTTTTTTTCCATGGAAGTCATGATGTATATCTTTGCCTCTATTCAGTCCATACCCGACAGCCAGCGTGGAGTTGTTGCAGGAGGTCTCAATGTCTCGCTACATTCCTCACCCGGCCCTCGTGGTGTCCGTCACACTCACCTCTGTGCGCACAGAGACCGGCATCACATTGAAAGCCCCGCAGCAGGTAACACAGTAACATACACACACTGACTGTTACCGTCTCTATAGGTGCGTGTGCATTCATGCTTTTATGTGTGTGTGTCCATCTCAGGCCTGCATGGCAGAGAGCATCATGTTGAATCTGGCTGGCCAGTTGATCATGCTGCAGAGGGACCGCTCAGGACCGCAGGTACGGGAGAAGGAGACGCCTGCCAACAACAAGAAGCTGGTGAGTCCAAACAATAAGCCACGCAGTAGTTACATGCTGTGAAATTTCACTTGTGTGTAGTGCACCAGTGTTTTAAGAACTTTGTTTTATTTTTCCTACGCTCTGGCGACAAAAAAAATACCATATTAATTTCATCAGATGGTAATCTTTGGATTTACTGGCATTAACCAGAGATCAGCACTTTTTTGAAAAATAAGGTGACTGTTGTCGTTAGTTATATTCTTTTAAGGTGACTCTTGCGCAAACCTTAAGCAAGTACATTAACATGTTAAGTGTATGTTGTTTTACACTGTTATTATTAATCTTCATCACACTTTTTTTTTTCCTCGACTAGCTTCCATTTTGTCCCCCGGTGGTGCTGGCCCAATGTGTGGAGAATGTGTGGACCACCTGTCGCTCCAACAGGAAGAAGCGCCACCTGCTGGAGGCCCTGTGGTTGTCATGCGGTGAGGCGGGCATGAAAGTCTGGCTGCCTCTGTTTCCCCGAGACCATCGCAAGCCCCACTCCTTCCTCTCCAGGCGCATCATGCTGCCTTTCCACATCAACATCTACCCTCTGGCTGTGCTGTTTGAGGACGCCCTGGTACTGGGGGCAACCAATGAGACTGTGCTGTATGATGGGCTGCAGGGCTCCTCTGAGCCACTGGAAGCGCTGTTCCCCTACTGCACTGTGGAGAGGACATCCCAAATCTACCTCCATCACATCCTGCGGCAGCTGCTGGTTCGCAACTTGGGTGAACAGGTGTGTGGAGCCTCCCACCTCAGCAACTACACTTCACTCACAAACTTTAGGGTTTAGTCAGCACCTGCAGAGTACTTAAACTGAGTCGCTTCTTTCCTCTCCCACAGGCTTTGATGCTGGCTCAGTCATGTGCCTCCCTCCCCTACTTTCCTCATGTCATGGAGCTGATGGTGCACGTCGTGCTGGAAGAAGAGGCCACATCGCGGGAGCCCATCCCCGACCCTCTGCTGCCCACCGTGGCCAAGTTCATCACAGAGTTCCCCCTCTTCCTCCAGACCATCGTTCACTGTGCCAGGAAGACAGAGTACGCCTTGTGGAACTACCTGTTTGCCGCTGTGGGAAACCCCAAAGATCTGTTTGAGGAGTGTCTCATGGCTCAAGACCTGGACACGGCAGCATCGTATCTGATTATACTGCAGGTAGTGACACGCTGACACTACATGCACACATTCAGTTAGCTTTTCATAGCAAAAAGCAGGCAATATCGGATGAAAGTGTCATTAATGGTCCCAGCATTTTTCACACCTGAGTAATTATGATCAGGGTGTCGTGATATCATAAAAAGCTCACGCTGTCTTCATCTGTATCCATCCCTCTCTGGAAAGAACATGGAGGCTCCTGCAGTGAGCAGACAACACGCCACTCTACTCTTCAACACGGCGCTCGAGCAGGGCAAGTGGGACCTTTGCCGGCACATGATCCGATTCCTCAAAGCCATCGGCTCTGGAGAGATGGAGACTCCGCCCCCAACACCCACCACTCAGGTGAGAACTTACAATAATCTCTACAAATATGTATTTCCTCTGCTTGCCACTTTTCTTCAGCTTTGTCTATAGATATTAGTCAAGGGAAAAATACAAGCGACTCCAATAATCTGATCGATACTCGCAGCTGTTTTTAGATCGTGTCTACCTTTTTAGACAAATGAATGAGGATTTTATCCAATGTTTTCCATCAGATTTTTCAAATGTATTAACATTACAGAATGTTTGCATAAAATCTGCTATTGTTTGCCTCGTGTGGATGGGAGGCCAGAACAATATCGAACAATATCAAATATTTAAATGCTGTTCATTAGACATGACAATTCATATTGTAAGACCAATTTAATTAAAGTCATGAAAGATGTTGACAACTACTTGAAAGCACACAAACGTGTGTAAATGACGTTTCATAACAATTTATCGTACAAAGATGACTCGCTGAAACACGGCACAAGTCCTTTTGTTTTGTACTTGATCTCGGTCTGAAGACCCATCAGGCTTTGCACCCACAAACATCGTACTCTTAACCCGGAGTAGCCAACCTGCTGTCTGTGAGCAGCTGTTCACCTTTCAGTTAGTTCTCGGTCCCAGTGAAGTTGGTTACTCCAGAAAAAAAAACAGGAAATAGTGAGCTGTGCATCTCTTTTAGGAACCCAGCTCAACAGGCGGTTTTGAGTTCTTCAGAAACCGCAGCATCAGTTTGTCCCAGTCGGCAGACGCCATCAATACGGGCAAGTTCAACTTGCAGAAGACCTTCAGTATGCCTTCTGGACCCTCCACTAAAGGGTATGGACACACACACACACACACATGCTGTAACTTAGATTGTGCATGTTTTCCTGTAAATGTCCTCACCTTAACTTCTAAATCTCTCTCTCCTTCATCCTGTGTTGATTCCTGTCAGGCGGGATGTGGAGTGTGCAGAGAACATGTACATTGACATGATGCTCTGGCGCCACGCCCGCCACCTCCTGGAGCAGGTGCGCCTTCGCGACCTCGGTTGCTTCTCTGCACAGCTGGGCTTCGAACTCATTGGCTGGTTGTGTCGCGAACGAAACCGGGTGGCTCGCGTTGAGGATTTCGTTTATGCATTGAAGAAACTCCACAAGGATTTTCTCTGGCCCTTCCCTGTTATTCCTGGAGGAAGCATCAGCTCGCCTCTGAAGAACGGCCGGTGTCGTACAGGTGAGTGACACATGATTCATGCATTACAGGAGCTGTTTAGGAAATGTTGAGGAGTCTGATTTACAGAGAGGAAAACAGTTTCCTTCATGTTTGTTGTTGGTTTTACACGTCAGACATCACTGAAAGCTTTGAAGCTCATTAGTGGCACATGCAATATATAAATGCATTGATTTGGTTGTGAGGCAAAAAGCACACAGGAAGGAATAAACCCATTCATACAAGTGCACTATTAATATTACCATGAGGTGGACTGGGGCTTCTGCTGCCCTAGTTCACAATACTCTATCTCAATATTTCATGGTCTTTTTTTATTGTTACTCTCAGTGCTGAGCACTCGGCTGTTGAAGTCACAGTCAGCTGACAGCCTGTTGAACAGCGACATGGACACAGCGCCCCCTCAGGCTGCTTCTGCCAACCACACCTGGCTGGAGGGGCTCGAGCAGAGGTCCAAAGACATGGACACGGCCTCGTCTTCTCATTCCAACCAACACTCGCCACAGACACACGATGCTTTCCTCTCTCTGCTCACCAACAAAGGTAATCAGGATTGAACTGTTTAATCCCGGTCTAACTACCAGTATTCACTATCTTTCATTAACCCTCAAGACATGCCAGCGTCTTATTCCTCCTTCGTTTTCTCGTCCCTCTAGTTGAAGAGTACAGTGTCGGCTCTGCCACAGATTTGACGGAGACCAGCTCGGTGGTGGATGGGGATTGGACGATGGTGGATGAGAACTCCTCCACTCTGAGCCTGAGCCAGGCCGAGTTGGAGCACATCTCCATGGAGCTGGCCAACAAAGGCCCGCACAAGTCACAGGTGCAGCTCAGGTGAGATAACGTCACTGAAGCTCACTTCAATGATCCCACTGCGTTGCTTCGATTCAGCGTGAAACCAACAGCCGTGCCTCTCTGTTCCCTTCAGGTATCTCCTTCATGTGTTCATGGAGGCAGGCTGTCTGGAGTGGTGTGTCGTGATTGGTTTGATCCTACGGGACGCCAACGTCATAAAGCAGGTGATCGGCTTCCTGGACAGCCCAGAGGTTCCCCAAGACACCGTGCAGAGCGTCAGAAACGGCTTATTGGCCGTCGACACGTGGGTCTCCACCGATTGGTGGGTGCAGCTCAAAATGTTGTGTGTTTCATGCCTCTGCAATGGCAAAATATGTTTTTCAGGCTGTCTGTCTGTCCATCTGTCTGTACGTTTGTGCATAACTTTAGACATTAGACAACACAATCAACGATAACAACACTGCAATAGATATTAAATTAAGTATAAGATAAAGTGCTCCGACAAACGGATAACAGTCATGTAAAGTGTATGTTAACCTTCCTCTCTTCTCCATCTCTCACCTTTTTTCCAGCCTCGGATACAAACCGTTTCTAAACCTGGTCCAGCCACAGCTACAGGACTTGATGGATTCGGCTGCTGAGCAGGTGCAGCCCGAGGCCTTCCAGGCCAGCAGCCAGAGCTTGAAGCTGGGCGGCCCTGAAGGGCTGGGAGGTACCGCAGCACCGCGGCCGGAGGACAGCAGAGGAGCCACGGCTCCGCTGGGCCTGGCCCTGCCCTCCCTCGAACCCCCCGGTAGTTTCCCCCGGCCCCCCTCTGAGGATTGTCCTCCTGAACAGACAGAGGAGCAGGGAGAGGAGGAGGGAGCCTACGACTGCACCTTGTCCTGAAGCCTGAAGCCTCCTCCGGACTCAAACCTGTGAACGAGAGAAAGAGAGGAGGAGGAAGCAGCAGCAGTTGCTGAACCAAAATACTATATTTTTTGTGTGTGTGTGCGTGTGTGTGTGTGTGCGTGTGTGTGGGCATAGAAAGTACCTCTCCTGCAGGTACTTACATCGGTCAGTATTATCCACTCTTCAGATTTGCCCCTTGTCTTGACTCGAGCTCCTGTGATTACTACCGACAGAGAGACACACCCAAAGACTCACTCAGCCAGTGACAGGATGCCGTCTGATGGTTCTTCTCACAAGCCTCCCGTATGTCAGTTTGTGCGGTTATGCATCCTGTTGTGGTGTTTGGAAGCTGTAGACCAGCACAGGAAAAGCACCAGGCTTTTTTTATTATTTTATTTTATTTCAAAACTGATGTTTTGTCTGCGTATCTTTTGTTTGACACTCATTCGGGTGCAACTGGAGACTTTTTTTTTCCTCTCTTGGCCAGACAAAAACCTCAATTGTTTCCTTTTTTGTTGAACGCAAACGGTTTAGGATCAGTTCAAAGACGACGACGACAACAAAAAACCTAAGTGTATTTGCATCAGCGTCACGCTACATTGCTAAGCTACATGTAGAACAAAGTTCGAGTCATGATGCTCTCATGTGTCTGAGCCTAAAGTGCAGTGTGCAGTTTGGTTTATGTGCACAAGAGGTGTTTCATACTTTCATACCTCATATGATTTAAAGATATTTTGTGATACTTTTTTCAATAATGTAACAGTGTACAAGATAACATTATTTTTCTATCAATTACAGCTTGTCCCTCTTGAATCTCCCTGTAAAAAAAAAAAAGGTATGAATTCTATGTAATTCTTGAGAAGTGACGACCTTAAGATTTCTAAGAAAACGAATCCACTGTTGTGAGTGCAGAATAGTTTCTTACCACTGATCAACAACACCTCTGTTCATGTTGTTTTTGTTTTTTTTTCCACACGCCAACTCTGTTGAAGGGCAGTCTGAGCCAGAATCAGCCCGTCTGATCTTCTTCATGCGGTCCAGATTTTAGACAACAAGCAGATCAGTGTTAAGCTTTCCCCCAGTGAGTCGATTTAAGGCCGTGCTGTAGTGCAGCACTATTAAAAACCAAATCATGACGCTCATAAACACACATTTAGGTTTCGGTCTCCATCCTGGAGATACAAAGTGTTTCCTATCATCAGCTTTGCAAATTGTTGTTGTTATTAAAGCCAGCCTCCTTAGACGTTGTACCTGTCCATCATGTAAAGAGCATCATGTGATCTCTTCAGTAATGGAACCGCTGACATGTCGGTATCGTGTTAAAGAGAGGATGAGATGGATTAAGTTGTGGCTTTGGTTGTGTAATGGAAGAGTTGTTGTTTGAATTGACCCTCAATGATTGATGAGGTTGTTTTTTTTTTATTACTTAATCCAGCCCAATATGCATATCACATCTCTGCACTGCTTGCGGCAATGAGTACCGATTTGTGTGCTTCTGTGTGGAAATCTAAATGTGTGTACCACATCGTATTGAGGACGCCTCGACATGTTTGGTGACTTTCATCTCATGAAAATGGATTTGATAGTGTTATTCCTCATTATTATTTCTATTATTTATTGGCATCATAGCTGAGTGGTAATTACTTAATTGATTCTGTGTTGGTTTTCATGACTGATAACACACTTTCCCCCCTTTTAGTTAATCAAAGTCATGTGTTGTCTCTACTGCAGGCACTAAAAGGTTCATCATTCAGTATTATATTGTGCAATGTATTGAAATGTTACTCAGCTTTATTTCCTATGTTCACTACTTCCCCCCCCCCCCAGCTGTTTGCTTTTTACTTTTCATGATTGACCAAATCATTTTATAGATGCATCGTATACTTGAGTCAGGTGTGGCGATCTGTTGACGTTTTGACTCTTCAGTGGTTTCAGTTTACTCTGAATTGCCCGTTGTGCTAGAACACTTGCTATTCACGAGAGGGCAAAACGATGTACCGTCGCCACTCGTCACGAATCCTGTCGCGCCCTCGTTCCAGTGGGCTCGTCTCCACTCTGAACTACGGCCACACCGCTGCTCCGCTGTACGCTTAAACTGACTTGAAAAGGGTGCCGCGACGAACCAAAGACTTTACGTCCAGAGGCCTTCTGTTTCAACTGGTTGTTTCAATTGAGCGCTTGGCTTTTTATGCAGAGGCCGGAAAGGAACATCGCACTACCGAAGCCCATCCCTCTTAGTGGGAACGCAACCATTGATGCTCAAAACTAGTGCCGACGGCATATAAGACAATTTCCTACGGAAATGAATCTTTCAGATTTTTTTTTTCTTCTCTTTCCTGTGTGTGCGAGGAGCGTCTTGTGGTACTCGGGGGTCTCGCTCACTCAGCGGTGGACGGCGCTCCCTCTCTTCTGTGTACAGTTGCAAGGTTTTGCCTGGTTCCTGAGTAGTTTTATTTCTGGGGTGGCAGCAGCAAACATCCTCAATGCAGTGTAAAGATACTCTCTTGTACATTTGCCTTTTCTACTCATGGTTGGTTTTATACTTCCTTTTTTTTCCTTTTCTTGTACATAAAGACCAATAAATTATTTTTTAAAATGTAAATTTGCCCTTTTCTTAATTATAATCCGATCTGCTGTGTGTACATGAGGCAAAATGACACATGTTGTAAATAGAACAATGGTAATGTAATATAATAAACATTTTAATTGCTGTACAGGTGCTAATTTAAGCTCTTTTTTGCATAAATCATCCCAGCCATCCAGTAGATGGATACCCTGTTGCCAGATCAAACCCAATAATCCCAACTGTTGGATCACCTCATTCTTATTGACAACAAATATGCATTTAAAAAAAAAAAAAAATTACTTTTTTAAATTGTGAAATGAATCAAAAAGAACATTTTAGTCTTTCAGAACAAAAACTGAACAGTTCAGAAATAGACATGGGTGAAGATGTTGAACCAAAAATACAATTCAGGTAACTAACCACTGTTAAGAAATTAAACATCTTTAAAAAAAAAAGAAACTGGACGACCATTAACAGGCATTAAGACATTTTAATGTGTATCCCAGAATAGATTTCAGTTAGTGTGTCAAAACACACTGCGCAGCGCTTTGTCAGTCTTCACTGAGTCACATTAATATATTAAGATTCTGTCACAAACGATTAGAATTAACTTAACTCTTAAAAGAGTTTGTTTTATTTGCGTTAAGCTTCAGTGGGAGCACCGTCGAGGAGTCAGACTCCTCCTGCTCCGTCCCACATTTACAGCAGTTCCTCCCCTGGCTTTGTGCTTTTCATAAAAACAAACACACCTCTTGTTATTCATCTGTCGTCCACGGTCATGTTATCACTATAAACAAAACTCTAAACAATACGGTCAGATGTCTGCGACGACTGGTTAGTTTGAAACTCTGGTGGCCTCTGAACACCCTGTTATGAGGGTGGAAACATGAAAACGCTGAATATATCTGAAATAAATCTCTTTTAAACTCATTGTCCATGCTTTCCTCCAGTCTTGGACTGAATTTAGACACTATGCCACCTTCAATATCCATTTACACTTATTAATAAAGCCTTTTCTCCCACAAACACCCTACATATCACTTTCAATAAAACAGATTTAAATCAGTGTCACCTCAAGCCGCCACAGAGCACCGATACACATCTACACACACACACACCACCCGGAGCTTTCAATTGTATCCCACTGTCTTCCTCAGCAGATGGAGCGTAGGCTACTTTAAGGACTTCTTGTTGCACATCATGCATGACAAAAAAACAGCGTAATAGGTCGACCTGTTTTCAAGTGTTATCGAAGGCTGTGATGGATTTTTAAGTTGACATTTTCCAACGGACAACAATTCGTGGGCATAAAAACTCTGTACAGTGCAGCACCTAATAGCTTGAGGACAGTACACATCGTGTGTGTCTCTGGACGCTAAATGTTAAGGCCTCCTTCATGTCGGCAGACTGACAACATGGATCACGACAACACGTGCAACAAAGTTGACGAAAGACAAGTTTGCTCAGTTGCTCTCAAGTCTTTCCAACCTGATGCCGCCTATGATTACATCTAGGAGGAGGAGTCACACCGCCAACAAGCAACTGTGCGGTATTTGTGTGGGACTGAACGCAGGGAAGGTCACTCGGATGGTTTTGATAACACACACATGCCCTTCAGATATCACGGAGCGCGTTCTGCTCACAGAGGTAGCCAGCAGACAGACGTGACGATGCTTTACAATCTATCGAAACCAATATGTCTCTGGATTATTTATCTTTTTTTAACATTACATTCTACCCAGTTTTTACAAGCGCATTACAAGGACACAAAGTGTTGATCACTGTGGAGGTAGTGGTGGCTCTGAAGGAGCCAGAGTGCTCCGTCAGAAGGGCCTGTCAGGTGATCAAATCCCACACACACACACACACACACACATCCACACATACATACACACACACACACACATACAGCTTGACAGTATATTAGGGAGAACTGTGTCCGACCAATTTTAAAGCGCAAGACTTTACAAAACAGACATTTACGCAGCGATTGGCCAGCTGTGTGTCGGTGAGAAAGGAGCAAGGGGCTCAAAACTATTCTGGAGTTTTTTTCGTTCTTGGCACAACTGTTTCAGTCACTTTTCAAAATGTTTTTTTGAGAGGAGATCACCCCCCACACCCCCTCTTGCCCCTTTCCCCTCTCTCTCGGACGCTCAGCTTTTTACTCCGCCCGACAGTGTTGCCAACAAGTCGTACAATCCACTTCCTTCCTCGCGTGACCCCGACTGCAGCTCGGTGTTTGTGGGGTCGACTGTGTGAAGTGGACACTGGAGAGGTCGTATTGACTGCACTGTGGTTGTGACGACGCAGCTCCACATGAGAGAAGTGAAATATAAGAAATATTAGCAACACAACACAAAATGAGTGAACAACAGTTACCGGTTGGAGCGGTCCGCAGCAGCACCAATGCACGATGACACGATCTGATTTTGAAGGAGAGAGAAATTACAGTAAATTTACGGTTTAGCGCCGCCTCCTCGGTGGGTTGAGCAGCTGGATGTTGCTCAACTGAAAAGTCTCCATGAGCAAAGTTGACTCACAAACTCCACCGACCACGTCGAATGACCTTACAGCTCATCCTTGATGCTTTCAGGTCTGTTTAAAGCAGATGGTATTTACGGGAATTTATTTATTTATTTTATTAGATTATTTTCTCAATTCATCATTTGCTCATCGAACTTACATTCATTGGTGCTGCTGGAGACAGCTCTTGGCACGCAGCAGAGTTTTTTTAAAGTTCAAAACCAAAGTAGAAATATGTTTACAGTAGTTGCAAATGTAAATAACCAACACTTCCACCAAGCTGACCGACACCGATGCTGTTAATGAGTGAGGCGTTGCGTTGCTGGTTTTCCCACCCAGTCACCAACAAGGCTTGAGAAATGAACCACAGGACATGCAGACACATCCTGGTTTCCCTGTGAGGTTCTCGTGGTTGAGCCCAAAATCTATGCACAGTCACTTGAATCCATCAGGCGGAAAAGACAAAGCCGTTTAAAAAGGACAAAGTTGACATTTTGATTTTAGCCAGCGGTTTTTCTTTTGACAGGTTTTCTGCCTGTGTGCCAAATTCTCTGACAATTAAAGCACGGGGCTACAACTTGCTGCAAGTCAGTGGCCGTTATTGAGGAACGATGAGCAATTTCACCGTTTACACAGAAACAAGTTGATGAGAAACAACTTTCAAAGTGTCAAAGTTTCCAGTTAAAGTCGGACGGTGGTTCAAACTAAAAACCGTTTCCCTTCCAAACGGATCCATCAGCACGTCACGGCGCCATCAGTGCAGATTGAAGTGGTGTGCAATGTCTGTGATTCTAGTCTGAGAAGAGGCCCAAGTGGTCTGCTGATAAAGAGAGAGCAGGGGGAAGTAGAGCCATGCGACGTTATTCGTTCAGGAAGCATGAGAGAGGCAGAACAAGAGGAAGTGCGAGTTAGATGGATTGAGTAAAGCAAAAAGGCACAACCGATTGAGTAAAAAAAAGAAACGTAACCCCTTTTGTTTCACTAACGCAGCAGTGAGCACGAGGCTCGCGGTGGCCGGCGCGTCAGTCGTTGAGTTAGTCAGTTTGTAAGCCGTCTGATCGGCTTACCGTGCGTCCTCCTGCTCGGTTAGCTACTAAGCTACTGACACAGTGATGTGGGGTCTCTCAGGCCGGCTGGAAGGGAGCGGGAATGTGTGTTGAAGCGTGCGTTTGCGTCAGAGAGAAAAGGCGTCAGGGCTCATCCTCAGTATTGTTCCTTGAAATCTTTTCTGTCTGTCTGTCTTCGGGGGCCCCTGCAACCCTTCAGCACTTCTGGGCTTCGGCCTCTGCGATGCGAGGCATCCTCAGTATCGGTACATGTCGTAGGTACTGACCCAAGAGGAAGGAAAAGCCCATGTGGGGAACCTGTGGAGGATTTCCTCCAGTGGAGCAGTCCTACTGTCTTCGCCGAAGAAATAGTGGGAGGAGATAGCAACAGAGATCATCCCCTCGGGCCCTGATGGGTCCGGGTCCCTGGGAGGCTGCCGGAGGGGGAGAAGGACATGAATGTCAGCACGGACAGTTAACGTGCGAGAGGGCCAGAACCAGACCAGCAGTTTTTACAGGAACCTAGAAAAATGACCTTGTCTTTAGCTTTATCAAGCGGCACGTGTTTTAGCTCATGCAAAGGATTTTAACGGAGACTTTAAAAGGTCATGAGTTGGAAACGCAACCAACGGAATCGTTAATACAGATTTTAAAAATCTGAAGGTTTTCATAAGATGCTGTGTGGTGCTATGAGCTTATCTCCTTCAGACATCACTGACTGAGGTAATAAAGTGAAACTATGCTGAAATAAAAAAGCGTCACTGGATTTAAAGTCTGTCAAACGAGCAGCAGAAACCTGAGGATTTATATAAGATCGTGGCCAATAAAAAACATCTAATAAGAATAGTTTGAAGTGTTTGGAAACAGTTAATCAAGTCACAGAGAAGATCTCTCTCTCTCTCTCTAGAAAAATATAATAAATACATAACAGAGCAGCAACATGAAGTACAAAAAGGACACCGCCGACAGTACCTGTATTTCAAACCAGAAGATCCATGTGGGGGCGTCGAGGCCGTGGGAATAGAAGACAAAATATTCCCCGCTCAGGTCGAACTGAGGGGTCCCGTCCCCAAAGGACCAGGTGGAGAGGCTGGCTCCTCGATGAGGCATCAGATAAAGGGACATGTGGCTGGGACCTGAGCACGTACACACCAAGATTGGCCAGTTGGAACATGAATGCATCACATCGATGACAGTGACTGTACTTCAATGGTCAAAGACTTTACTTGGCACCAGAAACCCCAAACTGGTGCATCAATATTCATAAAGTCACACCCTTGTATGTGTAATGTTGCACTGCACCCAAGTGTCGGAGCATATCACATTATCTCTGCCCAGTTTTTACTAAAGTGGAGATTTAGTTTTGAAGCCAATATGGTGGAGTTGAGATGTCCTTAAAGAGAAACATTCAAACTTGAACATTTACATTGGCCAAACTCCTGCAGCGACAGAAGGTCTGAGATGATTAAAAGCTTCTGAAAACCAACAAAATGGGCGTCATGGTGAGACTAACTCATATTTGCAAGATCAAGGCTTAACTTTCAATCAGTAATTGAATGTTTCAAAATCTCTCTGCAGACTTAATCTCAGTGCTGATGTAATCTCTTCATCCCAATTGATGTGTCACCGGATAGTTTCCGTACACGCAGCCAGCTCAGTGAATCTGCTTCTGTCATCAGCCAAGATTTGTCTGGACTGCAATTTGGTGACATTTTTTTTTATTGTTTTATCTCTGCCAGCAAATCCTTAAAAGGAGTACGGTTGTGTTTTTTCGTGTAGCGTCTGTATTGATCTGGCCACATAAAGTGCACCTGACCTTTCACACTGAAGGTCATCTTGATCGTCCCCCATCTGGTCTCCTCTCTGGTCAGCAGGCTGAACTCAATTGGAGCGCTGGGAGAGACTTCTGGGACAGGAACGTACCAGTTCTTCCTGCAAATACACCAAAGTACTTGCTATGAAGAAGAATATAAAATAGGAAAGACAATCTACACATTGAGGACAAGTCAAGCACATGCTGTCGGCTCCGTGTGTGTGTTACTGACTTGCTGAGGAACTTCACGGGCAGAAACCAGGGGTAGCCACAGAAGGGTCGGTCCTCTCGGCAGCTGGTGCGAATGCTGTTGTTGATCTCGGGGATGTGGGGTGTGATGTACTGCATGCCCGTGAAGTCGAAACTGTTGATCCACAGACCCGAGTCCTGGCTCTCCACCTGGCCTTGGAGATTGTGGAAGGTCCGTGTTGTATGCTGGAAGAGGATATAGCACTTTTTTTTTTAATTTACTTCTTTCCAGCACTCATTTCCCTCCAACATGCCTGGTTCTGCGGACGTTTTACCAAACGAGTTTCCGCTCTTGCCAGAATGACTTCAGGGTGTTTCTCTGATATTTACATCAGCAGGTGGAGGATTGGAATCGGAGCACTTTTATCCAACCAACAAAAACACATGCAGAGACGCAAGAGTCATGTGTTCACTGACCCAGTTACAAAAGAACAAGCTCTGTAGGGGCGTTGGACTTCACCTGCTCCCAACAAGACATTTGAATCATGCCAGCAGGGGCTGCACTGCAGGATAGTCAGTTGAGGCCAAACTATGAACTTCAGCTACTTCTGCAGGAGCCGCATTAAAAGTGTTACGTTGGGTTTTTCCCACCATCTGTTTCCCATTTTTATCGCAAAACCAGTAAAACATCTTTAAAATCTCAAATAAGAGAAAGAAAAAGAAAGAAGAACCTGCAGGAAGACTCGTTTAGGCCGCGGGCTCTGTGGACTGGCTGAATAAGGAAAGAGGAGGCCGCAGGACACCAACAGGAACGTGATGGTGAAGACCGAGGCCAGACCAGCCAGGATCCACTTAGTGCTGCGTGCCAAGTAGATGAAATGCAGCTGAGACAGAGAGAGAAATATAATGTGTTACTGGAGTAGGGGAACAATCCACAGAGCAGATTTTTATATCTATTTTACTGCCACTGAGTCAGTCAACTTCACACACACAGCCGTTGGTTTGCTTATCTGAAGTCAGACAATAAATGTCAATAAACTGCTCAAACAAAACATTGCTGTCAGAGCTTGAACATGTGGTTATTCTCTCCAGGATACATGACCATCGATGTCACAAATGTGACTTCGAGGTGAAGGAAAATTAAAAAAAAAAAAAAAAAAACGACTCACAAAGAAGGAGGAGATGAAGATGGTCGCCAGGGTGACCAGGGAGGCCATCACCACCTCGGGGGGGATCTCGGTACCACTGCGCCCCATGATGGGAGTGAAAATCTCAAACACCACCCAGATGAGGAACATGAAGTGGGTGTACGGCAACGCCAGGCCCAGCAGATAGAACACACTGTACTTCAGTGATGCTCCTGCAGAAAGATGGAGAAGTTACAGATCAAGGATCAGACCACCAGCAATCCTTTGGCTGCCGATCAAACAGTGTGCTGAAAGTATGGTACAAATGGGGATAAGAAAAGAAAAGATAAGACAAGAAAAGTTACTGAAGTAGTTGTGTGATGAATTTAAAAAAGAACATACCGATATTTCTATTTCTAGATACCAGTTTTATACAAAGAACCAAAGGGTCCACAAGTGTATGTTACATGACTTTGTTACACGTTTGCAATTGTGTTGGACTACAGATGCAAATGATCTGAAGCTATAATCTGGTACATAAAATGGTGAAATGTATGTTTGAACTGTACATGGTGCCTTTTAAATAAAAAAAAATTAAAATGCTACATTCATTGGGAGTCGAGTTGAGCGTTTACCTCGATTTTTAAATTCTTTTGCCAGCAGCAGCTTGGTGGCCAGAGGGAAGCCCACCAGGAGCATGGGCACGTAGGCCGAGCACAAGTCCTGCTGGGTCAGCCACACCAGGCTGCAGCACCACAGCAGCAAGCTCACGTCGAAGTAGAGGTCGCCCAGCTCCACCAACCGGACACCCTGCATGGAAAACACACAGACCACCGCTCAACACTTTGGCTGTATTTTGCTTTGATTAGGTGCCGAAATCAGAAAGTTGAGAAAAAATGTCATTTAATTTTGGGATTGAAATCCGTTGACGGAGAGGAATGCTGAATGTTTTTGGTCTCGGCGCTCAGCTCGTACTCGTCACTCATCACATACGCAGCCTCAGAAATGAATCACTTTAGTTAAGGAATGACAAATAGGAGCCTTATATTACACATTCACAATCCATCACAAATAATATTACGTTACACATTTCTAAAATCACTGCAATTGAGACTTATTGTGGATAAACACTAAACAGGATCAAACAATCATTATTATGACTTGGTACTTCCCAGTTGCTACAACAGGAACTTTACACCACGACCACAGTTGTCTCTTTACTGTATACTTAAACTAAAAAAGGAACACCTCGATCAATGCAGGAAGAACTCACTGACCTAATTTACCATACGTGTTCTTTACAAAGCACAACATCCTACATTTACACAAGGCAGTATTGTTCGATTTAAGTGAACATCTAGATCACTGCTTCACTAAGAGGCACTCAGCTCCTCTCCCACGTTGCCTTTTGGGTGAATGATTTGCCAGCTCTCATATAAAACACACACACACTCACTCACACACACACAATCTGCAGTGTACGGTCTCACATTCCTGCCAGACAATAAATCCCCATGTGAAGCTCTGAATAGCAGATTCTGGTCGTGCTTGACGTGGGACAACCACACAGATCATTCTTTGGGATTCAACGCTCTACTTTTGCAGGCCAAGTGGTAACTTTTGCTGTTAGCTGCTTCAGAATCATTGTGGTTGAACCAGATCAGTGTCTCTCAAACAGGGGGACGTGTACCAGTGCAAAGGGGCACTTTGGCAGTTGCCAGGGAGTATGTGCAAATATTGTGATAGCTAACGGGATGAAATAGAATTTATGACTTTAAAAAAAAGAAAATCAACATATAGAGTTAGCTGTAACACCTGAATGATGCATTTGCTCAGTGCTAAAAATGATATCCAGTTTAATCATTTAGCTATTATTAATAAACATAAATTAGCACACGTGGAACATCTCGCAACAAAGGTTGGAAACCGCTGAACCAGAGCACCAAATTATCACCCAATCTGTTGACATTTGTAGAGTTTATTTTATTTCCTTCAAGGAAATAAAATGTCTGCTTGTATCTCGACGCTTTTGTCAATGAAAATACAATTTTAAAAAAAAGGTCAAAGATAAATAGCGCTTTGAATAAAGATTCTGTTCCCCTGGAGATTAAGGTCTCATGTGGCGTGGCACAGAGGTTAGTCTGTGTCCTTTCTGGAAAGTGGCCATGGAAAGCTGGAGTTCTTATTGTGGTGACCTTCAGATGAAAGTGCACCTCTGTGGTTGTTTTAATCTAAAATAAATGC
The DNA here is from genome assembly GCF_023055335.1 of Clinocottus analis. Taxonomy (NCBI): domain Eukaryota; kingdom Metazoa; phylum Chordata; class Actinopteri; order Perciformes; family Cottidae; genus Clinocottus; species Clinocottus analis. The sequence continues at coordinate 2,807,129 of NW_027175854.1, forward strand.
TTATATGTACTACATGTAATACAATATGTTAATGGAATTGCAGCTACGAGGATCGGCTTTACTATCAGCAGGTAGAGATGTGAACATTTGATAGTTGGAGCGAGACATGTCAATGCGTTTCAGCATTAGACACCATTTGGTGAAGGATCATGTTCTGAGAGATGACTACAGAGCTGCTGTTCTGAAATCACCATGAAGGAAAAGGATCCGTCTTGCTTTCCCCTCTCTGCACTTTAATCCCCATTAAATGTGAGCTCAGCGAGTCAACATGAGATGTTATGCTCAAGTAATGATGCCCTTAAACGATAAATAAAAATGCAATGGAGGAAAGGACTTATGAGTTGAGATGATCATTCTGAACCTCAGACAAAGTCTACAAAAATTCAACAACAAGAATGGTTAGATATCAATCAAAGTCAAGCCGGTAGACATTCTTTCAGCCTCGACAGAGTAAATATGTGAACACTCACCTTTGGTCTAGACCTTTTGGGGTCTATGCTTATTCGCTTTCTTGCCAAGAGACATGTACTTATTTATACTTTGAAATTCATATAAATGCATGTAGAATATTTTTACACTGGAATAAACAATAATCAAATGCAAAGACAGTTATTTAACAACATGTTTGGGAGTATAGTTTATAGAGTGTTACAGTCACAACCGGCCCTTTAAGGCCGACCATAAGCTGATGTGGGTCCAACACGTGAGAATGAGTTTGACACCCCGGCTTTAAAAGGAAGCCCGACAATGAAAACTCCACTTACTCCGTAGTACAAGTTCTTGGCCAGCGTGTGAATGAGGATTATCTTGCCCATGGCGGCGCTCCCGTACAGGCAGATTGAGGCGTAGAAGTGGGTGTACCAAAACATGGAGCGGCCCAGCAGAGTGACGAGCAGAGCAACAATCAGAACCGACATCAGGGTGACGAACCAACTCAGGACCGCTACCCCGGTGGCGTAGGCCAGGTCTCGAGCATATCGGCCACCTAAGAGAGATGGAGATGTAAAAAAAAAGAAGGTAAATGAGGATCGAACACAAACTCGAACTCTTCTACAAAGATGATTAAATGTCAACTTGGATTTGGCCCCACAGGTATGTGTTGGACTAGTCTAATCTTACAGTTTGCACGAAAAACATTTGAATAAGCCACAAAGCAGAACAAAACACACACACACATCCAGTGCAGGAAACGGCGACCTACCCCCATTGCCCGGACGTGAGGCTTTCTTGGCCAGATAGAGAAAGGTGGCCGCGGCCACCATGTAGTTCAGGATGGTGCCGACACGGGCCGGGTAGGCCACCACCACGACGCCCAGCAGGTCAAAAAACACCATGTTCCCATGTCGATACTCAGAGGAATCTGCCAGCTTCTCTGAGTTGACCAGGTACCTCAGGACCGCCAGGATGTTGTCGCCTGAAAACAGGAAGCGAGTTCCAAGGTGAAGTGGTTCAAAGCGGACACGTTACACAAGAAAACGGTTTCTTTTGGCTGCGTTGAGCAAAACGGAGGCAGGACATTGATTTCAAACCACAACTGTATACAATCAGAGGAAGGAAAAGGGTAATATGACTGAATGTGAAGGGGATGACTTCTTATGACAAGAGAGACGCATCCTTTATAGAGCTGACACATCACACGCAGGAGACGGTTTATTGATGACTCAGATAACCTTCTGACCAGCAGAGACAGGCGACACTGAGGGAGGTCTTTGTCACTACTGTACGCTGCTCAGACAGTATTTTATGCAGCAAATAGGCCATGTGCTTGTGAGCACTGCGGGAATACTAAACAAGATTGTACTCACACAGTGCTCAGTAAATGAAGGTGTTTTACTGTGAAAGTCATATTGTACCACAAAAAACACAACAATTCTCTTTACACAACTCTACTATTATTATCTTTCATGACGATGATGTGTGCAAGTCTGATTTATAGATTAAAATGGCCTCCTATTGTTATACAACAGGTACACTGCAGTATATGGGACACAAAGTGGACTCCATGGCTACAATCATGATGTTGAATGTAGATGAACAATCTGGCTACTTGAAGGCTCGGTAATCGGTCGCTGTGTGAGTTACTGCCGCCCAAGGACAAGTTTCTTTTATCTGAGCTGCTCTATGTACTGCTGCCTGCATGTCTGCACAGTTAAAGACACACACACACACACACACACACACACACACACACACACACACAAGGCTCCATTGTTCTTTCGCCTGGTAAGCTCACTGTGGCCTGAAAGTGTAAACAACCGAGTACAACATCTACTTGTTCATGTTGGGTTCACTGCTTCGCCAAAACGGTTCTGCTTTACGATTCACCCACAACTTTTCTCTGAATAAATACATAGTATGTAATCATTTTATTCCACATTTAACATATAATGCCATGCTCTTGTTTATATATCTACATGATATCTTCCTTAAAAACAGATTTTAACAAAAGTGAAGCTACATTAGAGCAATGCTAGCCCCCACTTTGGCTGTGAAAAAAGAGATCTGAATGATGGGGTTTGACTAAAAAACACAGCAGAGCTACTGGTGCATCTCCCTCCTCCACTTCCCCTGTGCTGCATCTATTCTCAAACTTACAAATCTGTTCTGCCTCCTTCGACAGACTAAAACTACTTTCTACCTACCTCGAAAATCTCACTTTCTCTCCCCAATAATGCATGCCTTTGACTGTCAGTTCCTATACACAGAATGAGAGGAGAGATGTCCAGCAGCTGCTGAGGTAGGGAGGAAAGATGCCAACTGTCTCAGGTTTTTAGTGCTGACTGACTGGATTATCTGCTAAGTAAAGCAAAAACAACAGCTAGTACAGTAAAAGGCTGAGGCTGCAATGTATGTATGCATTTCTTTGTTCTCAAGGAAATGATGAGATCAGCAGTGTTGACCAGTCTGTAAGTGGGGGATAATGCATAAAAAGGACAAAAGTGTTTGTCTCTGTGACAAAAAAAAACCCATTGGCAGCCCTTTTTGCCTTCTGCTGCAGTGACCGCTCTCTCCTTGACATCCAGACACACCCACTAGCTAGCACCAGCTATTTGCAATGAATGCAGTAAAAAATAAAAAATAAAAGCACAAGATGACACCTATTTGAGTTTTTGTGCATACACATATACGTAGATGCATGTGTGTGTTGCTTACCAGCTCTCTGTATCGAGTCCGTCAGGATCCGGTCAGAAGTGTCGTACTTGGTGTGATAGATGAAGCCGTTTTCAATGAAAGCCAGATCAATGCCTGCAAAAGATGAAGTACATGTATGCACAAAATCAGAGAAAGTACTTTTGCTTTGTAAATCTATCAGCCGACTTTGATGCAGAAAGGCTCCATACTTCTGTTACTAACTTCTATACTGTTATCCAAAGACTGTTTCTTCTTTACCTGGGATGTTACCAAAGTCTCTGTAGATGCGGAAGTCAGTGTCAGAGGGGATGATGCCACTCTGAAAGACCTCCTGGCCGACAACAGAGGCAAAAGGGTGTTTGGCTGCATGAACGTAGGCCTGGACCAGCCACGGGTTCTCTGGCCCTTAAGGGAAACAGGAGAAGGCTTTTAGGATGATTTACATATTGGATTTCACTTTCATAGGTTTTATCACAGAGAAGAATTATTCTGTAGAAGGCGATGCATTATGAGGGTTTTAAATCCCTGTTTCTTGCCCTTTGTGGTTTTGGTAATGTAGGCTTTTAAGCTTGTTAGATTGATACATTATTAGTTATTAATTATCAGTTGTGCCAAGTACTTGCATCACATAGTGTCTTTTATATAAATACAATGTTACAGGCACCTCAGGGACCATAATCAGGCAGCTAGTAGTCAATAGACAAAAAGATAAGGGATATTGGAAGTCTGCCAAAGGTAGATGGGTGGAGACATATATTGTAGATACATAATGCAAAACATATTTTCTTTATTGCTCAATAGGTTGATCTGATAAATGTCACAACATACTGAAAAACATTGATCATCGTTTCCGAAAGCCCAATTACGTCATTCAAATGTCTTTTTTTTTCTCCGCAACTCAAAAATATTCAGATTAATGTGAAATAGGAGTAAAGAAACCAGTAAATATTCACATTTTAGAAGCTAGAAACAGATCATTTATTTTCTTTAAATAAAAACCTATACAAACCAAATAATTTATTGTCAAAATGGTTACCAGTTATAGTCATATGTGACAACTATTGGTTTAATCATTGCAGCTAAATTTGCATATACAAAACAAACAAAATGCCACCAAAAAAATAAACCACAAACTGAAGCAGTTTGTTTAGTACGGTACCTGTCTGAAAAACAACCTCCTTGCCCCCAACACCTGCAGCCTCCAAGTTAATAAAGGCTCGCACCTGTTTGGCCCAGGGATGCTGAGTAATGAAACCGTGACTGGCCTACGGGGAGACAAGGATTAACAACATCAAAGAGTCAGAGAGAACGTAAGAATGTAACAGTGGAAATAAGAGACACTAAGGTAGGTGAAATGTTTTAAATAAAATGACAATCCAAATTGTGAAACATGTGCCAGACACTTCAGTTTACCTGAAGGACAGTTTCCTCTGCCCCATTAAAGAGGAAGACAACTCCATGATGAAGAGGAGTAGATTGGTTGGCCAGAGAATGGAGGACCTCCAGCATAACTGCACAGCTCACTGCGTCATCACTGGCACCTAAGACAAGGAAACCAGTGTGTGTGTCAATGCCTAAAACTTTCTCCTACTTGCCTTACACATTTGTATCAGGCTACAGAAGCTTAGCTTGGTCTGGCATTCACACAGAGACATGCACTCGTAGATCACCCAACTGTCCTGAGATTGAGACTAAAACGCATACAGCTGATCAGAATAAAAAGGGAGTCGGGTCTGAGTGCAAACATGAGAAGAATGTGACTAGCTGGTAACAACCCAGCTCCCTGACTGCTTGTATAATGGTGAGAGCACAAAGAAACAAAGGGGTAATAATGAGAAGAAAAGAAAAGAGCATGTGAACCGGGCATGTGATGCAGAAAGATTAGACAGGTCAACACAATTCAGTGGGAATAAATGTGAAGACAGGGGGGGGAACTCTGAAAGATCAGAGTCATGTGCTCCAGCTTTATGGATTGAATGCGTTTAGGAGGTGGGGTTGGGGGTGGGGGCCTGTTCACTGTCTGCCTGGGTACCATTAGGCGCACCCGGCGCTGCCAAATATGCCAGCGACACATTAATCCTAGTCCCCAAAAAGCTCTGTGAGAGCTCCGAAGAGGGCGAGTACAAATCAAAGCCTGAACACTTTACTTTTGCGCTTTGAACCAATACAAAGAACTTTGACCTGGATAACCAGTTTGCCTTGCTGACCGTGTTGGCGCTGTAGCTCCATTAAACATATGTGGGAAAAAATACGTGCAAGACACTACGCTACCCGAGTTACTTTTCTTTTTTCACATTATTATTTTAAGATTGAACAAGGGTTAAGAATTCTAAGAAATCAAAGGCATTTCAAGCAGCGGGGGACATGGACATGTGTGTATCTTCCAGGTCCACACCTCTTGGATACATTTTCTGTTGCTGGTGAGACTGTGTGTGCACATTTGTATGTGCACACACAGCTACGTGGGGAAATACGGGTGTGTCTACCCAACGGGCTCAAGGGTGTGGAGTGAAACGGTTAGACAAAGAAATCATGACTACTTAATATGCAATCTATCATCAACAAACACTGTTACTATAGTGCATTCTAGCTGTGAGCCCCTGATTGCTGCGTAGAGCAATTAAGAAATCTACATTTTTTGGATTGGCTCAATTTCACACATGACTACAGCGCACATTGGACACAAATGAGTATTATTATCATCATAAAACACCTAAGGGCTTGCATGCTTCAAACCCCTAGCTTGTGCACACTGTGAGAAAAAGAGCTGCAGCCATGCTAGCAACTCTGAGAGACTGCAGTGCAGAGATGCTTAAAGCTATATATGCTCACATCAGCATAAAGGTATTTGGTCATAAACTAAAGTATTGGACAAATCCAACCTGATGTCGGCGCTAGATTAAAAATTAAGAGATCAAAGTTTACGATTCCTTCTATAGGGACCATGAATGCCTGAGCCAAATTCCACAGCTAACCACCCAGTCAAGCTATTTCCCTGTGTACCAAAATGAGAAACCACAAATTTGAAATGTTTGATCAGCAGATTTGAGAAGTTGAAGAAGAGAGATGTGATCAGATACGCAGATGTTTATTCTCCTTCATTTATTTAAAGCTTGACATTTGAAAGTATTTTTCTTTGAAGCATGCAAGCCCTTAGGTGTTTTATGATGATAATTCAAGTTGGTTTTCTGCATGCAAATCACTTTCAGTGCCTTCAGTAAGCGCTCACATTCAGTAGTCAGTTGTCTGCAAGAGAAGGAGGACATATTTGTCTACCTGGACTGCTGGCCACTGTGTCAAAGTGGCAGTTGGCTAGCATGAGATGCTGCGTCCCACCTTTGGGCTCTAGCCTGACAGCAATGTTGGTGACACGGTCATAGAAGCTGGTGAAACCTCCGAGAAAGTCAATGGAGAAAGTGCCGGTGGGACGCTGCACATCTACGGTGAGCTGATGGTGTCCCGCTGCCGTCTCCACCCGAATCTTCTCAATCTGCTCCAACAAATAGCCCACCGTCAGGACTTCATTCTCCGGGCTGCCCACTGGACGAGGGCCGACGCTGGTGATCTGCTCCAAGTGCCGTCTGAATTGAGAGAGAAGAGTGAAATGATCATTTTGTAATTCTGTTTGATTGCAAACTGACAGAAAACCAAGCCACAAAATTATAGCATATCCTATGAATGACCTGCAGTTAAATGCTTCCGTTAAAGACAGTGTATGTATGTATGTATGTATGTATGTATGTATGTATGTATGTATGTATGTATGTATGTATGTATGAGGTCACAGTCGATGGTTTTATTTTAAACCTACCTTGGGGTTTAAAAACTTATACTAGGCTGAATATGTATCACTGTGCTTGCTGTGTGAACATAGTTCAGATATCTTCACGAACTCTGGCGTTTATGTAATCGTCTTAAATGTTAGCCCATTTAAACACTGTCCTATTTTCTGGTTCATAAGCAGATAATTTGCCTCTTTTAGCATTTTATGGGGTCAGGCGAACAATTATGCGCCCCTCATTACCATTTATGAAAGGAGTGCTGGATATGATTACTGTAAAAGTATTTGTGTGAGTACTTTTTCCCAAATACTGGCAAGTTAAATTAGGTTTTATAAAGTTTATTTCACTGTATATGGTCAGAAAGAAATCTGAAAAAGCTCCTGTTAAAGAAAATTGTATCAGGCATTTTCTGATATTTTATAGATCAAAAGATTAAGGTGACAAAGATGAAAGCAGAAAAGATAGGACAACAAAAAAGTATTTGATTTTCATTGAGTTATAAAAATCAGGATGCAACATGTCTTTGTTATAAAATCCCGGTCCTGAATTGTGGCCCCTGCCCCGACCAGGTTACAATATGCCATGTTTCTGCATTACCTTGACTCCCTCAGGAGACTGAAACAGGAAATGAAGCCAAGTATCCAATATGACAAGAAAAACAAGCTTTTCATCTTTTCTTTGCAGACGCAGCAGCAGCTGTTGCTGTTTGCAGCAGATGTTCAATTAGAGCCAATGTTAGCTCCTCTGTATCTCTTTGCTTTTGCACTAGAAAGTTACAAAGTCTTCCCTGACGTTGTTTTCTTGCAGTGACAAAGTGCTACCAAATGATATTGTCTGATGCTTTCATGTAATTTTTACAGCAACATAAAAGGCTTTGTTTTATGATGAGGCTCATACTTCAGATAAGTATGTGCAGGACATGGACTCCTGAAAGCTACGATTGTGACCAGAGAAGCTCGGAGCTCTAAATCAGTTCAACGCAGCATGCCGGACTCATTTAATGGAGCAACCAGCCAATTGATGGTAAATCCCTTCGTCCAGCACTTTGAAGAGATCAGCAGCAGCAGCAATGCAGACCTCAGATTCACTTTCATAATCTGAAAATCTGATAAAAAATGTTGCGCTGTTAAGCTTTTAAATCTAAAATGTTACAGCTTCTTGGAGTGAACAGAAGGTTGAATGTTTTTTTTAAAATTTGTATGTATATATATATATATATAATAGTCATGCAGGCTGCTAAACAAAGGTTAGCAGTGTTGCTTTTTTTTAGTTGATTTTCTAAATCGTCACATAGAATGACAGCTCATATAAATCGATGTATCCTCAATGGCTGATGTCGAAAATCAGAGTAGAGTCAGCCCAAAGAGAGTCAGATGATATAGAGGAAACAGAAAGTCAAATGACTGAAATCATTGATAGCCCTCTTCCTTTACTTTAATATGTGCGTGTGCGTGTGTGTGTGTGTGTGTGTGTGTGTGTGTGTGTGTGTGTAATGCATCCATTGTAATGTCTTAACATGTAATGCATTTTAGACTGCCTTTGAGGATGAGATATTGATACATATAAATTGCCATGGGTTTCCTTACTTGATAATAGGTCAACTGGGTGTGCTTTTTTTTTACAGGTTTATGCAGGAGATTTATGGGTCCCTCTTCTCTCCTGTGTAAAACTCGTCCAACCATTACACATAGTCCAAACACCTGTCTGTGTGCTACCTTGGAGGGAACAGGTGGAGGTGGAGGGGAGGGGGCACCCGGTAGTGGTTTCTAGGCGGGTCTGTTGCTAAACTAGAGGAAAGGTTAGCCGGGGCTCAGATAGCCAACATATGAAGACTAAAGAGTGCTACAGGAAGTATGGTACTAAACTCACCTGGCTCTCAATGCGTTGAACTCGCCGGTTGGCTTCCCAATGATGAGCTGCTGTAGCGACAAATGGACAAGTCCCCACAGCACCAAAATAAACACAGAGACCAGGGAAGCTGCCAGACCTTCCCGCAGCAGATACAGGTTCACTTCGGGCTTCCTCTTCGGGTCCCCGCTGTAGCCGTTATCGCCGCACCGGTCTCGGGAACCGTCGTTATCTTCCGCTGAATAATTCTGTATCCCGAAGGGTTTTATTCTTCTGACTGTGGTGTCGCTCTCCATTTTTGAGCCAGCGGTACATCAGCTGCAAGCGTCGCTCTCAGGCGTCGCTTTTTTCCTTCTCTGAACGACCGACGGATCGCACTGAGGGACAAATCTGAATGAGAGGGCGGGCGGCGAAGGCGCCTGAAAAATGAGAGGCAGAGGAGGAGAGATATTTTTGACAATGGTATTTGTCTCTCCCAAACGAGCAGGAGATCAAATTCACTAGATATATAGTTCGCAATTATGTCGTTGATACCTTAAAGGCATAGTTAATTCTTCTTTCTTGAAGTGCTAACTTATGGTTATTCTCATTTTACTCTTTGCAAAAAAAAGGGAAAAATGTCAAACTGCTCCTTTAAAATGAACTCAATGAACCCCGCTGTGCAAGTAGCAGCAACGTGTACAAAACATATACAAGCTGAAATAAAAACAAGGCTAGAATTGTTTGTCTATAGATAGATAGATATATTTATACTTTATTCATCCCCACTGGGATATTTGTTTGTGGCAACAGCTCGCAAAGTTACATAGAAAACACTAAAATATTAGGTATGAAAAAATCTCTCTCTCTCTCTCTCTCTCTCTCTCTCTCTCTCTCTATATATATATATATATATATATATATATATATATATATATATATATATATATATATATATATATATATATATATACAAAAGTGTATTACATTTAGGAAAATTAAACAACAAAGAAGGTGCAAAAATGCAACATATATGCAGAGCATATGAAGTGTATATAAGTATATACAGTGAAATAGAAGTATGTACACTGACTAACTAAACAACAAAAGCGGTGCTTGGTTTATTGATGTTGATGTTGATTCAAATGGCCAGATTGTATATACCTTTCGACAATAAATTGTATTGCAAACAAAATTAAAAGAATCTGATCGGAGTGTATTATGTATCATGCTGTGTATCATATATGTGTATCATATATATATATATATATATATATATATATATATATATATATATATATATATATATATATATATATATATATATATATATATATATATATATATATAATCCAATATACAGTACAGTGTGATTTTGTTGCTGTCTGAATTGAACACCGTGGTATTGTAGTTGTGCTGGTACTTTGTCGACACCGTGTGGACGAGATAGGAATCGCAGACAATATGTTTTTTTTCTGTAACTCTTCTATATGTGAATATGTGAACACCTAAGTGGGTTTAAAGCTATTGCATACTGACTTTTCTCCAATTATTGTGTTTTATTTTAAAAATATTTTAGACTTCCGCGCAAAAGTTACAGATGTAATTTAAGTGCAGTTTATGGAATAAAATAGTCTGAAAACTAAATCTTATAATCTTACAGATTAAGTCAAAGTAGAAAAACACCATGAATATTACAAGTAAAAGACTCAGAATGTTACTTCGGTCATGTACAGAAGCTTAACAAAATCCACATAATATAAAAAAAAGCAAAAATCTGTGACGTCGTCAAGTGTTAAATTATTGCGTTAAACTTATTGAAGCAATAACATGAAAGCAGTACTCTAATGTGTTAGTTGATCAAGGGGAAACCTAGTTTAATATGTAATCCTATTTCATAAACTATTCCGATGTTATGAATGTAAAACCATCAAAGATAATCTGCAATGTAATTATTTACTATAACTGTCAAATAAATGTAGTCGTAGTAATAAGTACAATATTTTACATACTGAATAAACTATATAAACGTAAGTAACCTAAAAAAATAAATAGTCAAGTGTCGTCAAATCAACACATTTCTGTCATAGTGTCAAAATGACCCGAGAGGTCCACGCTCATGTGCAAACCATACGCCTTTAGCGTCTTTGTTTTTCTCTGTCCTCGGTACTTTTCCACGAGACGCCCTCATGTAAACACACAGCCGCTCGTGCGCGTAACAGTTACGCTGTTTGTTTTCTCGGCCGCAGCTAAAGGGAAGAATTAGGAAGGAAGGACAAGGAGTTAGTTTTTACAATAAAGTAATTGCTTTAATGGTATATACATAATAAATACACCCAATGTTGTTGGTGCTATTTTAACAGTTGTCTTAGGTAAACCCAGTCAAATGTCTGAAGTGAAGTTACGGTAGCATCTTCAGCGGTTAGCATTTGTTAGCAGTTAGTAAAGTTAAATATAAATTCATTTAGGATCATCTTTCCTCTTTCAAAATAAAAGTCCAATTTTGTTTTACGTTAAGGGGAACATTTAGATATTTGCAGCTTTAGGCACTGATGATGCAAATAATAATTTGTCATATCTGCAATGAAAATGTTTCTAATGTTATCGATATTATATGTGGTATTCTATATAATGACCAGTAACCGTGATGACGAGAAACATTTTCCTTTCATCCAAGTATTATTTTGAAGTCAACAAACCATCTAACGGAAACGTGTTCCCTTCGCTACGGGTGACTTTACTCCTGTTTTTCTTCCAGATCAGAGTCCCGACTCTCGAACCGATCATTAGCTTGCCAAGAATTGCAGAGAGCAGTCAGCCCGTCGTGTCTCTACCCGAGGCCGGATGGTAAAATCCAACCTCCAGCGGATCCTAAACAGTCATTGCTTTGCTCGCGAGAAAGAAGGAAAACAACAGTCTTTAACTACCATGGCGGATTTAAGTAATGGTATCTGTGACATGATCGGGAAGTAAGTAGAGGATGAAAAACATCTCAGCTAACTAACGGCTAACCGTGGTGTGGGGGAGGGGTGGCTAAGCTAAAATAGCTTGTAGCAACGGAAAAGCGGAAGTAAAACGTATTTACATGTATGTGTGTATTTTGTAAGTAAAACGTGGCCTCAACAATGGCCCAGTGATTACGTGTAAAGACAGCCATCGTTTACGTGTTATTTAAAAAAAATGTCATGTTAATAAAACCTCCGTGGAATAATGTGCTGGTCCGAGAGACGACATTAGCAGCTAGCTAGCGTTAGCTGTTAACCGTATGGAACTCTGGTACGTCACCAACATTCTGACGTTGTCGTAATAACTAAAGTGTCTTTAGCTGAGAGCGTCATCAGACATGTTAAATGTTATTTTAATTATTAAGTTGACTGTTTAACTCCGAGAGCAAACTGGTACTGGGTTTAAATAAGCATTCGCTTATTTAAAGAGCAAACCATCTTACGCGTTTAGGAAAAAGACGTTAACAAATGCGTAACGTCAAATATGTTACATTTTAACGTGCTCGCGCTGTTTCCCCACGTGAGAAAACTTAACCGGGGGGCAGGTTTATTACTTTTAATATTTAATGGATCCAATAAAGGTAAGCTGACGAGTGAAAATGGGCCATGACGGTCATCAGGTAAGCATACGACGGTCTCGTGAGCTGACATGAGTCAGGTTGATTATTACGCAACAGACCGTTTACTGTAGCAGCCTCGTGAAGGCCTTAAACGCGTTGAGGTTATGTTGTATCGTACGAGAGTCATCAGAAATATTAATTTTCATCATTGCTACTTTTTAATGAATCCACATTTTCACCTTAAAGGCAAGACCTATTGAAGTGACGGCAGAAAAATAGTACTGTGTTTTTTGGGTGTGAAGGAGAGAAACACCGATAAATTGATTTATAAATTGACATTAATTTGCAACCAAATTGATAATCTTTTTGTCGTTGTTTTTCTTTTTCCGAGCAAAAATTCAAAATAAACACTGGGGTTTCTTAAACGTGAGTGTCTTGCTTGTCTTTGTCATATATTATAAAACTGAGTTACCATTTTTGAGTTTTTGACTATTTATCCTAGTTTTTTAATTTTGTATTTTATTTAATCAGGAGACTCCCATTGAGATTAAAAATGTATTTTTCGAGGGAGATCTGGCCAAGATAGGCAGCAGGACAGCAAACACATAGTTACAGACAGAAAACAGAACAAGACACGTTAAAACAAACTAAAAGCTAAGAGAAGGTGACTATGGGGCCGTTTAAAATTATAATGGACATTTTGCCACTTTTTTTAAATAGACATTTTATTGTCAAAACAAATGATCTGAAATAATATGATAAATTGATAATGAAAGCTAGATATTTGTAGCCATATTGATCAACAAAAAAAAATACATTTAAAAAAATGTACAGTTTAGCTTCTCAGTAAGCATCAACAGCTTTTTTGTTGTCTTATACAGTTAACAATAATCTTTTAAGTTTGCACACAAAGCCAGCAATTGACCCTGTCCATTAGGAAAATGTAACGGGTATTTTTCTAAATTAATAACTGTTAGTTGTCGTCTTGATATAAACCTGACTGAGATCAGCTTATGTTTGTGTGATAATTTGCCATGTTCGTGGATTTGTTCGCACCGTTATTATGTGTAGTTGGGCACAAGTAAAAGTACGTTTACCCAACAATATGTTTAAATGTAGTACAACAAAGACTTGTTTGTGGACGTGTTGGTAGATTTTTAGCCACTCTGCTATTATCTTTAATTAACCTGGCTGTTTTAACCAACAACATGAATATGGCTCTGAGTTTGTGGTTTTAGTAGCCAATATTTTTTGGCCACCATGTCCTTTTGCACCACTCCTAAAAAGTGTTGTAATAACTCCATAAACACAGTGCCATTGTTTTGATAAACTTTAACTAAGTGGTTTGAAAGAGCCCCCGGCCTGCTTGTGTAACACGTGTTGTAGATTGAGCACTTAAATGTTAGTCACGGCAGTATTTGGTAAAGTATAAAAATTGTTATATCAGTATTGAAATATCTGAAATTGTATTGCTTATTAAAACCAAATGGCTTGAAGTTAGTTTTTGCTTCTATTTGAGCAACTATGAGTCCGTGACTTAATCTTAGAAAATACATGTACGTGCAAAGTTTTCCCTTGTGCGAAATTGCTGCAATTCTTCTGGTTTCGCAATTGCAAACTCGGTCAAATCCTAGTTTTTCCTTTGACGTTGTAATAATAATAGAAAGATACTGAATATGCATTTTTGACACAAACGCATTATACATTAAATGTTCATTATAAGTGGATTGTGATTTCCCTGTTGCAGTATTCTGATTATGTCCTCTCCTCCAGGCTGTCCCTGCACTGTAGTAGTAGTACCCGCGGCCCACGGCCTCTGTGGTGCTCCTGATGCCCCTCTCCCACCCCTGAAGATCCCAGGTGGGCGAGGGAATGGCACACGGGATCACACTCCTTCAGCTCGGCCACTCCACTCAGTAAGGACCAACACACACACACATGCACAATGTTATTGCGGAAATGTAGTCAGATGCAGAAATGCATAAACCATTTCCTGTCACTTGATTCAGTGGTGGTTTGTTTACATGTCTGAAGAAGACACCAGGGTTTTGATATGGTTCAGCCATCTACCCTCCGCAGTGACGCATTATTCAATATATTTCCCCTCATAGTTAAGTTTATTTCTAGCTCCGCTTGACCGGAGTTGCAGGCGGCATAACGGGGCACACGTGTGCATTCAATTGTTCAATTATAATTGGACTTGACAGAAAAACATACTCTCTTCATGTTCGCTGACACATTTTATGTGTGTTTGTGTTTCTAGGATCGAAAATTGACTGTCACGGAGGAGCCAGCAGGGAATGGTCGCCCTGGGATACTCCACTTCCAAAGTCGTCCCACCGTTACCAAGATTATACAGTGGGACGCTGTCCTGAGCAGCAGCGCACTCTACGTGGAGATACCTCTTGACCCGCTTCCTGAAGGCAGCAAGGAGAGGTGAGGCCAGATTGTTGTCAACGAGAACAAAGCTAAAGGTCTTTACACTGGCAAATGTGAGCCATGTTACAGGAGAGTAGACGGGCACTTAAAGGAGAAGTTTAACACATATTTTGTAAAGGTTGGCATAGAATTTTATTTTTTTTAATAAGTTATTGGACATATTTAGACTGATTTTACAGGGGAAGCCAAAGCAGATTTTCGTTTAAATGATCATAAAAACACAGGTTTATGGGCCTGTATGTTTAGAGGTTGTTTTCCGTTTTCTAGCCTGAGCTGTTTCTGTTCTCCCTCTAGTTTTGCGGCTCTACTGGAGTATGCTGAAGAACATCTGAAAGTAGACAGCGTGTTTGTCTGCTTTTACAAGAACAGAGATGATCGCGGTACGTGCCAACAGCCCTGTTTTCTTCTGATAAGATAATCATTTTGGTTTTCGTATGGTGACTTCATATCTGTTGTCCCTATCTTATTCTTACAGCTAAACTGGTGCGTACATTCAGTTTCCTGGGCTTTGAGATTGTGAAACCGGGCCATGCCCTCGTCCCGCCTCGACCTGATGTGTTCTTCATGGCCTACAACTTCGACAGGGACTCCTCGGATGAGGAGTAGCCCATTTGACAGCCCCTCCAGCTTACGTCCCCTTTTCTTCCCATTGTATGTTTTTACTCATATAAATCTCTTGTCTGTGTTAAACCCTCGGCAGTAGCTCTCTGTATGCAAGTTTTCATCTCCCCCATGCTTTTTGTGTTCAAGGGAATATGTAAGATGTGCATCTCCATCTTCTTCCATCTATGTTTTATTATACTGTTTTATTGAAGATTAATTGGTGTTGTCACCTATAAAAGGAAGAAACCTTTGGGTTTTTTTGACTTACAATCACATTACATTCATATCTATTAAGTTCAAGTGTAATTTCCATACCTTGTCAAGTCATTGATTTTGTTGATATTTCCTTTTTCTGATAGATTACGGTGGTGGATTCTTCATTTCTTGAATGTACAATAAAAAGGTCATCAGGTTTACACTCGGGTACTCCAGCTTTCCTTTATTTGGCAAAATAACAACTTAAAATTTGTTTCATATTCTGTCTCTCTGAATTGAATAACACATTTCAGTGGGACCAGTTTTATGTAGTAGCACTAATATCCTCTTAAGTGTTTGGATTTTTGAAACATTACTTTTGAGTGATAGCCCCAATAATTGGTACTTCATAGCTGTGTAGTGAAATCATTTAGACTAGAGGTCGAGTGAAAAGATGAATGCTGCTGCATGTCTGTCGGCGCTTCAGTTTCAAGTTAAAGATTCTACGATGAGTGTATTGGTACAACGTGAAAGAAAAGTAAATAATCCAAAGTGCTTTTGCTTCTTTCTGCCATGTATATCTGACAATATTGTAGTATTTTGTTTTGGAGGTTGAAAAAAAAAAAATATGCTGTGATGTTTTAATTGGATATTCTTTTTTTTATTAGCATTCCTTTTAACTTTTTTTTTCACGATAGTGTTAAGTTTGTTCACCTGCATAGTGGTACCTGTTGTGCTTCTGTGATAATAAAACAAACAAAAACAATCCTTTTGTCTAATTTCTGTATTTGTCCTCAAATTTATTTAGACTAAACTCCAAAATGTGTCATTACTTTAGAAGAAAATTTGAACTCAATCAGCCCCAAAGCAGATTTAGTTTTTCCTATTTCAAAATGAAATGATTTCTTAAAGCCTGGCCGACATCACTATTCTGCCTCTTGTATGCCACGGAGCACCAACCGGAGATCCAGAAGCAGATGCACTTATCTGTGTTCTACATAACATCAAAGTTATTAATTTACGTCCTTATATAAAGCTCTTTTAATGTGCCCTGGTCATACTGTAACGAGTATCCAACATGTATTCTGTGCACAAACTGACGAAAATCAGGTCAGTTACAAAAGAGCTGCAGGCCGTCAACATGTGCTGCCTCTTTACACCACCAGGGGGCTTCACAGGACACAGAACAACACATGACTGTTCAATTACTGAGTTTAAAATCAGTGTGAAATGTGCAGTCATACAAACTGTTATGTTGGTTAAGTCCTGGCCTCAGGAAGCCTGAAATGCATTTAGAATTAAGGGAGCAGAAGAAGTATTTTAATTTCGGATTTAGCATTTATAACATGCTGACCGTGCATGACAGGTGTGTCAGTTTAGACAACATCTATCTGTATGATAAGAACAGTAGTCAGGTGACCTCAAGTTATTTACAACATGGCTGTGCCCACCTTCCACCTGAGCAGTGGTCCAATCAGAGGGAATAACTCAAAACACCTGTGTGGGTGAGCAGAGCCTCAAGTAAAGACAAAAGCAACACCTGGTTGGCTTGATTGGGCCAAATTCTCCTCTTTTTACAGCCGCCATTTTGACTTGTGGGGAAAGCACAAGGGTTGCTAATAACAGCAGCGATGGCTCAGTTGAATTAAAGCTTCCCAGTAAATCCTGACACACTGAGCCAGCGCGCACAATACCAGGACTCTGAAACCGAAGCAGAGAATTGGAATTCAGCCATCATTGATTTTTTTTATTTACACCTGTGCTTTTCCTACGGTGACATGTCAAAATGTTCTGTAAGAAAATGGCTATTGTTGTTCAGTTATAAAAGATGGAAATTACTATCATTTGTACGTTGTGGAAATGATCTAATGCCGAATGAAGGCATAGTGTTGTCTGCTGTCAAAGTGTTCATTTAAGGCCTACGAAGTTTTACATTTTTAGTTTTCTTTACCAATATTGAAAAAAAACAGACAACGCATCCAGAGAAGGACAAAGAAGAAAGAAATACGAATCCCAGGTTTAAAGCAAAACAGCTGCCACCAGTAGGTTGGTGGAAAATATAGTAAGAATAAAAAACACTTTACTAATTAAAAAAAATAAAATAAAAAAATACATTAAAATTGTATTATATGAATAAACAGGATCAGCTGGCCTTTGTCAGAGAGCTGGCAATGAAATCTGTAAATTAATGTGGGAGTGGAGATCCTCTGCTGGACCGCTTTGGATCATTTCTGATTCAGATTTTCTTTTATTATCCCGACTTGATATTTTATACTAGAAATAAAAGTCATTTGCCTCATGTAATCTGTAAAATACAAGACAAAGAGAAGGTTTTTTTTTTGGAATCCAAATATTTAATAGGTACATATCAAGTATTATTATGACATGTATAAAATTTCAGATCACAATATGAAGCAATGAAACTCCTCAGACTGGCAAATGCTGCAAATGTTTGAGGTCGCCACATAAAAATGACTAATGATTAAAATAGAAGAGAAGCAACTAAAATGGTAGAAAAATGGCATACAGACATAGATAATAGTAAGCATTCTAGGAAAATTAAATGCAACTTCTCAAACGTTTTTCTTCAATAGGGTGCAATAAAAATAAAAACAACACAGCACTGAAGCCAAGCGTCCACAAGACGTCTAAAAAGTGTTAGTACTGTAGGTTCACTGAGGGCAGAGGACAGCGCAGAGAGAGGAGAGGGAGACAAGGTCACAGCAGAGAAAGAAACGAGGGCTATTAGCTTGCTGATCAACGCGGGGAGAAAATAACCTTGGAACAAGATTGAGCAACAGTGGAAGTAATGCACATCACAGTTAGCTTTAAAGACCAAAGAAGCATTTGTACTTGCATGTTGGAGATACAAAGAGAACAAAATCCTGAATGATTGAACAGAAACAAGGACATCACCACAAACAAAGAAACAGCCGGCCAATGAAAGGGGACCTGAAAGTCAACGGAGCTCGACACTAAACGTGGCTACGCCTTGAAGTTACCGGTGAACGGGATGAGGTCAATGAACGAGAGCTACATTTTCCCACCAAACCGACTCAAGTGATGAAACCGTTTCGGATCCATTATCTGGAATTCACTCTGACCTCGGGGAAGATCAAAGATCGGTGCAGACACTGTGCTGCTGATTTAGCTTCAGGGGCTATCAGACCTGCCAACCCTGGACATTTTATCACTATATCAGCATAAAAAAGGTGTAAATCTGTATCAGCCGCTCAAGATAGAAGAGCCCATTTTTAACTCGGGCTGTGTAATATTATATGTATAATATATGCGATGGTGTGTCAGATCGCACAGTTCAAAGATAAACGATAGCTAAGCACATGTGTGGGTGCAGTTTGCATCCTCACATGTGAACAATAAGCTTCTATCTTTCCGGCTGTTACATGATATTATTACCATGTGGGACTACAAAGCAGCACGAAAAAATCTGAACAAAAAAACATTGCCAAACTATTTGGGGAACATCGTACAAGAAATGTATTGAAAATAAATCATGTTTTATCCCTTTTTCATGTTATATTCTGGTAGATTATAAATGACTTGTCTTTCTTGATGTTTATATGTTGCAATTCATGTGAAGCGTCCCAGTGCGTTTCACAGATATGTTTCTCATTGGTGAGGCTGAATCCACTGGATGGTAACAGATAAGAAAGGTTAGGCATAAAATAGGGGCTAAAAAGTAGTGTTTAACAACAACTTTTGGTTTGTATCCAGTTCACAGCTGCCATTCAATTGTCATTTGTATTTTCATGTAAGACCTGATGAACAAATTAGTTCCTATTGTTGCCATTTTGTTTCACGATGAATCCACACTCTCAAACTGGTTGACTGATTATTTACATGAGAACATTCAACTCTGTCCAACTACTGTAGGCGCAGAACTAATCAAACCATAAAAAACTACATCACTATCCCAGACCAAGACACTACTTTTACATGTCACTCATATATGTTTATCCATATAAACATGAGCTGTATTATCCAGTATCGAGAATTCTGCTCCTGTTTTTACGTATTTCAGATCTACATCAGACCTAATCTACTCTCAAAGGTTTGCTGACTTTCTGGTTTTTCAGATTTAAAGTTACAACTATAGTGATGGTCATAATTCTAACTTCATCCTGCACATTAATATATTTGTATATCTGCCGAATGTTTTCAGTTCAGTGGGTTTGTTTGTTTGTCAGCGGGTTTACAGAAAAAATACTTGCTCGAGTTTCATGACGCTTGGTTTGAAGGGTTTAGCGTGGGCCGAGGTAGAACCCATTACATTTTGGTGGAGACCTGAATCATACTTATGGAAAATGGCCTAGTTCATATATTCAATGTTATGTTGTATGCAGGTGAACTGAAACACACGACCTATATATTCCCGTTTGATATATTTCCCATAGTGCGTTTGATTTGTATGCGTGATCAGAAATGACTGTCTATTCAGGAGATTTCTGAAGATATTTGCCCGTGACTTGCTCTTCAGACTCACGTCTTTGGTATGTTTATGAAGATTTTACTCCACATAAAATCTGGGAGAGTTGTGCCTGTTGATCACTCTTGTGTTCACTAACTATGTCAGAGAGCTGCAATCTCCCGACAAAGTTGTCAATTTGTTCTCTGAAAATTAACTGAAAGTACCCTGTGGCAAGACATTTGCTGTTCAATAGCATTTTTCCATGTGACTTGAGCAGCTAGCTAGCAGCAGATTAACCCGCAAAATGAATCAAAAGTGTGTCAAAGTCAAAAAACATTGTGCACTTTCCGAATTTTTCGCTTTCCATTAGAGGCCAATTCTCAGTCCCACGACCTCGTTGCTCATTCTGAATGTTATGCAGTGTTGGGAGTTATGTCTGAGTAGGATACTGCACTTACATGGAGCAGCAACGCTCATTGTTTGTGGTCTAAATACATACATGGCACACAAAATGCTTCTAGGTTGGCAGGAGTCTGAATGCTGATTTCATGACATTCGCAGGGAGGAATTTGCACTCAAACCGTGTGCTGTGTGTCAATTTAAAGAGCCAGCGAGGAACACAGTGGAGGGGTGAACCAAAAAAGTTAGCTAATCTTGAGGTGGCTAGTGGGAGGAGTGAATCGGGGCTCCTTTTGTGCGTTTGTGGGGACAGGAGTAGCGAGGATAAAAAAAAATGTTCTTGAATTTCAGGCTGGTGATGTTAATGCAGACAGTCCAGGTTTAACAGATGAGGTCAGTCCCTACTGAGGTTGTTTGTGTATGAATGATTGTATACATAAATGGCTGTATATGCAATATACATTTGCCCGTGGGTAAGTACAGTATGTGTGCGCAATGCATTTCAAAGTGGAGCTCTAGGTACTTGACGGTATACGCGGGGGTTGCACAGAATGGATGCTCATGTGCGTACGTGGTCTACGTAGAAATGGGATTTCAACCCTCATCGGCCCTTGCTGTAGCCGGGATAGAACTGGTCAAGCAGCACCTGAAGCGCCACGTTTTGGGACATGACGTAGTCTTTGCCCAAGTCGTGACGGCAAGCGGGGCAGGTGTACACCTGGGCTCGGAACGACCGCTGTAGACAAGTCTGAGGAGAGAGGACGGCAGGAGGGATTCACACACAAATGCAAGGACAGCGATGTTTAGCACTGCTAGCCACAAAAGGCATCCAGGCGGTACGCACCTTGCAAACATTGTGTGAGCAGGCGGTGGTGATGGGTTGGAAGGCCAGCTCCTGGCAGCACACACACATGAAGAGTGGCTCCATCTTCTGCAGGAAATTCTGCATATACATAGATATATATATAAATATATAAACATACAGACAGACACGGATGGAAGGAATGAAGTTGAAAAGGGAAGCGAGGAAAAACAGAAACATTTATATTAGAATTGTAGAAATAACTTTTTTTAAATATCTCGGTGAGAGTGTAATTTAACTTCCATGTTTGGCTACAGGACAGGATGTAAACCTGCAAATGTCACTTTGATCCAGTTAGAAGCTGGTTTGACCCTTATTTTCCATAGTCACAACAAACTTTTCAGCTGGACTTTGGACCTTCAATGAGTTCTCCTTGAAGAAGCTGCTGTGTGAGATGCTTTGTGATCACTTGAATAACCTGAGATGTGTTTGAGTGTCAGACTTCACGACTGGGATTAATACCTGTCCCTCTTTAAGGTATCCCATGGCTTCATCCCAGTTTTTCTTGTTGGCTGTGTCCTCCAGGATCAACTGCTGCTGCTGGTCCGACAGCTTGAAAGTCTCCTCTATCTTCACCCTTTTAGAGGGGGGCTCTGCCGCTGGTGACGACTCTGCTAAAGACACACAAGTAAGACTGAAAAGGGCTGCTTCTCTTGGAGAATAAAAGACAATATCGAAAATTGAACTTTTAAAATATTTCTATTTGCTTGGGGAAAATAAAACTTGGGTCGACGGCAAATATTCACAAACTATCTTAAAAGAAGTGAACTGCTCACGCCGTTCTCAGCTGTCCATTTTGTCTCAACAGCTTTAAGATCTGTAAGATCACCCACCACTCTCTCTGGCTGTGTTCTGCTCTCCGTTACTCTTCGGCTCCTCTTCTTCCACACTTGCCATTGGCTGCTCGTCTTCATCTTCCTCGTCATTCTCTTCTTTCTCCTTGAGCTTGCGTCTCCGCGGCCTCCCCCTCCCGGGATAGTGCTTACCACCGCGGCCACCGCGACCAGGTCGGGCACAGGCCTCCTTCTTTGTTTTGTTAGCCATGGCCGCCAAGTAGCCGGGCGGGTACTACGGACAATGGCGCGCATTAAAAACATATGAAGCACGACTAAAATTGCATTGAGCATTGAGATGCATTACATGATATCTGTCGGGTCTCTACATAGGCGGACAGACTCGCAGTCTAACCTGAACAGAAAGGCCCAGTTTTTTTATCCTCTCCAGTCCTTCAGGTGTCCACGGTGCTGGTTCCAGATCGTCCCGTCTCAGCAGGTACCGCCACACGAGGTAACCACACTTTCCAATCTCTGGCCAGTACTTAACCACCTAATTGTACACATAAACCAGAATAAGATTAAATATACTGCCGGGCTTCCCTATATTCCTGACATTTAACGATAACGTCGGTGCCAGTCCATACTTCTCAAGACGTCTCTTTATGCTAAGTCACTTTACGTGAAGTCAGCAGAGAACAGAAAACAACAAGATGCTCCTCCGTACCTTGTAAATACCGTCGTAGCGATTTCCCTCCTCGGGAGCGTATTTGCTGATGCGTCGCCCTTTGGAACTGCGCACCACTCTCACCGGCTTTCCAGCCCGCCAGTTCCTGGACTCGGCCCCGTCTTTGTCATTCAGAGGTGCATCGCAGTTTGAGGCCAACGCCCTGGAGAGAGAGTTATAGACACAAGACGTAATGATGTATGACGTTCGTCAAGTCTGACTAAGTATTAGAGATGTTGTGAATAATAAATTATTGATTGATTGTCAAGACTTGTATCATTCTATCAAGCTATCTTCTCATGAAGTTATCTTTAAAATAACCCTGGAGAGAAATCTGAAGTGTTGTACCTGTTCATGTGTGTCAGGGTCTGGTCAAAAGAGTGCTCGCCGATCCGTTTGTTTCCTGAGAGGTCACGACCCCCGCTGCCTGTGTAGGTGAACTCATCTCCCCGGTCCTACGGAAAGGTCGTAGTGACCAGAACAAAGTGATGACGTGAAATCTGCCGACTTCTCACGTCACAGAAATGAATAAACATTTGGTAAAACATACAAATAACCCACCACTTCGTCTTCGAAGCCCCCGGCCAACACAAGCGAATAGGAGCCATCGTTACTGCGCCCGTGGATGCCACCAACATGCGGCCTGTGAACGCCTGCCTCGCTCACCTGAAGTGTTAGTCAGATAAAGGAAAACAGCCGAGCGGGCAAAAAGCCATTTATGATATTGCCAAATATTATACACCGGAAAAGATATGACAATACAATCCATAATATTTCAATACAGACGGTAAAGAATCAGATGAGACACAGGGGACTTAAACTGTTATTTTTTCCTTTTTTATTATTATAATATTATTTTGTGATGCACTATCAGCTACCCGCTAACCTGAACTCTGAATTTCCAGGTGGTTCCAACAGGAACGCCGGGTATGGGTCCATAGTGGTTTGATGGAACAATTGTGCACTCCTTGGTGCGCCCCACGCAGGCCATACCCTGCAATTACATCAAGAGAGACAAAGACTTTGAGCTGCATGCATATTAATACCATCGCATTTCCCCCAGTGTAAATGCCTTTAGATCACTTTTGAAGATTGTTTACGAGCAGAGCGGCTGCTGTGTTTCACTTTCAGAAGTCATCCTGTTGAGGAGGTACGCAGGATTATAAATGTGAGGAGACAAAGAAAAGTATTTTATTTTAAGGGTTATAAAATTGCAATAACGTGAAAGGCTAGAATAAAGGCTGTGTGACTCACAGCACTTAAATGTGCCCAAACACACAAGCGGGGCTGTTTTCAATTAGTCCAAAGAGAAAGGGAGCATTCTGGTAAAGAAACACGTTATTTTCCGTTGGCAGTTCCAGGAAAATGGCTAAGTCATGCTTAATGGCATTGTTCACATTACACCATGGAGCAGAGCGTCAGGGAGCCCCGTAATGTCTCAACACGTTGCCACGAGACTCCAAGGACATTTTAACGGTAAGCTTAAAAAAGATGAGCGGAGATAATCTCAGTTTGTGCCAGCTAAAAAGCCAAAATGTAAATTTAACCACAATAGAACAAAGCGGTAAACAAGGTCTTCCTTGGTTATGTTGTGATGATTTGAGAAGAGTTTGACAATCAATAACCCATCAATATTCATACTAATGTCAGCATTTGTACAAAGTGCAATGACTGAAGATCAAACCAACTGTATTAATAAACCCCGGGAGCCTGGTGTAACATTATGCAGATATAAAGTAGCGTTGACAGGACCAAAATCTGATGGTTTGATTCGAGACAGAAAGCTTTGGTGTACTGAGAGTATATTTAACAGAGCTACAAAGAGGTACACACGAATCCCTTCACATGAAACAAACCGTTTACCTCAAAAACAACACAATACACTGAGCAGACTACTGACCTATACTAAATATTAAACACATAAAAGATACATTGAAGAACAAACCAGTTTGCGGCAAGTAAATGGAGTAAAATGTGTGTGATGCATTAATAATGCACTGACTGGGTGAATCAGTTATTGAATGGCTCCTTTGCTGCTGCTGGTGTGTACTATAAGAACTATATGTTACAAGCTGCTGGTATAATTAAAGTAGAACAAGTTTCTTACAGCAACATGTATGTAGAAGTATTATTTACCACAAAATGCAATAGGAGGAGGTCTACTTCTTCTTTAAAGTCACTGTGTGTTTTGAATTCATGAAGCATAACACTCAATAGGCATTTGGTAAGTAAAAACATTTAGCTTTTCAAAAACTATAAACGATTATTAAGTATTGATTGCTTGCAGAAAGTGTTACAGTGCAAATGTGATTCGTAGAAAATAATAATGCTTCTTATATCGCTTGTCCGGAGCATTTTCAGGCTTCCTGAACCAACGGGCAAGAGATTGCAACGTGTTTCTATTATTTTGGAGGATTTTTTTTTTTACACAAACTGCTTTTTCATATTTATTTACACATCCTCTGCTCCTTCAAGACAACTAGAGGCAAAAATCACAGGCTTTCTTCTCTCAGGCTTCTGTCATAATGTACTTACTTTCTAACAGCATCGGTGTCAGAGTCCACCTGGTGTGCGTGTGTGTGTGTGTGTGTGTGTGTACTTTTAGGTGCCCTTGGGTCTCACCTTTCCCCAATCCCTTTGACTCTCAGTTGTCGCTGAAGGCATCTTGGCTTTCTTCTTGCTGGCTTTGAGCTTCTCTCCTGCCTTCACGACCTCGCTGGTGTCGTTCTTACAGGTGGGACAGTACCTGACACAATGAGAGGAAATTATTTCTGTGGATGTCTGCGGTTCCAAAAAATAATTCCTGTTTGGCAGAGAATGCGCTGAAGCCTCTGCATTAGATAAACTCACACCTGCATTATGTCATTATATTGATTTGAACCTCAAATCACTAATTAATTACCTCACTTCAGCTCATGCAGAAAAACTCATTTATCAACCTTTTGAAATAGATTGTGAAGCGCACGATGTTGTGGTTAATTGCTGAGCTACACTCTCTCTCTCTCTCTCACTCACCAGTCCTCATCATCTGGGATGGTGGCCAGCGGCGGGTTGAGGCAGTAGATGTGGAACGCCATGTTACACTCGTCACACAGCAGCTGCATGTGCGCATCCTGCTTCCCGCCACACACACAGCAGGAGCAGAAGCGACACTCTACTTCAGGGTCAGCCTTGCAGTGCTTACACTCCGGCCCGCTCTTCCCTAAAAGAAAGAAGCATTCACACGCGCATGCACACTTGAAGATGGCATTGAGGTACGGAGCACTGAAAATATACCCTCGAAAACTAACATTGACATGTTTTGCCCGCTCTTTTTATTGTGCGTGTTTGAGTGTGTGTGCGCGGTCCGGTGCCTACGTTTGAATTGTCCATCGGAAGCTGAGAGTGCACGAGCTCCTGGGGTCTCCATCTGGTAGATTTCATCCAGAAAATGAACTTTACAATCCGCGATTACATCTCCAGGACCCCTGGATGGGAGAGACGAAATGAGAGCGAGACGGAGAGAGAGAGCACAAGAAAAGAAAACCAGAGAGTGAAGATGAAAAGACGTGTTATTGAGCGTGGTACAGAGAGACTGAGGGAAAGTCCCGGAAAGAATCGTTACACTCTATGTCCAAGCAGACGTTCTGATGAAGAAAACAAAACCGCAATCATCCCCCCTATGGCCAACACGTCACCCTCCCGCCTAAGAAGGAAGATCCTCACCCCAGGAGGATCTTGACTCTGAGCTCCTTGTTGGTGCGGGAAGCTTGGTTGACGGTCTGAATCTCGGCGTCAAACCAGAAGCCCCTCTCATCTGGTGTCTCCATATTGTAGTT
The DNA here is from genome assembly GCF_023055335.1 of Clinocottus analis. Lineage (NCBI taxonomy): Eukaryota > Metazoa > Chordata > Actinopteri > Perciformes > Cottidae > Clinocottus > Clinocottus analis. The sequence continues at coordinate 2,833,680 of NW_027175854.1, forward strand.
GACCATCACATGCATGCCCACCTGGAGATCGTCCCACCGCAGAAGGGTCCTGGCACGTGGTCTCACATCCACCGGTCGCACCTCCACCACACCGTTCTCTGGGTAGCTGGAGGAGGAAGAAGAGGGGGGAGGAGGAAGGGAGGTTAGGGTGTATGAAAGCCTTCGTGCCTGCTGTCGTCACCTTGATTTTCACATTACTGTCTTCTCCACTCAGAATACAGCGGTTTGGAGGTTAACATAATGGTTACAGGCACTTGGTGAATTTCTTTTCATTGAAATGTTTCACATAGCCCACATGAAAGTATTCGCTTCTTTATACATAAGCTACGTGAGACATGAGGGTTGAGCTTCCACGGCGCACTTGACATCTTTTATATTTTAAAAAAGGTTGAAAGAGTAAAACCTTGAGAACAAAATTCAACAATTTTAAAAAGCAGCCATTCAGACGAGTGTGTTCTGTAAAAACAGATGGATGTGAATAAAAGCTATTTAACAGCTCGATGCATTCATTCACATACTGTTCCAATTATCTGCAATACAAGCCTCTGTGCAGGAACATGCAAGTTCACACAGGCACAGACGGGCAAAAACTGGATTTTGCACAGAAAGTCAAATACTAACCTGACAGACCTATATCCGTTTACTCTAAATTAAATTTAACCCTCTGATCTGCCTTCATCCGTCTGAAGTAGAATACAATACAAATGGTTTATTATCACAAAATGATGCTCTTCTATCAGTTTGAATTGCTTCAAGGTTTAAGCACATTTAAAGACAAGGCCAACAATATTATTATGTCTTTACAATGTGGGCAAAACAATATTCTTATGAGTTTGCTCGAATTTGGACAAGTCTTTTCCAGTCATCAACATAAAGACAGGAGAAAGCAGCGTCATTCGACTCGCTGTACTCTCTTAACAAAGTCAAACATTTACAAAGACGAGGAAACGGAAGTCTGGTTCGATCAGACTTGAGTTATCTTCCTCCTGAGCATAATTTCTGGGAATTGCCGACCCAGCTTCCCAAGCCAAGTGCAGCAGAGCGAGACACGGTGAGGTGACTAAAGATCAGCCAGGACAAACAAATATGTAGTAATGGCAGGATAAGGATGGATAAAACATCCACATAGATTCACTGTTTTAGATATTTAATGTGCAAGACAACGTATATGATATGTATCGCATGATAGAAGGAACAGTATTTCATCGGGATGTAAAAATTAAGAGAAGAATCCCATTTGTTTGGGAAATTAGAGCTAATTGGCATCAGCAGATTAACGGAAGAAGTCATAATATGGCATTTTGTTTTTGGTTCAGTTTAGCTTCTTAATGAAAAAAAAGACTATTTTTAAAAAAAATATATAGCTTCACCACTACAGGAATCTAAATTAAACCTGTTACCTGAGACAAATTGTTTGACAGGTCTTTTTTTAAGGAATATTTAAACGTTTTGCCTCCTTACAACAATGCAAGTCCTGGCGTCTGGCTGTCAGCCTGAGGTTGGCAGCAACCAACAGAGACTCCAGAAAGTTTACTGCACTTGGCCAAGAAATACTCTGGCACATAACCCCCTGTGAATCCCACAATGTGCTGTTTTTACACCTTGGTTTTTGGACGGATTAAACAAGTGAGCTTCAGAGGTGTGAGAAGGAAGATTTTGTTACATTTGAACGGAGCCAAGCCAAGCCCCCATCTTCTCTCTGTGCTAAGCTAAGCTAAACTAGCTAGATTAATATTTATCATACAGACATTAGAGTGGTATGAACTCAGGATTAAGACAATAAATACACGTGTGTCTTGTTGTATTGATTGTGAAAAGGGCTTTTGCTTGATAACCATAGCACATTCTGTGCAAATCAAAATGTTCGTCCTGAGCCAAAAGAAAATATTTAAAAAAAAGGTGAAATGTCTTCTTGTCGAGCAAACTTGGAGTGGAGGTATGAGGTTAATTGTGCAGGCGTCCTGCCTGCCAATCATCATTAACTGTAAGGATCAAGCCCGACTCCGAGATGAAATAACAGCTTGCTTGTTTGCCAATAGCTGGAATTATGCTTACAGATGAACAATGTGTTAGCCCTGAAGTTTAACTACACAACAGCCTGCACACTCAGGTCCACTCACACAGCTGGAAGTGACGGGGTAAGTAGAGAATAGTGTGCATGAGCGAGCAGTTTTTCTGTGTGTGCGTGTGTGTGTGTGCGTGTATCTGTGTTTAAAGGAAAGCTGAGGCTAAAACGGGTACTTTCTCAGACAGACTGCATAGAAACAATGATTTTATCCAGTCCAATTATGCACCACTTATGGACACGGACAAGACTGCGCTGCATATCTTAAGCCATTGTAAAGCGACAGGAGAGGCCCCGCAGAGGCACACTGTAAAAGCGACACACAACTCGCGTCCTCACAGGAAGAGAAGGCTGGGGCACAGTGCAGGGATTTACTTTTTTAGGACCAAGAGATTACTGAGGTTTTGGGTAGGGTAGGGTGTGGATAGGGGAGGGAGGGGGGAAGAGGGGAACACAAACACACACAGACACACACTAACATGCACACATGTATATACACACACATGCGCACGCACACACAGACAAAGAATATCAACTTTGGAGCACAATGGGACTCAGCATGAACAGAAGGGGAACACGGAGGAACACAAGTACCAGAGTTTAAGACCACACAAGTACAAGGAAGTACCGTCCTGTACTCGTCCACTGGCTCTACGTCAGACAATGAGCATCCACCAACGGAGGCCCAAGATGAATTAATAATATAGTAAAGTGAAATACTGCAAGCTGAAACATCTTCCAAAGCATGATGAGATATGAAATAGATGTAACATTTTGTTACGTCAGTGAGGACGTTTAGGGACAGACACTTTGAACTACACTGACTGCAACAGAAAAGTAGGATGTAATTCCTTTCATAAACATATAAAAAAGGCCACAGAATCACATAATGGCTGCATTATCATCATCTTCAGACTGTTTGTTCCCAGTCTCAGCTCAATATGATGCAAACTCTCAAATCTCTACTACACTCTTGACAAGTAGAACCCATTACCATCTGATCCTTCTTAAGGCTTATTGTTGCATATGAGGATGTACTGCTTTCTTTGAAAAACACCCCCAGAGTAACAACCTGAACTGCAAGCCTTAGTGAATAAAGTACAACATTGAAGCATCAGTGTTAAATCTCCACAGTTAGCTGACTATCCGCCTCCGCTGTCAAAGTGGTTAAACCCAGCGCCTACTATTAAGAGTGATGTCCCTGTCGCTGTGGGAGGAAGGAAGAACCAGAACAACACGTCAAAACTCTTATCAATACCTCGTGGAACTAAAATGTAGAAACCTAGTCAATCAGTAGTGAAATTGAGACCACATCATTATCTACAGAGGAGCTCTTACAGCCTCTTCTGTTATGAAACCGTCATTAGCGGCTCGTGTGCTTCGCCGAGATTCCTGTGAAGAGGGAGAAAGGCAACAGAGAAAATTAGAAATCCTCAATTTGCTGATAAGCAGCCGAGTTAGAAATACTCTGACACTAAACAAGCTAAATGTAATTGCTTCAACAGTAGTGAGGTGGAGAGACTGCAGTCTCTCTCAACCTCGGCTTTGTCAGTAATTGAGGCCACAATGTGAAACTGCAACTTCTTAATAAATACGTGTATGAATTACTTGACTCTTAGGATGAGAAATGTTAAAGTTCAGTTATGTGACATGACATCAGAAGACAACTTCAGGTATTAAAAGGGCCAATTTGCTGATTTACACCCTGAATCCTATTATTCTAAATGTCACACAAGGAATCTCTTCAACTCGCTCCAATTTCTATTTCTCCGAAATCCATGTAAGCGAACATAACTTGCGGGGATTAGCTGATTGTAGAATACACTCTCATACAACGAGGAACACTAGAGTCTGACCCATGTTGAAATTTTTGAAGCTTGTGGCGCCCCGGCTGTCCTGGAGACGGCCCTGGCCGACCTCAGCAGACAGTTGCTGAACATGGGAGGTCAAGCTGACGGCGCCCACCTGGGCCCTGAAGCTAGAGACGCTCATTCGGTCTCTTTTTCCACAGCAGACATCCACCCTTCCTCATTTTGGTTTTGCACCGTCAACACCTCCACAGCACACATTCATGCATCGCTTCCTTTGCTGATATTGCTCATCATACATCGTATATGGCTTTTGAGTTAAACATAGTTCAATGAATTGCGTTGGTTTTAAGTACAACCTTGTGTGGACTCCCTCCTTGTCACATTCACTGAGCCAGATTGGGTTTCCCGAACCAGTTTGGTGAGGTTAAATTTAGTCTTGGTGTGACAGGAGGCTGGATTATTGTGCTGTTTGATCAATCTGGCTTGTGACCCTCGTGGTTTGTTGAAGTTGAACTGAGGCAGGGGCCGGGGGACAGATGCAAGTGTGTTTGGTATTCGGCATTGTGACTGAGATTATCATGAATATCACGTAATAATTTCATGGTAAAAAAGTAATCTCATGAATACTCTATTACGACATAAGAAAATAATTTTCTTTGTCATTTCTCAAATTTGGTTAATAAAGCCATTATGTGTACAACTTAAAAGATGTTATAATTGCATGGTGATTACACAACAAAGTGACAAAGGCTTGAATGTAATGAGGCAGGGTCCGATGCAGACCACCAAGGGGCCTTTTTCACAGCAGACAGTAGAAAAAAGAACAGGTGTTATTAATTATTAACATTAATGCTAACGGACCCTGCAACTAAAGCAAATTAATTACACCTGTGCTTTTCCATAGTAATAGTATACTAGACTGTATATTATCAACTATTTGTATATCTTTATATTCCATATGCTAATACCAATTAAACTTAATGAAGTTATCCATGTAGTATTTGCCAGTGCTAGGCATTAAGATGAAATGTCTCTCAGCGTATCCCTGCTAATAAAACAATTTCAGCTTCATTGCAGCCATGCTCAGATAAGAGCAGGCTGGTAAGATCTCTTTCACTGCGTACATTTTGATCCTGGCTAATTAGAAGACAGAGCCCATTTAAGAAGCATTTAAGCCTCTTTTTTAAGCAAAACCTTCCCACAACACTCATTTTAGTTTACACAGCTTCCTATCAAGTGCATTAAAAACAACAATCTGGATTTGAGGTGCAGAGATCCACGTGGCAATACGCCCTTTTCACCACACACCTTCTGACTTGCTCCTGCAATGAAAGCACAGGTGTACTAATAACATTAACAATGGCTACATTGTAATCAGATGTCCAGTAAACCACAACAGTGAGCCAACAACACCGGCACCCTTAAACTGAAGCAGCTGAATGGAAATGAAACAGCTGTTATCAATTTGACTAATTACACCTGTGTTTACCTTACTGTGACATATGAAATTGGCTTCCATGGGGCCAACATCCCCAACATGTACGATATATATATAGATATATATATATCTATATATATATATATATATAGATATATATATATGTGTGTATATATATATATATATATGTATGTATATATATATATATATATATATATATATATATATATATATATATATATATATATATATATATATATGTATACATATATATATATATATATATATATATATATATAAATATATATATATATATATATATATGCATATATATATATATATAAATTTCTTTAGATCAGCTTTGGCAAATTAATTGACTTTGCGGCATCATTTAAAAAAACAGGACGACCTTCTTCTATTTGCATATAACAAATAAATATAACGTCTACTTGAAAGAATATATATATATATATATATATATATATATATATATATATATATATATAGTCTATATTTGTAACTCTTGCCACAGAGAATCTTAATCATATGTTAAGCTCGGCCAAGATTTAACCAGGAAACCGTATCTAAGAGTCTTGTTATGGAGCAACAAAACACATTATACACAACTGTGCCATCTCAGTTCCTGGTAGCAGCAGAGGGGAGGATCTCAACATATCCCTGATTTTGTGGCTCTTTACGTTCTGTAGAAAAGCCTCATGCAAAAACATGGCAGTTCCTTTTTTAGGGCAGGTTTTCAATCTCAGACGATGCAGGCAGGTGTTTAATGGTGTGTGTGTGTGTGTGTGTGTGTGTGTGTGTGTGTGTGTGTGTGTGTGTGTGTGTGTGTGTGTGTGTGTGTGTGCGTTTTCTCTGGCAAACAAAATTATGGAAAAAACCAGGAGAGGGTTACTACGCATTTAGTAGAAAGCTAAATGAATCACGCCGCACTAAAACAGAAAGCTGACCATTTCAATCTTTCATATTTGTAGCAGCGTCTTCTCAGAAGCACACAAAACTGGGGTTGTGTATCTGGTGAAGATGCAAATTTACAAATTTCTGTGGCATGATGTTTAAAACTAGTGAGGCACCTTTGTTGTCATCCGCATCTCACTCTCGCTCCCTTTCCTGCCTCTCGAGTGTCAGCGATCACGTAAAGCGAATGACGAAAACGTTAGCCGGAAAGCACAATCTGAATAAACAAACAAACCATTTAATAATTTGAATTACTGAATCAAAGTATAAAGGGGGGAGGGCATACAATTATGTATTTTATTGGCTCGTCCCTGCAGGAACACTACTGTCCCGTTGAATATGATGAAACAATCCCAATAACTGGGATTTGGAAAAGTGTCAAATGGGAACGATGTAACACATCTACTGCTCATCAACCCTTGATGCCGTTTCGCTGGCATAACATCCGTTACACACACACACACACACACACACACACACACACACACACACACTCACACGTGCGTGTACAGGCACACGCTATGGTAGACGCAGCGAGGAGGCTATGTCTCACCGGTGGGATGTTCACAGCAATTACAGACAAAGCTGAAGGAGGCGAGCAACGAAGTAATGCTCCTGAGAAGTCGCGAGTTACCATGGAAACATCGGCTTCTGAATGAATTTGCTAGAAAAGGAGAGCGCGAGAGAGATAGTCCAAATTGTAGCAGTAACTGCGAAAAAAAAAAAAAAAAAAGAAACCCTCTCTCCATCCCCTGAACTGCCAGGAGAAAGCAGAGACTGCAATTCCCAACGGACCGAACCAGCGTTAGTGATGCTTGCAGACACCACGCACACACACACACACACACACACACACACACACTCTCCCCCCTTCCCCCTCCATTAAACACCTGACACACAACAGCAGCACGTGCAAATACATATTGAACATTATGGCATAACTGGCCAGAAGGAAACCCTATTTTCTGCTTCATGCAAAGAAGAAAGCACTCCTTCGCACTTCCTGGTTGAGCCGCAGCTCTGCACATCACAAACCTGAACAGCATTTTAACATCCAGAAGGATTTTTCACCAGACCAAAATGCCGCACTGACGCCGAGCAGACGGCTGCCGAAAGTTCAACTGTGCAATTTTAATAAGAAACTTGTGATGATGGGTTTGTTATCACTGCAACAGAAATCAGCTCAGCTGCAGCAGGAATACTCTCCAGCGAAATGAGCCGTCACTTACTCGTCATATTTAATGTGGTAAACTACATCCTCTTCTCTCTCCTTGGTCTCTGTCGCTGCTGTAGAGTCCGTCTGAGAGGTGGAGGCTCCGTTACTCTCAGGGCTTAACACAACGTTATTCCTGTTACTGTCTGTGGTTTGGCCCTGGCTGTGGGTCTGTCCCAGATCGGCCTCCAGCTTTCCATTAGTCCTTTTTGGGGGCCGACCCACCTTGCCCTTTGTGGGCGTTATCTGTCCTTTGGGAACGCGTGTCACATTTTCGAGGCAGGCCTCAAACCAGGCACCGATGCTGACGTCTCTGCAGTCCACCAGCTCGTTAATCTGAGAAGACAAAAAGACACAAAATAACACCAGTTCTTTTCTATACCCACATGTCAGTTGCTCAAAGAAACACGCCATTTAAACTATTTGCTACACAACTTTTACTTTTAAGCATTACATAGAGTATTTGATTTTTTTCTCGAGGATTCTACCAATTCCTATAATTGTCAATGCGGCTGGATAATACATTTTCAGATTTGAGTAGCTCCAAGTCTTTCACGGTCAAAATGATTTCACTTCACAGTCACATAATACGTGTATTTGTGTGAATAGTAGTTCAAGTTCGACGACGAACATGAACGACTATTAACTTCTAACAGCATCCTGGAATCCTGCAATCGGTGAAACTCAATTTCACCGATTGCACAATTTGGGTTCATGTGTTCCTCTGTGAAAAAACACATAAAAAAAAGTCGTAAGTGAATGCGTAAAGCCTTTAGAGGCAAGTGACCTTGATATCCAGTGAAGCTGCACAATTTTCAACTCATCTACTTTGCTACAGTATTGATTTTCGTGCATGCTGGTCTTTTGGCATACAAAAAGAATCCAGTCTTACTAATATGATTCTCAGACGAGCGGGTCAGCCAGCCTGCAAAGCTCAGTAGAACACAGTAGTTGACTCATCAATGTTTGGGTTTTGACTGCAGTCTATTTAAAATCTGTAAATTTGTTGTAAAATCCTGTTTCTTACGTGTGGTCTGTGTGCGACTCCCTGGCAAGAATAGCCACATGCTTGTGTGTAGGTCGTTAGTCCTAATGAATTAAAGGCATGTCGGGTATCTATACCTAAGCACAGAGCAGTTTAATAGTGAGAACGGAAGAATGCATTCGGCTGGAGTACTGAACAGTCTGAGGTGCTCCATCACAAGACTACGCTCGTAAAAAAAAGAAGAAGAAGAAGAAGAAGAAAAAAAAAGAAAAACGCCAAATGCTTAAGGGAAACTTAAATTGCGGTTGTGTTGGTCCTTTGACTTGCTATGTTCAAAATAACACTATTACACACTGCGGTTTAGTATTAAATACAGATCTAAAAAGGCACCATATGGTATAAAACCTAGTCTGCAAAAGCATGAACACTCATGTACTTAATTAAGCTGAATAACACCCAGAACACTTTTTTTGTTCAGCATCCAATACAGAAATTAAGTGGACTTTGGATTAACAAGGTGGTTTGGCTTTTTCAACAGCAGTAGCACACAAGATGATGAAGACGACAGAATATCTTTTTTAGCATTAAATACTCTGTAGACACTTCATGCAAAACCTTTTAGATTCTTCCTAAATACGAACACTCTCATCCTCACCTTGTACACACCGATTCCCGGGTCGACGAGTGCGTTTCTGCTGGATGTGGGCGGTTGGATGTCCGACGCCAGACTGGAGGACTTGAACCCATTTTTGGTACTGGCTGAGTTACCGGTGGCGCTGCTGTCCGGCTTGGTTTCGTGACCAGTGCTGGTCGTGACGCCGCTACTGTCATTGTCTATATTGGTGGAGGTTTCCATAGCAGCGGGGGAGGCGGGAGCCGGGGAGTTGTGGCTTTCTGACCTGGAGTCAGAGGGGGGGCCTGAACTACAGGCCACACCAGAGGAGTCCTTTGTGGCGGGGCTGTCCGGAGGGTCGGTCTGTGAGCGGATCAGCAGCTGGACGATGTCATTGAGTCCCACGTTGTAGTCAAACAGCGTCTGTCCGTCTTCCATCTAAATAGATACAGAATGAAAAAAGCCACTGACGTGAATGGATCGACACACAGGTGCAACATGCTATCACTGTGCGTAGTGCTGCAACATTTACACAATACTCATTAGTCGTCCAATGGCTTGTTCTCATTTCTAGACATAACCCATCAAAAGCATTCTTTTTTGTTTTAATATTTTAAGCAAATATATACATTTAAAAGCTCAAACACATGTTTAATGATTAACCATCACACTTGGGTTTGCATCAATAATTGTAATATAGTTTACCAAGGCGTCAATTTGCCCAAAGATGGTCTGTTTGGACAATTGCACACATATTCATCAAAGCATCTTTTTAATTAAGTTTTTTCCCCAATTTTCTTTCCTAATAATAGACATCCATGTGGTATGAAATGAACACCGCTGTGTAACAGACTGCCCTCAGACAAAACACACCCGGCTGCTTGTCAAGGACAAACAAAGAACACAGAAGACAACATTGAGCACGGTGAGAGAAAACACTTATGTATTGCTTCTCTACTCACCAGCGTACAGACAACATTAAAATACACACACGGCACTTCAATAAATACACTGGCCTTTAAAGGCAACAGCAACAACAGCATATGCCGCGTTCTCAAATGAGCGATGTGAATAAATGCATTTAACTGTGCATCCAAGTAAACCCCTGAGCAGATTTTTATAATGTATCATTTAGGGGGGAAACAATGGAACATTTGGCACTTAAGATCGGTAAAATATCCCCACTGATCACCACATTTGCATTGGTTTGCATCTCCAGTCCAGTAGCAATGGATGCTGAACTGCAGCTTCCGCTGGAATACATCACACAAAAAATAAATAAAAAGAATCGAATGCATGAATTTAGGTGATAGGAGATGTAGCTGGGGGAAAGAAATGACTGGGTTGCTATGACAACCAAAAGAGAGCACCCCCACCCCCATGAACCTGAATCATATACACAATCTCTGTCGACACCAACCCGCCGCCGCCATCGTCAGCGCGACCCTTTCAGGCAGCGCGGCGTACGGGCATCAGAAAACCGTTCTCTTAAAAAAAAAAAAAAAAAAAAAAGCTGTCTCTTGAAGGAACGACGAGGGCCCATTAGAGAACCACGTTTAATCTTCTACTGCAACCGATCTTCTGTTAAGTACACAATACTGCTACTGCCCGAGGAACGCAGCTTATTGCAGGCCCGCCGACTCAATACAGACATCAGCGATTCATTTCAGCCCTCAACCGCACGAGCCCCATTGTACTGGGGAGGCAAGCATGGCCGCCGCTCGCGCTCCCTTCTCTTCTTCGTTATTTGACAGCGAGGAGGAGAGCGGTTGGAGGCGTAGCAGAAAAGCAGTAGAGGGAGCCAGCGCAATTTCCCCATCCCTCCCTGTTTTTAATAGTCTCATGAAATTTAGATCAGAGGAGCAGCGGTGCAAACACAGCCACACAGTGGTGGCTATATACTCACCTGTCTGTTTTTCTGTGGTAGTCTAGCTCAACATGTCTTTGTCCGTCTCTCTGCCTAAACTCCTTTGCTACTCGATACTGCATTAAGAAAAGCAAGGCAAACAAACACACGTACAGACAAACATCCCACATGGATGATTGCTGGTTGGACCCGAAGCAGGCAGCCTCTGTGTTGAGAAGGACTGGGTGTAGATGGACGGAGAATTACGCAGACGGATCTGAGTACCACAACAACACACAGTAGAATTCCATTCACCGCACCAAACCACATCAATGATATCAAAGCTGTGCCTGCTTTCCACGGCGCCTTCTTTGTGTGATCAGCCTCTCACTGCGAGGTGCGACAGCCCTGACATCAGTAATAACCAGCTGAATAATCCCTCAAACAAAGAGCCACCATCTAAACAGGCAATGTCAGAAAGAATGCCTGATGTATTCATGGAGGTCACGATCTCTATCACAGAAATATTGTCTTGTTGACTTTCTCTCTACCGTGTAGGACGAATAACATCAAGGATATGCCGTTTTCTCCATCGTCATAAATAATGCAGATTAATCAGAAAAACACAGTCTGGTATCTTCATTGTGTGACTCGGTGATATGTGTGTTTCAGAGAGAGACCCGATCACACGTCTCAACAAAGCTTTTAGACGAGCCAAACACAATTAACTTGAAGCTTTCTCAAAAGACTAAAACCAATCAGAGTCAAAACTCCACGGCACTGCAACGCTGTGTTTGTGTCACATTGTTGCTTTAAATATAATTAACACCTCTAATTTCTCTGTTTGGACAGGGAGTCTTTTACATACTCATGTATTATTGCAACAGGAACCAAAGTGTAATGTACAAAATGTTTAAAAAACATCAAATAAAGACAAGACAAAGGCTGCTGAGCGACTGTAAAAACATATTGGAAACATGTACACGGACACATGGTTTCACCTCACTCTAACTATTCTATACAGCCGACATCAATGATGGAACAAATGTGTTAATATTATGGTAACGCTGCAGCCAATAATACACATCGTAGAGCAGAAACGGCAGGTGAGGAGAGAGTTGGCTCTGACATTGCTTTACGTTTTGTTATTGTACCACGCTGTCACACAGGATCTAGGCTAATTGCAAGGCTTGAAAAGCACTTAATGCAGACATTATTCTGAAATCAAACTAACTAAGCAACACCTACGTATCTATGGCTGCATAGCATTGAGAGGATACATTATTAAGCCATTAAGTAAAAAACAAAGACATCATGGCGGCCCATTAAATATTGGCGGCGAGTTCGAACATGGGGCTTATCTGTGTAACCTCGAGCTGGACCGACGTTGCTAGCGGAGAGGAAATTTCATACCGGCTCCGGCAGGCCATCCGGACCCCTTACTCCTACACGATTTCCTCATCGCCCTCGTCGCCGCCTACAGACAGTGTTAGCAAAGAGCTGAGCCAAATAGGTCAGATTTCCAAAAACAATGACACGGGGTGTGTCTGTGAGCCTGCAATCTACCAAGCTTCCATCTCTCACAAATTATCTGGAAAGGTGACAAGGGTTGCTTTTTTCTTCCGTTTGCAGGTCTTGATTTGATGTTATTTCCGACATTTGAAGTCTTTTTGTTAACAATATAACTTTGACCTAATTGTATTACCGCTATTGAGTTGCCATAAAGACAACAACCCTTTCCTTGTTTGTTTTTTTGTTCCCTAACTGATTATAGTTGCAGTTGTTATCTTGGGTATGTTGTTATGAAATGATCAAAATTGTAGTGTTATATGTTTATTTCCTGCAAACGTGCCATTATTGACAGAAGAAAGCCAAACTCAAGAAATGTGAGACAATTGGGTACATTAACCTGGACAGTCCTTCAGTAATCTAAGCTATAAAACTCTACAATATAGAGGGAAATCCTACTGGTCACAAGGCAGATGTAAGAGCTGACAGTTAACAGGTTGGACATTTTACCACTACGTAAGCTAAAGCTTCTGCAAGAAGGTGTGGCAAAACTTTCAAAACATGGGGGAGTGTTAGAAAGCTTGCATTTGTAGTGGAGGTTTAGTGCCTCCTCTCTTTGTCTTCGCTCTTTGTCCGGCCTATCTGTCAAAGAAGGGTGTGACTGTGTGCATGCATGGCTGCAGCCAACTCCACATCGCCTGAAATACCCCTGTGCAATCCTACAGCTTGGCAATGCCCAAAGAAAACACATCAATCGAGGAGCCACAACATCAATGCATTTATAATCAAATTGTAACGATATCTATGTAGGTCACAGCGACTGCCTGCGTGAAAGGAGGCAAGCCAATACAGCTTTCCTACAGCCCAACAATAGGCAACAGCGAACAGTGGAGGACAGCCCAACCATTTAAACATGTTGCTGCCCCAGCAGGGAAAAAAAAACACAAGCGAGCGACATACTTGAAGCACACAGACGCAACACAAGTGGAGACCTAAACTATTCCATAAACAGGTCAAACCTCTTTTTAAAATTAGTAAATGAGACGTCTACCACTAAATTGATAGCGGGCGTTGAGCCGAGAGGCTGCAAGGACAGTGGAAGGTGTTTGTGTGTGTGTGTGTGTGTGTGTGTGTGCGTGTGTGTGTGTGTGTGCTCGTGAATGCGAGTGATATGAGACATTGCTCCAAGTGAAACGGAGACACAATGAGGAGGGCACAGGCAAATTGCAAAACCCATAAAAAAAAAAAAACACCGAGGCAAAGTTGTGTGGCTGCTGGCTTGAGACCCTTCTGAGTCAAGGGCAAGCATGACTTTGAACTGGAGAGGCAGCGTGCGCAGCGAGCTGGAGGGAAAAACAAGACGCCATTTTGAAAAGGAATTAGACTGAGTTATTCTGCCACAAGTCTAAATCCTAACAGAGCGCAGGCCGTGCGTGTAAGCTAGTGTACAGTCCGCTATGCGTCTCTGGCTCATTCCATGCATTGCTTAACGTATGGAAATCCCCTAATTAACCCTTTCCACTTATTTTCCAGTGAAATGAAGGAAGTGCAGGATTAACTACACAGGCCTGGGTTTTGCAACCACAGCTCCGACAGCACACGACAACTCCAGCATGCACGGCAGATAATGCATCTTTAATCATCAAGCAAACGTAAATTAACTGACTATTACTGTTGAGGAACAGTCTTGCTTTGTCAAAGGTGTGTTGGAGTTGCATGGTTCTGTTGATTTTGGAGAAATTGCTCAGAACAATGTGGGAAAATGCATATGCATGCATGGGCCCTGGTGCAAAAAGGTGTAACACCATATCTCTTTTCAAATAAGGGTTTCCCTTTATTAAGTTTGCGTTTCATGAGCATTCTAGGAATTACCATCTCTCAAAACACTTGAAGTGTCTTCCACTTCTCCATTCTGCAGTACATGCAGCATATAGAAACTCAACCCATTGTGGCCCGTGTGACTTTAATGCTCTTGAATGCAACTTCATTGTCTTTTACTTACACAACAGGAAGTGGGTGAGACAACTTCAACATGCTGAAGACCATTTATTAAGGAATTTCTTGGTCAATAATACTGCCACATGAATGAAGGAAAGTGTGACGAAATGTAAACAATGTGAGATCAACACATCATGTGGGCCGTGTGGTTCCTGGGGCTTATCTGCCTGGCTGAGTCACACTGTGTTAATATCAGCTTTGTGATGTTATGCTTTAAAACTAAATAAATCATGGCACCAGTGTCCTGTCAGCAGTGCTTCTGCTCATTACTGAACAGATGGTACAGTGAAGGCTTCCACTAACCCTTCACACATTTTACACTCTAAGATATGGTGGGTCTCTCTCTTATATTCAGATATTTTTTTTATATACTGTGTGTTCACATATTTGAACTGACGGAACATGAAGAGCAAATGAAACAGACTTCTACTTAGAATGGACTCTTGTTATAGTACTGCACTACATATGAGGGTGCAGGAAATAAACCACAAGCTTTGAGGCTGCAATGCACGCTGCATGCGACAATCTGCCATGAGACACAAACATGTGTGTGCATGTCAGGATGGCAGATTACAGTTTTCATACCCTCGTCTTCACCAGCTGCTGAAATTTAAAAACAATAAACTTACTTTAATCACTATGTGAGAGAGAGAGAGAGAAAGTACACCAACATCTGTTCACAGTAACACATGAATCATCTTTCAGTAATAAATGGAGCACTGTTGACTTTTTAACAATTTGCTGCAATTCGAGTCGTATTGTAGGATGTAGAAAGATATTCGTGTTGAAATTGTAATAAACTTCTAGTCTACCCTGATGATTTACGACGGAAAAAGGTGGGGATGGGTACGAAGGACAAAAACAAGACTGTACAGTGCAATTATTGCAACATTACAAAGTTATACTACATATCTTCAACCATAATATATCCTATTTATAACTGTATTGCAAACCACATTAAATTCACTCTGATCTCATTGTATGGTTTGTTTTTTATGCTCTACAGAAAAGTATAAAAATATTTGACATACATGCTGTGACAGAAAATAACATCTTCCCACAATCAAATCCCAATATCTAGAATTTTACAAAATACGATTATATGGAGAGACAAAGTGCAGATATGAGTCTAGGCATAAACTATTGAGCATTACTTTAGGCCACACTACTGAAGTAATCAGACAGCTGCTATAAACCCAAACCACATTGAATTATTGGTCAGGTCGTTCAGCAGATATATTTTTTAAAAAGCTATCTAACTCATTGATGGGGTTGAACGTAACTGAAGCAGAGAGATACAAATATGTCATATTGATTTCCCCTTATTTTATATAAATATCACATTGTTGTTATGGTTAGAATTGAACTATTAATATGTATTGAAACACTGACTGTATCATATGCTACTGAAGTCAAACTGAATATTTGAAAAAGTCCTTTGTTAAGTACAAAACATGCCCAGGAAGCATGGCACTCATCCTTCTGAATCTGTGTGTTATAAAGTGCTACTGAATTGTCAGGATAATAGAAGACAGGTAGCCATCTTTATAGTCCGTCCTCACTGTACAGTGTGCGTACGGTAGTGACGCCAGGGTGTAAACACTACACTTGCTTTTTAGATGTCGGGGCACGTGGAGCCACGAGTCCCTCCTCTCTCAAATTATCATTAACATCATCATAACACACCACATGCACGAGCCTGGCGGGCTCACTAATGGACTGAGTGCAGTTGCACAAGTGTGTTAAAAAACAATACAAAAACAGAAAACGCGCAATTTGATACATATATGTGGATGGTGGTTTTTACATGTGGACATCCAGCTGCCGTTAATTCGGTTTAACGAGTGCTCTTCGGTGAGGGATAGGCTCTGGTTGTTTACTCTGCACGACTTTGGTTTGCATGTGGAAACGGAGGGCGACGTTATTCCCTTTCTCTCGCGCGGAAATGTAAACAAACACGTCTACGTAGGTGAGACATTTGTTGCATGCAGGTTTCCTCAAGCGCAAACCCAAACAATGCATGATGGTTCCGTTATACGAGCACACGTCCATGTGAAATCGCAGTTTTTCTCGGGGGGCTGGCGCACCGCGTACCCCGGGCTCTTGCGCAAGAACTATTGGCGAATTCCTATCAAAACAGGAAGCTCGCATGGGTCCGAAACGGGCTACAAAACCAGAGGACCACTCACTCTCCAGGAGCACGAAACCGTGCCAAAACATCAAAAACAGACTGTTGCATAACGGGGCGACACAAAAATTACGTTTACCTGCTTTCCTCGATAGAATAGGCGCTGCTGCTGTGGGTTTACACTGAAGATGTCCTGTATTTTCAACCGTAAAGACTCAATTTTGGTCAATCTAGAAAGATCCTCCACGGTTCGCGTCTCCTTCCCGTCTATAGTGCGAACCTGGATCCACATTGTTGCACCGCCCTGTTAAGCCTCAAATAAATAGCAGATGAAGCAGTATGGTGGATGCGAGTACTGTTTTCCTGGGGTCAAATGAGATAGAATTGACAAATATTCAGGGCTCCATTGCGTTTTCCTCTGCAGAGGTAACGTCGGACTGGCTCGCGCAGGAGGTGTCTCACATGAGGTCGCGGCGCCAAGCAAATCTCGCGAAATAACGTTCAAGCGAGCATAGCTTGCAGTTAAAGGCACAGCTCTCCCTTTCGTGGAAAACACTCTGCACAGTCGTGTCTGAAGGCCTCGACCGTGCAGCTGCAGGCAGCGAGTACAGTGGTGCCACTACTTCACAATCCATACCAGCAGTTATCAACCCAGTGCAAAGCATTTGGGGTTGAAAATGCTATGTATGGGTGTAAGACAGGGACCAGTAGTTCATTATGATATGTTCTTTTTGTCAGGACCCTCACTACAAATCGCAAAAAATAACAATAGAAAGCAATCACCACACAGTGAAACTGGGGCCCACTTGGTTCGGCTGGTAAGCCACTGTTAGTAAATTGTATATTATAGGATTATAACAAGTCTCATGTCATTTGTCCTCACAATTATATAACTGCAGCACATCCACAGTGTTGTTGCCATAGTTCTAATAAGAAACAGTTAAAGCGTACTAATACTTGATTGATTTTGAAGTGCTGCAGCCTGTTCTGCAGCCTGTTTACAAATCATGTATTGGTCTTTGGCCGAAATACATGGCTGATATGCCTGAAAAAAAACTAATAAGATGTATAGGAAGCAGTCAGCGTGTAGGCTTTACATTTTTTCACATTGCTTTCACGGGTTCACCCTATTTCACAAAACCGGCTAAACCTGCTTTCTGTATTCTGCAATTATATAAACAGGTGTAAACAATTTGTGTGTCTATCCTCAATGTGAAATGTGTCCCTCAATGTCTCCTGTTTCCCTGTGCCTTTGAATAATTTTGTCATGTACTTTTATTTAGTGCAACTTACTATTCCACAGAAACTGTATGCTGAGCGATCTACTCTTTATTTTTTAATTGTCTTTCATGCTTTTAGTGTTTAGGTTGAAGAAAGTCATTTTACAAATAAATGACCTTTTGTATAAAAGGTTTGCAAAAAAAATCACTGTACAATTATTCAACCAGACAATAGAAAGAGACAAGTGAGCAACAGTTGAACAAAAATAGAAGAAATCACTGGCCTTTAGTAACAGAAACTTAGCACAAACATGTGTGTTATTGGTAAAGTGCACATTAATACACCATCAATGTTCCTTAAGCTATTCTTAAAACAACACAATATAAATGGATCACAGAAATCAGCTGAAATTACTGTAGACAGACATATCCCAGTTGAAACCCATTCAATCTAACCACTGAGTAGACTGCAAAGTAGGTCTTAATTACTGAAATACAGTGTATCAGTTTAGCATTTTTTCACATCATAACATATTGTTTCTACGATGATATAATGATGAATTATTAAAAGATTAAAAGACTAAGAATTAAAAGACCAATACAATTCCAATTAGCAAATCTTTTTTTGTAAACTGCCTCATAAATCTGCCTTTGCCAAATTATATAAAAGCCTAGAACTAAGACACTGTAAGTCTTTCCCTCGAGCCCACTATCATGGGATTGGCTCTATCCATATCCCTCAATGTATTAATGCACCCTATTGCAATGCACATCAGGGAAGAGAAGGCCTATATTGGACTGAAACCCCCTTGCCAGACAATACCTCCTAGCTGAGCTGAAATCACTGTAAAGCACATGTCTCTCGTGGCATAACTGCTTAATTAACAGTTGTCCCAGCTGGAGACCTCCTTGATGGCCCACTGGCAAGTATGTTCAGAATTATAGGCCGACATCTGCACGCTTCCCTGATGATATGTTTTCTGCATTAAGATCATGTGACTTAAAAAAAACAAAAAACATTAGTTATATTAAAACAATGTGGGGTGCTATACAATGTGGTGATTATCAACTAGATATCCCGTCTCAAACTTCAGCAATGTAGGTCCACATACAGCAGCCAAAACAAAACACATGGGCATTTGTTACCCTGGTTGTGGTCTGTCGGGTAGTGAAAATGTTCAAGCAGTGTACACATTCTGCTTCCAGCGATACGATTTACACACAATATAGTAAAAAAAAATAGCCTAAACATAAATAACCATGCGAGGGAGATTTTTTTCGAGGCAGTATAACCAACCTGTAAAAAAGAGCTTACCTGAGAGGCTAAACAAAGGGCTCAAATAGGCAAACGTCATTATCTGTATGTTGTACATTAGTGACGAGCGACATCTAGCGGTTAAAAGTTAGTCCTGCGTGCTGCTAAAGTTTACACCGTATGTGAAGCCGTACGTAGTTCTGTTGTAACAAATACAATAATACTGTCTATATAAATACAAGTTGACAATCTTATGCTGCTGACTCGTTGTGCACAGTGGTTTATTTAGTGTCGATAATGAGTCATTTTCTCCCAACGTGTGCGAATGAGAGTTGTTTCCTGAGGCTTCTCTTTCAGTTATCAACCCAGTGCACACAATCACAATCACAATAAGGTCAAGAATACAGTGCAAATGTAAAAAAAAAAAAGTAAAATAAAAAAAAGGGAGTATGTGTCAACAATGGACCAAAACCCAAAACAACAATGTAGTGTGACACGCGACCAGCTCGCGACGTCAAGCTGCGCACGCAGGGTGGAAGTGAAGTGGTCGGTCCAGTAACGTTAGCTAGTCTTCAAGCCAGCCAGGCTGCAGAAGTCTGTTATTAGCTTTTTGTAAAAGCCTACAGGGGCCCAGAAGAGATCCGACACATAGCACACATTAGCATATAGAGTGTACCTGTTTTTTTTCACTTGTCTCAAAGTGACTGTCAACTTGCAAACCCAGCCGGTTAGCTGGATGGCTAGTGATAATGAACTGTTGTGCATTGTCGGACAATCAGCTAGTGTTACTCCGGCTAATGCTTCTTCTGCTGTCACCGACATCCCTTCGTGCACCGACGACATGAGTTGTCTGAATAACTTTTTATCTGCGAGACATTTAATTGCTTCCATTCTTCCATTATGGACGGCGAACGCAGCAATTGCAGGCCCCAGATTGGAGACAATAGCAAGCTAACCTAGCTAGCGAGCTGCCGTGGCTGCTAAGCTTGCTGAAAGCTGTCTGGAGCTGCACTGAAAACGTCGAGGTATGTTTTTTCTTTGCCACTAGTCAGTTTTAGTCGTCATTTGCCCGTGACAGGAGACGGGACGTGATAAGGCAATGAACGACAGCTATCTCTGTGAAGCAACCAGAACAAAGTTTGTTGACTTATTGTTGTTTTAACTACCGTTGGTTAGCTCGCTTGTAGCTTTCAAGCTAGCTAGTCATTGATCCAGGAACAATTAAAAGTTTGCAAAGATGCGGCAGGTAGAAAAAGAGAGTTCGCCTGCGAGTAATTTGGACACAATAACATCGCTATAAACATCTCAGTGTTGAGATTATCGTGTGGATACAATAATGTGAGCACCTGCCGCAGGAATTGTAATGTCAGCAAACTTAGCCCAGCAGTCTTTGGGATGTTTGGTATGAACGCATCATCTCCCTGCTGTCATATGTTTTGGACCTCGCAATAGAAATGCTCGGTAAGATGTTGGTTTAGGTTTCCCTTAGATCAAAATGTTGTCCTCTTGTTGTTTGCAATATCAATGTTCACCATAGATGTGACACCTGTTACCCACTTCAGGCGCCTGCAGCATGGATCAGTTGGATTTGACAGAACACATCTTACCAGCTTGTAACCAACTTTTCTTATGCAACCAAGATCTGACTGTGACTGACCAAGACTTTACACAGCAGCCCAGCTCCAACATAATGTCTTCACAATCCAAATGGGTGAACAGCAGCACTGAAGACACTGATCTGATCCTAACTGAGGATGGGCTCAGTAATGGCACCTGTGAAGTTGAGACACTGGCAGCTTTATACTGTCCTGGCGACAATGGAGATGTTACGGCTGAGAGTGACGGGCTTGCACTTGGCAATGATGGCGTTCCCGAGTTTTCAAACAGTGACCTCTCTCTGCCCGAGGTGTGCATTTCTACCAACAGCAATAATTTTGAGGAGGATATGAACTATGAGGTCCAACAAGCGTATAGGATATTCACAGGCTTTCTCTCGGACAAGCACAAAGGGATCACCGGCCCGTTCCTCAATCCCATCGGCCACCAGGAGTCCCAGCATGGTATTGAAGGGGTCCGCTGCGGTCAGGCACAACTCAGGCAGCCAATGTGCTTGCGGGGAATGAAGCAGAAGTTTATCAACCAAGAGTATGAGAACATAACAGAGTTTGTTGCAGACTTCAGGCTGATGTTGGAGAACTGTTATCGCTACCATGGAGTGGACCACTGGGTTTCCAAACAGGCTCAAAAGCTGGAAATTATGCTAGAACAGAAGCTTACATTACTATCCAGGTAACTTATGAATATAAATGTATTTAGTCTATTGAACAATTTGATTTATAGACAAATGTTGAAACCCATTTTACCATCTAGTATTTGTACATGGTATGAATGTAAAGTGATTGTATTATATATGTATTGTTTTTAGTAACCTATTTTAAAATGGCCACAAGCCATTTTGAACAAAATGTTTGTCTGTGTTTACTTCCAACAATCATGATAGCTACAGTTAATCAACTTTATTCATACATCATATTTTCTTTGCGTCTATCAAACAAGGACGCTACGAGAAAAGACGACTTTGACAGTGACCTCTAAAGGGCGTTTTGGTGCAGAAGAAGAACGTGGTTTAGGGGGCACCTCAACAAGGAGGAGGCTGGCACCTCGTAGCCTGGCTACCATCACTGTCGGTGGGCATGAGTCTTTCATGGTCCAGGCCTTACGGCTGGAAGAACAACAAAGAGCCAAGGAGGAGAAGAGGTGAGTGAATATTTAAGAGAGATCAGAAATTGCTGTCGTAAACCTGCCAAGAATATATGTTTTTTGACTTTTCAGACAACGTGAGCTTGAGAAGAAAGAAGCGGAGGAAATGTCAGCCAAAGAGGTGGAAGAGTGGGAGCAGACTTTGCTGACACAGGCTTCCCCCCACACCATGGACACACTTTGGGAACTCCCTGCTATAGGGCACTTCCTCTGTCTTGCTCAGACTGCACTTAACCTTCCCGAGATTGTATTTTTTGATCTTGAGCGTTGTTTGCTGATGCCCCGCTGCAGCCTCTTCCTGTCCAAAATCATGTCTTCCCTACTGTGCCCACCCCAACGGAGGGCCAATCTTCAACGCCGCCCTGTCCTGCCTTACCGCCGCTGGGAGTCAGAACTCAGGCAGCGGGTCATGGGCTGGTATCGAGCTGTTGGTGCCTCACATGATCAGCCAGGTCGGGCGGAGCAATTGGGACTTAGCCACCAGTTTTTCCGCACTCTCGGGGAGGTGAATCCTTTGGAGGAGAAACCCTTTCACTTGCTGCCCCTCTACCAGCGAGTATGGCTTCTGAAGGGGCTGTGTGACAATGTGTACGAGACACAGAAATATGTGCAGGATGCTCTTCTGGCCCAGCCCATCCATGAATGTCGGGAGTCCATTTTGGGCTATGACGGCAAGGAGAATTGCTATATACATTTCCCACATTTCTGTGGGGCAGACCTGAGAATCTACTGCCAAAGCCCGGGCACGCCCCCTGTTTTCCCTTTCCCTTCGGTCTGGGTCAAAAGAGTTGATATCGAGCCAGGGACCGAGGGTGAAGAGTCGGATGGAATGAAGGAAGAGGGGGTTAAAATTGACAGTGGGTGTTATGGAGGCTCAATGGACACAGGAGAGTTGAATGATTTTGAAAAGGGGGGAGCAGAGACAATCTGTGGTTTCAAAGGGGAAAAAAGGGAAGTAGCGGAAGATACAAAATGTTCACAGAAGAAGGAGGAGTCTGAATCAGGGTCCTCTGATGGAGACTCTTGTGAAGACTCAAAAATGGACTTAATAGTGCACACCAACTCCTTTTCACACACTAGTCATATTGGAGGAAGTGAAGTTGAAATGACTTTGAAAGAAGAGACTGTCGATTTGGAGCATCAATCCAAGCGACTTAAATTAAAAAAAGACCAGGGCGTCTCATTGAGCTCAAGGCGCACTATTAAAGCAGAGACACAGGAGCCCTGTCTGAGTGTAGGGGAGCATAGCTACACAGGCAGATCACCTGCCCGCTTAGTGAATCTGGCCTCCCCAAACAAAGCAGTGAAACTGGAAGGAGAAAGTCCCAGTGAGCAATACCGAAGGTCTCCTTGTTTGAATTGTTGTAAAAACAAAACTAATGTAAAATCTGAGGAGCAGGACTGCTGCTGTGGCACATCGGGACAAGCAACACAGTTGTCCTCTGAGAGTTCTCAAAATTCAAGTGAAGAGAGGGTGAATGACAAAATCTGGACAAAAAAGAAAAAGCGGAAGAAAAAACACGAGGATCTGACGAGGGTGAAAGGAAAGGGCGATCAGCTGCAGCAAGTTGACAGGATGAGGCCGCCCTCAGCTGAAAGTACCAAGTCTGCTGTACGAGTTGCCAGAACGATCAAAAGAAAAGACAAAAAGAAAAAACATAAAACAGGTGAGAAAATGGTTTACTTTTGTATGGCATCAACATCTTGTATAAGTGTGCAATCAAAGCCACAATGCCATGGTACATTTAATACATTCTTTAAAAAAAATAATAATAACATGTTGGTTCAAAGATTATATCTGTTATCTTGTTGACAGGAAAAAAGCTTGAATCTTCAAAGAAAATTAAAGATGAACCCTCAATTGAGCCCTCATTTAAGGTTGTTACACTCATGCTTAAATATACACACTTATTTTTTTAGCAGTATATTTTTAATGCTTTATTTGAGTAATTATTAAAAATAACTATTTTATAGTCTTTGCTGATTTTCAACCTACTTTCTACTGTTGCAATGTGGGTGGTTTGTGTGATGTTTGGCTTTCTCGGTGTTGCTGCCACTTGAAGCTACCCGTTCAGGGCCACCAGATGACTTGAAAAATGGAGAGAAGTCAGACAGCGTTCTTTTGCGCACACACCCACATTACAATGATACAAAGCCGGTCCCTTTCAAGCCTTACCCTTCTCCTCTCCCCATTTTTTTTTATCTCTCTTTCCTTATTAAAAATGACTTACTGTTATTTATCCTCTATAGTTGGTATGCAGAAGTCTTGAGGACTTGCGAGGGCTGATCAGTAAGACAGAAGATGAGCTTGATGAGCTAGAGAGCATCAAAAAGAGATTGGTAGGTGGCAATCACAGTTCTGCCAAGAGGATTTACTCGCATGCCCCAGAGCTTTCTTTGTAGTGGAGAATACAATGTTGTTACACATTTTAATGTTGGCGACTTGACCATGGTTTCCTTTGCATGTTTAATTTGACAGGGTCGTTGGTATTATCGGAGAGAAGCTGTGAAAGACCTCCACAGCACTCTTATCAGACTACTAAATGAGCTTTCACCCTGGGAACCCAAACTGATTAAGGCCTACCAAAGGAACAGGTACACTTTGTATGACATCTAAACAATGACTGAATCAAACCATCCTAATTTGTGAAAATAATGTATTTTATTATCAGGACATTGTCTTGTTTTTGTCAAGTCTATGTCCTAAAAATAACTCTTAGTCTCATGCCATTTGATCTCAGCTGACTGGCACAACACATTTGACTGACCGCATTTTTTATTAAATAGCTCTCTGTGTCATAAAATCTTTGCTGGACTGGGAACAAACCCTCTATCTTTTCTTCTCTTGCTTCTACATCAGGCTTCGTTTGAAGAAGGACTGTGATGATTTCAAAAAACACCCAGAATACAATAACTTTGTGCGAGAGGAGAGTATTTCATCCTCCTCCTCCTCTGATGATGATGATGACGATGATGAAGAGAGGGGTTTGGGGAAGGAGGTGTGTTCTTCCTCGGATCATTATGGCCGATCAGAAGAGGAGGACTTGGAACATATGGTTCCTAGAGGTCTTTGGAGTGGAGGTAAATAATCAAATTTAAATCCAGTATTTTCATTTTGGTTGCTGTGTGTAGTAATAAAAATGTGCTTTGCTGGTTCTAAAGGCTGCAGTTACACAGCTTCTTGCACGGCTCTTGAGGAAATGAATGTCACTACCCGTCAGTTGACACTGTATATAATTGATCATAACGGATCTCTTTTGTGTTCTCAGGAAACACCAGGGAGTTTGTGGCTGAGTCTGCTGGAGAAAGAACATTGAACTACAAAACTCCCAACCACATAAAACAACCTCTGGTCAGCACAGTGAAAAATGTCAGTCTGCTGCAAACAAGTCAGACTGGCAGCAGTGACATCACGTCGAACACTGACTCTGGGCCACAATCTAGATCCGAAGTGAGACCATCAAATCAATCTAAGGATTCAGCCTCGGAATGGGCAGCAAGGGTGACAACCCCGGCTTCACTGTCACCCAGATCCACCATCCTCCATCCCACCACTGGATTACCTAAGGGCTACACACCCATCCCCACCCTACTAGCTAAGAGTGTGGGAAACAAAGTGACCTTAATGAAACGGCCTGCTGATTTTACAGGGATCAATGTCATAGATAGACAGCGCAAAGGGTCTTTGGTCTCCCTGCCTAACTCCACAGTGACTACTATGAAACTTTCAAAAGCACAAAGCTTTCCATCAAGTTCCCAGCAGAACTTGCAACAAATGCAGGCACAAGGACAACAACGAACGGAAGTTATAAGACAGCCAGGAATGGCTGCAGGGACAGCTGGTCTTTCTAAATCACCACAGACAAAACCTACCCAGACTGTAACAAAAACTCCTATCCAAGTGGTGTACAAAGTACCTGAGGGGCTGGGTCACCTTGTACGGAAAGACAACAGTAGCCCGGTCAAGGCTTCTGTTCATCCTGTCGTGGACCACAGCACTGAGGAGAAGATTATGCAGCAATTAGTAATTCTGCCTTCGAACCTTCTCATTCACAAAAC
Organism: Clinocottus analis; assembly: GCF_023055335.1. NCBI lineage: Eukaryota > Metazoa > Chordata > Actinopteri > Perciformes > Cottidae > Clinocottus > Clinocottus analis. The sequence continues at coordinate 2,859,552 of NW_027175854.1, forward strand.
TGAAGAAAAGGTGTCTCCTTTACATCAGCAGTCTAAAGTCATCCCGGCCCCGGTTTCTAAAGTGGCCAGCCCCTTCTGTATGCCCACCAATGTGCCTGGGTTCACTATTTCCGAAAACCGAATCCCTGTTCAGCAAGTGGCCCCCCTAAAAGATGCCAGGGCAGTGAGGACACCCTCTCCTTCTGTTTCCCCTCGTCTGCAACAGGGGGCTCTGAACGCAGCATGGCTCAAGGGAGTAAACGCCTGCAGTCCCCAAGCTAGCACACCACATGGTGTCCCCCCAAACCCTTCACCAATCACAACTCTTTCTAGTGCAGTTTCTACTGAGCCTATTAAATCAGACCTTAAACAGGAGCTGAAGACTGTGTGTATCCGTGACTCACAGTCCATCCTGGTAACAACGAGAGGAGGCAACACGGCCATCGTTAAAGTCCAGGCATCCTCAAATCAGAATGCCCTTGGTTCTTTGCCCAACAGTTCAGTTATCACCATCTCACCTCAGTTAAAAGCCTTCCTCGTCTCCAAGACGTCACAGACTCTCTCTCCTTCTTGTCCCCCTCAGACTTCTCCTTGCACCTTCCCAGCAGTGACAGGTATCTCAGTGGCCCAGCCTCAGAAGCAGGTTCCTTCACTATCAAAGTCCCCTTCCAAACTCACAACTCCCATGCTTGCTGCAGTCTCTGGTAGTATTCCTGTTACAGGCCCAGGATGTCAGACTGCAGGCACTACTGTGGCTATAAGTCATGGCTCCAACACCTCAACTGTGTCTACAGTTGCAACAAAGATTGGCCAGCTAGCGCAGACTCCTGCTGCTGGTTCTCATTTTCAAGCTTCCTTAGTAAAAAACACTGTTGTCCCATCACTGAGTAATTTGGGTGTTCCCCAAGTACTCAAACAAGCAGAGTTCACGAGCAAGACTGGTATGAAGCGGGGAAGTACAGATGAGAGATCTCAAGTTACTAAATTCATCCTTGTTACTCCCTCTTCTTCCTCCACTTCAAAAGTAGCCTTATCAAAAGCTACCCCCTCTTACACAAAATCACTTCCTAGTTCAAGAGTCATGTTTATCAGCCAGCCAACATCAGCATCGTCCACCACCTCTGTGGGAAGCACTCCAAAACAGGCAATAGCATCAGGGGTGAGTGGACAGCTGCTGAGCACTTCATTATCCAGTCAGACTCTAAAGATGGGATTAAGTACAGGCCAACCTGTTCTCAGCTCAGAAGCATTGTCCAACGTCAAGAACATCACTCTGCCCTCAGGTGGGTTTGTTTGCTGTAATATTTTTACGGTATCAATATGTCTGCCGGATCATGTTTGTCTGTAAATTCAGCTGCAATGTTTAGAATTGTAGAATTCATGATGTAGTTGAACTAATGTGAGGCTATGTTTATTAGATTCAACAGCATTTGGTGTTAAAGCTATAATACTAATCTCCTAAATTACACACTTGCATCAACTTTGAGCTATTAAATAAAATATCTCTTGTGTGTGTCTTCAGGTGTTCAAATCCAGTTGTCAGGGAAGACGACAACCATTGGACAGACAATAGGTGCCCTGTCACGTTCTCCTTCCAAGAACACGCCAGTGTCTGCCTCAGATACAGGCCGTCCAACAGCCACCACCACTGGAAGTTCAAATACCATCACAAGTTGTTCTGCCCAGCTTGCTGCTAACTCATCTCTGATCACCAGCTGCCAGCTCAAGGGTATCCCTTCCTTCACCATGCTCTCCCAACCAGGCTTTTCCACAACCTCTTCTGCCATTCTGCCGGCAGGAAATGTGATCAAGAAGGACCATTGTACACCTTCAAGTATACTGTACAACAACTCTCCTGCTCAGGTAACTACTACTGTGCAGAGTAGCCCAGCTCAGACCTCCACACCCACTCTTGTCCGTCATCCTTCAAATATCCAAAGTGGTACTGGTGAGGAAACAACTTCCTTTTTAGCACCCTCTCAACTAGCTCACAATAAAACCCAAACACCGATCTCTTCTGCAACAACCACCAATATCCCAGTCACCACCTCTGCTACTGGCACAATCCAGCAGAGGATAGTCATCAACACCTCTACACCTCTTGCTGCTGGCACACAAATCGTCCTTAACAATGCACGCTTTGTAGTCCCTCCCCAGGGTTTGGGTCCAGGCAGTCATGTCCTTATCATCTCTAGCCCTGCACCACAACAAGTGCCTACTGCCAGTGCTACCAGCGCTGGTGCATCAGTACCTCCCCAAGGGGCAAGTCATGTCACTGTAGCCCCTCGAGCACCAGTTTTACCCCAGTCTCCAACCAGGATGCCTGGTGTGCCAGTAATAAGTTCTCCTTTTGTAGCATGCACACCTGCGGTTGGTCGATCATTGCTAGCAACCACTCCAAATGTCACGCCAATCCGACTAACGGGAACGCCTGGCCTGGGCTCAACGTGGTCACCCAGTAAAACAAATGTAGTGTCTGCTCTGCCGAGGCTGCCAGCTGCTCAGGCTGGTAACTTTGCATCCCCAGCAGGAACCTGTGCACCTGCTCTCGGCTCAGCCCTCACTACAATCAGGTTAGCTGCTGGTACACCCACGCCAGCTGAATGTTCATCCACCATTTCGCCTGCAGTAGCACCCCCCTTGTCCAGATTCTCAGCACCCCTACCATCCTTGCCTGTTTTATCCAGCCCATTAGCTGTTGCCCTGCCCAGCCCCGTCATGCCACCTCTCTCCTCAACTGCAGCGCCTGTGTTAGCAAGCACACCAGCTTTGCATTCTTCTCTTCCTGCCCAGCAGATGGTTTCAATGACAACCCCGGGCCCAGGCATACAGCCCCAGCTGACAGCAGTTGGAACGGCATCCCCAACCACTACTCCATTACAGGCTTCAGTACGTATGGGAACACAACAAGACAGCACATCAGTCAGAAAAACGGTGCCAGCAGTCATGCAACCAGTGCTTGCTGGTGCACGGACACAGGTATTACCAACAGTGGCTGTTCCACCAATTGTAAGTGCAGTGTCTAGGATGCAGACATTGCCTGTTGCTACAGTTCCACCAATTGGAAGCACGTTCAACCCATTCGAAGCAGCACCTGTGGTCACAGCCCCTTCATCCAGCAGCAGACTAACTATCACTCCAGCTCAACCAATTGCATTGCTGAAGGCAAACAACACGACCCACCCACCTGCCGTTATAACCAATCAAGCCCTTGGAAAGCACTGTTTGTCAACCTCATCCTTAGGTATGCATACCAATGTGGCATCCAGGCTACTCATTAGTTCTGACAGCGCCATTTTGAACACAGTTCAGTGCCAGGTCAAGCCAGTTGTCTGCTCCAAGCCGCTGGATGCACTAGTGGTTTTCCCCAACAGTCCCACTGGAGCGCTACACGAACATGATTCCTCTTTTCAGCCTTCAGAGGCAGACGGAAAGTAACTAAGACTGTGCCGGCTATGTGAGGACTGAGTGTTGCCCAGGCTCATATCCATTGCTTGTAGTAATCCTGGGGTTAGTTAAAAACTGCTTTTCAGCTGTAGTTTGACTCATAACTTACATTTAGAATAAAGTAGGTTATACCCTTTGGTTATATCTTTTTATAGATAAACTGTATGCTCAATCAGACATACTGGAAATGTATACTGTGATGGTTTTCTCAAGTGACAACTGGTAAGGTTGCCCTCAGATGAATGTTATAGACTTTACTTTTCTTTTTACTTCGTGGCCAGTAATGACATGTGACAACAAAGGAGTAGAGTTCGATGGCAGATAAAAAGAAGTTAAACTCAAGCTTTTAAAATACTTTTCAATGCCATGAAATACTGCTTCAAGAAATATTCATTTGGATACTATTCATTGGTAGAACTTGCTCTGTGTTGTCAGTTTGAACAATATAACTGTCTGTATTCAGATTCTGTCATGTTGTCCTTTTTTCAACTAGTAACGTGTTTTAAAACTACGTTTTACTTTTTAGAAATATAATTAAACTACTAGATGAATTTGTATTACATGTTTAAGCTCATAACATGTTTTGAAGTCACATTTATTTATTTTTACCATGATAGATTTTCAAAAATATTTACTAGGTACATTTTCATTGAACAAAATGTGGACGTTACTGCATGGGAATAAACAATGCGACTGTCTCCAACCAGTGTTTGATCTGCTTCCTTATACACAGACTTTTGAAATCATTTTTATTGTTAAAAGAAACAACTTGTACTATATACAGTGTGTTTTGTTCATGTGAATAATTTTACAAAGTGAGGGAAAGAACAGTTTCATCTATTGGTATATTTAACTACGGAGTATAAGGATCCATCACATTATCATCAGACAACAGATGAAGTTAACAGTTTGTTCTCCAGTATTTTGCTTTCTTTCTTTTTTTTAGACATCTGTCCATCTTCTCCAGAAGTCCTTTAGGGGGAATAGGGAGGAGGCAGTGAGCCGGAGGAAAGCTTTTCATACGCAGGAGGAGCATTAGGAACCTGGAGTAGAGGGCAACAAATGCATCCAAATGAAAATCAGCAGAACATTTAATTTTATTTCCACACTGACAGGGTGATATATTTTCACTGAATCTCTGTTATGTTTTATAACGTACTGAATATTAAAATAGACGCTGATATTGTTACAAAAATAGTTACACACATGCAATTCAGTGTCACATCTGGAAACTTTGGGAACTCTGGGTTTAAACAATCTTGTTCTTTGTATTGATAGACTCAACAGCACATCCAGCGTGATTAAAATGTCCTTTTAGGGCTCTGCTAACTACTGCAGTATAAAAGGAATGGCATTGTTCAAGGACATGGTGCTTTGCACTTTCCTCTCACATGTGAAGGTGCTGATCTGATCTTCCTCCCTCTGTTCCAGCACATACACACATACCTCCCTTGGGAATGAAACATTATTAATACCTTCCCCCTAGTCTGGTGACACAATAATCTTCCTTTGCTTCACATGTGCTTTGCTGTTGTACTTTAAAACTCTCTGTCGCAGATTATACAGAGTTTAAGACCATCTCCTAGTTGTTTTTTCGAGGTGACAAGTTAAATAGAGTGATCAGTACTTCTGGCTGTGGGTTATTGTTATAAATCTTTTTCTTGACAAAAATCAAGGAGCACAAGGAGATCGAATAGAAGTCCAGTAAAACGATTCACGGGGTAACTTTCTGTTCCTCACCGTAGGGCGGAAGCTGCCGAAGTCAGCTAGAGCCATCTTGTTATCTGCAGAAGGTCCCGCCTCTGAGTACTGGCCTTCTGTGTGACTCGGTGAGCCCGATCTCGGGCTCTGCTGGGGACACACGGATGTGTGAGAAATTGTGGGAAAACGGCAATAAATGAAGATAGGGTGATAAATGGAGGTATCATTGGAACATAGATACTTAAAAGGCGTTTTTATTGTCACAGGAATATGCTACATCACATGCATTGATTAACATCAATGCATCCATATAAAATGAAGAGGCAATCACGTTATAGCTTGTATGGAATTTAGCAAATTCAGTCAATACCTGATTTTACAATAACAAAGATAAATATCACTTTAAGTGCAATGTGAAGGCTAATACGTCATTTTAAAAAGTATGATGGTCTCACCCTGATTAGTTTGTAGCCACTCCTCTTCTTGAAGTACCAGCAGCTCAGGATGAAAAGAGCTGCCAGGATCACCACCAGCAGAATTATGCCCACTGCCCTGTGGTTGAGAATTCACATATTTTACATTATAATTAAAAATAAATTGCATATCAGTTTTATAGTATTCAACACCTTGAGCCCTGATTTCAAAATAAAATTGATCCACGTACTCCTCAGCTCTGACATATCCTCCTCTGCTGCTAGCAAAGTAAATGTTGAAATCTCCACGAGGCATCCCGTCTGTTCGATTACACGGCATCAAGCTGAAAGTCAACAGAAAATTACTTTAGCAACTGACCAAGTTCATTGTACAATAGTAATATAGTGGACAGCATGTTTTTCTCTCAGTTCATCAAATACTTTTCCCTTTAATCAAATAAAAAATGGCCGATGATAATGTAAACTAGACAGGTGTCAGCAGCCTACTGTATTGAACAATATGCATTTTAAATATGCCATTATTACCACACTAGGATGCATATATAAATAGTCCAGACCATGCTGTATACTGTTATATTGATTTGATAAAGAAATAGAGAATATTATGAAAATATATCATATGTATGTATATATTTATTATTCGTTATTATTGTTTTTTTTCAGCTTCAACAGTTCATACCCTCGCCCAGACTGCAACGTCTTTCAATCATAAAAAAAAACCTCTGTCCTTTGTGGGTCACAATTTCATCAATGGATTTGTTTGTGACACAATGGTATCTGCTGTCTGGATAGGAATGTTTTGCGTTTGGACCTTCAGATAGAGTTTAATTCGTTCTGCTCATAAAAATATATTGGATTATACATCATGGATCACTGCCCGATACTCGCGTGTGCTGTTGCATTCTCATCACATCTCTCCTCTTGTGTTGACTGCTCTCTCTTTGCAGTGCTAAGTCTTAATAATAATAATATTTTGTGAATACCTAGATTTGTATATTTAACTATACTTAACTTGGGTGGCATACAATATGTAGCCTAACATCGAAGCAATACAGTTACAGTATTACTTGGTGCCACACAGTCTACTTTAGTATGTAACATAATATTGTGTCCTGTCTGATATTTGGACTTCGGTTGACAGTAAAACTTCTTAAAAGTAATTATTTGCACAATACAACATGTTCCACATTAGGCCAGGACCATATTTCTGCTAAAATGAAGAAAAAAATAGACCATCAGCTTACCAATTTGGATAATTAGATTGCAGAGAGTAGCTCCTCTGGTCGGCCCTTGTAGCTCTGTGTTACTTCACCTCTCAAATATCTTTCCTCAGTATGTCGGAGAGCAGAAAGGGGCACAGCACCCTCATGACCGTCACGGGTTAGAGGCTCATGGCTTAATCCATTGAAGCAGAGTAATTACTGTGAAACCCTGCGGTCTTAAACACAAAATTATTATTCACTCGTGAAACTACAGGCGTCAGCTGCTGGCTTTTCATGTGAATATACTGCATGTGTGTGGTATTGTTATTCACAAACATGAGCCAAAGTAAATCTATCGGCTTTGTTTAACCGTAATAATAATTATAGGAAAAAAATAAAGTCATCCTAAATGCTTAAAATTCTATGTCATAGTATGCAACAGGTGGCTTGATCAAATATAATACAACTAAGTACTGTGAGGTCAGCTCCTTATCAAGTGGACCTACTGGATCAATAATTGATGAAAAAAAGCAACAGACTTTCCAAACAAGAGTGACACACAATAGATAATCTTATCTTGCTAAAGTAATTAGATGTAGCCTACATGTACTCTTAGTGAAGAAGACTAAACTTATTATCTTTGAGATATTTCACTTTGAGACAAATACATTATCTTTCAGGAGAGATATGGCTAACGGTATTCTTGTTGCTCCTCATACAATCTTCTAAGTTTCAAGTTGTTATGGAGTAAAAATTAGTATTTTTTCAACTGTGACTGACACAAAGAATAAAGTCTGCTACCCCATTTGAAAGGACAAAAGGAAGAGTGTTGTTTCTTCAGTAGACTTGCTGCATTAAGCATGTCCTGAAGGCATCCTTTTTAGTTTCAGGTGGATTCAGAGTCTCATTCTGCCTTTGCTCCTGAAAAATAATGTCTATCCTCTGACTCATGTCAAACTTTATGTGTTTTTCTTGTTTAAATAAATCACACCGTTATCTTTGATAATAGTCTTTATATAGAATAAATGTCAGTCATTTTTGTTGAAAGCAGCTCATTCTCAATGATGTAAAAATATAAAATGTTTATTGTGACTTTAGTTTGTTTTCAACATTCAAGCTGTGCAACACAATAACTTATTGTATGTTGCTTTAGATAAAAGCGTCAACTAAATGAAATGTAATGTAAAGAATGGTTGCATTACATTTTCCTCAGACGATCAAAATTTAAATGTATTAAAACGATATGCTGAACAAGGATGCAACCGAGCATGAAGTATAGGAAAACTTTGATTTAGTCTGCAAAATAAAGTAAAATATGCACCAATCACCAAGTTCAATTCCTTGTATATGCAAATATGTATGGCTATGAACCGTTTCCAGTTTCGATAAATATTTCCTTTTTCTCCACAAGAGGGAGACCAAAACCTGTTTGTGAAATTGAGTCATTATTGTACTGTGTGCTTCATCCCAGTAACCTACATGTTGGGCTGTTAGATACTATACATTAGTGATATTTAGTGTTGTCTATCAGCCTACAGGTTTCTACACCTCCACATGGAGTGAAAAAAAGGATAAACTAAGATTTGACTTGAGGGTAATACTAATAAACGGCACTGCATGAACATTGCAAAACCTAATTTTAACACTAGATGTCCACAATTCTTTTGTGAAATCCTCTCTGCCCTAACCTCTTGCCACAGAAACCAATAGTTAATTATTTCTGCCTGTTCCGTTTGTTACATCCTAAAATTAGAGTTACAGATTTGTATTTTCTAGATTTTAATCATAGTATTTTACACTTTGACTATTATCACAAATTAAAATGTGGCTTGTTTTAACTTAACTCATCTACATATTTACACACAATGTCATACTATTTTAAGAGGACACTTAGGTAAGAGCATAAGAGTCTAAGGCTATTAAATTCATTTAAATTATATTTTCGAGCAGCAGATATAAAAATAATTATAATATGTGGTCACACCAATAAATGACTAATCTGAAACTATTTGCTGTGTTACATTGTTCATTTGATTGAAAATGAATAATAATAACTTTATTTATATAGTACCTTTAAAAACAACATTTTCAAAGTACTCTCCGTAGATAAAGTCACCCGAAATGAGAATAGTCGTACATAACTTAAAAATACTGGTAAAAAACAAACAAACATAAAGGCAATGAATACAACAAAACCAAACAAATAACCAAAAAAGCAAATGGAATAGAAAACGAACAAATAAATAAACTGCATACTATATAATATATAATATGATAATATGGGGTTTACTGGTCGAGAAACACTGATTTCCTTGCGGTTGTATGTGGTTGAAATAACATTTTCATAGTGTTTGGCCAGTGACTTTTTAAATTCGTCTGTACATGGCCCGCAATAAAAAAAGTTTGCCACTCATGATTTGAGAGGAGGATACTTTTGCAGCTTTGGGTAACGGTGGGTATGTTTATTAATGGGAAGCAGTCAACCGATGCATTGATTGTTCGTGTGTTTGTTGGGATGACAAGAACATGTAATTTCTCAGTTGAATAGACAGACAAATTAAAAAAAAAGGAAATTATCCCCAGATGTAAACATCACATACCAATTATTCTAAGACTAGTATTAGACCTTAACTATATCGTTCAATATTTCCCATAAATTGTATCTTTGAGAAAAATTATAATACTATTGTTATAACACTGGCAGTTATCGATGGACATACACGTTAATTAGCCCACGGCTCCTCACCGGTTGAGGGAGTTATTCCCATTCCCTTTACCGGTTCTTCCGGTCGTCATTTTGAAAGAGAGAGACAGAGATAGATAGAGGGGTAGGGGGATAGACAATGTGGATCCCCCTTTTTCTCTGTTCCTCGATTGTTTTCACTAGCAAAGATTAACCGGCACAGATTAAACATACCCTCCAGCGTCTGCTAAATAGTCGCCTGATAAGGCCGGTCGGAGGGGATGCTCTCCCCATCCCAGCAGGCATGCTCGCCGTGAGACAGAAGAAAGCCCCCCAGTCCTCCCGACGGGGATCACCGCCGTTGTGTAAGCCAGTACTCGGAGGAGCTGTTTGAACAGTGGGACGGAGAGGGAGCCAGAGACTCTTCTCCAGCTGCCATCCTACTCCTGCTCCTCCCCCCTCCTCCTTCACCAGAACCACTTCTCTTTCTCATCACATCCAAAGGTAAATAAGCCAGATTCAACAATAACAACGTCTATTCAGACGAATTGTTCAGCTTCCTGGGTGTTTCCGGTTTGTCGGACCCGCTGGGAGCCGTTAACAGGATCGGCCAAGGCGATATTTCTGATTTGTGATGGGGTCTTTGCTTTGTACCCCTGCCTCCCTGGCGTCGGGTCGGGGTTACGCTTCCTAAGGCAAGTCCGAGGTCCACTTTGTGAGCTAGGGATGCGTGGATGAAGGCCAGAGGAAGTGTGTGGCGAAGAACTAAACCCACACACGACCCGTACAATGAAAAAGAGCCACATAAAGTCGGCTAACTCGGGCTGATGCACTCCCGGTGATGCTAGCTTAACGTTCGGCAACTTACAGTAACGTTACCTTGCCAGTTAGCATACGTTAGCTAACTACCTCGCCAGTTGTTGCTAGCCGGCGATCCCTGAGTTGATTTTAGTCACTTTTACAGACGTCGATATGCTGCTACTCGTCTTAGCAGGTATCTGAAACGGCCAGGTAGTAATACACGAATAATACTAAAGTCACATCTGGTGTTAAGTTAAGCTAACGCTAATGCCCCTGGTATTGGACAGCCCCGGAAACCTTAGCTGACATTGTAACAAAAGAAATAATTTGAGCTTTAACTACAAGGTTTTCTGAATTGCATTTTGCTTGTGGGTTTCAGCTACAACGATGGTGATTAAAATAACTCTGCTGGCTTTAAGGTTAGAGATACATACATACATAGAGAGACAGACAGACAGACAGACAGACAGACATAAATGGTGTAACTTTTATCATTAATTCTATCAACAAAAAAAGAAAAGAAAGCCAGCTGTGTTCGTCAATACTCGAGCTTATTCGCATGCATGACACACTTCATTTGTATCAGAGCTAATATTGTTGATTGAAACCTCACGTTTCTGCAGTAATTGCAGGTTGAAATATCCCCCTTAAGAAATGCGTTGAAGCTGAGTATGTATAACGTCAAAGGAAAAGGGACCACAGAACAAGATGGTTTGGGTACCAGAAACTGATACAAATCAATAACTTGTAAGGGCATGCCCAGGCTTGCTATAAGGCCAGTGTTGTGAGAATACAGTTTCCTCGTTGATGTGTGTTTACATCTACATCTACCTAAACCAACCCTGATCCCTAAGTCTAACCACCGAGGGTGGCACTATGTTTTTAACAAAAGGGGAACACTATTTGATGAGGGAACAGACTTCGACTTAACGCCGGCGTAAGCTGTTTATGTGCAGTCAGGTTGGCAGTGTAATAATGCACACTCATGAGCTGACACTGTTTTTATATCCCCATCCCAGAAAAAGCACAATGTAGTTACATGGAAAACCTTTTCTTAGTACTCATAATCTGAACATGAACAATGCTGTATGTAACAACATCCATACTTTGTTGACGGTGAACATTCTCTAAAAGTGTCTATTGCCACTATTTTTGTCTCTGCAGCATTTTGGAGATGTGAGGAACAGGAAGAGATTGCTGATATTGAGCAGCCTGTGCATTGACACGACCTTTTGACCTCATCTTCAGCATGAATGGTGATATGCCTCATGTTCCCATCACTACTCTTGCTGGAATTGCTAGCCTGACAGACTGTAAGTGCAACACCATCTCTCTCTAATGCCGTTCACGCAGCCTAAACACTAAAATTAAAACCAAGAAGTGGCAAGTTCAATGAATACTCGACCACTGAAATGGTATACTATGTGTAGTGTTCTAGTGCTTCTAGTATACTGTGACGATACACGAGACGCTAAATACTGGTAATTGTGATTCTTCTCACTTTTCAGCTTATGTGTAAAGATATGACTTATTGCAATAAATCATATCAAATATCTAATATTATTCTATTTGAGGAATACAGTAGTTCAAATGTATACTATGTTAACTTATCTTGAGTTTTGTATGTATTCTGAGGCTTTCAGAAATGTTAACTTGAACAAGAAATGTTATAAACACCAAAAATACATCTATTAAATGTTTTCCCAAAAATGTACCTTTCCTTCTTTTAATTTTCCACCCAGCCTAACTTGTATGTCCATCATCTTTTTAGTGTTGAACCAGCTGCCATTGCCTTCTCCTCTTCCTGCCACCACTGCTAAGAGCCTGCTCTACAATGGAAGGATCTCTGAAGAGGTCAGCAGCCTGCTGGTGTGTCGGGATGAAAATCTGGTGACTCAACTGGCACATAGCCTTAACCAAGTCTCCACTGAACACATGTAAGTGCCACTCACTGGTCTTCCACAACATCTTTTAAAGAATAAAAATTCACGAGAGAAACGCTTGGCAGAAGCTACTACAGTAGATCTGCAAAGATGTGTGAACTCGAAAATGTGTTTTGAATTGGGGAAGAAATCCTTGTTAAGCCGACTTTGTTGTCAACAGTGTTAGTGGAAATGCATTGCAAATGTGCTATTTCATTGTTGTACTCTAACAGCGTGGCAAGGACCAGAGTACGCATAAAGCTGGGATAGCAGGTAAAGGTGGAAAGAATAGAGACTTTATTTACCCAAAGTATAAACAAAAATGTAAGATGGGTTGCAAAATCAAGCAACATTTACAAATTGGAATAACTAAGCAAAACTGCTCTTGAGCAGCACCCACTACGTTTTAAAGCAACATAGTGGGTGATCTTCTGACCACCAATAGACACTGCCCACTCATCACTTAACTGCTGGATTATATTTTATATGTTGTCCAGTCCATAGTTGGAGCTCCTGAGAACACCCATCTGGCTGTAGTAGAATGGCAGAGTCCAATTATCCAGGCCCATAAACAAGACAGGTGTGATGCGGCAGCTCAGTCTTTCGCCAGGCGGATGGTTGACCATAGCACACTTTATGTTCACCTTCATTTGAACTACATTTTTACCTGACTGTGTGCACTTAATCTAGAAAAATAATGTGAACCAAAAGAAAGTGTATCCTGATGTTAATTAAACTGAAGAACTGAAAAACATAACCTGCGATATGCCTGGTTGATGGTGCGGCTGGTAGTTTCAGCCACCACACAGTGAAGTCAGGCATTGATGTTTCAATTGTAGTGATCACATTACAGTCACTGCTGTACCAGAAAGGTCAGCGCATTTTCTAAGTTGTCACAATCATTAGGGTTAGTCAAAACGGCACTGAAAATGGTAATTGAGACCAGAAGGAATCAGAATTCAATAGTCAAAACTGCATTTAGGCCCGGTGGGAAACTGTTGCCTGCAATGTAACTGTGGACTGTACATTTGTTTGCTTTCCAGAGAGTTGAAGGACAACTTGGGGAATGACGAACCCGAGGGTGACATGCCAATGCTTCTACAAACCTTGCTGTCCAGGGACCCCAAAATCTTCAGGGACAAAAGTATGCCAACTCAATACACGGTTTGGGGTGATCGGGATGAGTGCTTGCGCTTTCCCTAGCTGTAGTCTTGGTTTTCACTTGAACTATTTATTCCCCTGAGCAATTCCTGGGCTCACATTCCCTACTGGTTGTTTCCAAACTGGGGGAAGAGCCAAACACAGAAGTAACTAATAACATTACTATTCTACTTATAGTGCGTTGCAGTAATTACTTGAAATCAGTAATCATTACTGTAATTAGTTCCACCTGTATTTAAAAATAATAATGTGCATGTGCATACTTCCACTATACCTCCAGACGCTTGTGTAGCAGATTGTAGAAGTGCTAACTCAAGTTAATGGTGTGCTAACATACAACATAAAATGAAAATGAAGAGTCTAAACGGTTGCATGAGAGTCTATGGAGCACAGCCATAGAATTGTCAGATCATACGCTATGATGTCCAGTCTCCGTTTGAGGAAGAAACTTAGTTAAGTGTCAGTTGTGTATGTTCAGCTTGTTTGTATGATCTTAATTACAGATTGTTCTATCCTTACCTCTTAGGTGTAATGCAGCAGCCTATGATGCAACAGTATAAGATATCTCAGAATCAGGTGCATGGGAGTCCAGGATCAAACTATCAGCAAACCACTGTCCCCCAAAGTCCCTCTGGGTAAGGCCGTGCAAGTTTACAGCCAAATGATTAAGACACAGAAGTATTGTATATCGGCTAAAACTGCTTCTACCTCCTTTTTACAGATGCTTTGCATCACCACAGTCTGGATCAGGTGCTCGGTTCTTGCCCCAGCAGAACAGCCCTATACCCAGTCCCTATACCCCTCAGAGTCCTGCAGACTACATGCAGTACAATCCACCCAGTTACTCTCAACACCAACAGACACAGCAAGGTGAGTCCATATTTAAGTAAAAAAAAAACACCTCTACAAGGACCAGTCAATAGCAAAGTATTGAATACTTGAATACGTGAATAACCAAAAGTCATTTTGTGTGCATTTATACGAGTTGAAAACAAGTCAAAGTGGACAATGTTCAACAAGAAAAGTACTGTGGAGAGATTGTTGCTTGTACTCCATTTAAGATTAAGAATATTATTTGGTTTGTTGGTGAAACATTCCTTCTAAAGAGACGACATACCATTTAGTACATATTCAAGGTGTGGCTCTGAGGCGGTAACCACACATTGAGCACTCACAGAACATTAAGCTTAAACTTTGCCAACCTTAAAATTCCTTCCACTAATCTTTTGAGGACAACAATGAATCATTTAAAAAGTTCCCCACCTGCATGGTTTTTCAGATACATTCAGCTGGACACATTTGGTTATCTAATCCTTGACCCTTTATACACACTTATGTGACAAGGAGTCAGTTGATAAGGTGACACTTTCTTACTGTTACATGGTAAAATTACAGTTGTCTGTTCAGGTGGAAAAGAAGGTATCTGTCTCTCACAGAGACGTGAGGCATTGCACACCACAAATAATTTAACTGGATATTTTATTTCGCTCTCTGTTTTAGTTCGAAATATCCATGACAACAAGGTCTCTGGTCCGCTATCCACTACTTCATCTAATCATAATGCGAGACTAGGCTCAGGTGAAGACTACATCAACATGGCTCACAGACTGGGAAATGAGGTAATGCAGCGAATCAAGATATCCTGAACTGGACCTCAGCAGATGCTGACTCTTTAAAGGGATGATAAATGCCTCGTGTTCCAACAGGAGAATGACCCCTCCATGAGGGCTGCCACGTTTCCAGTTAAATCGCCAGAGTCTGTGTGTTCTCCTGCTGGGAGTGGAGAGACTGCAAAAAGTATGCTACCTTAGCAACAAGCCCATTCTTCTTAATTTTGTGGAATCCAAATGAATGCACCATTGTTCAGTTCATTCTTTGCAAAGACTAAAGAAATGTATTTTTGTTTAAGCAGGGTCCAGGCCTCCCCTTATCATGCAGTCCCCTCCACCTGATATGCCACCAGTTGCAGCACCCGACTTGCTCCTAACCTCTGCTGACCGCAAAAAAAAGCAGAAAGAAAGGAGTAAAGAAGAAAATGACCTGACAGACAAAAATGCCTCATATGGCATTGTTAATTCTCCACCAAAAGAGTCCACCAGGCTGACTATTAAACTGTCCCGAGTTAAGCTTTTAGAAATGGATCAATCTGAAGAGCTTCCCCTTAGGCCACGTGTTGATTCAGAACATGAAACTGATTTGACAAATAATTATAATAATCCGTTGTCAAGGACTGCCCAGGACATGTCACACAAGTTCGGTGCTAAGGAGCCGGCAAACTGTAAGCAGGTTCCTGTTCATCCAAACAGCAAGGAGTCTGGAGCCGTCAGTGGGGTTGTGTTTGATGATGCTGAAATAGACACGCTGGCAGAGATCGAGAGAATAGAACGCGAGACGGCCAGTGAGAAAGAAAGATGGTCTAAAGAAGTCCAGGATAAAGGTATTGTATGTTTGCCATTGCCCTGTGCCTTTTTTAATTTAACATGACCTAGATTTGTTTGTATTTCAAGAAGACCGAAGCTAAATTTGTCTTTATCGCAGATAAGCCACTGAAGAAACGGAGACAAGACACGTATCCTCAGGAATCTGGAGCTGAGTCAAGCGACGGGCCTACTTTACAAGGTGGCAACACTGATAGCAAGTTGAAACCCAGGAAGACGAATGCTGCAAGTAACGGTGCCAGCCGGCCTGCTTTGATGGTCAGTATTGATCTGCAGCAAGCTGGCAGAATGAAAGGACAACCCGTCGTGGTCTTGGAAGCACAGACGTTCTGCGAGGACCACCTACGGCACCTAAAGACAAAGACTGATGAAAGGGTAGATAAAGTTGCTGAAAGCAGACCTGCGATCATCAGACAGCATGCTGACAACCCCAAGAAGTCTTGCTCAGACGGGCAACCAGAAGCGCCCAAACAGAAGCCAGAAAGTCAACGCGAATCCAAACACAAGCATGACAGCAAAACTGTCAGTGGCAAGAGACACTCGGACGACAGGCGGCCAGACACACCGCGGCAGAAACATGACAAGCATTCAGACTTGCGCCACAAAGAGGAAAAGAACCACAACATTCACCGATCCCATGTCAGCAACCCTGAGACTCCAAAAACCATGATCAAGGGGGAGCGCAATTCCAAACATGGAGACGGCAAAGCCAGGGACAGAGATAGGGACAAAGGTGTAGATAGAGATGAAAAGGATAAGGACAAAGCGAAAGATAGAGATGATAAGGACAAAGCGAAAGATAAAGATAGAGATGATAGGGAAAAGGAAAAAGCAAAAGAGAAAGATAGAGATAGGGTGAAGGACAAAGATAGAGATAAGGACAGAGATAAAGACAAAGTTGCAGATAGAGATGATAGGGATAAGATGAAGGACAAAGATAGAGATATTGATAGAGAAAGAGACAAAGTTGGAGATAAAGATAGGGATAAGATCAGAGAAAAGGTTAGAGATAGGGATAAGGACAGAGATAAAGATGGGGATAAAGACAGAGATAAAAACAGGGCTCGGGATAAGGACAGAGATAGAGACCGAGATAGGAAGCACAAGACGTCAAGGGAAAACTGCAACAAGCACTCTCCTGACCGGCCTACTAAACCTGACAGCCCCAGAGTGAAGCAAGACGATGGTGGAAAATCCACTGACCTTAATGGTCGACAGAAGACCGAGACTTCCAGCCTTCAAAACGCACAAAATAAGAAAGACAGGAAAAGTGGGGAAGCTGGAAGCAAACAGCAGTCTTCAGAGGCAAAACATAGTGAGTTCCCCTCGTACCTGCTCGGTGGCAAGTCAGGAAGTCTGAAGAACTTTGTGATTCCTAAATTAAAACGGGACGCGAAAGATCTCCAACTTCCAAGCAAACTGATTGAGGGCTGGAGTGAACCCCTGGTCAGGCTGGAGAGATTGTCATTGATAAAGAACTTAAACCAAGGAGCTAAGCCAGTTGTTGTGCTCAACAAACTCAATATTGACGAGGTAAAACGGATCATTAAGGAAAGCAGGAACGTACACGGCTCCAAACCCAGGTCCTTTGACAAATCAGGGAGAGGTAAGATTTGCTTTGCTTATTAATTATGCTTGCAAAACTGTCGGGAATGGATATTTGTAATGTGTTTGTGCTCAGTTTTGGGATTGTTTATTTACCGTAAACCACTGTTTTTAGGAATCATTATTAGTTACTGATTTTATCTTCTTTTAAAATATAGATTATTCTTTGCTAAAGACAAACTCACCTCTTATGCTTACAGAGAACAAGCGAAAGCACAGTGTGATCAGTAAGAAATCCAAGTACGCTGAGTTGGATGAAGATGAAGACGAGGAGGACGAGGAGGAGGAGGACGAAATTTACTCTGACAACGAGTGTCAGTATTTAATCTAAAAAATTAACATCTTTGTACATACACATCAGAGTATTCTGTCAAAAGCACTATGCTGCCTCTACTTTTGACGGAATCTTGTTTTAATGTGCAAAATATTTTATATTTGTAATTAATACATTTTATTTATTTATCATAGCATTATTTCGTGCTTGAAGAACTTGATATTTTCCGATTCATCCTTTCTCTGTAATTGTTTCAGCCCCAAAGAAAAAGTCCAAGAAAGACTACGACAAGTCGTGGAAGCACGAAGAGAGGAGGAGTTCTGGACAGCACCGAAGCGGAGGTTCTGCTCGCCGGGGCTCCAGCAGCTGTCACAAGAGTCCAAACGGTTCAGACGAAGACTCTCCACCCCCAAGCTTGCGTGATGGTGAGTCTTTTTTTGCATAGGCTTGTCAGTGGGCTTAGGCAAAATACAAAAAAATGTAAATAACTGGTATCGATGTGAAAGAGAGAGAGGGCTTTTATTTTGTGATATGTCTCTGAGGAGGCCAAAGGACTTTCTCTAAGTTATATAACCTTCGCCAATAAACAAAACAAACAAAGCTAACAGTGTCTGATCTTTCAAGTTGTGAGTCCTTTTTCTGACAGCTTTCACCTAGATAATTGCCATTTGAAATCAGATTCCTCTGGCCTATTCCCTGGATAGTTGTATTACTTCACCAAGGTCTTTCTCTATTCAACATGAAGTGCTTGAGAGTGAGTTGCCGCTGTCGAGAACATGACTAATGACTTGTCCAATGACGTTTTGTTCAGTTGCCAGAAAATTGAAGAAAAAGGAGAAACAAAAAAACAAGAAAGCGTATGAATCCAAGCTGACACCAGAGGGTAGTGTTTCACCACTTTGAATTATTATCATATAATAATAATGCGTTTTAAAATGACATATTTTTAATGAACAGTGCCTTTACATTTGCATCACAGAAAAGATGGACTCATCCACATTTAAGAGATTCACGGCTAACATGGACAGCATTATTGAAAGCCTCGATGACGTGGACCTCACTGCCACAGGTAAACATCAGCAGCTGCACAGTTTGCAATGTTCATGCCGATTTGTTGGAACGACGTCAACGTTGTAACTTTGTGCCCTCAAACAGATGAGGATGAGATACCTGAGGAGCTTTTGCTTGGAAAGCACCAGTTGAGTGAGCTAGGCAATGATTCTGCTAAGATGAAAGCTATGTGCGTCTTTAACAAGGTAAGAGGAGGGTGTCACGTGGTTACACTGAGGTTCACAGTTCATCTTTAATTCACCATCATAAACCATAAATTCACAACAGCTTTGCTCGTAATTTAACCAATCATTATTTCCATCCATAGTGTTCGACTAAGAAGCTGGTGAAACTTTTGAATATCCTGGAAAAGAACATTCAGGACAGCGTCAAACTTTCCACGCTCATGAATCATGTAAGTTACCAGCTGGATATTATGTTTTAGCTTTAGAAGTAATGAGATTTTTCAGACTGGATTTCCTGTTAGAACCTGTCAGCAAGTTACTCTATAAAACTTGCACTTTTTTTCCAACCAAATTATAGTAACCGTATTTTCTGGTTATTGGCAAGGCCCCTATTCTCAAACAATAGCTTATCAGGTTGCGTTATTTTACATATCTCCATTATGTGTTTTGGTTGTACTTATATAATATATCATAACTGTGTTGTGAACAAACTGAAACTGACCTGATTTTAAAATCTGAAGGAAAATGATTCCATGGATGAGGAGCGGTTGTGGCGTGACCTTATCATGGAGCGGGTTGCTAAGTCTGCTGATGCCTGTCTGACTGCACTGCACATCATGACGTCTCCACACATGCCCAAGGCAGTTTATATAGAAGATGTGATCGAGAGGGTGTTGCAGTACACAAAGTTCCATCTCCAAAATTCTCTGTACCCGCAGTATGACCCAGTCTACAGAAAAGGTCAGCACAGTTTTCTTCTTTTCTACAAAAGAATTGCAGGAATCTTGATATCAAGAAGCTGTTTGTTTTTTTGCGTTTGCATATTAGAAGGCTGATAAAGCCAATCCATGCGGGTCCAAATAATCTTAGTACTTGTTTAAAAAATAGCTCTAAATGTCGTAGCTCCACTGTTGACAATTGGTATTTGTATATTGCAAGTGGTTTATTTATTTACATTTTTCCCTTCATCTTCCTCATCTAAGGTGGCATGCATACTTCAAAGTCCAAGCGAGCAAAGATTTCTACGCATAAACAGAAGGTGGTAGTCATGCTCTACGACAAAGTGTGTGATATTGTCAGCAATATGTCAGAGCTTCTGGAGATCCAGCTGCTAACTGACACCACTATTCTCCAGGTGAGACTGTGTCGTCATTCAAGGTCATGACCCCGTTGAGCCTCCTGAGTCCTAACATACCTGACTGATTTTGTGCTCAACTTTCAGGTGTCCACCCTGGGCATCACACCTTTTTTTGTGGAGAATGTCAGTGAACTGCAGTTATGTGCCATCACACTTGTGACAGCAGTAAGTTTGCATGCAAACATGCAATTTTATTTTATTTTCGCAGTCAATTTGGCTATTGCTTCCGATGTTTTTTAATGACGTGCTCCTGTTGTCTCTGTTATTATGTTTTGATTAAGTGCTTTACATTTTACTCCTCAGGTCTTCTCTCGTTACGAGAAGCACAGGCAGCTCATTCTTGAAGAGATCTTCACCTCCTTAGCTAGACTGCCGACTAGTAAACGCAGCCTCAGGAACTTTAGGTATTTACATCTTGCTCAATTAAATATCATAAATTGAAGTTTTTTGCGCTGTTGAGTAAACTTAACGATACTTATGCGTCATACTCCCCCAGGCTAAACAATGATTCGGAAAAAGAGCCCTTGTATATCCAGATGGTCACAGCACTGGTTCTTCAGCTCATCCAGTGTGTGGTTCGCCTTCCCTCAGAGAGGGATGCAGAAGTTGAACCTAAGAAGGTAACTACAGATATTTTTACTGCTATTTAAATCATATTTATCCTAAAATACATTTTTATACAGAAATAGTTTTACATATTGGGTACCTTTTTTTCCTAGGTTGATAAAGATGTCTTCATCACAAACTCCTATGAAACTGCCATGAGGACAGCTCAGAACTTCCTATCTGTGTTTCTCAAGAAGTAAGTAGGCTGTAGTCTGTTAAGGGACACTTTAGCACTGAGTGTCTCTATGAAGTAAACCTTCCTCTAGTGTGGAACAGGTTGTAATACTTGCAATACATACACATATTCTAATAATAGATTGTATTCTTTGTGTTTCAGGTGTGGCAGTAAGCAGGGAGAGGATGACTACAGGCCTCTGTTTGAGAACTTTGTTCATGACCTGCTGTCGTCAGTGAACAGGCCGGAGTGGCCTGCAGCTGAACTGCTGCTCAGTTTACTGGGCCGGCTGTTGGTGAGTAGCATCACTCACTTCTGATGTGTCATCACCAAACATCTGTTCAGTGGAGTGTGCAGTTTGTATTGACATTTTTTTCTCCACCTCTTGGGCTCCAGGTGCACCAGTTCAGTAACAAGCATACAGAAATGGCGCTCAGGGTGGCATCGCTGGACTACCTCGGCACTGTCGCTTCTAGCCTGCGTAAAGATGCTGTCAATAGCAACATGGACCAAAAGGCTATCGACCGCATCCTCAAAGAGGTAGACTTGATACTTACGGGATTATTTTAACAGATATAAACTAACAGCGGTAAAACTGATCATTTAAATCCTTATATTCTGTATATAGTCTTCTTGTCTATTAAACCGTGTATTAAAGAGCCGAACTTCCGGCTGTTCGGGGTGTTTTTTTTTGGACTGTCAACCTGCGTGTTGACTGGACGACCCCCTGCTTATTACTTTACTTGTGATCAATTAGTAAATACATGTAGAGAACGAGAGAAATTCTTCCCGAGGTACACCAGGCATCCAATAATTATTACACGCAAAGAGAAATGCGTTGAGATTCTCCTGACTTATTCATCTCCTTACAGTCTCAAGGCAGTGATGAGATCCCGAAACTCCAGAAGGTCTTGCTGGACTACCTAAAGGAGAACATTGAGACAGATCCGTCTCTGGTGGTGAGCATTTTATTTTCATATACTCATCTGTGTATTTACAGAAATCAACATTTATGATACCTGAAGGACTGGATGCTAAGTATTTACATTCAGTAGTCACAATAATAATGTTTATAATCATCATAATAAACACTGTAACATTAATAATGATGATACTACTATTATGATAGTAATCATAATAATAATTCTAAAAGGGTTCCTACAAGTCAAAGTGGTATTATATTATTTAGTTTGCTATAAAATAGTGCTTTTTTCCATTACATGTGTATGCATTTGTTTCAGTTTGCCAGGAAGTTTTATATTGCTCAGTGGTTCAGGGACACTATAACTGAGGCAGAGAAAGCGGTGAAGTCTCAAAATGACGACGAGGACTTCAAAGGTCGACATGATTCTCTTGATGTTGACTCAACTGAGGAGATTATACAGAAGGCTGAGACGCGAAAGAAATTCCTCCGCAAGGTCATGAAGATTCCATCATCAGATTTGAATTCTTTGAGGTAAATACTACTGCACTTTTGTTACACCGTTTGACTTTTCACCAAGCCTGATATTCAACTGTCCTCTTTATTTTTTTTTCAGTGTAAACTCTGACACAGTAGACTATGAGGACTCATGCCTGATTGTCAGACATCTGGCCTCCATGAGGCCGTTTTCCCAGAGCTTTGATATTTACTTATCACAGGTAGGAGGATAATTTCTAATAAACCTTAAGGAGGGCTTATATTGTGTTAACTCTGACTAACTCTTTTCTCTTACGGTCTCCTTCAAATAGATTCTGAGAGTGCTAGGTGAGAGTGCCATAGCAGTCAGAACCAAAGCCATGAAGTGTCTGTCTGAAGTAGTAGCTGTGGATCCAAGTATTCTTGCACGGGTAAGTCTTTCTGCATGGGTTGCAGCACATCGCTTAGACCACTGGGTTGATCCTGTTAGAGAGTGTTGTGGTAGTGTTGTGGTATTGCCAGGCAATTATGACGGCCATAACACTCAGTAATGTTTCTCTGTGCTTGACTTTGCAGTTGGATATGCAGCGTGGTGTTCACTGTCGCCTCATGGACAACTCCACCAGTGTGCGGGAGGCAGCCGTGGAGCTCCTCGGCCGCTTCGTGCTAAGTCGACCGCAACTCATTGAGCAGTACTACGACATGCTCATTGAAAGGATATTGGTAATTTCTTAAGCTTTCCCTGTTACAGTTTTTTCAACACCTCCCCGTGAGCCTCTGTATCATACACAGATGTGAAAATACAGTCTCAGGTTGTGTAGTTTAAATTGATTTGGTCACATCACTTAGAAGTTTGTGGAATCTGCAACATCTACCATAAGACAAACTCAATGTGAACTTCTTCTCTTGACTTGAGCAAACTGACCAAAAAATTTAAATTTCAATCCTCTTTTCCCACACTGCCGCCAAAAGACCAATTGCAACCATTTAGCCGTTTAAAGCAATTGAGAAATGTTTTTCTTCTCGTCTATACTAAGCGATCTTTGTACCCATGTTGTCTTCCCACAGGACACCGGTATAAGTGTAAGGAAGAGAGTCATTAAGATCTTGAGGGACATTTGCCTGGAGATGCCGGACTTCCATAAGATCACCGAGATGTGTGTCAAGATGATCCGAAGGGTCAACGATGAAGAGGGGATCAAGGTTTGTGTTTACTTTCATGTGTATGCTACTTAAACTTAGTCTCCATTTATATTTTAAAGAAATGCAGGTTTATTATACGAATATTTTTTGCCATGCAGAAACTGGTGAACGAGACATTCCAAAAAATCTGGTTCACTCCCACACCCGGTCATGACACAAATGCCATAACCCGGAAGATCCTGAACATCACAGATGTGGTACGTGCTACCTCAGCTTGTGACAAAGGATTTGGCATCATCATTCAATTCAGAAACATTTTGATGTTTGACATTGTCATACTCTGACTCATGTCATTTTTGGATTTCATCCCAGGTGTCAGCGTGTAAAGATTCAGGCTATGATTGGTTTGAGCAGCTTCTCCAAAATGTGAGTTGTTTAACTTGTTTGATAACATCAGCTTACGTGTCTTTATGATGTCTAGTTTGTGCATATTTCATCTGGTCCTCTTATCTAATTTCTGTATGACATCCATTTTAGCTACTGAAGTCAGAAGAGCAAGCTTCGTACAAACCTGCCAGGAAGGCCTGTATTCAGTTGGTGGACAATCTCGTGGAACACATACTGAAATACGAGGAGTCTATTGCAGGTAATACAAATATATGGAATAGCATGTTTGATACAACATTGGTATTGCAGTCTTATTGTGGAAAACATTACTATGCTGTGACCAAATCTCACTGTTTTTTCTGTCTGCGTTTCAGACTGTGAGGACAAAGGGGTCAACTCAGGTTGTCTGGTAGCATGCTTCACCACTCTTTACCTGTTCAGCAAGATCAGAGCGCAGTTAATTGTCAAACATGCCATGACTATGCAGCCCTACTTGACCACCAAGTGCAACGTAAGTACCATGTGATTTTGATCACTATTAGTCTAATATTTCTTACTTGTGTGAAAGTACAAGAAATAATTAGTTGAGTCTGATGCCTGAGTTTGATTTATCAGAGCTTACTGGGACACATTTTATTTGAAAATAAATCCCATCACTCATGCAAATACAATTACTGTGCATTGAACAATTAAGCTCAGGTGTTTTGTTGGAACAAATAAATAGGATCTAGCAAGTGTGTTACAGTTACAAACAGATGACAGCAAAACACACACAATCAGGAGAGAAGGGAAATAATTAATGAAACAATTAGTCATTCCAAAAGTTGTTTTCCAGCTAAGATTGTACAACTGCCTCCATGTTGACATTTTCAGACTCAGAATGACTTCATGGTGATATGTAACGTGGCAAAGATCTTGGAGCTGGGGGTGCCTCTGATAGAGCACCCGAGTGAGAATTTCCTCACGACCTTAGAAGAAGACCTGATGAAGCTCATCATCAAATACGGCATGACGGTCAGTGTCATTTACGGCTCACAGCTCTCACAGATGGCTCTCAACAAAATGTGGATGTGAAACTACTGCTTTGTGCGTACAGATTTGATTTGAATCGTATGTTACCTTGTTGTCCGTTCTCAGGTTGTGCAGCACTGTGTCAGCTGTCTTGGTGCTGTCGTCAACAAGGTCACACACAACTACAAGTTTGTCTGGGCTTGTTTCAATCGCTACTATGGTAAGTCTTATGTAATGTACATACATTCATTGGAAGAGGAACTTAAAATGTTCTTATATATATGTTGTATATACCTTAAAAATGGAAATGGCTGGAAAATAATCTGAATTCCACCAACATTTAAAACATGTACTGACAATGGCTGGTAATTGTTAACCTGTTCATGCACATCACATTAAAGGTTACGATATTTATGCTCATTCTCCCATTTCACACGCCAACAGCGAAAATCATTGAACACACACATAACATTATTCTATAGTCAAGATTCCTTTTTTAGTTCACTGTATGAACGACAAGAACAAAAGTGAGCTTTCATTGCCCACTTGTTTCATTCTATAGGAGCTCTGGCAAAACTGAAGACACAGCACCAAGAGGACCCAAACAGCTCCTCTCTGGCTGCTAACAAACCGACTCTCCTGCGCTCGCTGTTCACTGTGGGGGCTCTGTGTCGACACTTTGATTTTGACCAGGAGGAGTTCAAGGGTACTAGCAAGGTAAACAGCAGCACTCGGCTTGGTCTATGTGTGCGGGACTATCATGTAACCTGGTTTGATGAGCGACTCCTTCTGTGTCTCTTAGATTGTCATCAAGGATAAAGTGCTGGAGCTTCTGTTGTACTTCACCACTCATGAAGATGAAGAGGTCCAGATCAAGGCCATCACGGGTCTAGGTATATTGCACATCATCTCAAACTAACATAAGTATTTATTTATACTGCATTTTCTTGTTTTTATTTGCTAAAGTCTTTGAATTTGGTTTCCTCTAAATTAATTGGATTCCCCTAATTTCCATTGTCTCAAGGCTTCCAGTTCATCATGCACCCAGAGCTCATGTTTGTGCAGGATGTGAAGGTTCTGTATAACAACACCCTGTCGGATGAAAGCACTTTGGTCACTCTGAAGATCCAAGTGCTAAAAAACCTGCAGACATACCTGCAGGAGGAGGACTCTCGAATGCAGGAGGCCGATCGCGGATGTGAGTTTAAGAAATCCATCTCAATTGTTGTGTTGCTCGGGTGCATAAGATTATCACTGTATGTTCAACATGTCAATCATGTTGAACATCTTAAGACTGATCAAGCTGGGGTTGTCTTTATTTAGGGAAGAACCAATCCAAGCAAGAGGATCTGAAAGAAATGGGGGACATCTCATCAGGCATGAGCAGCTCCATAATGCAGATTTACCTAAAGCAGGTGCTGGAGGCCTTCTTCCACTCACAGTCCACTGTTCGGCACTTTGCCCTGAGTGTCATCATACTGACTCTCAGCCAGGGCCTCATCCACCCTGTTCAGGTATGTTCACGGTCTCACTCCAGCATACTCACCACGACTGAGACATACAGTACCTCTTTTAAGCAAGATCTGTGTGAAAAAATAAAATCTGCTGTCTTCAGTGTATCACCATCAGCTGTTCACAGATCAAATTTTGAACTTTTTTTTTAGTGTGTGCCCTACTTGATTGCCATGGGAACAGACCCTGAGCCAACCATGAAGAACAAAGCCGATCAGCAATTGGTGGACATCGACAAGAAGTATTTAGGCTTCATCCATGTGAGTCACTTACTGGTTTTTGAAGCGAAAAAATGCATAAAAGATGATTTGCTTTATCAGTATCTGCAGGCAGTAGTTTTCATTTTTATTTGTTATAAATAAAAAATATATACTCTCAACTTATACACTTTACACATCTTCTAATGTACTGTTCAACGTTTGATCCTTGACATGTCCTATGATGAAAATACCATACAGGCTTCACAAAAAGAATGTGTTTTTAAAAAAAAAAGGATTTCATTTTTTTTTTTGTCTACATCCATGATAAGTTGTGTCCCTGTGCAAATCCACAGATGAAGGCGGTAGCAGGGTTGAAGATGTCTTATCAGGTGCAACAGGCAATACATGGATCCAAAGGCGGATTAATTCGAGGTTTTCGCCCCGATGACGCAGACGCTTCTCTCTGCGCTCATCTCTACACTCTGGTCCGAGGGAACCGACAACATAGACGGGCTTTCCTCATTTCCCTGCTCAACTTGTTTGATGACAGCTCCGTAAGTTTACCTTTCTGTTTCTCTTTGTGTCGGTCTATAGGCTTGAATGTCTCCCACCACCCATAAATCACGCTTCACTACTGTTCATGGACAATTCATTTAAGCCGTGATGTTTTCCACTTCGTCCCCTGCAGAAAACCGAGGTGAACAGGCTGTTGTTCATCGCAGACAACTTGGCCTGCTTCCCCTACCAGACCCAGGAGGAGCCTCTTTTTATCATGCACCATGTTGATATCACTCTGTCTGTCTCTGGCAGCAACCTGCTCCAGTCTTTCAAGGAGGTGAGAAGCTGTGTTTAATGTTGTATATCCTGCTCTTAGTTGTTTTGTTTATTATGAGATGAGCTTGTGTAATATGTGCTGCATGTTTGGTCTGCGTTTGAGCGCTTTTGTTCTCTTTGCAGTCTTTACAGAAAGGACCCATCCTGAAGGAAAAGAAGAAGATGACGACAAAGAAGATGAAGACAAAAAAGAAGAAGAAGAAAAAGAAGAAGAAGAAGCCTCAGAGAAGAAAACACAGCTCTGATGATAATGATGAAGATGACGACATCGATGATGACGACGAAGAGGACGATGAGCAGAGCAGTAGCACGTCCAGCAGCAGCGATGAGGACGATGAAGTGGTTCAAAGTCAAAAGAAACCCGTGCTGTCTGATTCTGAAGCAGAAATGGAGGATGAGGAAGCAGTCATAGACCGCCTGCCTGAGAACCACAACTCTCTGCTGGACTTTGCTAGTGCTTCACAGGGCATTCTGCTGCTGCTGGTGCTCAAACAACATCTGAAGAACCTGTATGGCCTCTCAGACAGGTAGGCCGCATCAGAAATGTCAACAGTCAACAAATCTTTCATGAACTCTTAGTAATGCCGTTGTTTACGTGACACAAACTCCATCAAACCTTTTGTTTGCGTTACAGCAAAATCCAGAAATATTCCCCAACGGAGTCTGCCAAAATATACGACAAGGCAGTGAACCGGAAATCTAAGGTGCACTTCAACCCTCGCCAGACACTGGATTACCTGAAGCGGGACCTCGCCAACACGGATCTTAGCGATGAGATCAAGAGGAATATTGTGAAACAATATTTGGATGTAAGCATTCAGTGCAGTTTTTTGTTTTGTTATGTTAGGGCTGGGGGATATGGATAAAATGACACATTATGATATTTTTGACCCATTAGCGCAATATCAATATTTTGACAATATTATAGGATTAACCATTGGTGCTTTTACAAAATATGAAATGTATTTTTTTTAATAAATGATCACCAGTAATGTGGATATAGTCAACACTGATGCCATAATACCCTACTACCGTAGAAAAAATGTAAGATAATAATATTAATTAAAATAATATTAATATAATGTCTATATATTGCATATACAGACCTAGTTTATGACGGTATTATTTCAGTCTCAGGAATATGAAGATGTCTGCTTTTGTCACTTAGTTCAAGGTACTGATGGAGCACTTGGATCGTGACGAAGAGGACGAGGAGGGTGAAGCAAGTGCCAATGCCAGAAACAAAGCCATTACTTCACTGCTGACGGTCCCAAAATCTTCAAACCAGAACCACAGTAAAGTTGAGAGTGCCCCAGTGGAGTCAGAGGAGGAGGAGAGTGAGGAGGAAGAAGCCCCTGTGGTAGGAATTTGAAAACCTTGTGATTAGCCATAGCTATTTTAACCCTTGTGTAACGCTTCACACTGCTTCTTCTATCAGCAGCGGAAACCAAGGAAAGGTGTGGAGCCCGCAGAGGATACAGGTAACTTGAATGAGAGAGTGAAGGCCATGGACATCATTGCTATCTGGTGTCCCAAATACAAAGACAGACCACAGATTGCCAGGGTCATCCAGAGGATCAAAACTGGCTACAGTATACACTGGATGACTGGATCTTACTCTGGGCCCTGGGCGGAGGTAAAGAAACGGGAAGGTCGCAAAAAGGTTCCCTGGGTTGATACCATCAAGGAGTCAGACATCATTTACAAGAAAATACCTTTGGCAAGTGGACACAAGCTATCGAACAAAGTGGCACAGACGTTACGGGCAATATACGCTACCAAGGACGGGGACTAAGAGTTAAGCAACTGAAATAACTCGGACAGAAACCCCTCCCAACCCACATCTATGTGGATCCGATATGTTTCAGAGAGGAAATGAAACCTCTTTAGATTTACGGACCAGATGGAGGGAAAGTATTGTGAACAACGATCTGGTTGATTACAGACCTGTTTAAGTTTAACACACGAAAAACACAAGAAGGAAATGTTTTGGAAAACATTGTGTGGGAGTTCCTTCGCTGTTGTGCAGCAACTTTGTTGTTTGATTTTTACTCCCACTGTATAATAGTTTAACTAAACACATGTTTATATCTGAACATAATTCTGTAAAAAAAATAAACTGAATGTTGGAAGTTAGTGTATTGATGATGTTCTTAATAAAGTGTTTTTGGAGTTTAAACTAGCATCAGATGGATTTATTCACTTGATCTGAGCTCCAACAACTTTTACATTTCTTTTTTTTTCTTATTTCGAACATTTTGTTGTTTACCCACGCTGTGTAATGGAGTATCTTTGATATAATTTATTTATGTTAAGAGCAGTGCAGTATCTGTACCTATATGCAGGGGAAGTTCTATTGTTTTTAATATAGATTTTGATGTTATAGAACACAGAGCAAGAAAAAAGTGAAACCCCCTCCTTCCCTTCCCCTCGCTCTTCTTGTGGAACAAATACTGCAATAAATTTTTCTTATGTCTTTGTTACTTGTTTGCACTTTTTTTCCCCCACATCAGAATACTTATTGGATCATTTTTCATAGTAATCAGGTCTTTTTTAGTTTTGATTGGACATCAAACAGGTTATTCGTGCCCGTGAAGAGATAAAACCAGTTTTTTAAGCAGTTTTATTAGCCTCTACTCACTTAACAGTTTGCTGTGAAAGATAAAAACAAAAGATACTCTTGCCAATGAGATTTTCACTGTGGGGATGTGCAGCAGCTGGCACGTAACTTTATGGAAGTGCTTTTGCCCTTTACGACTGGTTGATGTATTGTGCACAAATTCTACTTTCACTTTAATTAAAATACACAGTAGTTCCAAGTAGCGTGTGACCTGTACTAAACCTTCCTGAATTAAATCAAGTTGTGCAGGATTAATTTTAACAAGAATATGTCTTTACTACTTCTCTGAACCCGTGTATCTTTTTTTGTCATAAATAGGAGTCGATCATATGTCACATGCTTTTTTTCTGTAGAGAAAAACAGACCATTTTTATAAACTAAAAGATAAAGGGATCTGAAAACATACACAGTAATATTTCAGGGAATTGCACTTTTCTTTCGGTGCTGAAATAATAAAACTGGCTATGTGTTTTGAATTGAGAAAATAAACATTCTATTGGATATTGTAAGAAATTAAAAAAGAAAGCCAAGTTAATGTATAATCCCTCTTCACTGCACGGTAAGGCAGGGGGTTTAATCATCGTTGTTAAATTAATTGTACTGTTTGTTTGTAATTTTCGTTTTACAAGTACATTATTACATATTTAGTGTGGTGAATATAATATATCAGATACAAATACACTGACCGGTGGATGGCAGCACAACTTTTCACTTGTCCCAGTTCTGCGGAAATTAAGGAGACGAAGAAGACAAACGGTTCACCGGAAAGAAACCTTTCCCCCCAGCCGCTGTGCATGAGGTTGGCGGGCTGCTGGTTGTACCTGAATTTGATGTATTTGTTTAAATTCTGACGCTCAACTGAGGAACAAAACCTCAGTGTCGTATATCTCACTACCACGCGGAACCTTTCCAGTCGGGTAAAGCAACAATATCACTTTAAAACACTCTATTTCACACTTAGCTAGCATTTAGCTCGCATGCTAAATAATAAGGGTTTGAAGCTAGCAGTAGGCTAACTAACCGGCACATTTTACTTCCCGTACAGTTTGCAGTACATCTCTCCTTTAGTTTAATGTGATACATGGTCTCACTTCAACTAAAGTTGTCGTTTAACTCTATTTAAACGGTGTAACCTGTAGGTAAGTTAACGGTGGGAGCTCAGCCATGCCGTCCGGCGCTGGACCGAGCAGCCCGGCAGCTGCACTCGCCGAAGCGCTGGAAAACTCCTCCCGGCTCATTGACAGACACCTGCAAGAAGACCGCTGCTTTCCGGACCTCTCGGAGCTGCTCAACGTCCCCGCGCACAGTAAGTCACGTGGAGGGATGTGCAAGAAGAGAGAGAGAGAGATGGACATCAAAGTAGCTATTCAACTCAAGTGGTTATTTTTACACCAGGGATGCCGAAATGGGCAAAAAGATGGGATAGAGTAGGCGGTTGAACAACAACACGAGGAAGGTTTGAGGAGTGATCCCATCAGGCATGCAGTCACTTTACAAGTAACGAGACAAGTTGTCATTCTCTGCCGTAATGTTGTGATTATAAATTACAGAAAACAATATTTAGAATTGTCCACATATTGACCCATTGACCAGATTCAATTACAGAAATAAGGAAAATCAGCTTTTTACACCTTTGTCATGCTGAGACATTTTTTGCATCGGTCAGCATCAACCCCTTGATACAAATACAGATGCCAAAATATCCCTTCCTTCATAATTCATCCAGAATAGAATATGTCACGTCTTATTATTGGCACAAGTAGATGGAGAATGAAGATGGTCAACCAGCCATATAGCTCACGTTATGCATGGAAAACACAACAATATGAACACAACACTTTTGTTTTTGCTTCCATTTTTCCTGAGGTTTTCTATGCACACACCACCAGATTAATTTCAACAAAGTTCTGCATTGTGGAGCATGTTGTTAAAAAACCCCATTTCAGAGTGGACTTATAATTTGACCAGTACAAAGCACACCTGAATAATAATCATGCTGTTTAATCTGCATTTTGATATGCTGCACCTGTCAGGTGGATGGATTCACTTGGAAAGGGTGAAGTGCTCATTAACACAAATTTCAGCAAATTTAAGAGAAAGAAGTCTTATGTGCCTCGATAAGGTCTTAGCGCTTGACTAGGTAAAAATGTGAGCAAAAAGAAAAATATTTTTGTTGTTTCTAGTTTCATTTTAACTAATGGAAAAAACACAAAGTGCCACAATGGGTCTCTCTGATTTAATAAATAGATAAATATCATCGGGATACAGCATTCGGTCTATGGGACGTGTATAATCAGACTTTAACTTTTTTGTTGTTTATTGTGTTGTTAGATATGCCGTCCCTCTCTGGCGTGTCGGACATGGACTACCCGCTCCAGGGACCAGGTTTACTCAGTGTGCCAAATCTCCCAGAGCTCAGTGACGTCCGCCGAGTTCCTCTGCCACCCGAGCTGGTGGAGCAGTTCAGCCGTATCCTTTTAGTTAGTCAGAGCAACTTTCACTTTCATTGGACCCAGAGGTTTCCATCGCGCATGTTGTGTTGTTTAAGGTTTAAAAATGTTTAAGGTGTTTTGTTTTGAGTTGAATTTGAGTTTCAACTTAACCCTTTGACAGATATGCAATGTAACTGTATGATGGGAGTTTTTCCAGAGATCTGTCGAGCATGGCTTACTATTGACAATGACATCTTTATGTGGAATTTCGAAGACGGGTGAGTACTGTTACTTTATATGTATCAATGTGCATTACATGAAAACAACTGCCCACAACGTGAACTGAAATATATTATTAGTATTCCATATTAATTATGATTTTCCGCTGATGATGAATCCGGAGTGAAGACAATTATTTTCTTTTTTCTCTCTCTTGCAGCGGAGATGTGGCCTATTTTGATGGCCTTATTGAAACCATTCTGGCAGTGGGCCTTGTAAAACCAAAACAAGGTATGTTTAAACATGTCATTGATACAACATTTGAATTTATTTGAGTAATGTTTATGTGTTTGGTTTTCTTCTCAGGGATTTTACAGCCACACATTCACTACCTCTTAGTATTGGCCACCTCTGTGGATGTCGTTATCCTGGGGCTGAGCTTCTCCAAGCACCAGGCGGGTGAGTCTTTCCTACAACTCTTATCACAGTGACATTGCAATTCAGTTGTTCCTTGTAGCGTGTGATTATGTAAATGCCAGTGAGGAATATCCTAACGACGCTTTTCGGTTTTTCAAATTAATTGAAATTTTAGCCTGAAGAGTTTAACCTCTAATCGTAACTCCTCTGGGGAATCCTGGAACATGAAAATCATATCACGCTACAGTACAATGAAAGATGTCCAAATACTTAAAAGCTGCAAAGAACATGCATAACATGGAGGCTTGCAGCTAAATTTGTTGCCACTTGCACTCAAATTTGTACAAACAAGTGCCGGATATTCACAAGCGAGGCAAATGTGCAAGATGAGGACAGCTGCTGTACCATAACACGGTCATATTGGAACTGTCTCATTTGAAACGTACACACGTTTAAGAATCAGTACAAAGATACATTCTGCATTTGATTTGTATGTTACTTGTACAGAAATCAAGGTGAAATATGAAGAGAACTCAGCTGTTACATTACTGCTATGCTTTGTTTCTAACAAAGCTATTAATATGCTCATGAACCTGCAGTAGTTCATCTTTAATCTTTGTCTGGCTCTTTCTTTTGTTGTAGGGTTGAACGACAGCATGTCTGGTGGGATGCAGCTACTACCAGACCCCCTCTACTCAATCCCCACAGACAACACCTACATCCAATCCATCACCTCCACTGACCTTGGACGCATCTTCATGGCAGGGAAGGACGGCTGCCTCTATGAGATAGCTTACCAGGCCGAGGCAGGATGGCTGAGCCAGCGCTGCAGAAAAATCAACCACTCCAAAAGCTCTTTGTCCTTCCTCGTCCCCTCTGTGCTCCAGTTCTCCTTCTCTGAAGATGGTGAGGAGAGTCAACGTTATCTGTGGAAAGATGCTTTTAGTTCAATTAAACTTAACTTTAACGACTGTCGCCTTTGTGCTCCACAGACCCCATTGCGCAGATTGCTATTGACAACTCTCGCAACACACTATTCACACGCTCTGAGAAAGGTGTCCTACAGGTATGACATTTGGTGAATGTCAAGTCAATGTTTCAATGTGTGGCTGTTTCTGAGAAATTGGTGGTGGTTGTCAGTGTGCTGAAATGACTAACAATTTGTGTGTGGTTGTTTAGGTGTACGACCTGGGCGCTGATGGTCAAGGTATGAGTCGTGTGGCAACCATGTCACAGAACACAATTGTTGCAGCTGCTGGAAATATAGCCAGGTATGTCAGAGTCTGTTGACCTTTTAGTTGTTTCCTTCACATCTGTCATTAATTATCTTTTTATAGATAAATAATACTTTATTTTCTGTCTTTCTGAAACTCTCCTTCTTCTGCAGGACTATTGATCGTTCTGTCTTCAAACCTGTCATCCAGATCTCTGTGATTGACAGATCTGAATCCTCAGATTGTCACCTACTCGCTGTCACTAATGCAGGTATAGATAACTGAACACTAGTGAAGGCGAGTAAAAACAGTATACGGTAATATGAAATGTCTATACTTCATGTGTGCCTGTTTGTTTGTGTAGGTGTGCGTCTCTACTTCAGCACAACAGTCTTTGTCCATCCACACCAGAGGCATGTGGCAGTTCGACCTACCCTGCTAGCTTTGGTCCATGTCCGTCTGCCTCCAGGGTTTTCTGCATCCTCTACCCTGCAGAAACCTGCAAAGGTCCATAAGGCACTACACAGCAAAGGTAAACCTTTTTTTTCTGCTATTCATCAGTTTCTAAGAACGATTTAATGGTAGTCAAACTCTACATTGTTTTCTCCTTTAGTTAGTAATGTAATAATAGCGTTTTGTCTTTTCTTTGTTTGAATGTTCAGGTATTTTGTTGATGGCCGCTTCTGAGACGGAGGACAATGACATTTTGTGGTGCATAAATCATGATTCCTTCCCTTTCAAGAAACCTTTGATGGAGACTCAGGTTGGCACATAAGAAATGTACAATAAATGGAGTAAAATTGTAGGTGTCAGTCTTAATATCTCTCACTCCCAGTTGTTGCTGCTCTGTATTGCTGATTTTGCGCACGAGTGCTTTCTGATCATACATACCTCTGGCTGACTTTTTTTGTTGTCTAATAACAGCTTGTTTTACCTCCCTAAAAACCAGGATCCATTGTTTAAAATAAACTACAATAAACCTCTCTTTCTTCTGTCCTTTTTGCAGATGATGTCTAATGTAGATGGACACGCTTGGGCTCTTTGTGCCATTTCTGAGGAGAGGCCATCCAAGATATTTACTCCTCTGAACAAGGATCACATCCCCATCACTGATTCACCTGTGGTGGTCCAACAGCACAATATCCCTCAGCAGAAGTTTGTCCTTCTCTCTGCAAAGGTTAACACTGCTGCCATGACTCCTGTTGCACACATGCTCGTCATATTGTGACCAACCAATGTCTTAATACGTATACTAAGAGTAGACACTCTCGCCGTCCTGCAGGGGAGTCATATCTTCCAAAAACTGCGGCCGGTGGACCAGCTCCGTCACCTGCTGGTGAGCTGTGCTGGAGGAGAAAATGAAGAGGTTGAACGTTTCTTCAAGCTGCACAGGGTACGGAGCTAAAATATGAAATGTGTGATGTTTAAAATCCTCTTAAAATGGCCTTTAGCCAAAAACCTACACATGCATGATTTTAGGCTGCCCACTGAGAGACAGCAGCCTGCATGACACACAAACGCCTTCACGCAGGATTATACATACACCAGTGGGCAGGCATATTTCTCACACACACACACACACACACACATAGCGTACATTTGAGTTGTTAATCTGTTCTGTACAGGAGGAGCAGGCTTGTGCCACAGCATTGATCCTGGCTTGTTCCAGCGCGGCTTCTGACAGAGAGGTGTCGCAGTGGGCCACCAGAGCGTTCTTCAGGTCAGATTGCAGATTGTTCATACACGCTCAGATTTACACTTGCTCATATTGTAGACAAACTAAAAGCGGTTCCTTTGTTGTTGGCACGATCAGATATGGAGGAGAAGCACAGATGAGATTCCCAGCTGCCATGACTTCTGCCAATACTGTTGGACCTGTGATGAGCTCTCCTGCACCAGGTAATTTATCAGTAAATACTAACCTGGGGAAAAAATATATAGATGACCACCGAATGTATCAGCTTAAACTCTTGTGATATTGTGCAAAGCCTCATATACACATTGCCATGTCTATAAGAAGTATCACATTGCATATCATGGACATAAGTTGCAAAAATATATATTTGAATAGTTGAAACCTTCTAATTCGAATGTAATTTTGGCAGAATTTGACAGCCCTAGTATATTTCGTGTACTTCTTGTTACTCTTCCTCAGGCATTGTGCCCCCAGCTTTTACCACACCTTTTGCACCATTGCACTCTGGGTCTGCCCCCATCACGCCCATGTCCACTGGCCCAGAGGTTATTTTCTCAGGGAAACACAACGGCATCTGTGTTTACTTTGCTCGCATCCTTGGGTAAGTAAATAGTGTCATTAGCTTTCACATTTTCTTATTTTGGATATGTTTTGTGGGCGAGAGCCTAAATTAGATGTGTCTTTATAGCCTGAGGTGTGGATGCTGATGTGTGACGATGGTGTCAATACTGATCGTGTCTTTCTCCTGTTCTCTGCTGAACACGCATTAACAGAAATATTTGGGATGGCAGTCTTGCTGTTGAGAAAACTATAAGCAAAGGAAATCAGACTGTCAGTATTGTAAGTATCATATTTAATAATGCAGGATTTTATTTAACAGTTTAATAGTGATTTTTTTTTAGAATGATGCTGGACGTGGTTCGTTGACACTATCTGTTATCTATTGTCTCCACAGTTGGAAAGCAGCGTTGGTTCGTTTGAACTGGAGTCCGTACTCATGGAGCTCTGCGGTTTGCGGGATTTTCTTGACAAAAACTCTCAATTCGATCCATCTGCTCTTGGTGCTGCAACGTAAGAGCTCCTTTGACGCATTAATAGATTTAACACATTTTGTCTGCTTCTGTTTCTGTGAAAACAGGTGGTTTCATCTCATTTGTTGGCCTGTCAGACCTAATGAGAAATAATTTCAAGAGAAAGATTTGATCAATGAAGGCCCTCTTAAGTTCATAAGGACCAATTAAAAAATGTATATAGATGAATATTATCTCATTTTATCTTACTTTTTCCTTGTCACTGAAATTATTTCCCGCAATAAACTGAAACCTGCAAAAACTTCTGTAACCAAGTCTCGTTTCCCATCCCCCTGAATAACATCTGCTCTGCTCCCTGTTAGTTTCAGCTCTCCTGCCAACCTGCAGCAAAGGCTGCTGGGATTTATGCGTCCTGACGGGACCAGCACTCATCAGGTTCAGCAGGAGCTCCAGAGAAAATATCACAGTGAGTTATGATTGCAGGTTTCCGCATTTTTCTGAATATTGTCACGAGAATTAATATCCCAAATATTAATGGCGTTATTAATCACCTTTTAGAAAAGTAAATGTGGATCTTTGATGTACCAACAAACGAGGAAAAAGCGATTTATGTTTATGTTCACATTCATCACTGATGTCTTTACTCTTTTTTTAACTGCTGCATCCCTTGTCCCTTTGTGTTTCCATCTCTGTAAACAGCCAAGGCTCAGGTCTACGAGAAAGTGTCCCTGCAGGGCACCCAGCAGCTAGTGCATCGCTCTTATCAGACGCTGGCCCTCTTGAAGCTCCTCTGTGATCATCAGTTCAGCGTCATTATGTCTGAGCTGCCAAAGGTACATGAATGCATAAACGCTTCTGCTGTAGTATTCATGCCTTCCTGAATGTAATACCTTTGTGTTTCAGGCGTAAACCCAGTGAACCATGTGACCTTTTTTTTTCTTTGTTTTGTAGGAGTTTCAAGAGCAGATGAAGGGAGCGAGTTTTAAGGATGTACTGATTCGGGGCAAGGAGCTGTCTGGAGCACTCATCACAGCCCTCATTAATGTCTACATCAAAGATAATGCCTCCGTGGAAGCCATCAGCAATCACCTGCGCGACATCTGTCCCCTGCTGTACAGCAGCGATGACAGCGTTTGCTCCAAGGTACAAACATATGGTGTTTGGGGTCATTGAAAGTTTTTTTTTTCTTTTTTTTTTTTTTTAAATACTCTTCGGTGAATTAGCTTAAGATCTTAAAAAGGTACCAGATATAGATGAATGTGTCAGTCTTCAGTACAGAGGGTCTGCAATTAAAGTTTTTTTTATTGATGTGCTTTCAAATTTCTTGCAATCTTCAGGATAATTTTAGCGGCAACGAAGTCATTTAAAAGGTATCGATTTACCCACATTGATCCAAGTGTCTTGATACTGAATTTGTTGCTTTCATCTCCCACTCAGGCTAATGAGCTGCTGCAGAGCTCTAAGCAGATTCAGAATAAAGCCGACAAAGAGCGAACACTGAGGGAGTCTCTACGGCTCTATCAGCAGATTAGCCAACACACAGATCTGCCGCTGGTCTGCTCTCAGTACAGACAAGGTTGGGAACTTTTTAATGTTGTATAATAATGTTAAATACATTTTTTTTTTTTTTTTTACACTAACGCTATTACATTGTCCAGTGCGTTTCTACGAGGGAGTCCTTGAGTTGTGCCTCACGGCAGCAGACAAGAAGGATCCACAGGGACTGGGCCCGCACTTCTACAAGAATGGAGAGCCTGAGGAGGACGGCGTGGGACAGCAGGCCTTTCATGAAAGGTAACACAAGGCAGAATTGGCACACACATCAGCATCATTGATTGCCATTTTAGACAACTGTCATAACATTTGTCGCTCCTCCCCGGTCTGCTCCAGACTTTTGTGTTATAAGTGCATCACAGACACCATGCAGGAGCTGGTGAACCAGAGTAAAGCCGCCCCTCAGTCCCCCAGCGTCCCAAAGCAGCCTGGGCCTCCCGTCATGACGTCTGACCCCAACATGCTCAGCAACGAAGAAGCTACAGCTCACGTGAGAAAGAACTTGAGAGTTGATGCTTATTTCTTGTAAGACCGTTGCAAAGGATCTCCATTATTAATGAAACTATGTTGTTTCCTCTCAGTTTGAGCAGATTCTCGGTCTGGCTCAGAGGTCTCAGGACGAGCTGTTTCACATCGCTCTGTACAACTGGCTGATTCAGGCCGACCTGCCTGACAAGTTACTGGAGGTAGAGTATTTGTCCTTGTGTTTTTACATGAAACTTACTTTTTAATGGAACAATGTTACACAAAAGGCTCGTGTATAACATAATTTAATGTGAGTACTTAAATGTGGAAATTCTTTTAGTAGCCGTAATAAATGTGTCGCGGTCAACTAACCTTAGCTGAACCTCACTGCGTACCTGTTCAGGAGTCAATCAGCCAACTCTGAACACCCTTCTGAACTGTCTCCATTTTTCAAATGTATTTTCAATATTTTTTCCGTGTTGTACCGTCTCTAGTCATGTAGCTTTTAAGAAAGATGCCATGGCTTCTTAGGTCTGATAAAATCCTACCTTATTTGTGTTGATCCAGTTTGCTTACTTTATGGATGCAGCACGCTGTGTTTGCCTGCCAATTTGTTACATATCTGCGTGGGCAGTACCACAGACCAAAACTAAAACAAACTTCATGCACTGGATTGGAAATGTTATCGAAGAACATACTGTACTGGCTGCAGGATTGTTGTTAGTAAAGGTGCTTTGATTAATGCTGGCCTCTCTTTGTCTGACCAATCATTGTCATTTTATAATTTAATACAGTAAATATATTACATATTTTAATGTAGTTCATCTTTGTGCATGTTGTATATCCAGGCTTTTCTTATTCATGGACCTTTTTAAATGAGTACATCATCCAAATGTTATAACCTTACACACCCACAAGTTGTGGTTGCCCTGATTAACTGAGACACTTATCAGGTGTTTGTGTAATTACATGCCATATGTCTGTCGGCTGTCCTTTTTATTTGTCCTCTGTTGTCCAGGTGAATTCTCTGTACCTGGAGGAACACCTGATGCATATGATCAAGCAGGACCAGAGCAAGGTGCACAATATGGATCTGTTGTGGCGCTACTATGAGAAGAACCGCAACTTTGGCAAGGCAGCTCATGTACTGGCACGTCTCGCTGACATGCACAGGTTGGGACACAAAACATCTGGATTATAAGTTTAATTAACATTTAACATATCTCCAGAAACTACATTTACAAACAACTGAAGACATTAGTAGTAAAAAAAAGATGTACCTTTGTGTTCTCTGCTTCTGCAGCACTGAGATCTCCCTGATGCAGCGTTTGGAGTACATCGCAAGAGCCATACTGTCCGCTAAGAGTTCCTCGTGCATCTCGGCTCAGGCTTCTGATGGAGAGTTCCTTCACGAGCTGGAAGAAAAGATGGAGGTGCGGATGTGTTTGTGATCACGGTTGAAGGTGATGTCGGCGTGATTCACCGTTGTAACCACTCGGTATATGCGTTTGGTTCCTTTTCCCAGCTGGTGCGTATCCAAGTACAGATCCAGGACACCCTGATCAGACAGTACTCGCATCATCCCTCAGTGAAAAACGTTATTTCCCAGTTGGATTCAGAGCTTATGGACATGACCAAGGTAACACGCAGCAGCAGAACAATGAGTTGGGGATTAGAAAGAATTGATTGTGAAACTTTTAATAAATGCTGAACATGTGTTCTCCGGTGTAGCTCTACGGCGAGTTTGCTGACCATTTCAAATTGTCCGAGTGCAAGCTGGCCATCATTCACTGTGCAGGACACTCTGACCCAATCCTGGTGCACTCACTGTGGCAAGAGATCATGGAAAAAGGCAAGTGGAAATGTCGACGCCAAACCAAAAGTGCTCTTCCTGTGCCATATATGATGTTGGTTGTCAGTGATGATTGTTCTGTCTTGTCTAGAGCTGGCAGACAGTGTTGCTATGAGTCCAGCGGACAGAATGAGGTCTCTCAGTTTGAAACTGGTGTCACTGGGAAAGATTTACGCAGGAACACCAAGATATTTCCCTCTGGGTAAGCTTTTATACCTTCCTGTTATCATGTTCTGTTTTTCCTCATTAGAACTTTCCACCTTGCGGTTTACTAATTTGTTAACAGTAATATGATTAGACTTCCCTGTTGCATCATTTATGTCATCATGCCTCAGTGGTACAGGCCTGCAGGGTCATGCTGATGCTCTAGGTGATTGTTTAATTACCCTCTCATTACAACCAGCCTGTTCAAACTTGTCTTCTCTGTGGAGACATTGATTCATTTTAAATGCATCCTTGGTACTGTCATGCATGCATGCACAGACTCAATTATGACTCAAAACATTTCTCCTCCCTCTC
Organism: Clinocottus analis; assembly: GCF_023055335.1. Lineage (NCBI taxonomy): Eukaryota > Metazoa > Chordata > Actinopteri > Perciformes > Cottidae > Clinocottus > Clinocottus analis. The sequence goes on from NW_027175854.1 coordinate 2,900,858, forward strand.
CCCAGTGCTAAGTATGCCCTTCTAACATGTGCGATGTGTCTTGTGATTGTAGAGTTCCTAGTAAAGTTTCTGGAGCAGGAGGTGTGTCGGCTGAACTGGGACGTTGGCTTCGTCACCGTCACCATGCAGGAGATCGGAGTACAGTTGCCACGTCTTCTGGAGGTTTATGACCAACTCTTCAAAACTCGGGTACGCGCTTCAGATTATCAAATTTCAATGCATCATCACTTTTTTTGTCTTTTTTTTGTTTTGTTGGTGGATTAAGGGTTAAATTGTCTGCCTGTAGGATCCCTGTTGGCAGCGGCTGAAGAAACCTCTGCACCTGGTGGAGTGTATCCACGTGCTTCTGTCGGGATTCGTGGATGAGCCCTCCAGAGTACCAAGCTATGACAAGTAATTACCGTCCTTGGAGCTATTCAACATCCGGCCTGTAGTGGGCGCCGTGGTGTTTGGCTTGTGTTTATAGGGACATTAGCATGAGGTCACTGGTTAAAATCCTTGTGACAGCAGATGCTGCATCCTCTTAAGAGTCCGTGAGCAAGACAAGCGCTCTTTCTACATGCTCATTTTAATGTACGCTGTTTTAGATCTTCCACACTGGAAGATAAATTAATAATAAATGCTTAGTTTGACTAACACAGAACATTTTGGATAATAGTATCGCTGACGAGCAGCAAAATTCTCATTTGAAAAACAGCTCTCATCTTGATCAGACTAGGGAGGTTTTTTTCACAGGGAGAGGTATTTTTGCAGTTTCTAGGCAACACATGTCTGTCAATGTGCTACCAGCAGCTGCATCAGTCAGTCAAACACAGCAGATATAAAACATTACTGTAAACTCCAAATGCCCACCATCTCAGATTGATGCTTATCACTTGCATCAGAACTACTCTCCGGGGTTGTTTCCTGTAAGTCTTTCTTAAAACAATACTCGTACGGCTGTAGGTTCATCGAAATGTGCATCGATCAGTGTAATTCCTCCTGTCAATACTGGCTATGAGGAAATCCCTGCCAATGCAATAGCAATGTAGCGGATGGATAGTGGATTTGTTCCAAAGTTAGTGTATTTTGAGTACAGGTCAGCAGGTAAACACTGTCGGGGGAAATATGGAACAGCTTGTTTTTAGTAGCTCAGACAATGGACTTCCTCGTATTACCTTCAGCAAAGTGCCTATTGTGTGACTGAACCTGTCAAAAGCTACATTAAACCCTCCGTGTACTTGGTTTAACAGTTCGTTTTTGCTCCCATTTCAGACGCCGGTTCACTAATGTGTGTCTTGACAACATCTGCGGGTACCTCGTGGAGCTGCAGTCTCTGAGCCCAAACGTAGCCCTTCAACAAACCATCGGAAACTTCAAGTCGCTGCAGGCGAAGCTGGAGAAAATCCACTAACTCTTCTGTCAACGTTATTCACAGGAAAAGCCACAGGTGACGTCGGGATCGTGCCATTTTGGCCTTAATTAAATGGCTGATTTAAAAGTGTGATTACACGATGAGTCCACAAAATGATGTTTGTATTCCACAGTAGAGTTTTCCTCTTCGGTCGGATATGTTGCTGCTTAGCAGGCGCTTGTTGTTAAGGGACAGAGTCAAGACAGAAGAGACAGGTTTTATAACTTATTTAATACATTTTGTTATGAATCTAAACATTACGCTGAAATACAAATTTGGAAAGCAAGGCACTGTTGGTTATTTGCTTTGTGTGCATATAGCTGTGTCTGAAAGATGGATGTCTAAAAAATGACAAGATATTTGAGTTACTTGTGTTGGTAAAAACACGAAATCACTCTGCATTTTAAAGGTGGGTTTTCATACATTAAAAATGCTCTCATTAACTATTGATTTGGGGTATTTTCCTTTTGAATCCACTTGCTAAATATAAACTAAGTAAAGCCTTTTGATCACAGGAATCATTTAGATTGTTCTGTTTCCCTCCAAACAAAGTTCAGGTTTGGATGTTGTAATTATGTACATAACTTGGCCATAAGGGTTTCTCTTCCTCCAAAGGTCATGCAGACACACATCGAAACATTTTTCTCCCGTGTTATTTAGATTGAGCATTTTGTCTTTTTGGCTGATACATTTAACAGTGATTTTTGTGATTTTGTTTTGAATGCTGAACACTTTTTAACACTGCAGTTCAGTGCTGTACTGCAAACTTTGAGCGGGAAAATAAATCCTAAAACATTTTTATGAAGAAATAAAACTTGTTCTTGATTTTGTGTATGAGGATGTTTTGAAAACATTAGTACAGAAACGTGTTACCTGCAAGCTTACATTCTTGGTTCTAGTTTTGTGGTAAATTTGACTACTTGTGAGGAGAAAAGAAAACTAATTTGCTGTGGGTTCATAATGCTACTCTGCAGAGGGAGCGCAATAATGGACTTAATGTCTTCACTGTTTGTGTTTACATAATTATCTTTAATTGAAAACGGCACATCGGGTTTCTTACCGTCATCACAAACCGACGTTGCTGCAGTAATTGCTTAATTTTCCTTCTCCAATTTGCTCTACACTCTAGTGCACAATTATGCTCAATTTATAGCCTTGTGAATTAAAAAAAAAAAAGTTTTACTTGATGCTGCTTTGATTTCTCTCTCAATGACAGCGAGTCAGTACATTTATACCTTACATAAGATTCACCAGATAGTTGTTGCCAGTCCCACCTCGTTTGTGCACGACAGACAGCAAGAAGAAATGTTAAGTTTGCTTTTGTTATCTCCAGTGTGAGCACCAATATGATATTTTTACAACTTTTTTAGCTTTTTGTTGGATAGAAATATTATTTTACAAATGACAAAACAATGAAATGGGGTAAAAATCACAACAAAAAATCATTTATATATTATAAGAGGATGTGTGATAATTCTCACTGAATGTTTAAAGAGTTCTAACAGTTAAAGTTTAAGGTCACATCTCAAAACAACTTGGGGATGTTTGTTACTTTTATAAACTATTATTTCACTATGACAAATTATTAATTTCCCGACGATCAGCTCATCTATTGGTCGACTATGAGCTCATAATGGATGCGCCGTTTTTCCGACAGATCTGGATGTGGTTTCTACCTTTTGCATGAGCAAGAAAGCTTTTTCACTCCGTACAAGAAGATATAGGGGATGATGCAGGTGTAGGAGGCGGCGATGTAGCTGGCCACCTCCACCAGCATCGATGAGGTGTGGATGTTGTTGGTGATGCGCAGGAGCAGATGAGTGAGCCAGCAGACCAGGAACACGGCGGCCACGGCCACCACGCTCTTGGCTGCCCTCACCTGAGTGCTCGAGCTCGGATTCGGCTTGGCTCGCACCTGGCTGGGCCTGGGGAGATTTGGTGGAGCTCCAACCCCGCTGTCTGTGTTTGTTTCCCTGTTGAGCGGGGCGCTGTGACCGGACAGCTCTCCGTTTGGACATGAAGAACCCGTAACACCCGTATAGATGTGGTTTGATGATGCAGGATCTTCTGGATCCTTTGAGGCCTCTGGACCAGACACAGTGCTGACAGGTTTGTCGTTTCTGCTTTCAGTGCTCTTGTTTTCGCCCTTCATCTCCTTGGTAGCGTCTGAGTTATGGCCCTGTATGCGTTGCCTGTTTTTGAGCAGGGTGATGACAATCTGGACACTGGCAAACACAATCCCAGCAACAGGCAGAGCATTAGCCAGGGTTAAATAAACAATTTCATATGTTTGCCTCGCTAATGCGCTGGGGAAGACGTCCACGCAGTCTTCTTCGCTCTCGTTCCTGCCCTCCACTGCCACAAAGAAGAAATGTGGGATGCTGAAGACCACTGCCACCGTCCAGCTCCCCGCCAGCAAGCAGCCCACCAAGCACAGGCTGTCCAGCTGCACCGGAGCACCTCCACGCTTCAGGGAGCCGACGAGCTTCTGGTGCCAGAAAACACTGATGAAGAAGGTCGAGAAGATGCTGCTGGTTTCGGAGAGGTCGGCGCAAAAACGAAACACGGCACAAAAGGTTTCCCCCAAGAACCAACGTCCGGCGAAATCTGCCATGGTGTCGGGCAGGTCCACCAGCCAGTTGGTGATGAGGTTGGAGACGGCCAGGTTGATGAAAAGGACCTCGTTGGTGCGGATGCCAGATTTCTGCCTGGGCAGGGAGCGTATGGCCAGCCAGTTGTTTCCCAGGATCCCCGCCAGAAACATGAGGGCTCTGATGATGGATTCAATCAGCTCTTCTGCATCCATCGTTGCGCAAGATCAGCTGACGACTTCAGTTGCTCTTCACTGTACAGTCGGCCGGTCTCGCAGTTTCCGAAGCTTGTAATGTTGGATGGCTTTGGGCATTTATAGAGGCGGGTGAAGAGCCAGACCCAATCACACTGTAGAGTTTAACAGTCTCACGCTTTTCTTCGTCCTCGGGAGCCTTCATCGTGCACTCCCACTGAGTTGGAGGTGTATATTTCTCATGACAGGCCTGCTCCCCCTGACTTAAAATAGACTGTATGATCTGACTGAGCAACGCTGAAGAGCCACCGGTTAAAGCTTTGAGTCTTCTGTTACATTTCAAACTAAACATTGCTTCAGGTAATAAAGACATACGACTCATCTGTTTCCACTCAGTAGGATATCTTAAAGGTGATTACCGCCCATTTTTATCATCGTGCCGTTGTGTTTCCTGCGCTCCAGTGCAGTTCACTTTGTCTCTCTTGGCAAAATATGACAAAACAGCGTTACTGCATGCAGATGAGATCTTAATTTCATCTTCTATGTTTTTTTTTGGTGTATGAAAAATGATCTCATCTTGTCTCAAAGTGCCCCATTATTTCCCCCTCGCTGCGGCACTTAACTTGACACCCAGGTGACAAGATACATTTTTACAAACAATACATCATCTTAGAATTTGATGTCACGGCTGTCTGCTTCTGCGTTCATGTGCGCTCAATGTGAATAGGTGAGCTCATGCAGCCCCGTGTTGTACCTTTGAGAGGCAGCCATTGGCTTTTACCCGTGGGAACCTTTTTGAAAAGAAAAAGTAAAACCATTTGATGATAAAAAAATAAAAAAGAATTATACTTACATTTCGTTTAACTCCCCGGCATGCAGGTTGAAGACGTGTATTTAAGGCTGAACTGAAATGTGCAAATAAAACGCATGCAGTGATGCTCTGAGTGTTTGATTAGGTGTGTCACACTGATCACAGCATAATCTGCATTCTGCCCCATAGGGTAGAAATCATAATTAAGTGATCTATTGGTCTTTTAATGAAATAATGATAAGAAAAAGTCATGCTGGAAGAAAAATACACCAGCTACAGTAAGTTTATATAAGCCCTATAGGTTTAATTAACCTAATAGCTTGTAATGTAATAAAGCCCCTCGAGTTACAGAATTAAAAACCAATATATGAAGACTTGTGATAAAAAAAATATTTCTAAACAAAGTAATCCTATTACTTTTGGATTACAATATTTGTGCACGTTATTATAAACGCCTTGCTAATATGGACATGGTGGACCATTTTCATTTGTTAGAAAGAGAGATAAGCTGAGGAGGCAGTGGGGGTGGTCTCGGCTGGGTGTAGTAGTGCTGCTCCACGTGATTCAAGAGTAAAAGCTCCACCTTTAGGATAAACCAGAGGCGGCATCCGTGCGCTGCTGCCTGCCGGGACAGACGGACAGGACGGGATGCGGGACTGAGCTGAGCCGCTGCGGGCTTTGGCTATCCGGGATTTTTTTTTTTTTCTTCCTCTTCTTCTTCTTCTTTTTTCCCTCCCCTTCCCTTTTGACTATGGTTTTCTTTTTCCAGCGCTCTGAATTTGATGCAGGGCTCGGTCCGATTAAAGGGACTGAAACGAACAGGTACTTGTCCGATGTGTGTTTGCTGTCGCTTTCGTTATGAGAGTCTGACGCGTGCGGAGAGGACAGGATGCCCGTCAGCGGCGCCGACGCACTGAAACCCAGCGCCTTCATCCCGGTGTGCACGGCCGCCGTCCTCCTGGTCGGCTCCACCTCGCTGTTCTTCGTCTTCACGTAAGTGCCACCCGAGAAATGAAAAGTTGCTCTCGTGCACTGTGGGGCTTTTTTTTTGCTTCACGGGGAAACGATCCCTCGTCATCCGCCATGCATCAGGTAGCCTCCTCTTTCGTCCAGATGTGTCTCTATGTTTGCATGTGGAATCAGTGAGAAGCTGAATATTGTGATATTGCTTCTATGTTTGTACTTTTAGTTCATTTTCAGTTCTAAAAAAAGCTGCTTGAAACCCTCATTTAAAGAGCAAATGTACAAAAAGAGAAGAATTTCTTATTTTTTTCCACTGACTTCTCCCTGCTGGCAGACTCAGGGGTGGCTAACATCTGGCCTGTTTGGCTCTGTGTGCCTGGGGACTAAGGACTGAGAGTAAGCACAGTTTAGGGGATAAGCCACCCACAATCAACATATCAAAGTGTCATTAGGGCCCACATGCATCTTAAATCTAGCTGGAGGGAATCAAACACAGTTTCTATCAAGACCAGACAACCTGTTCTGAAATTGATGTTTCACATTTGGTGAAAGTGCTGAAATGGTTAATTTTAGCCTCCTTGTTTTGACCTATTTGTGAGGAACTATAGTGGGAGGCTGAAAAGACTGCACTCAAGCCAACGCTGGCATGCAGGAAAAAATGAAATAGAATATCCTATAATACCCTGGAATCCAATTTGAAGTAGGACTATAGGTTTGTCAGATTGATCTACGTCTCTGTAAAGCTTTACATTAAAGAACCACAAAGAAAACAGACCAGTGTTGCATATTAAAAGATCCACTTTTCAAAATGAAAACCCCTCTGATACTTACAGTTTGAAGGCTCCCACCTCATCAGCTCTATGCCAGTCAGCTGACCCTTGACCTCAGGAGCCATATCTGTCCTAGTTTCTCCAGTATTCTCCAGCAGCGCACCGTTTCCACTGGAATCTGACACCAGATTGGGCGTACAGGATTAGGGTCCTCTTGTGAGTGCCTTGTGATCCCCCCATCTGGTTAAATGGACTCTTTGAATGTACTGTGAACAGATATTTATGTATTTCACCTTCCTACATTCATTCAGCAGTTTTATGAGCATTAGCTTGTTGGCGATCCTGAAAAGAAACATGCTGAATTGTATCTAGTCTTTAGTTTTTGTAGGATATGATTATACCATGTGAGAAGTGAGTCTAAAATGTCTCTTTCGTTTGAGGTGGTTGTACACACGTGGTTGTAGTTGATGTATCATCATTATTATATGAATCATTTTGGAAATTTGAAATGATTTGAGTCCCTTCGGAGCTCTCTCCATGTTTACACACATTTAAACTCTAATTCACAGTCTAAACGCTGAAGTCATTGTTACACTTTTGACACGTAAAAACAGACGCACATGCCAGAAAAGGGAGAGAAACCCTGATGAGCTCCATCTACTCTCTGTGGAAGAAAAAACAAAAAAATCAATGACCTGCTGACATGATGGATTGAGAAGAGACTGCTTCTTTTAGAGCGCATTGCTAAACCAGCAAAACCAGGACACTGCAAATGATTTAACGAACAACTGATGAATCTGCTGCTTCTTATGGGACGAGGGTTGAAATGACCTTATAACCTAAAACTCCTGAATTAACAGCCAACTAGAATAGAGCTCATGGCTGGAAAAAACACACTTTTCAGTGCTTGTGTGCACACATTTGGATATCCGGAGCGCCGACCAACCCACAAACTGTGAGTGAGGCGACCTCGTCAGTTTTATTGTGCGCTGCCTCGATCAGAAACATGTGATTCAACAAGACAGTCGGATTAGGCTCCCCGTCCTCTGTCACATGCTGACACTTAAGAATAACCCGGCCCCTATCTGAGTACTTCCAAACCACGGCTTGAGAACTACCTTTACAAAGGTGCGTCATCATTTTCTAGGCAGCCAATCAGAGCAGCCTGGGCTCAGACAGAGGCTGAATACAGGTATATTCAGACAGACAAGTCTACTTTAAGCATGTAAACACGTTCTAGTTGAAACACTGTCGACTGGCAGTTAAACCAGCGACTTGCTCGGTGTCCTTGGTGTCTGCCAAGTCAGCAGCTGCAGCTGGCGTGACTCCCTTCCTCCAAAAGATGGACAGGTGCCACACTCTGTTCAGCCCCGCCTCGGTAACACTGAGCCAAAGGGACACCGCTTGTCATCTGCCATAACGTCACCGTGGCCTTCACTCTGGTTCCTGCGAATCACGGGAACACGAGTGAATGCTATCCAGTCGGGCCTAGTCGGCTTTCGTTTTGTCACTTTTCACATTGATGGCAACACTTTTACCCCCAGATTGAATCATAAACCATGTAAAATCATAGTTATTAGTGTGTGAGAGTGTGTTTTAGGAATGCAACGGTGCGCGCTTCCGTTTCTGTTTCCACTGCAACCTTTAAAATCGCGGAGGCTCTTTTGTTTTCCTTCGTCCGATGAAATTCATCAGTTACCGGTTTCCTGCTTTTGTTCCTCTGACCATGAGCTGTTGTTTGTGTTCGTGCTTAAGGTTTTGGTGCATTGTTGAACTCAAGCTGGTCGCCTCCGCCCCACAAAGACAGCAGACATCAGAAGGACCAGGAAAAATGTCCCTTGATAATGAAGCTATGGTTCACTCTGCTGTAAACCGCTCAGAATACTGAACTGTGTTGAAACTAGAAAAGCAGCTGAAGGCAAGATGAAATATGACAATTAGAGTGACATGTTTTGCATGTGCAATCATTATGTCACATGCAAAACATGCCACTCTCACCAGAGTTGCAGTTTATGTTGAAACACTTGAAGCGAGACGATGAAATCTTTGCTGAACAGCTTCCATTGTGGCTTCAAATTGCTAAATGCTGATACTGTATATGTATCATAGACCGTATATAAGAGTGTATATACAGATTAACAGTAGCACAGAGAGAGAAGTCATCAAATCAATGCGAGCAACACTGCGTTAACAGATCAAGGCCGTTGAGTGTATTGCTGTGTTTTATTGCTATTCAACTTTTCATTTTCAAGAAGACAAAAGTGTTATTTCTTTTTTTAAAGTTCAAATGGAAATTCCTATATTACTTACAGACAGACATATTCTCTGCTCATCACTCCACTACAACATGTGTTTGCTGCTTTGTAAATGCTCTGAATATCGTACCGAGAAACTTTCAAGCTGAAATCGTTTTACTTGCACGCAACAAAAGAAAAATCCATCAAAATCATTTTGGGGGAAGTTAAAACCACAATCCCAAATTCCCTTCCTCTTTATCTGTTGCTGCACATTGAGAACAAGGATAATGAAATGCGGATCACACACACACACACACACACACACACACACACACACACACACACAATTCACGGATCACGCGAGAAAGGTTGAACCTGTGACACCGAGTGCACGCTACGAGGAGATTTATTGCATTCTGTGGGGATCGATTCACCCCGAGTGCTCCCTGCACTGACGTCTACCAACCTGACTGATGGCATGGCGGTGACGTCATGTCACCGTGATAACGTGTCCCGGAAGGAGCTGTGGCGAGCGGCAGCGGTTGCACTTGTCACTTGACCAACTGCGTGGCGTCTGCTGTGCCACTGACCCACTACGAGGATGAGGCCGGCGTGCAGATTGCAAGAGCAGCTTACTGTTCTGTGTGATTTAATACAGCTCCGCCTGGGCTGTTTTCATTAGGTGGGGCTTGTCTCTGCCGCGCCGCAGTGTAACGAACTGTCCCTCCCTGCGGTCCAGATGGCCTCGGGCCGATGATGGAGGCTCACCGGCCACACAGTGGCGGCCACGCTGTAATCCGGTCGCACAACAAATCAATCAGATGAACTTTTTTTTCACAGGCTTCCACTTCACCTTCAGTGTTTCATTCGCAGCATTTGTCATTTATTTGGAGCAGACTGTATTTGTCGTAATGCTGTGTGTGTGGGTTTTTTTTTTTCTGTCCCTGAATTGAATTGTTCAACCTTCACGTCAAATGTTCATTACATTCTCATTCTTTTGAACAAATTGCAAAATCTTTGGCACATTCACGCAAATGATTTCGTGCAATTGTCGGCTGTTTTCTGCTTTTTCAATTGCTCATGTCGTTCTGATCAAAATGTATTAAACTGGTTCTGTGTTGAATAGTCTAACCCTCCAGATTATCTCGGCATTACTTAATTGCACAAGTCGTTTCATGCAAAAAGGTTGAATAAGGTCTCATAATCTGCCAAGTATATTTATATACGTTTCTATTTGACTTTTCTTGTAAATGTGACATGAATTCCCTCACTGAAGTTCCCATACAGCACTGCATGTACAGTTCTTGCTTTTCCAACGTTTATATTTCTAATTTTGTACTTTTTAAAAATTTCTTAAATCACTCTTGTCTTTTTCTTTTCTCTATTGATCCGGCCTGTCAACAAATTATGGTAAACTGTAATTGTTAATCCCGTTTTATCTCTTGCAATCAATCCCTCACACAGTAATTTAATACTATTAAAATGTATACAGGCAACAGAAAAAGTGCAGATATTGACATAAATATTTACTTTTGTGGGACTGATTTGAGAAATGTGCCAAAGCTGGAAGCTCACTTGGTCAATGCATTGAAATGAATAATTTATCTGACTATCTGGTGAGGAAAAAGAGGAGTAACAATCTTAATTCATAGACTCAGGGTGATGATTTAAGACGATGTATTATTCAGATCTTTTGAAGCATGATGAGAGGAGTGCTTTAACTAACCAGCTCGAGTTACACAGATTAATGATTCTGATCAGCTCCGATAATTCAAGCACATGTCGAACATGTTCAGCGAGAACAACTTTGACATACATCCTCAAAAAGAAAGATGTCCTTAATCTTTTCGTCATATATTCACTGCCTCCTCATCATTTCCTTTTGCATTCTTCTTGTCCTAGTTCCATTTTGGATCTCATTATCTGTTGTAAGAGGGAGTCGTCTGCATGTATGGACTACCAGCAGTGAATGATATCCAGTATGTAATGTAAAGTGTGCTATATGGTGGCTGCACAATCTGTATGTTTAGCATCTGATGTGAGGCATCCACGACGCACTGGTCGGGCAGAAATGGTCTATAATCCAGAGATCATAATCCAGGGATTACTGGGTTTGCAGCTGGCATGGCATCAGCGGGCGTTCCTCTAGAGGGGGCGGACCCCTCCCCCACAGCCTGAAACCAGCCGGGGGGTTTGGGGATTGAAGCCTCACTGGGGCCAAGCGCATAATTGAGGCAGAATCCAGAATTTTTTTCCGTGTCTTTTTCACTTTTGATAATACTTTTTGTTTAATCACTCATTTGTGCTCACGGGTTACTTGGCCATGGAGTCATATCTGCAAGGGGGAAAAAAAAGACATGAAAAATGGAAGAAAACTCTGGTTCTTCTGCTTCCATACGGTACATGGCCATTGTTTGTCTTTACCTATGTTCAGACCACACCAGAACTGTAACCTTTGATCATTGAAATAACACATTCCCATACAAGATCTATGTAGGTTAAACATGTGACGTTCAATCAAACCCTGTTAGTATAATCCAGTGAATCTTTTCCTCTGTAACCTGATTACACTGTCCTCCCTCTAATCTCACACAGAGGAGATATAATCATACTTGCAGTATTCAGTTGAGTATAATTCAGCCTGTCCACACACACACATGCACATACTGAGTGTGTGGAAGAGATAAGTGATTGTTCTCCAAGATTTTAGGCCAATCAAAAAGATGTTTTACTGGTTGAAATCCTCACAAAACACCCTGAATACTGTGAATAAAAACAACAATAGTTTCACATATAGTTTAATAGTTTCCCATCATCTAACTTTAATCTAAGTTATCTTCTTTCTTATGTCGTCTTGCTCATTCACATTAATGTTTGTTTTTTCTTGACATCTTTAATGAGGAATATTCCGCTGCTTTTTATTGTCAGTGCAGTAATAATGAGAAAACTTTATTCAAATGTTTTTTTTTGTGCAAATCTTGTCAACCAAGAGCTCCAACTAAATGTGTTATTAGATATTCAGTTGACAATGTTAACAAACAGAGAAAAGCAGCGAGTTCTAACATTTTAAAAGCGGGAACAGGTGAATATTTGGCATTTTGGCTTTGAGGACAACTTTCCTGTGACTATTTAAATGATAGTTGAAGCTCTACTTTCTGAAAGGCTTTTGCTTTTAACAAAACTGCAATTCTAAACCAAAACCCCGTCCTTTGTCAGCTTTTTAAATATTTGGGGATGGAAATAAATTGTCAGAATAGTAAATAATTCATTAGTTGTTTGAGTCATTCTAGAGGTCAAATTCCAGATATTTTCTGGTTCAAGCTTCTCAAATGTGACGATTTGCATCTTTTGTCTGTTTTATGTCTCATTATAAACTGAACGTATTTGAGTTGAGGCAGTTTGTTGGATAAATCTAGCAATTTGACAACATTGGGAATGAGTAGCATACGCTGGGCGTCTTTTACATTTCATAGACTAAATAATTAATTGATAGTTAGCTGCAGCCCTGAAGCGTCCAGAAACGCTTCGTTGTGAAACACAAATCAAGAAGATACGTGACTGCTGGAGAGTCTGCAGAGACCCCATCATTTAATCCCTTGTTGTGGGCACTGTTGGACACACTAATACATGCTTATCTTTCACCGTAAACAATTACTTTTGGGATCAAGTGTTCCCAACAGAACAAATAGGATGAAGATTATCCCTTCAAATCTTTGTTGTAGCCTTAATTTTTGTTAACTAGGGACGAATACTTGCATTCAAAACCTCTGATTTCGCAGCAGGAATTCTGCCTTGAATGAGCACACAAGTACAGGAAATGCTCTTTCTTCCTGTGTTTTTGGATATTCAGATGCCCGTGGCTGGCCGTAACCATCTGCCCTGCGGTGCCGCCATGCTGCGCCATCCTCTTCCTCTTTGTGCTGGCCAACTTCACCATGGCAACCTTTATGGATGCTGGTGTGCTCCCAGTGGGTTAGTAATCAAAGGGATGTTACGCTATCAGTAGAAGACTTCTCTTTGTTCATTTGTGGAAGTGTCACTTTACCAGCTTCACTTGTTGTTTGACAGCAAACGAGGACGAGGACAAGGACGACGAGTTTCGCGCTCCCCTGTACAAGAATGTGGACGTGAAGGGCGTCCAGGTGCGGATGAAGTGGTGCGCGTCCTGTCACTTCTACCGGCCTCCACGATGCTCCCACTGCAGCGTCTGTGACCACTGCGTGGAGGTCAGTGCAGATTTAGAGAGAAGAGACATGGCATTGGACATCTTAAGTAAGACACACTACAACCAGGGGAGAAAAGTAAACGATTTAAATGAAGATAATGAGTGAAAAAGAGCGTGGATGGACAGATCAGAGCGTAAGAGGGAGTAGCGCTGCGAACGAGTGTCGCACTGTGTGTGGGGAAAGTCAATAAAGCGGTGAGTGATGGACAGAGTGTGATGGAGGGAGAGGGATCTCATTAATCAGGTTAATCCTTTTCTCAGATCCCTTGCAGACTCAGTAGAAATGCAATTTGAAAAAAGGTTCAGACAGTCTGCAGTAAACTAAATGCATTGAGAAAACACCGTTTTTTTTTAACAAATGCTTGATTTTCAGTGCCGCAAATGAGTTGATGTAAACTCAGTATGTCATGCTCTTTAATTTGATTTCTCTTTTCCCACAATCACCCCTTTAGGATTTTGACCATCACTGTCCCTGGGTGAACAACTGCATCGGGAGGAGAAACTACCGCTACTTCTTCCTGTTTCTGTTGTCGCTGGCGGTCCACATGATCGGTGTCTTCACCTTCGGACTCGTATATGTCCTGCACCACAAGGACGAATTATGGATGCTGCACTGCACTGTCACGTATCCTTACACACACTGTACATTTCTTAGCGTGGACATATTAAACCGTTATACTTGAGACTAATGGGAAGCAGTTCTCCTTAACAGTGTGCGCAGCTTGGTCGTGATCAGTATATCAGGGCTGTTTCTTCTCCCGGTCTTGGGCCTCACTGGATTCCACTTCTACCTGGTGTCCAGAGGCCGCACCACCAATGAACAAGTCAGTTTGAAAACTGTATCAATAGAGTAGATCTTTAAGACTTATCAATGATATTATTTCAATGCATTATCTATTAATATCTCTCGAACAAATGTGCACAATCATGAATTATATGCAGGTGTCCTTTTATCTCTCCAGGTAACTGGGAAGTTTCAAGGCGGAGTCAATCCTTTCACACGCGGTTGTTGCAACAACCTGGAGTATCTGGTTTGCAGCCCGATCGCTCCAAAGTAAGAGCCGTTTCCTCTACCTAATCAACAGTTGTTATCTTTGGAAGCCTTATAACTCCCTGGCTGACACGCTGTTTGTCATGTGACCCCAGCTACACAGCGAGGCCCCGTAAGAAAACAGCGATCCATATTCAGCCTCCCTTCCTGAGACCCGAGATTGACCGGCAGAGGCAAATGAAAGTCAGAGACAATGGGATACAGTGTCCGGATCTCCAAAACAAAGTACGTTAGAAATCAAATTAAATGCCAAATTCAAATTCTGTGGATTGTTACCTCAGTTGGCAAGCGTTCACATCCCTCATGCTTCTCTGTTTCTTCTCCTGCCAGCGAACCTCAGCTGGAGCCGTCGAGCTGTCCGACATCAAACAAATGAAAACTCCCCCACCACTGCCACCGAAACCAGAGCACAGCCTGCTGAAAAGCCAGCTGTCTGTCATGGATGGTACTATAGGATGACACATGTATACTTTGATAAGCAGCCACATATACGTACAGTATACAGTCATAGTGACAAAGATATGGCAACATACATCTAACTGTATGAGCCAGCAGAGTCAATTGAAGGAGAGGTATGTGAGATGTTTGTGGTTGTTGAGAATGAGCCTATAAACAAGTGTTGTCGGTGTAGCTCTGTGCCATTTTTGTCATCAATTGGCCACACAGTTGCACTGGGTGACACGTTCCTTTGTTATCAATGAGGGCACTGACGTTTATTTTGAGTCGATCCCACACACAGATGTCTTGGTGCTGTTATTTCATTCTGACTAGTGCACCAAATGAGTGTTAATCCGCAGCTGAAAGTAGTCCCCAACAAATGCTCCGTTTCCTGTTGAGCCTTTTAGAAAAATGTCTATATATATACTTTCTTTTTAAAGATTTCCATTTTCAGTAGGGACCAATAGATCGACATTGGTTCGGGTCTCCCCATGGAATTTGTTCATAATAAGACAAATATAGAATATCTGTAATCCGTATGCTAACCACTAAGTGTTTTCCTTTCCAGAGATGGGACACCATACCAAATCTATCATTCCTGTATCCATTCCCACTGTGCCACAGCTGCGGCCTGTCCTGGATGCCATATCCAGAGGATCGTCACCCATTCCTCCAGAGCAGGTGCTTTTCAGTCTGATATTAATGTGTTATATTGTTGGGGCATGAGCCTCATTGTCCAAGTAATGATGTTGATCCTCGTCTGACGGACATTGCCGTCTGTTTTCCGTTGCGTTGTTTAGTTGCTGAAGACGTCAGACCAGCAAGGGAACCACAAAGGTCCTGACGTCCGCTCTGAGCCTAAAGAAAGCCCCGGGAGGGGCAGCCGGAAGGCCAGCCTTCCTATCCAGACCAACAGCGTCTCCAGCTCGCTGCAGCTCAACTCTCTGACCCTCAACACCCGATCCCTCACCCTCAAACACGGCAATCGCCACGGCAGCAAATCCCATCTACCTGCCATGCACGGCGACGGTTTGGGGTCCAATCCCCCACCGGGGATCGTCAGCTCTTCCAGCCTGCTGGCCAACCACAGCAGCAGCAGCAGCCTCTCCTATGATAACCTCATGAACCCGGCAGATCCTCAGTTCCTGGCTCAGAGAGGGGTTCCTCCAGTGGGCTACCACTCTCACTTCATGGCTCTGGGCATAGACGGGTCTGTGGTGCAGCGCCCCCCTCCTCTCGGCTACAGCCCCGTGTTCATAGGCGTCACCAGACAGTCTCCTCAGCATCGAGACCCCTCACCACTGCAGGGCCGCACCTCCAGGGAGCCCTCACCTTCCTTCCAAGGTTTCACTCAGAGAGACCCTTGTCCCGCTTTTCAAGGGCTGATGCCAAGAGACCTGGCGTCCCAAAGCTTAACATCACGAGACATCAGCCCCCCGGGTCTGACGATGCGAGACAAGACCAATCAAAGTCTACGAGACAGCCTTCGCGATCTTGGTCCTCAGGGTTTGACGCCTCAGAAGTCTACTGGACGCTACGACAACTTTTCCAAAACCATCATGGCGTCGATCCACGAGAGACGGGATGTGGAGGAGAGGGATAGGATGCTGCGTCTGCAAGCCAGATCCCAGGCTCTCTACGGCCCGGATGTGGGGATCTACGACATCCCCAGCAGGAGGAGTCTGCCGCCAGACAACGTCCGACCTCCGGGCTCCCGCGGACCAACTCCTCCGGCCTACGGCTCCAGGGAGTTCCTGATGAGTACGGGCATCCTGGGTTATGGCATGAGGACCTCGCCTCTCTCCAGCTCCTCCACGTCGTCTCTGACTCGAGGCCCGAAAACGTCCAGCTCTCCTCTGCAGAGCAGCAGCAGCAGCAGCCTGCAGAGCAAAGGCCGGTCTTCTTCTCCGGCTTACTGCCCTCCTGACAGACAGGCTCAACCCCTTCCTTCCTCTACGTCCACCCTGCCCCGCTTACCCTCCGCCTCCTCCACCTCCTCCGCCCACTCATACGCCTCGTATGCCACGGCAAAACGATCCTCGCTCACATACTCCTCTGAGGGGAAGGACTCAGTCACCCTGGGAGCCCTGAAATAATAATAAAGGAAATACTCAATGTCTCTGATGGTGTGAATGAATCATCTATGCAGTGTTAGTCTCAGTCTTCACAGCTCCAAAATATGTTGTAAATACAAGGCCATATGGGACTTTACTCAGAAACTTTGAAATATTCTTGAAATTTCCTGTAAGTTTGACGAATCCGAAAAAAAAGGGTGAATCTCAGGATAGTCGTGCCTCCTCTTACAAACAGAGCGAGCTCTATAAACTCAGTCAAAGCAGAAGAGCTATGTGAAGAATACATATTAACTTATTATCTGTTTGTATGTGTTTTGATATTGCTTTTGTGAAACGATGTAATACCATATCATTTAATATGTCTCCCGCTGCAAAATACCCATTTTAATAGAATTTTGTAGTTGTTTATATGAATAAACTTATTTTGTAATTTTCATTTCTGTTTTTTACGTTATTTTCTCGGGTGAATGGCGGCCAGTGAAGGCATCTGTCCTAAAATAGAGTTTGCTGCTTTACATATTTAAAACACCTGCTGTTCTCAGCATTTAATCTGGCTTCAAAGATATTAGACTTACGCAAAGTTTGTTCCCAAATTATGAGAACTTTCACTTCTTTCCATTTAAAACTGCTGCAGTGCCGACATTTGTATAGCAGTGATAATAATGCTGGAAAAAGTTAAATTTGGACTCGTAGTGAGGATTATAATGAAATATCTAACACAATGATTCACTATTTGTGCAATGGCTTTTTTACATTGAATTTGTGTCTAGCACCCTCTAGTGAACAGTTTGAGAAGGTGGTTGTTTTTTTTTTGGTGTAAAATGTCAGAAAACAGCATGTTGTTGATGTCAAGGACAACAAGTAATGGAAAAGACCCGGGGCTCTGTATTTGGCCTATATTCCAAAAGGTCCCTTTTACACATTCATTATCACTGCAGGCAGTTTACCAGCTATCCTCTACAGTCAGAGAAATCTAGAATAATAGACAAACATCACAAGCCAGAAATCTTTTTCTACCTTTTCTCATTTAATTTCAAGGGGGAAATGTTTTTTTCTGCTTCTATAGGGTCAGATGAGGAATCCAGGAACATATTTAGTTTTTCTTTCCTGGCTGGCCTTCAGCCCAACGATGTGAGTCATTCAGGGTCTTTGTGACGGAAATATTTTTAATTACCTTGAGCTACGAGCGACAATCACACATTTATGTTTTGGCAATAAATGAGGAGGCTTGACACTTTGAGGTTGAAGCTTTTCATCTGAGTTGTTGTTGCACTTAACCTTCCAGCAGGTGGGAAGTGAAGATTTGGACAACAGGAAGGCTTGAAAGGATTGAGTAATTTAAACTTTTGGCAGGAATTTACAACACAGTTGAATAACTGACAGATCTCACACCAGAATGGTAAATTCATTGGGATGTAAAAAGGACTCGGACAGGCTTAGTTATAACCTGACAACAACAAAAGATGTGAAGCATGAACAAAAAAAGCCTCTCAGTTAGAGAGCAACAAGTGACGTGTAAACAACACTGTTTGGGGCTCATCGGAGCTGTTGTTCTTGTCCAAAATGTTTTACAAGACACAGTCTTTTCACTTAAAAGATTCAAAAGAGAGATGAGGACAATATCACTGCCTTTAACGCACCGTTAGATACTAAGAGGGACGAGAACAAGCGGCAGTGTATGAGTAATTGACGTCCTCTAGTCAAAGATGTGAGCCAGAGCTCAATAGATTATATTAAATGTTGTTTTATTTCTTATCTATTATTGTATTTCTACAGGGAAAGTAGCATCGACCACAAACCACTGCGGTCGTTGACTAAGTCGCAGCAATTTGCAAAAGCTGGCTTTATTTTTTTTAATGAAAAAAAAAGACCTTGTGAGAAGCACCTGATCTTTCGGGATCCATCTCCTTTAAAAACAGTTTCCATGATCCTGTTTATTAAAGGGACAGTTTCTCATGCTCACATGTATGCCGACACTGAAACGTTCCTTGTTTTTCTTCCCCCCAAAAAGAGTCTTTTCCAAATCTTAACTATACGTCTACACTAAGCAAGTTAATTTGAGAAAAACATAGTTTTCTCCCCGTAGATATCGAGTTTTCAGTTACAGAAAAAAACATTAGAATCATACTGTTATTCTCAGTTTGCTAATATATTTCTGAACACCTGTTGTTTTTCTTTCTCTGCAGTTTCGTATCATTCTCTCGTAAAGTTGAAGTTAGTTGTTTGTCTCAGGGAGGTATTGCTGCTAAAATGTTGAAATTACTCTCCTGTTTCAAATCCAACACAATCCACTATTTTACAATTCAGTGCCCACATCTATTAGGATCACTGCTTGCCTCTTTCCCTGTTCCTGCACAAGCTAATGTTGTATAAATTATTGTAGGTCAGGTTAGACAATTTGGATGTTATTCTGTTGTTTTTCTTCCTTGCACTCTTTCTTGTTGTTTTCTGGCGGCTCCCCTTCCTCCCCCTCGCCCCTCCTAGTTTCTGGAGCCCGAGGTAAAATGCTAATCACGGTAACGATAAGGCTGCCGTGCAATGAGGGACTTGCAGGTCGTTGGATCAAAAGTATTCTGTGCAGACTTTGGTGCCTGAAAAGCCCTCTGAATTACACCACGCTAGTTTTTTTTTAAACAATGTGTCACCATATCAAATTAGTTTTAGAGTCTCAAATATTCCTCAAGCTGGAAGTATGATACTGAAGCAATGCTGATATATCAATCACAATATCTGGTAGTTTTGCATTATAAACATGAGACAGTCAGGCGTCAGTCTGAACAAATCAAAACTGATGGCAACATGTAATTTAATCAATGATTAGTGTCCAATAGTTCGATCAGATAAATTTTATTTTGCCTCTGGATCACAGATTATTCTGCTTTGAAATGGTTCTTCTTGCATCTTGACATTAAGACACGCAGAGCAGTAAAGAAAAGCAAATAATGCTAATATGAAGATTCATCTGAGGAATATGTACTCATCATGACCTCTTGACTTGAGTTGATTTCATTCGGATCAATCTCCAAGTCACCTAAATCTTTTATGATGCTTCTGAAGATGCTGGAGATTGACCTACATTTGTGCCTCCGACTCCCTCCGTAGAAGCGTGTGTCTGTCTCTTTCAGTCTCTTTTTCTCAGCTCATTGATATGCCTGATCATCAGAGGCATTGCTGAACTGGCTGATTGTCATTTCAGCTGCAGTGCCACTGATGCATTTCATTCCCTCCCTGGGCTGTCTGTTGGTGTGATTAAGCACTTGCAGCAGTCGCACTTGACAAGAGGAGTTGGATTAATAGCACCCTGGCTTTCTCTCTCAGAGGCTGCTTATTCATTACTATTTACATTATTTATCAAATCATTGAGAAGGGATGTATCGTGGTGCTGCTCCAGGAGAAGGTGTTCCTCGATATGGACAACCCCGACCAGCTATTGCTGTTACTATAGCTCACCAAGGGGGTGCAGCAGTAAGTCGATGTGAAAGTCAGGACGTCAGGTGTTGCTTTGTCATTTATAGTCTGGGGGGAAACTCTCAATCTGACTGGCTCCTTTCATTCAATCTGATGGTTCTGCGAATTGGTATTACATATAGGTCCTCTCTGTTTATTTGAATATGGAAATAAGACTTGACCTTTCTCTTCTGAAGTTGAATTTGGTGACCTTTTTCTGGTATTTCCAGTGTTATTTTGCGCTCTGTGTGATGGCGCCATCTGGAACACGTGCAGCATTCAACACACTGCTGGCACAGATTATTTATTTTTTTGTAAACTCATGATAGATGTTTTGTCTCCGCGTTAAATTGAATTAGCCTCAGCTCTGCATGCCAGCCTGAACACAGCAGAGGTGGCCAGCGTTGGGGTTTAATTAGGACAAAAATCTGCACTGACTGGGCCTTTCTGTGTGGCCGAGTCCACAGAAAAAGGATGTGAAATGCCCCGCTGAGCACCAAAGACGTATTTCATTGCAATTAATACAGCTACATGCACGTTGTATTGCAAGATGTCCTTTTCTATGTGGCAGTTTGTTGACAGATCCTGTGTATTACACTTTACTGGGCAACTCTGTTCATCTCAGCATGTTTAGATAATGGGCAGCAGTAATTACCTTCATCTCTGTCACATAGTAGTGCCAAGTTACAATCCAGCTATCGTTGGCGATGGCAGCTGCCGCAAAACAGCGTTTACACATAAAGCTGAGGTGTGTGGTTGCGGATGTATGCGGCTGTTTTGCTCATTGAATTTGTCAATACACTGAGTAGAACAGGATTTACAAGTGCTTGCTGTTTACATGGGGAAAATTGTTTGTGTGTGTGTGTGTGTGCGTTCGTGGGCGTGTGTGTATGTGTGTGTGTGAAGTTCAAGGTTTTTTATTTTGCCATTTGTGCAGAGACCAACAGTACAGACACATTGGAATTTATTTTCGCAGCGTTCTCTGAATCAGTTTTTTAAAATAGAAACACACTATAATAGGAAGGAGAAAGAATATAAACCATGGAGAAAAACACTATACATACATATGAAAACACTATACATACACATGAATAAACACTATATGTGTGTCTGATATCAGATCAACAATAGGAGCAGAGAATGAATCAGACTGGGAAAGCGACAAAATGAAAACATGTTCTGGTCTCAAAAGATGTCCATGCAGACTGTAAGTGAACATGTCCTTCAGTGAAAACCACAACCCAAAGACGTGAGCTAGAACATTTAAACCCCAGCACAGAGCTTCTTTGGTGGCATCAACAGAGCATGCTGCTGCAGTGGATGACTATTTCTTTTATTAGTTAGTAAACGCTGGCGACTGCTATGAAGTATAGGGCAATAACATTCAAAAATGGCCTACAGCCCAAGATGTTGAACGCTTATCAATACAAAAAATATATATATTTAGCAGGCGTATGCGAGTTAGTCTGTGCAGCTTCTCGACTTGGTCATTTTACAAAGGAAATCTTTTTTTCATTTGATCTGTTTGTGCCGAATTAAATGAACAAATGCTTTGCGTTTGTTCATGAATGCACTGCACTGAATAGCTCTTTATATCCTGCTGTAATTGGACAGGGAAGACAAATCTTTAAACTTTGAATCCCTGGAAGGGTTTAA
Organism: Clinocottus analis; assembly: GCF_023055335.1. Lineage (NCBI taxonomy): Eukaryota > Metazoa > Chordata > Actinopteri > Perciformes > Cottidae > Clinocottus > Clinocottus analis. The sequence goes on from NW_027175854.1 coordinate 2,922,709, forward strand.
CTCTTTCAGGCGTTCGCTTCCTCCTACAAAGGGACCGTGCTGGTTGTTTAAAGTTTAGCCTGTAAAGCCGCGCAGGATGTGTAATGTGTAGAATTGAAGTGGTAGCACTGTGTATCTGACCCAAATGCAAAGAAAAATGAGCTGTCTCCTCTCCAGCACTGATCTCCATTATTAGCACCAGGTTGATCATACGTGGAGCTTTCTTATTCTGGACTTTAAGGCTCCTAACTTGCTTGACATCATCACTGTCCCTACTGTTGAGTATTTGAGTTTGGACTCAAACAGGTCAATAGCCTATAATTACTTTAAGAATTGTTTGTGCAGTTGTTTTGAAACAGCACCGCGCAAGTTACAGAAAAGATAACGGAGAAATGGAGGGAGAGAGAGCAGCATGGATGCAGAAGGTTATGAAGTAACGACCAGGTTTTGTTACATTTATAGTCAGTGTGAAGATCCTGTCTGCTTCATATCTTTTCTGTGCATACATAACAAAAGTCAGCAGGTTGTGGAGCCTCTGTTATGGTGTGAGATGTGTTTGTGGTCGGGTTTAAGACCGCTGAAACCCTGACAAAGGAGGAACATCATGATTCAACATGATTCAATATGGCTGGTCCTGGAATAGCTGTAGTTTTCCATCTCCATTCACAGACCCTGTGTGAGACCGTTTGATGAGCAAGAAATGAATCTGACTTGTTTCCCAGTCAGCAGATCTTCTATATGTAAGATTGTGATGCGCCATGTAATACAAAAAAAAAAAGGATGACACATGTTTTGACTCACAAAGTACAACGGATGCACGGGTAAATGTCACTTGAATTGTACGATGAATAAGCAGCAATATAAAATAATCCGTTGGCAATCAATGTTTCCATGGAGCGTCATCGGGTGCATAAATGGGATTGTGTGACTTGAGGCCAATGCAAATGCCTCGAAGTTAAAAGCAATCCAGTGAAAATGACAGCGCCTGCAGGCAAGACACGACACACTGGAAGATGACTGCGTATCAGGTGGATGCAGGCGCTTTGTGTCACAGCATCACTTACTGTCGTTGTGACAATGAAACAGTTTCTCTCTGCAGCTTGTAGAGATAATGCAGAAGGAAGTCTTTGAGGGGGAAAAAACACATCTCTTTAAGAATTGTTTAGTGCGTCTGTGTGTGTAATCTGTTGCAAAAGATGAGCATGGGAGCTGTCAGGTAAAGTTTGGCAGCTTGAAAGTGGGAAGAGGATCATAATGACTGAAACATTCATTTTGGCTCACAGATCTATACGCTGACATTTTGTAGAATTAAGTGCTGTAAACTCGAAGTCATTTCCGAAAATGTTCACCCTGTGGAAATGTCAATACATTCAGTATAATTCATATTTAATACAAAAAGGTCTCATCCATCACGAGTGACATTTTCAGTTATTGCACAAAGATTTAATTTCCCACTATCTCACACTGACCCCCAATCAGTACGGGATTCTCTTCAGCTTTTACTTTACTTCTTACGTGTTTTGATGCACTCCTGCAAAGCTTTGGAGACAGGAAGTTTGGATATAACATCTGATAATATATATATATATATATATATATATATATATATATATATATATATATATATATATATATATATATATATATATATATATATGTGCAATGGATTATACAACTCACGTTTTGGATTATATCACCGATCGCATCAGCACAAATGAAAAAAAAATGGGTCAAATGAAAGAGACTCTGTTAGAGAACCCTGATTATTTTTCACGCCCATCATTGATGATCCATATTGTTGTTTGATTCCAGCAGCTCGTCTGAAAGCTTTCAAGACAAATCCCACAAATCTTTTGAACCACTCTGAAGTCTGGAAACCATCAAACATTTAAAATGTTATCATGATAATGTTATCCATGGTCACTTGGTTTAGTATTTCATATTTAATGGTCACTTGGTTTAATATTTTAGTCCAGTTTGAAATACCTCAACAATTATTGGATGCGTCGTCTGAAAATGTGAAGGCGTTCATGTTCCCAGGAGGATGAATCGTGATGGCTTTGACTTTACACCCAGCGCCATTATGAACTTGTTATCGTGGGGGCAAACTTTTTTTTTAATGCATCCACTGAACTGGCTTTACGGCATACATTTATAATGTATCACTGCTAATACATCCATTATTACAGCGAGCAGGAAGCCGTCGGAACCGAGTATGTCATATGAACATTAAGCGTTATGGCAATAGGAAAATAACTCTGGATTCTATTCATACATTATAAAATGTTTAGGACCTAATGATTAGAATAAGGGCTAATACAATGTTGCACAGGAGCTTTGCTTATTCAAAGACATCTATTTCCCAATTTACGTCCATGGGGAAAAGTCCTCTTGGGCCTAATGGCGTCGTTGCGTGACCTGGAAGGTGTAATTCCACGGTTGGCCACTACATCAAATCGGCTTCAAAGGCCGGCGCTCTTCCTGGGGGCTCGCTTTGGAACGGCTGCATCTCGACCTGCAGCTTCTCTCCGGCTCTGCAGGTTGAAGATATTGAGGTCACCTGACAATTGAGTCAACTTTTTCCAATTCAATCGCTTGTTAACCGTCACAGTGGCCGGTAGGTTGATTGAATTCACCCTCCACAGGGGTGAGTTTCTAACCCTGTTGAACGGCGCAATGGAGAGTATTATACAACCGGGAAGAAAGGGTGGGACACGGAGAAAAAGTAGCAGTTGCCCTGGACTGTGCCGAGGATTGTTCAATACACAGGACTAATATTACTGCTACAGCCTAGTAATATTTTAGAGCTATGGTTGGGAACATACTTTCAGTCAGAGCGTTTTTTTTTATCATCAATGAGGAGAGGTTGTATGTGGCCTAGAAACAAAGCGCTGCGCCAAGTTTTTTATCAAAGAGCTCCGACTTTTTCGGTGCTGCCACTCCGATCGTTCTCGTTGGAAATCTCTGAACGTTCCAGTAAGACACTGGTGTCGAGTCAGGCATAATATATTCAACTAATCAACGCCTCTGCACTCTGTCTGCTAGTAGAGCACAGGTTCTCAACTTTCAGTGATACCCGCTGTGAAATATTTGTTCACCTCTAACCAGTGCCAAATCACTTTTAGTTGAAAAAAAGATATAATACAGCGCTATACCATCAATGTCTGATTTAATATAGAATGTGCCCTAACCATAACCCTAACCCTTACACTTCCATTGTATTGAATATTTATTAAATAACTATTTTAAAGGATAATTGTAGCCCCACGAGTGCCTTCACCTGCCCCCGGTGGTACACGTACACCCATTTGAGAACCACTGTATCAGCGGATGGAGAGGGGGGACGTTAACAAGGGGCATTTTGGTCATTTTCTAACAAGAACCTATTATAGCTATCTCAAATCACCTCCTGGAAACACATCAAAGACAGACACCCTCCAGTTTTAGTGAGATGTCCCAGACCGGCTGGATAATTCAAATTATTTTATTAGTCATGGAGATGTTTGTGATATATTGCTGTTTTTCAATACATGTTTTGAAAGAGTTTGTGTTGAAGGTAAAACTATGAGGGGGAGACCAGAAATGTATTCATTCGCATTTCTTTATGTCTGCTTTGCATAGCTTTGTTCACGCTCACCTTGCATTTCTGTTAGATATTCACTTGTCCTAAATTGAATTTGGTGGGGAAAAAAAAGTGAATATCAAAATACCGAGTGTGATGTAAATGCTCTGGTGTCTGTCAGTGACCCAAAACCATTAAGACACTTAATGCCTGTATTTTCCATTTAATGGAACCTGGAGTGTGGAGACGAAGCGGTGGGAGAGCGGTGAGCAGCAGCACTAATTTCTGGAACAAATGGATCCGTGTTTGCATGTCAGTAAATCTCTCTACCGTGAAAACATGCCGTTTCATAGATGTTGCTTTGATTTCGCTATGCTCTTCACTTTGAGGTAGCTTTTTAATTGATTAAATAAATAATCACTTATTCTAAGAAAATTCAAGGTTCTTTTTGAGTCTTTCTTTGCCGGTTTCTGTTGCTTCTGTACTGATGTGTATATTCTGAATGATGCTATCAAGGAGGGATCCTGAATTGAACAATATCACCAACAAGGAATTACATGAAATGAAAATGAGAAAAGGCTGACTGAGCCAAGGAGTTTAATGAAACAGACTTTGGTGTCAGCTTCAAAAAACTGCAGTCTATTCGTAAAGTTTAGATGAAAAATATACTGCAGAGGCCAATGAGGATTTCTCAATGCGCCAGGATCCATGACATTGAGGGGTGCTCTAAAATCTATATCTAGACAGGCAGCTGATAGGGAGCACTGGTCTGGAGATGATAGCAGAGCCTTTTTTTTCAAACTTGGATTATTCGCTCAGTCTCAAGTGGTCTGATAGCAAATGGAAAGATGTGCTGGACTGTTTTGTTTCTTATCAAAGACGTCCATCATGTTCTTTTAGTCAAGTGGAGCAGTGGATTTTGTCTCAGATCATGTTATTATTCCAGACTAATATTAAAAACAATTACGTAATACCTGCCACAGCGAATAAGAGCCAGGAGCTCACAAAAAAAAACCCAACCACAACGACTGATTCAAAATTGTGACGACTTCTAAAAAAACAGGTGGAGCATTCACCCGTCCAGTCCTTGTTTACATGGATCCTTCTTTAGTTTTATTTCCATGCTCGTTCCGTGCAACAATGCTGTGAGGAGGTGCTGTGAGAAGATTCGTGGGCAGACAGTGATGGGTGGTGAAAAGGGGCTTTATTTGTTTGGTACAGTTTGCAGAACAAAGATGCCTCTGTATGGAGTGTGTGTGTGTGTGTGTGTGTGTGTGTGTGTGTGTGTGTGTGTGTCTCTGGTGCTGCATACACTGCTCATGCACCATCCCTCACCCTTTATTATGCTGCACATGGGTGACATAGGACTGAACTAGTGCAGGCTACTCCAGCTGCATCTACTTGTGAGCTCACAGGGAACGATGTGTGCATCGTGTGTACTCTGCCTGCGCACCAAGGCTGCTGGAAAATATGGGTAGAGCACATGATTGCAGGGCTCTGCACTTACCTAAGCTGTTCACAGGCTCAGCATCACACAGTTGATTCAGCACCTTGCTAATAGCGCACACATTAACTGCAGCACAGATCAGAGGAGGAGTGCAGTAATGAGAGAGAGAGCCCGGCATGTTTTACATCTGTGTGTGTGTGTGTGTGTGCGTGTGTTTGTGTGTTTGTGTGTGTAAACGTGCAGAGCAAATGTGTGCATGGTGCGTCTAGTGCGTGTTTGTTAGATAAAGAGAAATAGCGGGAGAGAGGGAGGGAGGGACGGAGAGAGAGAGAGAGAGGGAGAGAGAGAGAGAGAGAGGGAGAGAGAGAGAGAGAACGGACGTGTGTGTTGGAGAGAGCTGGGTGGAAGGATGTCTGCTCATGTTTGAACTGCCTCAAATGCTCAAAGGGAGAGTCCAGGCACAAATTCAGCAGAGAAACAGACGTCGCACGTGGGGACACATCTTGCTCATCATTTGTGGGGAAGCAGAGAACATTTGGCAATGCCTGCCGAAGTGAAAGAGGTAAGTGCTTGGTGGAATGGCTCTATTTGCTCTGTACCCTCCCTCTTTTTTTGCCTATCAGGTTTTTTTTTCTTCCTGCAGAAAACTGTAGCCCTCCACAGCTTTGCATTCTGCCTCTGTCATGATGATTGAAGGAGGCATAAATCGCTTCATCTCCTTGCTTCTCACTGCTGTTCGGTGCAGTCTCCTTGTGGGCATTGGGACATGATGCTAACATCTTCATCAAGTGTGTGTGTGTGTGTGTGTGTGTGTGTGTGTGTGTGCGCACGCCCATGGCCGTGCATGCGTGCAAATGCATAGGCAAGCTTATAAGGGGAATAATGTTTGATTGCACCATGAGGGGAGGTTGTTCCCCCAGGGGAAAAATGCTGCACACACTCTGGTAAGTGTATTGCCATGATGTATCAGAGAGACATTAAATCTGACCATGCAGCATTTAACTATTTGAGGATCAGAGGAGGGAAAAGAGGCTCCAAATAGTTACTTTAAGAATGAATAGCATTCCTTTTGGAGGGGGAGGATGTCAATTTCAATCAGTATTTTCTTTAAATAGACCAGCTTTGTTGAATTACAACTAAACAAGATGCATTGCTTAATGGACACGTCCGAATGAAGAGGAGTCTTTTTAATGCATGGGTCATTTCAGTGTCATTTTGATTCACAATGTACAGGGACAAATTCTGTAGACTTACAGCGAACAATATGCGCATAACTGATTCAACAAATAGTGGAGGGCAGATGAGTTGTGACAAAGTTGTGACTAATCTCTTCTGACATCAATGGGCTGATGTCATGTTTTATTATCCAATGGAAGCATTACTCGTTCAATCCCACAGTTTGATAAAGACAAACTGCCTGTTAAAGCTGATTTATTCTGAGTTTGATCACTACAGAATGACTGGCCCTTCTGATTCAATTGCAACCCAGAGTGCCCATTTTTTAGATCATCTTTGCTTTCTAAAATGGATTTATGACAAGTTTGAATCATGGCTTGTGCCTGTTGTGCCCTTGAGCTGGTCACCAATATTTGAACTCACTCAGCATTAGATCAGACTCTGTGTCTCCCAAAATAATACCCCGGCTGCAGCTGGCCTCAATACTGAGAGTTGATGGGAACAAGATGCTAATCATGGCATTCTGTCTCCTGCATCGCTGCACCTTACATCTACATACCATTCTTTGATTTTCTTTTTATGCTGAAGTCAGATTCAGAAACTTCATCTCGACCTATTTGGCTCTGAGAGCACACTTAGTGATGGTGCAGTGAGTTATTTAAATGAGCCTTGACTCACAGCAGCATGGCCTTCCCTGGAGCTCGAAGCAGACGGGGACAGCACACAGGCCCCTCTCCGGCCTATTGTCGTCCTCCAAATCCTTAATCAAGCTATTTGGAGACAACAGAAGAACCCCGTGTGTCTCTTGGCCTGGCGTTCATTTAATGCTGCCTAACAAAATCCAATCAACCTTCCCCAGGGGTGTTTAAGCCAGGATCATGTCCCTGCTGCCAATTTCTTCCGTGTGACCCTTTCATCTCCTCGTCCCTCTGACACATTTTGCACATGGACATGAGGGGCCCTTGTGTTTGAAAAGAAATCAAGCCCTCTCCCTCCACAGCCAGTCAGCTGTGCACTGCAGCCTGATTCAACGCAGTGAAGTTCTCAGCACTTGTGCGGTTTTATACCGCAGCCCCAGAAAGAAGAGTTTTGGGAAATTGAACAGCTTTTTTAAATTTTATTTGTTATCCCAGTGCATGTTCAGGATATTTTGCCCTGTGCTATTTTCTTAAAATGAAAATTGATTTAGAGTGGATAAGCAATTCAAATAGTGAAAATGGTTGTAAATGATGCGGTTGAATGGATTATCTCTACTATGAAATCTTTTAATTATAAACTGTTTTGATAGGCCATTTGCATTATTGTTAGCACAAGATTTCAGAGATATTCAGCTGGTGCCCTCAAGACTGAAAAGATGTGCATCAGATAATCGTATATTAATTGAGATCAATTGTGCAGCGAAGCGCATTTTTATAGCCACGCAAAATGAGTGTGAAGTTGGTTAGAAAATCAGCATATAATGTGTTTATATCCAATACTGCCTCCAGTTCTGTCTCAGTCCAAGATGCTGAATAATGTATCCACTCTGGTTGATGAAACCCATTTTATTGAAAAGAAAAAGGGATTTTAAGTTCTCCTTGAAATAAACAAGAGTAAATTACAGAGCCATCCACATGTTCTACCAGAGCAGCAGCTGGGTTATTGATTCAAGTGTCTGTGGTGGTAAATCAAGGCTCACAACAAATAACTTCAAAGACAATAACTTCCAGTCCCATCATTCTGTAGGCTATTTCATCAGGGGGCATATTTTATACACTTCCATGGGGAACGTCAACATCTGTTTGGAGGGACTTAAGCCTAAAAATAGATATCGAAATAGATATTTGGACATGTTGGCCATGTTTTACTTGGTCCTGGTTTATGACCAAACACCATGCCCACTGGTGTGATTTTTTCTTTTGTTACACAGTAAGTAAGTAAATCACTCCCTGAAATGAACTTAACTAACTTCATCCTTTTAACATCGGCTAAAGGTGCATTAAAACAGGGATGAAGCGTGGAAGTTTTAATTAACAAACCAAACACACATGCCTTCAACAAATAATTATGTATCATCCTGTATGCTAATAACATATTTATAAGCAATCAGTACCTGATACAGATAAGCTAACTGATGTATTATTCATCCTCGTCTGCCACACAAGGATATGACACTGGAGAATCCCCCAGAGCCATTTCATTAAAGAAGGGATAAATGTAATCTCTTGTCCTTTATTATATCCGGCTAGATGTCTTTTTTGTTGTCTAAACATGATCCCTGGCTCGGCACCAGCATGAGTATTGTTGTCCTATGGACCGCTCAATTAGATTATAGTTCATCAAATTGCTTGAACACAGAAAAAATGTCTGATTATCCAGACATAGTCCAATTTGAAGAGCGGGCATGTTGGCGTTTCTCAGTTTGGATTCAACAGATCATATTTCAAATTACACAAATTATATGGTAATGGGGAATAAATTAGTTTTACTGTCAAGGCTGACTTGGCTCACAACTCTTCGTCAGATGAAGCTCCCGTACGATATGAAGACAACTTTAATAGCATTGTGGGCTGTCATGGCCTCCCCCCGTTATCTTTTCCCTGTCGTGCATAATGCAATTGTTTACATCATACACACAAGTAATGCTGATCGGCCGAGGTGTCTTCCTCTCGTCTGTCTGTGTGCTGCAGGAGCAGAGTTCAGAGGGGCCTCCTCAACTGTCTCTGCCTCAGGAGACAAAAGAGGCGACTCTGGAAAACCCAACTGCCAATGACGAGCTGGACACGCCCACCTCCATCGCCTCCGTGATGACCTCGACCAATGAAAGCTCGACAGAGACGGACACGCCGCAGCAGACGGATACTGAGGTTTCTTTTTTTTTAATTTAGTATTTTAGAAAATTGGAACAATTATATTTACCTGAGGAATGAGTCTGATCTCAGCCAGGCACTTTAGTTACATTGAACGATAAATAATGTCATACTATAAAACAATCGTGCACTCGTTTCTTCTACTTTATTGAGTTGGGACATATTTTTGCGCTTCAAATTATTCTCAGTGTTAAAACCAAGTTCAGTCAACTAAATCAAACAATCAGATTTCCTGCAGTTTACCATGCTTCTAAAGTCCAATCTAAACTCATCTTCAAGCAGAGAAATTAATTATTGTTTGGCAGGAAAGAAGAATCCATCATTCGGTGCCTCAAAAAGCCAGTAAAACGCTGCAATGATGGTGATTGATCATTGCTATGAGAAATGAGTTGAGAGGGGCTGTTCAGTATATATAATAAAACCTGTAGGTAACAGAAACACGCTTGGTCTATTCTAAGTAAATGAACTGCTTTGACTATAAACACAACAAATTTGTTGGAAAATGGGATTATATTGACTTCATTAAAAATCGGTTGTGGTGCATCAATCTTTGTAGGAGTCCAAGGCCGTGGAACAAGAGGGTGAACACTCCTCCTGTGAGATCCGCGAATCCTCAGAGACGCAGCAGGAGGATTTCCAGACATGCGACACACCCGATCTCACAACGACTCCAGAGGCTCAAGATCACCCTCCTATTGAGCGGCCGATTCCCGGAGCAGGCGTTGAACCCAATGGGTCCGTTACACCGACCACGCCGACCAGCAGCACTACCACGGCACCCTCTCAACCTCCGGTGGTGCAGCAGTCTGAGGAGTCTCAGCCAGCGAACCCAGACCGGCAGAGCAGAGTGTACACCCTCCCTGACAGCTACAGAGGCGTCGGGAGTGACGGATGTGCCGGGTATGGAAGCCTGTCCCGCGCCACCATCCACGGCTACTGGCCCGCCAAGAGCTTCCAGCCGGGGGCTCACTACACCTTGCCCTTCCTCAGGGACAGCTACGCTCCGGCAGGCCATGGCAGCCCCAAGACAGAGGTGGAGGGCCAAAGCGAACGGGGAGAAAACCCCCTGGACATGAAGACTGAACACCCATCTGCCATTTACCCAACACTGGGGGGAATCCACCAGTTCAGGCCGATCACCACCATGGAGCTCCTCAGGGAGCCCTCAAGAACCAGGTAAGAGGATAATGCATTGGATCAAACTTTACTGATCCCTCAGGGGGGACTATGGAAACAGGTTTCAAGTGTGTTTGTGATTTCCATGGTAGCTAGATGTCAGCCCAAACAATAGTCCCTTCAGGTATTTAGCCACTTTGAAAGCCCCGTGTGAGAATAATCGGTAAAGTGTACTCACTAATGTACACTGAAAGCCTTTGTCTGTTTATTCGAGGTCAATCAAAGTCTTTCAATGAACCCATTAAACATGTTTTGGTCAAAGGATACTTTCTCACTGAACTATCAATCCAGTCCCTGATGATGACATCCTCTTTAACAACGGCTACGAAACAGCCACTTCTAAACACAAGCAAATTCACTTTTGGCGTTCATTGCATCAACAATGTACAACAGTTTTTATAACAGGAAAACATTTGACTAATACCTTGCCTCTATAGTTTACCTCAGCATCTACACAGTTAGGATTCAATACAAAATAACCTATTAATGTCAATAATATGATATAAAGCTTTAAATAGAAATCTGTCTAATATTTGAAAAACTGAAATGCATGTGTTGTGCCAAGTTAATATAATAATCCAACTAAAGTGAACAGATTTAGATGTTTTGCACAAATGAAACAACAACAAAATGTAAGTTAAGCGAAAGAGAGAGAGAGTGTGTATGTGTGTAATGCTGTATACTTATACAGTACGGCATCAGTCGTAACAATGGCCAAATCAACACTCAGAGAACCTCCTGTAGAAATTATTTATCAAACTTTGTGGCTGCAGAGACACTCTTTGGCCTCTATCTTTGTCCTGTGAGTCCGCCTGGACAATAGAAAGACATATGGACTGCAGTTAAGTAGCAGCTGGTATCAATCACGAATGGCAGCCCGCTGCAAAGTCAATAAATAACGAGGTTTCACCTGTTATTGCCTGCCAGAAGCTTTTCCTTATCCCATATAAAGTGACAGAACTGTTAACAAAAGATACAAGCGACTCATTCATGCTGTTCAAATCTGTGAGACTAAGAGACACCATTAAACCCGTTTCCCTTAAACTGTTAAATATACAGTAAAAGGAATAGTTTGACATTTGGCGAAATATGCTTGTGCACTTTCTTGCTGATAATAAGATGAGAAGATCAATACCACTCTCATATTTGTCTGATAAATACAAGTGTTCAATTAGGAGATGGTTAGCTTGACTGGAGGGAAACAACAGACTCTTTCCAATTGTCCCAAACTCCGCCTGGAGACTCCAAGATGTATTTGTCCTGTCAAGAAAAAGAGCAGCACACAACCCTCCATAACAATATAACTTGTTGCTTTCACACTCTGGTTTTGGGGAATAAACACTACACATTGTAGCATCAATATTCTTTTCCAATACTCATCAAAAGCCACATTTCAAAATGTTGATTAACACTGATATATAAAATGCTCCCACACAGTGGTTTCAGCTTTATTCAGGCCCTTTGTATACTGTAATTGATTGACATCTTCCTGAGTGTCCTGTTAGCTTTGCTGCCCCTGTTATACTGAGACAAATTGCACCTTTATCATTCTCATTGGTAAGCTGGACATGTGTCACCCCATTATGTCCAATCAAATATCTGGCCCACCTTCAACCTGAGCAGAGGTCTAATCAACCTGAATAACTGAATATACCTGTTCAAAGATGTATGTTTGTGTATTATTTTTTTGGTCCTGACCCCAATTGGCGTGCATTTCATTTCCTGTGTCCTCAGAGGTGGATACGATGACGCCTTCATGGCCCAGCTGGAGGGGAATCTGAATCCTTTCTTCCAGGCCATGTGCCGAGCACAGACGCTGCAGTTCCCACACAAACGCAGCAGCATGGTCAGCCTGGACAGCCTCCGCAGAGACCCGCGCTGGAGAGACCCCAACCTGCACGAGGTGATCTCGATGCTCAGCCACCCGATGGACCCAGTCAAGTCCAACGCTGCCGCCTACTTGCAGCACCTGTGTTATGAGAGTGACCGCATCAAGCAGGAGGTGCGCCAGCTGAACGGGGTGCCGATATTGGTGGAATTATTGGACCACCCTAAGCCTGAGGTCCACCGCAAGGCCTGTGGGGCTTTGCGCAACATATCCTACGGAAAAGATCACAATAACAAAGTGGCGATCAAGAACTGTGATGGCATCCAAGCTTTAGTCAGATTAATGAGGAAGTCTAGCAGCATTGAGGTCAAAGAGTTAGTCACAGGTACCGCTCCATTCTTCACTCTTCCTGGAGCCATAGATTGCAATGCGTCCTTATTTCTCAACAGCATTTGTATAATTTCCTTTGCAGGAACTCTGTGGAACCTCTCCTCACATGAGCCGCTGAAGATGATGGTGATTAACAATGGGCTTCAAACACTGACTGATGAGATCATCATCCCACACTCAGGATGGAGGAGAGACTCAGCCAACCCGTCCAAACTGCTGAGTGCTGAGTGGACCACAGTCTTCAAGAACACCTCTGGATGTCTGAGGTATACCTTTCCTTCAGTCGTGGAACATAAGACAACAGACACTGAAAGTGTACTTGTGGTGGATTGAGTTCTCGCTGCTTTGCTAACAAAGTTGTTTCTGCAGGAACGTCAGCTCAGATGGGGCGGAGGCTCGGCAGAGGTTGAGGGAGTGTGAGGGGCTGGTGGAGGCGCTCCTTCATGCCCTTCAGTCAGCTTTTGTCAACAAGGACACTGATAATAAGGTCATTGAAATTTGAGACTTTGTTTTTATTATAAAATATAACAAATTGATATTGTACCAGACTTCGCACCCTGGTACATTGAGGCAAATGTATAGACAAATTCAGATCAATGGCGTAGTCATTGTGTTAATTACATAAAATGCTGTAATGATTTATCTTTTCTTAAAAGGCACGGGCAAGAGAGTTATTTTTGTGAAATGGTCAATTACTCTCCATTACGTATCATGTTCTTCTTATGAATCCACACAGACTTGTTTCTCACACTTCTCTGATTTAGCATAACATTTAAATGAATAGCCTGTTCACAACTGACATGTAATGCAAGTCACCAAAGCAATCAAATAATGGATGAAGTTCTCCGACGTGTCATCTCCTCCAAATTTACATTTTGATAGGAAAACTCACCAATGCATTTCATTCTGAAAATGGACCTTACATTTGTCAGCTCAAACACCTGCATGTCTACCCAATGCTGTGCACCTTTCTGCAGAGCATCTTTGATTAAAATCTTCTGTCATCCTCAATTCAGTCCGTGGAGAATTGCGTGTGCATCCTGCGAAACCTGTCCTATCATGTTCACAAAGAGATACCGGGAGCGGAGCGATTTCAGGAACCCCATGCCAATCATCTGATGAGAACAGTGGGACACCAGAAGAAGAAGAACGAGACAGACTGCTTTGGGGGGAAAAGACCCAAAGGTTGGTCGCCTGTGATATTTAATGGCATCAACATGAAGTATTTGATGAAGTCTTATAGTGCTTGTACAAGCAAGAGACTTCAGTGCATCTGTTTGAGTAGCATGTGCTTCAAAACCTGCTATTTTAAAGTCATTTTCAAAAGATTTAACAGTTTATGCCAATGAGAATATTACATTTTATTACCCTGCATGTGCAGGAGCTGATGCTATATTTTGCTCTGTAGCCGGAGTGACAGGTTCCAAGATTTAAAAGCTTGTATATACTTTGTTTTGCACCACGCAATTGAAGGTTTTTTTGCATGACCCAATAGAAGTCATCATTTGAATCACAGCTGATATACAGTAACTAATAGGCTGCAGCAGCTTGTGCTGCAGGACACATCTTATTGAAGAAACAATAGGGTTAGAGTTAATTGTGATTTCAAGTTTTATGGCTTTTCTCCACTACTAACCTTTCAGCAAATTGCACAAAATTGACAAATGCCTCTCATGAGCCAACCTGATACTGTCGGTACCCCCGAGTGACTCACCACATGCTCTGTGTCTTCTGCTGCTGCATAATCCGAGTCTTTGACATTGTTCTTTTTTTCCCGTCGAACCATATTCACCAGAGGAGTGGTTCAATCAAGGTCAGTCTGCTCGCTACTGCTGACTATTTTTATTGTGGTGATACTGTGATTCAATACAACATCACATTAATGACGTAAAGAAAACCTGTGTTGTATCTGTGTGCATGTATGTGTCTGTGATGTACAGGTTGGAAAAATGGATTAATGGACAGAAAATACGGTACATTGGATTTACCAAAACGTACAGAACAAATGAAAGGTATATACTGAAGAAATGTAATATCAACTTCACATAAAACGTTTTAAATTGAACGCAGAGAGTGACTGTGATCTCATTATGAAATAAGTAGGCTATACATACGGCTTATTTCTGATAGCTTAAAGGTCAATACATTATGAAGTCCATCATATATCATCATCATGCAGCACGATAATCAAGCATCAGTACCTGCGTTCTGTGTAATGTGAACTGCTTTGTATGCATGATGTTGGCATGGCCTGAAAGACAATTAATTTAAATGCAAAGCCACACTCCAGCACCTGCACTACTTGAGGAGAGTTTCATTACTAAAACAACCCTCCAACTGAAATCTGGCAACATTTTCCTCTGGCAAGAACTGAAATTCACTCAAGATACTGCCTGTCACTGATACATCTTTATTTGCTACTCCTAAAACTATCTTTACTCTTTTGTGTCCTTTACCAGAAAGCTACTGTTTTTAGCCTTGCATGCAAATATATTGGATTTTTCTTACAGTATAGCACTGTGTTGAATACGGTATATGTGAATCCGGCTGCCGTTTGAACTGAGATCAAAGCTGTGCTCGTGGCTCCCACACTCCAACCAGTGAATGCAAATCAGTATGGCCAGTAAGGCCAGCATGCAATCCCTGATGCTTTATCCTACTTGTCAGATGTCCAGCAATCTCCACTGGCTTAATACAAAAATCAACTCCGCAGGGGTCTGACAGAGTTGTACTTTTGTTGCGTAGGGTTTCATTAAATTCATCAACATATTTTTCTCCTGGCATGCTTACTTATTGAACAAATTGACCGAAAGTAAGCTAGAAAAAGGAAATTGGAAAAAAGGAAACAGTTTAACATAATCTATTCAGGACTTGCACTGCTTGAATATCTCTGACTTTCTCTGCTTTTCTGTTCAAAGGCTTGGAACTGCTGTACCAGCCAGAGGTGTTGAGGCTCTACCTCTCTCTTCTCACCTGCAGTCACAACCACAACACCCTGGAGGCAGCTGCAGGGGCGGTGCAGAACCTCGCTGCAGGACACTGGGCAGTGAGTAGTTGGAACAGTTTGAGTTTTTACACTCTTTGCAAAAGGGGCTGCGATTGTGGCGAGCATCCCAAGCATACAAATGGTCTATAAAGCTGGAAATTAGAGTATTACACTTTAAATTGATGTAGTTATCAAGTGGCACATTGTTGGCGCAGTTTATATCTAAGTCAGATTACCATGGCTGCTGTCTGTGTGTCCCTGTACATTGTCTATGGAGCTGATTTGGGGGTCTTCTTGGCCTTTAGTCTACTGTAGTTAGTCTACACTAGTGCTGCAATGGATCTTAAAACTCACAGAATGGATCAGCACAACAACAAAAAAGTTTTCGAGATCCATGATTATGTTTATTTTTTGCTGATACTAATTGCCGATCATTTATTATTTGATTACAGCTGCTGGTCTACAAGGCCCCAGACTATTGTTTTGTGCCACCATCCCAAAAATCACTTCAACAGCTATGAGATCAGTAAACAGAGGTCTAACCAGATATTCTAAATCATATATTTATACTTTTCGTGTCACATTATCAGAGACCGGCGACTAGAACAGCATAAATGTTGATGTCCTGGGGATAACGATGTGGGGTTTATCTTCTTGATCCAACTAGTCTCCAGGTTTACTTTGTTACCAGTCTGTGTGATCAACAATCACTTTTACTGGAGTAAGTGGAACCATAAATAACGGGCTTTGCCAAGACGTACTGCGCCATGAATGCCACTATAATGTAAGATTGATGCTCAGGCTCAGATTGCTCAGGAATTTTAAATTCCTTTGCTTTTGAAATCTAGTTGCATCATACAATCGAGCAGAATGATATTCATAACGTATACTTATGGTGATACTGGTGGTTTTGTAAAGGTGGCGAGATGAGTGGCTAGACGGGATATGAAGGAGGGCCTCAAAAGCAAAATCTCAGCTGCATTTTGTGTTTGCTCTTGTAGTGGTCCAGCTACATCCGGGCCACAGTGAGAAAAGAGAAAGGGCTGCCAATTCTGGTGGAGCTGCTGCGCTCAGATGTGGACAAAGTGGTGCGAGCTGTGGCTATTGCTCTCCGCAACCTGGCGATGGACAGAAGGAATAAAGACCTAATAGGTACTGTTTTCTAACTCATCCGCATACAGGCTCTGCATCTCCATACTAACTTATATGATCTCCCTGTCACACAGGGAACTATGCTTTGAGGGACCTTGTCGGTAATCTGCCATGTGGGCAGCAGCACCCGGCGAAGAATCTAGAGGGAGATACAGTGGTGTCTATTCTGAACACCATCCACGAGATCATCACAGACAGCCCAGAGAACGCCCGAGCGCTCATCCAGGGGCATGCAGTGCAGAAACTGGTGGCCATCAACAAGTCAAGGTACTTAAATGTCTGTCCACTTAATTGTAAACTCCTTTTACTTGGATACAATTTCTGAACGTGAACGGAGTTTCAAACTAAACAATGAAAAAAAAAGATCTAATAATAATGGCGTAGCTTGTTAAAAATCCAAAGCTACAAAATCTGACTAGAAAAAGAAAGGAAACAGCATCGGTGTTGTCGTATTTGTTTGCAGGCCACTGCTTAATATCGGGTTGTGTTTCAGACACAGCCTCCATGCAATAGCTCATGATATTATAAGCGTCACATCCCAGGGCAATCAGGAATGGATTTAAATCTATCGGACTGTATTGTCTTGGAGCTGTCCTTTGTTGTCGACTACAGTGTCTAATGATTTGTCGTCAGCCAAGCAGCTCGGGAGACCAAAGCAGCTTCCCATGTGCTCCAGACAATATGGACCTACAAGGACCTGAGGACCGCTCTGACCAAGGCTGGTTGGAACAAGAGCCACTTCAAGGTATTTTATTGCTTTTTCTTGGATCGTGTATGCCCATACAAATAAAAGGGAAGCATGACATTCTGTTTGTCCTGCATTGTTTGTGTTTCAAAGCCAACAACTACCGGAGTGACTAAAAAATCCAAGAGTGGAAAGCAAGGCATCGATGACATCACCCTGCCTCTCATGGACAAAAACCAAGGTCAGCAAATCATTACATACATTCCCACAGCAAACTGTTATTAAAGCATCATTTAAATGAGCAAAGTGTCCTCTAACTCAGGGAACAAAACTGCTTTTCAACATACTGTCTTGTCATGTCGGGGACAAAGAAAGGGACATTTTCAGTCCCAGACCATATTCTTCTGAATCATAGCCTTAAACCAATGATGTGCTGTCAAGGTTATCAGTTCAGAGACTTGGATTATTAGCCTGAACAGGCTCTCCCAGAGGCAGGGCCGGCTCACGCATCACCAGTCACATTTCATTTGAACGTTGTTCCAAAAGGGCACCCGCTTTCCCACGTCAAGAGCGACCTCTAGCTTCCTCCCAACATAGCGATCCTCTCTTGAAGCTTCTTTATGAATTATGACCATAACTTCAACACCCTTTAAAATATGTATTTGGGAGGATTGGTAAACTATGTACAAGGATTTCATTGCATTTGCCTTCATCTCACTGATGCTTCAGTCTGAATTAATAGGTTTTTCAACGTGAGGCATTTCTCCTTTTCCATAACTGGCCTCTAATGAAAAATATTGGTTATTAATGCTAGCTAGCATTAATACAGCCACTCTCTTCACAGCCATATGCTGTTTGCTAACCCACAAAGTGTATTTAAATGATACATTATTACAGGGGACTTTACATTTAAAAAAAAAAATAGTTAATGTTAACAAGTTAGAAATGTTTTTCTTAAATACTGACTTCTAGGGAACTGATTGGTTCTATAATTACCTTTTTTGTGGCAAAAGTTATAATTATTTTTTTTGGGGATGGAACCCTGGGGTTTCTCATTAAACCATTTAATGAAAGAAATTAAAAATGATTGAGATTTCCAAAAGCAGGCTTCTTATTTACAGATTTACTAAAAATGCAAACACATTTACATCTGATCTTGTTCTCTCATTGTAATTAAAGACTAGCACTTTTGGCATATTAACTACTGATAATATTATTATAATTTTTCCTTGCAGATGTATACTCCAGTTTAGAGCCAAACGATAGAGTTGGAGATGGAAAAGGGCCTGTTGTGGAAAGAGACACTCTGCAGGTAATCTTCCATTCGACTGTACTGAGCTAGTTTACATATCATGTGTATGGAGCACAAGCTGACATTGTAGTCATTGTGTTACAGCATTTTGTTGAAAAGTATTCCTTTTCTGTGGTTTAAATTTGAACTGTCAATTTTCTTTCATGCAAATGACCTCACACCATCTGTTTGCATATTTCTTTTTCCAAGGCGATAAGTGAGAGAAAACACTTCATCAGAGCTGGCAGGCCTGCAGTGGGCCTCATGGATAACAAACCTCCACCACTGGACTCCTGGGTGTAAACACGACAACACAGCCAGGGAAGCCGGTTAAATCCAGTAGAGACACTTTCCTTTGTGAAATACGGATTTGTGCAATTTGCTCATTCTTGTACAGACAGACAAACATGTTCAATTAAAAATAATTTCCTTTGTTTACAGGGAATCATGTGCCAAACATTTACATGTATTTATTATGGAGGTTATTTGGCAAAATATGTAATAGACTTTGTCATTTAGGATGCTATACTGTATGCCTGAGTCTCATGAAGGATTATGTATGACATCAGAAATAGCCTAATTATGCAAACTGTGGTGAATCATGACTCCAAAGAATATATGACATGTACAATTTGAATTTTACTGTTAAACAAGTATGAGATAATTCATAAAACCTTTAGTTTGTCAAGCTTATGGCCTAAAGTGACATTTGGATCTGTTCGTGTCCATCCCCATGGGTTCTGGGCTAAAGAAGATTCGGATTTAAAATAATTGTAATAATATTTTTGGTCAGTTGTTTGAGATAATTAGGATTAGGACTATCGACCTTGTCATCAAAAACATCCAATTTATTTGGAATTCAGTTTATTCTTGACAAACCTGTCATTAGACTAGACGTGGCAGTCATAAGCAAATCTTCCATTTGTTTCATGATAGGCAAAATGGGATTGTAAATGTGTAACAAAGGACTGTTAATATTCTAAATGAAGGTATTTATATTGTAATATTTATTGTAATACCCATGTTATTAATTAAGGTTATTGATGTGCATTAGCTAATACAGGTAAGTAATGCTACATTCTATACAACTCTGCTTTGCAGTGGTTCTTTTTTGCATTGCGATGTTGAATGAAAAATTAAAATAAATGATGTGCATAATTTATCATTTTTATTTGTATTCTCTTTTTGTATTACAGACTGGATTCTGTTTGATCAGTGGCTGCCGGTTAGAGTAAACAGCACCCACCGGCCAGTTTAACAAACCCACCTATACGTGTTCGGGAATGAATAGATGAACGGTCGAAGTGAAACGTTAAAAAAAAGTGTGTTGTCTTATTTACACATGTTCACCGCCAGGGCAAATATTTTGTCACACTCCACAGGATACATCATGAGAACAAGGACTTGAACTTTAAAGTGGCTTCAGCACAATTGCAAACACAACTTATTCATTTCTCACTCAGAAAAAATGGGGAAAATCTCTCTAACACAGACTAATATTCTGTGGGATCTTATTTTAATAACTAGTGTTGTAACAAAAACTAAGTATTTCACTTCATCGCTCTCCCCTGAAACAGTTTGAACCCCTGATAGAACCCACCGTTCACTTTAAAAACCTCTTTGATGCATTTTGTATGTGCACCAGACAAGCTGTCAAGAACCTCATATCCACAGGAGCCACGAGGGGTGATTATGAACTTCTGAACTTGAGTGTTGCACGCTGCCACTGAGGGCTTGAATGTGTTGGCATTAGTCCTGTTTTAGATGCACACGTGTGCCGAGCGTTCACATATCTACATCTTCAGGATTTGCATGTATGTGTCGTATACATTGATGCAGCTCTATGGATGAAATGTCTCATGTTGCAGTTTGTTTAAAGTCAGTCATTTATTTGTTGAAGTGGGTGTACACTGACATGTTGTGATGATTGCATATGTGTCTGACGACCACTTTTAAACCAGTAATTAACTAAACTCATATGCAAATGAGGTCAAATCAGCTCCTAATGAAAAAAAAAGTTTCAGATAAGGAGGCATGAGGACAGATATTGAGTCTACTCTGGCCTCTTGTGGAGATTAGAAAGCTTAAATTAACAATATTGGTAATTGATCTCCTGCGTTAGATGTAAAAATGGTACAACATAATTCCCAAAGTTGAATTTGTCATGCTTTTGGGGTGAAGGTGGTTGCAATAACTTCCTTATCTCTGAATGTACTAAAAATCAAAGTATCATGGTCTTTTGATTCCAGCATTGTGCCACAAGAGAGAAGGAAAGGATTATGGATAGTCATAAGTTGCTGGCGGGGAGAGAGAGAGGAGGGCCGAGCAGGGCCTTAGTGACATCTCCAAACATGTCAGCACAGCCCTGCCCTCAGAGCCAAACCTCAAGATCAACAAGGGCAAAGCTGTTTTCTCTTTGCCCACAACAGCAACCTGTTGTCCCTTAACGAAAGCGTCCTCGGCAGGTTGAGCCGTTTGGAGGCATCCTCTCCAAAGGATCCCTCACGTCTTCTCATCTGATACTCAATCTTTGGATTTTGACCTTTCCTCCTCTCAACCATGACCATTTCAGTCTTCTCCAACCTTGGGGTTATCCGCTCACTCGGCGTCGTCCTGCTTCTGATGTTGACTGCTCTGAGCTTGAGCAGTCCCATCCGGTCTCCCGAGAACCACCACAGGGTATCAGTCGGTCGGGAGGTGGGTGATAATCCGCTACTTGATGCGCAGGACTTTCTCAGCCAGTTTCTGTCCACAATGAACCTGACAGAGTTGAGGCCTCAGACCAGGCCTCTCGCTGCCCGCGAGGAGCCCCCAGAGTTCATGCTGGAGCTGTACAACCGATTTTCCACTGACCCCAGCGCTGTGCCGTCAGCCAACATCGTGCGCAGTTTCAGGAACGAAGGTAGACATTTGTTTTTGTCTCGACTCTGAAAAGAATATTGAAAAAGACAAATCGTTATTCTTTGTGTTGTTGTTTTCTTTTTGAATTAAGCGGTAAACTCCCTCGAAGGATTATTAGGGTCATGTTTGACATTCCAATAATGTAATGATTAAAAGATCACTTTGATTTATAGAAGCTAAAATAATGTAAATCTCGTAACTTGTTCTGATTGAAACAATAAAGCTGCATTTGAACCAAGATATGACAATTTAGGAGTATAACGATTCAAACAGACTAATCACACTTATTATGTGTCTTTGATAGGATGCATATGAGTACATTTTAAAATGTTTTAAGTTGCATGTTGACCACGGAAACATACAAAATGCATTCACACATACTTTTTTAATTTTTCGATTTCAGATTTTTCCACCGACAGTATCACGGCCAGGGGTATAAGGATATTCCCCCTGCTATTCAACATCTCAATGAGCCACAATGAGCACATAACACTGGCTGAGCTTCAACTTTTCACCCTGTTCCAGAAGACCCAAAGACCATATGCAGGCATTGACTGCAAGGTGACCATCTACAAAATACACAAGGGCCTTGTTTGGACTAAAGAGGTGGGCAAAGAAGGAAAAAGGAGGGATAAAGAGGAGGTGGTGGAGATGAAGGATTTGGAGAAACTGGTGACAAAGCATATCCGTGCCAAAGATAACAGCTGGGTGTCGTTTGATCTGACTCACGTGGTTGCACTCTGGCGGAAGTCAGGGTGTGCAACTCACAGACTGGAGGTTCATATTGCAGGTCCGGGGTCAGAAGAGGAAGGGGCCGAACACGAGGTCACAGAGCAGGGCGGGAGGTTGGTTGAGGTTGGTATCAACAGGAGCTTGGAGGGGAAACACAATGCAGTGGTTATTGTATTCTCAGAAGATCAGAGTAGAGACCACAAACAGGATAAACAAGAGCTCAACCAGATGATCGAGCACGAGAACAGCCTTCCTGAAAACTTGGGCCGGAGCCAACCAGCTTTCCGGGGGCACGTTAATCACAATGCTGGCTACGGCAACCAGGACAAGCGGGACAAGCAGTCTCTCATGCAACTGCAGTCCAACCTTATCTATGACACGCCTCCCCGAATCCGTCGCAATGTTAAGAGCGAGCCATGCAAGAGGACCCCGCTCTTTGTGGATTTTCGAGACATCGGCTGGGATACGTGGATCATCCAACCGGTGGGCTACGAGGCGTACGAGTGCAACGGTGTGTGCAACACGCCGATGACCTCCGAGGTCTCGCCTACCAAACATGCCATAGTGCAGACGCTGCTGAGTGCTAATCGTCCAGAGAGAGCTTCGCGTGCCTGCTGTGTACCCACTAAGTTGGAGCCTATCTCACTCCTTTATCATGACAACGGGGTGATCACTTTCAACCACAAGTATGAGGGAATGGTGGTGGCAGAGTGTGGCTGTAGATAGCCCTGATAACTATTACACAGAGATAGAGACATTGCCCTGATGTTTCAAGCAGCATCTCAGAAACATAGCTGTCTATCTTTATATCCATCCATCTATCTATCTATCTATCTATCTATCTATCTACCTATCTATCTATCTATCTATCTATCTATCTATCTATCTATCTATATATCTATCTATCTATCTATCTATCTATCTATCTATCTATCTATCTATCTATCTATCTACCTATCTATCTATCTATCTATCTATCTATCTATCTATCTATCTATCTATCTATCTATCTATCTATCTATCTGTCCATCTATCCATCTATCTATCTATCTATCTATCTATCTATCTATCTATCTATCTATCTATCTATGTATCTATCTATCTATCTATCTATCTATCTATCTATCTATCTATCTATCTATCTATCTATCTATCTATCTATCTATCTATCTATCTATGTGCTTGTTTCCACAGTACTGTGTTGTGTAAAAAACACAAGTCTAGACTACTTGTAAATTCGTGATGGACACAAATCTGTGCGACAAGATGTACATTTGTAATTGTATAAAGCTAAATTGGTTTATGTTATATTAGTGTAGAATATAAAGCTGTCCGTCAGGATTAACTATCATTATTTTAGAATGCTTTTGGATAAGTTCCACAATTCATTGTCACTCACAGGCCATATTTATGTTCATATTTATATTCTGCAAATATGGCATCAGTTCTATCCGACGCAGTGACAAAAAAAAGATGAGAAAAGAAAGTTCTGATAACAGACGTCTGAACATTTCATATTATTCGGGGGAAATCAAAAGGTTCAATACTGCAGCACTGATATCAGTTACAATAATCAAATCATTTGAAAATGTGTGTGAGAGATCTCGGCACAAAAGATGTACCCTGAGTGCAAAGTTTCAATCTGACAAAAGTGAAGTTTGAGCTTTGGGTTATACCAACATCTGAGTGTATTACCGCTGACTTTTCACCACAGATCTTTCTCAAAACATTATTTTTTTGTGAATCCTACATTTTTGGATAGTCACTAGATTACAGTGATTTGCACTAGGTATAGGATGGATGCTGTATGTTTTTTTTGTTGATGAAATGTCTCTTAAGTGTAATTGTAATTGAATTATAGTATTGCCAAAATTATTTATCGGTGAATATACATGCTGCATATTTGTAAATGGTATTACTCTTTTTCTGAGCCCTGGAATTGGAGCCGTTGAAATGATTTATAGAATGTGACACATTTCCTCGTGTTTGCTTGCCAAACTTGCAAAAAATATATTTTCTCTGGCTTTTGACCAGAAGGGGATTTTCACGACATCTTGGAGCTCTCTGAGGTTTTGCTGACTGAAAAATGTTTCTTACCAAACATCTCTGTCAGCTGCTGTGAAATCCTTCCTCACGCCCCAGCCATTCATATCCTGCTTTTGGTTCTCGCACCAATATTGATGTTATTATGGTTGTAAAAATAAAATACCTGACATCAAAAATAGCTATTGAGATGGTTTTGATCTCTTGTATACCCTGTGTCATTGTCAGGTAATCGCAGCATTCCCTACGTAACAACCTTAATCCCCATTCCTCTCGCGTCACATGCCTGGCGGGCCTCTCTCTGCCTGCTTCCATGCCACAGTGATAAGGAGGTGTCAGAGCCTGGAGTCTTGTAGACCATCACTCAGGATGAGACGCCACTCCAAGTGGCAGCATTTGTGAGGTGAGGTGGTGTCAGATTCCTGGTCTCCAACACCAACACGCTCTATTGACAACCCTGCCATCGAGTTGCTTGGTGCCCTCTGAACCCTCCCACTTCCTTTTTCTGACACGAGCATGCTGAGGCCCTTATCACGACCACAGCAACCGTACAAATGGAAAAATTACATGTCACCTCACCACCTAGCTTCTGCTGTTAACAGTCGGAAGCAGATAACAATGATGGCATAACACTGTTGAACTTTCAAACCTAATGGGATCCTCAGTCAGCACACATATTTACATAGGCCAAGTGTGCAGGGCAGAGATATTGAGTGGCAGTGAATTTAATGATTTATTTAATTCTCTGTTCACTATGGCTTGCTGTATTTTGGGGAGCGAGGGGAAGAGGATGTATCTTTCATTTTAAAGCCACTACCCTCCAGCACATGATCAGTATTTTCTTCTGACTCTCCTTTTGACACGGAAACAACTGCAATAGTCTTATCGTAATAGCGCAATATATATAGTTTTTTTTATTAACAAAATACTAAAAAAATAAAAACATGTTGTTATGTTTGTTTTGCCAGCTTGAACACTACTGTATCCACTCTTCTTTTATACCTGTTTTATTTTATGGAAGATGGAAGCATAGCACATAGCATAGTTAAACAGAGCGTCAATAAACCTCCTAAAAAAGAATACTAATTACTCCTCCAAATAAGTAAATACATTAAAATATATATTTCCGTTTATTTGTATTAATACTTTATAAACAATACACTAGTTTTTTTGATGAAAGTAATGAGAAATAGTTCCACTTTTAAAAAATACATACGATGATAAAAAAAATCTGCTTTTTCTTCAGGTATCAGTCAGTTTATCTAACTCTTACATGGTCTCTGTCATCACACAGCTGAGCAGCTTAGTGCGGGCTATTGTTGTTCATGTTGTTCATCATTAAATCATAAATCACATGCCTAATCACATTGGGAAATATGGAGGAGAGAGTATAAGATGGGAGGAGGAGGTGGAGGAGGGTATGTCATACTATGTTATAACCACAAGGTGGAGACTGCATATTACAATACAATGCATCACATCACAAAAGTCTTCTTTTGGCAAGTTTGTTGTGTGGCCATTCTGTAATAATTGATTCAATAGTGCTTAGTTAGATCGTGTGACACTTGGATTGTACGAAGGTGAACTAATTTTAACTAACTATATGCCTTCTAAAGCTAATAATGTAGCACCAGATCTCATTTAGGTGCTTGACAGCAAAGGGGTGAATGCAAAACGTTTTTGTGTAGGTCCCGTACATAACATCCACATACAAATCTATTGTATTCAAGGAGCGTGAATACTTTTGCAAGGCACTGTATGTATGTATGTATGTATGTATGTATGTATGTATGTATGTATGTATGTATGTATGTATGTATGTTTGTATGTGGCTTGCAATTTTTGCAGGTTTTGATTTTCTAACACGTACAATAACAACTGGCAGCACCACGCCTGTCATTTTTTATGTGCGCATGCGCAGTTGTAGCGTAGCGTGGTGGGTGGAGGCTCATTTTTTTGTTTATTTTCGTGGCCAGTTAACCATACATGTGTCGCGGAATTATTATTATGATGTATGTTTTTAATACAGTTTTAGTGTGATACGGGCTACATATACACTGGTACGCAATTAATGTGTGTGCTGTTGTAACACTACACGAGGTAACGCACTTCATCGGACGTTAGCCAGCGAGCTAGCGAGGAGTTGAGGGTTTGTAGCTAGTTAGCATATGTGCTAGCAAGCTATCTTAAATGTCATTAACGCATGCTAGTAAACGCTAGAAAGCACATCAACATTCATTCGTCACCTTGAACCAGTGGGATTAACGCCACGGCGCAGATAATCCACGGAGTCCACGGTACGTTTGTGCTCTTTCTACATTACGTGAGCTAACTGTCGCTAACAGTCATTTACGTCAAGCCTAGCGATGCTAACGCCAACATTAGCTGAGCAATGTTGGCGACCTTAATACTTCTCAAAACATACTAAACATCGGTATTTATTTATACAGTCTAATGTAATACCTGAGCATTATAATTTGGTCCAAGTTGGGTTGCACGCTAAGTTATTCAGACACTGTTAATGTTGATTTATCTGAATCTTATTCTAATAAACCCACTAAATAGTTGCATTGAGGACAGCACAGTAATTGGTGCCATGCTCAAGTTATCGTTTGCATTTCAGCTTTTATATATAGATGCCCAGTGTGAGCCTTTCCAAGAAAAAGTTGTCATCGGATTTCACAGTAAACTGGGAATGCTAACAGAGTAAAAAATGATAGATGCCCAACCCTATGTATATTTGACGAGGATTTGAAAGTTGCCCAAAAACTATTTTCTCTTGACAACTGTGACTTGTGGCTAAATGTCGTTTTACTGTCGTCTGTTATTTTAAAGGTAGGTTAGATTGGCTTTAAAGAGGCCTTATTAATATGATCACCTCCTTTGTTCCTCCACTCTAGTCATAGTGATACAACGTTTTTACATTGAGTGCCATTTTATGTAGCTCTAATGTAATGTGAATTTTGATTGGTATAGCAACTCTCAGTAATAAGACACTGTATTTTCTGTTTTAGGATGCCACAGTGCAGTACTTCCTGCAATAGCAGTTTCACACTTAAACCAGTAACGGCATAAAGGATACAACTTGAACGTCTCCCCAAGGTTGAAGCCCAACGAGCAAGATGTCAATCACAAACACTCCCACAAGTAATGATGCCTGTCTGAGCATTGTGCATAGCCTGATGTGCCACCGACAGGGAGGTGAGAGTGAAAGCTTTGCTAAGCGAGCTATTGAGAGTCTTGTCAAGAAGCTGAAGGAGAAGAAAGATGAGCTTGATTCCCTTATCACAGCCATCACTACAAATGGAGCTCATCCTAGCAAGTGTGTAACCATACAGAGAACTTTGGATGGACGACTACAGGTATAGTAGCTGATACACAGTACCAAGTCAGTTTAATAGTATGTTTCTTGTAATTAAAAGAAGAAAAAAACACTAATTATATGTTCCAATCTGTGCTTTAGGTTGCAGGGCGCAAAGGTTTTCCCCATGTTGTCTATGCCCGACTGTGGCGATGGCCAGATCTACACAAGAATGAGTTAAAACATGTGAAATATTGCCAGTATGCCTTTGACTTGAAATGTGACAATGTTTGTGTCAACCCCTACCATTACGAGAGGGTCGTCTCTCCAGGCATTGGTAAGTAAGCATCATTGGTTTGTTAGTTTTGACTACATATCATAGTTTTAGGTTATTGAGGAATACAGATTGTTGATACAGACACACTGAGGAATTATGAAGGTTGAAAATAGTTTGTGTTTTTTTTGTGTTCACATGATTATGATTCAGCCCCTTCATAATAATTAAAAAGTTAAAATTATTACATGGAGTTGAAATTTGGATATACAGTGGGTATAATTTTTTTTTTACACACCTCTGTTAAAATGCCAGGTTTTTGTGATGTAAAAAAATTGATGAAGATGAATCATGTCTGAACTTTTTCCACAATTGAAAAACAAAATTAAGTTGCATCTTACAGCAAAAGCTGTAGTCGCAGAGAGCTTCAAAAAGCATCAGAGGCATCTTATGGTTAAAAGGTATCGGTCAAGAGAACGGTATTAAATAATTTCCAAAGCATTAAATATACCATGGAACACAGTTATTATCAAGTAAAGAAGATATGGCACAACAGTGACATTACCAAGAACTAGATGTCCCTCTAAAATTGATGGAAAGACGAGAAGAAAACTGGTGAGGGAGGCTTTCAAGAGGTCTACAACAACATTAAAGGATCGGCAGGAGTGCCTGGCTCATACTAGCTGTGTACTATATGTGACAACAATCTCACGTATCCTTCGTATATTTGGGCTATAGGGTAAGGTGGCAAGAAAAACATCCAAGCACGGCTAAATTTTGCAAAAACGTGCATGGAGTCTCGTAAAGGCAAGTGGGAAAATGTGTTATGGTTTGATAAAACCAAGGTTGATCTCACTGGCCATAATTCCAAAAGGAATGTTTGGTGCAAAAACAAAAAACTGCTCATCAACCAAAAAAATCGTTCCCACAGTGAAGCATGGTGGTGGCAGCATCTTGTCTTGAGGCTGTTTTTCTTCAGCTGGAACCGGGGTCTTAGTCAAGGTGGAGGGAATTATGAACAGTTCCAAATTCCAGTCAATTTTGGCAGAAAACGACCCATCCAAATCAACGAAAGCCTGCCTTCACCAGAAAAAAAGATTAAAGTTTTGGAATAGCCCAGACCTGAATCTCACTGAACATCTGTGAAAAACAGGCCTGTGCACGGGAGATGCCGTCGCAATCTGACAGATTTGGAGTGCTTTTGCAAAGAGCGGGCCAATATTGCCAAGTCGAGATGTGCCGTGCTAATAGACTCAAACCCCAAAAGACTGAGTGCTGTAGTGAAATCAAAAGGTGCTTCAACAAAGTATTAGTTTAAAGCTGTGCATATTTTTTCACAATACAGGCCACATTAGAGGTGGAAAAAGTTTGGACATTATTTATCTTCGTCTAATTGTGTTTCACAAAAATCTGTAGGGGTGTGAAGACTTTTTATATCCGCTGTATATAGTTTGGTTTGTCATTTTAACAGTTTTTATTCCACAGCACCTTTTTAGAACAACATATTTCCTCCTGATACTGCACATTCTGAGTGATAGTATGATACATTTATGAGGTTGAGAAATTACAGCCCATGTTCGAATGACCTACAGCGACTGATTGAGTGACATAACGCACTTTTCTTTTGTTTCATGTTTTGCAGACTTATCAGGACTGACCCTTTCAGGTTCAGGTAAGCAGGTGCCAAAGTTTTCCTGTTTGCTTGTTGAAAATGCTGTGGATGTCCTTTAGTTTGACCGTTGTCTGCTATCGCCATGCAGTTCCCCTCCTGGTAAAGGATGAGTATGACTATGACATCCACCAATCTCACTCAAGCGCTGAAAGCCACCTGCAGACCATCCAGCATCCCCCGTCAAGGCCCAGTCCACAGGAGAGCTTCATGAACCCCGTCCTACTCCCCGCATCAGAGAGCGGCAGCTCAGCCTCAACATCTGCTTTCTCTACCATCGGTGCTGGACCCTTAAGTGAGACACTACACAAGGACTATAATTCTATGCAAAATATAATGCAAGAGGCACTCTCTTAAAGTAATGCTATCAAGTGAAAAAACAAAAAGCTTTTAAAGTATATATTATATTATTGCAAAAATAGATATAGGTCATTTTCAATACACCGTTTTAGAAGGGATTGCTTGTTAAGTTTATAGTTTTGATTGACCAAAGCTACTTTTAATGCAAAAAAACAACTTTTTCATGTATTATGCTCTGATCTACCACACAGACTTCAAGTTGGCACAAATTGGGCAACACAATTATTTAATTATTTATATTTACAGATCCTAACCCCAGTTGGAGCAGAAACAGCAGCTTCAGCCCTGCAGTACCACACCATCAAAATGGGCATCTACAGCATCATCCCCCAATGCCTCACACAGGGCATTATTGTGAGTGGAAGGAAATTCTGCTCACATCAAGCATAAAACATTGTCCTGATTGTTTCTTTTATCCGACAGACCCTTCTAACATAATTTCTATATTAAGAGAATTTACACTGGAATGGAATGCACTATATGTTTAAGTTGCTTTGATGAATGTGAAACAGTGATATATGTGTTGTAGATCAAAACTGTTTTCCCCAGCAGACTTTCTGAAGTGTGTCTGTGTGTATTAGCCACTTTAGGAAATCTGCACATTTTCAGCATTGTTAATGCATGATCTGTGCTGCAAAATAACATATCACTTATTAAGAACTGCTGTATTTTAGAATTGCTTTTTAGCAAATACTGTTGACATGTTGCAGGGCCTGTGACCAACGAAATTGCGTTCCAGCCCCCCATATCCAATCACCCTGGTGAGCATTGAGCTGCAGATGAAAGACAATCCACATATTTATATGCGTGTAACCAATTTGACTTGGGTTGTTTGTTGCTTTGTTCCAGCTCCAGAATACTGGTGCTCCATTGCGTACTTCGAGATGGATGTTCAAGTTGGGGAGACCTTTAAGGTGCAGTCCACATGTCCGATAGTGACTGTGGATGGTTACGTTGATCCATCAGGAGGGGATCGTTTTTGCTTGGGCCAGCTAAGCAATGTCCACAGGACGGAGAACATAGAGAGAGCCAGGTATTACCCCCACATATGACAGATATGTCATCATATTGACCGTCCAAACAATTCACATTTACTGCATGTTGTTGGTATCTATCTGATAGACAGTGATGCAAAGTTTTGGTACAGCTCACTTTTCTGACTGTGCTGACCGTTCATTTCCCTCCTTTCTGTTCCAAGGCTCCACATTGGCAAAGGCATGCAGCTGGAGTGCAAAGGTGAAGGCGATGTCTGGGTGCGCTGTTTGAGTGATCACGCAGTGTTTGTGCAGAGCTACTACCTGGATCGAGAGGCTGGACGTGCCCCTGGAGATGCAGTTCACAAGATCTACCCCAGCGCTTACATCAAGGTGAGATTGCATTCCAATGGTTGTTCAATGAGCAGAAAGACTATACAAGTAGGTGTTATCCCAATTAGCAAATTCCTAATTGCTCTTGGCACTGGCTACATTTATTGTACACACCAATAATCCAGTCCTAATGTGGTTGAGGCTCGAATGCGAATAAGATTGGTCCATGGTAGAAAAAAAAGAAGGCATGCTCTTATGTTCATGAATTTATGCTCAGAGTTGGAGTAGCCACAATCACAGTAAAATATGTGTCGTATTCCCTTTTTAGTTGTATTATTCAAGGTATTTTACACCATTCATACGTCCAACTCTGATGTAGCTAGTCAGTGAAAATACTTCAGTGTCCATTAATGTTTTTTTTTGGTCATATTTTGACATTTGTCTTTGTTTCCTGCCAGGTGTTTGACCTGCGTCAGTGCCACAGGCAGATGCAGCAGCAGGCGGCGACGGCTCAGGCAGCATCTGCAGCCCAGGCGGCAGCAGTGGCCGGTAACATTCCCGGGCCCGGCTCTGTGGGAGGCATCGCCCCGGCCATCAGTGAGTGTTCATACTGCTGCTCTTACTCTTCATCAACTGTACTGTCATGATTGCACAGCGTTGTCTGTTAATGATTTAGAACATTTAAAAAATAAAAATTTGTACACTAGCTGTATTTCTTTATTGATAATGATTTAGTTAGTGTAGCTGAACTATTTTAGACTGACTTTCATCATTTGAATTTAGTCATGTTTTAGCCATTCTATGTGGCCTGTGAAACTGTATTTTGTAGGAAAATGTGTATAGCGGGTCGGGATGAAGCATCTGCTTAAGATAGATTTAAAGGGCCGGATACGTTTTTAAAACGGGTGCTGCAGATTGATGTTTGTTGGTGTTGCAAGAAGTGTTTCACTGTGAAACACAAAAGCTTTTTAGTTCAACATTTTGAGGGAAAAATTAATTAATCTTGTAAGGAAAAAAACCCAGTTTAAATTTTTTTCTAACAGGTTTCATATTGAGTTGATATTAAAATGTATTTATTCACACTTCAGTTCCATGTTCGTATTAAAACTAAGATCCAGGAACGGTGACTACTATGCACTGCTCCTGAATTCACATTTTCTCATTTAATTAGAAAGTTATTGCTTCATTGACCACATTAACAGTGAGTACACACCAAGCAGTTTGCTTTGCGTTATCTGTGTTCTTTGAACTGCTTAGCTTTGACAATTTAAGTTGTAGACAAAATAAAATTCCACATAACTAACATTTACGTAATTAATATGTTCTGCGGGTTTTAACTCTCATACAATGAAACATGGATGGCCCGATCAGAGTGGGAGATATGCATTTTACAGTCGTGTTTTTCTTCTCGGCTGTGTTCAAACTTTAACTGCAAGAGTAACTTAGCTAACATCTCTGCAAGCTTTGGCCTATTGTACCACATCGATCTAAAAGTTGCTGACTGTAATTCTTCTGCAGGTTTGTCTGTTGCTGCAGGCATCGGGGTCGATGACCTGCGCAGGCTGTGCATCCTGCGGATGAGCTTTGTGAAAGGCTGGGGGCCCGACTACCCACGGCAAAGCATTAAAGAGACACCCTGCTGGATTGAGATCCATCTACACCGAGCTCTACAGCTACTCGATGAAGTTCTGCACACCATGCCCATAGCTGACCCTCATCCTCTTGACTGAGCAAAGAGAAATTAACTGTACAAAAACAATCGGACTGTACTTTCTAACAAACCACTCCACCTGTAGGCCTCTGGGTGCCGAAGGAGGACGGCAGGGATGCTGAGTAGCTTGTAGAAGTACGAACAAGGACTTAAAGAATGGCATTATACTTTAAACACACTGCTTTTTTAAATCCAGCACTACAAGCAGTTGCTTGTACACAGAATGAGACTCCAGGTCTGCAAGTGACAGTGACTTCCAAACAACAGCTGGAGGAACGTGTGAAGTACACTGGGAGGAGTGGGAGTACTCATGCTGCCAAGAGAATGGGGGGAAAAAAGGTCTCCAAAGCGAGATTAAAAGATGCAAAAGCCTCCCAATTATTAAATTAGCCTCGGTGCAATACAAAAGAAATGCATAACTTCAAGAGAGTGTAGTGTCAATCATGAAATGATTCATACGCAGACGCTGTCTTTTTTTTCATGTGAACAATTCAACATTCAAGAATTTGAGACCCATAGAGCCCACGTTAACTGACAAAATGAGAAAAAAGATGAGCTGATGCCTTGAATTGGAGGGAAAATCCAATCTGAACATGCAAAATGAAATTTCAGTTGGAGCAATCTGCGGATCCAGTCCTCCCTCACTGGCTCTCTGCTGCCTGTGTGGCTTCATGTAAGTGGAGGTTTTCGCCTCACAAATCAGGACATTCATGGAATATCATGTTAATTATTACTTGTGTTTTTGTAAGATGTAATCTTAAATATCTTTCCATGCTGATAGGCTTTCTTTCATTTGTTTTTCTTTTATATTTCCCTTTTCAATAGTGGTTTTACTGATGTAATGAGACCCTTTTAGCTGACCTCAGCATCTCTTTCTGCACCATGAAACTTCCATTATTTTACTGCCAGTCGAGGCTGTTGTGGGATTGAGAAAATTGATGTTTTTCAAATGCCAAACTCACATAGAAATGATTAAATAATTTCAAAAGAAAAGGTTATCATAACCCTTTGTAATATTATTTATAATTGTCCTTTTTATATTAGATGCCCACATAGTGTCCATTAGCACTTTATTAATTTGTAAAAAAAAAAAAAGAAGTATTGTCTTGTTTTCTAGTCTCATGCATGGTTTCTTGTTGTACCCATATCATTCTCGTTGAAAAGGTTTTCTCATTACTGACAGAAGTGAAATCCATGAGAAATGTACTTAAAATTGTTCAATGTTTTCAGTATCAAACACCCACGGCAGGGGGAAAAGATGCATTTAGCTCAATTCTGGCAAACTGATGACAGTTTTGAACAATAATGGTTTATTGAATTGCAAATGTTGTCTGTGTAGGATGAAACTACCGTTAAACCATCGCCTTTCAAACCGACCGGCAATTACTGGTAATCTTTGATAATCAAAAGCGTTTACGGGGGAAAGTCTCTCTTGAGATTGCTCACTGCCCATCTTTTTAATTTGAGCAAAATTCTGACGAGACTCACCGTGACGTTTTCTAGACCACAGCAGAGTGAAGGTAGAGGAGTAAAGGAATCAACTGTGAGAGGATGTGTAAGCCATATTGCCGCCAAATATACCATAAGAAAAGTGGAAAGTTATCAGACTGCATTGGGTTCATTGTAATGTTGCTTATTGAAGCCTGGTTTTAATTATCAACTGAATGATTTCTATATTTCAATACTTTGGTATTTGGAGCTCTGTGTACCTACAGCTGTTGCAGTATTTTGTATCTATATCTCTTTTACTACCTTTACAGTGATGAACCACAAAAGAATGCTGTACAATTTTCAGGAAATGCAAGTTCATACTCATCTTAATCTTTACATTTTAAATATGTATGGCGTTTGAATGATATTGCCGTTTATATGTATGAGAATGGTTGAATAAAGTTCAATGGGCTAACTATTCTGGTTTTGTGAAATTTGGTATTTGACTAGTGCGTAGAGTCAAAATTATGAGCGGACACTTGACTTGAACAAGAAAACGTTTATTACTGCAAAGACGAGTCACAAATTTTAAGAAAACAACACTAAGAAGCTAGCCTGAGCTGAGATCTGAAATATTCAGAAAACAAAACTACATGTGTCTTTAATAGTTTCTATATTCATCAATACGACACACTAAATGATAACGTCTTTATAAATATAAAAGTCCCCCAATTGTCCTCTTTTTTTGTATGTAAAATACACAATACAAATCACCCTACATTGGTTCGTTTGTCAATTTGAGAAGTAACTTAATTGCACACAAAAAGAAAGTCACATGAAATTTGTGTGTATATATTATATCAGATATTATACATTATCCAAAAAAAGAGAAAGAAAGCACTTTAGCCAACATATCTGATAAGATGTTCACCAAAAGAATAAATCAAATAATTAAGACACAAATAAATATACCTTTTTCAGATTTTGATATATACATATTTGTCGAGGGTGAACAAAAATAAAAACCTTCCCAAAATGCCACTGCCAAATGCTTGTGCTTGCATTAGAGCGTGCTACAGATGGCCACGACTCACTAGACTGTCAAATGGCACTTGAAAACATCCAAATACAAATCTCAAACGGGTCACAGCATTCAGAAAATATCATTTGACAAAAGAAATCACGATCATGAGAAAACAATTCATAAGAGCATTTTACTTACAGTAACTCACCTTGTTCATGAACCAGTTCTGTACAATAAAAAGCCGTCTGCGGGTAATCTACCATGTGTAAACTACTAAAAGTGTGTGTGTGTGTGTGTCTATGGAGTCACATCCAGCAAATAAATAGTCCAGACTGAAGACAGGTCTTTCTGCTTCCCTGGTGTCTTTTCAGTGGCAGCACCTGTGCAATGAAATGTCCGCTCAGCCTCGATCTGTAGCCCACTAGAGACCCAATAGTCACCCAGGCCATCTGCTGTGGCCGGGGCGAAGTGAAAGGCACTGGAGTCTGCTCTGGGTCAGTGAAGCTGCCGTGTCGTCCAGGTGAGGAGGCAACATCTTAGCATTCGCTCCTATGACAAGTTAAGGAATAGCTTATGTCTTTTTTTTCTTTCTTTTCTGGTTGGAAATGCGCTCCTTTCAAACAGCCGTTACAGAAACAATCTTACTTCTCAATTCCAAAAAGACACTGAGAAATAAAGTACAATTGTGTTGGCAGCATTAGCATCAGTTCAGTGTCAACCAAGCCGATTTTGAGATGCGGAAAGCTAAATCACTGTCTGGCACATACGTCTATGTATAATAAAATGGAACAACCAAAATGAACGAGAAAAAAAACAAAAAACTATCTCTAGCAGCACATGGTAGGCGTGCAAGACCAGAAAGCACTTGATGACCCTAAAGCACACAGTTAAGATTGAAAGAAAAACATTGTATACGCCGTTTTCACTTCAGGCACAAAATAATACAAGTTTACGTCTACAATGTTGTACTTGATTTATATGACGAGAGAGCTGAGATTCATGTTTGGAGAAAATTAAATCAAATCATTCAGTGAGAGAAAAGGTAAAAATGACACAAAGTATCCTGCAGAACTTTCATTCCTAAGTGTTACATAACATCCAGAAAATGAACACAGGCAGAACACCATCTCTTTTTAATGACACAAAGATCCATGTGCATGTTGGAGTCGGCCAATTGAGCTTTTGGGAATAGACCGTCACAGTTATGAGAATACAGATGTATATGCAGCTCTGGAGAAGGTTCTGTACAACTAAATGAACTTGGGCTCAAGTTTTGGTCTGCATTCATTTTTGTATTGGACATTTTCATGACTTTTCGGGGTCCTCTCAACTTGCATTCAACAGTTTACTACCAAAAGCCTTCAACTTCCAGCTACTTAAAAACGTCATTGACCTTTTCAAACTGTTCTGAAGCAGTAATAGAAAAGCTAGATTTGTGTGCGCTCAATTCCAAGATCTGGTAGACCAGACGTTTCAAGCCAGCGGACCAGTTAACAGTATGATGCGTACCACAGGTTTGGGGGTTGTCGGCGTGTGCTTTTCCGATTTCCCCCAAGTGTCATGAAAATGCTCTAATAAAACATCTGTAATAGTCCACTGACCCAGAAACCTAAATGACATGCAGTACTTACTCTCCCACCCTCCTTTACTGCTACGTAGGTTTTCTGCACAGGCACAAAGAAACAGATCCTGTGGACCTCTCGTATCCGAAGGAATCATTGACTAGTGATGGAGCCTACACAAGCGATTACAGAAAATACAGTGCCATCCCTTTTTTTCCCTCCACCTTAATAAACCTACATACATGAAAACAAAAAAACAAAACAAACTCATGGTCCTCCTTTACAGTAGGTCTGCCTTTTGCAGTGGTAGGATTCATGATTCATTATCAGTACCCATCAGAATGTGGTGTAATGAGTCGAATCTAAACCAAAACACAATAAATATCAATAAATAAACATTTCTGCAGAGAAATCGTGCAGACCATTTCAACAAGCATGAAAAAAAAACAAACAAGAAAAATCGTTTTAGTAACAAATTGTTCCTATTTAGAGGATTAATCTCAATAATCTCCACAACATAGAATGTTAGAACGTTCAAGTATAGATGTCGTCGAATGAATCAGAAGTTTGTCCCCACGTCGTTCCCATTTCACAGTCTATGAACTAATTACAGAAGAGCTATGAAAAGAAACAATCACATACAAAGCAACAAATATATGTAGTGTATCATCATTATATATATACTATACATTTATGTATATATATCTATATATATATATCTCTTTGAATATCACAAAATATCTACTTTTGGTCCACTGTACAAAGATGATCTTCAAACAGGGAACAAAGGATGAAAGCATTGATGGGCTGAAAACTGAAATGGAAATGTATCAGAGGTGAGAGAAAAGCAATGCAGTTTTTCTCTATCGCGTTGAGATTTGTGCAGTACAGTGGTGTGTGTGCAATAAGGTTTGGTGACTGTGCTGCACGCGTCAAAGGGCTGGCACCACTGGTTTGAGGTAGGGTGACTGATGGATGTGTTTCAACACATACACACAAGCACGCAGACACACAGGCTTATATACACACACGTGTACACATGCACAGAAAAACACAGTGCAGACCTATGCATTCATGTTCACACTCACACACACACACACACATACACACTTCACCCGATAACAAAGGCTAATGCGAGAGTACGCCTCGGGAGGGCAGAGTGAGGGCAGGAGCCAGGCTAAAGACCGTGATTCAGATAAGTAATAAGCTTAGTAGAGCTGATCCAGAGAAAACAACAGGTGTGTGTCTGTGCCTGTATTCCTTGGTCTCAACACTGATGAGCCAGCCCAAATCCAGCCACCAGTCACCAGAAAGCCAAATGTGTGGCTGGGACAACGCAGAGGGGCTGTGGGCTCTCTACAGCGCACAGTCAGGACTACAAGGACAGCTGCATTTAAGGATAAGGCACTATGATAAAGCCGAGGTACATTAAATCCCTGACATTCCTTCTGCTCTGTGACATGGCACTGTGGGACAGGAGACAGCTCTCGGGTGGCCCAAGTGGCTCCCTCTCAGCTTTCCTCTTGTTGGTTTGTTTTTGGTCCTTTGTGAACTTAAGAGATTTCGTTAAGACAGAAACTGCAAAAAAAAAAAAAATGAAATAAAATAAAAACACACAGGGGAACATGTCCAGTAAATTGTTTGCAAAATTACAGCTGGCCATGTAAAACACACGACAGAGCATCTACAAGGATGAAAGGCAAGCGTTATGCACAGAGTGCATAGAAAAGCTAGCATTGAGGAAGTGGTTTTGTACAGCTGGTCTTCTCAATCTCATTTCTATATACACAAGTAGCAGCACCGATACTTCTTTAGGGGGTTCTTTTTCTGTGACTAAAATCTATAAGTGGTTGTCAGTGGGTGGCTACCATGTGAATTTCTAACAGAACAGACAAAACTGCCCCATGATCCTTTTTCAAATGCCACGCATACGTAGAAAGTCCTCCCTTTATTTTTTTAGCTACATGCAATAATCAAAAATATTTTGTTCAGCCAAATGTTTATCAGCAGTTGGAATGCATGTGGACATAAATCATGCTTTAAATTAGGAGGGATAAATGGAAATCAAAACACAATGATAGCACCACAGGTTTTTTGGGTAATACCAATTGAAAGTACAGCAAAACTATTTACAATAAGTGAAGGTCTGGAGTCAATCGATGACTTTGCACCACTGGGACTGGTGACATGGATTTGAGCTTTGAGACATCAGTAGTTTGAAAGAGTTGAATTTTCCTTCAAGACAAAACCCGTCTGTAAAGACAGACAGAGGCCTCGAGTCATGCCGAGGCAGGCAACATTTAACGGGGTCAAATTAGTCCTCGTCCACCTGCCGCATTGCGATAGAGCACACCTTTTACGGGATGACACCACATCCAGAATCTAAGCAGTCAGACACGGACAGCACATCTTGGCCAGAGTATCATCATTTCAGTACTCCCCAACTCACAGGTATAGATATGGAGAGGACAGCGTGTCCGCGCGAGCGCAGACAGAGACGATGCGTGGAAAAGACGGAAACATCTAGACTTACAGAGAGAAAGATATGTGGAGAGCGAGACGGCAAGACGGGCCGAGCGAAGGTCGGCCGTGCCCTCAGACCCTCAAACGGAGGCGTAGGTGTTGCCCGTGGCGCTGCAGTGGCGGATGGTGGGAGTAGCGGCAGAAGGGGTTAGGATGTGTTCAGTGTGGTCCTGCGGGGGCTGGGGCAGCGAGTGGAGGACACCGGGCTGGACGACCCCCACTACAGGGTGGGAGCCGTCCTCTAGCGGCCCGACCTGGATCACCTGGATCACCTCGTGTTCAGACTTTTCTCGCTTTGCGAGAGGTTCCCCCGTCTCCTCGATGTCGTCGTCTAAGTCGCTGTCCATCCCGCTGGTTTCATCTAGACGGGAGTGAAGCATCGCGTGTGTGTGAGAAACACTGCTATGGACACGAGAGCTCACTGAAAGTTGTTTTCCAAATACTGGTTGAGTTTAACGTCGTTGCTCTTTAAACATTGTGTCACATACCTTTATCCATGTTGGAGAGGGACAGCGTGTTGAGGCTGTCGAACTGAAGACAGAGACAGACATCAGAATTAGTGAGGGACACGCATTCATAGTTTTAATGTGTTTCTAATCTAATAGAGATAACACATTGGAAATAAGATAAAACATCTGTCCTGGGGTGTTTTTTTTAACAGATGAAAAATGAAGGTTTTTTCATCCGTCATATATTGTAGTGTATCACTGTAAAATGCTGTGACGATGAGATGCTACAGTTATACCTCCCCCATGATACCAATGGGCGTCTCTCCAGTCGCTTGAGCCACGCGATGCTCCACAAGGTAAAACATGTACTCGTCGTACAGCAGGCGAATCAGGTGGAAGGAACCAAAGCTGGCAGCACTGCGAAGGGTCAGGTCCCTGATCACCATAGAACTGCAGAGACATAATAAAAAAAACAACAACATTGTGAGCGTTACGTCTGCACCACTCCCCCGGGGTGGTGCCTCGGTATGGCTGCGTTTGATTTTCCCGCAGACCTGTAGAAGGACCACTTGAGCAGGAACTGCCGAGCTGCCCTGGGGAAGCTGGGCCGGTGCTCGTAAGGCTTGAGCACCTGAGTGACCACATTCTCCAGCCAAGCTGCCCACTGCTCCAGAGAGCTTTGCTGCTGTAGCGTGGCCTTGAAGTCCTGCTCCAAGTGCTGAACAACTCCCTCCTCACATTGGCACACCCATGACGCCTGCTCCTATACAGCAACACAGAGAGAGAACTGGATGTTCACAGCTGGACACTGACAGTACAAAAGGAAGAAAAAAAACTCTCCTCTTTCAACGGAGTGGATTATAGAGAAGGAATGGCATAGTGCACATGACAAAAGCGCCAAGACTGAACATCCAAACACAAAGAGCTGTTCTGACCTGCACGTTGGCAAAGTCAACACGGTTGAGATCGCTCAGCATCTGGTTAATCTGTGATGTGTTTTGCAAAACAGCACGTGCCGCCTGAGCCAGGTGGTTCAGAGATGTGTATCTGCGCAGTGTTTGCGCAAAGGCACTAACAGCGGCAATCTGTGAAACGAGCACAGATAAACAAAAAAAAACAAAAAAAAAGCCCAGGTGTTACCTCCATACCGCTGAAAACTGATTTGACTTGTGTACGTAACTCTGTTTGAATACTGCATGTGTACCTTGGTCTGGATCATTCTCTGTGGAATGGCATTCATGGCATTATTGAGCCAACCTTCCAGGCTTTTGGCAAAGTTGCGAATGGCTTGAGTCAAGGCACCTGAAAGACAACCACAACAACAGTGAATTTAGGATTAACAAGCACGAACACAGCATAGAAGCAAGCGTGAGAGGTGTCTTTGACTGTGGCTCACTGGGAATGGGTCTCAGGACATCAGGGATGAGGATCTCCACAAGGGCCTGGTACATTAGATGGTCACAGGTACTCATCCATTTGAGCACAGTCTCGTTTCTGCACAGTTCCAATAGCTGTGAACGGGGCAGCCGTGCTTCGATCTCACTTAAGCTGCTGAGGAATTGATGAATCAGACTTCAGATCATCCTAAAATAAACTAGGTTGACTAATATTTCTTTCTGGCAAAACACTGATAGATTTTCAACATCGTACATGAAGCGCTTGACCTCACCTGTTCTCTGTTAGAGTGTCACCCTCTACAGAGTCAGGGGGAGAATAACGCCAGAATGTCTGCCACAACTTCTCAATTAGACTGAACTGGAGGTTGACAACCACATCCAAAATAGCCTGAAAAAAAGCAGAGCATAAACCACACAAATAGTTTTGACTGAAACAGCATTCTAAAACAAGGAAAACATTTTTTTGCGAAAACTGTCAAAAGCAAAGTCTGCACGTAATTTTGGTGAACCAATTTTTTTAAAACATGAGACGGCGGACAGCTCTTAGATCATAAGTCGTTGGTCATAACCTGATTTCTACATTTTCCACAAAATAGAGATTTGTTTGAAAAGTTCACAAAATGAAGAGTGTATTCTGCTTCAAAATGCCAGTAGCTGGCATTTAAAAATCTCTGTCACTATAAACACACACGACCTTTCCCAAAGTTTACACCCTCTGAATCTAGCCAAAGTTTAAACGTGTTGTTTTTCTAAATTTGTAAAACTTTAGTTCAGTATTTTCTGTCTTACCTGCCCTTTCTCATTAAAGATAGCTTAAATAAGATTAAACTCATAAATTGCGGGAATAATAGATATTGGCAGATTAAGGCAGAAATATGACAAAAAGAAAGGGGGAAAATGTGGACTAGTCATATTCATGATGTTTCATCAGTGAATGCTGCAATATTGAAAGGGATTAGCAAGCTTTCTTTGAGCACTGAAGAGGGACCCGGCCCCCTGTTCCCCCTTGTGAAGTACACTCATGGGCCAAAGGGAGCCCTTTATCTAACCTCACAGTGCTCTCTGTAAAGGGACTGGAGAGCTTTCACATCCTCTGGGCTGATGTTCTCTGTATTGCTCGGTCCCAGGTCCAGCTCTACAAAGTCAGGGAGTGCCCGCGACGCATCTGTTGGAGAGATAAAAATGTAATTGGAGTAATCTGTACGACAAAATATTCAGTATATTTGAGGCATTTTGGGTTTCACAGACATTCACATTAAGAGAAAAGCAGCTGACCAAGGAACTGCTGGTGGTGTTGACTCTGTGCAATGACCGTCTGCTCTTCTCCACCAGGAAGGGGCTGGCCTCCACCTGAGTAATTCTCCCCAGAGCAGCCATCAAACTTCTGCACCGGTTTGAACCTGCAATAACACCAGTATTTATAAAAAACTGCAACTGGTTTCCCCAG
Organism: Clinocottus analis; assembly: GCF_023055335.1. Lineage (NCBI taxonomy): Eukaryota > Metazoa > Chordata > Actinopteri > Perciformes > Cottidae > Clinocottus > Clinocottus analis. The sequence continues at coordinate 2,965,361 of NW_027175854.1, forward strand.
AAATGCTGCATGTCTGTTTGCATGCCTCGTTGCTCATGTACCTCTGCTTTTGCTGAACAGGTTGCTGTCTGAGTGCCATGTACTGCATGTCTTCTTGGAGTCTATTGAGAGGCGAGTCTGGTTTCACTCGTATTCCATAGTAATGATATTTGGAGTTCCCTCTGCAAGTGAAAACCAAAGGTGAACACACATTTACTGATTCTCAAAGTGACGTGTGCAGAAATGTTCACATGGATGACAGAGAGGAACGGATGAGGCTTTTAGAATATCAGGGTGTCAATTTATGACAAAAGTAAGAAGAGCCACGCAAGCATACAGCCATTAGATGAAAATCCTGAGTTGCCAAGCAAGAGAACTTTTCCTTACGTCAAGAAAAAGAAAAGAAAAGAAAAAAGAAGCTAACCTTGTCCCTAGGCGCCTTGTACGTAGTCCCATGAAGATGGAGCGGATAAGTTTACCAAAAGAGGCTGCATTTACAGGGTCCAGTTTCTGCTCCTGGCAGTGGCGCAGGTAATGATTGTAGAGGGTGGATCGGGGTAGACTTACGCCCTCTGCTGTCTCATAATTGTCCAACAGCCACTGGAGCTACAAGGGAACACATGCTTTTTTTTTTAAACCAAAGAGATTCCACCACAGAGGTCCATGCAAACTGTCTGAAAAGACCTCAGACTAGCAGTCCGTTTTGATGTTGCAGCACCACAACTCTGCAGAAACATTCTATAGCAGCCAGTGAATTAGAAACAATAGGAACATTTAAAAGCAACAAAAACAGCAAGTCAAACTCAAAATGTGTACAGAGCGGAGAGAGGCAGTAGTCGAGCAGAAGTCAAAGTAAGGGGGAGGGCAAGCATTGGTATAAAAGCAACTTACATGGCTGTTGAGCAGCGAGCTTCTCTGACTGGATAAACCCTCAGATTTTTGGAGAGTCTCAATCGCCATTTCAATCTGATAAACCACGAAGCACAGGACAACAAAATGTAAGAGGGCGGAGGGGGGGAAATAAAACCAAAAGCAAGAAAAATAAAAGCGCTGGTGTAGACTGGCAAAAATAAAGAGAATCTAGAAAGGATCACAAGACAAGCACCACTAAACCCAAGCAGAGCAGGACCACCTGTCATTCAAAGAAAGTCTTAGCCTAGTTGAGATGTGGGGCCAGAGGCTCAACGGAGCACTTCAATTGAGCATAGCTGGCAGACACACAACCCTTCCAGATTCCACCAGCACAGATCCACTTATAACAACCATCATGTGCAGAGAAAATGACAGTCTCCATTATAAAAACAAAAGACTGAGGCAGTGTGCCAAGATTATTTAGTAACACCTGCGTCGTCACCCACAAGGGTTATACTGAAAAGCTGCATGTGAAGAAGTCTAATTGGGTACCGGCGTTTTAACAAACAGCCTAATGCCTAAAAAAAAACACAGTAACACAGGTTAACAAGGAGGCCTATTTATATTGTCGCATCACTTAGACTAGAGAACGATGAGCTGGTAATTGGCTTCAGCAGTTAAATACCCTTGCACACAGTTTGATTGAATACCAATAAAAATGATTCTCCTTTGCGAAGCCATTATTGGGTGTTCTAAACTCTGCCATGAGTGATATCCTCATAATGTAATGTCAGTTGCCAAGCATCATTGGTACATTACTGCCAAAAAGCATCAGCATGGTGGACTATATGAAAAAAATGCACCACTTTGTCTAATGCAGGACTCATGAGGAGGGTATGACCACACACGTCTCAGGTTGTAGCCCCTCCTTTCTTCTCCACCAAAGAGTGGGACAGACTGATGAAATCAGAAATGGACACAAAGCCCTGCATTCCTTGACCATTAAATATGAAGGGGTACAATGTGAACGTTGCTGGCAGTGGTTAGTTCACAGAGAAACAGCCTACGCAGCACATTGCATCAGCAGAGGATCATTGCCAGAGATAAAACACACCAGACACAAGTCATAGAGGAGGTGCACGCACAAGCTGCTTCTTTATAATGTGACATAAATATGTACTATGTGTACATACTGAAATTTTGAAAACATGAAGCCAATTTTGAGTTTGAATATGTAACTCTGCTAAAGAGATTGGCATCCGATATTTTGGATCAAACTAGTGCATTGATCAATAAAGTATGACAGAAACAGAGCATTTGCGTGAATAGGGGGAGTCTGGGCAAAGTAACGGCTAATTAGCGGCTGATATTCACTCACAGTAGCTGGGGAGGCTCGTGCCGTCTGGCTGACAGGGTGGGGTGCAGCGTTGTCCATGATGTAAGCCCCAGGACTGGTGCTGATTACCTGACCCCCTGCCAGATTCATGCTCATTCCTCCACTGCCCCCTCCTCCGTTGTTGGTCATGCCATGAGATGTCACCACAGTGGACACTTGTGATGAGCTGCTCTGCGTGTCAAAGTAGTTCCCTCCACTGTTCTGGCTATACAGCTGCGGCTCTGAGTACGAGTAGGTTCTTCTGTTCACAAGAGAGGTTTGCAGTCAGTCATTGTGCCCAAAACAAGATGGAGAAACAAAAGTTATTATTTCAAATTAAGTTGTTACATTCTCTTAGAAGTGTTTTGTTTATTTTAACCTATTGATGTGGTCGTTACAACAATATTAATTGTGCAGGTATAGTCCAAATACAGTACAAATCCAAAAGGTAGTTTTATGGATTTATTTTGTAAGTAACATAACATTTTGTATTTATATATTTTTTTTGTGATTTGGGTGTATGTGTTAACTTTCACATATTATGTTAACACAAGTCTGGCACTCAGGCCATCTGTCCAGCTGTTAGCTATAGTTTGATTTTGTAGTCTAGCTTACATGAGGTTTTCCGACAGCAGCTCAACTGGCACAGTATGCGTGTTTATGTCTCCACCTGTGTGAGTCTCTTTGCTATCACAGTAGGTTAAACACAGCGCGGGCAATTTAGTCAAGGGTCTATGAAACCCTCCATTCATCAGACCTAGGGGATCCTGCTGTAGCGTCAGCACTTAAAAGACAGGCCTCCTTCGGGTCATGTTCAGGTGACTGAACTGAACAACTGCCCCTCATACAAGTCAAAGAAGACAAAAAAAAACCGATGCACTCCCACCAACATCATCTGCTTGTGACATGAATGATAGTTTGAGGAGACTCAAGAGGAGAAAGAACAGGCTGCAGAGACTTAGCGCTAATATTTATAGAGTGGTGTAAGAGCAAAACCGGGTAACAGACTGACTCACATGTTGCCATTAGTGTAGACGCCACTGTTTTCCTCCACATACTGCACCTGTGCTGGGTAAACATGCTGAACCTGTTGAACAGTCTGGGCCTGGCAAGACGAATTGCAAAGTTGCAAATGTATTATTTAATTGACCAAAGGCCCATATTGCACTGTCAAATACAGACATATGCATATACAGCGGGCACACACGCAGGAACATTCAGACACCAACACGGACACACCCACACAGACAGACTGGATGTACCTGTTGCTGGACAGGCACCTGCTGGGTGGAGCCGGTAGGCTGGACAGGCACGGTGGTCTGAAGAGGGACTGTGGAGGTGGAGTCAGCGCCTGCCTCAGGGGTCTGCATGGCGCCTGCACAAGACAGAGAAAAGGCAGTGTTACTGTTACTAGATAATGGTCACAATCACACCCTCAACCTACTGGTTAAACTGGCGAAGCAACTTTACAACTCAGCAACAACAACATGATTATCTTAATGCATCGTTGAGTCGAGGCTCACATGGAGGCATCAAACATGGATAACTCCCTTAAACAGATTCTATTCACACATGGGCTGTAACAGACATATAAATTACAATAAAATACAAGCTATTAAATTAGTCTCACAATTTTGTTAGCCCAGGACATAAAATGCCCCGAGATACAACAGAAAACATGACAGATTTTCTTAAATCAATGCTACTGAAGCTGCTCAAGAGCAACTCAACCCTTGCACCTGTTTCTGCCTTGTAGTACTTAATGTACTGAGAGCCTCATGCATCAGTGACACATGGTCTTGTCTCCATGTTCACAGCCATAAAGCCAGTTAATATTTAACAAACTCCAAATAGATGATGCTTCTCGTTGCACAGTCAGTTCCCAATTTTACAGGTTTAGCGTTACTTAGGATTGGAAGTCCAGGATCAGTAAGAGAAGGTACGAGGAACCACTGGAACGTTATCTCATATTTTAAAGTATCTTTACCAGATAGTGTCATTACCATTAATAAAATAACGATGTGGCTGTATTGTGCATCAGAGATTTAAGACCTTGTTGACTTACTAAGCAAGGCTATGTGAAAAGATAATGAAAGCAGTGTGAAGAGACACTGGTGATGAACCTGCGTTTAACAGTTAATAATAATATGGCTGGCTACCATCACCCATTCCTTCCAGGAGAAGGCCGCCTCCTCCTCCCCACCACAGTTTCCAAAAACAAGCCTCTGTTGGTTAATTAAGTCGGGTCTCCCTACAGCTTTGAATCTCACCAGGGACCGCCTGCCCCTTACCTTGAATATTATACTGGCCTTTTTCTCTGGAAGAAGGGTTTCACTTTATCTGCATTGGGGTGACCGACCTCAAAGTTGGACTACAAAGCTGAGTCAATTGTCCCTGGTGCACTGAGAGTGAGGAGTGGTAAGGCAGCAGGGAAGTCTGTATTTTCTTTAAATATACAGGGGCATTGAGATTCATTAAAGCAAAGCCATCTGCTTCCAGCATGACTATTTTCAACACCTTAGGGAGGGGGATGTGAGTATATACTATCACTGTCAGACATGTCAGCGGGCTGTTGCTAGACAGGCTGCAGTCTGTTTCTTGGAAAAATATCCTACTATCACGTTCGAATATTCATATTCTGCGATTTAGACAAGACATTGTAAATTATGACAAACTCGCCAAAAAGTGATACACCTATATACACTACCACGGCACACAGGCAACTCCTTTACCCTGACGTGTGAAAGCCGTTGGATGAAGGCCACCCAAAATGATGAAGAAAGGTCAAACTGCAAAGTTGAACTGTAGCCTTCAGCTTACCAAACTTGTGAAGAGAGGACAATCTAGACGCGTACTCCTCAGTGCAGTTTCAAAGCCAAAGCACATGGTCCCAACTGAGCCCACCAAAACCGAGGGAAAGAGCCCCTGCATCACAACACACTCTTGTTGCCTCACCCCAACCCCCTCCACAAACACACACACACACACATATATACACACACTACCACACCTCCTGCCTCACCATTCAGGCACTCCCTTGTGGCCCACTTAAATGCTGTGCTCCACTGAGCAAGTGCAAGCCCTACAAAGACACACAGGAACAAAAGCCACCAAGGAGGGCAACATTTTGCCCTGCGTTTTTTCCCCTCAATTCCTCTTGCTAACGTTACAAGCAACAAATAAGGAAAAGTGCAAGGTTCACTATCACCTCTACCAGAATATACAAAGAGCCATATTTGCCTCTCTATTGATCATGTCTGATAAAAGGTAGAGTCTGGCAGACCAAGTAGAGAAATAGGTTGAAAAGTATACCATTCGCAAATCTCTCCCTTTCACACACATGCAAACACATACAGTGCATGCAACAGGAGCATGATCAGGTGCTAATACAGCGTGAAAACAAGAAGAGGGAGAGGTGATTGGGAACAGAAGGAGGAGGGAGATATGCAAAGTGATGTTTGCTTAAGAGTTGAGTTTTAATTTAACAAAGAAAACCAGGGCTGACTTTGTTGATTTTGATGTATAAAACATTGCATCAATATGGGACAGTATGAGTTGTGACAATAACAAACTGATAGTAAATGTCAGCGTATACAATCTGTTTTTATTTCATGACAGGGACATGGGAAGAAACTGAAATGTCAACATTTCTGTGAGCATCATGACATAGGTTACAAAGTGAGTCTAAATGTATCCTGTTATTGATATATGTGGGGTTAGGAAGGATAAAAACAAGGGCCTTTAAGTCTCCTCTTTCATCAACAATATACATTATTGTGGGCAGGCTGGGGAAAAAACAAACCAAACATGCTGTATTCTGCTAAGCCATGAAAATGGATGACTGAATAATTGAATTAATCAGACCCTCTTTAAGTGATTGGAAATGTAACAGGATCCAGGCAGCAGGTGGCATGGTACTATTTCTGCACTGCCGGATTACAGGTAAGTGGTAATATGATATGATAACTAGCAGTTCCCAACATCCTGTTTTCTGTGTGTGTTGGGAGAGGTGTCTGTCCATGACCTATTTTGGGTTGTATGTGCCAACAGATCAATATATTAACAATATTTTAGGCTTTAGCTGTAATTAGGCAAAACAAATATAATTGTGCGATTTGTATTTTTGATGCAATTGGTTTGAAATGCTCTGGTTCTGCCAGGCTAAGCGAGTAGTACAGTACTGTGATTCATCGCTCACAGCAATTATACAATTGAAAAAAATAAATTAAACCCCAATTTTAATCAATTTACTGTATTAATTTACAGTGTGTGATGGACACATGCAGACAAGCCTCGGTGGCCAGGAGTCCCATCACTACCAGATGTGCACCTGTCCTCACTCACCTCTCCTCTGACACACCCAGCTTTACCCTAACGGGAATCACAGGTCGCAGCTGCACAGGAGACCCAATGGACCCCAAAATAATTGTGATGCAACGTTGAGAAACCGAGCCTGTACTCATATGAAGCGGGCACAGCATTGAGCAACCTTAAAAAAAACACGTTTATATTGCATTGTAGGAAAAACGCATATTGTTTTGAAATAGATTTTTAACCAATTTAAAAAGGAGCCCCAACTCAATCTGGGATTATTGAGATAAACTAACGATTTGGGGCTCCCTGGACAGTGTCACTCTTTCTGTCCCCCTTTTTTATGCGCACCCAGAGAATAACATGCACACGTAACAAAATAAAATAGTTCTAGTAGTTCTTAATAATTATACATGTTTTGCAGAAGGAGTGGATACATATTGACGTTAGCAGCCCTGTTCAGAATAACGAAACGATTTGAAGAAGATAAAAAAAAAACGGCAGGGGGTGAGGGGGAGGGGGGGTGTAGTAACATTGGAGGTATTTTAATGTTAAATCGGGTGCAGGTGTTTTTCCTCAAAGCTGACCCCTGTAAAAAAAAACTTCGCCTTGTGTTACCGAGACAGCTTATCACAGCCTCCCGATGCCACAAAGAGGGCAGATGGAGAGCTAGCGGAGCTATCCTGCTCCCTAAGACAAAAGGGAAAGTAATGGCTTAGCTATTGTCAATAGCAGTTAGTGTATCGAAAGCTAGCTCACTGCACTTTCCACTGCTGATCGACGTTATCGATTGGGCATGACCAACGAGATATGAACCACCCAACACACACACACACACACACACTTACAATATCCCTGTAACATTAGCCGAGAACGGCACAGGCATCGTAAAGGGGCAACGCTGGCGTTAGCAACCTAGCAACAACAGACACCTGCTCCTGTTCCAGCTGACCAGCTAGCATCATTGGCTAGCCCCAGACCTATGCTAGCACCCAGCATGCTGAAGTTTAGGCACACAAGTTACGCGGAAACCCCTTTTCTCCCACACCGCCTGGGGTGTCGGGCAGTTTTAGACGCGAGGCACCCCTCGAGAGGACGTAGCTAACGACCAGGACACCACACAGCTGTGGGTATCTACAGGCAACGTTAGCAAGCAGGCTACCACGTCACAAAGAAACACCCTCGCTAGCAAACTACCCCGGCTATCCGCCGAGCCCTTCATTCAGCTGCAGACAAAACACTCACCACAGCATCAATATCCCCTTCGTACAATTATCCCGTCAAGCGATAAAAAAGGCCGATTTTAAACTGGGGGGAAAAATAGTAAAACAAAAAAAAAAAAATAGTATTCAAACCTGAGCTGTGGACTGGTTGATGAAGATGAGGATGGTGGAGGAGGTGGTAATGATGGAGCGAGAGGTTGTTGTTGGTGGGTTACAGTCGCCAGGACTACGGTGACTATGGCGCTGCCTCACTGGGCAACAGTTGCTATAAAACTCACCGGGAGCGCGCAACCTCAGCAGGCAGGTGGGAGGAGATTAAAGCGTTAAAGCGACTTCATAGTCTCGCGGAAATAAAATCACACCCAAATATACATATGTATATATTAAATACATATATGTGTAGGAGTATATTGGGACCATCGAGGCTGTCAAATCAACTCGAGCGAATGCATTTTGTCCGATAAATTTGGAGACGTTTAATAAATCAAGAATGAAAAAAAAACCGACTGTAAGCATATTTAAAAAAAAAAAAATGCATTGACTTTAGTTTTCCATTAGATGAATCTACGTATTGCAAAGACCTAACCCTGACACACATTATGTTGTTGTATAATTTTGAATTCCTTTATTTCCATACGGTCTTAATTAAGCTGCGACACACAGATGATGATTGGGCTTCTTTTTTAATCTGATTTAATTTTCTCCTTCAATTATATAGTCAATGCCTGGGAGATTCCGAGGATGCCAAGTTCATCTAACTTTTGGCCAAAGCCAGGGTAAGGGTTAGTGACAGTATTAATATGTCTGTCATTTCCAGGTAACAGGTCTGCCACCAAGGCCTGCCACAAAGAGCAACATGTGTTCCTAAAGCTGCTGCAACAAACCACTCGTGTCTTTGTCTTAGTGTCAGCAACATCTGGGAGTCGCCTTTTTTTATTTGTCTTTCTCGAGTGTAATAAAGAATTCATTTGACCACGAAGATATTTTAACATTGACTTTTTTAATTTCACAAAATATAATACAAACAAAAATATGGTGTCTCTGTATAAGACACTTTTGCTGTTGGATAAAAAAAAAAGGAGCAAATAGTTTAGAAAATGATGATCGATACCACCTAGTGGTTGCCTTTTAGTTGAACAGAAGAAGGATATACTAACACGTGATCTTTTTCGCCCTGGCCAAATTAACCATGGCAGGTGCACGTGGAAAGGTTTGTCAACAGTGGCCTGACGTGAAGGTAACATACATGACCTAATTAGCTTGATTTATTTCGTTAAAATTGCTTTTGGTGCAAATTATTTACTTTATTTGATTTACTTTGGAATTTGAGTTTGCTTTCAATAATTAATAAACATCAGTGACAAACAAACGTTATCGATTCATAAAATTGTCAAATGTGAGTGAAACAAATAACTCTGTGTTAAGCCTTGAATTATCTGTACTGTGTCTTAACCGGATCTACTACATCTTAAAAACACACCACCTCACACCTGAGCCTCTCACCCGCCACTGTGTTAATACTGAAGAGGCCATAAACCATTTGCATTTGTTCTGACAAATACATATATAAATACATTTCTTATTTCTCAGATTTGAGAGCTGAACAAAAAATGTAACGTTTTTGGCCCAATGGAAGCCAGACTTATTTGTTTCCCTCGTGTAGAATATAGTCGAGGACTGGAAGAAAAACTGGGTTATAACCAGTGGTGTACACTTCAAATGAATCCTGACTGAATGATTGCCTTCCATCAACCTGTTATACATTAGTTTTTGCGTGGATTTGTAACCCCAAGTGTGCACGGGCGGTTCCCAGTCTTCACCACACCAGATGGCTGAATGGGCCAAGAGTTAATACCGATCTTCTGTGCTGCAGTGTATTTAATGACAAACATGTTGCATTTGTGAATATTCTCGTTGTCCTACTTTGTTATTGAAAAGATAACTCCTCCTAATGAATGCATCTCTCCTCCTGAACAATTACATACTGAATTAAATGTATCCCTATAGATACAAAGCTTAACTAGCCACCTGTCTCCACATCGTCCACAACACTTTTTTTTTGTTGGTTAGCAGTACTAAACAGATGCTTTTTTGGAAACGCTGTTGTTGTTGCTAGGCAACTACCAAAACCCCCGTCTGAAGCTTGACACTCATTTGCTAAACGAATATTTGTTTCAACTAAAAGAGTTTTGTCCTTTCAATTTCAAGCAAGAACAAATTAAATTAGCCACCATGAACTGATCCACACGAGTTGGTGCAGCTTTGTTTCACACAGAGACACAACGCATGTGACAAATGGAAAACAAGGGTACAAATAATCTTCTTTTTATTGATCTATTCCAAATATGTTCAAAAGTTAAAACCATAGCAGTGTCTCTTGCGTATTTTAGTGCATTTACTACAACCCAAGTGTATTTTACACTGCTGCTGATCACCATAAGGGTTGAATAGTTTTTAAAATTGATTAAAATTAATGCTCATGATCGGTTCACTACACTATGAAATCCCACATTAGCGGGCACCTCAAATTTGCGTTTGTGCTTAATAGTCTATGGTGATCCGCATGTCTGTTTTTTCTGTTTGTTTTAATACTTATTTAGTCCTGTTACGGTTAGATGGTTATGCAGTTGAAAGTGCAAACTGGATTAAAATGCAACAAATACGTAACTGGCAAAATTAAAGCAGCTACAGTCACAGATCGTTTACGAAGGTCAAGCCAGTTTCAAAGTCTTCCTTTTCATTCCACATGGAAATAAACGACTCGGACGAAGGTTTCAAAATGTGCAACACAGAGCCGTGCGATCAGAAAGGGTCCTTTGCAGTAATTCAACTAAAACATGTAAAACCACTGGTATGGTCACCAACAGAGCTCCCCCTTATGATCGAGCTATAGGAGCAATCATTACACATTACAGCTACTGTACTCAGACAACAGGTTATGTCTATGAACATTACAGTGGCATGGTAAGGCTGTCTTGTTACTATAGTTACAAAGCCATGGTTCTAAGAAAAACCTTCCCTTGCATACTTTGATTTGATTGCATAGTTGAATATTGTGCAAAATGTAACCAGAAACGACCCAAAGTAATTATTACATTAACATCGTTCTACACAAGCGGTATAAAAATGGAGAAAAGTAAACATTTACATACTGTCGGCTCAGCTATTCATATACATTGATGATGGAGTCTGTTGAGTTAATAGTACATTTATAGAGATTTAGTCAAAGAGAGAGAAACATGGATTGAGAATGTAAAAGTCAATTCCTTCAAGACCAAGGGAGCAGCATCTTAAATTGTTTTTTTAATCAATCAATCAATCAAATTCCTTTTATGTTGCTAAATTAAGCTGCTGCTAAGATGTGGCACCTTTTAAAGTCTTCTTCCTATTGACCATTTGACTCAAAGGGACAGTTCGACCAAAAATGAAATCACACATTTTTCCTCTAACCTGTTGTGCAATTTATCGATTCAAATAGTTTTTGTGTCAATTTTCTAGATGTTGAAATAGTGACGATCCAGATGTCTGCCCTTCTCCAATACAATGGAAATAGTTTCTTTCAACTATCTCACATAGGAAACTCCTCACAAGAGGATAACCTTGAGTTACCACAAGCCAAGTGCCATAGGTGGAGTCCCATTATGTCCAAGAGAAGGCAGAGATCTCTGCAGACGATCCCTCCCAAACGAGACCACTCCCACCAAAACAATCTAAATGGATGAATAGCACTACAGGTGTGAGGAAAATTTGTACTTCATATTTGGATGAACTGTCCGCCAGTAGTAATATCATCCCTCTGTATAGATGCAGGAGATCTGACTCGGGCAGTGGTCCAGCACACCATGCAGTCCTCGGTTGGGATCCACATCCTGTGCTTGACTGTGGACATCAAATCCTGCAGATGCATCTGTGGCCACACACACGGACACACACACACACACACACACACATATATATATGCATGTATGCACAGAGAGAGTTGTAAGCTCCGATGGCAATACATTGCTCACGTTTGAGTAACTTAGTTTGGACATTCGTTTCATTACCTGTAAGGCTGGAAAGAGCCGTTTGTAAGGAGGCCAGCCCGCTGGGATTATTGGCTTCTGGAGCAAGGCTGTCACCAAAGCCATCAACTTGCATCAGGTGGCTTGAGCTGGTCTGTGCCATGATCCCGCCATATTGAGGAGGAGAATATAGCGTTGTAATCTGCCTTGAGAGCTCTATGGGGAAAATGTGAAAGCCTCACACCTTTATCCATATTGAAATGAACAACTCAATATAAAGTCTTTAGTTTCTCTCCTTATATATACCGATTATATACTGTAGAAAAGTAACAATAGACTTCATCAATTAATCTTTTTAAATCCTGTCTTTACTTCAGTAGCAGTTAAACTTAAATTGTGTGTTTCTGAAAACCTTGTCAACATCGCGGCGGCTGTGAAGTCAGCGGGGAAAAGAGGTGATTTCTATTTAAAGGCACATCGAGCGGCGCTGCCTGATTCTGTCTAACAAGAAAAATCACCAGCCACCTGCTACACACCATAAAGATCTAATGCACGAGTGATGTGCACGTGAGAACGTCAGTTCAGATGTCAAACTGCCCAGGCTTTTTGCAAATATAGGCTCTTCAGATGTGCAACTTATAAACCCTTGATCAGATGCACTACTGCACTCACATCTATTTGGCAAACTTGTAAGATGATTAACCTCCAAGTACCTGGATGGTGATCTGCCAGATCAGGAGGCTGGCTGGGCTTGTTCTGTAGGGACGTCCCAGTGGGAGGATGAGGGAGGCAGGTGGGAGAGCAGGGCCCACACTGGCCCCTGGGGAAGAGCTGGTGAGGGGAGGGATCAACAAACCTGAAATATTTCAGACTGAATTAAATACTCTGCTTGTGGAATAAATAATGAGAACAATGCATGTTTGCATTATAAAAGAAAGAAAGGAATTATTTCTTATTTACATACTGTGAACCACGCATATCATCTGTGCCCAGTAATGATTTCCCAAACGATGCAACTAAGAATGTGAGTAATCTGTTTGAAGCTGGGTTACATTAACTTGTACAGTGTATGTTGAAATTTTTATATTAAAATATTTTCACATTAAAAACTTTTACCCACTGAATGGAATTATGGTTTATAGAATAGTCTGTATGTTTTTTAGGTTGTATTTCTGAATGGTAATGTACTGAAATGCAATATATTCTACAGATATTGCCCTTGTTGTGCGCATCCTCTATGTAAATATGTATATGAATGTTTAAATGTGTATAATGGTTTCCATAAAGACTCTTTTTTTTGATGAATCCAATATAAAGACATCACTATTCAAGGCTATAATTTTTTATTTCAAACCAATTTTTGTCTTCAAACGTTAAATAAATCAAAAACTAAGATCACAAACTGCATCACTCTTTGTTTACCATACTTCATTTAGAAATGTTCGGCAAACATTGCACTTAAACAACTGTATTTTTCCAATTTCATGTAAGTTTTTGTCAGTTTCACGCGAAGGCACGATTACCAGTTCGACATGAAATAAAGCATTAATTCATCCTTCATCCGGGATGACCAGGTGACGCGTTCACACAATTTGTGGTAATATGACACCAACTTCATCCACCTTTTGCATGAGGTACACCAGTCATCTTTGATTACTGTCCTTAGGTAATTCTTTACTCGCATGAATAACACAGATTAGATGCACAACATCATTTGAAAGAACAACCGAATAGAAAAAGCTCCCTCTATCAACCTTTCTGCATGCATGTAATTAGGAAAGATTTCCAGCTTTTCACAAATATTTTTGTATTATAATTTTATTCTATTTATCTTGTACATTTAACTTACTGTTATAAAATCTAAGATCAGTTGCTGGTTCACAACCGGAGTTTGTATTGCAGCGAGTTCACCGCCGCCCGAGACCGACTACAGCGTGGAATGTTTCCCGCTAAGATAATCATTAACTATAGTCTAACAATACTGTATCACACAAACTTGGTGAACAAACATAAAGGTCATGTGTGTGGGTGGGTTTGTGGGTGGGTGAGTTTTGATTAATTATTTGTATTATTATTATTTATCTTTTTTCTTAATCTCTTTTATTATTATTTGTATTTCCTCTTATTTTCTTTATTTTTTCAATGAAAATACATGTTCTCTGATCCCTGTATAACATAGAGTATATATATATATATATATATATATATATATATATATATATATATATATATATTAAAAAAAAGATAATTCTTGATAGAGTTCCTGACCACAAGCTTGACTCTCTTACTTGGTCTGTCCCTTTGTTCATTCACTCTAACTCTACCAAATATCTATGAATTACTTTCAGATTGATTTAACACATTGTTTAATACAGCGGATTAAACTGGTAAACATAAATATTGTCCAGTGACCATGGGAGCTGACACCCCTGCTGTTAGGTTTGGCCAAGTAACACTTTTGCATGTCTACTTGCCAACAACAAGAATACTGAAGGAGCCAGAGTTTGTTGACAATATGCAAGGACTGAATGGGAACAAAAAACAAATCCAGAACAAGGATTTTACAATCAATTTAACTTCTAAAAAAGTAATTACAGCATCTCTCTTCTCCTACTGGATCCCACTGATATTTTTAGATTCTATGTTCCACTTATTGAATTCCTTAGCTGCTCTTGTCGGTGTCTATAGCATCCATTAATACCAGCAGTAAAGACCAATGAGCCAAGGCAAGGTCTGCTTTCGCCAGCCAATTGTCCTCCCAGAACCCCGCAGTGATGCTTGGGCCTACTGCTGATATGAGAACAAACCCAACCAGTGAGGAGCCGCGAGCATCTGGCTGCTCAGAGCGGCTGAAATGCTTCATCACGTGCTTTTGAAGTTTCGAGATGAAGGAGTGTTTTTCTGTGGATTGACCAGGGAAATGTGTAGCTGGCTATCACAAACCTGTAAAGCCTCCATCAACACCCCTTTTGTTAGGGTACCAAATAGTGCTTTCTCTTAAACGGAATATTCTAATGATGTGCTTATTCTTAGTCTTGACACCATGACAACCAATGTTTAAGTTGATCATCTTAGATTATCAAAAGGGAGAAAATGGTTGTATGGTTGTATTACACAGTATTTCAAACCAATTCAAGGCTTTGTCTTTTTTACTTTACGCTTATTGTGAAATTTCCCTCCCTAAAATGTAGTTGAAATTCCTATCATCATGGGATATGAATGCCTAAATTGAAGCATATTAAATTTGCTTGAATGATTTTGTTAACACGTTTGAACTAAAATACATAATCGTCAAACCCGACACAATGACGCAAATCCTCAGTACCTGTATTCATCTTGTAGGCAGCACAACAAAGCCAGGTGGGGATTGCTGGGTTGCTCTCGTCCCTGTGGAGCAGCTGAGGAACAGGGATGAGAGACACTTCAGGGCCGTCCACCACAGCCTGGATCTAACAGTTAAACCTATGACGTGCAAATGCTTGCAGGGGTATACGCTAAGGACCACGTTCTCACACTAGGTACGTGCACCCTTGAGGGGTATGTGAGATTTAAAACATTTTTATTGAAAATTACCAACCATTAAATAATCCTTTAAACATAGTCATTTCATAAATATTCAATAACATCTAAGTGTAAGTTCATAAACAGAATGTGTTATAGTCTATATTAAATCAGACCTTGATGGCACAGCGCTGTGTGTTACATTTTTTTCCCAATCAAAAAATGCATTGCGCTCATTAGGAGGTCACTTCTATCACTGAAAAAAGGTTGAGAACCCCCGTGCTAAGGTATCTAGTTTCATATCAAACATATTAATGCAAAGAGCCGGATACAAGGACGTACACATACCAGAATATATCCCATGGGATGCACGAGGCGGAGAGTTCAAGTCCATCCTCGCCAGAGGAGAAAGGCTTGGATGCAGAGGGTGAATGGTTAAACAGTCTGTCAGCGTGTCTTCAGCAGTGGATTTCATCTAGAGACATGGCACATGGAGCATAATCTTAAACAGCGGTGGGCAAAATACATACAGCAAGGGGATTCTCATGTAATTTTCTTTAAATTATAGTATCATTCAACTTTAATACTTCTATCTACAACATTACTTCTTCATAGTGATGAGAGAGTATTGTGGCTCTGTGCCTTGATGTTGTGCTCTGTATGGTTTCCTATGTATAAAAGAGTTGTAGCAAAGTAAATGCCTGCCAAAAATAGTATCAAACAACATGAACATCTTAAGGATGATAGCTTTGAAGCCTGTTTTCTACCATCAGAACTGTTTGCAAACGAGACAAGAAATGTCTCAAGGACAGAATACATGTTCAGATTTTGCAGTGGTTTTGATAAGAAATCAATATAAGATCAGTTGAATCCCAATTAGGATAAAGATTTGTTTTTTAGGTTTAGACAAGTCGTGCGTGTGGGAGACTTTGTATAATGTCACCTTTTTTAGTCACTACCCACCTTCTTTGTATCTATGGTGACATCACCTTCAGTAAGAGCTAAAGAGAACACAGCTCACGCATACACGCAGCAATCTGAACTAAAGCACTGCATGGTCATAATGGGGATCTTTGAGATGAATTCACCCTGAATGGAAAATGAAGGAGGTGAAAACCCAACCAAGAACCGACAAACAACATCATTATGTGTTTTTTTCTGCAACTTAGTTCAGTGTGAGGGCAAGTGGATGTATTTTCATCTGACTGCAATGAAAGAGAGAGTAAATTCTGATTTTACCATGAACAGTTGGACAGAGTGGAATGGAGAGCACATCACTGCGAGTATAGTGCTCAATACTGTCAGCTAATTAGGGAAAGGACAGCACCATGACATGATGTGTTGATGTAGATTTTCTTTTGTTTGTGAGTGTAATGTTGAGGAAGTGATGCTGTCTATTGCAATCATCACTAATGAGATTTGGCCACCTGGACCCAGGCAATATCTTTTACAAATACATTTTTTTTCTTCAGAAAACCGCTTACACGTTCTTTACACGTTACCTGACCAAACGTTTCCCATCAAAATACATTCTTAAGAACTACAGTGCTTGTGCAAAAAAATAGTGAATTGTGTTACACTGTCTTCTGTACCTTCTTCCGTAACTGCCGCTCTTTTGTCGAGTGGGATTTCACGTGTTTCCTCAAGGAGCTGGGATCAGTGTAGCGCTTTGCACAGCCAGGCACCTGGCAGGTATACGGCTTCTGTACAATCACAGAAATATGAAAACTTATCGGACTCCACATGAAGGCGAAAAGACACATAAGCTTTTAAATCCCATCGCTAATAAATAGAGCGAGTTTGTGCACGGCTGCCACTCACTGTGTCCAGGTGTGTACGCTGGTGCTTAGCTCTGTCACTTGAGTTGCTGAAAGCCTTCTGACATCCTGGGTGCTGACACAGGTAGGGCTTCTCCCCTGTGTGGCTGCGCAGGTGGATCTTGAGATTTTCGAGTCGGGAGAAAGCCTTCTTGCAGCCCTCGAACTGCAACCGCATATAAACACAGTAAAATGTGGTCGTTTGACATTGCAATCAGGTTTCCAAAAATGTATTTATACTACATTTACAACAGGCCTCGGGGGCAATTAAGTTTTGGGCTGTGGACTCCCTCCAGTGCAATATCCATTATGAGCTCTGCAATTTTCTCCAACAGGATGTTTCACTTATACCTGGAGCTATGAGCTTATTAGCTGAATGTTGCTGCAGACAAAGACCTGCTGACCTCAGTGTGTGGGAGGGAGTGAAAGAGGAAATATAGAGAACCTTTTGAAAAGATAAAATGACCTGCCATTTAGTCTCAACTGACACTAATGCAAGCCCTAGCTGCTCCATGCTATAGTAGCTTTATGGCAGACATGCGAGCGGCTCTGCAGCAGCAAAGCCCTGAAAAGTGTAAACATTTGGAGTTCATAGCTTGTCACAACGGCAACTCACTGCTATTATTTGTCGTGAGCAGACTCTATCCTTGTCTCTTTGTTGGATTAGCGCACAACCACAATTAGCCAATTTCTACAACGCTGCATTTTTTCTGGGAAACAATACTTACTTATTTAATTGCTGTGTCTTGCATTTAATTTGTTTCACACATATGGATGTTATTTTTAAGATGACATTCATCCGAGAATATTGTGAGCGTGTAACTAAGATGGACACTCAGGTCACAGAGCACGCCGCCCTATAAAGAGGAGATATTTACTTTGCAAATGTAACACTGATGATTGATGCGAGCTTAATGAGTGTGATACAGACTCATTTAGCTAACAGACTCATTACAGAGATTTTTTTAAATTAAATAATCGGTTAACTTATGATGCTTGACTCCATCAACAAGCACTCTCTTTCTGTGCACGAGCCTGAAAATGAATGGCTACTGCTTCAACTTTTTGGTTTTAGTTGCGACTCTTGCAAATATGTTTAAAAAAATGTGAGAAAGTACATTTACTTGCCCACTGTTGAAAATATATATTTTTTTCTTAACACAAATATTATATTCCGAAAGACACATTTCTGATAGTTGTGTGGATGACCAGCAGGGGGCAGTGCTTATGCACTCATCACCACTCTGTCATTAGAGTTTTGAATCCTTCATCTTGTATCACCTTGACAGCGTCTCATACAACACAAGTAAAGCCACTTGTAGTATAAAGTACTACAGTATATACATTTACAGCAAACCTCAGACTGAAGAATTACCTTATATATCTATATCTATTTCATACATCATACATACACAGCAGTATTATGAAACAACAGTAACTTTAGGGCTTAATATGTCTGTCAACCTTTCTAAGATTAGCACTTTACTCCTCTCTTCCTGTTCACTGGGGAGTTGGAATGTGATTACGAGGTTTTATGGAGAAAACACACAGACCATGTCCAATTTTGTTATTTTTTCTCCGGGACTAGATTCCTGACATACTGATACCTCTCAGTCATCGCGACCAAAGCCAAATCAAAATGTCTCTGCCCATTTATAGGTCACTAAGAACATTCGTATGCACTCCACATATAATTACTTGCCTTTCCTTATCATCACGACACAGATATTTCCTGACATCTATTCTGAAAAATCACCCAGCTTCTTCAATTGAACTATTTTCACATGACTTTTTTTTAAAAAAATTTTTTTTTTACCAAACTTTGTTTGAATCAAAGATAGTGGCCCATTTTCACATCATGCCAAAAATTTAAGTATGTCAAATAGATGACGGATGTATTTTGGAAATTGTATAAAAGCATAAGATCTAGATTTACTGGCACTGAATATGAATAATTCCTTTTAACATTTTGTCAAAGCAAATAGATGCAATTGAAAGATGAACGAAATTGTGGAAAAGCACAAAATGACAACCTCATAACCTCTTCTAACCATTTCACTTTCCAATACCGGTGTACTGTAATAAATAAATGCTCCTTCATAACGGGAATGGTCTTGCAAAATGGACCGATCCTTAATATAGTTCAAATTCTCAGCACAAGAAAAAGAAAAACAGCGCAGACAATGATAAATAAGCCTCTCAGAGGCAACGTGGTCAGACAAGCGAGAACCAGCATAAAGCTCAGGACTCCAGGACTCGCCAGGGTTGGGTAACTGTGTAACTCTCTTTCTCCGTCTCGCAAAGCTCTCATAAAGCGCGGAGGGCTTTTTAGTTTGTCGTGAGGGACGTTTGGGATGAAAAGAAAGCAGCATGGCTCCTCAGTGTAGATCAGTGTTACAGCCAGCTCCTGACAGGCCCTGGCAGGTACTCATGCCCTGGCTGAACAATGGCAGCAGCCGTCTGTGCCAGCAGAGTCTGTCCAAAGCCCAGTTTTAGCCCGAGGTCAGCTCACTCTGGACGCCGCTCTTCTCTGTTTCAGTGATATTCTCATCCTCCTTGCTCTTTTTTTTTTTGCCCGTTTTCTTATACTGTGTATTTTAAACATTTCATTCTCTTTCTCTAATGACTTGTTCATTCCTGGAGGGGTGTTACATGATACATAGTAAAATAATAGTGTAATATAAGTTACAAGATCAAATATCTCTTTTTTTTCTTCTCTTCTTGAGCTAAGTGGGAATTGCAGGTGTATTGGATCTCACCTCTCAGAGATCCAAATCTTTTTTCATAATTACAATATTCATAATTACAATATTGATGAAAGAAGATGAAGTACATTTTGGTCAACCTTGTCAATAACTGAAGGTCACTGGGTATAATTATTGTTTTACTGGACACGCAGTCTATTTTGAATTCAGTAAAAACACTCATTACATTTACTCATTACATCTTAAATTAATTGAGGGGATGTTTTTGTGTGTGTTTGGAGTTTTGGAGTATAAGTAAATGCCACAATGCACAAACTAATGATTCAAAAGAGCAAATCATTTCTCAACCATGTAATAAGAAAATGCCAAAAAGACGACAGCACAGAATTATACATCACAATCATAATCAACATGCGTTGAACAATGACTGCGGGAAGCTCTTGTTCGGGTTTTTAAGTCGTGCTTTTAAAACTTCATATGTTTAAATCACAGTGACAGATGCTAACAGACTGGTGAGTTGAGAAAATGCTATCATCATTAAACAGATTATGAGGCAACAGGTACAAGCCTGGGCCTGCCCCGCGTGTTCCCTTTGTAACACGAGCGTCCCTATTGTTCTGCTGCGGCTTCGCACTTCATCATTCGTCCGTTCATTCACCTGCCAATCATCTCCTGAGAGAATCTGAGCGCTGCGTCTTGGAAGACTTAAGTGCTTTTAGCCTTTCCAACTGTTCTGTGAAATTCAGAGTTTTCAAATCTTGCATTTTAATTGTTTGAGCACGACTTGAACATTTTATAAGGAGTACATGTAGTCACATGCAGATACGTGAATATACTCATGTCAAGCTGGAAAAAGCCTGCACTCTTGATATAATGTTCAAAATCTGCACAGAATGAAATTGTGTCCTTACAGTGCAATAAAGATAAGTCTAGTGTGCTGACCTTTTCTCTCTTCCTTCAGAATAAGCCTGCCCTATATTTACTATACCACAAACACAAGTACCACTTTGTTACAATTCTGTTTTTGGCACTGCTTTGTGACCATGAATACTTATTGAATGATTACCTGGAACACAGACCCAACCAGCGCTTGCAGCCCCATGGCAACAGAGCGGGCTTCAACTAATAAGTGAGTATTTTGGTACCAAAGGTCAACTGCAGGTATGCATGCCGTTAATAACTGACTTGTTGAAAGCAGCCTCGTGAGGCATGTTTTGCAAGTGGTTTGTCATTTACTCATCTAAGTATGCAGTATTTCTCAGTGGGAGTCACAAAAAAACAAAAAAGGAGGGAATTCAGAGTCATGTACAGTCCATACGTTTTTAGCCATTTGAGCAGCAGGATTTGTTCCCTTTGGTCAGGATGAATCTCACTGACTTTGGTGGGGTTCTCTGACATTGCTTTTATTAGCACCCACAGGTTGACCGCTTAGGCTTTCAGTAAAATATCTTAAAAGCTATCAGATTGATGCCGATAAAATTGGCCCCCTATGGATGAATTGTAATTAATTGAGTGATCTCTAGACAGTCCATAAAATGACAGTCTAGGTTAAAATGATTATTATCTGATTATTTGGAATGTCATTAGCTTTGTGGCAATTTGGTTATAAACCAATCAGCCTCAGATGTCTTTGTTCAACAGCAAATGCTAACATTTGCTAACAAAAAAGGTGAACCTGCACCTGCTTGACATCTGCATATTAGCATTGTCTATGTGAGCATGTTTGCATGCTGACACAAGCATCTCGGTGTATCTTGTTTTTAATATTCCCACATCGCATTAAAACTAATAACCAAACCACAGAGGCGTCACTAAATTGCAACACAACTGAAACAATTCATCAATCTCGGACAAACAAAGCTACTATTTCATCAAAAATCCGCCCGATGGATAAACGCCAACTTGTTGGCCACAGATGCAGACCTATAGAGGGCCAGACTATGGGGCATCACCTTCCCATAACGGCAGCCAAGTTTGTGAGACGGTGGCCAGGCAGGACCCCTGCTGCTGACAGGCCCAGTAGCTACTGGAGGGCCATGGTGCCATGCCAGACCTGAAGTGCGAGGCTTCTTTTGTGCTGATTTAATAACTACATAATTGAGTTAACTCCCATGTCAATTATCAGAGAGCTCTGCTAATTACCGCATGGCTAAAGTTAAGAGGAGAGAGAGAGAGGCCATTTCTTTTTCTTTTTTTTTACCTCAACCTTGGCCATAAGCACAGAGCACATGAAGGCATTTGCCCTTATTTCTCTCCCGCAGTCGGAGGCTTGAAAGCTTTCAGCTAGATGCTGTGGCATTGAATGGAACATTGTGAAATGGATTCAGCCAGCCCCTGACATTCATCATGTTCCTGCTTTGACTTCCTTCACTTCGCCTTCTCACAAATTAATACAAGAATATTCATCTGATTTAGAAAGAGCCATGCTGTATTGTTGAGAGGGGAGATAGCGTACAGAATATTATTTCTCAGAGGCAGAGAAATCAAGTGTGACAATAGATTAGAAAGATAAATAGAAAGATAGATAAATCGATAGATAGATAGACACAGTAGATAGACTGCTGTTGCACGAGAAGAGACGTAGCTGTGATCTACATGGTGTACCGTGCACTTGTTGGGTTTCTCTCCTGAATGGATCCTCATGTGGATAAGAAGCTTGTATCGGGCATTGAAGGGCTTGAAGCTGCGTGGACAGCTCACCCAGTGGCATGTGAAATCCTCAGCCTTCCGCAGGTCTACATGTAGCTTTTCTATGTGCTTTACCAGCTCCTCCCGTTGGTCATACACTGCACTACAGTCCAACCACCTGCAGCAGTGGGCCCCATAGTCTTCCAGCTCCCCTTCTTCTTCCTCCAGCATAGGGACCTGGGGTAGAAAGTTCACCCCATGTCTGTGATGAACCATGGGAGCTTGTGTGAGAGGAAACTGAGAGGGGGACTTTATTTCACAGTACTTGTTCGTGAGGTGGATGTGCTGGTGTGAGTGGTAGGGTGGTGGAGGCCGCTGTGGAGTAGCAGCCTCTTGGATAGTAGCCAGCAGGGCTGGCTGTAGTTGTGGAGGTGGCAGCAGGTTGTTGGTGGTTTGGCTGCAGCTCTCTACTCTCTTCTCCAGTGGCCCACCTTCCCCAGGGAAACACTGCTGGTCCACCACCATGTTAGCCATCTGGCTCTCCAGACCCCCTCCCTCTTCAAGCATCTGCACACGGCCATAGTCCGTGTGAGGGGCCAGAGCCTGCGAAGGGCCTGGCACGCTGTAGGGATGGGTGTGGGGGATGCAGCAGCCTCTCACACCGAGGAAGTGACCATAACCTTCAGATTGGACAGGTGAGAGTGTGGGGTGGGAGGCTGGAGAGCTGCGGGACCCATTGATGTAGGCCACAAGTGAAGTCGGCGAAGTGCGTATGATGGAGCTAAAATCAATGCCCATGGCGTCCGACAAAGGCGACATGGAGAGCGTTCTCTTCTTAGCCCGTGACTGCCTGGGGCTTCCAGCATCGCCTGCAAAAAGGTACGAGGGCAGCGACGCTGAGGTGCTAGTGCCACCTGATACGGTCGTGCCGGACATGGCTGTGCCGGGAGGAAGGCTGAGCTGCTCACCTCCTTCGCTGGCCTGGGTGGAGCACTGCGGTAGACTCAGTGGGGGAAGCACACGGTAGCCATACGGCCAGTCTTGTCTGCCGCTAAACACTGACTGTGTTTCAAACAGACTAAGGGTAGTGGAAGCCAGGGATTCTCTGGAGTGTAAGGATCTGAAACAGATTGTTGTCATCCACTTTAGTATCACTCTTTAGGTTTAGTGAGCTCATCATCACATACTTTTATTGATATTGCCCACCTGGCATCGGTGTGGGGAATCTGTACACTGTGTGGATGTGTTGGAGGCTGCGGTGCTGCAGGCCTTGGTGTGTACCGTTGGCCTGTGACGATGGGCATGGGACTGCTGGTCACTGTCAGGTTAGCAGCGGCTGGCTGGCCAAAGACCTCCATGGTAGGCCCAGACACAGAGCAACCGGCTGGACACAAGCCCAACATTAAATCAACAGAATATCTATATGAGAGATAGCTTAACAAAGTATATAGGTTACAACAGAGCAACAGCTTTTATGCACTTTCAATAAATCCCAACAGATGAATGCAAAGTGTGAACATAAAACAACTATTTGGAAAAGACATTACTGTAAATAATGCAAATAAAACTCAAATACATCACATTGTAATACTGCTTTAACTAAGGTTTATACAGCAGATTGTGGAATTTCCCT
This sequence comes from Clinocottus analis, assembly GCF_023055335.1. Lineage (NCBI taxonomy): Eukaryota > Metazoa > Chordata > Actinopteri > Perciformes > Cottidae > Clinocottus > Clinocottus analis. The sequence continues at coordinate 2,989,389 of NW_027175854.1, forward strand.
CACCAACCTGACACTTTCTGCTCTGTTAATCACTAATGAGCTTTTCACCTCCTTCCATTTTTCCTCTGGAGAAAATTTAGGGACAGGTTTTATGCTTGGTTAATTATCAATAAATAAGAACAAGGCGTTTTGCAAGAAGACAGTAAGGTTGTGAAGAGCGCACTGAGAATAAGTGAAGTATGAAGATGCAATTAGTAACTCAGTTGTTTAGTATACACGACAACACACTTATATTTTATAGGATGTATCCCTAACGGCTATTGCAATGTTGTCAGAGTTTGCTGCAGGTTGAATACTGCAGCATTAACACACTGTTCTGGACGGTAAAGTTACACCTGCATTGTGCGCACACAACCTGGGTTGATCAAATATTATATTTCACCTTTGTTTTTACCTTTGAAACTGTTGTTGGAGGGGCAGCGTCCCGTCTGTATGGCGGTCGTCACTGTTTTGGTTGTGGGATGCTGAGTAGGCACTTGTGGGGATGCAGTGGAAATATTTAGTTGGGTCCCGTTGGTCAACACCTGTCTATGGAGGCTCAGGGTTGGCAGGACGACTTGGCCTCCGCTCTGGTTCCCAGAAGCAATGGAGTGGACGGCTCCTCTTTTCACCTTCTCCATGCCCGAGGAGGCCCTGAGATCGGCTCGTTGCGGGGAAGACATGGGCATCCTGATGGATTGGGACTGGTGTCCTCTGATCATGCTTAATGATGGGGACACGCTGCAAGGAGACACCAGGAGCTGACAACCCTTCCCACTCATGGCTGAAGTCACCAGAAGCTCTGCGCTCGGGAACTTGATTTAAGTTGTTGCAGTTTGCAAAGTTTGCTTTACACGAGATGTACTAATCCACTGCTCACACCTGGGAAATGATTCCAAACACAAACACAAGCACGGTCATCAAACAAAGGCTGCATTCCAACAGCAAATATAGTGTTACACAAACAATGCACAGTCTCCTGCACAATTACAGCCTATATATTATAATATTTGCCAGCATTAAAGTTGCATCCATAGGAAAGTAATATGTTGTTATGATGACTGAGAGTGAACATGTTCCATGCTGCATAAGGCCAATATTAAAGTTAAAGTTAAGGCTTTTCTACTTGGAGTTTAATCCAAGAAGTGCTTCCAGGCGTCCCCTTAAAAACTAAACACAAACGAGACGCAGACAAGTTACCTGAGTTGTCGTCACTCACCTTTTGCTTTTCGTCCCGAACACTTTACCAAAGTGACATGTCGGAATGATTGACTCCTTCCGTCCACCGAGCTGTGAATGAGATGTGGATGACAGGAGATCAAGTCCCGCGTGTCTGTGGGTTTGTGATGATGGCTGCGCGCTGAGCAGAGGAATCACGCCTCTCAGGAATCTCTCGGCTTGAACCGCGGCGTCCCACCTCACTCGCTGTTGTTTCCGGGAACTTTTCTTTTAATGGTTTGCCCTTGACTCGACTTTATGTGAACATTTCAAACTGAGAGAACCGCAACAGAAAATAGTTCAAGTTTCTTTTTTTTTGCGCGAGGATATGTGAGCGCGTGCGCCGTGATGGCACCATGAAAATATGTACGCCTTGCTCAGTTGCATATTGGTATAGTATAGGAGTACTATTTTTGATATATCTGGAAAGAAAAACAAAAAAAAACACGCTTTTATTTTTTTATGCTTTTTCCACTCAAAACATTTTTTTATCCCCCAGTTTTAGAAAATCCCACTCGCGGAGTAAGTTAATTAGTAACGAATTAAAGATGGTTTAAGGCTATGTGTTGCCTCTAAAGCACTTAACAATCTGTATGTGAATCGTGTTTGGGTCTAAAATGACATATTCAACGTGTTGCATACAGCTGCAGTGATACAGATATTCACAAATTACCTGAACATTCTTACCGGTAGGACTTACATTGCAAAAATCTATAAAATGATATTTTGAATAGGAGACAAGATGCTGGTAACATCATTTTAAATGCAATGTTTTTCCACTGGACCATTTCTGTAATGTCCCCTTTGTGTTTCTGTTGGACTGATACACTTTACCTGAACAAATTGTTTCAATCTTCATGCCAGTATTTGTACTGATGCACAATTTGAACCTTGAGACCTTGTGTTGCATGCATCCTTCTCCCTAACCCTTCTCCTCAGCTCAAACACTGTTAGGGCACTCTTCAATCCTGACTGTTTGTTCTGTGGATCCCGCTCCAGGTTGCTATGTAAACCAGCATGTTTTTAGGAGGACTGACTGTTCTTTAGAAACTTAAATTGAGGAACTCTGCCCCACAATCTATGTTAATGATGCTTATACAGGCGGCATGCACTAAATGCAAATACATAAGTAAACAGGCTGAGCTGACTATACTATGTGACTTTATTTTATGACTACAACCAGTCATAAAGTCTGTTACGCTTTTGCATTGATCAGAATATGAATTGTAGTTGCACACTGAGCACTGTCATCTACAAATGGAAGTAGATTAGGTCCGTTATTTATTTAAAAAAAGATCTATTAAAAACCTTTACTTCTGTAACAGGAAAACCATTGATTATACATTTTACTATTGGCAGTTGACAAATGATCCTTTTAGATTTTAGATCAAATACATGACAATATTGAATATAAAGTAGTAGTGACCTCTGGTGGGGTAATATTTAATTACTGTGTTCCCAGCCTGTGAAAGTACATTAGTGTGGCTCCATTCATGCATATGTTCACCTCCAGTTCTTACCAATATAACTTTTTATGTTCTTTGAAAACATTTCAGTATTGTCAAAAAACAGTGATGTAGTGTTGAACTGAAGACTTTTTCTGGACCGTCTGTTTTTTGTTTCCCTCTGTTACCAGCAGGGGATACTATAAGTACACCAATCAGGGTGGCTGCCATGTGCTAACAGTAATAGTACCACTTATTTTTAGATCGAGAAGAAAAATAGGAAAAGAAGAGCCTGTAAAGATGTAAGAACGGACAAAGTGTGATGCGTGTTGGGGTCGCAAAGATAAGACTGCCCTGTGTTTACAAAATACTCTCCATCTTCCTGGGATCTGGCTCCCTTCAAGCCGTAATCCACTGTGATTCGGCGTCTTCTTCCCTCGACTGAGTGAGTCACGGTGTGTTTCCAAATGTCAGCGTGGAAAAGCGTCCACGCTCAAGACAAAACAACAACACTGATGCCCCGCTCGCTCTTCGTGTCCACAAACACTGGCACTTGGAGCAGAGCTTTCATGCGTCGGTCAAACTGGACCAACATGTTAATATTTGCTTCATCCCTGCAGTCCAAGGCCTCCTCTGCAGCCTCTAAACAGAGGAGCACAGAGTTTTCCAGGAAGGGATTTGAGAAAAGGAGGCAAGGAAGGTAGAGTGATATGTGCAGCGGAGTGGAAAAGACTTGAAGAAGATGAGATACAAGTGTTGACCATTAGAGAAGAGCTCCATTTGGAGCAGAATTAATGCTCTAATAGACTCTCCACCACTTACAGAATCCATTCCCCCCCTCTTGATGACAGCAGCAGCACTCCTGGAAGTAGCAAAGCATTCATTCTGGTGTCAAGATGAGGAATCATGGGTGATTTCTCTCTAAGTTATATTACAATAGTCACTTAAGGTAATGCACACCCCCAGTGGACCTGTGATTAATTAATCTGCTTTTGATTTGCTAATGACAGTTCAAGTCAAATACAAGGTTAGCGAAGGCTGAGTCAATCCTTTTAACTTCAGCTGCAGAGAGGACTGTGGAGAGTGGAGAAGATATCACTTTATTGGTATCATCCCTCATTAAAACAGCTGCTATTAGCCTGCAGCACTTTGAGCACTTACTCACAGCATAGGAGATAAATGCACACAGGTATCCCAGGTTACATAAAAAGTTTCCCATTAACATAAAATCATTCAAGTTATTTTGTAGCAATAGCATTAAATTTTGTGAGACGTCTAAACTAAAAAGACTCTCAGAGATGCAGCACTACCCTCTGTATATGAAGTACAGTACGGAGGGCAGGGCCATCCATCCATCTCCTCGGCTGGACCTCTACTGTCAGCAGCAACACCTAAGATGAAGATGAGTGTGAGAGAGATGGGCTTCTGAGCGTCTTCCATCTCTATCCATCAATCTTAGTTGACTTCTCTAATAACCTTTATAGAGAAGTGATGTCTGATGGAAAAAAGGAAGGACAGCAGGGAACACAGGCAGGCGCCCATGTCTTCTCCGGCAGGCTCTGTCTTTTCCCCTCCCTGCTGTGTTTTTCCAACAGGATGACTCTAATAAAAGATTGCTGACACAATAGCCCCCGTGTTTTCAGCCTGGCCACGGGCTTGTTTTTAATTTGAGCTAGCGTTCGGGGTGAAGCCTATGGGGTGTGGGTGCGGTAAGCTCTTTCTTTCCTTTTTGTATATTATTAATGAAACTGCGGCTATGGAATCACATCTCGGAGGATGAGTCTCGAGCGCTGGAGGATAATCGCAGGACTCTGACTCTGCAGATCAACAGAAACATTTCCCAAGACTTCACTATAAACACAATGAGAGAAAAGAGGCTCGGACAACAAATGAAGCGGCTCAAGTGAAAGGGAGTTTAATTATCAAAATTTAATCAAAATTCAATTAAACCCGGGTTACTCAACCGTAATATGACGTCACTCAATGAAAACGCTTAAAGCAATAAAAATGACCCAATAATAATGCTAATAATGCTTCCAAAGTTGAGCTTTAATCTATGTTTCCATGCATGCACATAAGACCACATAAGATGATGTCAATCTGTGAAATTATAATGGGTTTCAATTCTGTGCCTCTGAAGCTACTTTTAGACTAATACAAAACGTTTTCAGGATGCATTACACATGTCTTATTTATGCTTGAAGATGCACATATGGATGAACTCATCTATTGTATTGCATTCTGCTTTTAAATGCACCTCATGCTTCGTATCACGATTTTTACATTTGTTTCAAAAATCGCATAAATGTGGTCTTAGTTTAACTTGGCTCATGGCTTCAACAACTTCAGTTGTTATAGTAATGTGGTACAGCACGTGCTTGTGGGTGTGTGAGAGCACTTTAATAGCTGTGGCCCAGCTTCAGGAGGCCGGTTTTGTATTTCACATGCCAGTGCGGCGGTGAGAGCTGACGGCCCACATAAGACAACATAGAAGGTCCGGACATAGGAGGGTGTGTCATTAGACCCCTGCCTGGAGCCCCTGGTCAGATCCCCTCAACATCCATCTTCATTAAAAAGGTTGATCTATGAGCAGATGGTCATTAAGACCCCCCCCTTTTATTCCCGGCACCCTCTTTGCACTAGGACACTACCTAGAGGACAACCATCGTCCCTCAGGAATCCCAGAAAACCTCACCTCAGAAGAAGAAGTGGTGCCTGACAAGGCCACCTGGTAATGATCACTCTGAGGGCCTCATAAATCTCTTTTTGAAATATATCAAAAGAACATCATGAAATATGGAGATGGCCCATGCAGCAGTATAATCAATATGTCAAATCCTGAGGCACAAGATAGAGGTGGTCAGAATGACACAACTGGTACAAATATCCCCCAAAAAGTGAGTAATATCATCAGTGCTTTCCTGCTCTGTGTATCCTCTTGCAGTGTTTTTGTTCCTGTGCCTTATCTGTGGCTGGCATATCAATGTTGTTTAAGACTGTGACGCCATTCACACAGGTGTGGCACAGGATACGTGAGGTCATGGTCAGGCTTTTAGGGAAAGCAGGGGTCGTAAAACACAGGATGTTAAAGTGACTTGGGTCCTGTTGCTTCACTGCGGTCACCTCTTGCTGATTACAGCGAGACTCTATACTAAGGAGGGGTTGTTTTGTGAACTTGAACCAAACATACCACTTCTTTCTTTATGCACTAATGTATAGCACTTTTACACCAACGCAAATCACCAATGCAACTCCACTAAACCAGAGAAAGAGGTCACAGGTTGTCAGCTATGATTTGTTAAGTTGTAACTCTCGGGGTCCAATATGAGTAATGTCAATGTTATCTACATTTTAGTCGAGCCTCATCATCAGTAACTCCAGCGGCAGCCACCATGGATCCCAATTATAACAGTAATCATTCCCTAGCTGAGAGCACGGTTTCAGACAGGGTAAAGTATTATTCATCTTCATCATATTCATTATCAGGCAGCAGACGCAGGTGGCCCGGCCTCCCACTGCTCCACACCATTAGTGCCTGATAGACAGCGGGACTATATAGCCTTTACTCCACAAAACACGCCCACATACGGCAAGAAAAAAATGGAAAATGGAATTTAAACAAGTTGTTCAAATCTGCATAGACTTTTCGGATTGTACCCTATCTCCTGCTAATCAATGCAGAAGTTGCTGCATGTCACCGACATCAGGTAGACAGGGGGCCATGTCTAAAGTACGTGCGCGGTCAAAGGTCACCCGGCAGGGTGCTCACAGCACATCATTTGTTCTCCCCTGACGATCCTCTGCTGTCTCTCTAATAAGGAGGTTCAGTGTGGCAGACATGTCGTGTCTCTGTTTCAGGCTACGTGAAGGACGAAAAGTTGACAAGGAACGGTAGCATGTCACCCTTCCATCAACTCTATACTGACATGGCCATGGGTGAAAAGGGCACCCGGCTCCCTGTTAAAGGGTGCTGTAGGTGCCCCATTTGTATATTGTGTCGCCTGCTGTAGGTGCTGTGCGTAACTCTCAGCGTAGCTCACATAAATCACCTCATTAGCCTGTTCTCTAATGGGTTATTGTAGCACCAGGCTGACACCCTGTTCCCGTAAAAGCTCAGGAGATTTCAAAAATTCAAAAATGCTTTTGGGTGGGATCGTTTTCCTATCCTCTGGCACCTGGTCGAGGTCATTCTATTAGGTGGATTGATTTACATATAAATTGAACATGCAGTATTACGCACCTCCTTAAACTCATCTGTTTCACCACTGTATCCCATTATCTGCCTTGCATACTTCAACAAGCATTTAATTTCCTCTTTCATATTGTCTTATGTTTCATTATGATTCAGTGTTATTTATTAAAATTCATTTAGCTAATAACGCCCACATGCACTGCCCCTTTTCCTGCAATGCACCTATTCTAATGTGTTCTGAGCGACTGTGTGTCCTGAGGTAAAATAGGAAATGTTGAAAATTCGCTGGAATATGAAAAGCAATCATATTTTCTGTATCAGTAAGCAGGTCTGTGGTAGCTGGGGGTCATTCTTGCTCTCTGCTGTTGCTTGGGGAGGCATTTTGTAAGAGCCCCCAAGGCTCACCCAGTTAATTAAGTTTTTCTGCTATTAGAACGATGTAACTTGAGATTGTACGGCTCTGAAAGCCAATTTCTTTACTACCACTGAGGGTTTGATAGACGTACATCAACACTAAAACATATTATGTTGTGACGTGGGACGTCAATAGTATCTTGATATGACTCTTAATTGAGTTAAAACGATGAGATGTTTTGTGTGTATACATGCCATAAAAAGTAACTGGTCTTTCCGTCTAAAATTTGCCAATTTCAGAAAAAGTGTCTCAAGAAAGAAAGAACATAAACTGAGTAACGGAGTTGTCTTGGTGATCTGACGTTTGAATGCTATGAAGAGGTGGAAGGGATGCTCCAGATATAGAAAAGTGTGGGTGTGTGCGAATGCGATTCAATCCACTGTGAAGAAATAAATTAAGCGATGACATTTGCAAAGGGAGGCACTAATAAAGATGACAAAGACTATTTGATTGAATCTATACATGTAGCTGTAGTTTTTAAAAAAAAATATTTTTGCTCTTCCTGAGCAGAATCATTTTGGATTTTTCTTTTTTACATTGACCAATGCCTGGACTCCAGCAGGTGGGGAGCACAGCCTTGCAAACCAAAGCTTTTCAAGGTATTTCCAACTGCAGCGGCTCATGTTTTTCTTTGGTGAAATACATTCATAGCATGCGGCTGAACGAGAAGTATCTTCACTTTCATTTCATGAAAGAAGCCCTGTATATTCACAGATTTGCTTTGTCTAACCCCCCCTGACATTACATGTATACATTTACATACAGAAATATCCCTAACCTCTGCAGCTGCATGAAGTTTCACCACACTCATCAATCTATTTTCCGTTTGCAGCCACTTTCAGGAAAATACGATTATAGAAATGCTCTGTATACCTGCCAAGCAGACATGTGAGGGACGTTTAAGAACTAAACTTCTAAAGACCCAGAAATTAAATCCACTCAACTTTAGTATGATTATGATATGCCAGGATTGGAGATGATATGCCAGATTGCCATAGATCAACTAATGCAGCCTTCTAGAGAGAAAATATACAAACTCTGTCGATACAAATGCAAACAATGACTGGCATGGTGCATCACTTTGTTGAAAATAAATTCTGTCCATGAAAATCATAAACAGAATAGCTGACAAGGCATAATCGGAGTACTTGCTACACAGACTATTTAAATGCAAAAATACTCCTGAAGCACATTTCAAAGGACATTTGGGGGTCATTGTCATAGAATATATCGGCTATGGACAAACTGAACCCTAGCGTGTCCCAGCAAAAAGTAAGAATACTCAACCATATTTTAAAAAAGAGATGCAACGCTACTGCTTTTAGATATCGGTCCGATACCGATCAAAACAGCTGGCTAGGATATAAGATACCATTTCATAATAAACATGGATTTAGATTTTGTTTTACAAAGCCAGTAAAAAGGAAGGTTCGGGTCAAGTATGATGTTGTCTTACATAAATACATAAAGAATGATCCCATTTACCTCCACACAGTGAGCATTCAGCAGCTCAATCAAACACTGTATCGGATCAATACCGATGCCTGAAGCTCAGGTATCGGTGTCGTGAGTGAAAGAGTCATATTGGTGCATCCCTGGAATGAGTGAAAAATATCAAAACACCGATTTGAAGAATTTTAACCATCACAGCTGGTGGAAAAAGAGAAATCTCTCTGTGCGACGGCGTTTAGCATAGTTAGCAGAATTCATGGCTGGCTCTTGTCTGGCTGCTCACCTGGGACCGAGAGCTAATGTGTGTCAAGCGTCACAGGGTTCTTCTGGGGCGAGAGGCACAGTTTCCAAACACATCTGATGCCAGATGTAAGACCGGAGAAAACAAAGCTGAATTACATTAAAAAAAGAGTATATTTGCTTAACAGAAGCTCACCTTCCGTCATTTTTGAAAGTACTGGATCACAAATATTGGGGGAAGACAAAATTGACGATTGACGCTTCAATGCATTTTGCAACAATTGTTTTTCATAGTGGTTTGATGTGGATCTGACTTCAGGCTGTTGTTGAGTGTGACAGTTTGACAATGTCAGATGTATTTATGTGATCAAAACATTATGTGACTGGCATGCTGTAATTAAGCAATAATACATGAGACCATGTAAATGAGTGTACATGGTCTGAATTTGAATGTGGACTCTTTATTATATAACACATAGTCAATAAAGTGAATAATTGGATGTGGTTGTGAATGTGCAGCCCGACTTACCTGCTTCACCCACATTGACTCCATCCTTTTTCAGATCTGTGCTTTCTTTTCTCTGGTTAAAATCACAAATAAAGCAGTTTCCATTTATACGCTTGGAGGCAGACACTTGTCAAAGAGACTGAGGTCGGTGTCTCTTGACCTCCACAAATTACACCCATGCCTTGCAATTGCCCCGAAACACACTTCTTAGTGTTGACTTGAATGTCAGACTATTTCTTCTAGATGAATTTCTACAAGATGAAAGGTTTCTAGTCAGCCCAGACCTATGAACAAATAACTGTGTAGCCCTTTTAGCCTTGACTTCTACAAATGCCTCCAAGTGTTGGTCTTACATAACAAATAACTGGCAAAATATATTTTGCAGCATACAAATATTGTGCATTGAAATATTCATTTAGTGTAGAATCTGCATCCCATTTTGTAAATGAGTCCACCCGAGATGGATGGATACAGTGTGCAAAATAACTATGGTCGAGTGAGGCCCACCGATCCCACTCGCAGTGCTTTGTACGTTCTATGCTTGGAAAAGCTTTGACAGTACTACAGGTTTTCCATCTGGTTGTTTAGTGTAAAAGTATGCAGAGTAAAAACAGTCCCTCAATGCATGAATTGTGGAAATGAAACATACCACACATTATTTATTAGACAATGAAGAGAGCACATTTGCATTGGAAAGACAGCAGCCAGCTAACACATTCTCATGTACGTTATTAATAAGTCCCACATGGATTCTGGCTTATAATAAAAACTGTACTGATCCCAGAAAGTGACCCCTGGCCTTAAGTTTCAAGGGCAACTATACACATTACAGAAAACAGACTGTTACATAATATAGCCTCTTTGATCTTGGTGGTGTACTGTGAATGTTAATGTAGGCGGCGTTATATGTCAAAGGTGTTGACATACTCCTCCACAGGAGGATATCTCTCATCACCCCATCTATCTCTCCTCAACAGAGAAAAGACCCACAAAGCTTTGTCAGCAGAATAATGAGGAGCCACAGGTAGTTGCCTTCCCTTGCAGCAAAGCAGATTCAAACACCTCCGCAGTGTCTCTCGTGTTCAGCTCCGACAAAAGATTCAAGCTGCAGCCGATGACAAGAGTCTGACAGCAAATATGATGATTGATGGCCAATGGATAATCCATCCCACTATCATGTTTGTCTTCTGCTGAAGCCAATAACGTGGAGCGCTATGAGGTCTCAACGAGGCTCCATACAAAGGGAACTCCCTCGTACTTTGAGAAGTGGTCACGTTGTTCCTGGCAGCTGGTTTGGGATCAGTTGTTTGTCTGATTCTGCGGCTAAATGCTTAGCGCTGCTGCTGAAAACCCGCTGATTTCAATTTTGATTGCCATGGCAAAAATGTAGTGGAACCGGATGTAACTCGGTTCTACTAGAAACACAATAAGAGGACGACGGAAAGAGATGAAACCAGATTATCATTATATCATTTCATACACCAGACGTACTGTAAATCTGCCAGTGTGCATTCAACTCGCTCTGGAACAGTTCATTTGAGTCAACTGTCACGCTGTTGATCTCTGTTAGTTGAGACTTCTGTCTGTAGATTCCTCACCTGAGAATTGGGCTTCATCATCAAAGAAAGTTTTTGTATCCCGTTTACACTTCAGTCCCTCTCTCTGTGTCGTACCTCAATGTTGTCGCGCACAATAGAGTTTGCTTCACAATGAATAATGGACTAATGCGTATGGTAATGAAGAGATACAAAACAAAGCAAATCCTTTTCCCCTCTTCCTCTGTATCCCAGGAAGAACGGGGAACACACTATGCTTTACCAGCTTTTCCTTTGTTAACACAAGGACATTAGTATCAAAGACACAATCTTAGCATTTTGTGTAATACTTGAATATTACACAAAATGATCATTTTGGACATTACCAGATTAGTTCATCTATAACCCACCTAAAAGGTGGACAGATTTGCATACGTAGATATAGGCGCAGCCACAAACATGCACATTTATGGTGTTAGAGAAGTGGCAGGTAGAGCCGTTGATCAGTACCTCGGATGAGAGTAATAGATCCGTTTAGCGTTAATCAATGTCGCTCACAGGCTCATTGAGCAGTGCACTCAGCATCCTGCTTTTGTGTCAGAGAGCCTTTTAATCTAATTGGACATTAAACTCCTGTCATTATTCCTCATGCTCTGAGACTTATTTATGGCTCTCCTGCTTGCTTGTCTTTTCCTTTTCATTACAGCGTGCCAGTCTACATCAGCAAACTCATTAAAGGAAATGAATCAAAGGAGAAAGCTGATGTGTGGCTGAAAAGTGTAATTTAATAAATGTGTGTTGGGCTGCGGTGCTCAGCACATCATTCATGTTGTTTACGGGCTGTAATGTGTTAGCAGGTGAGGGCACTTTAATAATAAAGGCCTTTCACAAAGGCAAACATCAGGGCTGCATTTTAATAAATGGACCAGTGGGCTGACAGGATTAGAGATGCTGAATGCAGTCAGCAGGAATGTGCTTCAGAAATAGGAAGTTCTCTCCAAGATTTCCTGTCTCTCAGTCTCACTCAGGCAACACCAGAGACAACCACGGTTCAATCAGAGTCTCTTTATCACAATATGTCCATGTAAATGCTGCTCCTGTTGGTAGGCTATTATGTACTTTTGTCTTAAAGTGACACTGAGACGTTTTTGAAAAGGCAAAATCAGATATTCCACGTTTTACAAAGGAGAAATGTAATTCATAAGCATCCATGATCATTTGAATACACCCAGAGGTTTAGCAGCTACAGCATTTCTCAGTCTGGTCTGACATGTAGCTTGTGGTGGCTTTTGTTTGCTAATACTTCGATATATTTAGCTGTTACCAGTATTTCGTAATTGTCTCTCGCGGCCATATCGGCTGTTGTTCAGCTCGCCAACTATGTCTCGCTTTAAAGCCGAACTGGTGACTATTTTTATCCAAACAATGGATTAAATGACTATGTGTGATGTAAAAGAGTTGCTGCAGTTAACCTCAGCTCCACGGGGCGTGTTAGCGTCCTTCAGCTCTTTGTTTTGGTTTCATTGAGCACAACGTTACTGTTTATGTTCACTTCTCTCACTCTCATCATCTTGGTTTTCACTGAATAACCTTTAAAAAGACACGTTCACAACACCTTACGTTCACAACACCACATTCAGCTACGTATAGCTGGTGCGTGGGGGATTCAGCGGCGAGACATTTTAACCTCAGGAGTTTGTGGAGACCAAAAGAGAGACAGAAGGAGAGTGAACATTGAGCCAGGTGTGCAGGAACTTGACTTGAATGAACACTTATGTTGCTGAGCGTCTGCCTCATAAGGCAATAATATATAACAATACGTTGTGTTTACAGCTAGTTCTGCTGCCTTCAAGTGGCAACAAGCTGCTATAAAGTCATCATGTGATGAATTGTATGTGATCATAATTTTACAAATGATTCTGATGTCGTGAATCTTTGTAACGGTGGCGGAAAATCAATGTGTTCTCTGTTGCTCTCAGCACATTTATCGCAGTGTCCATAGTGGGTGGGTGCATTGAAGTCCAACACATTTTCAAACTGTACACAGAATAACTTTAAGGTGACGATCTGCCTCTGTGATTCCCAGGCTCAGGTATTTTCTGAGGCAAAGCGCTGAGGAAGAAAGAGACAATTGCACGGTTTGAGGGTCTTAGGAGACTCCCCAGTCATTACTGTGTGCATAGCAGCCGGAGACACCTCTTCATGGGTGTTTAAGCAAGCACTTTAAATGGAAATGTACTTGACACGTTAAGAGATGTAATCGTTGGGTATTTGAATTTGACTCGGTTCTCCCCTAAATGTCTCTCTGTAACTCCCCATCTCCCACTCTTGTCATTCTCTGATGCGCTCTCACCTTTTCTGTGTTTCTCTCTTGTTCATTTTATTTCTCTCTCTCTCTCACCACCCACTCATTTTCCATTCTGAATTACTTGTGTTCTTCACCTCATCCGTGCATTTTATGATCTGTTGATGTTGTTCTGGGTCTGTGCTCATTTCTTAACTGCAGAACTGTCAGAGAATGTGAGGGTGCACATCTTTTAGAGTACGAGGGACTGAGTTTAAATATTGAAAAAGACTGTAGCATCTGTTTGCCAAATGTAGCTTTTTTTTTCTATTTTATGAACAGGAATATGGAGTTTTTCTTGCCATCATAAAATACAGGAATGTTCAGCAATTGGAGATGAATAGAAAAATCTAGGTAGAACTTTTGAAAAACCTTTCATTTCTTTTTCTTTTGAGTGAGGCAAAATCCTGGCATCAGAAGTGCTCATAAATAACTGCTGCCTAATATACGCAAGGTTCATCTTTCGTTTACTGCAAGTGCAAAATGGTCTGCAACATGTTATGAAAAGATCCTTTTTTGGAAATGTTCACCTTGGATAGTTATCTTTTACATATTTCCTCTTTTCTTCTTCTTCACAGTTGTTGATTACTGCTGCATCTCCCTTGTCCTTTATCACAATCTGTTCACTCATTGCAACAATTACAGCCTGTGAACATTTCATTAACCTAATATGTCTTGGCTGGGGCAGACAACATTATTGTGCTGAGCCAACTGTTTTCATCACACTCTCATTGCAATAACCCCTCCCTTCCTCCTAACCTCACCCTGTGCTGTCAACTGAGAAGCAGCTAAATTAATTGCGTGTTTGTCCTATGCCTTCTTCACAAATTAACTTCTGAGAGTTGGCTTGATTTAGATTTGTTCTGCAGTGATCGGTCTTTGCACTTTATGCATGCTGTACAAATCAAGTCCAGTTTCCTTTTAAACCTTTTTTTTTGTTGTATTAGCTTCATTTCAGGTATGATAGCTCAGATGGCTTCGAGGCAGGTGTTCCTTTTCCAGTTTAACTTGAAAGAAAACAGAAGCAATAAAACAGGGAGGACATCAAAATGAAAATGTGAAACAAAGCTATGCGCAGAGTTTGAAAAAGGAAAAGCAGAAGGGGACACGCTTCCTGTCTGCATCAGAAAAAACATCTTTTGAAGCTGGACTTCCCTGCTGCCTTTTATTTCCTCCCTTCGTGAACCACGACCATGATGCTTATGAATGGTGTTCTTGTGAGAGCGGCTCCTTTGTTCTTTTCCCGTGAAGGCCTGTTTGGACTTGGCTTTGCCAGGAACAGTCTGTTCTGCATTAACTGCTTGAGAGGTCAAACCAGCTTGATCATTAGCCTTCACAAGGTGCTCAGTCTCCCCGCCCACATCTTTTACATTTGTTTTACAGTGCTTTTCATATTCCTGTGCCATTTCCCCCAATTTCTGTCTGTCTCTTTTTTTCTTTTTTTTTTAGGTTTCTTTAGCGTTTTAATTTCCCCAAAATTCACAGCTGTGGTAATGAATATGCCTCTTTGCTATACTTGTTTATTGCCAGGAGAAAAATATTTCCACTATGTTCATCCAAAAATGTAGATTGTATCTAAGGAAAAATCCTTTCAGTCAAATTGCAGAAAGAAAATTATTCATTTCAGTAATAAAGCAATTTAATGTAACACTGCGTATACACAATGTAATTAACATTAAATATCATCTTGAATAATGCTATCATCATTATGTATGTATGACAAAAATGTGTAAATCTAACAGTATGGCTAATATTTTCTCCTTTTCTCTGAAATGGAGCCTGGCTCCCTGTGCATGGTCAATCATATACACTTTGCATGGGAAATTAATTCCATTATTAAACATGCTGCACTTCAGAAATTTCAATTACAGACGGCAACACGAAGAGGAGAAAAAAAAGCAATGCATGCCTGCTCTAATGCATGAATATTGTATTAGGCCAAGAGGGTAATCATTGCCAATGGCTACAGAAGTCAAGTGTCTCGAGGTCCATTTATATACATGACTTCTGGCCAGATGGCTACTACAGACAACAGGTTCACTTATGAAGCCTACTTATGCAGCCATCAAGCATTAAAATGTTTTAAAATGGTCAAGAGTGTGACAACTGAGAGCTCCAAATCAAAATGGCCACTAATGGGGTAAAGAGTATCGGTAAATGCTACGAGTGGGCGGCCCTGTTTCACCTGAATTAAAACTGCTGACCTGTCTGCTTGTTTCAGCAAGAATTCCTGATACAGAGCCACCTTTTGTTTCTACAATCTGTTATCACAAAATAAATTCAATGCTCTTTCAGAACAAAGAGTGTTGAAATAAATGCTCAAGGTTTTTTTTCCGATGTCTTTTGGGAAATTGGCAAAGCATAAACACAAGGGAGCAAAGTGCTGCGGTTTGACCCCGTAGAGGACAAACACTTACCACTGTTAATTTCCTGGCTTGCCATTTCCTCATGTTTTGCGGACTTGAGCACTCTTTCCAGTTGGGTAAAATGTCCCTTGTTGCCATCGAGCCATGAGTCTGAGAGGAAAAAAAAGGTCAAAGCAATTTATATGTGACACATAGAGTTTGATCGCTTTGTCATCGCCTCGGGGGCTAAACCTGCCGCGCTCAAAAGTACGCCCCACACACACACACACACACACACACACAGGCATGCACGCACAGATGCGTGCATTTACAACACACACACACACACACACACGCATGCACACACACTCCTCCATCTGCATGAGAATGTGAGGAAACGATTTTTGGTCGCATGCCTTTGATGTGTCTTTGTGTTGTGTGTGAAATAAGGCAAAAGCATCGATGCGCAGAGGTTGAAGAAAAGAGATTTCAGATCATTCAGTCCTTAGATCTCCTCCAATCATACATTTACTTCGTAGAATGCTTCATTTTTTAAGGCAATTGTTGACAATGTAACAAGTTCAAATTTGCATAGCAAGCAAATAGCATTCATCTAATGAACCACCAGAGACAACAGATGTCACATTTAACACACAGACAGAAATAGTTTTTCAACAAAGTGTCATTGCTGTGTGCTCATTTAGTTTAGTTGCTGTTAGAATTAGGTTTTGTTTAGATTATCAGGAGCTTTTAGCAAAGCTGTTGCTACTGTTGCTACATATATGTAACATGTCATTTTCTGGTGTTTGTTTTCTCTACTGACCCTGCTAGATCTTGGCCTTGAACTATATAGAATTACTTGCATTTAAATAGTTTCAAGCCTTTTTCTAAACCATCTCTAGGGTGTACTCAATACACTGAAATGTCAAGATACTTGAAGACAGAAACAAATGAAGACCTCAGGTCGCATGGTGGCCGTGGTTTGTCTGCTGCAAGTGTAACAGATGAAATTGTCCAGATGTGTCATTATTTATTGTACACATCTGCTAGGGTTACGGGCAACAAGGAGATGATGGGTGAGTGGGAAAGACCAGGAGGCAGTAGCTGCCTCCATGAATAGCCATCATTCCAATTCCCAGTGATTTATGAAGACTCTTGCCAAAGCAGGGGACAAATGACCTTCACACATAGTTATCAGAGGAAGATATCAGTGGACAGGGATTTTTGTATCTCATCCCTCTTCGCCCCCAGGACCCCCCCCCTCATCCAGACTCTGTGTGTTTCTCTGTGTGCAGGTGCGTGTGTGTGTGTGTTGTTGACTAAAACTGACATTGAGCTGGTCCTGGAGGGCGGAGGGGCACTGCTGCCTGCGTTCCATGTGTGCCAGTCTGTCTTTGTGCGAATGCCAGACCAAGTGTTTGTTGTGCGACAACTGCAGATACAAGTCTCTGCATGGCCAGCATGAGGAAGTCCATCAGGCTTTTCAAAGTGACGTGCATGATGTGTGACATGATGTCCTCTGCAATGAAATGAATGACCAGTCGAATCACTATCACTCTGCTCTCTATCAGGAAGTTTAAATGATACGACTGTGCACTGCCGGGACACAGATCTATGCTTTGACTTGCTAAAGTTGAGGTCTGCAGAGCCACTGTACACAGTATTATAGGACTACATATACATGTATCACTTTCTGTTTATCTTACTTTTCTAATGAAAGAATACAAGTTTTTGCCCTAACTTTTTCTTTCTACAGCTCCTTTTTTTTTTTGCGCAGCCAGCGGTTTGTGTTACTCGTGGCATGTTCAAGCTGCGGGTGTCTTCTTGGACGGAGACTCAGTGGTTTGTGTGTCAGTCTGTCGCTTACAGATCCTGCTGGTTCTTGGCTTAGTCTTTTCCCTCATGACTCCAGATGTTGTGTGTCATCAACCTGCTATAGTCCGTCCAGGTAGTCGGGCTCTTTCAAAAGATGTTTTCATTCCTCTTTCTGACCTACAAGCCAACATAAAATATACATACTCAAAGCTAAAATATAAATATAATCCATATACAGCCCAAAGGAAAGCCGACTGTTAAAGTTTGTGAGTATTTTATGCATTCTCAACAAAAAATACTATTCAATATTATATAGATTATCACATTTAATCAAATACACTAGGATGCCCTGCGTTAAATGTGCTGCATATACACTTTCATCTAAATGCTTCAAAACTCTTACATGACATCACAGCAGAGATGCTTTCGTGAAGGAGACGATCAAATTCTAAACACATGTTGCCGAAATGAATTAGTTACAATAGATTGAATATGAAGCAACGTGTTTACACTAATTGTATGATCAGTTTCTTTGTCCAAACAACAGTGGGAGTAGTAGTTCCCCTCCAGATGATGAGCGCCTGGCACTAACTCCACATGGTCGTCTCTAGACATCTCCAATATTTTTTCAATCTTTATAACTGTATTAAACGGTGCTGGATCAGTGTGTCCCATTTGTCAGGCCTTTTTACTGGCGGCTCCTGATGCTCTAGTCCACAGATCATGAACCCAATTAAAGCAGGTAATTTGTGTTAAATTTATTATGCCGAGGCCGCGCTGCCATTGGCTCAGAGCTCATCAGGCCTCACCTTAATCACCTTTAGTGGTGAAGACTGGTCCCAGAGAGGTCTCTGGTCATTTTTGTTATTGTGCCTTTGATTTATTTCCT
Source organism: Clinocottus analis (assembly GCF_023055335.1). Lineage (NCBI taxonomy): Eukaryota > Metazoa > Chordata > Actinopteri > Perciformes > Cottidae > Clinocottus > Clinocottus analis. The sequence goes on from NW_027175854.1 coordinate 3,007,766, forward strand.
TCATAGCACTGTGGCCAGTGCCCCCACTGCCCAGCGAGAGTAAAATAAACTACTGCTCCATTATGAGCTCTTATCTTCTGATGACAGGATTATGGAGAAGAAAGATATACTGACTTTTTCAACTGTAGAAACGTGGCCGACGCTCATCTTATAGTCAGGTTTATAGGTGAACAAAATGATGTGGAAGATAATACCTGATACATTTTTACCTCAGTTACTATAAAGTAGAATACACTTCCATTAGAACTTGATCATTTATTTCTACAAAGCATACATTAATCACACTACATGTATTTCTTTTTACTTGTAGCTTCACATACATTGGGCACATTTTTTGGTTTGAAATAAACAAACGAGGTGTATTTTTTTTTAACATTCCCTTTGATTGCAGTAGCCAGAGAGGCAGTGCTTGGAGGAAATCTCATGAATACAAGAGTTATTTAACAAATACTGCAGCGCAGGAGGGGAGGAGACTAAGGCATTGTTTCATTTCAAGCCTGTCAGTCTGACTGATGACTTCTGGGCCTCACATCATCTCTCTCTTTCTTTTCATTGTATTTATGATTTGAAGTAGAGGACCTACAACACTGAAGGTCTGCAGAGTCTCCTGCATTATTTTAAATCCTTCTTTCACTGTCAACTGCAGGTAGCTTCTTTTTCTCTGAAGGACACAAGCATTAAATAATAACATTTGAAATGTGGATTACAAGCACTTGTGCATTTTAATCATTTTTAGTATATTTTAATGATGAAAACTTCTAAACATTTCAAAGCATACCACAGTGTTTTAGATCTTTTCCCTAACCTGCAGGCAGCTATTCATGCTTTTTGAAAAAAGGCATTTCGGTTAAAGCACTGCATGAAAACAAAGCAAAGACTTGAAGCTTGCTTTAGCTGTTGTAATCCATCACGATAAACTTTGTTTCTGGTTTTGTTTTCTGGTTTTGTTTTCATTTTGCAAGTGTGGTGATATCTCTCTGCTGCAAGAATTGACATTTACGACTTGGCCGCTGAATAGCGTTGTATTATTGGATGTAAAAAAATCAGTTAGGTGTCTTTTGAGGAAAGTTATGATATACTGTAAATAGTGTAACTACGTAGCACTGTATACATGATGATACACGGTGGCGATAGTACATTGTCCACTATTATGGATTAAAAAGCTAAACAAATTTAGACAAGTGAATTTTGTCACTGTTGATACTTTATGCTAATGGCTGCCTGGAAGATTGCAATTATACATTAATCCCTCAGAAATTGGGTATTCATTCTAAATGTTAACATACTCACTCAGCTTTTTCTTATCCTTCAAATAACATGCAGAAAATAATCTTACGCATTTAACGTTTGCTTTTTGTCAAGACTTATCATCAGTCACAGCTACACTCTCCAAAGGAACATAGCACATTATCTGGGGTTCTTTAATTTATCCCCAGATCACATTAATGGGATGTGATGCTCCATTGAGTTCTTGTCCTTCTAGTTGTCACCGTTCTGGTCCCTTCTTCATTTTCTTCTGAAGGAGGAGCTCGCAGGAATCTGTCCAAGGAGTGATTAATTGGTCTCGGTAAAGAACTTGCTATGTATATGCTAGACTAATAGGTATTCCAAGTATACAGAAAAGCAACCGCCAAACAGCGAAAATACTGCTGACGATTTTAGCGTTTTCATTTTTCTCCTCGAAAAAGCAAGAGTAGACGGAAACCCAAGGTGGCAACCACAGACATGTAATGCAAATCAGAGCAATCCCCAAAGTCACAGGCGAAGCATGTCTTCTATACCGAGGTGTCAGATGAATGATCACACATGAGCACACACATTCACTTTTTTATTGGCAAAATAAATAGAAGATGTTAAGTCATTTTAGCATACGCACACACACTCACACACACACACACACACACACACACACACACACACACACATACACACACACGTACGTGCATTCACACCAACATGTGTGTGCACCCAGCCGTTCACACGCATGCAGACTGAGGCATCGCATTAAGGGAGAGGCCCATCTGGTAGCTTGTGCAAGTGTAGCACTCAGCGGACCCTGATTTCATTATCTCAGCGTGTTCGCCGTGACCCGGAGAAAAGTGACATCTGATTTACCTCAAGATCAATTTGTATGTAAATCAGTGAGAAACTGGAGGGCAATGGAGGGGTGGCGGAACAAAAGCAGTTTTTGAGTCTGCGAGCAGGTTTGTGAGTTTGGTCGACGGTGGCCCCCACGGAGACACTAATAGAGCTCATTTAAGTAATAGGACCCTTTGGTCTACGGGGCAGAGTCTCAAATAAGAGCCCTGAACAAACCATACTGTCACATTACGTTTAAGACCAGCAAGCTAGTGTAAAATTCATGTTATTTGCCATTTAATGCTCACATAATAGACCTATTGCTGGGACTCTGCATGTCAGTACATTACTCCAGCACTATGGTGCATCTTAAAGTGCAGAATCTGACAAAGTTGTGACCTTTTTATGGAAACGGATGGCATCAGAGAGAGGTCACCTGCTAATCCCTCCAATGCCCCACCGACCGGTTGTTGCAGCCGCGTTCCCGCGAAGCAGACTTCGCCGACACTAAAGCCCGTCTGTGTGGTCGTAAAATATTACAACCACATTGAGAGAACACATTATGTCTTCGGATGATGAATGCCTCTGCCGTCTCAGAAATTTGGGTTTAATTTCCTCGTCTTTGATTTGAGACCCGAGCAGGCTATCCTGAATCTTAATGGTTCGCATAGGAAGTGTCAGTCATCGGCCGGATGCTTCTGCTCCTCTCCGCCATCTGCACAGAGAGCTGCATTGGCTTCTATTTACATTACACGTTCATACTGATAGCTGTTATGTGACAATATCATACTTATTACTTTGGCATGAAATATGTAGCATGTATAGATAGATAGATATATCTCGGGACTTGCGGCGTAGAAACATGCATGCTTGTTTGTCTCAGCACACAATGACGCTGTTTGTACCCTTTTCTTCATTCCTGCAAAAGGTCACATACATGTTAGTAAAATATGTGATATTATAAAATACATTTGTGATCTGGTAGCGTGGTTTTTTGGTGGATGACCATATTGTCAAAGGTCTTATGGAAGGGTCAGTCTCCAGCAGGTGCCCAATAGGAGAGACTGTTTATAACTACTGGTCTAGTGTGAACATATCATCATTGTCTTTGTTAAGAAAGGTTGAGGTTCAACCTGCTCAGTTTCTAACAGATAAAGCAGACTTTCAAAATAAACTACAACTGGCTTAAAATGTATGATATGCATTTATTATGGTTTTACATGTGCACGCACACATCCACCTTTAAATTGTCATATCAAATATGAGCTCAGGTCTGCCCCACAAAATTGCATCTATAAATTATGTTGAAGGTAGTTTCATTTTATCTGCAAAGCGAAACGGTCTTGCTAGCCAATCAAAGTCTGCCAATCCCAGGGACACAGTCATATAAAAGCTCTTTCTATTATTAAATAGGTATATCATCTCTGGCCGACACTGACAGTTTAGATGACAATGGCTGCATCACTCACAAAACACCTTTAATTTCTAAGGGAAGAGTTGCTTACTGCTGACAGTGAAAGAGCTTCGTGATGTTGTTAATGTGGGACGGTGGGTCTCAGTAACCAAGCCGCTTATCGTTTTTAGAAATAGAAAATCAACAATTAGTTAGTTTGAATATCAAGTGTTAGTCGCCATTAGCTGTGATATGGACCAAACTTACATCAGCTGTGCACTAAGAGGATGTTAAAGAGTAACCAAGAGGCTGTTAGAAATAAAGCTATGGTTGAGTAGTTTTTTTTCAACATCGGATTTAGTTCCTCTCAAAGCTTTTCGATGCTCATGCGCTTCATTTAAATATCTACTTTACCCTCTATACATACTGCAGTCCACCTCGGTGTATTGATTGTAGCCTCACTACACACCTTTTCAGGCCCTAAATAAAGCACGCCCTTCCCACTACCATTGTATTAAGCTGTTCTTTAGAGCTTTACAGAATACGGGCACGGTGGACTGTGTCCTCCTCAGGCCATTTAACTCCTCAGGTACCACTCACTGTGCTCGGCCCGGGGGACGTACGAGTGCTCCATGGCTGCCCTCAGCTGAAGGAAGCAGACTGTCGCACACGCACACACTCAAACAATGAAGGGCTGAAAGCTGATGATGACCTATTTCCCTTTATATCATCCATAAATGACTCCATTAACATCTCTATAACACCACCAGTAAAGACAGAGGACTCAACATCTACTCCTCAGGACTGACCAAGCGCAAAGATTACGGCCCATCACGCGGCGACCGGGTCCATCTCTGTGCCGACTCTCTCTTCCATTTAGTATCTCCTCCGAATAGACCGGCTGTGTGTGTGATATACTGACTTTGCTTCATGAAATGATTCTCCGGTCTGAAATGGATGCGTAATATGAACACAAACCAAATAGAGCTGACTTCAACTGAGAGGGGTTTTGTCTGGTTCGCACCATAAAAGTCGCACGCTGCACTTCAGTAAAAGTAATTTATTGGGAGACAGGTTTAAAGTGAGACGAAAAGAAACATGTGATGATCTGTAGCAGGATACAAGACGAAGACTTGAGAAAAGTTGCCATATGGAGTACATTTTGGAAATCAAATTATGGATTTTTTTGAAGAAAACATAAAGATGATCATTTCTAATTAATACCGGGAGGTAAACAAGCACAACACTATCTCTCTCTCTCTCTCTCTCTCTCTCTCTCTCTCTCTCTCTCTCTCTCTCTCTCTCTCTCTCTCTCTCTCTCTCTCTCCATTATCAGAACTTTAGTGTATTTGGTGAAAATTCAACTTGGAACTGATTTTGAATTTAACTGTAAAAAATTGCAATGCTATTTATTCTACTGCGTTTAATTTGAGTAGAAAACCGTAGAACAAAGAACAAAGGGAAGAAACAAAAGAAAAGCCTGCCTATACATTTCTCTCCGCGACACTCCGAAGAATTAATCTCTCAAACTGTTTTGACAAGTGACCCTGTGGGGGGCTGCTAATGTTATGGCAAGGGACCCTATTTAAGTAGCCCACATCTACGCTTTTTTCCCTCTCCAAACTGAGTGATCTAATTATTGCATGTTAAATGGGCATCTGGTAAATGGTGCATATAATGATGCGCTTCCACAGAATTAAGTGCCTGCCTGTCCTGCTTCTGGGGCTAACACACAAATTGGCCTTCTTCTGTTCTCTCCTCCCTTTTTTCCGCCTCCCATCCCTCATTTGAGTTCTGGGGGTAACCTCTCTCTCGCAGAGACATGCCTCAGGTTCTCTCTGGATTAATGATTGCAGGCTGAGGTGATTTTTGGTCCACAACCCCCCCCCCCCCCACCCCCAACCCCGTCACCATCTCTCGGGTGGAGGGGGAAAAAGTGCAAGAAAGTTCTAAAGATGGGTGAATTGTAATTTTAAAAAAGCATTTGTTTTTAACGCTTATTTTACAGTTTTGCCAATTAGCTTATTATGAAGAAGCAGCATTGCTTAGTATAAACACTTCGGCTTCAGATAATCTTGATTGACATTTTGGAAGATTTGGTTGTCCATCGTTAGACAAGAAAATTACTGTAAGATCCAATTTTGTCAGCGGGCCATGCCTTCCCCCATCCTTCCGACTTGGCTCTGTAAATATCAGCAGCGAGCATCATGTCTGCTCTGTTTCAGTAAAGCCTCAGCTACGTCGCTGACATTTATCTATATCTGCTGCCAGAGAATAACCTTTCTGAGTTATGAGAGGCTGTCCAAAGCCTGCCTGTTTAAATGTCGTAACACATAAGTTCATAATCAGGCCTCCAAGGACGAAGCTTAAGGGCCCGATCTGTGATCCAAGTGTAAACAAAAGGGTAGCCTCCACTGCCCACATTCAAAACACAGGATTGGAACAAAATAGACTGATAACGATAATATTTATGTCATTAAAGGATCAGTTTGCGAAAATCACAAAGAACATATTTTCACACTTACCCGTCGTGGTAATTTTGACACCAAATAAATAGACACACAGCTGTTTGAGCTCATAATGCTCGGTGGTGGGTGTGCTGTTCGGGGGCTTTGTGTGGAGACATGCTTTGTCTTTCTGATTTCGATTCATAATTCATCTTTGTGCCTTCAGATGGAGCTATTTTACCAACCACTCTGTACAGTTTGGCTCAAAATGATGCCCCCTCCTGACATTTTAGGTTATATAAGAACAGTAGCTGACAGTCAAACACAACATTTCAAATAATTAGGAATTTTTCAAAACATTTTTTCTTTGGATTATTGTACAATATTATAATGGCAGTGTTTCTTTTTGCGCGCCCTGTACGGCCTCGCAGCTTTTCAGAATAAAATCAAATCACATGACCTTGGTCTTTGTGATTAATGACTGCGCTGAGGGATTTTGCGTACGCTTATTGTCTCATTAATGGACATGACCATTATTCATCAGTCCCATGCTCATATTAGACATAATTAACTATGACAAGATTAGAGGATGAAGGGATTTTTGTAATAGTGCATAAGAGCATTTATTAACATGTTCAAAACAAATTCATTACAGTTGATACGATAAATGACAACAGCACACATATTTCTCCAAATAATTGTAGTTTACGACAATTTGATATAAAAGATGAGCAATTATTTTAAATTTCAATGAGAGTTTCATACATATCAGTAAATTAAAGCACTTATAACTGTGCCCATGGCAGATGGGCAATAAAACCTCTCATAAAACACTAAGCGTACTATAAATGTTTCACAGTTGTGTTTCTTAACCCACAGTATGTGTAGTTCATAACTTGGTGGTCTCATTTGCACAGTAAGCTCTAAACTGACCCCTTTATGGAATAATTTCTGTTTTGACTTGACGGCATAAACCAACTCATCAATAATGTTCTGGCTCCCTGTAACCTTTAGATACACCGCTGAAACACCCGAGTAAGAACAAGATGATACCGTCAACAGCAAATAGCTTAACGTGTGAGCAAAAGCATGAACATGTTTCGTTTTTGAACAAAAACAAGAGCCGGGTGACCAAGCCCGAGTCGTGTGGCGCTCGTCTTCAGTCTTGTGCCATGTCTGGTCTGGTTGGCGGCCCCGGGAGCGACTGGGAAACAAGCGAGGCTGAGGATCAGCAGACTGGAGCTGTACACTCCAATGCTTCTGCACGCTGTGGACAGCTGACACACGCTGGTATTAAGACAGACACACCAACGGTCCAAAGTTACAGAGAGGTGACGCCGCTCCAAAAACCTGCCTGTCTCACCTGTCTCCTGTGGGCAGCCAAGTCTCCTGGCAACATGCTGCACACGAGCACGCTGAAGTGCACAAAGACAAAGGGTATACGCGCCTCTAACGTACACACAAGGACGTATAGTCACACACAAGCAGGCGGGCGGGCAGACAAACACTCGTGCAGAAAGAGGGAGGCACACGCCAAACCGCCTCTCACAAAGTCTGTTAGTCACGGTCCGATAGAACTGTTGTTCTGACCACATGTTCTGACCACATGTATTGACCATATCTGCTGACCTGAAGTGCTGCTTGCTCGGGGTTCACCGACTGTGCCGCCACACTGGAATGGATTAGCAGACAGCAGGCCTAACAGCTTGGTTTGGTGCTATCCTGCCTGGCTGCCATCCTGCCTTGAGCGCTGCAGATGCCACCTCACTAGTGGGCACCGGGAATGTGTTGTGAAAGGTGATGATACTTCACCAGCTTTAGAATAGATTATAGCTATTCATGATTTTTTTTTTATGACGATTATAAAGTCTGAATGGCTACAGTTGAGGCTAAAGAGGCCGGACAACACAAAGATTGTGCGATACATGTTGTATTATGTCGCGGTTGCAAAAAGCCAACTGGTTTAATAAATACAACACAGGCGTTACAGTCCACAAGGGAGCGTCTTATGGAGAAATTTGCAGCTCAAGGTCGTTCAGGTTACACACAACAATAACCCATGGTAAACAAACAAGTCTGACATGGAAACCAATGCTCCACTCCCGCTTTTGATACTTCCTCATGGGAGTCTGCATGTTTGCACGCACTACCGGTAAAGATGCCTTCGCCGTGAAGGTCACCTTCACGGCTTCCCCTGGTTTTTACCTGCTCTACACTAGCGAACATGAAATCCATCACCTGGCACCACCATGGTAATAGACTCATTTTTTTCTGGCGTCTGGTTGTCGGGGAGATTCACGAGGGACAGAGGTGTAGTTCCCGCGCAGTGAATAATTGACCCTATGCCAGGGGCGAACGTGGAGGTCATCGCTGCCAATGACAAAGAGGACGCCCTCTGAGCCTGGACCCCGCAACTCTTTGTGAATGGGAGGCAGAGACAAGAGGGCATGGGACAATGAGACTGAACGAGAGGGAGAGATCATTAAAGTTAGTGAGGGGGGACAAATAAAGCTGGAGGGAGCTGGATAACAGGAAAAGAGGTTCTGATTGGGAGGAAAACAGGAATGGAAACAGAGCGATAACATGAAACAAGCTGAGGAGGAGAGGCGAGAGGCAGAAGTGTTTTGGCCAGTTATCATGAACACCATGTTTTTTTTATTTGATTGTCATTACAGTCCACTGACTACAAAGTCCCAGGCGTGTTACATTTGTGGTTATTTTAGGTGTTTAAATGTGTGATGCCAGCATGTATAAAGACAGAAGGGAGAACCACTTGCCAAGCAGCATTACTTCATAATTGCCACTGCTGAAAAAAGAGAAGAAAACCTTCAGCCACCATTTATTTTGTTTTGCACATTATACAAAATTGCAACGGTTGGAATGTGTGAAATGAAAACTTTCATCGTTTCAATTATCCATTTTAGCAGACCAGTGATAAACCATCAGGAGATTAGAATTGGCATTTTATGTTTATTAAACAAGAATGTAACGGTAAACAGTATGCAGCGCTTAACCTCATGATGCATTAAAGGGTGGCGAGAGAGTCAACAGTGTTATGTTCCCTGCAGACCAGAGACCGGATATTAGTGGATGTGTTGTGGATATTAACGTGCAGTCTGGTCTTACAGGGTATTTACCCACAGGGCACAGGGTCCTTGCATCTACACGTGATGTTTTGAGCTGCAGGGCCAGGCAGAAATCTGTGCATGACAGCAGAGCTGGCACATCATCTGAAAATGATGTCAAAGCCATGGTGCTGTCCTTCTGTTCACATATCATACAGCCATAATTTCTCTTTTCTTCCCGTCTGTCTTTCTTATAATAAAGTCCGTCTGTCCTGAATGGTTTAAATGACTACATCCCTGTGACTTTTATGCAGATAAAGTTGCTCATATTAGAGAATGTATACACTAGAAATACAAATAGGCTGTATGTAACATTGCAAATTTACTCCTATAAGACCTGCAGTTTATCTGTTTATATATAATATGTCAACATATGTCAGTATAGAGCAATATTTAATGATAATAACACAGTTTTAATTACTTTGAGGGTTCAGGTGTAATGTCCTTGAGGGTTTTTGTTGAATCATCTCCTTATCTAAGTCACAGCAGACCTCTTCTGCCCTTTCCAACACCTGAGATGCCCCAGTGTGCACTCCAGCTACTGTAAGTAGATAACTGCTCTCTATAAAAGGGCTTTGGGGGATAAATAGGAACTGTTCAAAAATAGGCTAATGATAGCAATTTCCTAAAAATTACTAGAGCACCAGAATTGCCTCTCTTGATTTAGGAGCAACAATAAAACCTGAGATTAATTGCACCCCTAAATCTGTCTAGATTTTAAGTATTCTGCGACTATTAATCAGTCTGAGAGCCGAATAAAGACGCTCTCTTCCTTGTTGATCTACACCTTATGCTGCGTCTCCCAAAGGTGTCCAAAACTAACTTGTTGTCCTTTCCTCTGTGTGTTTTGTATTATGTTTTTGCTGGAGGTTTTTTTCTTTTTGTTCCGTCTTGATTAAAACTCATCCCTGGCTTCATTCTCCAAGTTAAGTAACGTGTGGCCCTAGGTAACAGAAACATTGCCAGGTAATTGCCTTTGATAAGGAACTTGTCTCGGCTGAAAGTATTAAAAGAAGACAGCTGTTTCACATTACAATGAAGTGTTAGAGAATCACAGTTGAGTCTCACAGGGGGGACATGTTACTCATCTTGATTTGGAGGAAAAGTCCCACGGGTATCTGAAGTAGGATGATTATAATCATCCAGGACGGTGTATCATGCTCCTGCATGAATATCTCCCAGACATTTCCCAGATCTGCACAGAACATTTCTAGTAGCATGCTGAAAAAACTAACTCAAAATGGTAGAAAAAAATCTTCTTTGCAACCTGTAAGCTGAAAAAGACACCTGTCAGTCAGCTGCAAAAAGGATGATTTAGAAAAGTCTCCTTTGTAAAGTAACTTTACCCGTCATGTAAGAACATCTTGCGATGGGATCGTGTCAGCTCTCCACTCCACCTCATACATCCGTCGCCCTCGCTCGATCCACCCAGATCTTTGAATTCAGCCCCCATTTTAACCTCAACTACATATCTATAAAGTTTTGTGACGGCATCATACACAGTTGTGACGCTGAGGCAGACAAAACTGCTCCACTCTCACTGCGTGTGAGTGTCCCATGATGATAAGCTCGACCGCCGATAGCGCTGTCCAGGCCTAGCATGTCAGCGCCGCCGGCTGCAGGCCGCCGGCTCAGCCGCCGCCATGTTGAGAGCTGTCGAGAGGCAATAGAAAGTCATCCAATCTCGTTTTTAGTACCTTTAAAAGGAATAATTTGTGAATAAATCTTTACAGCAACCTGATTGAACCTGAGAAGATGTGCTCCAATCCAGTGACTTTGTAATCTAAACATTCTTTCCATCACATACTTTATGATCCGTGGCTGTCGAGCTCAGCAGTTACAATAAGTCCAAGGCCAAGTTTCAAGTCTCAGAATCCCATTTAAATAATTGTAGCCACATTATGGAGATTTTTCTCCCACTATTATCTAATTGTCACTTAACTGTCCTGGTTTTCTATTGATTATCAAAGGAAAAATAATGTTTCAAAGGATGCTGGGAAGTTTTATTGTAATTTTTCCACCTTATCACACCCTCAGCTGTCTGTATGATCACCAGCCGCCATCTGCACAGATGTGTCGCGACGCACACGTTTGGCTCTCTCTCTCTGTGTGGAGCTGCAGCAGGGACCCCCCACTGAGACGGCGTATGAAGAGCACCATCTTCGCTCCCCACTTCCGCTGAGCCACCAGCTGTAGCCACGAGTGAGGCAGGCTCTTCACAATAGGGCTATTCCACAGGATTCTGCCAATCCACGCCTGATAGTAATGAAATCTTTCTAAGAGGAGGAGACTGAGCTGCTGCTCTGTGGGTATGCGGCTCACACGGGACAGACAGAACTGGCGCACTGTAAATTGGTCTGATCCGGGCTGCGGCTTTATCATGTTTGGCCACAAAAGCCGATTAGTGGATTTCACCCCAGTTCTGGTAGAGCAGGGGGACCGAGTGGCTGTCTTAGCCCTGTTCCCCAAACAACATTCATGAGGAATCCAAAGAGCCAGCGCTCTGAGGAGGCGCATGTGTGTATCAATGTGTGTAGCATCAGTGTGTGTGTAGCATCAATGTGTGTAGTATCGGGGAGAAACTGAATCCTTCCTTTCAAACGAATAAAAGAGTTACTCCTTTCAAGCGTTAACACGAAAGTGCCAGTGAGTGATAAAATAATGTGAGAGTGTTTACAGATATGCACACATGTCTCTGTTAAGATAATACATATTATCATATAATAGGCAGCCATGTGACCCTACACATTCAATCCCAATCAATCTTGGGGGTCTTCTCTCTTGCTTGTAATGGCGAAGCATCACAGTGAATGTCATAATTACCTCCACGATTGTTAGATTTTTGCAGTGTAATATTACAGTATATACATTTCAAATAAATGTACTTCTTTCATAACAGTATTGCCATACCATTTGAAGAGTAATCACATTAAATATGTATTTGTTATTCCTTGTGATAGTTTCCTTTGAATTGCTGAGCCATTTCCTGGCCATTAGCATGTAGACTAGACAGACACACACACATACACACGCGCACACTCACACACACATACAAACACATGCTCACACATACATACATTAAATAGGCTCAACCGACTTCCCACTGGCGCTAAGCACTTGCTTAATACCATACTTAATGGAATAAGAAATTAAGTAATTAATTTGTAAACTTTGTGAAATAGAGGTCATAAAACACTGCCATTAAATCACTATTGATTTGCATATTTATGGTATGATAACAGCTCTCGCCTATTTTTAACCTGTCTCCAAATATGCAGGCCTTTATGGCTGCTTCCTGGCTCCGTACTCGTCTGTTAAATCTGCCTGCAGTTTCTGCCCATGCGTTATAGGACCACATTATAATGAAATTGAGTTGTTTATTACAGATTATCTATGTGCTTGAATGTTTTTTGCTTGATCTAAATGTTAATGGGCATAGCAGACAGTCTGAATGGTCTCAGAGCTGGACCTCTGTCATGGTGCAGCCTTATCTTGGTGTGACTAACATCCCGGCTCTCTCTGCATAAACATGACAGTCAAAACCACAGAAAAGACTCTAATCAACTGTGGAAATGAATACCAAAGAGAGAGAAAGGTGTTATGTCAGAGGACAGATAGATACACAGCTCTCTCATTCATATTGTGCATATTATGTGAAACAATGATACTGTTTACATGATTAGATTTCTTGGGGGGCGGACTTCAGTGTTGAGTACATCACAAGACCTGCTTCTGGCCCGCAGATTTTAAAACTAATTAAAAAGATTATTTTCTGACTTTACACAGCTGTATTTCCATCTGCTTGTGCTCCCCAAAGAGGGGCTTTAATTGATAAATGCAATAAACACATTAGCTATTCAGACAGTAATGGCTAAGCTCATCTGCATAAAACCAAATCGGTGTATATTTTAGCTCATTATTTGATTGTCTGGACTGATGTCAAAGTCACATAAACATAAAATGTTCTAGTGGCCAGTCAAAAGGGAAAAGACATGTTCATGCTCTTATTGTGTTTTTACCTTTTCTAATCTGTTATCATTTCTATATAACTTAATCTTTTCCATGTTCTGGCCTGTACAGATCCTAAGGGATTATAACTCGCTATAACAAAAATCAATATATTTTTTTTATTATTTACAAGCCGCTTGCATATTATTCAAAATGCATGCCAGGGCAGTCAGTATGCACAACCATCTAGTACTGACAGATCTGCCCGCCAAGCACTTCCTGTCCACAACTCTGCTGCCAACACCTCCAGTGGATCTTGTGAGCATCACTTACTGTTTAGCTCCACTCATCTGTATGTCACGTCACTGCCATATGCAGTCAGTGATGCTGTCTGTCTTCCTTTCGAAGAGGAGGAGGAAGAGGAGAAGAGGGAGGAGGAGGAGGAGAAGGCTACTGTTACTATTCTCTTCATAAATGAAAAGATAAGAAGCATTCACAGAAGCAGTGTCTCTCTGTTAATGTGATGCTCACTTTACTCCAAAGACAATAGTTACAATATTTACAGGTTCAAACTCAAATATCTCATCAATCACTGGATGGATCAGCATGCTTTTCATTGTGCCCGACTGGCTTTTCCTTTAGCACCACCACGTCGTTGACATCTGCGGTTCAGAGTGAACTATCTTGAGATCTATTCAATGGATTTAGTATCGATGATGTATTAAAGGATTTTATTATTGCGTTGACTCTTCTTCCCCCTGAGGCTTTTCTTGGTTTCACAACATACTGACTTTTTTTTACAAAAGAAGTTGTTGTTGAAATAAAATTTGTTGCCTGCTTTTAAAATGGGAATTCGATCTGTCTAAAGTGTGTAAATTGCTGTGTGTGTGTGTGTGTGTGTGTGTGTGTGTGTGTGTGTGTGTGTGTGTGTGTGTGTGTTTGGATGCAAAAGGAGCAAATCATTTTTACAGCTGAAGAAATATACACAGCATTTTATTATCAATTTCTCTTCCATAAAGTTACAAACAGGCCTGTAGCGTTTAATGGTTTTATATGTTGATGAATTACACTTTTGTCCGGTAAATAACAAGAGCTATAGACTACAGTGGGACATGTATATGTGTGGGCTTTGGAGTCACTCTCTAATTTGTTTGTGTTTTAGTATTGATTTCTTCCTACTTTTTCATCTATTAAAAAGATTTACCGGGCAGTAAATGCTTTTATGGAGCCGCAGCGGGCAGCACATTACAATGCATCACACCACGGCCGTTCAGCATTTTGTCCTCACTGGAAATAAATACGTGCATTTTTTCTAATTCATCTACAGTTAGAGTAGTGGATTATTTTGACCACTAATGTAGAGCAAATTACGAAGGAGGCTGAGTGTTTCAGCATTGACACGTCCTTCAACTTGTGCACGACATAATGTTTGGTTGCATATTGTTGAATTATTATTCAGTACCAAGGTTGAACATGCTGAAGTTTTCCTGATCTGCCAACTCCGGGACTGAATATAATGACCATAATAGCACATCCATCGACAGTGTACTCCAACCCAGGTCAAGGACAACTCCCTTACACATAATGTATTTCTTATGAACCAAAATGTGTATGGATATATATTTCAAATATCAGGATTAAATAAACAAATCTATTTTCTTAAAAGTCACATACATTTTAATTAAATGCTCCATTGTCTTTTATTAACACCTTGGCTGAACCAATTTACATTAATCTCATTTGATAAAAGGGAGAAAAGTCACTAACTGAACATCATTTATTATTTTTTTTCATGCAAAGTACATTGATAGATCATACTTGTCTGCAAACATCTCTTTTATTTTCCACCCACTTTCTTTGACTTTATGTTAAATCAATTTTGCTCTTTGTTTTTCTATTTTCTTAATTTCTGTCTCTCTTTTCTATTTTCATAAAACATGTTCTTGATCTGTTAAACCTCAGCTTCTTCTCCTTGTAAAACGATATATAATATCACATCAATGAGAAAGGTTATGTGAAAATAAAAAAACAACATCGCCACATCATGAAATCCTTTTATTATAAAAAAAACCAGCATGACTTTATCCTCAATGCGTTTCTTGTACAATGTCACACCGCTGCCAGTTTCTGCCGCGTCACCTCCACCAAATCCTTTCATCACAAAGGAATTGTCTCTTGACGCCGAGCCGCTACTTGTTGCAGCAAGAGAACTGCAGCAGCATGTGCACGTTAGAGATTGACACTGGAATAGAGATACCAATCCATCTGATTGCCTTTATTTTTGCTTCAACGACAATTTCCGGAGAATACTCCGATCCCGCCTCTCTAAATCTACTCCATCCTTGCTGCCATATGGGCAACTAATTGATCCCCTCTTGCTCGCTGGTCCCCATATCAGGCTGTCAGCATGGGAGATGGAACGCATTGAGAGGTGCACTGCCGCTTTTATTACCTTTTTTGTATATTTTGTATTTGTATTTCTATGCTCAGGCAGCTGATTTACTCATTATGTCAACATGGAAAAACTAAATGATGTGTACTGTTTTAATAACAGCATTTGCATTACAACTATTTGGAAGAATGAGTGAATGGCTGAGACAGTTTTCACTTTGAAAAGCACACTCTTGGCGCACCTTCACAGCTGATTTGCTGCATCATCATATGGTTTGATTCCAGCCTTGGGATCTTTGCTGCATGTCCTACCCCTGTCTCCTCCTCCCATTTCCAGCCTTTTTCTCGCCACAGTCAAATAAAGGCAAACATGACCAAAAAGCACACTCCATTATCTAATGTAGTTTGCCAAATTGTTCTAAAATAAACAAGGAAATAAGCAGTAATGAACACAAATGGCACAGGGATGAATGTGCAGGGAGGAAAGTTACTGCTGAACGATAACAGAAAGACAGTTAGGGGCCTCTTTCTGCATCCTTGAGTTATTATGTAGTGTCCCCTTCAATTCAATGTTATATCTCCTTGCATTATTTGTGGCCAGGTGATTCACAGCAGCTCAAGACAGATCCAGCCCCTCTTTGTGCCACACTTGCAGAGCCTTTGCGTTGCAGCTGATGCACTGCAGAAACAATACAGTAAAGTTTCTACGCAGTGGGCCAAATGTATTCTCATTCTGTGAGCTACAGAGCAGTAAGCCTCTTCAGAAAGCTTTACTGTACCGCCCTGGTGGCAGTACATAAATTAGCAGGAGAACGCACTGTTCACTTTGGGATATTATGCAGAGAAGACGTCGTGCGCTGTCTCTACCGCCACTGCAGCAACATTACTGTGATTAATGCCGCGTTTCACCCATCCCAAAGAAGGAAAGTCCTGAAACTGCCTCTTGTCCTTCTGCTAATGCACCAGCCAGTTTGACCTAATTGTAGCTCATCTCAAGCTAGAAAGCTGCTCACTGAGACAGTTATTAACTATCCCATTCCCCCCATCATGAAATCGCAATTGCATCAGAGCATTTAATGTTTAATACTTCCATAAATTTCCCAGCATGTGTCCTATTCGGTTAGAGGCTGAACCGCCGACGCATTTCCACTGTCTCTAACTGTGACATACACCCAGCCCTCTCCCATCAGCCCTCACTGTGTCTGGTGCAGAGGGCAGTGGAGTGCACCTATGCTGCATTATGGCCAAAACCATGAAGATCAAAGTCACAGAGTTCGTGAAGTTGGGAACGCTGACCCCTTCCAAAAGGTTTTCCACTTTGAATGTGTGTGAACTTTAACAGGCAAACCTATTCCAATGCAGAAATCTAAATCATCTGAGATGTAACACGTTTTCTTGTGTCTCCGTTTCTAATGAAGATGCGCCAAAAACATGTCTCTTTTCCAGTTATATCAACAAACTCCATTCAAGTACATCTGTAAACCTCAAGGTGGCAGCTCAGCCACTGCCTTACTTCCTACTGAGAACATCTCAGAAACAGTCAAATCCCTGTCTGCCAACACATGCTGAATCACCGCTCCTCACAAAACGGTTTGGTTGAGTACATGTCTATTTCCTGGCCAAGTCTCTTTTGCATTCCGGTTTTGGAACAACAGCGTGTCCTTAAGCATCAACTAGATTAGCTGTTGTAGAATGGAGTCCCCAACGCTCTACACTGAGAATCAAGTGGATCAAGTGAAGTGTTTTATTTTTGGACACTTCCTTCTCCGCATCCGAGTACTCTTCAATGCCACACACTCTGACAAATGCATGGTAATCTCTGGCAAAATGCAGTCCAGCTGCCTGTTGTCTCCTAGACTGTTGTCACAACTGTGTGATGGAAACATACAACCTGCTGACATCTACATTTAAAGATAGTTTAAGACCTGACTGCGGGCTTCAGTGCACACTAAACAAAGACAGTGACTCGGCTCTTTTCCAACCTGTAGCTCAGCAATTCATACACAGATTGATGCGTAACACAGAAGCACATGCATCTCATTGTACATGCCCATGTCATCGTCACATGTTTTTTTTTCTTGAAATAACAATACGATACCGTCTGTGGCTGCACATCCAGTCCAATACAGAGGGTGACAGATATGCACTCCAAGAAATTTCACACTTTTTTTTTTCCCCCCCAGAAAATCCAAGCTGGCCTCTCATCTCAATATTCAGGAGGGTCAGACTGCCAAAAAAGAAGAACACACAATGAGCCATCTGGAATAGCGTAGTCTTCTCATCAACTCGGTCCAATCTGGAGTCTCTCAAAAAAAAAAATTGACGTCAACCAGCTACTTTGACCAGAGGGTGAGTTCTTCAAGTGATATTGAACCGACAGTAAAATAGATATCTAGATAGATAAAACTATGACTATAATAGAGGAACGGCACAATCCTTTTAAACATCAATTGTTATATTTTTGTTCTGTTGTAATTGTGTGGTGGAAATACAAGGAAAGCGTTCTATTAAATTCTCTCTTAGGAATATCTTTTTTTTTTTTTAAAAACATTTGGAAATAGCTGCTAAACATGAAGCCAGTTTGCACGCAGGAGAAATGGTTGGATTCACTCCAGCGCTCAGTTATCCAAACAGTGTGTGTATGTGTGTGTGTGTGTGTCTATCAGTCTGCATTAGTTGGCCACCATCCTGGATTCCTCTGTTCTTGTTTTAGGCTTGGGAGATTTAAACATGACCCATAATTGAATGCAAAGGCTGCACTTCCCCTGTTTTTTCCTCCAGCCGGAGCGGGAGGACTGGACCAACGAGGGGAGGGGGTCTTCTCAGTTCACCAGCATCCACAGGGGGTGAAAAGTGGGAGTACAGTGGATGCAGCTGATTTACATTTAGAGCATTTAATTGCCCCCTTTTGAGTCCTATTACTGGAGTTTTGTACCTGTTTATGTTGGCACACCCGTATGTTCCACCAGGATTTGAAATTCATGTACTGTCTAAATTGTCAATCACGCTGACAGCTTGAGAGAGAGCTCCAGGTGCCATGGAGGCCAAATGCTTTATAGTTATAAAGCTAAATATTTCTACAATTATAAATAATAGTACGCTTATAAAGAGGTGTTTATGACAAAAGTCGAAACCAGGAAATAAATGAAAATACTGTATTTTATAGAAATGAATACTACACACACAAACATACACATACATGCACACTCACACACACACACACACACACACACACACACACACACACACACACACACACACACACACATACATACATATATTAAATAGGCTCAACCGCTCCCACATCTTTGTTGCTGTGCAACCAAGTGTTTGGTTTTCTGTCTTGCTCTTTGGTCTCTTTGATGTCCCCAGACTCAAATGAAATTGCCTTAAGTCTCAACATGCTGTGGCATGATATATACAGTTTTGGTCTCATAATAAAAATCACAATATTATCCGCATGCTTCTTCAACATAGAAGTCACAATCTCTCTCTGTGTCCCCTCAGTGACGGGTTCCAGTCATCACAGTGCAGAAGGCTGAGCTGTTGAATCAAAAGACCTTTTTTACTGTTGTAAAGGTGCCTCAGGAGCTGAAACCTGTAATGATCATGAACAAGAGCTGCAGTGAATCCTCTCAACTATACAACATGAACACACTATTCCTACTCTTGTAACAAAGACATTCACATCTTAATCTAATTTGGGCCATATTGCCATTACAATGTCACCACGGGTATATTCCTAAAAAATTAAACACATTTTCTACCATTTTCTGTTTTTAAACTCACGCCTAAATAACCAGGCTGCTCCGTGACCTGATGGTACCTCTCAGGGTGTCTGGCTCAGTGCTACTGGGTGCATCTACGGGGAACTAAATCCTCCTTTTGACAGACATTTGTCTCTGTTAAGGGGATCAGTGTGTGGAGCTCCTTCCACAGAACTCAAAATGGATCAGAGACACAGCTTTGAGAGGGGAACTCCACTGACTTCACAGGTTGGAGTACTAATGCATGTCTGAAAGACACAGGGGCCTAAATAATAGTAATAGCAATTTAGGGCTCAGTGTCTTAGTGTGTATGTGTGTGTGTGTGCATCATTACTGGTGACTAGCGTACACTAGGGCCCTGTCATAATACTGTGCCGGGGAGGGGGGCAAACATAAAAAAGAGTGATGTCATCCGAGCTCTATAGCCCGCTGATCATCTGTGCTTGAGGCTAGCAGCCCAAGGCGACATTAGCTGGTACCATCGTAACACAACAGAAACTCAGCCGGAACTGGCTGTGGCCGTGTTGCATTGTGGGGAATGTACACAGGGAAAAAGTCATTTTCCCTGAGTTACTGTAATTTTCCTCTAAACGAGCAATATTTCATCATTTTTGGAGGCTAATTACTAGCTGTAGCCAGTAGAGGAGGAGAAAATATTCAGAATATAATCTATTGGAGTGAAACAGCGTGACCGCGCCCACCACGGTTCCTTTAGTTCAGTTTCTGCCGCCATGAAACCGAGTCACTACGCTGGAACGAGCTAACGGTTTATAGGTCGGAAGAGAGCTGAAAGCAGTTGAATCCAATTCTATATAGAAGTGAATCCAATTCTATACGGAGGGAAACTATACTCTAAATGGAGTAAAATATAACTCTGAATTGAGGGACATGGCAGTAGAGTTGTTTTCATTTCATGCTACATAGAGTAAATTATCATCATGTTATCATGAGTTAAATATAAACACTGAATAGAGTAAAACATACCCTGAATTAGGCAAGAGTAGATTTTACTCTATTTACACTAGGACCAAATACTACTATGTTTCCCAATTTGAGTAAGATGTACTCTGACAAGTGTAGATGCAAACTTATCTGACATTACTGCATCGTGAGTCCAACAATGGTATCAGTGCAACTCTAAACCAGTGGAGTTGTCTTTCAATGATCAGATACTAGTCATTGAATTCTGTAGTAACTTTATTCGGTCATTGTTTGAGTTGTGTGCAGTTTTGTGTGTGTTTTTTTGTTGAGTGTGTCACTGGTATAACCACAGTATAGCAGACACATACATAGGCATGTACACAGACCCGACATTGTGTTTCTTTTTCAGTACAATACTTTTGCGGCTAAAACAAAACAGACGAAAATAGCTTGTTGACCAAGTTAAGGTCAAACTTAGAAGCTGCTCTTATAACATGACGAAGGTCTCTAAATGCAGACCACGAACTGCATGAAGGGCTTGGTGACTTCTGAGGTGGTTGTACACGTTGAATGACATACAGCAGATGAAGGGAAAATGTGACTGAACAGCGTTTCCCTCAGGACTTAACATCAAAGCCTCACCAACAGGAAACATAGTTAATCTCCCTCGTCTTCCTCCCCAGTGGGATACTCACAGCACAATGAGGGAAAATGGGCCAAGTGCACGAGGCCTATAGAAGGATAAACACGTGTGCACAAACAAAAATGCACACTTTTGAATCCAAAAGCTTACACACTCAGGCCAGAAGTACAGTATAGTCTTTGATACGAGGATCGTGTTGTCAGTGGCTACTGCTGCAGCTCGAGCCTTTCATACTGTAGCACTGCCGACGTTTTCTTTTGAAATTCCTACTTCAAAATGCTTGTCTCGATCCTGCGGGATAGTAGAGCTCAGGCTAACCCTCGAGAAGTGTTTACTGGCCCAGTGAAGAAGAAGAATACATTTCACCTTTCCATATATCAGTGCAGTATCCAGCCATGACACTGTGCTCGACACGGAGAGGAGAGAGACTTGAGGACCCAACCCAGCTTAATGGCCTTCTTCCCCTGAAAGGAAGCTATAATTAAAGTTAAGTGAGCAGATGCTGAAAGAAAAGCTTTTTTTGTGATGATAAATGTGGTTTTGAATTTAACACCTCAGGGTAGAGGAACCCTATCTAAATGACCCTGAGGCCCCTGCCACTTCTACAGTACGGCATAATGCTGTGAAATGCGGTGACAACACCCTCCTCCACTTCCACTCAGCTCTCTTCCCCTCCCAGCCCGCTGGCTAAGGTTGAAACCCTTCTGTTTCGGAGGGGATTAAGTTACTGCACTTAAGTGTAGCAACAATGTTGATGAAATTGAGACCAGTAATGTTTGCATTGTACCGACAAGATAGGAAACCCCCAACAGTAGAAAGAGGTGTGGGAAGAAAAAAGAGGGTTAAAACATGCTCGCTGTTACTTTATTTTAAAAAAATGTCAGATTGCTGATTATTAGGCGTTTTAAACATATATATATATATATATATATATATATATATATATATATATATATATATATATATATATATATATATATTCGCTTTCAACTTTGTTTTCAAAGCATACCACATTTTTAGAATATGTGCCCCTCAAATGGAAATAACAAATCTCTATTTGGGGTATAAAAAGGGATGATTTCCATCGCTTTTTTAAAAGAATAACAACTGCTATTAATGCTTTTTTTCAAAATAAAATGCTATTAAGAACATAATAAAGGTGTATTTTCTATATTTTTGTATTTGACCGACACCATCTAGATCCTCGCAAAATTATCATCACATATCAGATAAGAATTTAGGTTGTAAGCCAATTTCGATGAAATCCAACGACTTTCTATCAGTTCATCGTTTCTGTCTTTCCATGGCTTGTTGATGAGGTGAAGTGTTCAGTCTTTGACTTCAACCTTTTTTTTAATTGAAGTTCATCCAGAGGGGAAGGAGACTCTTTCGGGACTGGAAGGGGAGGACCCCCCCCTGCTACAACCGGCGTAACCCGGAGCAGAAACAGAGCAGGGGTCCTGGGATATCCTCCGCCCTTTGCCCAGGAGGGACCCCACCAGATCCCGTCTCCTCTGTTTCTGAGCCTGAAGTGAAGTCTGCCTGAAAGTCGCGACTCTCTCGCCACAGCCCGTCTCAGCAGGGGTCCGGCGGAAAGCTCTTCGGGCTCCAATCTGGTGGGGAGGAACAACAGAAATGCAATTAAAGCCCCCTTTTGGGTTTCCATCAACACCCCCTCTATGTCTGGTGTATACGAATCAATAACAGGATATTTTGCTAGTTTCTGTTCAATATATTGAGCACAACGTAAGGACTGCAACTTGTCGGCAGCAGTTCTTAAATATGCTGCTTTGAAACATTCTGCCAAATGGTTTTGGCATATGGGATTTAGGCACATTAGCGTTTTACCTTTTATGCCTTTTTTATTTGTTCATTATCCCAGAGAGTGTGAGCAAAGTGTTTACTCATTGCTGTGCATTAAAGCTTACTACTAAAGATGATTTGTGGAACAATATACTGTGTATACAAAGTGATGAATGAATCCCTGCTTTTTACATAAGATACAAAATCTTCCATTAACCGTTGCTTACTTTCCCATAAACAGAGTTGCATAATGTGCCAACGCAATTTGATTAAGCGAGCCTCGTCTCTCTTGTGGTAGCGCATGTTTATTTACAAATCAAAATCCTTACCTATCAGGGCCGTAAGTGCTTTATGAGCTGAATAATTTAATGCACTGTGACTGGGAGTATGATTATGTGTTTTCTGTCGGTGAGAGTGTGTGTGACCGCGAAGGGAAGAAAATATTTGGATTTCCATTTTTCCTGCTCGGTTTGCATATTGCTCCCCTCCGGCAACAACCTATTAATGAGACAAGCAGGTCATTCCCGGAAAAGGATGCTTACCATGCGACTACACAGAAACACACATGCTTTTTGCCCTCTTTTGTGTTGAGGGCACACACACACAGATGCTCTCACATAACTGTACAAAGGCTTAAATGCAGAGATACCTTTGTCTCCGTGCTTCTCTTTGCTCACCTGTGCCCTCTAGGGAGTAAATCAGCTCTTCTTCGATTGATTTGACCTTGTGCTGACAGTGCATGCGTCCATGCCTACGCTGCAGCAGCGAGGAGCAGTAATATCTTGTACTTTGTGCAACAAGGACGTCAAACCCACTCCTTCATGCCCTCCCCCTTCTCCCTGAATTCCTCTCTCTTTGTGTTTACATGCCCCCCCCCCCTCCTCCACCCCTCTGCTCTGCAGCTGTGCAGATCAGATGGCTGATACATTAATGGGACCTGTGCTGAGTAATGGGGCAGAGTTGGACTTCGACACACTGACCCCACCCATCAGGGCTGCTTGCCACCAGGAACCCCGCAGGATGCTCTCTGGGAAATGTCTCTACTGCTTATTGGAATTTCTCTGATGAGTCTACGTTTCGGGTTACAGATGCACAGAGGAACACGAGCCGAGTCTTTCCACGCGTTTGAGCTCACTCTGCCATGTTGGTCTGGGCATCATAAGGAGTAGATATAATATTTTACAATGGCCTCAGTTTTTTTTTGGGGCCATCCAGATCATTATTTTCTTGGATTCCCTCTTCTTCCTTCAGGCAGTTCACTCATGCAGTCTGGATTTGGCAGCAGAGGATCTCTAAGATGTTTAAATTAAGTACTTTGCCCCTTTGTTGGCCCGGAATAAAACCTTTTCTTGTGCAATACCATCAGAGTGGAATGTGAAAGGGTGTAATGGATTCCTGTGCGAGCCTTCATTAGGTGTCATACACTGTGTTTACAGTAGCTCTCTCAGTCTGACTGCAATACCACAACCCGGCCCTCAAGCAGTCATAAATCATTGTTAACAGACAGACATGACACCCTGCTCATACATCACCACGCAGGCCTTTAGTCCTCCGTAATTCAAACGCTGGATGTACAAACATCCCTGGCTGTGTCATGTCAGTTCAAAACACAGCTGAAACTCACACCGAACAAAGAACAACAGGCCTGACTCTCAGACAAGCCAGATGAAAGCGTCTTAAAGAAAGTGGAGAGCTCTTATGCTTCACGGCATTATTCTGCCCTTTCTTCTGTCATCTGCCAGGAATTTGGATTTTTACATGATCCTGCCAAACTGACAGTAGCCCAGACTAATGTGAAACGATTAATGAGATGGTTGAATAAGAAGGGGCAACGAGAATCATCATGAATATATATATCATGGTGGTGAAAACAATTTTCAGTATTGAATACTATACACACACACACACACACACACACACACACACACACACACATATAATATTACATTTTGTACTCTAGTGCCTCGCTTACAATGACTTTTGATTTTTGACTTTCGTTCTGCATGACAATTTGAGACATTTGAGAAACTGGAAAAGTTCATTCGTCAAAATGTTTGACAGCTTTATGGAGCTTTAGGTTATTAAAGACATGAAAGATAAATTTTAGCATCAAATCTGTTTTTGCCCTCCTTCTCAATTACATCCAAACGTTGCTCGGCAGCCATCTGGCTGATTGTAATCAGTGTTGCTCCGGCTTTGCCAAGACTCCAGTTGTTGCCCAACTGTCACTTCATCTCAAAGCAAAGCACCTTTCATGCTGCTTCCACTATGATTTTGTGATCTGCGATCCCATGATCTATTATCCCAATGTATAATCCAATTTACTGTATATATATATATACATATAGCAACACACGTGATGTGTTATTAAGGCTGGATCATCTGAAATGTGTGCAGCAACACTTTCCGAGAGTAGTTTCCGATGGTATAGTGACCAGTTGGCCATCATACTGAAACAGAGAGAAGTCTCCTCATTGATCACCTATTAGCTGCTTTTAAACCATCAATACTTTTTATAGCACCACTTAAGACGAGGAACATATGTCTCCCTGCTGTCCAGCTGAGTGCTGTAGTATTAATGAGCTGAAGACCAGCAGCTGAAGTGGCTTTAAGACATAGTCTTACTCACACAATTAACAAAAAAAACGTACATGCCCACATGTTCAATGAAACTGGTTTGGTGTCTGTGGTTTTTCCTCCAGTCCATACGGGCTGAGAGGAGATCTCTAATGTAAGAGTTCAGCAGTCCTGAGAATGGATCCTATAGATGACAAAACAGTTAAACGGGTATCTTCCAATGTTACAGTCAGCACTGGACTCCCTTTTCTGTGTGATCATCCCTCAGGAAACACAGAAACCTCAAACTAAAGGGGGATTTAACGAGACTATAACTTTGTAACTGAGGTCAAATATAAGCTTCAGCTGAACTTTAAACATTTTTGCAGGTCCAAAGGGATCTCTGCAGCGCCAGTACAGACAGTGGGCATGTTTAAAGCCACCAAAGCCTGTTGCAATGATCCAAGACGGTAAGCAGCTACAGTACATGCTGTTTTAGGAAACACTAAGGGAACAATTAAAGATGTAAAACTAATATAATTACATGTATAGTGTGTGTAAACCCAAAATATGAACAAGGGTTAATAAAGTCAAGTATATTATGACACAACTAGCTATCACTGACATTAACAATTGCAACTAATGGACTATATTCTCATTACATGTTGAATTAAAAATTAAAATCCCCAGTGTGTGCCAACCAAGATTTATTCTATGCAACTTAGTATTAAATTATAGAGTCCAATGACAGCCTTGTGAGACGTATTCATGAAAGTTTATATATATACACACACACACACACACACACACACACACACACACACACACACACATACTCGTTTAACCTGATCGGCGAGGACAGTGGTCATAAAGGTGTCTCCTGGGGACCACCCTTTCTAAATGAGATACAGACATGGTTCCAAGTCCCAAAATTTTTTTTTAATTTTAGATTTTCAAATGTCACTTGAAATGTTAAGATTTGTCATTTTAAATTTTTCACTTATTGCATAGGACATTTACCAACACGATGGGGACTTAAGAAGAGGGTTGGTACCGGGTGTTGCCAATAGGGGGGGACAAATGGTCTGTTGTTCTGGGCCCAGTGGAAGTGACTGAGTGACACTCAGGGTTGACAGGAATTGGCAGCAGATGCAGAGGGCAACGATTCCCAAACTATTTGACCTATTCCACATCCCACAATGGACAGGGAAAAATCGATAGGGACTAGCGATGGAACGGTTTATGAAAACCGTCCGAACCGTTCGGTTCGACTGTCTCGGTTGAACACTGGGAATAAATCACGTACTCATCCCAGGAGCAGCCCCCATGTCGCACTCAAAATTTCACTGGAATTTTCTAGTTGTTATTTACTGGAGGAAAGGAACATGAGGTTACAAAAACAATCTTTGCGTACTTTGTTTTTTTGTAAAACAGTAGTAGCTACTAATAGTAGCTGTTCACACAATTAAAGTTTGAGTTATAGACTGAGTTATACAAACAAGCAACACAAATGTCGAATGAAAAGTCTGTCAGACATTTTATTTTTAACAGCAGTAATTACATAACGAGCTGCTGCTGCTTTACAGAACTGCAGCAGTGCATTAACATGTATAGAGAGAGAGAGAGAGAGAGAGAGAGAGAGAGAGAGAGAGAGAGAGAGAGAGAGAGAGACAGACAGACAGACAGTGAGAGAGACAAACAGACAGACAGACAGTGAGAGAGACAAACAGACAGACAGACAGTGAGAGAGACAAACAGACAGACAGTCAGTGAGAGAGACAGACAGACAGACAGTCAGTGAGAGAGACAGACAGACAGACAGTGAGAGAGACAGACAGACAGTGAGAGAGACAGACAGACAGACAGACAGACAAACAGACAGACAGTGAGAGAGACAAACAGACAGACAGTCAGTGAGAGAGACAGACAGACAGTGAG
Source organism: Clinocottus analis (assembly GCF_023055335.1). NCBI lineage: Eukaryota > Metazoa > Chordata > Actinopteri > Perciformes > Cottidae > Clinocottus > Clinocottus analis. The sequence continues at coordinate 3,034,777 of NW_027175854.1, forward strand.
AGAGACAGACAGTGAGACAGACAGACAGAAAGACAGACAGACAGACAGTGAGAGAGGCAGAGAGAGAGACAGACAGACAGACAGTGAGAGAGACAGACAGTGAGAGAGACAGACAGACAGACAGAAAGTGAGAGAGACAGAGAGAGAGACAGACAGACAGTGAGAGAGACAGACAGTGAGAGAGACAGACAGACAGACAGTGAGAGAGACAAACAGACAGACAGACAGTGAGAGAGACAAACAGACAGACAGTCAGTGAGAGAGACAGACAGACAGACAGACAGTGAGAGAGACAGACAGACAGTGAGAGAGACAGACAGACAGACAGTGAGAGAGACAGACAGACAGACAAACAGACAGACAGTGAGAGAGACAGACAGACAGACAGACAGACAGACAGACAGACAGTGAGAGAGACAGACAGTGAGAGAGACAGACAGACAGTGAGAGAGACAGACAGACAGTGAGAGAGACAAACAGACAGACAGACAGTGAGAGAGACAGACAGACAAACAGACAGACAGTGAGAGAGACAGACAGACAGACAGACAGTGAGAGAGACAGACAGACAGTGAGACAGACAAACAGACAGTCAGTGAGAGAGACAGACAGACAGAGAGACAGACAGACAGTGAGAGAGACAAACAGACAGACAGACAGACAGTGAGAGAGACAGACAGACAGACAGTGAGAGAGACAGACAGTGAGACAGACAGTGAGACAGACAGTGAGACAGACAGAAAGACAGACAGACAGAAAGACAGACAGACAGACAGACAGTGAGAGAGACAGACAGACAGACAGTGAGAGAGGCAGAGAGAGAGACAGACAGTGAGACAGACAAAAAGACAGACAGACAGTGAGACAGACAGAAAGACAGACAGACAGACAGACAGACAGTGAGAGAGGCAGAGAGAGAGACAGACAGACAGTGAGAGAGACAGACAGACAGATAGTGAGAGAGACAGACAGACAGACAGACAGTGAGAGAGACAGAGAGAGAGAGAGAGAGAGAGAGAGAGAGAGAGAGACCCCTTTTTAAATATTGACTGATGAGGAAATAATCATTATAAACTAATGTAGAGACTATTTATGACTCAGAATATGAGCAGTATGAGGGTTAAACAAATTTTTTTAAACATTTGCTAATCTCTAAAAAGGTAGAAGCGTAACACTACAAAAAATTCTCTGTTATGTATCAAATAAAATGTATAAAATAAAGTGCAAATTAACTGTTAAATAAAATATTGCATTGATTGCATTGCATATAAATTAAATACTCTGAGCAGATCACTGCTATTAGAGGAACTTCAAACGCTGACCTGTGAGGTTCAGCTGTAACAGATCACACGGTGGTCACTTTGCAAGAGCTACATTAGCAGCCTCTCTTTCGAACACAAAACAAGAGAACGTCTTGCAGTTAACATGAACTTGTACACCACCGCTTCCAAGTGTCTATATGGTTTTTCACGTCGTACTTCACAGCATCCCAGGTCCTACCTTTAAGTGCCTCTGGAAGTGCATGGATACATTCAGGACACTGTGCTTTACTAGGAACCTTTCTAGTCTGAATGCTGTCCATCAGCTTCTGTTCCACAGCTTCGACTTCTTCTTTGCTCCACATCTTCTTCCTTCTTGGTGCATCTGTACAATAAAATAAAAGGTTGGTGCGGGTGATTACTATAGATTTGCGTGTGTGTGTGCACGCTATAGACAGTCCGGAGGCTGCACTGCCCCCGCAGTTGTGTTCCACCTTTTTCATTTCGTCAACATCACATCCCTGGGCATTGATGAGAGGAATTGATAAGCTCGGAGAAATACGATGTTGATGGATTGAGAAGTTTACTGGCAAGAAGGAAAGGATGGCAATATCTATCTTCAAATAGTAATGGCCTGTGTTTAGTCAACTTTACAGTTTGTTGTGTTCCTTTTACATTGGTTTTCCTTTCTGTATTTTTTAAATTTGTTTGCTGAGGTATGTATGACTGGTGCAACTGTTTGTTTGTTACAGACCCCCTTGAACCACACACCAAATTGTGCCCCCCTAAGTAGTTTGTCACCAGCCGCCACTGCATTTGACTTGTAGGGAAACTGAAAACGCAAGTGAGCAGTCATACTGGAGATAAACCTTTTAGTTCAGTTTGTGGAAATTAGTTAAAAATAAAACTATTTTCGTCAGTCAGATTTTCATCAAAGTTTTGTTGAAAATATACTGTCTTTTCTGAGTTGTGTGTGAGGAGAGTTTCATCACACCCCAAATACCAGTAATTGTAGGAATAGTGGACATCCTGAAACCAACAATGGCTGCGTTTCCCTGAGTCGATCATTCATAAGGACTTAAGAAGGCTCTTAAGAAGGGTTCGGCTAAGAAGGAGCGCTAAGATAGGGGTGTCTTAGCGCTTAAGAGCTTCTTAACGCATCTGGGAAACGCAGCCAATGTCTGTATGAGACTAGAAAATAACTCCCTGAAACAGGTTATTGGTAAAATACCTTTGCTTGGCTGTGATGAGGTATCAGAGTCATGGTCCTCCTCTGTCCAGGTCCTCTTGATGGGTTTCGTCTTCTTCACAGGTCTTGACCCTCTTTTGCTCCTCTGATACGTCTGATTTTTGTGTAGAACTGGGCACATCCTCATCCTCACTTATTTCACTGCTTGTCATTGAGGTATTTGCAGAGATCCCAAGCATTTCCTTTGTAAACTAGCAAAGAAAAAGTGAGATGTGACTCAATTAGTAAGTTTTAAAAAAATATTTCCCATCAACAATAGTATAGTTCGTAATTTTGTCATTACAAATGATTTCAAAATACACACGGGTTTGTCTGCAAACTTACAAAGACACTTTCAGTTCTCTTCAGTCGAGGAACATATGGGTCTGAAGGGTACTGGACCGTTTCCTGAAAGAGTTACCAAAAAACATACTTTTAAATACAATTTCCAATTACAGAATAATCAATTTTTACATTGTGTTAAGATAGATCTACTGCTTATAAATACGATAACAACTATTAATGAAAATGGAGCTTTTGCTGTTATGAAGAAAAATAAACTATAATAAGTAATAAATGGAGAACTGGCTGTGTAACAACCAACAAAATCTAATATATACAGTGGGTAATGAAAGTATTGAAACCATCTTCATTGTTTTACTATTTCTTATGTTGAAGCCTTGTGTCAAAGTAAAACAATTATATTTTTCCTCATGAATCTCCACTTAGTTCCTCACGAGGACAACCCAAAAAATGTAGAACTTCAAACACAAATAAATGCTCTATCTCTCCCTCTCAATTAGCTGGCTCTTTTCAACACTGTTCATTTCTCAAGTTTAAACATTAAAGAACCAATATAATTGTCACTCAATGTGACAATATGTCACTTAATTTCTGATTAATATCAAATAAATTTGACCAATAAAATATGTTTATTTGTCTGCCCGGGTGCGCTACCACATTTTTTTTAACTTGCTAGCTCCAGCAGTACAACCTAAAAAAAGTAAGTATACAGCCCTGATTAATGTTCACCGCCAAATACATTTTATCTCTTTCTGTCTCCCCCTATTTGAGTACCTGCTTGCATCTGTGGCATCTCTCTTTATGTGCGACATCCCCTGCACTCACCTCCATTGGCTCGTCTGTCTTCTCTCCCTCCTTCTGATCTTCTGACTTTTCAGGGTGGGTCTGGCCCTGCAAATGAGGTCGTTACATACAAAATACGAGTCAGCCCTGACATAATTATACATGTATGCCTGAAAAATATCTTGTGCTCAGACTTTAGGTTAGCCAGAATATGCCAGGTTTTGGCCATCAAGCGTAATTGACAGGCAATATCGATGGCCAAAATGTTCAGCAGGAAATATGCCAAATAAATAAATAACAATGAATTAATGGTAGCCGATGTTAAATAGCCTAATATTGTGTGAGCTGTATGTGACAAATATTAACGTATACATATACACTTTGCAAAAGTTAGGTTTCCCCCCTGAATTTAGGTTGCACTTTGCAGCCACAGCCCTGCGGACCCATGCTGTGGCTGACAGCATTTAAAGCCGACATCCCTTGGCCAATTTTTTTTTAATCAAACGATGGTGAAATAAGTATTGCAGTTGAGGCCAGTAAGGCCACATAAAAGCGTCAAGCTCTTCTGCTCCTTAATAAACAGAAAATTGGACAGCAGCCTTTCCAAACACAATGTTTCAAACCAGAATGGCAGGATAAATTAAAATGGTTAAGACATGAAAATGTGGATGGAATAAACAAAACGTTCTGGAGCATTTGTGAGATTGCAGGTAGGACAAAATGTTTTACCAAACGATCTATCAATCTATCAATAAGCTATTTACATCTTACGAAAACCACTGCAGCTTTTAAAGGGAGCGGACCGATCTTAGGCTGTATAGGCTATTTACATCTCACAAAACCACAATTTCTTCACAGACAACTTCAGATGGCTATTAAAACTTACACTGATGGGTTTGTCTACATCAAGGAAGCAGATATGTTTATAAAAGTAGCTGTAATACAAAGTCACACAAAGTCTTGTGCAAGTCTCGCTCAGTGTATTTACAGCTAGTCTGAAGCGCTCCTGTAAATTAATTCAACCAAGTAATATGAACTCAAAACAATATGGGACAAAGTGTTTTTTGTAGCATATTGATAAGTATTTTCTCAATAATGGCTGAATATTTAGATGATTTTGAGGATATGGAAGATGACTTTGAATACAGCGGTCAGCCATGTGACTGACACATGTGACTGCTACTTTTACAAACATATATGCTTCCTTGAAGTATACAAACCCATCAGTGTACGTTTGAATAGCCATCTGAAGTTGTCTGTGAAAGAAATTGCAGTTTCGTGAGATGTAAATAGCCTAAACAGCCTAAGACTGGTCCGCTCCCATTAAAAGCTGCAGTGGCGATGCAGGGACATAGGGAACTACTACATCATAGGACCAATTCAAAAAAGCTTCAGATTAATTATTTTAAACCTTGAATAAAAAATAAAAAAGGCTACTTGTTATATTTTATTGTTGTATGCTAACTAAGGTTGCAAAGTTTGTGACGAGTTCATTCTGCTAAATATTTTTAATAAACTAGCTTACATTTGTTGGATCATAGCATTTGTGTTTTTGTTATATTACTATTTAAATACTATTAAATTGCTGTTTAAAATATGACTTGTAGGTATTGGAATATTTACAGGCCTCCATCTCACCTCACTGTTCTTCTTGGTAATGCGCAGGTCCATGTCTATCAGCTGGTTGGTGTTATTGGTAGTAGTGTTAGTCTCCTCTGAGGGCAAATCCAACTTAAGCTGCTGACACCCGAGCAACTGCTGCTTTGGGTGGTACACAGCTCCTATCTAGATGAAAGAGTGAAAGAGGAGAGGAAGCAAGGAGGTGAGACAAGGAGGTGAGGCAAGGAGAAACTTCATCACAAAGTCACCACTTGCGCACAGGACAAGGCTTTTGAAGAATAATTTGTCCTGTGTGATCTTTTAGTATTTACTCTATATGCTTTCAATAGTGGCAAGACGAACAGTCAGATAAAACACCTGTAGATTACTGTATTAGCCGACAGATTACAGATGACACTACAACACTTGGTTTGGAAGAAAGGCATTTTTCTAAATTTCTGAAATTATTTATTAGGAATATTAATCAATAACTTCAATATGATACAGTGTAGTGTCACCAAACTCTCTACACACTTCATTGGTCTGCTACAGATTACACTACAACACTCTTAGTATGAAAAATGTCTTCCTTTTTAATTGTCTCATTTGTAAGATAAAGTGGAGTGGTCCCATTGATTAATATTCATAAAGAAAATTCGCAGAAATTATGAAAAGTCCTTATTTTCTCAAATAAGTGTTGTAGTGTAATCTGTTGAAGAAAAATTAAGAATGTAGTAATTTTGGTGACACTACACTGTATTATAGTGAAGTAATTTAATATTTTTGTGATATCACTGCTCTCACAGCTGCACGTACACACTGGCTTGTTTTGTTGAAAATTAGGTTGTAGCTCGTTGTCCATCTTACTACGGTTAAAAACATGCATGTTTTGAGTTTTAACAACGTTTCACTTAAGAATCTGCGAATATCTTTCCAATTTGACCATAGCTTTCTTAGCCTTAGCAGAGCTGTTAGCTAACACTAATTGGCTTATGCTACTCCATTCACGAGTAATATCGGTGTTTATCATAACCTATTGATTAAAAATCATGACATATTAAAGCAAAGAGAAGAGAACTTTAAATCTTACCTGCAGCTGGTGCCGAGTTAGACAAGTATTGTGATGAGTCCGAAGCAGAGCGATTCTTCTTCTGAAACGTTCCATGTGCCGTCAGCCGAGGGGGGAGGGCGAGGTGAGGAGGGGGGGGGGGGGAGGGGAGAGAGGAGCATTGCTCTGCTCAGCATTGCTCTGTTGCAGGCTACAGGCTGCAGGTGCAGACCGACACGCCCTTTGAAGCTGATGGGCCATTAATTAAGAGTGGGCAGAGGACCACGCAGTATTCCTCTACTTCTCAACTGTGACTCACAGTGTAGTTTTACAGACTAGTGTTGCAGATAACTGATGTTTCACATTTAACACTACAGTAAACTGCAAAATAGAAAATTGTTAACATTAAATTATCTCTCCTGAACTAAAGTTTCACAATATTAGTAGTGGACACTAACTAAGTACTTTTACTTTAGTATTTTGAAGTACTTTTAGTCTACTAGTATTTCCATTTTATGCAACTTTATACTTACAATCCACTATATTTCAGAGGGAAATACTGTACTTTCAAAACCTTTGCTTTTTATTGACATAAATAATCTAGATGCAGTGTAATTACTAGTTTGGCTGTACTAGATATTTGATATATTCAATAATATCAAATATCTAGTACCCTCAAGTTATTGACTAAATTAATAGTAGCCTGTAATTAAAAGTATTAATTTTCCCATTTCATGGACACATGCCAGCCCAGGCCTAGTTTCAGAGAGCACTTTGAGAGAGGCCCAGTATATAAAATGAAGCTTTTTGTTTATTAGTTTGTTTGTTTTTAGTGGTAATAGTGACCAAAATGAGTCACCCTCAGACAATAGAGCGTATTCACCCACGTGACCACAACAAGCTTTGACGGCCATGTTGGGGTCCATGCACGGCATTGTTTTGCTGTGTTTTATGCCGCTCTTCTTAAGAAATGACCATCATATCCTGAAAGAGACACAATTTCAGTTCAAAATGGTGTGCCTTGTAATTGTGGTACTGTGCCTTATTGTTAGATGTGGAACTAATGATTCAGAATATGGGTTTATCAGCTCAACAAGACAGGCTATTACTTCAACTTTTCATGCATCTACTTCGGCTTCACTCGGCGTATGAGCGTTAGGACTGTTCTCATGTGTTTCTGTTGATACATCGGGTTGTGGGCACGTTTCCATTGACACACTCTCATCAATAATCTTCTTTTGCTCTTTCGAGTGAAAATAAATGTATTTCACTTGTGCAAAAGGAACTGTGGATGGAAACTTTGGAGGAAGCCATGAACATGTCAACTCTGTGGGGCGATGTCTGCCTTTACTCTGTGATTCATTTCAAGCTAAAATAAAACACTGGCGACATGTGAACAGCGCTCAGCGCGGCCAGCCAAACAGTCACTGCTGGTCCTGAATGAGCTGGAAGCGGCGTCATCCAGACACTCGTCCTGGAGAAATCTTTCTTTGGTAATGCAGAAGGACATGAGGTTGCAGGGCTCTTGCATAATCAAACAGCGGACACGCTAGGTCAACGTCTTCTGACATTTAATAAGTGGACCCTAAGATGGCGTGATTGAGATGCTGACATCACGTGAATACGCTCTATAGTGCTGAGAACCTAGGGTATATGCTTGGAGGACTTACCAATTACAAAAGCTAAAAAATATCAGTTATGTTTTTTATCATACAGAATGAAGACTTTTAACTGACTTGCAGATATGCTCATATACTGTCAACTCATAATCTAACCCAAACGCTTAGAGTAAAAGTTTTCACAAATTTATTTTAAAACCTCACATCTTGTCTCTGTCGTGCTGCCGCATTTCTGCTCTAAAACACACAAAATGGCTTCAGTGATGCACATCTAAGGTAGGCTACAGCTCCTGAGAATAAAGATAGCCCATTTTAAAATTAAACAGGAAAAAATCCACTCATTTGGTCACTATACAGTAGCATTTGTGCAGAACACTAGTGGGGTGTTCTAGAACAGCTGATAACCTAATCATAATCTAACCCAAACCTTATAGTACTGTGGAAATAAATAATTATTAAAAATGTATCTGCAAATCAACTGCAGTCTCCCTCAACACTGATAATTAGAAACAACAGCAAGTGATAAGCTTAGAACTCAGGAAGACAGTGGAAAGAGTTTGGAGACAGCTAAATTAGTTTTGTTAATACTGTGTGAGCATGACAGAGGGGCCTACGTTCTCTGAGTGTTTAAGGATGCTTAATTTGTTAACAGAAAAGTGCTTATGTTAGCTGTTAGCTGCTGGCTGTTGGCCGCTAACATTGACAATGACGCACTGATTTAAAAAAGATAGAAGAAAGCTAGCTGTTTTCTACTACAGAGATCTCTGGCTGCTGTGCTGGTGCTGTAACCCAGTGGTTATCTAGCCTGATTAGTCTCTTATTCAGTGTCAATAGGCACACTCTTTAAGAGTCACAACAGTAAGCTCTGCTTTACGGCTGTAGAGCAGTGACCTCAGAGCAGGAAAGTTTGCGGGTTAGCACTTGAATAATGCTGGGAAGGGAGAAGACATGGCTGTAGCCAGTCTCTATTAGCTGTCTTTCACATCAAGTCACCACTTCTTACACTGTTTTCCTGCTAGTGTAGGTGGACCAGAGGCAGGCAGAGACTGCAGTGTCCCAGGACTTGTCGCCATCCATTTTGAGTATCAAAAAACATTTTCTTTCTATAGAGCTCTATAGCCACCTTACAGCTTACATTTGTACATGAGATTACTTGCATATATGGTTACTTTTAACACAGTTGAACAGGTTAAAGTTATGTTTCTGCCACAACTGAGTACTTTCTTCTGAACCGCTTTACTAGCGATGGGAAAAACAGTTCTTTTGATTTTACTGAATCACTAGAATCTGTTCAATAAAAAGATACATTCAAAAAATGCTTTCACTGGCTCATTCAGTGCTTAGCAGGAGCCCTGACTGCATCATGTATAGTTCTCTAACTCCCTGAACTGGTAAACAGCCAAATGATCCGTCATTCAGTTCATGATTCAGCCCGGATTGAGCTTCACATTCACTCTTTTAACACGCTCACCGCACGTACTGAAGGACGGTGTTCACGGACCATAGTACACAGTGGGTGACACAGCGCTACTTTGAGTGGTATACATGGACTGCATGGGAGTCCTCAGCTCTGTGTGCAGTACATTCACTGAACATGCTACACGGATGTTGGCAAGTTGATACAGCACTAATTTTAGGAGTAGGCTATGGTAACTGAACTTTAATCAGGTCCTCTGCACTGAGTGGCAGTTCTCTCTGTTTGCAGTACGCAAGTGACACAGTGCTACTTTCAGCACAATACATGAACGTGAATCACGTCCTCAGCGACAGTTCTCTCTGTGTGCAATAGGTTTGCAAGTGAGTGACACAGAGCGCTACTTTCGGCAGTTCGTTAACTGAATGAGAATCACTCTCCTGCCATGACAGAGTCCCCTCTCTGTGTGCAGTATGTTTGCAAGTGACACAACACTATTCTCTACAGTAAATTCACTGAACGAGTCTGCGCTGACTGGTGGTGTGTTCACTGTGTTTCACAACTGAAAAACATCACAAAATTATTCAATTAAGATAACCACAAGATTTATAATTATCTAAATGTACAAATGGTAAACTTTTAGGGGGTGAATCCACCACCCAATACCTCACTAACTCTGCCTGGAAAATTCAAAGCACAAAGAAAAGAGAACTGTAATGAGCATACAAAATTAAACAAATAAGCAAACAAAAGCGAACTCTATAAAATTCTCATAAGCTAAGAGGCCCAAATTGTAATAATCAGGTAACAAAAATGGTATAAAAGGATAATAAACACATTCTAATGACAAAAATGGCATTTAGTCATATAAAAAGTTCATACACTGAAAAAACAGTGCTTGGTGGGGACTTAGTTCATACACTGTAATGACAGGTTTGGCCTCCGGGAGTGATATAGAGCAAACACACAATGTGAGAAAAACGAATTGCTGGGGACTTTGAAAACACTGCAGTACCAGGTTCTGGCTCTGGGATTGCTATAGAGCACACACAAAGTCATAAAAAACAGCCTCCAAGGGACTTTTTAGAAAACTTCACCAGCCATCTTGAAACGTCATTTCCTATTCATTGGACTAGTTCACACCGTGGGGACCATGGTTTTGGTCCCCATGGTGTTTTTGGTCCCCAGGGTGTTGGTGTGTATTCATGTCGATGTCCCCTTAACGTTAGATAAACGAACGCACACACACACACACACACACACACACACACATATAAGCCTGCATTGGCTTCCAAATAGTGTGCTTGAGGTGCTAAGGTTAACGCAGCAGCAAAGTCTTTCTGTGAGGGGCATAGATGTCTCTGTGGCGCTGGAGGAAAAGTCAGGGGATTTCTAAAGTCAATATAGAATTCATTTTCTGGGAAGAGCATCCGGACACAATTTAGATGTGTCTTCAGCCTTAAGTTGAAGAGAATTATCCTCCCTTTTTTCATCAGGTTTCATGAAGCAGTACTTATGTTTAATTATCAAATGGTCGTGAACTGTGAACCTTAGCAACATCGCTTTTAGTGAAAAATTGAAAGAGAGAAAATTGGTGTTTCATTTCTGCACCATTGTACTTCCCAAAAAAAAAATCAACCGCTATCTTTTGTAATGCGATGCATTTTTCTTTGGCTTCTATGTTGATTGCGTTTTATTTTCTGTTGTTAAAGTTGATTCTTCGCCAGTAAAAATGCCCCTCTAGACCTTCATGAATAAGTCTCACAAAGCTGTCATTGGACTGTATAATACTGGGTTGCATACAGTAAATCTTGGTTGCCAAACACTGGGGATTTAATTAAATAGCAGATTATTATAATGAATGACAATGGTCTGTGGTCATTGAGCAGCATCTTTGTGCCACAATGTGTGATAAAACACGTCAGTATATACTAAAATTAATTAGTTTAGATTGCTAATGTCAGCGATAGCTAGATGTGTCAGAATATACTTGACTTTAATAATCCTTGGCCATATTTTGAGTTTAAGGCGAATGATGTGTACAAAATGCAATAACACAAATTTGTATGGGATAGGCCAAATTAAAAGACATAAGCTATGAGTAATAACTATTGATTTATAGGCCCATACAATAGTTTGAAAAACAAAAAGCCTGATCCATTAAAATATAATATTTCACACCATTCATAAATAACAATACAATTATTCTTTCGATGTAAGTCACTTAACAAGATTAAAAAGCCAATGATGCTTGCCATTCATCTTTCTTAAACTGCCTTAGATTGTGTTATTAATCTGTCATCGAGCTAACGATTAGCATACAGTACATAAAAAAGGAAGAAATCATAAATATTTGTACTCATTTCCGTCATGGGCGGCTTACATTATTTTAAAGTTAAGTATGTAAACCTTCTGCTGAAAGCATTTTTGTGGTAAATATCAGAGATTTGAAATGTCAAAGAATACAAAACAATACTGCATCCGTGTCTTCATTTTCTCGGCAGAAGTGGATGTACAGTTTATTTTGGCATTTTCTATTGAACGTGTTTGATGTTTTCTTTCACTTTCACAGTCATGGCAGACTCATTAATTTATGAATTCTCCACATGTCTGAACTACTTGTATTGTTGTAAAAAGGGGAACAAGAGACAGGCAAAGACAAGATTTTATTTCATTTTGTCAGCCTGCTCTAGTTTACAGCAGCATATTTCACCCCGAGCCAAAGTGCCACCTTCTCTTCTCACCGTCCTTGACACACTTATCCAAGGTGGACACGCTGACCCCATCAGCTGGTGCAGTGCACGTCCCATAGGGGGCCATAACACCCCGCAACCCTACAGCATCTATCTCCTGGTCCCATGTGCATCTGTGTGGCCCCCTTCAAATGCCTTGGGCTGTCCCTCAGACAATTCCCTCTCAAGGAGTGATTAATGCCTGTTTACTTCAGAAAGGCCAAACCATTTCCCCGGATGGGAGGTGGGGACCGGAGAAAAAGGAAAAACAAGGAGGAGGAAAGAGGAAATGATGGTGAATGAAGCAGATGTATGGATAGCTTGTAAGACGCTGTATGCTACCAGAGTCTGGCCTCTGAGCCGAGGTGAGCAAGAGATAATCAGAGGCTTTTATATAATTAGCAAAGGCTATGCAGCAACCTCTATGGATTTGAGTCACACCACGCCGTGGAAAGAGAGTAAATACTTTTCTTCAAAGATGTACTCAGTGCTTATTAAATAACAAATCACAGACATCCTGGAGCTGCCTTGTGGATATTATTGTTCTGCTCTCCTGGTGAAAAGCCACTGGTCCAGGCAGCAAATTATTTGATGTCTAATCTTAAGAAGCTTAATGAGCTTCACTTTCACAATAAATCTAACAATAGCATCAGAAACACCGAGCACAAAGGAACAAAAATGAAAGCATCCTACTGGAGGAAAACATAGTTCATGGGGAAAGTGATATATGATAAACAACACATTTTATTTATTTCTCCAGGAATGAACTTTGCACAAGCAGTTTTTCTTTTTGCATAATACGCTGGATGCTATCGAGAATCAGTAAATTGACGGTGCATATGCATGAGTGTTTGGCTTGTGTGTGACCTGCTTATGTTTGGCACTACGTCTTCCATTGCTTTTGATGTTTCTGTAATAAAGAAATATGCCCAAGAGGGACTAATGAAGTGATTCTATACTACTACGACTACTACTACTACTACTACTACTACTACTACTACTACTACTACTACTACTACTACTACTACTACAGCTATGCTTACAGCTACCATTTCAGTAGCCGTGAATCTTTTGGTCATATTTCTGGTCAGATTGCGATATCTGCTTAGCATGTGATGTGAGAAGGTTTGGACGGATACTAAACAGAGTGGAGCTTGACACTTTTAATTCCGGGGCCGCGGCTCAGCCAAACCCGGGCAGAGGAGAAGATATAAGATGTGTTGGGGGGGGTGGGAGGGGGTATGTCTGGTCTGGAGCTCACCTTCCTCCAGGCCAAGTGTTCAAATGAGAATGTGAACTCTCAGTAGCTGGTGCACAGGGTCAAGGCCTGGCTTGTGTCAGCAGTCACACAGGAGCAACCCTGGTGGTCTAAGGAGCTGCAGCATGCCACTATAATCAACCCCAGTGCTCTTGATACTGTATATGTGGAGAAATTGTATTTGAGTTTAAACCGAAGTTGCCATTCTCTCAGTACGGTGAAACACATTTAAAACCTCATGGCTCACTATCTGCAACATAAAATAATGAATAAATAAAACATTCCCCATGTTGACATCTTCCCTTGCTGTATGAAGTTCATAAATTGTATAAGACACGCTATTTATTGCACAAATATTCCCTGACACCCAAAAAATGTCGTTTTGTGTCAAAAAATGAAAATGAAAAACAGATTTCAACACTGGAACACTGACAAACAATGTACGTTCATCACATCACTTGCAGATAACAGAGATGGTAATTAAACTGAAAGTGTGATTATTTTTATTAAAAAATGTTCAAATGATTAATTGCGTTGATATTTTTTCCCGTCTTATTACATTACATAATTATCCACCATCCGGACACAAAGTTAGTGATTGTCTATCTGTCATGTCGAAACACACTCCTGGTGGCAGCACTGTCTTCGGCTTTGTGGCTTTACAGGATGACTCACTGTCCTGATGGACAGGCAAATCGATATTTTGACTTTGGCCACTGGTTTTTCTCTTCCAGGAGGAGCGACGGTAATGGAAGCGGACTGTAAATAAGTGGAAGGTTCTTGACAAATGAATCCATTAACATTTGCCTGTGTCGCCTGGCGAGCAGATTTGCTGTTTTATGGAGCAGGAAAAAAGAGCTAGTAAATCTGAGGGCGCAGTGAGGGTGAGGAGCTGAGAGCAAGCTGGGGAACACATCTCCCATGATGCAGCACTTTATCTCTCTCCCAAATGGCATCTTTATCTGCCTAAATTAAGTTTTGATTCCTTGCCACATACGGCGCTGCAAATCACTTTTAATACTGATATCAAGAGCAGCAGTAAAGTGTGCCCAAAGCGATGGAAAGCAGCTTTATTGTGTGGCACATACTGCCATCACCACCATTCACTGTGTCTCTGTGGCTCACAGTTGTAAAAAAAAAGAAAAAGAAAAAAGGAAGAGGATCAGCCCCAAACCACTGCTTTGTGGACAAAACATATTATGCCATTTGTCATCATACAAAGTCCTCTCTGTCCTGCAGATCTGCACACAGAGTAACTTCAGCTACCTGTAACGGATGAGGCAGATGGATACCCCTAAAGGTGATTTAATTTATAGCTGTGATTAATTTCCAATTCCATTTTCACTCAGTGATGTTTATCTTTGAAATTAGAAAGAAGCTCAGTCCTATTTGTGTGCATGTGTGTGATGGTGGGAAGGGGGATGGGTTGAGGTTGAATAGTGGGTCCCACATAGAAACTGCATTACATTGCCTCGGCCTTGTCATCATTCTGCTTATATCTCTGGTTGGCTGCCTGTCAATCTGTCTGACTCTCCGTCCATCTAATTGATCAACAGCCTGGCGGGAGAGACAGAGGTCCTGTGAGCACTCAACAGGAGTATGGGATGTCTGACATTTGTTGCTGACAAACATTTACCTCAACAAAGGATGAAGAGTATATGTGGTAACAAGCTAAGGGTCTTCAAAAATGCATGAGGTTCTGTGAGGCTGCACTTTAACACAAGCTAAATGAGCTAAATGCTAACTTCAGCACGCTAACACATTGCCAATAACATGCAGATTTTAGCAGGTATCATGTTTACCATGTTAGCATCTTTTAATACACACAAGTACAGCTGAGGCTGATGGGAATGACATTAGTTGCAGGTAATTGGTCCAAAACCATGAGCAAGATTTAAGATTCTGACATGATGAAAAGTAATAACCAAAGTTACAGTTTATCCTGAGAGGAACGTGGATGTTTGTATCAAATTGGATCGCTATCTATCCAATGGTTGTTGAGACATTTCACTAAAATAACGAAATGACATATTCCTGGTGGCATTTACAGGGGATTACCAAAGTTAGGATTGATCATCTGGAACGTGGGTATATATTGGTGTCGATCCATCAAGTAGAAATATTTCATAATATATTTCAGTTTGGGCCAAAATGATGGACCAAGTAGCCATACAGCGATCGTCTATGGCTGAAAACCGAGAAGCTTTCGCTCCAATATGTCAAGAAAGGTTACCACGAGAGGATATGTGTCGTCCTGGCTTCTGAGGATGACAGAGCTAATTTACATCCTCGTAGATCTCCTGCTCAACACAGCAACACACCTTCCTGCTCTTTCCTCAGCCAACGATAACATTTAAGACACACGATTCACCTGTTCTCCAAAAAGACAGATCATGACACCGAATGATATAATCTAAATGGGGTGAACTTTAGGTTTTCACACTTCCCTTTTTGCAGGCAATAAAGATGAAATACACACACTCAGTGTCCATCTTCTGAGCTACCGTCCAATTTAAGCCAACAGCTAAGTGACTCAGACAGTGGGCCACACATAAATAAAGCAAAGATATAAAGCATGTAAAGTTCAGGAGTTCAGTTGCTCTTAAACTGAAAGCTAAAATGGGCGTTTGATTCAAGGGACTTTTAGTTGGTTCTAGACGCTCCACTTACAGCATCTCAGACATGTTGTCCTCCTGGGGTTGTTGCGCACTACAGTATCAAGTTTCCTGCAAGACTAAAACATCCATCTAGCAGCAGAGCTGTGGGCAAAAACGTTTCCTTCCTGACAAAGGTCTGCATGTGAAGAGACATTTGCTGAAAGGGTTCATGTTAACAGCCTGGGCGGCTATGTTTTCCACTGAAGAAATCTTTATTTTTTCTCTTTATACATTTAGATCTCGCTGCCGAGCCGAACAAAAGAGATAACCCTTTTTTTTTTTTGATTTAGTGTGATTCTTTAGGAAGCAACAGAAAGTGTATTTTAAATGAGTTCTTTGTGATTATGTTTTTAAATTTCACGTTGCAATTGAGTTCTTTTTTTAATGTTTAATGTCAGTGAGGGGGTCAAATGAAATTGAAGAGGATTTTTCCATATGCCATGTTTCTGCTTCACAGTTCACAACAGAATGAGAAACAATAGAAGGGATCGTGGAAGCAGACTGACGCCTCAAGACCAGACTTGAACAAAACTTGTTTGAGTTAACAGGCCACAAATAAATGACAGCTCAGTACAACAGTGGCGCGCAGAAGGGCATTTTAGAAAGCACACATCATTTAACCTTGAATTGAATGGGGCTGCAGCCACAAAGGGCTCCACCGCGTTCTACTCCAGTCAGCAAAGAACAAGAAAATGAGCCTGTGTGAGACATCACCAGAGCTGGGCGACTGAGGAGATGAGAAATCCTGGTTTGCAATGTGACATACTGGTGACAGGGTCAGGATGTGGCCTTCATGGTTGCAGTTCAATTTGATTTGCTCAAATGAATACAAGCAGCAATATAAGATGCCGTTTCACATGCGCACGTCCCTTTCAAGATCCGTTTTATTTATATATTTTCTCTGTTTTTCTTCCTCAGTTCATGCGCGCGTCATATCTCGACCAAACAGAGCACCTTCGGGATGATGTGGAATGTGTTGATAGGAGCCTGAATGCATCACTATGGAGTCAGCATGGACCAGCCCTCCCAGAGGAACGTTCACAGCACCTCGTTGAATCCATGCTTCCATGAAATGGCAAAAAAAGGAGCTCGGACAGTAGCTCATTGAACACACTGTACATCATGTTGAATAAACAATTTGTCGTATAATTTTGGAGGCCCAAAACACAGCTATCATTCCCATCCGAGAAGAGTTTGAGTCCAGAATAAAAGCAATTTCCTGCACATCCGACCTGAAATTGAAATGCCAACAGGGTGACAGCCGCTCATTGACATCACGGTGCATTAAAAAAATGTTGATGGAGGAGAGGAGAATACCACGCTTCTTCAATTAGATTAATATTTTAAAGGTTTATCGCATTTTATTTTGGTGCAGAGATAGTGTCAAGCTCATTTTCCCCATTAATCACAAAGTATCAGGGGCATTGCCTCAACATCTGTCATGCATATGTAATTATTCATCAGGCTTTAATCGGGATCACTGAAACTAATTTCCCCTTGCAAAGCAAAGCATTGTGTGTATGTAGTGTATACGTCTCCCTCCCTCTCTCTCCCTCTCCCTCTCTCTCTCTCTCTCTCCCTCTCTCTCTCTCGCGCTGTGTTTAAGAGAACGTCTGTTAGGCTGAGGTCATTATTGATCAGGTTTTGTGACATGCTGTTACTACTTCTAAATAACAATTAGAGTGACAGAAACAAGGGTGAGTGCAAGGCCCAGTCAGATAAATTATGCCTTTCTGTTACAGCGCCTGCATACGCTAAATAATGACGATTTATGTTCTCTAAATACACAGAGACCAGGAAACGGAAGCACCTGTTGGCAATACACAGAGGTGGAGAGGACTCCACTCCACTTTGTTTTCTTTTGCATTATGTGTTGATGCTTTTCATGGTTTTGTGTGAAGCACTTTGAATTGCCTTCTTGTTGAAATGTGCTATACAAATAAATGTACGAGTAATAATATTTTGTCGTACTTGAGAACTTGTACTTTACTTGAGTATTTCCATTTTTTATACTAAAATGGTTTTATTTGAATAACGTTTTGAGACCCACAAAGGTAAAATTCCAATATTTGAGTTTAGAATAAAAATTAAATACAAATTGTGTATCATTGTTTTTTCCTCTTTTCTTTTACATGAATCATCTCACATCTTCTTTTATTTCCTGTCCCTTTGGAGGGGGCTCGACCCTTAGGTTGGAAACTATAGCTTAAAGTGCATTGATGCACATTCAAAATGTAATTTATATGTATAAATCAGAAGGATACAGGGGGTATTTTACCGCAGAATCAGTACATCAGACCTTGTGTTGGTACCATCCTACTTTAATTAACTAACAATTCAAAAGCCCTCTAATAAACACCACACTTAATGCAGCATCACTTCGTGGGACTGTGTCTCATAAATGGTTTCAAACATGTTTTGCAGTTAATAGAAAGATCAAAATGTTAAAAAAAAAAGAAAGAAAGAAAGGAGAAAAGAGGCTACTTTAGAGCTGCAGGCATCCCTAAATTCAATGATTGAGCCCATCGCGTCCATTAATCGTGCATTTATTTGATAAACGCCATCCATTCCTCGCCGCTGTCCGGGCCAGGTTTTGATGCAGCGCCGCCACTTGCCGGAGCACTTGGATTGGCTGAAGGAGCAAGGTAGCCCGCAGAGACTGCTCCTTCCACCCGGATCAGTCCCGTCAGTGGAGCGCGAGGCGCGGCGCACGCACACACACGGCTCACACACACACACACACACACACACGCACACACACACACACACACACACGCACACAAACACACACACACACATTCTCTCTTGGTCGACACGCGTGAAAGGTGCGACGGAGAGTGGACTCACCGGAGGACTCTGATTTTTGAGTGTGGGGACCAATCGGAGCATGCGTTTGTCATCAAGTCATCGATCCACACCTCCAAACAAACCAAGTGAACCTTTCCAGGGAAAAGCAAACGGGGACAGATTTTAATGCCACCTCCTTCCTGACGGAGGGCGATATGCACCCGCCTCTTGTTCCTTAAACTGTCACAGTTTACATGACTGCAAACAAAACACAGCGCTGGATCTATTTTCTGCAAAGGCATTTTTTTTTCTTCTTCTTTGCGCTCGGAGTTTTTGACGGGTGACATTTTGCGACTGCAGCGCACAACAACGAGCGACAGTGCTGCGCGTGTGAGCGCAGTTTCCCAGTGACTCGGACTTGCCTCAGAGCGGAGTTTGACTTCTCGTCATGGGGCACGGTGCGCACACTGGAAGAAGGGGAGGAAGAGTGCCGAGATCCTCGCCTGAGATGCTGACCGTGTCTTGGCTTTTGCTCATCCTCCTGATGGATATCGGAGTGGCTCAAGGTAAAAGTCGAAAGTCTTTTCTTGACCTGTGAACTTGGCTTTACGCTGTGAAAGTTGTGTGAACTCCAGCTGCGGGGTAGTGGACAGGAGGAAGCACCTGAAGTTAGTCCACTCACAATGAGGGTTGAACAACGTACAACTGGCACTTATAAGTCACAGAGAAGGCCTAAGTTGTGATACTGCGGGATAAATATGAAGATATGAGCAATAAGGTCATAATAACTATGCCTGGTTACAGTTGTGTAAACCACAATTGGTATTTGTACACATAAACAGTCCCACCATCGCATGTTTGTCTCTAGGAAAATAACTCAAGAAGTGCTGTTGTGCTGCAGCTATCCAAATAAAATTGAGCCCATATTTATCGTTTTACATCCAAACCCAAATTGATCCTTAAATATACGTGTGCGCACATTTATTTACTTCAATAAAAACGTCCTGCTCGATATAACATTACGGGAGGTTAAATATCTTACGTGTTGTAATTATTATGAAACAAATTATATTTAAATTACGACACATGACCCAGTTCCTACCGCTATGAATTTAGTTTTAATGTGGACATCTGCTCACTGTGGAAATCCTCTGGAGGAGGTTCATTCATTTGCTTTTTTCCTGGGTTTTAAACAAAAGTGCACAAAATGATTTATTTTTGGGCCATCTTGCTTAATTGCACATATTAATAGTTTCCTTACAAAGTAAGATGTTCATTCTTTTGATACAAGCTCATCCGTTTAATTATGATTATTGTATAAATCCATGTGCAGCTATTGGAAGTATTTAGGAGTAAAGGAGAGAGGTCTTTGTTGGGAATAAATACTCTGTATGTTTTGATATGCATTGAGTTTCTGAGGCCATTCCCCTCCACATATAATCAGTTTGAATTGCTCACTGTATTTACCCCCAACCAGTAAGCACCTTATTATAATGTTGTTTTCTCCAGCATTTTCCCACAGAGTAGAGTCGTCTGTTGAAAGATGTTTTCCGTAAATCGCACTCGCTGTCAGTTCTGGAGAGCATTGTGATAATGCCACAACACCTGAAGCCATTTACTTAATCTGCTCCCTACTGAGTGGGATTGTCTGTCAAACAAAGGGGAGGCTCGGAGGAAGCCATCTGTGTGAGGGTGAATGTTCAGTATGTGTTTGTGCATGTGTGTCAGATGCCAGATGAAGTGTGTGTGCCTCTGGTAGGTGGTCCGCCGGCTCTGCTTGGAATGAACCGTGGCTGACTAACGTGATGAGATGGGAGGAAATGAGCAGATTCTCGGTCTGCAAGGAAAGGCCTCCAGTATCAGATTTTGCAATGATCTGACATATTTTTGGGGGAAGTTATGACTGCTTATGCAAGAGCAACAGTAGCTTAAATTGGAGGTCCAATCACATACCCTGGACAGGTATGGGGCTCCGTGAGCAACCTTATCTAGCTGCTCCAGACCTTCATCTCACTCCTACATAGTTAATGAGCAAAAGAGGGAGAAGAGGAAGAATAAAAAACAGCACAGGTCTGGTTTCTGAAGGGCAGCGTGAGATGACATAATACTCATTCCAAAACCCCAGAGAGCCCTGTGTCATTGACTAGATGGGAATACGAACAAGGTCCTTCTCTGTCCATTAAGAAGTCGATACAGCAGCAGAACATGCTTTGAGACTAATTAATGGGCCCCGCTATTTTTGGGCACTGATGAGCTCTACACATTTCCAAATCGCTGGAGAGTCACTTCTTCAGTGTAAAACTACTGGTGATTAAAGTGGCTCACTTACCCAGGCGCTCCTCGTACAACCAGCCCGCTTCTGCATATCTTGGTTTGGAGTCATTTGAACACACTTTACATATGTGTATACTTTCTTTTAGGTCCATTCCTCCTGGCTATCGCAGTTTGTTTTTACTTCCTGACTTTGCCTTTGAAAGGACCCCCCCCCCCCCCCCACACACACACACACACCACATCTGCAGACAGAAGTGAGCGCTGGGAAATGAGAGTGCTCATTAACCTGCTGAACTCTTGACAAAGGAGACAGGTTGAGACAGATATAAGCTGGGAGCTGCCAGAAAGGTAGCTGGGAGCTCTGTGACAGTAGCCTGATTGGAAACCCTTGGTGCAAGAACAGATGTACTCCGGGTATTTCCAGCACATCAGCAGAGCTGTACAGTATGTGCAGCGTCCGTATCCCTGTGCGGTTATGGGAATATGTTGAATACCTCATCCTGATGATTTGTGAAAAAGAGAGCGATAGATAGGATATAAGGACGATGTGTTTTAAAAAATACATATTTCTTTTTTTGGGGTGGGTGGACAATCTGCAGTTCTGCTGGGTCAATCAGAAATATTATAATTTGTTATCTATCAAACAGAGACCAGTGAATCAGGGGAATTGATTATATATCAAATTGGCCTCAGCTGTGAAGGAGACAATGTGGGTTCACCGAGGCAAATAGAGACAGTTTTGCATGTTAAATGTGTTGTGAGCGAGAGAAAATTACATTTTACGCTGTTTCTCTTTATGGATTCATCCCAGTAATACCTTAACATTAACATGCCTATACTATCTCTGAGGTAGGCAGTGAATACAAATATAAATTCCAGGGAAGTGAATTAGTTCAGTTTTTTCCATAATGCTGCTATTATGTCTCTCCTCCTCTTATGCCATGTTCCCGTTCCTGCCGTTTTCCCACTTTCTGACGACGTGCCCTCTGAGGATTGGGTTTGGGAGGGAAACGTTAAAGCTTCCTCATTATATAGGATTTCTAAAATATGGTGACTCACAGTCAGTGCACAGTAAGACTTTGCTATTTTTCCACATGCGACACTCCCTTTGAGACTGATCTGAGCGTTGCTGTAAGAGTTCAGGTGAACGTGAATGTTATTTCTATCATTATAATTCTCACTGGCTTCCCTGTGGCCTGACAACTGGCCGCTTGGGGGCTGCTCACGTTCCAACCACTGCGGTCATCTTATAAACAGGGCTTGTACGCACAATGAGCACATTGTGTGGAAGGAGCAGCATTTATAAATTACCCTCTGTGATAGCTCTTTGCCAGCGCCCATGAGCCGGCCGTACGAGACACTTACAGCAATTTTCGGTAATTGAAGGAAATTGCTATTCAGTAGCACGCTCCCCTACGTACAGGTGAAGGAAGAGGGCAAAGTAAACAGTGTGTACAGTATGGTCCGACAGTGCCGAGTGGGGTTAGAGGTGCGTGCCGGCTGCTGGCTCAGCCCACAGACGGTGCGGGGAAGTGAGTGATAATTACTGTGGAAAGTGTCTGGTGCTGAGTTTGCTCCACTTGATGTCGTATACTATTGTTATCGTGGCAGAAAATATACATGGAACTATTTTTTGGGCCAGGGTGGCATGATGTGCTGTCGCCGTCATTGTGTTCAGGATTTTAACTACTGGGTTTTAAAATCTTTTTTTTTTTGTTTAAACTCCCATGTTTGACAAGCCACCAAGAAAAGCTTTTGAAATATTCTGAATATTTTAGATTTTTTACTTTATTTTCACTTCACTGAATCATTCACCTCTCACTCTCTTTATACTGTTCCAACTTCCGTTTCAGAGCTTTCCCCAGTCTATTATAAAAGTGATAGATACATTCTAAATTATTCTATTCGTAGTTTAATAAATGAAGCCTAAAATGACATGGTAAAACAGTGTTTAATTGGTGTATAATTCCAAAATGTGAATGCTGTTAATACCAAGAAACTCCCGGGAATATCAGTGTCAACAATGCTTTGGATGGTTAGGAGCCTTGCTGTCAATGCCCATGCACCAGGTCTGAGTGGGTCCCTCAAGCAATTAAGTTCATTCTGCGTTTGTATGCTCTCTCCAGCCGAGTGGAAGGATGCCTCTTCCAGTAAAATAAACCTGAGAGCTATTTCTTCCCCTTTTTTTTCTCTCTCTCGCTGTCAGAGGTTTTCTTGCCATTTTTTATTTGTTGCTCTCATATTTTAGGTATTTTGAAACCAGAGCTTTGCAAATAAACTTGACTGTTGGGGAGTGTAATACCGATTTTAGATTCCCATAATCTCCCGTCCTCACAGAGAGGCCGCAGAAAGAAAAGACTTGAGGTTGTGGGAGTTAGAAGAAGAGGGTGATCGCAAGGACACACAAGAGGCAACCGGGACAGAGAGATTAGTGGTGAGCAGTGGACAGGAAGCTGGAGGAGAGAGAGAGCGAGAGAGAGAGAGAGAGGGAGAGAGAGAGAGGGCGAAAGCAAGATATGGAGCGAGGACAGCGATGGACAGGGGAGGAGAGGAGAGTGTGTCATTAATCACCCCGTGTGACACTCTCAACTACAGGGGAGCTTCACAGTGCAACATTCACTTCTATTAGCAGTCCATTAGCAGAGCCCGGCACAAGTAGCAGCACTTGACAGACGGGCCTGTGCCAGAACGGCTGACCAGTGTCTTCACACAATGTCTGCTGCACCACCTAGATAGAGAGTGTGTGTGTGTGTGTGTGCTTTTGTGATAATAGTGCAAGTCAAAGTGCATCACAGTGCATACATTTTTAATGTGGTGAGTTTAGCTTTTTAGGCTTTGGACGACAAATTCAAATAATTGTGTAAAAGGGTCCTACTTTCAATTACGCGACTGGATCAGATAGGGCATAATGATTGCAAAGATGATGGTGGTGGTGGTGGTGACCTGATTTCCTACCTGTGATATCCGCTCTGCCAGAAAAGGGCTCTTCAAAGTTGAGATGGCTGATGCATTAGAGGTACAGTCATATCTCATTCAACGGCTTGTTGGCCTCTTACTAGCCGAGAGCCTGGTGATTACAGGATCTCAGCCAAGGGGGGAAGGGGGTGTGGACCACTGTCCCTGCTCTTGATCTACAGTTCATTTATGATTAGAGATCAGAGCCGACAGTCAGAAAATCAGGGGTTGAGGGTGGAGGGGATAGAGAGAGGACCAGAGCCAAAGGGGGAGAGAGAAGTGATTACGAGTTAAGTGGCCCTTCCCATGCCATTATAAGCAGCAGGGCTGACAGAGCACATCATGAGTAAGCATAAGTACACACTCCACTTCTGCCCTTTAATTTGGCATGGTGGCCTCCCCCCTGGTGCTCAACCACTAATGTCCTTCTGCATTTTTGTGTTTCCAACAGGAAATCAGTCAAGGGCATGTCATTAGAAGCACAGGTACATAGTACCAGTCTCTCATTGATAGTAGGTCGAAGGAACTTTAATCTTCATAGTTTTACATTTATACTTTTTTACTTGTCCTACATACATCCATATATCTGCTTTTTTTCACGTTTGTTTTCTAATTGTGTGATAATCGTCATCATATTTTGTTCTGATGTAATCTCCAGTGGATGCGGCAAAAAAAATGATGTCCTGTACTGTTGCCATACGTGCTACTCTACCTTGCAAAGAGGATTAGGGTACAAAATAGACAGAGTTAGGGAGGATTTAAGATGGTGCTGAAATTCTGCTACTATGCACACAGACAATATAAAAAAAACTCAAAGTGTTGATGAAAGGCCGAGTCAGGAATGCTGTTATTTCCCCAATGTCCTTTAACAGTGTTCCCTGCAGTCTTGGTTCTCCGGCCCAGCGTGGAGCATGAAGCAGTCTCGCCAGCTACCACATAGCAAGCACAGTCCACATGAAACAGCATGATAATAGGTGCTCCAACAGTAGGCCCCACATTTAGGGCAAACATGCTCCGCATGCAGTTTTAAGGTGTGAGATAATCCTAGCTTATCTCCGTCGTTGCATATCTATGGGGCCAAGAAGCGCCACTGGTCAAAAATTGAGGGATGAATTAAAGAAAAAAAGTTCAACATTTTGGGAAATGTGCTTATTCGCTTTCTTGAGAATTAGATACGAAGATTGATACCTCCTCTCTCGCATCTGCCAGCAGCGCTGAGCTTGGCAAAAAAGACTGGAAACACAGGGAAACAATTATCCCGGCTCGATCCAAAGCTAACAAACTACCCTGAGCCTTAGGGGTGCTGGTAGTTGGATTTAAAACTTAATATTAGTACTTATTAATAATGAGAGGACAGTGGGGAGAGTGGAAGACGGTTTTCTACCTTTTAACCAGAGCTGCTGCCAATCACACAGAAGTGCAGTAACTGAGTGCACTTAAGATAATCTTACCTCAAGTATACACTGCACACAAGTCGCATACCTTCAAAGTACACATATCTCTGAAAACAGCATCTACGATTTGTTGTTTTGTAAAAAAAAAACAACTTAAAACAAACTTCTACAAATTAAGACATTGCTGCTTTGACAGCTGATGAGATCATCCAAAGACAGACAGAGAAAAACCAGCCCAGAGCGCCAATATCTCTCTGAATCCTCTGCCGCCGCCGCCGCCGCCGGGGCATCTTTGATGGTAAAGCCAGGTTATATGTTCGGGTCTGATGAGTATACCGCTGAGGCGGTAATGAGTGAGATGATATCAATGGTGACTCATAACACCTGAGTCACACATGCAGCGTTGAGGCTTTGGCAATCACCTGAAATTTCACATCTCTATGGAAATCCAGCTCGCTCTCCAGAATGGAAATCCAGCTGCTATCTTTCCCTCTGTTCTGACTCTGATTGACGAAGCTAAACCCTTAATCCTGGCTTTGCCCCGTCTTGTGCTCCGAGCCGGAGCCTCACGAGTGGAGTGGGACTAAAGAAAATATGTAAAAGCCCTCATGAAGAATAAGAACAGCGTTCATCTGTAATATGTCATTTGTGTTTTTATCAAACACTCAAGTGGATACATTCATATACGCATTTTATGTACCTGCAGACTGAATCGTTTACTTCATTTTCTGGCTGAAAGTGTCACGTCTCTGTATTTGTGAAGTGCGGTGGTGGTTTCCAGACGCTGCACTAATGTCTAGTTGGGGAGGGTTGTGGTTCATGTATGTCAGCAGAACAGAGAGACGGGTAAGGAGGAGGGAGGGAGGGCCAGTATGGGACCGCTGGTCCCGACTGAAACATGAGAGCAGGAGACCCGCGCTCCCCATTTCCTGTCTCCACTTTATCAGCATCTTGCTCTCTGTTATTTCTGCGCTCTTAAAGCATCCGTTGAAAGCCTTGCCACAGATAAATGTTTGTGCCTCCTTGTTTTTTTATGGGGCTCCAATGAGGGCCTTTATCTGCCTGCCCCCACCCCGTCCACTACATACTCCCCCCCCCCCCCCCCCCCCACCCATTCCTGTGTCTGCTTTGAGATGCCACAAGAGAAGTTATAGCCTCTGGTTTACATTACGGTTCCTTTGAGATGGGCTTGGGACTTCTAAAAGGACAATGCGTGTTCTTGTTCTTCTGAAGGAATACATTTTTACAAGACATTAGGGAGAGGGCATGACAAAAGATGGATGATTTAACCGCACCACATTTGTGCTTACTTTGTAAGAAATAATTATTTCCACCTATAGACTCATTCAGATGTGGTGAATGAGAGGTTGAAAAGAAAGTCGTACTTGTCCTCCAAGTCTGCACTCTTTCACCTCTTATCGCCTCACACAATATTTTCCTTTTGACTTGCATAATTCAGCCTGCTTCTGTTTTCTTAGTTTTCTGTATGAGCGTCTGTGTGTGTGTGTTCTTGTTTGTCCTTATTGATGACACAGTGTGTGTGTGTGTGTGTGTGTGTGTGTGTGTGTGTGTGTGTGTATGTGCCTGTGTTTATTCAATAATAACAGAGTCCGGGAAAGTCTGTTTCAGATAAATCTGTGTGAATACCAGACCATTCATCCCCAGGAAATCAATCTTTCTCATAATTCCCCTCATTTTTCTTCCATCTGTTATCTACAGAGCTGCCAAACAGACTTTTAAACAGAGCAGACCATTACCAGAGGGCAGAATTAAATGTGTGTCAGAATGCCAGTCTGTAAAGTTGTTGTTTTTACTGAGTTAAATGAGGTGCTAAATTAAAGCTTCACGATTGTTAAGCACCGTTGTGTGATGAAACCTCCACCTTCCACGTACTCCAATTGTCAAGAGCAGAGAAAAGTCCAAATATGTGCTGAGAGTCAGGTATCATTTTTTCAATGACGCTATTGAAAATGCTGCTTGACTGTTGTGGGCAGATGATACATGGTCGTTTGTGTCTGTTTTGTGTAATTACTCTGCACAAGTCTCAACAAACACTGTGGAATTCTTCACCAGCGACTTGGAAAAGATTTGATTTCCGCAGTCGGGTCTTAAAGCAAAAGAAGACTTTCAGAGACTTGATTCCCCCCCCCCCTCAACTCCACCGCCATCCCCCCGACCACCAAACACCCACGAACCGGAAAACCCGACTGCGTGACCTCTTTTCTACATTTTGGGCTTTGTTACTGTGAGTCCAGTAATGGTTTGCAACTGGAGATTGCTGTTGGGTGTCAGCACTTTCCTGTGTTTGTATAGAGTGTGTTTGTGAGCTTGTGTGTGTGTGTGTGCCGTATCTCCACCATCAGTCCCCAGTGACCGGAGTACTGGCAGACAGTGTTTAACTGGGGCAGGCTCAATGGGCCTCATTTAAATGGGGCCCAGACAGAAGCCCCACAGTGAAGGGTTACTTTATGACTCCTAATATGTAAAGCACACTGTCAAAGCTGCTACAATTTGCGTAATTGCCAGAGAAGGGAAACTGTTCTGTGTTCTTCTACTTCAGGAAACTGTCAGGGAACCAACAGGTTTGGCTTACGGTTCAAAATCTGCTAAATAAGAAGGTTCCACGTGGAGCATAAGCGCCGTCTTTAGGTCTGTGTGCATTCTTCAGTTAATTAATGGAGACCATGGAGATATGGTTGATAATGACCGAAAGCAGTCCGCGCAGCTTCTAAAGTTCACTGCTGCAAATGTCAGAATTATTAATGAGCTCAATGTGTCGGTCCCTGCGTGTCCTACAAGATGTTCTAACATGAAAGAACGGAGCAAGTCACATTGACAAAATGTCTGCAGTGCAGCGCATGCATGTTCTTATCTGCGGAAAGAGAACTCAAACGCATTAGGAATTATGTACTTTTGCAATTAATGCAAATCTTCACGTCGTGTCAGGGATTGGCAGCAGACGAGAGCTTCCAGCTGTGCGTTTGCCTCTTTTCAAGGAGCTAACCAAACAGTGGGAAGAAGGTGAATAATGGATGTTGTTGTGATGAGTACTCTGAAATGCAGAGAGAGGTAAAAAAAAAAAAAAAAAAAAGCAGGAGTTTTTTCTAAACCAGGTCAAATGTCTGAATTGGCCCTATTTGTGTACAGATGAGCATTCTCGCTCAAAGTTCCTGGAATAAACACAACTCTTGTTTGTTGTTTAACATCCACAGGCTCCCGATCCGTTTAACCCCAAATATTTGTGCAGACATTAAACGTCGCGCATACGCCGCCATCAGACCTCATTGAACCACCTCCAGATTAAAATAAGTCCTCTGTACTATCGCAACATGAAGGATCAGTGACTGCCTTTACAAATACCATTTTTTATACCCAGTATTACTACCAAAAAGCATCATAATGAATCCGTTGCGCGTACGTAGTATTTTTACGAGTAGTATGTGGAGTTTTTTGCAGTTATGCCGAGCTACCCATCACTCCGAGGGGGAGTAACAGGGCAGGTTTTGTCCAACTGCTCTCCCTCAAGTCAAGTTAATGGAGAAACGAGATCTGAAGTTTGGGAAAAAATGACCGAGCTTAGTCAGATGACAGGCTTGTTTCTGTAATTCCAGACCTCAATAAACTATGATCCCATACAGTACACCAGCTGCACTGGAGTCCGCACACTAACTGTAAACCGATACACCATAATGGCTTGCTGCAGATATGCTCAAGCATGTGCTGCGGAAACCGATAATTCAGTGGTGACACATTATGCATAGGGGTTCCCATGGTTTTAGGCTGACGTGAGGTAAACTGATCCGTCAGGTAAAACCCTGAAGAGACATGGAGGGGGAGGGCAACGCGGAGTAACCTCTGCTGTGTGAAGGAAAGAGCCGAGCACTGGTAAATCATACCTCCCGATGAGTTTCTTTCAGTAGCTGCTTGTTTAAATCCTCCTGCGTGCATTCCTTCCCCGTCGCATTTACAAAGCTGCGCATCACTAAATCATGGTATTTTTGTTTTTACAAGTCTGCGAAGGCTTCCTAGCTTTCTGCTAGCCACATTTCCGTTCCTTATCGCTGGTTTTCAATGCCAAATGTTTTATTTAGCAGCCTGCTCTAGCCCGAGACCTCGCCAACAAAAGCAGTGATAGCGGCCAAAGGAAGACGAAGGTGGAGACGAGGGATGAAATGAGACAGAGATAGCCACTCCTAAGCTGCATGGCTTTTACCCACAGGATGAACAGGCGGATGCATTCAGGATTCAGGCACATTACCCCACAGCTATTCTGGGCTGCTTTGTTCATGAAAAAGAGGTAAAAAATCGGGTAAACAAATAAGAACAATGTTGAACAAACCAATGCGTTGTAAGGCTCGGGCGGCTTTGAGCATTACCAACTCGCATCCATGCACGTTTCCCTCCCCTCGCAATTTCTCGGGACATTTGACGGGGTAATCTGAGCCTTATTGTGTTGCTTTTCTGTGGAACACCAGATACCAGCTCAACCTGGTTTGCGTTTTGACTGCCATTTTTTCTCGCTGGCAGTTGTTTCCACGTTGATTGAATTTGAGGACGAGTGACATGTGAAACTCATGCTGGAGTATTTACTCCGCAGCTTCCATTTTGGTTCTTTTGCCGTAGTTTGTTTTAATAGCAGCTTGAGAGAACGCAGTATACTCCGCGAGGAATTTCGACGGGGCATGTCAAAGCCAGTGTCAGCGGCCGCTGTTAACGCGAGGCTCTGTCATGTGGTCATGAAGTCAAATGGATTGGTCAACGAGAGGGAGGACAAACGTGATCAGCGCTTTGGTGGATGTGTCACAATGAGGGGATGTAGCTGTCCAACTTCAGTCGTTAGAGGTTTTCTCTGCTCAGCCCGTCACATCCAACTAACTTTTCGACACATCTTTCGCCTTGGCTCTCTTCTCGACTCTGTCAGAAGAAGCTGGGTGTTGGATGGAAAAAAAAAAAGATAACGTCAAAGCCTACAAAGAGCGATTTTGTCAAGGTTTACAAGATTATTTGTCACTGCGTGGCCCCAGTTACAGAGACAAACCATGTCCTTTGTATCAGGGTGGTCTCCTGGGAGTGAAGCAGACATTTTAATTCAATCAGCTGGAAAGAGCAATAACCCCCCCATCCTCCTCCTTCTCCTCCTCTTCCTCCTCCTCCTAAAACTCACTCATCTCACTTCAGTGATACAATTACGAGCTGCGCTGCGTTGGCCATCTTGTTGGAATTATATGTGTTTACATGGGAGGGAGGTGTTTACTGTGGAAATTGCGGCCCTGTGCTGCTGCCCATTTAGCTACTGGAGAAAAAGAGCTGCTGTGAAATATCATTTATTTATTGTCTCTGCTGCAGAGTCATAATTATTCTCTAACTAGCATTACGATTGTGTCTTCCTGTCCTTGAGAGTCTTGAGATGAGCGGCTCCAGATGTATTGAAAATCGGTTATGAGGTCTGGAATCAAGGACACGAGGATGAATGTGTTTGTATGTGAGGAGAAATCTACGGCACGGACTCTCAAGCAATAACGGAAATGCAGTGTGCACTTACTTTTGCTTTTGATGCTTTGTGAAAAAAACATGAGATATATACGAAGACTTGTGTTTGATTCACAGTATGTGGAAATATCCTATTCTTATTCTCCAAATGATTTCAAACGTATCTTTTTCATGTATTATTCAATATTTCTGTACTGAAATTTAGTAAAGTCTCATCTACAATGTAAAAGTAAAGCACTATTATAATGCTTAGTCTAATACTAACCCTTGAATTTGATCTTTTTTTAAAAAAAATGATCTTATTTGTAAAAGTTCCTTTTCATGGAGCACGATGAATACCAAAAAGAGTAAAAGCGGTAAGTAGTTTTTGAGTAATTGCATCCACAATCAGTCTCTTAAATTGTACGAGACTTTTGAAAAGAGCAAATCAGATCATTCGTCTTCCGTTTCATATTTTTAAGTACCCGTCCACCATGGGCCCCGTGTCGTCCCATCACTGCAGCATTCTGGTGATAACATTGCCTCACTAATCTCACTGACGGTCACATTGCCTTTTCGGGCCCCAGCACTCTGTTTTATTGGTGTAGCTTTATGCACAGTGTTTTGACCATTGTTTACTCCACAACATGCCACTTGTTATCTTCCGCAGCGAATGGCCACGTCTTTACCAATCACGTCTGGCTTTTGTCTACTTCTTTTTTTTTCCACTGGATGAGCAGCCATTTAGTGCAAGGGTCAGGGTTGTAATTGACAGCCACCACTAAACAAATCTGCCCGGCTCGGCGGTAGACCAACCCCACCTCCCGCCCCCCCCCGCTACTCTAATCTAACTAATGCACCCATGTGTGTGCTGGAAAGTGAATTAAGCATAGAAAACTCAATACCTGATCCATCTGACAGAGCTGCCTGCGTGCACATTAGCAGTTTCTCTGCAGCCGCTGTAATTGTATTACACAAGTTGGCCGCTCTAACGATCAGGCCTTACACACACTTACACACTTATACACACTCTCCCTGTTGTCGTTAATCGCTGCCTTTGCTGGCCCCGGAGGCGTGCGGCGGGCCAAGAACAGAGCGGCCGAGGAAGAGGAGGAGGAGGAGGAGGAGGAGGCTGAGGCGCGTATAGTTCAGCCCTCCCTCAAGGCTGACATAAAGTGAAATCATTGCATGTGTCTATGTGACTGTGTGTGTGTGTGTGTGTGTGTGTGTGTGTGTACATGTGTGTTCTGAAATTGGTACATTTCACAGCGTCTTCTTTTTTTACAGCTCTGCAGCCGGACTTTCTGCATCTGCCTCTTTGCCTTCTAATCAGGGCCTTTTCCAGGCACTCCTGCTGCGTGGCCCTGTTTCTGTTTCTGCCTTCCACAAATCCCACCGCCTGCTATCTGTGTACTGTCAGCAGTCCTGCTCCTTGCCAGAGACCTCAGCGTGATAAAATGAGCTTACGCTCTCCTCCTCTCCTGCCCACTAATTTCCCTTGACCTATGCAGACCGATGCAAGGTTAGAGAAGTATCTCTTTGCTTCGTATGTTCAACAGTACTCAGGAGATGCAAACGTAATGAACAATATATCTGATCCCAGTGTGTCGTAAACCTACACCTGTGCTCCTTTACTGTACTTTATCAGTGAGAGCCCAGAGAAAGGAGGAGGAAAAGAGAGAACAAAAGGACTGAGAGGGTGATTGAAGGGGTTGTTGTGTTGATTTGCTGCGTGTTGCCATGCTCGCAACTATCTGTTGCCATGCTAGCAACTTCTGTGGCCTCGCTAATGGAGACTTCAGTTTGAATCCGGGGAGAAGCTCTTTAACATTTTATTCCTTCTAACGGGCTGATTTGTAATGATGAGCCCCGGACTCTTTTCCACCGCAGCAGGGCATCACAAAGCGTCCAGGGGAAGTGAGGGAACTATATATAGTGAGACCGTGGAGGGACTCGCTACGGGCAAGGAAGAACCCAGGAGATAGATGCTGAAAGATGACCTCCCCACATAGCCCGGCCAAAAGCCCAAGGCTGACGATGTATAGATGACCTGCGTTGTCCGGAAGGCCTACGTGACCTCGACGTAATTCACTGAGGTCACCCGCCTCCCCCTCCATATTCCCAGTTCTCGGGGTCCAGTGATACCCTACCTGCCAGATGACACCCCAGGATCCAGACCAGTGTGTGTGCAAGTGTAAAAGTCCCTCGGGAAGGACTTGTCAGAGAGTAGGTCATCAGATATGCCAGTCACTGTGTGTGTGTGTGTGTGTGTGTGTGTGCGTGTACCTCCGTATGCGTGGACGCTCACATTTGTTTGTGTGTGTGTGTGTGTGTGTGTGTGTGTGTGTCTTTGTGCGGCCCATAACGGGAGGCATATGGATGAGCTGGGATGGGCGGATTCATCATGCTTATCTGGAAGGTCACTCCGTCATTGTCGTACTGCACTTTACAGACGCTCCCTGTGGTCACCACGAGGCAAGCTGATCCTGGAGAGACAGAAGGTGGAAAGGGTTGAAAGAGATTAGGTTAGCCTGGAAATGTTGCACCAGTTTAAAGGAAATTTCCAAAGTCTCATTACATTATCAAAATGGCACTTATTCCTCCTCTGTGACTTTTATTTAATGACAATTCATTGTGTTTCTCCACGAGAATTATGGATTTAGAAGTAGGTCCCACAACATGGCTTTTCCTTTTATTTTTATTTTCATTTTTTTACAAATCTTTAACATTTCCCTTCATTTTTTTAAACGCGTTTATTCACAGTGTACGCAAGACCAGGCCAGTAAAAATCCAGCTATTGTGTAAAAAATGAGGCAAGGAACAAGGAACCTGTGGGAGCCTCTGAAAGGGTTAATTATGTTTGGAAGCACAATTATCACTGGAGTGAGAACGCTGTAGAGGTAGGAACTCATCCTCCTGTGCCTACTGTGCACTCGCCAAATTTATGAGCGACACTAATCCTACTGGTTCTGCTGGTTATCCCTCCTCCTCCCATCATCCCTCAGCAGGTACGCCCTCCCTGCCAAAGTTCCTTCCATGACACCTATCCCCTGTTTTTCCCACCTCATCCCCTCCTCAGCCGCCTCTCCTCTCGAGCTCTGTTTGTTTTCACTGTTGTGTCTCGGTGACATTCGCCACAGTAATCCAATCGAAAGCGCCTCAGACCTCGAGCCGGATTCTGTGGGGTTGAGGCGTTTCCATGGGGATCTCATGGATTCCTAATTAAGCTCGTTAAAGCTTGTTATTAAAGCTCGTTAAATCTCATCCTGACACGGTGGCGCAGCTCCTGGTGTCTAACTTTACTAATTCGTACACTGATACCCCCCCGTACACACTTACAAGCGCGCACGCTCACGCACAGAAGTCATCAGTATAATGCATTTTGGGTGTGGGTGTAATTAAAGCTCTCAAAAAGCCCTGCAGTTTTCCCGACTCCTTGGTTCGAACGGCACGGAAAGAATTTTGTGAACAATATCATTTACATAGCCAAACACAGTTTAACGCTCGTGCAGTTGGTGTGATGTTGCTGCCAGTGGGAATTTGAAGAAGAAAAAAAAGACGTTGCAGGAGACGACGTATCATTCATGAATGACATGTTTTCCCCGTGGGAGATATTTCAGTCAAGTGCAAGTCAGGAAAATAGGGAAAATCTTACTTTATTTTCTGTTCACACACACACACGCACACTGCATAATGTTACCGCGTGCCCCCTGACCTCGCTCTGAGTTTACACGTCGATTCCAAATATTGTTCTTTGGCTGAGAGGGAACAGTAAACCATGATGTATTTGGGGTCTTCGGGGGGCTGAGTGGAACAGTGTGTAAGTGTATGTGCTGAGAGAGGGAAGGCGAGGGCGAGAGACTCCTCTCGCAACCTGAATCGGCCCTTTGATGCTGACTGGCCTTGACATCAACAATGTGGCCTTTCACAGCCCTCTCCCACCTCCGAGCCGCTCACCAAGAACACACACGTCTCCAGTCTTTTTCCTCTCCGCCACACTCTCTTTAGTTTTTGGCATTTACGTTTTGTAGCGTTTTGTGCCCCTTCACAAAGCAACTGTCACTTCGGCTTGAGAGGAAAGAAAGCGCAGAAAGGAAGTGGAGGACGGCGTTACATGGATTGAGTTAAAAATTCAGAGCATCAGATTCAGCAGGAGACGATCGCTCTGCTTTTTCCCAGCAGAACCAATGAAGCTCAAATATCTTGTTAAGTCATCTGCAGGAAACACATTGTAAACACTAAAGAAAAGAAAGACTATTGAGCTGAGAATAGTGAAGAGTGGAATCAGTCAGGGCTACAGGGACACATAAGACAGTGGACTTCTTACAGTAAGAGCCCCCTCACTTTTTTGTTTTTGCATTTGTTCCCGTAAAATATTCCCTTCTTGTTCCCCTCTGCTCTTGTCGTTCCTCTGACATGAAAGGGATTTCAACTCTGCCAGTATTTTAAATGTATCCTGTGTCACAATGGCTGCGGTTAAACAGTCTCTCTGTGAATGAAGTCCATTCCAGATGAAAGTTGAAACACTCAAAGGGAGGTTCTGAAGCCCGGCCTGCCGAGAGACGTCCGTCATTGACATCATCGCTAATTTTGGTGACATACTCGGCAAAACATGCCCAGCTGTGTGTGAAAGAATTACATGAACTCAGTGTTTCCATTTCTTTTTTTTCTTCTTACTTATGCTTTTCAACGGCTTACAAAAGCAGACGCTCATGTCAAACATATGTTTCTTTAACGCTGTATGTGTGAAAAGGATCGACCGTGATTGCGCTGACAAATGATGTTTCCAGTTGTGTGTCGGGCTCCTGGAACGTAAATTCTCTGAACTAAAATCTGTGTTTACTCTAGCCGCGCTCTGATGGAGCTGTTAGCTTTAATTAGCATTAGCACTCTAATAACGGCACCACATTATGCTGCTGCGGCCGGAGAGACGTTTATTGAGGTTGACACGACTTGACGGAGGTGATGAACTGTCCCCGGGGCTGCGGCCTTCAGCGCGGCGTAATGAGATAATACCAGAGTGCAACGATTACGCTGACTTAGGGGTGTGTGCTTCTCAATCAAACACCAGTTCACTAAATGATGTGCTTATAATGTAGATGCATGCTACAAATTCATGTAACAAAAAATAAAAGAAGGCAAAATCTTTCCCTTTTTCTCTTCAAAACCAGCAAGCATCTCGCGGTTAGGACATCGACTCTGTCTCTTGTGACGCTCTTGAGTTAAACACATCTTACAGGCCGTGCTATTTTCTGAAGATGAATAGGTCCCTGTGATGAGGGGAGCTAAATGTATGCAGTCATTTCCCCCGCAGCGTGAGTGTGTGTTTAGGTGATGGGTCGAACTGAGGATGTGGGCAGTCGCAGTGCGTCCACTTTGGTGCCTCGCTGCCGGCGTCCTCCGTGTCTTTGCCACGTGGAAGTTGGCCATTGAAGCCGTTGTTTGTCTGTTTTTTCTTTCTCCCTCAATGATTGACTTGTGTGGTTAAGTCTCAGCCAAATGACTAACCTGAAGATGATTGGCGCCAGAGTTGTGCCTATTGATCTGGAGTTCATAGTTATATTACAGAGACTCTTCATCTTTTTAACAACCACGCTGCGCCGCCCTGCCGGGCTTTGATGATATCCATCTATTGACAAATGCCTCGACTTTATGGCATCCGTTATGCACATTGGAATTTGAGAGTGAGAGATGGATCTTGATATAAGATGCTTCATCAGGGCCTTTTTGGGGCTTTTGAGGGTTTTGTCTAAAAGCATTTTCCAGACAGGGATCATGAAACGCAGTTCTTTGCTGCTCTTCATCAACGTTTATAACATACAGTGTATGAACGTAAAATTAGATTTTTTCCAATGTATAATCAGTTAGAGCCAGGGTGATTATGAAGTTAGTTCAAGCTATTTCCGACTTTGAGTACAGTGATTACAGTAATGGCAACAGTGGACGTACAATCCTTCTGCTGCTTACTGATAATTTAGCGAATCTTGTTTTCTCAGCCTGTAAGCGCTCGGTCAAGCCGACTGCAGTCCTGGAGCCTTTGAGCTCCACCCAGCTGCCGCCTGCCTGCATCCGCAGCTTCAGTGGTCAAAGGCTCATATTCCAGTCTTTCTGACTGAGGTGGTTTGCTTTGATAGTCGGGGCTGTTTACTGCTTCATATCCTGGGGGCTAACTGGGCTCAGATCGCCCTCACATGAACTGAGGAGTGAGGGAAATATTCAACACAGCTGTGCTTACTCTACGGGCCGGGGCCAGGAGAGACACGCTGCTCCGTTTTCAGGTACAGGGCAGGTCTCGCCTCTGATGCCGCCTTCAGAGAGCCCGTTTGCATTTGTAAAAATGTTTGCTTGAATACGAAAATAAAGATTTCCCGGATGGCGTGGGATGGGAATGCAGAGAGAGAAGTAAGCTGGATGTAGATAAAAGATTTTTTTTTTCTAACAGGTAGGGAAGCAGCTAACTCAGCGACTGCTTGGGGATACAGCGGCATCTCCGCAGCAAATCAAAGGTAGTGGTACTCGAAAGACTCTAGCGGGCTAACTATCCTTGTGTAAATCTAGCCAGTCGCTCCCTAGAAGCTTAGATTAAGAAAGATGGTGTTGTCGATACTGTACTTTTTCTTTTTTTTTTTGCCTCAGCCTGCTATATGTCATGTTGTCTTGATGCTCAGTCCTCGTTGAATAGCAGTCCCTCATCCTGGATGTCTTCCGCTTTCGCTTTTAAGATCCATGTGCGATGGGGACACATTCAATTCCTGCTCTCTTTCTCATTCTGTCAAGACTTCTCTGAGCCAGCGTTGCTGCTTTGACCAATTTTACCATTTCTGTGTGCCTGCACAACAGACTGGAGGCTGGCAGCAGCTATGTGAGTGGCACAGGGAGGCTGCCGTGTAATGAATAGAGGGCATGGCTCGCTAGTTGGCAGGAGAGGATGGGAGGAGGAGATCACATATGCTGTTAACTTGGGCAGCGTGGAGAATTACGTTAGGTAGTACAGAAACAGCTTCGGCCTGCCAATAATCAAAGTTCACCATGTTTTCCTGAACAGTTGTGCTTTCGCAATAACCCGCCAGCCGCGGGGCGGCCGTTCCGCGTGTGTGTGTTTGTTCTGGATGACCATGCGTAGCCCGCTCTAATTATCAAGCTATTCTTAATTCATGAGTGTGGCCTTGCAAATTAATGCATGCATTCCAATGTTTGTTTACCAAATTAAGGATTCATAATGTGGCTTCCTAGTGTGCCTCCTTTCTATGATCATCATTTGAAATATACCATTCACAATGTCAGCTAATTTATGCTCCTACAATACTACACAAGAGGCTTCTTCTCTGTGCAGTATGCTCCTGAGTTATCAGCATAATACATTGACAAGACTCACATTTTGTCTGATTAATGCAAAACACGTTTAACAAATGCACATTTTTTAAAACTGGATTTTATTTTATTTTTTCCTGCGCTTTCCAAAGCGAACGTACCGCCCAGTGGAATAAAGAGCAAACGTCGACGAGAGAAACGGAAAGTCATGAGCAAGCGGCGAGCGAAAAACATGTTGTGATTGTATCCTAACTGCCCACTGTGTTGCTGGCGGCCAGGCCGGCCCCCTGTTTGTGTGTGCATCCTGCACCCCTCTGCTCGACCGGCCCTCCTCTCGTTTCTCCATATTTCCACTAGTTCTTGCTGTCCAAGCCGGCCTAGTGTGAGCTCTGGCAGGCCGGCCCTTCCCCGCCCCTCTCCGCTCCGCTCCACTTCCTCCCCCTGGCTCGGTGGCCTGGCAGCCCGGCGGGGGCAGCCTGCTCACCTCCGGGGCAGCTGGCACGCCTGATGGTCCCATTCATCAGACCTGAGGGCGAGGGTTGGGGGCCACCAGTGAAAGGAAGGGGAACGGGGAAGGGGGGTTGTATCGCAGGTCTTGTTGTTGACTTTATTGGGATAGTTATTAAATAAGCCATGGTGACAGTGGAGGAGGAGGAATGCTTTCAACTCCCTCTGCAGGAGATGTCCTCTGCAAACTCCGGGACTGGATGGATGTCGGCAAAGGAGGAAGGAGGGAGGGACAGAGCGAGGCAAACTGTAATTTTGTGAGCCTGAAACACGGGAGGGGCGGGAGGAAAGCTGCCAGAAAGATATATTTACCAAGACGGTGTCTTTCGGAAAATTAATCGGGGACTTGAAGAAAAACGAGCATTCTGGAACTATGTGGAGTTTTTAGGTTTCAGAAAGAGATCCGAGTTTATCTTTTCGAGACAGATGCCCTCAATGTAGAGGCTGGTGGTTGAATGGATAATGACTGAATGACAGAAACCCCTCCTGAGACACACACACACACACACACACACACACACACACAGAGTCCATTGAGTGTCCCAGCAGGGGCAGAGAAACGGCCAGGGGCCAAGGGAGGGATGCAAAGGGCAGCGGAGGTCTCCCCACAGTTTCATACACAGGCAGCAGTTAAGCATTGGCATGGGAAAACCCAGCCCTGTGCCTCCACACCCTCAGCTGCATTCAAGCCTAACAGTAGCACATCCTTGTGTGTGTGTGAGAGAGAGAGAGAGAGAGAGAGAAAGAGATTCCCTTGACCCTAACTCTGCTCCACAGCTGTTGAACAAGGGAGGAAGAAAGCCCTAACGCCAGAAAAAAAAGAGAGGGACACAGAGAGAAAGGACGGCAGAGATGAGAAAGCTCGAATTCAGTCCCCTGGGGCAAAATGAATCACTTACTGACATCCTCTCAGCTAGCCTCAGAAGTCTGGTTGTTTCGAACAACGCTTGAAAAAGAAGTTTCTTTTCACTACATTTTATTGCCACATTTATCTTTCAAGTCTTTGTTTTGGATTTTTATGATAATGCTCTGAGGACCTTCTTGTACACAACATTACCTGAGCTTTTCAGTGAAGTCTTGGGGTATTTTAGAGACTATTGAGTGTGTGTTTTGCGGATGATGAACACCATTTATCTTTGAAATGCAGAACAAAGCCACATGCTCTTTCAATAATGCACCAACCGCATGATACAATGTGTAAAGAGAGTTTGACTAAAGAGAGAATCTCAATCGGAAGTGTTGTCATGGAAAAATACTCATTACAGCTCAACCTTCCATCACCACGCTTGTGATTATGCTTATTTACTTGTCTACTTGGAGAAGACCTGACAGCCAATCACAGAGCCCGTAACTGTCAATCATGCAAAATGAATTCACAGCAATTAAACCGCAGGTTGTTGAAACCACACTACCTGTCAGGTGTTGACAATTTAAAGGGATTTCAAAGAAAACAAGGAGCCCTAATTAGTTTATTTAACGCTATGGCGCTAAAGAAGACACATGTATTGCATGTGAAAACCTCAAAAGGAATCTCACAAAAGGAGTTTGATCACCGAGCGACCTGAAAACGTTCCACACGAAAGCTGCCGACCAAGAGTCACTAAAAGAAGTCTAAAACAATGGTCGGCCTTCAGCGGCTCCGTGTACCACTGATCAAAGGCCCTCACCACATGGATACACGGGGGCCGTTTTCGGCCCGCCGGGTCCGGTTTGAATGTTCTCATTTCTAACTGGACTGGACATGACGACGGCTGGAGGACCGGAAAAAATGTCAACTCTTATTCGATGCTATTTCCTTGAAAACGACAATGGCAGCAAAACATTTACAGTGAATGCATTTATGGAAATGTTTCACTTTCACTGTATTCTTTATATTCTTTAATGTATTGATTTTCCATTCTTGCATGCGGCATTGGCACGGTGCGCACAACTATTGACTTGACATTTTCAAGTGAGCAAAATTCACTTTTCTGGTTGGTTTCTGATCCTTTCAGCCGATTATGTTTTTTTAAGAAACAATTTGGGCAGACCGGCCACTGTGTTAGAGACTTCTGGCATTGTTTGTCAGGGAAACTAACAAAAGTAGCTCGGCTGGAGCCAAGTTTCCCATGAAAAAGAAATGACACATGTAGTTACTCAATACAAATAAACAAATACAGCTGGCGGCATAATGAATTGCACTTCAAAACATGCACATGTTTAAGAGCCCATCTACCCGTCTTAAAAATGCACTCGCGGGCATGCGTGCGACCCGGTTTTCATCCTTTCCCTCAGTCTTGTAATTATCTTGTCAATTAACCTGGAGGTGGAAGGATAAATGATACTCCTGTCTCCCTGCCCATTACCACTGATGCCTCCTGTTTTCCTCCGGTTTTCAATCAATGCACAGTGGATGAGTACAGAGAGACTGATGTACTGTATGTTTGGAAAATCCATAGCTATTTAAATTGGACTTTAATTTGGTGTTTTTATGATACTTTCATGACGTTCTATAGCTCTAATTGCCTGGTTTCGAACCTCAGTGGGAAAATTTAAATCGTTTTTTCAGCTGCTGTTGGTTTTTTTGGATCGCGGACGTGTTATAGGTTATAAAGCAGCTTTCTGTGTCGAAAATAACATATTTTTTACACAGTCCAGTTTCCATTTTCAATATATATATATATATATATATTCCCTTTTCTGAGTCTACTCTTCTCTCGTCTCATGTTTTACACCTTGACAAAAGGAGACACTGAAATTCTTGTTTCATCCAGTTCAGTGAATCAGCCAAATGAATATAGACTTTTCACCCTCAGTAACTGTAAATCATGTATGCTTTGTGCTGCATCTGCAGCCGTCCATGTCACATCTGCATAGTCTCAGCGGTGTAAATGAGCCTGTGTGTGCTTCATTGTGTTTCGGGGTACTAGGGACAGTATGCCGTCACATCTGGTCAAGCAAACCACAGTGATTGTTGGAGATGTGCAGGATCTGTCTCCCTGTGCAAAAAAATTCTTCACCTCAGCAACAATGACAACCTCCGTATTGAAAACCTAAAAATAGTGTGACAAGGGATGAATAACTGAATAATCCTATTCATTTTTAACAACACATGTGAAATTAAATGACACATGGTTTGGGGAATTGGAAAGAAAGGAAGCCAGATCGAGTTTTGATGAATATATGATGAATAGCATATTCTGTCCACCTGTGTCCAACACGTCAAGACAATCTGGAATTCAAACATTTTCTACAGGTTGTCCAAGGACATCCCGAATGCACCATACCTAAAACTTGGACCTGAATGTTTCAAGTGCGGGTGCATTTTTTTCCTCTTGTCCTTCAGAACTCACAGAACATATTCTTTGAGATTATTGTGTGTTTACCAGGGAAGTCTGAGGATAAAGATGGACAGAAGTGCTTGTACGGCCAGTGGAGGCAGTTAGTCAATAAGGGAAGATGGGCTTGGCAGCTTGCTTCCCCCCCCTGCTAACTGACTCATTATTCTGTATCAACTCATTGGATCTCTGCTGTCAAAACATGTTTGTTTACAGACAAGCCAGTGCTGACAGATGTGAGAAGCATTTAATAAGCAATCTAGTTGTCAAAGTTATTCCATCAAGGATAAAGCAAGAAGCACAAAGGCATATTTCACTTAACATGTATTTACAGTTTAAAAATGACATGCAACCTGTAGAGTATGCTGTTGAATGAGTGAAGTGTGGTGTCCTCAGAACATTTAGGTTAACTTCTTATACCTCGCTGGTTATGCTCTGCCCAAGAGCATCATGACTGCTAGGGGATGGGAGAGGTAAACAACATTGTTTATATTCACAGCTTGTATGTACATTGACAGATAAAATAAATACAATTATCTATCATGCTGATTTTCAGATTGGACTTGCCCGCTCACAATTTCCTCTTTCTTGTTATGTTAAGCATTATTCCGTGTTATTAGCTAGATTGCTAATAATGTATACAACATAGCAAATATAATTAATACAAGGTAGAAGACACACAAACCTCCACGCCCATGCTCTGCTAGTGATGCACACTCAGACATTTTAACAATCAGAGAAGACGTGCAGACGCCTTGCTCCTGTGACCCTGCATAACACCGGCTACTATATACACCTCACACTTCACGCAGCACAACCACTGCTGGATGTGTGCGCATATGTGGAAGGAGACCGGGAGAAAAAGAAAGAAAAACAGAGGGAAAGAGATATGATCTGTCCACCTGCAGCATTGTCAGTGCATCTGTCCTGTCGGTGTGTATCCGCAGCTGCTCACGCCACTGAGCACTCAATCACTGGGAAAGGTTTGTGCTGAGTTTTTGTGTCTGACTCTAAGCAAGAGGGATGAGAGAGTGTGTGTGTGTGTGTGTTGCAGGGTTACCCATGCAGAAGCTGATCAACACGCCGAGTGCATTAACCCCAACGTTGTGTGTGTATGTGTGTACGTGTGTGTGTGTGTGCGTTTGTTTGAGGCGTGTGTCTGCATGCCCATCCACACTGCACTCTTCCCACAATCCTCCAGGTCATGCCACTTGTGCTCAGAGTGAAGCTTTCGTGAGCTCAACCTTTTTAATTTTTTAGAGGCTTGTGTGCCTGTTAACTTAACCTCCGGGTGACCTGCATGACGTCAGTCTCTCCGGGCCACCAAGCCCCATATTTTCTTCCTCTTCTCAACCAGCCCACAACATGTCTCACTGATGAATTAAATGATAGGAAGGGGACGTGATTACAGAAGAAACATAAAAAGCCTCGGTCTTTGCATAGCACGGTATTATTCCCAGCAGGGCAGATTAACTTGATAGAGATGGTTTGGATAACGTATTGTGCTGAGTGTGCTGTCCTGGTCTTCCGGGACACCTTTTAACATGTTAACAAGCTTGTAAATATGTTTCAATTTCAAGCTGTACTGCTGCCGTAATGAACAGCGGTTCGATAATTAACAGTGATTAATTGTGGGAGGTTCGTTGAAGCGAATGAAAACCTTTTTAAAGGTCTGCAGAACATCATGTCATCATCCTCCCGTTCTTCTTTCTGGTCCCTTTTGTTGGATATTAAAAAACGCCGAGACGGATGCAGAGCGAGAACAGCGGGAGCCGCGAATGTAAATGCAGATGAAAAGGATCATATAGCCCTCGAAACAGAGACCGCATGCTGGTCTCTGGATCTCGTCTCTGTGGAGGGCCAGCTACAGCCCCCACCCCCCCAGCTCCTCATGTCGCACCGGATCAGAGCAAAAAGGAAAGGAAGGGAGAGGGAAGAAGGAGTGGAGGGATTGCATTTGACATTCAGCCCCTCTCTTCCCCCCCCCCCCCCCCCTCCCCCAGTCATCCATTTAACCCTGCCACCGCGGCTAGTGCAATATTAATGCCCTTAAACGCAGATGAGGTGAAAATGTGTCTGAAGGAGCAGATCCCTGTAGGGAGGGCCGCTGCATGCATGCACGGGGTTATGAACAGACACACTCACGCACACACACATCAATACTGCACACATGGAACCCTAGATCGACACCTGCACAAGTAATACTAATTCATGTAGATACATTTACATTCAGATGGTCTTTTCAGCCAGATGTATGTGTCTCTATGCTGTACGTGATCTATCGAGCAGCCGGCCTGCCTAAGTGTTTGAGCAGACTCTTTTCCTGCTGTTTAAAACTGAAACAGGCTTAGCTGAGATTTAAGGATCAATGTGTGTTTATGTGAAGTCCTAAACCAGCTCAAAAGCAGCCTATTCCACCAAATAGCCCTGCATACTTGCTCGTGTGGCCGGGCCCTTTTGCACTCTGTGTGGACGGTTGATCTGAGAGGAAAAAGGAAGCAGGTGAGAGTTGAGGGGTGAGGGCAGTAAATCGATTCAGTCCCGTGTTACCTGAATAATGAATAAGGCACTGTGTCCGGAGATCTGGAAGGTGGACAAAAAGATAGTTGTAAACATGTGTGTTTTGGTT
This sequence comes from Clinocottus analis, assembly GCF_023055335.1. Classification (NCBI taxonomy): domain Eukaryota; kingdom Metazoa; phylum Chordata; class Actinopteri; order Perciformes; family Cottidae; genus Clinocottus; species Clinocottus analis. The sequence goes on from NW_027175854.1 coordinate 3,079,320, forward strand.
CCACCTTTGCTTTGAGTTTAGCATATTTTTTAGTTTTTTTTCCATCATTTGGGTTTAAACGACCTGAGTGGAAATACTACCGGAGATTACAGCAGTGCTTTGAGCTACATGCAAACATCAGCATGTAAACCTGCTTATAGCGACGGTGCTAACATGCTGATGTAGACAAGCCATTTCCATTGGAAGTTGTGGACAATTGATCAGCCATCCGTAAAGCTAAAACGTCCAAAATATTGTATAAGGTTCCATATACATAAAACACAAACCACCACACTTTCAAATACAGCATTGAAACGTGACGATGTATCAGGGTTACAACTAATTGGATTAGTTGTGTCGTTTTGTAACTTCCTTTGGAGTATATTCATTTCTCTTTTTCTTTTGCTGACATTTCAAACATGACCTCGAGCGCAGTACTTCGGGGAGCAGCACACCGCAGCACTTCTGTCAAAGTGGGTCACACCTTTTAGCCAGGACTCAACTTTTACCTCATCCCTCCCTGAGCAGTCTGAGTAAGTGTCCCACATTGCTTTTGAAGCTGGACAAAGTGGCCACAAACTGCCACAGGATGAGCTTTCTGTGTTTCTGCTGCAGTAACAGCCAGTCCTCGCAGCCTTTTTATATTCGTTATTTTATTCTGTGAAAAAGTGTGTTTTCGCCGTCTCGGGGATTGATGGAAGTAGTCGCGGCTGCGGTGGTGAGGGGAGAGGGGAAGTGCCAAACAAGAGAAGAGGGCTTTTGGGAGAGTGAGCGCAAGACAACTCTGTAACGCTCCGCCACTTTAACAGTCGCTGCAGAGTGAGCAAGAAGTTATTCTGTACCCCAAATACTTACCATTAAGTCCCTCTGAACCTCTGGGAGCGTTCTGCTGTCACCGCCGCCCTCGACTGGTTCTTGCTTGGATGTTTTATTGACATGTGGGTTGGAGAAATCAGTCGTGTGAGTGAAATGTAACAGATTTGAACTTCTGGCACTTCTGGAGTGTGAAGAGAGGGCATGCAAAGACATTCAGATGGGCGGGGTGACCAGTTTTGGTCACACCACTATAATGGATGATGTCAACGCCTGAATCTCGGTGACGCCCGTACCACCGCTCTCCCACGTTGAGTGCTGAAACTACACAGTTCAGATATTCCCTTTCAACCCCAACTCTGAAGAAAAGCCATGCCCTGTGACTGACCTCTCCCTTTTCACAGCTACTGTGCTCACACATGCCTCCGTCACAATTACTTTCACATCACAACGCAGAGAGAAACACATGCATGCACACACATACGCTCTCATGAGGATGTTTTTTTTGCTCCGGCAATGGTGAATGAGGGACAAAGGGAGGGCTAATATTGGCTCTTAATATTTGATGCGCCAAGCTGAGCTTCGTGTGTGTTTTTCATCAGGATGTCTCGGCCTCTTTCGCTCCGTCTCAGGTTTGAGATCGTGAAGAGACATTTGATTGCTTAAAGAAATAGATGGTGCCGCGTAATCTACTTACATCATTGATTCATCTTTTATCCAATTGGGTTTCCTTTTGTAACCTTACTCCAGGCTATATCTCTTCATAGAAAGAAGAAGTAGCCGCTTAAATGTTTATCGACAAAGTCTTTAGGTATTCAATTAACCGTCTGTAGGTATTGTAAGACCAGTCTTGCCATAAAAGCTGTTGCTTGCTATGTTTGCATTTGCAGCAACGGCCCCCCGTTTTCATGGAAAGTTGTCAAAAATTCAAAGATATTTTTTTCCCCCTTTTTTTTCTCTCAAAGATCCCAAAAGACACAGTATTTGATGTCATTGTTTGTTGCAGGAAGGGAAGCAGGGGTGTGCTCTAGCCCAAATAATTGCTGGAGGATTCTCAGCAGGGGAAGGTAAACTGAAAGTGACACCAGGGTGGAAAGCTCGGCATGATGCCTCCTTCCTTTCAGCACTTCAGCTAGAAACTACAGACCCTCTACAGTTTCCACAGGAGCACAAGTGAGAGCTCCCTGACTGGAGGAGCGAAGAGCCCTTTGGCAGACCCGAACACTGATTCCCCCTTCTCTTCCCATTAATCTTTTATATCCAGGGCTAAATATGAGCCGAGTTGATGTGACGCTGCGTCTGTGTCGGGGGCAGACTGAGTAGGGGGGAGGCCTGTTGAGGTTAAGTGCTCTGGTGTCTGCGACTCAGGGGACGTGGGGAGAAGAGACGGGGAGGGAGGGGGGAGTGTGTTCTGGGATGAAATTGAGGGTGGAAGAAAGGAAGAGGAGACGGAGGACAACGGAGAGATCATCCCATGGTTGGAAAACCTCAAAGCCCGGCTACGGTTTCACGAGTTTGGCCTCTGTGCCCCGCATGTGCACGCTCACACTGATACATGCGCGGACACGCACATGTACAGGTGCTGAGCCGCCAGCGAAAGCTCGCCTAATCCAGACAGCTCTCATGTTTCTGTTTTTAAAAGATCCACGGGCTCCTCTCGGAAGGGCGGGTGCAGGCATAATATTCCGGCTATTGTAATCCAGGAGAAGTCTGTACATTTTCTAAATTCTCACAGCAGAGGTTTTGATTTCTGGGCTACTGCAGCTCGTCGTGGGGTGCTTCTATTGCGCCGCGGCTTTTTCAAAGCTCTGTATGATTCTATTGCTGGTGAAATCTGAAGGGAGTGCTGAGGGACGCACTGGAGCGTACAGTAATTCTTTCGGTCTCTTATTTAGTCTCTCGCTCCCGCACTTTTGCAGACGCACATGAGACGTAGCAAAGGTCCCTGCTGTGATGCTAGATTATTTGTTGCTCGATGCTGATTGAAGCCTGTGCCTGTATCTCCCCGTGTGTACGAGCGTGTGCATGAAGCAGAACACAGCCTGATCATCATATCAAAACAATAATGGGAAGAAAAGTCAACATTGTGCTCTGCCATGCTCCATTAACAACAGCAGAATCCATAATCAAATTCATTTTCAAGCAGCTTTATTAAATAAAGTGGGATAGGCCCGGTACCCCCATTACCATAATGCTACTTAACATTAATCTTGGTCATTAGAGAAGACTGACACAATCCCCAGGCATAGGAATTAGGGATGAACTGTGGGAAGAGCAGTGCTTAGAACTATAATTATGTTTTTGCCCCTGTTTTTCAAATAGGTACTCAACGCAAAAAAAAAAAAAAAAATCCAAAGATTCCTAATGCTTTTGTAAGTATTGATGCTGCTTGCCATGGTTTGGAGGTGAAGTTCTGATATACCGCTGTGGATGTAAACAACTCATTAGGAAGGGAGCAGGATGCCTGCTGACTGTCAGGGACAGCAGGGGTTCTGGGGATGGCTGGGAACATGTTAACTATATCACTGTCTCTCTCGCTTGATCCTTTATTCCACTTCCATCCGCTCATCAGCCACCAGAGGCTTATTTTGGAGATGTGGTGGTGTAATTGTATCTTACTCACAATACCCACCCATTCCATCTCTTTCCTTTACCTGCTGATTGAGTCTGAACCTGCTTTCAACCCCCCTTGTTACGCTTCCTCTTGCATTTTAGTCATCCTTTTCATCCCACCTTCTTATACCTCTATCTTTTCCTCCTTTGCTGGGCTGCCTCTTCTCACACATTCTCGCTCTCTTAATCAATAACCCGCCCCACCCTCTTCTCAGCATCCTGCATTTCCTCGTGCTCTCTGTGCCTCACTTCTTCTTTGAAGACGATGTCAGACAGTCTTTCCTCATATGAAGACGTTTCCATTCGGCTCCATCACTCCAGAGACATGACCTCTCCAAGTACCTCTTTTTTTCCCTTTGCACCTACGGTATCTCTTCATCGCTCTTGCACCTCCAATTCTCAATTGAATCACATCTCCTTCTTACAAGCTTAATAATGAAGAAAACGCGTGGTCATCCGTATGTCGTGTCTCGGCCAGAGATCAGTAAACAACTATTGTTTGAGGACTTTGATTACTGCGACAGCAGGATGGTTATGTATTTTTGCAGTGTGGTTTACTAGCATACAGCAGGTAACATGCCAGACAGCCCTTGAGCAAAGTAAACTGATCCAACTCAAAGTGCTTTATGGAAGCAGAGAAAAGCGGCATTCACAAACTAAACAAAATCGAATTAATTGATTTTATTTAGTTTTTGAATGCTGTTTTTCTTAATTAAGAGAAATTCAAATGATCAGAAAAATGTAGAAAATAAATACAAATACATATAGACAAAAGTAATAGACCATAAATACATTAATAGCAGTAATTAGTTGTACACTAACCACATTCAACAACAGGGGTAAAGGTGTAGAGATCAGAAAGGTTGGTCTACAAGTAACTTGAAGCCAGTGTCAATGTGTGAGCTTGGTTCTCTTGGTTCTCTTGGTTCTTGTTAAAACTCTGGCAGGAGGTTCTGATTTAACTGAAGTTGTCTAAATCGTGTGTATTCATGGGACCCGTCATTCTTGCTATTTGATTAAGATGATGGAATAGATATTTAGTTATTGCCTTGATGTGACTGCTGGAGCTCAGATGCGAATCAATAAAGAATCAAGATGAGCAAGAACTTTCCTTTATTCCTCCAAATATGATTTGTGGATTGTGTTTATTTAATTGATCAAAATATAATTGCATCAAACTATTTAATTGCATTGAGAGAATGAGTCTGGGAATCGTAGTCACGTGGTTAAAATGCAGAGTAAATCTAAGCATCATTGTCGGAGCGGTGGAAAGCACCTTCAGTGTCATGTATGGCTTCACCAAGAAGCTGTGCCTGTTGAATAATAGTGGCACAAGAATGTAACCTTGGGGAACTCCACATGTCATCATAATCTGCTCAGATTTATGTTGCATCTGTCTTCGAGATGTGATCTGATCCCATTGAGGATACCAGGTAATCCCGACCACTTTTCTAGTCTGTCAAGAAGTCATTTATGTCTGACAGTATCAAAGGTCGCACTAACATCAAGCGGCACCCAAACTAAAGTTTTACTCAAATCAGTATTCCGCCGAATTTCATTTAACATCTTTATGAAGTAAGTTAAGATAGAGTTTCATTAGGAACCGTAAAACAACTACAACAATATCATACAAATATAAACTTATCAGTAATAAAATACAAAAATATTGTGTTTAAAAAAAGAATACCGAGACCATTACGAAAAAGAGCACAATAGCAAGAAGAGTAAGGTAAAACATATGTAATTTAACTAAAATAGAAAAGGTTAAATACAACAACAAACATTAAATACAAGAGTGAAAGAAGAAGTGAAACCAGTGTCAAATGTAAACAAACAAACAAAGTAATATTGAGCATCTTATTGAGAGAGATATTGTCAATTATATTAAAAAAGTAGTAGAAAGTTATATTGCACATAAATTCATGAAAATAATATTGCACATGAAATTAAAATGTAATATTGCACGTGGTTGAAAAAAAGTAATATTACTCATGATGTGGTTTATTATTGTTGTGAGTGTAATTAGTGCATCTCAGTGCTGAGATAGCAGAAATCTGTCAAAAAGACCATTTACCTTTTTTAAAAGGTTGCTGAATTAAATCCAAACCGCTTTCTCAATATTTTTTTCCAATACAAGGAAGATTGGAGATGAGTCCATAATAATGTACTATTGAACGATCCAGGTTGCCCTTTTTTTTAGAAGTGGCTTAATGCAGTTTTCAGTGATTTTGGACAAATGCCTCATAATTAGTGCTCTCAACAAGCAAAATGAGTTGCTGTTGGTGATGTATTGATTGTTTGTAATAGTTCATGCATTCTAATGAGATTTCTGATCCATTAAAGGGAAGGTTCAAAATGTGAGTTTAAAATGATGACGTCGATACTAATACCTGGGCTGCCCGAAGAAAACAATTTAGGACTCAAAAATAGATTTGTAGGTAGCTTGTGTGTTTCAGGAAGGCTGTATTATAATTCATACCATTCATGTGTGCTCAATCATTAATTGGACTCAACATGACCCAACCCTGACAATCTTTATTGTGCTTTTTAATTCTTTTTTAACTCTTTTTTTTTTTTTTTAACTCTCTAGATCTCTTTTTATTCAATGGTATGTTCAGTGGAGTTGTCGTCTTCCTTCACTACTCCCAGCCAGTCGGTTAAGCTGGGATTAGTGTCTCTTTGTCCCCCTGACTGGCATCGCGGAGTTTGTGACAGACCTGAGAGGCACCGGAGTCTCATCAGATCAACCACCCTAATTAACTGTTTAAAGAAACTTGGGGCGAGAGTCAGGAGAAAAGCTTTCAGCCCCCTTCAAAAAGCCATTAAAAGGAAACAGGGAGGGGAACTAAGTGACACAAGCAGGGTGGTGTGCACTTTTATCGATGGCATGGAACCTGAGTCCTTTGTGTATGTGTGTGTGTGTGTGTTCGTGTGGGGGGGAGAGGAGATTACGAGGCTCTGTGTTTATGGCGCAGGTCAGTCAGGAATGAGGAGCCTTCTGAAGAATCCCAGACATGAGCAACTTAACCTTTGACCTCTGTATGCTGAGCTCAATCAGAGATCGCAAACACAGATTCGAGCGAGAGAAAGAATACAGGGAGGATCAAACAGGCAGCTAAACATACCGAAGTGAAAGTCCTGCACCACAGCTTCATTGTGAACTCTATTTAGCTTGGTGGTTAGCCTTCATATCCAGTGAATCAGACGTTTGGTTTCTGCTCCCAGAATAGGGGGTTTGCGTCTTGCGGCTGTGCACACAGTGTTGTAATATTATTGTAGCTGGTTCTAATGGAGTCGGTGGTTTTGCAATGTCGATTAGCTCCGTAGCATCTGACTGAAGCGTCTTCATGAGGTGCTACGCGTTGTGTAGCCTGCGCTAATGAGCTCCGCTTACTGCCGCTGAAAGAAACTAGCACAACAACCTTCATAAAGTTGTGTGTATGATGCGTGTCACCTTTTCTTTCTTCCTCACTCTCTATGCAGTGTGTTATGCGTTTGTGTGTGTGTGTGTGTGTTTGGTGGCTGGCATTGTAATTAGACAAAGGGCTATTATCCAGTAAAGATGTTTTCCCTCACAGACCAGTGGAACACTCGCCTTGAGGATTTTGCGAAGCTAAGAGTTAATAATAGAAACGTTCAGGTTGAGTAGAGGCAGCATTTCCACAGGGCTTCGTTTAGTAATAAAAAGCCCCCATCGATGTGCAGTGGACAATCATACACACACTGGCGCACACAGAGAGAACATTGCACACCCTGTCAGAAAATGGCAGTGTTGGGCTTTGACATCCTCACCATCAAATGGCTCTACAAGATCAAATCACATCTCCATGTAAAGTTCCTTAAATATTCTTGACAAAATTCCCCTGCTACCAGATTGCATTCTGTGTCATGTACTATAAGTAGCCACATGGTATTAAAAATGCACAGCAAATACATTAAAACAGATGCACAGACACAGAGCGGAGACAAAGCCATGTTGGACCCGTGGGGACGCCTCAGTGTGATGTATGGTCTTCATTTCCCCCCCACGGGCCATCTCCAGCTCAGCATCAGCCGTGAGACAGATAGAGGAAATGAACGCTGGGGAATTCATCTCCCATGCTGGCATTGTTTCTGCCTGGTGAGCTCTGAATTAACACATTTATTAAAGTGCTGGGTTGAAACCTCCACTTATTACAGGGCAGAACTGCTGATTGTGTGTTATGTGTTTTTGTAAAAGTGCAAATTGAAATGAAAGCTGTAGATTAGCGAATTAAAAGGTTGGGAAAATTAAAAGGACGCTATCATTGCTCCTATCATCCTCGTATTTACGCTGAGGGGCCAGAAAGACCATTGAAACGCACACGCTAAAACAAAAAGGTGTGTGAATATGTACACGTGTAGAGTCTCAACATACAGAGAGCTTTTACCTTTTTCTCCGTACACATTTTCTGTGTCTTTGCAAAGTTCCTCAGGAAATCAGCGCTGTCAACATTTGTCACTTCAAAGAAAGTCACGCTGAACGACACATGCTGGAGGAGGTAGCAAAGGCCTTAGCTTACGCGATTGAGTATGAAGCATTTAGTGTCATTTCTGTCTGATTTTGTTTCCAGGCTACATGATGGTTTAGTCACGCTTCATTTGAAACTGACACATCCCTGTAAATGTGAGCAGAATTTGGCACAAAGAGGGAATACTAAATGAAGAATTAGTCCAGTTTGAGCAGTTTGTGTAGTTGATAATCCCCCAGCAGGTTAGTAGTGTTGTGCAGAGGGCTTGCACAAATAAATGGGGAACATGGCTGAACACATGCAGGTAAAAAAAACCCTCAGGCACACCAGCCAATCACAATCACCGTCGCACACACCGGCAACTAATTTAGGGCCCCCCGACCGAATGTCAACACAAAAAAAACACTCATTCTTTAACTGGATTGGAGAATCCCTCAGTAGCTCCCCACCAAACATGTCAACATCCAGTCAAAGTTAGAGGGGGAGCAGAGCAGGAAATCACCCTGATTCGTGATTGGATCGGCTCATAAACTAAAAAAAAGGTCGGTTTGGCAACATTTGAACAGCGACTGTGCTGATTCTTGATCAGACTCAGATGTGCAGACGGAGAAGCTGTGTAGCCTCAGCGGTATGAAACCCCTTCGTGGTCTCACGCTCATTTCCTGTGGTGTTCCCTGCTCTTTTCTTGCCACTGTGCTGTTTCTGTCTCGGGGCTGGAAGCTAAAGCAGGACCTTTGATTTGATGCCTGAGCAACAGTCTTTAACTTTGCCCTCCAGTCCTCTTTTGTTCCTCCCCTGGCCTGGACTGATGTCTCAGGGGCACCTCATCTCCTGTCTCTCCCACTCCTTCATCCACTCTGCTTCCACTTCTCCCCCTACGGCGGCTGCAGCCAGCCAGGCTAATGGAGCCACTTACTACCCCTTTAAATCTTAAAGGTGCTGGTTAACCCTTTATTGATGTTCCGAGACCCTTCAACTGCCTGCCGGCTGACCAGACTGTAAATCTACTACCTGTGCTTGATCAGCTGCTCACAAGGAAGCTTTGACTGGATGCAGGCCCGGTCATTAGACGAAAACAACAACAACAAAAGTAACGAGAACCATTTGTCAAAAACTGAACCGTGATGTGTTTTCCTCGGCATTTCGAAATCCTTTGTTCTGCTTCAAATGCTGTCGCCTTCTGGTGCCTGCAGCCACTGGAGATGGGACATACTGAACATTTTGTAGTTTTCCAATTTACACAATAACACAAAAGTTAAAACGATTAAAAGTACTTGACTACGCTGGTGTGCTCTTATATTTGCATCTAATTTACTTTTAGCTCAAGGCATGTGTTGTTTGTTTTTCATGAAAAAGCTTTCCTTGACATGCCAGCAATAATGCTTTACAGATGAATTCAACTGCTATGTCCCTACATCAGATGGATCAGCCTCTGTGGCAGTCATGTGACAACAAACAAAGCTAAGATGTATCCACATTAGCTTGAGCGAGTGCTAAATGGAAGAAAGGGGGTGAAACTGGTGTAAGAGCAGTGGTTGCGAGGGAACAATGACAACCATCTCGATCATGCTTCTCGGATCATTTCCCCTTCCATATTGGAGTTTATGGTTTGTATATTCTACTGCAGTAAAGAACGCATTTTCTGAAGCAGATGTTAGCTTTTGATGGATTTCTCCTTTGCCATAGAATATCTCCCAGATGCTCCTTCTGTGTTCCTCGACTGTTTGCATTGCAGAGACAGACTAAAGCCTTAAAACCATCAGCAGATCTCCCCTGAGGCACATGAAGCTTTATCAAGTCCGGAGAGCTTGTCCAAATATCTAATAACCTACCTTTAGGTCTTTAGGCTACATCCCACTCTGATCCTACTCATCTCTCTTTCACCCCTAAGCCCTTCAATGGAAACTTAGAGGAAAATATGCTGGTTCACATGCAATATCGCATCTGACCACCCCCATTGGTATTCATACCCTGCAAGTGACAGGTGGCCTCAACTGCGGCCCAATAAACTACACAAGACTGCTTCTCTTCCTTTTTTTTTTTTCCTCCGGCTTCGCTCCAGCCCTCCTCTTCGAAGGCCAGCCGTATCCTTTTACCTCAGGCGAGTGTTGGTCTGATGGTCTGGGACATGTTAGCCAGCTGCCAAATGAAAGGGGATAAATCACGCAAATGAAAACAAATAGAACCAGGTCTGCTTAACTCTAATTAAAGCTGGTTCCCCTCCTCTGTAAACTCTACTGTGTTCTGCATACTTGATGGTGGTGCCGGAAACATGTGTTCCTCCTGGATTCCTTCATCTCTGAAGCAGAGCCATATGGGGCAGCACAGGGGGCAGGGTAGGACTTTCTGGGGCGCTCAATCTTTCTCTTTCATTCAATGTTCTGCTCTGTTTATGTTCTGCAGAAATTACAGCCTCCTAGTTTACCAAGATACCAGTAACCACATGAACATGGAGGACAAAGATCCAAAATGGAATATGTGTCGTAATGTTGCACTTTTTAAATGTTTCTGCAGTTTATTTGTTTGAATTGTGCTAATTGGTGTTTTTCTTTCTCTTTTTTTCCCCTCTCTCCTGCACTCGTTTTCACATTTCCCCACATCTGGTGACTCCACTGCATATAGGTAAGAATATTCTTAAAAATCTATTTTGTTTTGCAACTTTACTCCTCATCTGAATAGTAGGAATCATCTGGAAAGTTCCCGAGACTGAATTAAACATGCATGCACCAAAAATCCATCGCTTTAGTGGTTGAACTTGCATAACTGGAGAGCCAGACTAATGAGCGTTGGCTTGCCAACTAACTTAATGAGATGTATGGCATGTGTTCCTCTGCATCACTCAGACTTTCTCATTTATATTATAACGTCTATGTTAGGGTGACAATTGTGTTTGTAATGGGTCGATTCAGGGATATCGGAATATTAGCTGCAACTGTTTTTGAGTGTGTGTGTGTGTGTGTGTGTGTGTGTGTGTGCATGTGCAATGCATGCGTGCAAATCAAACGCTTCATTTGGAGGATGAATAGATTATTATTTGCCGATTTGTAAATGAGGCATACATGACGCTATATGGATCTGGCGATATGAGAATAAGTGGGCTTTATATTCATAGTCTGTTCCCAAGTACATCCTCATCTGGAGCCTACTTGGCCGAAAGAAAACACCCAGGTTGCCACTCTTCGTAATCCCCGTCATCACAGGGCTCCGGGTTTCCTCTCCGCTTTACTGCAAACCCTAAGAGTGGCTCAGTCGCCGTACAGTGGCAGGCTGAAGCGCCCTCCAGCAACGACGATATCTGCTCTGCCAGAATGTATCTGTGCACTTCTGCACAGGGAAAACAGGAAGGCTCACTGACCCATGGACCAGTTCAATTAGCATTCGGCAACGACACCTGCTCTCACCAGCAGCACACAGTGCTAGTGTGAGCGTGCATGAGTGTGTGTGTGTGTGTGCGTGTGTGTCTGTGTTTTTCTGGTATTACTGCACATTGGCATTAAATATTAAAACATAAGGTTGGGAGTGCGCTGGGGTAGACCTCCTGTTCCCCTCTCTCATCAAAAATAAAAGGACAGCAACTGTAAAGTACTTGGAAGATGAAACAAGGAGGGGAGCAGTAAGAGAACTTATTTTACCAGAAAGCAGTCGGGTGAATATGGGCAAAACACAAAACAAGTCAATTAAAGTAATTAGTGAAATAAAAACATTGTGGACAAATTATGAAAATGGATGTTTTTTTTCTGTTATCCGAACAAGCTGTTGACTTCATAACACCTGCTGCCACACCAGGCCAACTCTAACTCGAAGTGTTGAGAAGAAAAGACAGGCCGTGGTGAAATGAGGGTTAGAGGTCAGAAAGTGGAGCCACCCAGCTCGTAATGGCTTTAACCTCTGACCCTCAACCGTGTCCTGAGTCGTCTCCTAATGCAGCATGACTGACAGCTTCACATTCTTACGTCTGTGTCTCTCGCAGACTGAAGAGAAACTCTCATTTAGACTCCACATTAAACACTGAATATCACTCTGTAAATTCTATTTTTTCCACCTTTGTACTTGCCTTCTCCCGCTCTCTTATGATTTAAAATGCACTGTCAGCATGATGCAAAATGCTGAAAGTTTTACTTCCAGGAAGCACCCTACTGTAGGATGCCATTTGTGCTTCCTCAGAGCCAACAGTCCCAGTTTTCTCTCTAATGAAACAGACGACTTCAAACGTGACTAATTGTTATCTGTTTGTTTGTTAATGTGCCTCTTGTTCGATGCTGTTGGGAACAGATGTGCGTGATGAGCTTTGTGAAGTGGCGTAGCTAGGCAGTGGGACGAGCCTAATCAGTAGCACAATTATAAGTTGTGGAGTGCATCATCTGCATGAGCTGAGGAGGAAAATGAAGTTGTTGTTTTTGGATTTGCCGTACATGCTGCATTTTGAGTGTGCCTTTTTTTTGTAATAGCGTGAGATCTATCAGAAGACAAAACAAGAGGAGGTTTGCCTGGCAAGGCAGAGGACTAACTGATGTGCCTGTGTTAAAGAACATCTGGCCTATGGCCTGACCAGCCTGTAAAAACACAGGAGAGGAAGAAAGAGAGGCGTGTAGTGATATGGGACTGAAATGAGGATGGATCTGTTGTTGAGGGATGAAGGGAGGTGACATACCTCCTAACCTCCTAACTGACCCTGTGTGGTGATGCCTGAGGACTATGAAGGACACAGCCTTTAGAAATCGATGTGATAGGTGCCTCGGGCGTCTCCAGGATGGTCTGTGAACACCAACTGTGTCTTTGAAGTGTTGTGCAGGAGATTCTCTCATCATGGGGCTTAGTTATTTTATTCAGTGATAATTTCAGACTTTACCAATGCATTTTTCAGTTGAAAAAACTGTTGAACGTTGTAGTTGAGTAATTACACATGGATTTCATATCATAACCTCTTAAATTCACAGCGAGACTTTTACTTTGATTCCTGGGCCCTTTAGCTATTGGATTTGTTATGAATATGTTACAAATAAGTACAGTCTTCCTTAAAATATATGTTTTTCATGTTCACATGAAGTCGCATATCTGATCACGCTCAGGGAAAAGCAGCGTGTGCATGTGTGAGTTTAGAGTCCTGTCCAGCAGATCACACAGATTTCTTTAGTACACTGCATTCTGGCTTCAGGTCCTGGATGGTGCCCACATACATGCACGGGGTCTTGAGGTTGTGTTCGAGGGGCACACGGCTTGGCAGCAGAGGACACGAGCTCCTGTGCATTTAAACTGCTTGTGTCTCTTCCTGAAAAGAGGGAACACACTTTGTTCTACTTCAGTTACCGGGTGGTGAGGTTAATGCATATTTCTTTTTTTAACTACAAATGCAAAAAAACAAGACTTAAGTGGAGTCATTTGTAATCTTGTCTTCTCTCAGAATCCTTTTTTTCTTCCTTGTCCACCTCCACCTTCCCTCTCTTTAGCTGATGTTTTATCACCCTCCGTTCTTCCTTCTTTATCCCCTATCAACCTCTGAGAAGGAGAGTCTTTACTGCTTATAAAGCTAGATTTACACCTTCATGCTGATGCGGGCCTTCGCCGTAGTTGTCTGCTTCCCTTAAATTAGACACAGGGCCTTTGCGTGCCACACAAACGTTTTAATTGGTCTGCCTGGTCTTCATTATAACTCCTCACAAAAAAAGTAGCGGTCATAATGTTTCCTTTTTTTCGGTTTCAGCTAAATTTGCTTTTGCTCATGTAGAAAAGTAAGCACCAACCTTTTCTCTATTATGGTTAGCACCCTGTATCACAAAGTCAATCCAAACACGTGTAAATCCTATTACTTTGGGCTTTTCTCAAGAAATGAACGCAGTAAAATAGTGAAGGTTTCCCAGGACTATAAATCACTGGTTACTATTTTAGCACCTACAGCATTATATCACCACAGACGAACAATTCAGGCTTAAGAGGAGGTTTTCCGTATGTGAGGAAATAGTGCTCATCATTCTTCCTCTCCCTCCCCTGATTAGAGTAATGGAAAACCCAAACTATGTCTCAGCAGAGACCAAGTCCATTCCTGCAATGAAACTTAAATCCCTGTGGGCTGTTTGGAAAAGCCACACATTCAAATATATATATTTTTTACCATACAACACATTTCACACTTCTTTTGTTTTCTGAATGTAGAAAGGACCCTCTACCATATGTAATGTAGATTTTGAAGTGTGTGTGTGTGTGTGTGTGTGTATCATGCATTCTTCTCTGCTTGTGCGTTCCTACCTCTCTCGATGTGTGTACATTGTGTGCTTGCTTTGGTTTGCATGTCCTCGCAGTGTAAAAAGCTCTCCTTGTGGATTGTGATATGCTGAGTGTGTCCCTAGCAGTGTGTGGGAGATAATGGCAGCAGGCAGAGGCTAATGTAAAGTCCTATAAACAGTAATGGACCCTATGGGGATACAGCACCGGTATGAAACTTGGAGGCCGCTCTCATGTTATATTGCCTTTAATATGGTGCTGTTGACACATGGTGCCGCACAGTCCATGATGGGCACGGGTGTTCAGAAGAACAGCAGGAATATGACATTACTGTATTAAAAAGACATTAGGCAAATAGGACCCAGGCACTGCGAGATGCTCGGTGCTGAGCTGCGTTCCCCTTGTCAGGACATGGAAGATCATTTTTGGATTTTAATAGGTTCAGATTATTCCAGTTTGTAGGAGATTGGATGTGATATGATGCTGATTTTATCAGTCTTCACTCTGGAATTGTTTTATTAATCCGAGCGCACATTCTTTATTACTCCTATTATTAACACAATGACAGACAAATAGGCCTCCGGCATTCTTTTTCTGTTTTTTTCACGGCGGACAGTCTCTTCCTAGTCACAGTGATTATAGCAAAGTTATGATAATGTTTAGTGTAGTCAGGGGCAGTGGTGCTCGCATGAGCAGATACACCATTAATCATTCTGTCGAGGACGGAGAGAGGCAGGGCGGTGGAGGGAGGGGGGTTGGGGCGTTTGGGGGGTTGGACGGGGTCGGCGTAGGGGGCAGTGACAGTTTGGCAAGGTGATGTGAGCTGAACTACTCGCCTGTGGAGAAGTCCCCACCCCCATCTTCCCCCAGCTCACGCCATCGCTCGCTCTGGAGCTACCACTCCTTGTCTCTCTGTCATTTTCTTCCTCTCTTACCAGCCATGTTTTCATCCCCTCTCTTCTGGCTCTGTTTACCGCCTGGTGTGTTTCTCCTGTGGCTGAGTGTCACTCACACAACTGAATGTTAGAACGCACATGTCATCATGAGATATAGGTTGAATTGTTCGGATGTGTGAGAAATGAAATGTGGGTACAGTATATGCACACTGTATGTGTATGTGGGAGGGACAATAATCCAAATGTACAATGTTACTGGCATTATGAGTCTCTTACCAACCTAAATTTACTTTTACAGCAATTTTAATAAATGTCGATAAGCTTACGTTACAACCATTTGAAAGGTTGAGTCGTCACATAAATAACTAGACTCAGAGGTTCACATTTTAATGCTTGAACCTCTTTTGATTTGGTCATAAACCAAAGTATTGGACAAACTAAAATATCGACCAGCTGATGACGCTCATTGAAAAGTCAGGGCATCTTCATCTTCATCCTCTCCAGCGACCATGATTCTCGGTATATGTTTCATATTTATTTGACTTACCGACTTACACACTAGCTAGCGTGACCAAACATCCAGATTGGGCCATATCATCCAGAATTATATGTCTGTTTATGTGTTTGCACATGTGTGTTTATCTTCGTGTGCATGTGAGTGTGTTGTACAGGCACCACTGGGAACTTAATTGCAATAAGTTCACTGTGTAGCTCTTTAGGTGAGAAGTGACTAATATGATCCGACAGTAAATGTCACTGTAGCAGCTCTTCGTGTGAGCTGTCAAGTCGAACGCTTTCATGTTTTAAATTTAGTTCAAGGATTACATGCTCTTTAATGGGATGAGACGAACGTACACACACCCCTTGATTCATGTAACCATTTCCAAACCTGAGTAGATAAATTAAAAAACACATGGTCATCGAACTAAAAATGTACAAAAACAATACTGTAAGCTCACGCCTTACAAGGCAAGTTGTCATTTAATTACTCGCATAGCGTCTGACAGCTGAAAACATGTATTTTTGAAATGATTTCTTTCGGAAGCTGCTTTGAATGTCAAGTGCACTGATTTTAACTTCCGCAGGCCGGGTAAAAAAAAAAAAAAAAAACTGTTATGTGGAATCCTGATATGAGCTGGAAACAGCAGTGGTCATTTCTTAACACAACCGCAGGGATAATTGGTTTATAGGAAAACATCCTTTGGTAGATTTTCAAACATTCTGAAAGGTTCATCCCCGTGTGTGTACTCTTTGATCTGTCAGCTTGATTTCCCTGTGAAGTTTCTTCGTGTATATTGTGTGTCTGCATTAGTGTGATCCATTCAATACGTGCTCCTGGGTGGACATGCATGCAGTGTTGAGTATTCGTGTGTGTTTGCATGTGTATTATTCCATGACTGAAGGCCATGTGTGTAGGAGTGTGTAGCAGTGACATCAAGGGCTCGCCGTAGACAGGAACCTCGGGGAGTTGCATCAGCATTTCCAGACAGACATGCTCGTATCTGATGTGGTTGTCTGATTCAACCTTGGAGCCTGGCCTTATTTATATAATCAAATACGTAATGGTATGTTAAGTTGAAATATTGCAATTATTTCAAAATGCTTCTTTTTGCTCCTTTCATTTCATCCTGTCTTTTTTTCTTCCGCATGCTGGTGTACTTGTGAGGCGTCTGTGTCAGTTGTGTTTTAAACACCTGCTTTGAGAACAGAGATCAGTCGTGTGGAAAAGCCCAACAGAAGCCTTCAAGGGCTGCGGATCACAGGCAAAGTCAACTATTTGGGCATGGAGCGGCATGGAGGTGCACAGAAGAAATCTTTTCATCCCTCTTCCCCAGATGAGGATTTCTGTAGCTGTCAGAATGCATTTTAGGGTTTTGAGCAATGAGTCCCGGCAGGTGACAGGGTGAGATACGTTTACCAAAGAAGCTGATTACATTTACCATCTGTTTGGCCTAGCTGCTCCCCATTGTTGTCGTAAAGGGATATATGACTTAATGTAAAGCTTCAGCTATCGATTCGTTCTGTACATCATCCTGCTGCTGGGACGTTTACTTTGTAACAAGCAAATATACATCTATTCTTTCTGTAACTACAGGATGTTAAATTAGTAATCCAGTAGCTCACTCTGTATTCTCACAATATTTTTATATTCTCATCAATTCTAAATTAATAAAAACAATAGGACATTTTCAGCCAAGTTCATCTTTGAATGGCTCTAAACCACAAACCTGTGACTGTAAACTGTGCTCCGTCTTTAAAATCACTCGGACTATTGGAGGCCTCGGAAAAGGAGAGTTTCAAAATGGACGCCCGAGGGCCTTGCAGAGAGTAGAAGCGCTGCAATTGTCATTATGACACTTTAGTGCACTTGCCTTTAATGCAAACAATTTAAAAGCCACACAGGTGGAGGATACCATACTTCAGAGCTAAATGTCGCATTGTAACATGAATATCTTCAGCTTGAGGCAGCTCGTTGAACTAAACTTTAAGTGCTGATGCCTGAAGGAGAAGAGTTCAGGAATGAATGAGGCAACTGATCAGATTGTTGCGGCGAAGCAAGAGCTAAAATTAACGTATGCTCTAAGCTTTAGTCACCACTGTTGCATATAATCCCTGTCTGCTCAGTCGTATTCTGGTCTTGAAAACAGATTCTGATCCGAACAAGGGCGGAAACACAAAAGGCTTTTTTAACCAATAAAATGACATTCGGAAGAACCTTTGCTCTTGATCTTCTAGCTTTTGCCAGAAGAGCACTTTGGGGATGTTTCAGGAAAAGGACATCGGGGTGGATAAATACATTAAAACCAGGATGAATGCATTTGAGCTCTTCTTATCATAGTATAAATTAAATGTTGACAAACACAAGGTATAAAAGAGAATAATCTGCATTGCTACTACCCCATGGACGAAACTTATTTCTGCTTCTTGTCGGCAGTGAGGTTCAGTATGAAACCCGGATAATTGGCTGAGTTTCTTTATGTCTGTTGCCTGCTGTCGTCGCTCTGCTGCAGTATTTTATATATCTGCCACTGGGGAGTGTCAAAGAGATGTATGCAGTAGAGATGAGAAGGGGCAGCATCCACTTTTTAGACTGTGGAGCTATCGCTATCTGTGGCTATTTATCCGCATTTCCCTGTGGGTGACAGGGAATGTGGCTGAGCTTAGCTCTGGCTGAGCTCCGTCCTTGGAAGTGGGTGAGCAGCGGACAGGCTGAGAGTCAGACTGATGCCCTCAGCTTACCACAGATCATTAATGCATGAGCAAGATGGAGATGGGCAGTATCCTGTTCCACTGGAGAAAAGGTCATAGCCAGTAGAGACTGCGGAGAAAAGACAACATGAGTTGAGAGTGCAGAGAGATGTATAGAAGTAAGATAAGTAGAGGGAGGATAGCAAACGGGTCTATGAGGATGAACTGTGACACGTCCTGAGGTGGTGTCTTTCCACATTCATGTGTATGGATGCACACTTGTGCGTGTATGCCTCACATGTTTTAGCATTTGCCATCAGAAGAGCACGCAGCATATTTGTTTAACCTTTTGAATCTGTCTGCTGCATTGACAAAAACAATGGTGGAAACACAGACGTGCATTTCTCACCAAGAGATAATCTCTGGGATGTGTTGTCCAGTCAGAATACTACAACATGCCATAAAGAGATTCACGATTTCATTAAAAATGTTTGTATGAAAAGCTCAGGTTAAAAAAAACAACAAAAAAAACAAGATCAAGTTGACGGACTCAAAATTCCAAAAATACTGGAACCTATAATGCGAAACCATTCTGCAGTGTTAGAGTTGTCCTCCTATGGCTTATTAAATTGACTTTGTCATGCACACTTGGTGGAGTGTCCCTTTAATGTTGCAGTCCTGGTAAACATGCTTCTTTGCAAGCCTCCACCTCTCTCCTCCGCCATCTCATGCTCCGAAGGAGAGTGCGTGACAAACCATTTGGTGATTGCGAGCGGTTCCACACAATACACACAGCATCCCATTATTCAATTTTTCCAATTCTCCTTATTTAATTTCGTAGAGCTGAGCATTTTAGGGCGTTGTTTTTTTTTTTTTTCTTCATCTGGTGAATGTGTTCATTCCTTACAAAACGCTGGAATCCGCTCTGTTCAAGCGTGGCTGTGGAGATGTCTGTTGTGGCTGGGAGGTCGGCATGTTGTGGCTGGCCGTGCCCGTCTCCCGTCAGCCTGCCTCTGTGTGTCCATGGGGGGGCGGGGACCATTGCTTGTTTTCTGTTGCTCGATGGTAGAGGTAACGGGTGGGGTGTGGGGGGGGGGGATTGCTGGGGGGCAGGGTGGGGTTGAGGGAGGGCACATACTTGCTCCTCATTGCCCCTCCATTATTTGTGGTTGACCTATTTCAGCAGTGAGCAGCAGCGTCGGGGAGAGAGCTGGGAGGGGTACATGGCAAAATCACAGGCTGACAGAAGTCCCCTGGTGAGTGGAGCTGGGTGTGTGATTCCCTAATGCAGTCTCCCCTCCCTTAATACACACACAAAACAAACACACACATACACACACACACACACACACACACTAACTGCCCTCCATCCCAGCAAGTGTTTTTGCCTCTTAACACGTCCATTAACAGGTGTGAGGTCTGTGCGTGCTTACGTACGTCTTTCTGTCTGTGCGTGTGTGTGTGTGTGTGTGTGTGTGTGTGTGTGTGTGTGAAACGAATGTGAGGGAGTGCTTCTCGGTGGACAATGAATCAATAAGTCAACATTGTGTCTATGTTATAATGGAATAGGTTTCTCTGGATGTATTGGCACTAATATCTGAGCGAGTGTGTCCTTTATGGAAGCATTTGCATTTGTTATAAATTTCCACCCATTTATTCAGTTTTGTTCCTTCTGACACTTGTCTGTGTGTGTGTGTGTGCTTGTTGTTTGAGTTTGTGTGCCTCGAATCAGGATCTGATCTCTGAGGCTGCATTCTGACTTGGTTGAGGATGCATCGGACCGCTAATGAAGAAAGGCCTTCTCTCTGCAGTATTTGCACGCCAAGACAAAGCACAAAAACACAAAAACAAAAGTCTTAACCCGAGGCAAAATTCCGTCGTGTTCCTCCCTCTCTCTATCGCTCTGACAGCACAAGACATTCTCTATCTTGTGTGTGTTTTTTTTTCTAGTTTCAACCAGTATATGATTTGTCTCCCCACAGAAAGGATGTCAGTGGTCACTCAAGATATGTAAGATGCATATTTACTCCAGGTGTGATCTGCCATCTATCTCAGCCCGATATAGTAACAGTCCGGATACAGCTGATGCTCTGATACCGTGTTTGAACAGGGTCACAGTGAAAATCTGTGTTCATGTGTGTGTGTATAGGCATTCCCTCATATGTTCCCTTATGCCAGTGTTTATTATACCATAAAGAAACTGCACAATTACTGTTCATTTATGATCATTTCTGGAAACTCTCTTCTTATCCAAACAACCATGCATGGGAGCCGAAGGCTGGGAGGGCAGTGATATCAGGCAGAAGTGGCTATTTGGCTTCGCAGGAATGCAATCAATGATCCAAGCTGGATATGGTGTAGTGTACAGTATAGGAGCCAATGGGAATATGATACCCTGTCCAATGTGTAATAGCGGCTATGTTGTCAGTTCTCTACAAGCCAATATTACAAGGGAAAGGAACTGTGTGAAATGGGCCGAGACAACAGCTTTTTGTTGTTGTTGTTGTTCCCGTTATAGCCATGGTAACAGGCCTGATATGTTGTTTTGCCAAATCCACACTCAGAGTATTTTGTGCCACAGGATTGGGTATATATTCTACCAAAAGAAGAAGAAGACAAATGAACCAAGTACACGCAGACTCCCTCCCTGAAGTGTTCACTGGTGAGTGTTGGTACTGTTCAAAACAATACAGCCAGCAGCCTTCTGCCGTTGAACATCTACCTTTGGTAGTCTATGTGCAACAACCAGCGCGTCGCGATTCCTCCCGAACGCTTACAAAGCTTTTTTCCATTTTAGGAATAAGCCCAGAAAGCATCCTGGCTACCCTTGAATAAACATGCAGGAATAAACAATGGGCACATTCTACAGCACAAGACTATTGTGAGACAGCTAAACGTGTCGCAATTCTCGCTGAATACCTGCGCTGCCCTTCTCATTTGAGTGTGCTCAGCAGATACGCCGTGGACAGAAATATCCTGATGCAAGGGAAATATTCTTTTATGCATCTTGCCCATGTGAAAGAACAGGTATGTTGCCATTGTAAGGATGCAAGCCCAGTGAGATGTATTTGTATGACGGTGAATGTGAGCTATGTGTGAATAGCCAGTGTTTTCAGGAGTGCACCTACCGGATGAGGAGTTGCATTAATTATTATTTTAATTCACGGGAAAATATGTGTGCTGCTAAACCAGCCGAGCCCACTGCAAGTGTGATGACTCATGCTCTTCACCAGCAGCATCAAAGCCTTATAAATCCCAAGCAATCCATAGAAAACCCATTGAATCCATGAGATATAAGGTACATGTACATAGATCCAATCTAAAAAATCTAAAAAAAAAAAGTCTTGGGGGGCACAAAAAAAGTAGTGTGTCTACATTGACAGACCATCAGATTGGATAGGGACAGCTGTCAGAGTTTTCTGAGCAGTCTGTTTGGAAACAGTTGGATTACTGATCAGCTGGTCAGTGTGCTTTTGACGGCCAGGCGTGTTAATTTACAGTAACACTGGTTAGCTTCGTCTGTGTTTCTGCGACAGTATTCTCAACAGCAATGCTGTCATGCGTTTTCAGAGCTCCATCCCATGCGCTCCACACGGCGAGTAAAGAATTTGCATGTTGTATAACAGCATTAAGATTTGAACAGTATTACAACCATATCTAACACTTGAGCTGTTGGGCTCAAAGCAGCATAAAAAATTGCTGGAAAAGCGGATAGAGTTTGTGTTTTGTGTGTAATTCTGCATGTGTGTTTGTGTGCGTGCGCATGTCATAACCCTCAGGGCCAGATATAGAGTCATGTCTATTAGCAGGCTATTGCGGCGGGGACCTTGTTTTTATTATCAGCATCATAACGTGCTGTGTGTGTGTGCCCTTTAATATATCACCTCCTGCTATGCCTCTACTGATCCCGGGGCTAAGATTTATGATTCTGCATTACATCTGCCTTGTCACATTAATTCAGCCATCACACACGGACACATGTACACGCACGCAAACACGCAGGCTATCTCCCCCCTTCACCCACAGTTCCACCATTAAAGCCTGCATTCGGGCACAGGCCCATGTTTGGTGTATTACCGCATACAGTAAATCCTGATCTTCTCATTTCCCATCACATCTGAGGTCTTTAGTAGATGGCTGCAGGTTCCTATATTCAGCTCGGCGGAGGGGTTGGGGGACACGAGAGAGGATACAGTTCTCGAGAGAGAACATTTAAAGATAAAGGAGGACTTCTTAAAGCACCGCATATGTCTTGTCGTGGTTTCCCACCTCGCAATTTGATTGACGAGATGGTGAAAATGAGATCTGCGAGGTTGGTGTGTGTGTGTGGGGTGGGGAGGGGGTCTGTGTGTCTCTCAGGGGATTAGGCAGGCAGCTAGATTCAGTGACAGACATGGAGAATAGACTGTGCTCCGGGGACTGTGTCTCACACATTCTGACACACTTCCTCTCTGTAATGTCCTTCAGATAAAGTTCTGCCAGAAATGTTTTGTGTGAGGAGCGTTGGACATGTGAGTGCTTCAGGAGATATGTGTGTGTGAAGTATGTATACATATGTAGGGGGTAGCACATATTCCTCTGCTGCATAAAATTGCATTACATATGGAGATCACTTTATTAAGGACTGACTGGATCATTGTCTTTTCTTGGTGTAATTTTGACCGACAATTATCAAAGTCATCATCCATACCTCTATGCATGTATGTCTTTGCTAGCCTTGTCTTTGTGTATTCTATTGTTAATTTGTTTAGCAATTAGCTCTCTAAAGTGCTTGCTGTGTTTGTGAATGCCGCCAGATAAGGCAAACCATTTTGCCTTTTTGTGTCACGTTGTCACACTTCCTCCTGGATTCTTAGGACCACTTGTTATCACAGGAGATGTGATTTTTATGATATGTTTAAGGGAACCTTTCTCAGGCCTCAGCGTCTCTTTTGTGACTTCTAGTATGATGTCAAGTTGACTCCCCAGCTCATTCATGATGACCCCGTGTTCCCTATTGTCATCCGACTCTTTGTATGTTTTTGCATTCTGATCTCTTGGCCTTTCGCTGGTGGCAGAATGGGGCTGCCCGCTGCTCTGGGCCAATTAGCCATAGTAGAGGCATCGCTTCGAACCATTGGGCACAGTGAGGGGTCAGACACTGCGACACGTCTGCTCTGACAAGAACCGCTCCACTCCACAGTCCACCGGTCAGTATGGGGGAGGGTGATGGCCCTGTCTGGCTTTGGGGCACCCAGGGGTGTGACGTGTGACAAGTGAGTGGGCATGCCAGTTTGTGCTAAAAGGACCAGTCGTTATGACTGCAAGTGTAGTCAAGCAAGAGGCGTCTGTATGCAGTGGCTGCTTTAAAAACTGTATTAAAGTGTTTGTGCATCAGTGAATGTGTGTTTTGGTAAGCAGTGGGTGGGCCGCGAGCCACAGGGGCATGACACATATTCATATTGACACCTGTCATTGAGGCCTTGAAGCATAAAGAAAGCAAACAGAAAGCCCGCATGACGTTAATTGCGGTTTGCATCGGGGCTGTCTGCGTTTGACGCCCTGCTCTCCCTCTTTGGAAGGTGTTAGGTCAGACCCTTCCACTCCTTCCTCGCACCCCTTTACCTCGCTTGTCTCTCCCGCGGACTCTACTCCGAGAGCGATGTCTGTGCCGCACTGCACTGCACCGTAAATTAGTCCCGGGTGGTGACATGGTGCTTGCTGGGTAATTTGGACAATGGGGCGTTTGACAGCTCACCCATCACGGCTACAGCGCCCCAGGGAGTCACTACTCCTCCTGAGCTTTTCTCTCTCTCCTTGCGCTTTCCTCCCTCGGTGCTGATGGAGTGAGTCTCTAAGTAGCAGCATCATTCTCCAATCAACCACCAAAATGGCTTTTCATCCAGGAGAGAGCAAATGGGCAGAGAGGAGAGAGGAGAGGAGAGAGGAGAAGAGAGAGGGTGGGAACATACAGTGCAGAAAGTGCACTGAAACACCATCACTGCTGGAAAGACAGAGCAGGAAAACATTTAAAGAAGCGGCAGAAAAACAGAGATTGTGAATAGCTGCGATAAAATAACCAGATCTCAAAATGAGAATGAATAGATAGAAGATTTTACTTGGTTATGAATTAAAAAGCTTTTCATTAATAACCAATTTAAGGATAGACAACTAATCAGTGTGTACACAAACACAAAATTTCAGTATAAAATATTAAAAGAAGGGAAAACATACAGCTCAATGCTTTGTAATTGCTCGTGATAATTACGTGTTTGTGCTCTCAAGCAATGTGACCTTTTCTCGTCTAAGATGAGAGACCTACACTGATCTTTACACGCACATTTCAAATGTCTTGCTCTGGTACGTTCTCACCTGTTCAACAGACAGCATTTATGTCAATCCCACTTTGGCGCTACAGTATTTGTGCATTTTCCAGAGATCCAGAGATCACTTCATCCATCTCAACATCTTGACAGAATTCTCTTTCTCATGAATTAAAGAAGGCGTCTGCTCACTTCTGCTGCTCCCACTCCATCGCTATGACCTGAAGATATGTCTGACCAGTCTGTGCAAACGCTGCGTTCTTGCAGCGGAAGACATGGCAACGTTTAAATCTGGATGAATTCAAACTATTTCAACTTTGAACTATTTGCGCGGTGAACATAGTTTTAAAACAATGTAAAGGATGAGCCTTAATTATCATGATGGTTTGACCTTGCCTGTGATGTGAATGGATAGACAGTGGCCAAGGCCTAGCGTGACCCTGGCAGCCACCAGCTGTCTCCTGCCAGAGTGCAGCCAGAGAGGACCTCGTGAAGGTCAGGCATGAGGACCAGAGAGAACATGTAAACACCTCCAATGAGAAAGACAGAACTGGCTGCACAGAGACAAGAAGAGAGGGATGGCTCTGTGCTCTGAATGCTACTAACCGTAAGACTGTTTTTACAATATTTTACTTTTAGATGAGCTTCTTCACCACTGGAGATGGGTGAAAAGCAGGAAGGGACCATAGGACACTTGTTTATCACTTGAATGTCTATTTCTTAGCCGATAGATTCAAACTGCTTATCTTCAGGCCCTCTCCTCAGCTCTGCGGCTGCTTGCTTTTCAGCTGACTGTTTGCACTTTACTGCAGTGGGCTAAATCAATTTGTTTCCAGATTAATTTTTCCAATTACATCACATACTCTGGTAAAGATAAGACTTGTGTATTTGGACCACTCTATAATGCCCTGATTGAATTATTCATTTGGTTTATTTGGCGGTTTTAGTGTGCAGGGGTTCTCTCCAGGTCATTGTGAATCTGGCCAGCAATGAAAAAACTAGCTGTGAACCGATTGGGAGGTCAGTGTTGGAGCCACCTGACTTTTAACTTGAAGGACTGCCGGCTTGTTTTTTCTTGACTTCTTCCTCTCTTGCAATAGGTTGTGTGATGGCAGGATTCCCCAGAGATGAAATATGAGTGTACTTAGCACGCCCCAGCAAAGAGGCTCAGATAGGACAAAGCAAGGGAGGGGTCACTGGCCCCCAACAGTAATCAATAAATACCTGCTGCAGCCAAGCGTTAGATGGGGCCCTTTAGACAATGTGTGTAGACACATTAGTGTTTATAAAGCACTTGGCTGGAAAGAGACATTAGAGTGGAAGTAAGCCTCTGCTCGCTTTGCCTGTTTCTCATGGAGCTTCTGAAGGATTTTGCTTTAAAAACAACAGCCATTCGTATTGATTTCAGCAACTGGGATGTATGGGTCCAATACTAACAAGTATTGACTGGAAAAGGTCGTTACCATTGATTTATGTTCACTCAATATAATGGGTAGGTGTGCTCAAAGTACATTTACAGGCAGATCTGATTGACAGTCTATTTATCCTGCCTCAATTGACATGACAGCTGAGTGGTTTATTATTCTGCTTGACCACTCAGCTGCGAACCACCTCTCGTCCTTCCCCATTGCCGCATTGCAAAACATTGGCTAGTAAAACTCCCCGTCGCCTATTGGGCCAACCACTTACCGATCTTTTTCTCTATCTGAAGCGGGAATGTGTATAAGAATGATGAGAAGGGTGAGTGGAAAGAAAAGTGACTGGGAGAAGGCAAGTGGGACAGAGCAGAGGGTGAAGAGGATAAATAGGAATAAAACAGGAATGAGGAGGGAGAAGATTTATGCCAGTGCTCATCCTTGTTCATGCTTGACTCTCTCCTGATTGAAGGGAAACATTGGCCCGACTGATACAGTGCTTTCCTTGGGACAATAAATCTACGTGAGTACAGAGAGAATAGAGAGAGCTTATCTTGCACAGTGGTGTCAGAGCCCAGCTTTCAAAAGCTGTTATCATAGACACACATATATATGGTTTAAGAAATACAGTCTTCCATATTTTCAGCACAGACCTACAGGAAAGCAGGTGATATATCAACTATATATATGGTCCATAGGGCATGTATAGTACACTGTATATGTGGGAAGGCATTTTAGTATCGGACTGTCTCTAGCACTATTACATTGTGGTTATTGCTTGATTTGAATTGGTGAACTTATCTCCAGTTTAACAACAAATATGGACACACATTGTTGGTGAAATGGTTCATAAAACTGCGTGTGAGCTCTGCCTTGAAATACGACTTTAGCGCACTCTACGGAAATCTCTCAAGGTCTTGAGTTGGCAGATTTCCAGAGCATCTTTTGTGGGAAATCGACGTTGGCGTCCTGTTGACACGTGATGTCCAAATGTAACCTTACCAGCGCAGTTATGGTCCAAAGTGCATTTGCGAAAAGGCAATCGAGCAGCAGCTGAAGCCCAGGACAACGTCATCGCCGCCTGAACACTGGCTCCATGTCTCATGTGTTGTGGATGTCTTGTCATCCGTTTACACAGTCCTCAGCACAATGGACCTTGTTAATGTGACTAAGGTATTGATGGTTCAGTAAAAGTGGTGTACTGATTGCAGTGGTTAGTAGTAATAATGCTTCGGGAGGCATTACTGTAGCTCCTTTAAAAAAAAAATACATGAACTGCAATCGCTGGATGATTCATTTTTTATAGCCGGCCAGTGCTCGTTTCTAATGAAAGCTATTGATATGCGCTCGTCATTAAGCCTCTGTTGTGTACAAGATTCAGTCAGGTGACGGTCACCCAGACCACGTTGAACACCTTCAACATGAACGTGTAGAAGGAATGAGGAGCACACAATAGGAAACTCTGGCTTTAGCACATTGGGGAGGTCGTTTGGGTCTTGGCCAGCTGTCTGCCACGTACTGAGGGTGCATACTCTAACCTCGTCCATTTAATGTCAATTTCTGCATGCTTGCGTTTGGTGTGGGTGTTGTGCACTTCTCTATGCAACGATTTATATATTTCTTTTACACAGATTAGCTCAAGATGGGCCTCTTTTGGATCATTTATTTTCCAGCTCGGTGTGTCTTATCTCTGAGACGGTGCTTTGATATGTAGCTGTGCCAGGTTTGAGGTTTGCCTTTAATTTGCTCATGTCCATAATGTCATCATCCCTTAATAACGCTCCACTCCCACAGCTATTGGAGTTGACTTATGCCAAAGAGGGGCTGACTGCCAAGACCTTCTCATACCTCTCCCACTTGCTAATCTTATATTAATTTGATTCATTCTTATCCTTCTTTATATTGTTTTTTTTTCTTCAAACTGTTTTGTCCTCCACCAGATAAATTCAGTAACAATGCAAGGGGGCAAATTTCATTCATTCATTAGGTGTATTTTGAGGGCAATATAAAGCTCATTTATCTTCAAAACTTGTTGTAGTTGGGATGTGAAACTGATATAAAATTCAACTAATATTCAATTTGAGTCTTAAAATATTCACTAATAAGACTTACAATATGAGTTAGGAAAACTCACCCCAATTACAGAGCAAAATACAATTTGAATAAAAGTGCTGCGAGGACATATTTCATTAAATGTTAAACACTCAATATGGAGGCAAATTTTCTGATTAAAATCAAGCCACAGAATTACAAATGCTCGGAAAAATCCATATTGCATATGAAACAGTGGAGGCATGCCATATTAATGCCCCTATTAAAGGGCTATGGCACTTAAAAAGAAGAGAGGGAACATTTTTTCACAATACGTATTTAATTCACATGAGTATAGGATTATGTTGGCTATTAGGCTTGTGATTATACACACCGCAGCTGTGCGTATCCACAAAGATTGCATCATCTTTAACGTGACGCGGCCAAAACTTCCAAACTATGGTCTGTTTGTTTTGTCGTTGTATATGAATGGAGACAGTGTGAGAAGGAGCCAGAAAAAATGTTTTCTCTTGAGCTTCTAGTTGCTTTCAGTACTGTGTTCACCAGGGAGGAGGGTGTGTGTGTGTGTGTGTGTGTGTGTGTGTGTGTGTGTATGAGTTAGGGTCTTTCATTTAGTCATGTGGTGTCTTTTTTCATTTCGAGAAAGATTTTTCACTAGCGGGCTAGTTTCATTCACTTGAATTTATTATTTCTCGCACTGAGGAAGTTGATGAATTTGAATATCTGTGAGCAAGTTTGTGTGCGCCTCTGTGCGCATTAGGGCCTGCACGGGTGTATATGTGTGAGCGTGTGAGGCGCTCGTCTCTCACTGTGTAAGAGAGCGACGCTTTCATGGCTGTTTCAGATCTCTCTGCCTCACAGTTCGACAGAACGAGGGAGCCAGGAGGGAGAGAGAGATGGAGAGATAATGGGAATGGAGGGTGAAAGAAGGCTAACACAATCTTTAATGAGTTTCCTTGGCTCTCTTTGCCTGTTTCTGGGTCAGGGTCCCCTGGCTGAGGATGTGGGTGGACTGTGGAGCAGAAGAGAACAGACTAACCCATGGTCTGCTGAAATAGACTTCTATATTAAAGAGTCATCACCTTCATAAAGACATAACTGATAAAAAAAACAACAACTTGACAATGTTTCAATGTTTCTTTTCTTATCTAGACGGCAAAAGATTAAAGTTAATCAAAACGACTGTGATCTTCTTCCAGCTCTTCATTCCACCCACACAAACACAAACAGAGTAAGGAGGCGGCCGCAGTTAAAGGTCAGAGTTCACTTGAGGTTTTACTGCCTCTGCTCAATTAGCAGCCGATGAGGAGCCAAGGAAAGAGAGAAGTTTGAACTTTTTTTTTCTGATAAGAAGCACTCGCACGCTTACAAACACACTAAAAGAAAACTCCCCAGCATCATACCGACAAAGACAAACACTTTTTTAGGAGAGCACACAGACAACTGGACAACTAGCGTGGTGAGGATGGCCTCGGCCCTTTTCTGATTGGTTCCCCCTTGCCCTTTCATTTCCTAGCAATCAACTGCAATCTGTGGCAGGTATGGAGGGAGCGATAACATGAGAGAGACATGGTGGGGAGATATCTGCTGGGCCGAGACATTATTTAGTGCTCCCAAAGCATCCAGGAGACAACCTCTGTCAGACAACAAGGCTCCAGCGTGTCCACACAGGACATGGAGGCGGGCAGATAGAGGGACATGGAAGAATTACTGATGGGCTGATAAACTCCTTTGTTATCCGAACAGTCTGCTTTCCTGTTTCTGTTCTCCCGTGCTGTGTTGCTGTCTGTCCTCCCAACTCCATTTCAATGTCTCAATCTATGTCTGTCTGTCTGAGTTACTTTTACCGTCTCTTCCTGTTCTCTCTCTCTCTCTCTTTCTCTCTCACCTTCTGTTTCCCGCTGTATCTCTGTCTCTATTACTCTGCCTCCTTTCTTTCACACTTGTGAATAATTGATGTCTGCCGGTTCGATGGTAAGAATAGAACAGTTCTGGAGGTGACAAATGGGGTGGCGAATAGGCTTCATCCTCCTCCTGTTTTCAAAGAGTTAGAAAGTTAGCCGCGCTCGCTCCTGGACGTGTGCGCTCATACATTTGTGTGCTCGCGATGTTTTGTGGCGCTGCGAGGGCGTGTTGTGTGTTTGTGTGTGAGCGAGTGCGCATACACACATGCAGTTGTGTGTATGCGATTTAAGACAGGGAGATGAAAGGGAGTTGTAATTACAGGGAAGCGTATCTGTCTACTGCAGAAGTATCCGAGGAATGGCACAAACTGGGCCAAAAGCCTGAGGTCATTAGATCTGCTGTGTGTGTGTGTGTGTGTGTGTGTGTGTGTGTGTGTGTGCGTGTGTGTCTGTGTGTGTGTGTGAGAGAAACAAAAGCAAAGAGAGAGAGAGACAGAGAGAAAACGGGAGACAGAGAGAGATCAGCTTATAACTTCAGTTCCTCAGAGTCAACCTCTGAACTCTGCTTCTCATTATCGGCTCTGCCTCTCTCTCGCTTCTCAGCAGTAGCTGGTTGTGGTTAGACCAAGCAAGGCCCCGGTTCTGTAAAGCCAAGCAGCCTTATTGCCTGAGAGGAATCCCAGAATTTCCTGCGCTCCAAAATACACTTGTGTAAACATTCCAAAATATCAAATGATAGGGATTTCACTGTGTGCTGCGCAGATGGATAATCCCATGCAAAGACTGTGGTTATAATGCACTGTCCCACTGTCTCTTGTCTCTCCCAACACACCCTTTCTCTCTCTTTCTGCGGCGCTCTGCCTCTGTTCTCCACTTCCCTCTCTGTCCATCTTCCCTCTCATCTGCTCCTCCCTCCCTTCATCTTCTTCCCATCTCTCTCTTCACAGTCGAGGATGACTTCATTGGTCTCGGCGATCTGCCGGAAACCTTCCCTTCAGATCCGCCTGAGCCGCTGCCTGTGTTTTTGATGGAACCGGAGGAGGCCTATATTGTGAAGAACAAGCCGGTCAACCTATACTGCAAGGCCACGCCTGCCACTCAGATCTACTTCAAGTGCAACAGCGAGTGGGTTCACCAGAAGGAGCACACTGTGGAGGAGCGGGTCGACGAGAACTCTGGTCAGTAAAACAGATGCATGTGCATTCAAGTGCACATCTAAATCAACCGTGGCATAAAAGAAAATGTATATTATTCATATGTAACACATTTCACATTTGATTTTGCAAATGTTGTTTTGGTGACGTCATGCTGCACCGATTGTTTTAAGCAATATAATGTGTGCATCTTTTGTGAGCGTTAATCTTGAACACACCTGCCGACTTGTGCTTATGTTCAAGAAACTCAAAGTTTGTTAAGGATTAGTGAGGGAAAAAAGTCAATATTTAACCTTTGATTGCATTGGTGAAATATTGAAAAGGTCAACGATAATTTGAAGCATGACAGCCTGACTGTGCAGCATAAGCAGAGATCACATGTGGCAAAACAGCTAACATAATTATTCAGGTAGCAAATTCATATTTTGTAGGAGGCGGGGTTGATGAAAACAAACACATACAATATGTGTACATATATACTATCTTAGTCTGCGTTTCAATCTTACAGGTCAGTTTATTTGATCAATGAGTGCATCATCTTATCCGCAGTACATGTTTGACAAGCATTCTTTCACTTTTGTGTGGGCCTTTTGGGTGTGTAGCTGTGTGTCTGTGTACATGTGTGTGCGCGCGTCTTGAGGAGGTAACGGTCGGTAGTGAAGCTCCAGCAGGGTTGTTTTCAGGTGAATTCAGCCCCCGACGGCTCCAGAGCCATTACGCACAACAAGCACAGCACTGATTGGCTGCATTCAGCTGCTGTATTGGAAATTGAGTTCTTTCTGTCGCCCACAGGTACCAATCACATCACATTTACCCTTTTCATCACACTGTTCTGCCACACGTCTGTATGCTCAGACACACTGACAGCTGCTCTTTCGCTTAAATTTAAATGTTTAGGCCCGTAAGCACACACTTACATGCACAAGATCGGCAAGCGTTCTGTTCCATGTTGTTTCTGAGGTGTTTCGGAAAAATACAACAAGGGAATGGTTTACTGAACTGTATGAAACACACAGCATTGTTGCGGGCTGGCGCGCGGTATAAAAGCAGACACACAGATACAGAAGAGTGCTGGAGCCCAAACACATAGAAAATAAGTATTGAAAAAACAACCTCGCAAGCTGAAATCCTTTCATTTTGACCCAGTGTGCTTTTGGAAGAACACACAGATCTGAGGCTGTGTTTCATGGTTATGATTACGACAAAGAAGAAGGTGAAGGTATCACTGGCTCTTCGCCTTTGTGTCAGAAGGTTTTGTGCTAAAAGCATCAACATGGAAAAGAACCCACGCATCACACACGCACCCACTCTACACAACCATATCCACAGGCTATTTACTGCACAGATATTCATTCATTTTATGCCCTTGCACACCCACCCTCCCCTCTTATCCCCCCACACACACACAAACACACGCACACAACACCACAAGAGCCCAATGGATGTTTGTAGCCTTTCTCAACCCACTCCATTGCTCTCTGATTTCCCTAGATTGACAAAAAAAAAGGAGCACAGATAGAAAGTGGCCAGCCTGGTCAATACCACTGATAGTTTAGCCTGAAGG
The DNA here is from genome assembly GCF_023055335.1 of Clinocottus analis. Lineage (NCBI taxonomy): Eukaryota > Metazoa > Chordata > Actinopteri > Perciformes > Cottidae > Clinocottus > Clinocottus analis. The sequence goes on from NW_027175854.1 coordinate 3,111,910, forward strand.
AATTGGATCTCTCCCTCTTCACCTTTCTCTCTCCTCACCCCCCGTGTTTCTGTTTCTGTTTTTCCTGTCTTTATGTCTCACTTTCATGTTGGCAAGAACTTAGATGAAATGAGAGATAATGAGGTAAAGAGAGGGCAAGAGACTTAAGCTACAGGCTGCATCCAGTGCATGTTCATCCAGATGTGTGACACACTCGTATGACAACAAGGTGCTGTCCACTCCCATGCATGCACAGGAACAAAGGAGTTTGTTTTGTGTGTGTCACATGTGTTTGGCACTGGAAATTAGTGGATTACGTTTAAATCCCCCCAAATAAGTGACTTTATTCTGTATTTTGTTTTAGTTTATTGTGAATTACAATGCCAATAAAAAGTTGTGTTGTCTTGTGAATCAAATTAGATTTAATGGCAAGACCTAAACTATTACAAGACAAACAATTATTGCAGTGCCAAGATGTGCTAAGCATCTATTAAATAATGCATGTGCTAAATACTGACATAAACTCTTATTGAAACTTCATTTATCTGATTCAATGGTGTACCACAATGAAACCTGAACACTTCTGAAGGGCGTGAATACTTTCTATAGACGCTGTATGATGCAAATAACACCAATTTCTGAGTGGCGTCAGCAGCTGCAATGTAATCAGCAATAGGAGGCTTGATTCACTGGTAGCCTTTCCCTGCACAATGTTCTTCACAGCATGAAACAATCCACCTGCAGCTCTCCATTGCGGCTTTTCAAGAGACCCCACGCAGGTACATTTCCTGTCTCAATGCTTTTTATTCAGATGGATATGACTCACAGTGGGCCGTGTGTAGCACACGTGACACACAAGCACTTGGCGCAAAACCACCTGCAAAAAGAGGAAAATAAAGTTGTTATTTTGTTCTTCTTTTTAAAGTTTAGCTCGGGAGCAGCAGTGAAGGCAAGTCATATTCGTGTGAACTCAGGACCGTGAACCACTCTGAATTGAACTGAGACCAGTTTTCTGTGAAATAATGAGGACGCACATGAAAGGAGACCATAGATTCAGGTCACATGTGCAAGTTGTGACTGAGGAAGAGACGAGAGTAAAGAAGGTGGTGAGGAGGAACAAAGCTTGATGGTAATTTGCCTTCCGCACAGTGCTGATTTAGCTTCAGATACTCCCCCTGCTGTCAACTGAACACCAGAGCGTTTACCTCCCGGCGTTGAGGCAGGTTAGAGTTCGTCGCGAGCAAAAGGAAAATTGATGAGTGAACGAGCAGCAAATTAATTATAAGTAGGCACAGCTACAGTCCTGTAATATACACTGGAGACAGCTTGTCAAACTCTCTGAGAAACGAGTTAGAAGATCAAACGAGTACTCTTCATCTGGCCAGATAAACCGAGCGTTTACCCCCCTCCCTCCTCTTCCAGAGCTCCTTCAATGACCAATGCCTCCTTTTCCGCCTGACTGGTCTGATCAATAATGTTAGCCTGCACTACCACTAAGGAGCTTGACTAGCTCATTTTAACGACCACATTAATAATATATCATCTCCAAAGAGGCGCCGTACTTCAGCCTATTAATGGGACCTATTGTAGAATAATTTCTACTGCTAATGGGACACATTGACATGTGTGAAGTAGCCCCTCAACGCTGGTCCTGACATGGGCCATGCTAGCGTGCCCCTCTTGATGGCCAATTGAGTCAAAGTCTGTGTGTGTGTGTGTCTGTTTTGTTGTTATCTTTGTAATGCTATACAGTCTACTGAGAGCTCCTAGCTGAGCAAACACATGAAGTCACTGGATGAGGTCAGCAGGCCCAGATCAGACCACCGCTCATCTGCTAAAGTGATGCTTGTGATGTGTTTCAAGTGCAAAACGTCAGGAGGACTTTACTCCTGCTTGAATGAAGTCGTGAATTACTCTTAAAGTAGACTTATAGCTGGTCGTCATCGTCGCTTGAGGCTATCTTACGGTGCAGAGGGCTTGTTCCAACATCAAACAGATAATTACCCGCTATAGAAGAACCTCCTTCAGACACACAGACGGGAAAAAATTAACTGATTCTGGCGCGTGTTTTACACCCTTGGAGAATTCATATCTTCGTATTGCTTCCACTGTATTGATTTTGCCTCTCCGACTATGTGCGTGTGTGTGTGTGTGATGTTCTAACATCCATCACATCCATCCGCGGCGTTCTCAAACTAACAATCCACATCCTCTCAGACACATTGACTTACAGTACAGACAACCACAGACACACGCCCTTGGACTCATACATGCACGTGGACACATACACGCAGCGGCAAATGTGCACACAACAGACGCGGCTGTTCTCCTGCCTGTCGGCACACTGTGTAAATTTTACATGAGAGCTAAGCTGGTGTGTGGGATGTCACTCTGCCTGGTGTGTGTGTGCCAGAACAAGGAGGCTGTGTGAATGCACTGAACCTGAAGTAAAATGGCATCTTAATTTTTTCAGCCACCCGGTGTCTTTGCATTCAACCAGAAATGTAGACACATGCAGTGTAACCCTACTTGAACCATATAACAGATCCTGAACCTTTGTACAAATTGTGTGCATCCAGAAGAGGAGAATAAAGGTGGGGTCATGGTCATTTAAAAATATGCATAAAAAGACCAAAACAAATCTATTGACTGCTAAGATATTGTCGATCTTCTGTGGAAATACTTTGCTTTATCAATACGTATTCAATGAGTTTCGTATTCCATTGTAGAGATATCTATAATAGCAGTTATAAACATTTGTATGCTTTGTGATGTGGACCTTTTACTGGCACAATAAACTGACTGCCCTGTTTGGGAAATTAAAAGAGCATCACAGTTTTCATGTTTCTGCATCAAACCATCAATGTAAAAAGTAGAAATTGGCCAACAGATTATAGCCAGATTTGTCTTGATACATTTATTACATTATGAGTAAGCTTTCAAAAATTAAACTACACCATTTTTTTCCCAATATTAGATTACTGACTAAGGTTCACAGTGTGTCTCAAACAGGTCCATTTCATGTCTAGCTCAGCAGGTAGCACAGTGAATCACAAAATAATGAATGAGATTTCAGGCAAAGATTGGGTTACTGATTGAATGAACATCGGGGCACCATGAGTCACTGATTTGTGACACAAGGCAGCGCATGTTAATGAAGTCACATCAACCACACACCATCTCATGGGTAAGCTCAGTTAAAAAAAAACACTATGTGAATGGTGACTTATTAAATATACTGGAGGAGCAATAGTTTAATTTGATAGCAATTAGACCATTACAGATGTTATTACATTACAGTTAAAAACACAGGTTGGTTTAATGTTCATGTGCTAAAAGGCAGACACACCCAAACCATGAGTCATTCATTGCATTAGCTGCTATCACTGCAAAAAAAAAAGGCCCAGCCCTCGTATAGTAGCTTAGCTTATCACACAGCCGTTAAAGTTACTGTAGTAACCTACATCATGATAATATTTCACCTACCAACCTAGACAGTTAGCTAAGTTGGCTCACTAGCTCTAACACCGGAAGGATGCCCATAGTTGTTTCACTATCACTATCTAAAACATGACACCTTTGTTTGAACAAGCTACAGTTTAGTAGCCTACTAAGCTAGCCTTTCGAAAACACGGCCACATCATTCATTCTGCAACGGCCCCGTTTGATTTGGTATGCACTCTGAGCAGCCCTTTAATTTGTGTCCCCCAAGAGACATCCGCCTCCCCGTTGTTTTTGAATTAGCAGGCAAGGATGTGCACTAGGACAGAGAGTTTGTGGATGTTTGAGAAACTATATAAATGTTTTTTTGTGTTTTAATTAACTTAAGCCATTAAAATGTGCAAAAATACAATATCTGTAACAATAATAAGATGTACACATCGCTGTTCATGTAAAGCGTTTGGTCATGGTTGTGAGTCTCGAGACATTGACTCAAAGATTCCAGACAGTAGCAATTTTGTGAAAAGAATTGGCAATATATGGTCAACAAAGAAAACAGTGTGCATATTCAACAAGCTCCCTATTGGATGTGCAACAACTGCAACAGAAGACTCCCAGTTTCTGTCATAATGTCAGCGAACAATGAAACACAGCCACAGACCTCGTCATCTCCAAAACAGGGTAACTACACAGTGGGGAATAGTGGTTTTTAATTCTGATGACACCATCTGATTTATGGTGGACCAAAAAAAAAGTGTAGATGCATCCTTTCTGGTGGTAATTGTATAGAGAATGTTTCCAAAGCACACAAAAGGCTCTTCAACAGGACATAATTTGAATGCCACGATCCACTTTCACATTATTGCTGACTAGGTACATCAGCGTGACAGTTCCAGGAAAATGACATCAACTTAACTTTTTCCAGTGGGCTGAAAATCCTCCACATTTATACGTAACAGAGCAGCACTATGATGACGAGGTGGCATTGGCTATTCACAGCATGCTCTCAGCATGTTCTTGTAAAACATCTACATGTTGTCCCCTGACCACAAAACATGCATCAACACATACAATCATTTTCCTTTTTATTGTGTCAATTCGTCTTATGATGGGTTCAGAAACTATACATCAAAGTATGCATTGTCTCCTAATATTTTTAGTGAGTTAATATAGAACATGTCTTTCTTTTCCCAAAGACCACCATTGTCCTCACAAATATCTCATTACATCAAAACCGGATGATGGACTGATCTGCAATAAGGCATAACATTGCATGTGAAGTATCAGTAGCTTCAGTAAACGCTCGTGCGCCACATAACCCATTCATTTATACATACACACAATTCCTATGCATGGTCGACATACACACACTGCGGCAGCAGCTTAATCCGCTCTGGAGGGGCAGCTGTGGGTAGAGGCATTTGTTTTGAGGATGATTTGTTTGTTTGGGTCCTGGCACCCAGATGAGCAGTAATCAGAGGAGTTAGCAAACAGGATTGTGGTAGCCATGACGCCGGGAATCCTCCCCCACAGGGCCCGGACCCAAACAGCTCAGCTCTCTGGCTCTGGAATCGGGGCCAGACTGACACAAACAGCCAGTGTCAAAGCATGTGATGTGACTGATTTCAATTTGACTGATTCGTGATTACAAGGAAGTGCATATGACATAAACTGATCAATTTGGGTCGCTTTCAGTTCATTGGAGCTGGTTGTTCTTCGTTGATCAGTGCTAATATGTACCCCCACCCTTTCCTCTTTCAATCCTTTCTGTCTTTCCTCACAGGACTGGTAGTGAGAGAGGCCAGCATCGAGATCACGCGGCAGCAGGTGGAGGAGTTGTTTGGGCCCGAGGACTTCTGGTGTCAGTGTGTTGCCTGGAGCTCTGCAGGGACCACCAAGAGCCGCAAAGCCCACGTCCGCATCGCTTGTGAGTATCCTCCCCTCTCTTCATCCTATTATTCAGTATTTATCTTCTCTCTAATCTTTGTACTCTTCTCCAAACAAAATGTCTCGTCTGCCGAGGAACTGCGTCTCAAAGACTGACTTGTGTATCATGACAGACTTACAGATTCTGGAGATTGAAGCAGTGGAAAAAGGTCTTACTAACATGGGACTTAAGTGTCCCTTTGAACTTGAGTTGGTAAAAAGCCGACATCTGATTCTCTTTCCTTGTGTACAGTATAAACCAGTACAGAGGATAGAGAGAGCTTCATCAGTGTATACACTGTAAAGAGGCACCGGCACTTGTTTATACCAGTGTTACCTCTTTTTTTTCTGTAGGTGGTCCTCATTTGTTCTCTGCATTTGTGTTGGTCCTTCTACTGAAATGTACAACACAAATCGTTTCCAAGTAAAGAGAAACATTCTGTTGCCTGTAAAGTTTGGGCTTGTTGTTTTTTTTATTACTTTCCCAAAAGGATATGCCAATCAAATTCTGAAAAGTAATGAAACCCCAGAAGACATGGTGAGGAAAGCAGAGATGTAAGAGTAGTTTGAGTTGTGACAGTAAGGCAATGCTACTGCAACACATCACATATTACATAACACGACTGCTTCCACATTATTGTCAAAATTCCACCTGAAGGGACTTCTTTTGTAGTATCAGCTTGATCCCGCTGCGCACTTTCAAATCCTGACGAAGTCACTTCAATTGTCACTTCGCTGTGACTGACATGTGGCAAACAGACACAAGATGCAACACCTACTCGCGGAGCTTATTGTTGTCTGCGTCAAATGTTTTGGTCTCACTGCTCGATAGGGATATCACTGTAGCTGGCAACCTACTGTTAGAATGATTTCATTTTCACTTTACAGTTTAGCAGAGCAGCACAGTACGGAGTCGCAATCCATGGGTTTCAGGTGATTTAGAGGCAGTTTGCAGTCATTTATCTGTCTCTCTCCATTTTCATCTCTCCTAATTCTCATTTTCTTTCTCTGCATCTCTCTCTCTCTCATGATGTCCCCTGGTTTTCTGTACAGTTGGTCTTTGAGTTCAGTGTATTCCCTCTTTTTCAAACACCGGTAGCTCTTCTCATTACTGCTTGTCGCTGTTATACTTGCCTGGTGAATCAGAATCATGCCTCTCAGTCTCCCCCGCTGAGTCCACTCCCGCTGCTCCACCTCCTATAATCACCCATGATGAGCAGCCTTCCAGCACTAACCTATCCCTCAAATCACAATGGACCCCTCTTCCCCTCTTATTAGCTTCTGCTGAATGGATTAGCTCCTCTACTGTGCTCTCTCTTCAGGCAGGCTTCTTCAGAGTCAGACTCGATCCTGTTAGGCTAATGGAAACTGGGCTTGTTTTCCTCTCCTCTCCCATCATCTAAACATATACTGTTTAATCAGACAGTGAGTCAGCGCCAGCGTCGGCAAGTTAAGAGGTTGTTGTGTTGGAGGACTGACTCGCAGACTTTCAAAAAGGCTGCGTCGGGCGAAAAGTATTGTCAGAGATATTGTGTGCCTGTTGTAGGGAGAATGTGTGAATTCCCCGTGATTGCGTTTTCTTCTTGTGACCTCCACAAAACCATTTTGATTGGCCTCCATCGTTGGGGAGCAGTGATTGCTTGCCAAAGAGAGGCAATAAAAGCAGTGCATAGAACCAAATTAAATAAATGAATCAAATCAACTGAAATGCCTTTCAAAAGATTGTCGAAGGGTAAAGTTTACTGAGAAAGCTGCAACATGATTTTCTTGTTTGTAGCTTTATAATTTTACAAGGACAAGTCGAGTGTTTCTGGTCACTGCTAACTGTCTGCATCAGAACCTTATGATTAGAGCGAGGAAGTTCCCGAAGTGTAATTTCACATGACAAGTAGCCAAACATACTGTCTCTTCTTAAGATAACGTTGTCACATGTGTATCTTTCTGAGGCCGAGGGAGGCTGGAAGTGTTTATCGGCCAAGGAAGGAACAGTGGGACTCCCACAGGAATGTCGACATAGCTGCCCCACACCCTTCTGTGTCCCACAGTATTGTTCAGGGTTACGAGGAGTGAGGAGAGACTCTGGAGGGGGAGCATAATTTAAAACCCACATCCAATAAAATATGCAGCGCAAAATTATCACTCGCATGCTATGCTTACTGTGTTTCATTAAGAGGAATGTCAAAGGTTTGCAAAGGATGATGAAATTAACAAAACAAGCACTGGGGGTTTAATTGTGGTTAAACAAGCTGTAGTTGATCTGCTACAACAAGCGCATAAAACAAAACTAAAAAGAAGGAATATATCACATACTTATAAACGCTGGCCAATGCAAGTCATTCAAATAATTACAGTTAGGCTATTCTGTGATGTTTATGTTCTGTACAATAATTGGTGGTTGTTGTGGGAGGAACAGACTCCGGTTTGATACTAAAGACAGAAATGTCACGATCCAAACAAGTTTATTATTTGGCAACAAAGCATTTTTGTTTTGATTGCTTAGGTTTAAAGAGGTTATTAAGTATGCACTTCTTCTCATTATAAACACACTATATTTCTAATTTAAAACATCTTTGGCCCAATGCACGGACACCACCTCCAGTACGACTGCTAAGCATTATGGGCCACCCCGCTAATGCTGCAGAGCGAGCAGCCAGACTGGTATTCTCTCCAGTAGGTTTATGGAGAGTTCATATTGTATTTATTGGCTTTGGTTGCACAGCATATATACTGCATAGCATTAAGTGTGTTCCTGTGTAGGAGACAGTGTGCCTCCTGCTTCTCCTTACCTGTCATACTGTGACAACATCTTCTTTTATCTTGTGCAGGCAGTTTGAACCAGCGTTCATCTCTACATTGTAGTTCTGACATCAGAGCAACAGCAGAATGACTCTCAGCACTTCAAACAGCAGTGCCCCTTTGAGACGGAGCTGTGCTGCCTCTTTTCCTTTCTTTACCTTTCCATCTTAATAAAAACAAACTGTTGCTCCTTGGATCAAATTCCATAAAGCTTTATACTTCCCACAATATACCCCTCCAGTCATCCTTCTTTTAATTTCATACCAGACTTTTACAGAAATTGCCTTCAATTCAACAACTCACGCTTTCAGCTTTTATAATGCATTGAAATTGTGGAGTTAAGGTTATTATTCCCCTGAAGTCATGCATACTAACAGGTGGAGTTGGGACAAGGATTGCATTTGTTATTTTAAAGTTCATTTTTTTCAAATAAAAAATGAACCTTAAAGTGACTATATGTATTATTCGGGGCCTCCAGGTGTAGTCTGATCATTATTCTGTAATGCGAACAGAATCTAGTTTCTCCTGCAGGGAAAGTGGAACCGTTAGCTGAACAGTAAAATGTCTCTATTCAAGTATAATGTGTCCTCGTGTAATAGCTGTTGAACAGAAAGAAAGCAAGTGATGCAATCTGTGAATGTAACCTCTATTTTGATCATGTTTTAGGGGCGCCTTCTTTATATTTCAACATAGTGATGAATATAAAAAGTCTATTGCGAGAAAACTCTGTCTTTACTATGTCCATTCACACACATATCTCAATCCCCCCACACATTTAACAGCAGCTCTTCACGTTTATAGACGTGGGTACTGTAGCCCATTACATGTATATTGTATTCAGAAGTATTACACATATTATGCGCAGTCTGCTTCAACTTTTGAAGTACACATACCGCCATGTGTCGCTGCACATCTGAAGGTGCTTTCAATCGACACTCATCTCACATATAAACCCATTCCCAATGTGCTATTGCAGAGGTATCTTCTGGAGATATATTATAATACATGTATATTTTTTTTAAATTCTAGCACACAATGTCAGTGGGAGACCCCGCTCAGCGGGAGCGCAGGGTCACCCTTCAATCAAAGGATCGGCCGTTCGATCCCCAGCTCCGCTAGTCCGTGTCGATGTGTCCTCGTGCGAGACACTTCAATCCGATTTGCCCCCGCAGGCTGTTCCCGCGGCGTGTGAATGAGTATGAGTGGTTAGATAGTCCTGATGGGCAGGTGGCACTTTGCACGGTACCCCCCACCCCTGCCATCAGCGTTTCAGCGGCTGAATGATGACCCGTGGTGTAAAAGCAGTCCGTTACCATTACTGTAATAATAGCCGTCTGTGTATAAGACTTGCCATAAAGTTTCCACAGATTGAACCAGGGTCATTTGTTTGTTTCCATGGACACGGTTAGGAGCTGAAGATGTCTTGGTATCACACGCTTGGATATTAAAAGTAAAGTAAACACAGACTCCCAACACTCAAAGTCAATCTTACTGTGGCGGCTTTTTTGCAGTTTTATTAGAGCTTTTTTAACATGTATGTTTCCCGCTTCGTTGATCCTTTCAAGGTCTGAGCTTTTTTTATAGCCTCTCAGTTTGAAGTCATCGCACAGATATCCTTTTCAGCTTGGTCTCGCTCGCTCTTTTGCCATGTTTGCCTTTGTTTGCGTGACTCTTTTTTTGCCAAGAATATTTCAAAGACTGTGGAAATGGTATCAGTGGAGTTTGGAGGTTTGATTGTAGATTTGCGGCTTCAGTGACTCCAACGTTCCCAAATGGTGCTGTAACTCCCCATTAAGCCCTCTTCTCTCCCTTCCCCTCTGTTGTTGTATATGATGTCCACCGCTCCTGTCTCAGTCTGTGCAGCAGGTTATGATATATGTCTAATGGGCTTTGGGTTCCAGTGTAGCATGACACCTTCAGTAATCCTGCCCTGTCAGTTCCACTATCCCTCCCTCGCACTACTCCGTCAGGACTCTCACTCCAGGAAAATATTAGTTTTTCATTGGCGGGTGAGGGATCCCCTTCTATCTATCTTCTCTACATCTACTTCAGGGAGGTTTATCTGTTCGCTGAAGGAGAGACGGAGATAGAAAGAAAGCACAAATCTCAGTTGCTGTTTCTAACATTCAAACACACACTGTTGTGTAGTGCTTTCTTTTCACAGTGGCAATTATTATATATGAGTTACCCTGCCTTTTTTCTTCTGAAGATTTATTGTTAGGATACCAATCCTATATTATTGATTGAATCAGTATTTCATATTAAACGTAGCTTTAAAATTGCCCTCACATTGACCTGTCTGTGAGATATAAGTAAATATTGATACACAACGTGTTTCTTTTTATTCTAGACCTGAGGAAAACGTTTGACCAGGAGCCTCTTGGAAAGGAAGTGTCACTCGAACAGGAAGTGTTGCTCCAATGTCGCCCACCTGAAGGCATCCCAGCAGCTGAGGTAAGGTTCAAAACACATTTCATTGGGCCACTGTTTCAAGTTTCAAGTTTTTATTCGCTCAAGAGGGTCAATGTACATTGATGAACACTTAAAATTAAAATGTAAATGCACCCAATTCCAGCCGCAACGCTGATTTCCATTGCCTGTCCCCCTGCCAGAATGTACAGGCTGAGTGTCCTAAAGGAAAAGATCAGTGGTAATAAACGACAGCCCATAGCTCACAATACACTACAGTTCAGCAAAAATCAGTGTAAGGAAGACACCGCACACTGCACACAGATACACTGCACACAAGGGCATCAATCAATTTGCACATTCAAGGTCTCACTCGTTCATATATAACATCAATACATCACACATCCATGACAGCACCAATACTGTAAAACTATCTATGTGCACACTTCATGTGCTTTTTAAAAGTGCTGAAGGTTTGGCACTCATTGAATTGTAGTTGTTAAAGATAAGTTCTAATATGCAATTATACGTTATGTTCACCTTAGAAATGCAGGCAGTTGTCTCAACTCAAATCCAATAAACTGGCTGCTCTGAAAAGAGCTTCATGGGAAGAGCTTCACTGCCAGATTTTAGTTTCAGCTGAAATGTCGACATTATTTTTTGGTGTGATTCTTTTTTTCCCCTTTCTTTTTTTTCTATATAACGGGTTAAATGTCCAACTCCCCCATCATTTTATATTCCTATATGTATTTATTAGCATGTATTACATGCTTTGATAACACCAGTCAACGGTTCTGTTCTTTCATGACACATACAACTCTGTTGATAGCAGAATGTCCCTCAGTTTGAAACTCTGCTCATTTCAGAAGTTGTAATATAATAACACTGAATAAATCTGACATGGTCCGGCGCTCAGATAAGGACATTTTTCCACCACTGCCTGGGCTATTTAAGCTGTTTGGGTATTTCGGCCGGTCACTGCAATTTGGTCCCAGGAGAAAAAAAATTGTAATTATCTGCAGTGGGGGAAAAAAAAGAATAAAAACCATGTGTGTCACCTTAGCTCAGCTAATATCACCTCCCTGCTCCCTCTCTACCTACAGTAGAGCGCTGTTACCGCTGCATTTGAAAAGGTTCAGTTGTGATTGCAGGAACATAAATAGAGGATGAAAGAGTGGCTGGATGGGTGAGGGAGAGGGGGGGAGGGCTTTGGTGTGTTTTTTTTTTTTTTTGGGGGGGTGTTGGGCCTGAACTCTGTAAAGGCTTGTGATTGACCAGGAAAAGCCGAGTTAAGTGAGTGGAACTGCACAGCATTTATCCCCGCTCAAAGTGCTGACAGGCTAAATGGACCAAAAGTTTGGGCCTGGCACTCCGCAGACTCTCAGTATACAATCCAGGCTTGGGTCTGATCGTGTTGCTGTAACAGCCATACAGCACTGGTGATTTTGCTGCCTGTCTGAGGTCTCTCTGTCAATCCTGGATTGGCTCTGCGCGGCGATTAAAGACTCAGCTGGGGTCCAATCATGACACATCTATGCTTTATGAGATATAGAGTTGCTGTGGCAACCTCGATTTTCAATGACGGGTAAATAAGAGGCTTGCCAACATTTGCAGTGTATACAGTCTGGGTAAAAGTATGTGTGTGTATGTGTGTGTGTTTGTGCGATCCAGTAGAATCAGCCTTGTACGACAAACAAGTGGAAAAATAATGGGTTGTTAAATTCTACAGGGACAGGTTAAAGTTTTATATGATGAGGTCAAAATATAGGATATGATGACGGCATTTGTAGCAGGCAGTTCACCTCTTTCTCCTATAAGAAAGAAAAGGAAAAAGAAGGAAAATGCATCATTTTCTGTATTCTGACTAAGAGCAGTGATTGTTTACTTTTCCTTCTATGATCAAGTTGGATTTTGTGTGTGTACCGAGGCCCTTTTCCAACTCCTTTTAATTACTCACACTTACCTCATGGGTACAAAAAAAGACAACAGTTCCGTTCCACAAGTTGTTTTTCTCCCTCTTCTTTTTTCCCAAAGTCAAACACAGCTGCTTCAGTGGGAAAAGGGACAAAACCAAATGCTGCTTTTTCATCTGTGTTTTTCAGGCCTGGAGAAAAAGCCTCGGGAAAAAAAAGCAGATGGGCTAAGTCTGTGGTTACATATGAAATCTGCAGAAATGTGTAGCAGCCGTTTTGAAGGAAGGATCTGTCATATTTCACCCACTCTAAGACAAAAAAATAATATAGAGGGGATGAGAGAGGCTGAAGGCAGAGGGAGAGGAGCTGTTGCGGGTTGTCGGGGTTGGATCCGGTGGGTTGCTGTCAGGCCTCCAGTGGGCTGTCAGTTCGCTCCGGGCTTCCTTCACACGGCTTTGCCTTGCGAGGAAAAATCTGGAGGAATGGCAGGCCCCGACTGAGCCATAAAACCCAAACTCTTAGAGCACTTTTGTTAAATCATGTGGACTGTATGTGGTGGCCATTGTGCTGTGTGGCACACACACACACACACACACACACACAAAAAGGCATTGTACTGACTGTGCATGAACTGTCACATCCCTGCTTTTCCACATGGATGTTCACATGTCGAGGCACCAGCAAGCACATTAACGCGTCTGTGTGCCCGGCTAACATGGTACCATGCTGCCAACAACTCAACTGAGCACTGACAGTCTCTTCATCTATTCTATGGAGTGAACAGTGTGAGTGTGGCTGACCTTCTGGCAGAAAAAACATTCACTGTTGATGTATTGCTTCCTCTTTAGAAACTAGAATAAAGGATCTTTTATGAGGAAAATGTGTCATTTAGGTTCAAACACATTGCGTTACACAAGTTTGTTTTTCCTGCTAACTGACATTATAATAGTTAAATGGTTGCAAGCGCTGACACTTTTACTTAAGTTTTAATGATTCAGTTGAGATCAGCTATGATGCCACATTGTTGCAGCTGTTTTAGATGAAGAGTTACAAAGTAACTCGCCCACACAGAATCATTCTCAGAGCTGCAAAGCCCACGTTCCCGACAATCAAAGTAAGTCGTTCACAATTAGTTTTGATCTCGGATTACAAAGTGGAATTGCGCTATTTGATGTGATCCAGTGTCAGTCTTGTGTTCCCTCTTTGACTTCCCACTTTACAGATGATTTACATTATAGGTTTTCACGATGGTTTACCACAGTAAGGACGTTCTGTTACTCGATTTAAGTGGTTTTGAGTCTTTGTTGGCTTCCTGCAGCGGCTGTTGCCCCGAAAATCCCACATTATGCTGAATAATCAGGCTTGCTCCTGTGATGATACAGCAACTTTTCATAACGGAATATAAAAAACAGTTATTATCTGACATCTCAGAGGTTTTCACATTCACAGTTCATTTTTAGGGTATCCTGGCCCTTATTTTTGACAAGTTATTCAAACTTCATACATTGATTTTCTAGTGTCCAGATAGTCCCGGAGTTGTGGAACACACACACAAACACACACACAGACACACACACAAAGAAAACAAGCAGCCGGCATTTATTTTGGCTCTCCTTGCGGCCATTACCAATGGAACTTTGGCCTCAAAGGACTGAAATACTGCGAGTGAGGTTTCTGAAATAGCACAAGGATTCAGTCATGAGCGTCTTGTATGGTCTGAATACATTAGACACTCACCAGGCCCCCTAAAAGTCATTGTTACACATTTCCATTGCCATGAATATTTGATGTGTACTTAATCAAAAACAGAGGGAAAATGTAACCATTGAGACTATTATTGGACGGAAGGGAGAAGGAGTGATTTGGCAGGAAAAGCTTGGTTTCTGTATTACGTGGGCTCTCATGCTGAGCGCTTGCCTTAGATAGAGGCAAGGTAAAGATGGGGAAACTTTCCCTCAGCTCAACACTGATCATTCTCTTTTAATACTGCCATGAAGCTCTTTCATCACCATCTTAAGGGCCTCTACAGAAGTAACAATACCCTCTTTTCATACTCACGAACATGTGGCAGGCTCATAAAATTGACTTAAATCTCCTTGTGAAAGAATGCAGTTTTATTGTTCCTCTCTCTTTTCTTCTCCCATGCTTGCCATCTCCAGCTCCACTTCAGAGCACTTGTCACAGCCCTGGGAGAAAGGCAAGAGTTCAGAGGTGATGCAGCACTGTGAGCTGCTGAGCCTGTTTCCATGGAAGCAGGTTTTTAATTCAGGCATCTCCTCAGTCAGCCGGGGTCCTGCCGTGTTATCATGGGTAACGAGTCATTGACGCTCTGCGGGGAAGAGGCCCTGCTGCCATGATTAAGTCCACTGGCTTTACTGAGAAGAAAGCGAGGAAACGTAAAGATCTTTACTTCACACTCCCTCATCCAGAGAAATGAGAAAACTAAGTCTGATGAATTTAGACAGCTGGAACGGCAGCCACAGCAAGGGTTTCACATTTCTATAGAGACAGATATTTTGTTATTAGGTTACAATTATGTTTTCTTACCTTTTTGTAATTGACTAAATGTGCCTGTAATGGATCTCTGCATTGACTCTTCTGTTATTAAATCTAATCGGGCTTGAATATCTTGACGTTATGGAGAGCCAGCATCCAGCTTTTCCACACGTCAGACCACGTAATTGGCAGTGATCTGTTGATTTTAGGTCAAGTTCCACTTAATCGGCGATGTGAAAGCGTCGCACACGCTGCCGCTCATCGGGTCACCTTGTCAAAAAACAACTGAGTGCTTCAACCCAGTCAACATGCCGCCTGTGTAGTTATGAGGGGGGCCAGGAATGTCAAGAGTAACAACACTTCAGTGCCCAGTGAAACAGGAAGTGTGTTTTCATTTAGTTTACCCATGGGAGAGAAAGTGTCAGGAGGGCAGACCAAAAAACCCCGGAAACCAATCATTTGCCCTTTAGGCACCCATCTGTCAATCACCGCAGTCTCCCTGTGCAAAGGCTGTGATTTACTCTAATAGCTCAACATGTGTGAGCTCTGCTGTCCTCTAGAAGTCTACTGTAACCTCCGATGGTTCAGGGCTTGACAAACATGGAAATGTACAACGCTGGACCCCAGGGGGTTCGTGTAATCCATCGGACCCCCTGTGAGAAAGAAAAGAAAATATAATTCATTACAGGAAAAAGACCAGAAGCACTTCTTCAGGCTCTAAGATGTTGCAAAAGATAAACTGACACTGGAAAACCAATCCAAGAAACTACTATGTACATGTATGGGCTACTGAAGTAGCGTGTGTATTGAAAACCTCTTTGTATTTTGAATTAGTTCCAAAAAGAGCAACCTGGAATCGTAAGGAAGGAGAATTGCTGGATGCCGAGTGGTATTTTCTTTTAACATGGCAATGAGACTTAAATGAGGGAGTTCTCATTCTGAGATGAACTATTTCTTTATCACTTTCCAATTATTTTTGAAACTGTTTAAACTGAACTTGTGAAACGGTTCCAGCATCTTTCATCCTTACTCCTGAAGGTTGTATTGCATACAAAGAGAGTTCTGACCTCACTGCACAAAAACCCCGTCCCTTGGTAGAGTTATCAACTGAGCTTTTCTAAAGACCAGAGGAGACTTGGGCAGACCAAGGACTGCATGCACATTGTTTATCACACAGTTCTTCACTTTGCAAAGCTGCAGCCACAATAAAACTAGTTAATTTCATATTTCACAAAAAGAAATGGCATTAGTGTGCCATGCCTATCTGCAGCCAACCTGTCCTTGACCATCCACACGTGAATGTAGCAAACATATGTGGGCTTAAAAACTAATTGTGCAATATAATGACAGATATCCAACAGTTACATCATCACCATCAACATATAATCAACCATTCTGTGGAAGAAGCATGAGTCATATGCCAATTTTTAAGCAAATACTTCACGCCTCCCTAATCAACGGACGAAAAGAGAGCGGTGAAAACATAAACTCCTCCCACCTTCATGTTGTTTGCACTGCAGGCGGTGAGGTGTTCCAGGAATCACATTTTAAGAGCCATACGAACTGTGCAAGAGAAAATGGTGAGAGTTGTGTTGCAGCAATGAATCGTCTGGCTGAAGCGAGTTTAAGAAATGGCTGTTCTCGTTCAGCAGACTGTGGAGAGCTTGAGGCGGGACTGCGCTGGAGGAGGCCATTACTCCTGGCTCAAATCTCAGATATCTGTCTTCTGCATGGACACCGTAACCCCTCCAACCTCTGTTACCGAACCTCACCATCCCTCCCTCTCTCCTCCGCCCAACCCCCTCCCCATTCCAGCTCCTCCACATACACACGTCCACCGTCACAAACACACACACACACACGGATATCGAAAACCAGCAAGTAATGACACACACCGCGCACACAGGAGCAGACATTCCGCTCATCACACCTCAATACATCACACCTTAGTGCATTTCAGCTTCTAAATATTTTCACAGCTCACATTTCCATTCTTGTCATGCAGGCAGATGCAGAGCATATGGCTTGTTGTCTCATAGTAAGTGATTGAATAATCAGTTTGTAACCTTTCGTGGTTCATTCTCCAGGTGTGTCATTCGAGCCTGCGGCAGGGTATACGCTGTGAAAGAAGGGACATGAATAAATTACATCGGATGGATAGTTAGACTTCATGTGGAGGAGCAGGAGAGCTCATAATGACTTCTCTGTAGAGGAGGCTCACACATTTCTGTGGAACGTTTTTTTTTTTCCTCCCTGTTCTTCCTTTTCACGCCCCTCTCCACCCCCACACTGTGCCGCACGTTCTATTTCTGACACAACGGGGATGAGGAGTGAATGGTGTTGCCTTGCACTGGTTCTTATCAAGTGAGTGGATTGTTTGCTGGTTCCTACCAAGTGATTGTATACAGTGTGTTTAGTATTTTGTGTTAATTGGTGTTGTGCTGGCGGAAACATCCCACTCCTTGGTTACAGTCTGGTGTGCAGCCAGTTATGTTGGCGAGTGGGAGAAGAGGTGGCCGTGGAAGGACGCCACGTCCACGTTGACGTGTTGAGTATGTGGACCACAATGGGCGGTCTCTCAAAAGACCTGAACCTGCTTCATAGCCCCTATGATGGTACCTTTTTTTTTTTTTTTTTTTTTTAAGTGAACCTTTTAGGGGAAAGTACAGTCCAGGCCTCATTGCGTGGTATTTTTGGTAAATGGCTGCCCATTTAACTTAATTGTTACCACACTGTAAAGACACTGTTCTGTCTCAGCCAAATGACTACATTTTGATTATATTCCTAGAGTGATTATATTTTTGGTATACTTTCATCTAGCAAACAAAGTAGTAGTCTTATGCAAAACACACAGTTTATAACCTCTTGGGTTTTTTTTTTGGCACGCTAGCTGTGACCACATTTGATTTTTCTTTTTAGAGCAGATTAAAATCTTGTTTTATTGCACAGTACTGAGTCTGTATAGCATGTATCCTGAGGTGCAAAAAAACAATAAACTGCAGGGTAATATGTACAATAATACTAAGCATGAATAGGAATATATAGTGGTGAAGGGAAAATATGAGTAGGCGATGCAGTATGATACATGTGCACCCGTACATGTGCAGGGAGAAGTCTAATTTAACACTTAAACCCTACTATGCTAGTGGAAGTTAGGATTCAATTCTAATCAATTCCCCATACCTTCCCTTTAATTCCAATGGAACGTTTATACCGTGAATATATCAGGATTATTACAACCCTGTCTTTGACAGATGTATTTTTCTAACCTGTCTTTACATTTTTCCACAATACCATCAGATGTATTCTGGTATGTGACGTTTCCAGAGCTCAATAGATGAAAAAGATATTTCCTCTAGGTTACCTTTCTCTTTTTTCTTCACATCTCTAGTCTCTCATTACTCCCTCACTTAGTCATCACGTCTTCCAGACAAAGTTACCTCTTCGTAACCTTTTTCCTCCATTCCCTGTCTTTATCCCTGTCTTATTCTTCTTGCCTCTCACTGATGACATGTCATACATTTTGGCACACTAACTGTCTGTCCTCCCGCTCATCTCTCCTTTTCTCTGTCATGTGGTTCACCTGGGTCTAGGTTTAGGTCTCTCTCTCTCTCTCTTTTTCTCTCTCTCACTCTCACTCTCTGTCACTTGGCTGTCTCCTCCGACCAGACAGGGGACTCTGTCTCTGTAAGACAGCTGACATGTGGCAATTTCCCTTCGTTAATGACAGGAAATATGCCAATTACCTCTCCGGATGTTTCACTGCCAATCAGATGCTAACGAGCTGCAAGTGTGTGTGTGTGTGTGAGTGTGATTGACTGATTGAATCTTTTGGCATGCAATAAAGTTGGACAAATGCTATATGAGATTTAGTCTTCTGCAGAATGTTATTCACTTGAAATATTTCCACAAGTGTGCTGTAGTTTGGCTTACCTTTTCATCTCCGCTTTTATTAATGAGTCCTAATTATAGTCGGTACAGAATAAATGATGGGTGAACTGTTGCTCACTTCTGCTCTCGCACACCCGTTCCCACTTCTGACACAAGATTCTTCCACTTTCTATCCCTCGTCACTCGGTCTGCCTCCCACCCCTCCATCTGTGCTGGAAAGCGCTTTTGTTAAATTTTTAATTACCTTCTCATATAAAACTGCTATTGACATCTCAGCGCAGCTCGTTTGGTGCAAAATTGGACAACCTCCTCTCTGTATCAGCTGTCCATCTCGATTCGAAAAACAGACCTTTTGCTTCCCGACGCTCCGCTCACACCGATGTGAGCTTTAACACATTACAACATAACATATTTATGATGTCAACAAAACCCATCGTTTCTCTTGTTTGCATCATCTTTATTTGTTTTGTTGGACTTTTTAACATGACACAGGGAACAAAGGATATAAAATGACAATCGAATCCCTCTGAACTCTTTGTTCCCTAAACACAAGAGTTCTTGCTCATTTTTTTCAGTGTCATTCAGTTTCAAAATGTGTGGCAGTATTGGAAGAAAAAAATCAACAATCTACAAAACCAATGAATGAATACATTGATGCATTCACTATAATCACTTTAGTCTCCCTGTTCGTGGTGGAGAGGTAATAGTGCGTTATGCTTTACTAATAATAATAATTCCAGGTTTGAGTCCAAGATAATGCGCTGGAGTTATTTACCTTATTTAAAATGTATGTTTTAAAATGTATTTCATTGTTGAAACCTCTGGGAGGTTGAGTGTGTTATTTTGTAATTATTTTGCTCTAATCCTGAAAGTCAAGACAGATGTCTAATTGCCACCTCAGCAGATGTCAAGACACATTTGCAGTACAATTAAAACAGAAGCCAACTTATTAGCAATCTACGGAAATACCTAAATATACACACCTATCACATATGGACAGGCGTTGCTATACAATCCTGAAATAACTATTAAAAAGCTGTTTTTTTAAGTAAAAATTACATTTATTTCAGCACAAAAGAATTAACATCATCCACAGCTTGACAAGGACACATCTTTTACCGTAGATTAAATATTTTGATTCATATCTAAGTCCATACTGCAGTTCTTATTGATTTGTGTGATGATGAAGCTGCTTTTATTAACCATCTAGTTGTGAATTTAATTAAATTAGCATCTGTTAACATAAAGCCATGTTTTCTTTGCTGTACCATTATGTTGAGGAATTAAAATGATGTATCACGTATATCTCCGACTAAGTGACCGATGTAATGCATGCATCGCAACTTATATATAAAGTGCAGTATAACTGATGTTATATTGCACTTTATTTCATTGCACTCCTGTGAGAGAGATTTAATTTCAGCTTGTGAAATGGCTCACGAGATGGCTTGTGAGGGAATCCAAGTCAGCCTTTGAGTCAGCTAATATATGTTGATGGGGGAAAACACTTATAAGCATCAAATCAGCAGAGAATATACATCACACTTACAGAGGTTTACAGTAAAGCTCTGCTGATGGAAAGTATAAATACATCACCTGCTCGATATTAAGCATCCAGTGTCCGACAGCTGTTTTACGGGCTGCACAATATGAGCGTTGTGTGCGTTCCCGTGAAGGAGGGCTGGGTAGGCAGAGTTTGACGATGACATAATTGTGTAGTATTGAAAATGTTTTTCGTCCCGGCCTCTCCAATGTGTTCCTGCTGGATAAGGGAGCAGGCCACTGAGGTGTGACGCTGATGGCGTCTTTGATATCCGTCACTTCAAGCAAACACAGATACTGGGAAGCTGGTGATGCATGCAACTCCGTGCATGTCCCAATCAGCCCATCTCCTCTTTTGAGAAAGTTCTAACAATGCTCGTCTTCCAACATTGCCCCATGTGTTATGTGCATGCCTGCAACACGTCATGCCACGTCTGTGTTTCTTAAGAAGTCTAACAACAATAAGCCTGCACATCGTGTTGTCTTGGCAGCCCTTATATCAGGTTATTGTCCCACTTTTTTGAGATACTTTATCTCCCTTTGAGAACAATCTTTTCTAAACATCCTACTTATCTTTGCCTGTAAGACTCTTATCTCTTATCAGGCCCCGCTCCTCGTGGGATATCACAATACACAGGAAGTTAGCTATTTGCCAGGTCTCCCCATCGCTGGACAGCTTCTTTTGAAGAAAACCAGGCAACCAGCAAATACTGTTGAATCGAAGTGGCTTTAGAGTGTGAGGCGGCACAGGTTATTCTTTTTGAAACCTTTACACCTCTTGAAGAGAAAAGGGATCTTGGTGATTTACTGCCGTATAAAGGCTCTAAACGGTCTCCTGTTCTGTGATAGTGCCAGGAGTTCAATATCCGTATCATTTAGAGAAATGAAACTCATAAGTAAAGGTCAGAGAGACTCTCAGATTCAGGAATTTTCTCTCCTGCCTGACAACCCTGATGTTACTGTAGTGCTTTGTTCTGAGGAAGAGGAAAAAGAGCCCGATGGCTCCTGACTTTTTGTAGCCGGACCTCATATTAGTAAATATTTGTGCTCTAATCGATGCTGTTTGAGAGGTTAGTCGGAGACGAGAAAAACTAGATTTGTTTAACACTTTTCTGTGATTTGTCTACAATTGAACGAGGTCAACATGTGATACGTTCTCACAACGTCTGTTTAAAACGACTTCTCCGTTGGCTCGGAAGTTCAAGTTTGTTCAAAGTGCTCTCTTCTTCCTCCTAGGTGGAGTGGTTGAAGAACGAGGAAGTTATTGATCCTGCAGATGACAGAAACTTTTACATCACCATCGATCACAACCTGATCATCAAACAGGCCCGCCTCTCCGACACTGCCAACTACACTTGTGTCGCTAAGAACATCGTGGCCAAGAGACGCAGCACCACCGCCACGGTTATTGTCTACGGTAAGCGACCGCCATCTTGACACTGACCAACACAGTCAATGAGATCTAACAATAGTCCTTTCATCTCCTGACCGGCAATCACTCTTTCTCCTCATTGACCACCTGAGGGATGAATAAAGTGCCGAAGAAAAGTGTTGAATTCATATAACGAGGCAGCTCAACGTGAACAAAAACAAAATTCAAAGTCACTCTGCATAAAGCGAAATCCCTCTCTCTCCTGGGGCGTGGAACAGTCGCTCATTTTGTTCATGCCGGAAGGTGTGCAAGGAATGGAAGATAAGTGATTTTCTGAACTGTGCGCGAGGTGCTGATGTGGCTGAGCCATACTTAAAGAGACCCCTGCTGTGGCTTCACACAGACTTACCCACTGTTTCCCCAACATCAGCTAACGTGACTGTTATTGCACAGTGCGGCTGTGAAGCTGAACAAGGCCTGCTCGAGGCTCTGCCTTTTCACACTGAATAAAGAGGTATTGTTGCGTGCATGCGGATGAATACGGACTCCAGACAAATGTGAACAGATGCTTGAAACTGATACTTTCACCGGGGGTCAAGTTTAAAATCTATAATTCCCTCATCACTTTCTTGTCTCATGAACGTTAAGAACAATGTGGCTGGTGGGGGTCAATGTCAGGGCGATGAAGAAACACAAATTGTAAATTCAAGAGAGCCGATTTCAGGGACAAGGGATGCTGTCTGTGCAAGGCTTTTACTGTCACTGCCGTTGAATAACTGCTTTGATGTCAGCTCATCCTTGGGAGAAAGTACAACGAACCACTGCGTCTATTAGTGCTGGCCTTGCTTGTAATCCAAATTGGGTACTTGCACCTTTATGCACAGTGTGCTGTATGTGAAAGTACACATGAAGCAGTTTAAAAAAACGCAAAGCATAAGAGAGAGAGAGAGAGTTGTGTCTGATAATTGGAGATGGAAAAAGTGAGCACATGCAATATGTTTTTTTAGCCCAACTCACGACCAGAACACTGGAAACAGGAGCACAAGCGATGGATAGAAAGAAGGAGGGAAGAGATAGATCCATAATCCATGGAGGAAAGAAAGCAGACAATACAAAAATGCGGGGCTTTGGCAGTCTTCCCCGAGAGTCCAATATTTTTGGGCTTCACTCATAAGCATGTCACATTTGAAAGTCGGAGGCTCTGAGGGGCCCGGTTCCAGCATCTCAAATGCCACGGACTTGTTCTCAGCCACAAGCCCTGGTGCAGCTCTGCACTGGATTTAGTCGCTGACAGAGATGGATGAGAGAGGGAAGAGAGGCATTAGGAGGACTCGGTGAATGGAAAATGCAGCCATCTGACCAGGATTCACTGTCTGGCTGCATAGCAAAGTAACATCCAGAGATATCCGAAACTCTATACATACATCTATTATAATGGGCAGTGATACTTCATATACATTATGGATTGATAAGTCACACTGAGGACAAACCTAATTAAATACAAGTGTTTTTTATTTGCTGTCTTTCTGTGCTTTTACTGGAATTTTTGGTCTTTTACGTTGAGTTATTGTATCGTGAAGCACCTTTTTACTTGTTGTGTAACATGCCCTCTAAATCTAAGGATGAGGGGAGAAGACGAGCAGTCTGAGTGAGGGTTCAACATGTTTTATTCCCATACACACCAGTGAACGGGGGTTGGTCGACATGGACGGAGTGGTCAGTGTGCAACAGCCGCTGCGGCCGCGGCTACCAGAAGCGCACACGCAGCTGTACCAACCCGGCCCCTCTCAACGGCGGCGCCATCTGCGAAGGGCAAGGCATTCAAAAGCTGCCGTGCAATCCTCTCTGCCCAGGTATGGCATCAAATTACAATAAACCCACTCAGGAGTGGGTGGAAAGGGTTCAGGTGCACACAAACAAAATACATCAAATATGATACAACTCTGTGTTTGCACATTTCACTCTGTTTGTGCCTCCACCCTTACGTGTGTGTGTGTGTGTGTGTGTGTCTCTCCCACATATCTCGCTGTCTCAATCACGTACACATTCACCCACTCGTGCACTGTTTTGGTCTTCATCTTCTCATTGGCCATTTCGTTCACTCTTCCCCCGTCTGTCCCGTCTGTTGTATGGCAGTGGATGGCCTGTGGACCGAGTGGAGTAAGTGGTCCACCTGTGGGACAGAGTGCACCCACTGGAGACGGAGGGAATGCAGCGTTCCAGCACCCAAAAACGGGGGAAAGGACTGTGAGGGCATGGTGCTCCAGTCCAAGAACTGCACCGATGGGATGTGCATGCAGAGTGAGTACCCGACTAATCCTCTGCTACTCTCTCTGACCTGCCCACCAAAAGGAATCTCTTCACCCTTTGACCATGAGTTTCCCTTCGCTCTCTCATTGACACGCTGTGTTTCACATGCCCACGTAACGCTCTCGCCCTGTCTTCACTCACGCTGTTCCACTTCACTCATACATAAACAAAGAGACATGCTAAAACGCCTTTCTCTGTGTCGTCTGCACTCAAACTCTTTTTTTTTACACATTCATAGAACACAAAAGCTGTTGTATGAAAGTGACATAAAAGAAAAAACCACAGCACGTCTTTTCTTGTGTCAGCTCCGCTTCAGATTTAAGTATATGTTAAAAAAAAAGACTATAGGCCACATGGGGAAGTGCTCTAAGTAATTATCCTTGTCACAGGCTAAGCATTTGGGAGTTATATTTAAAATAATAATCAGTGATTATATTTTAATCACATAAAGCGGGTCACATCTACACGACTGCTTTGATTACTACCTTGATTTAAAAACTCTGGATTCCTTCGGTCCAATGAGAGGAAGCACGTGGCCACAAAGTGTCCCGAGTGAAGACTCGCTGCTTTTCCTGCCGGCAATTACATGCGTTGCAAAGTGAACAAGTATGGCAGACTGCTTAATAATCTTACAATGATTTCAAAGTATACAAAAGTCTTAAGGATGCGACAGCATTTCTTGCTCATCGATCACAATCCTTCAAATGTTTTGTACTGTTTTGTTGCCAACAAAAATAAAAAGGCCAAAGCCAGTGTGTGCTGCAGCCAGATATTTTTCTCCAGGCAAAAACAAAAATGTTCTGTGCTTCTCTTTCTTCCAGCAAGTTGAAAACAGCCACGCAGTTTAGTCGAGCCGGGCTCCCTCTCCTTTTTAATACAGTCGCAGATTGGAGTCATGCTGCAATTGCTCTGATGAATGTCTGTGTGTACATGTGTGTGTGTGTGTGTGTGTGTGTGTGTGTGTGTATTTACTGCAGTGTTAGGAATCTACTGGGATAAGTATTTGATACCTTGAACTTCATCTACTAAAACAAGTCTTTGTCTTCGTTTCTGTGCCTGTAATATTAATAAGAGGAATCGAGAAGGAGAAGGAGGGAGCTGGGAACACTGCACAGTAACTCAGTTACATTCTGTGTCTGGTTTAATAAAAAAATCCTCTCCAATAAACATCTTTGAAGGTGTTAGACCCCCACACATTGTCACAGATGCCTCCATTATGTGTATAACCTACTACAGATGGTGATTGTGACACTAATATAATAACAATGGCTCTGCTGCTACTGGATGTCTAGAATTTGATACAGCTGGCCATCACCGTGTGCAGCTGATGTGAGATTTTGCAGCACTATCAGGTTGTTAACGGCTACCTGCAGCATAGTGTCGACATGATGCATAATAGGTTACGATTGGCGACCAATTTGCATCTTCAGACGCAGATGGCTGATGGATTTGCATGCGTCTGTCCAAAGTAAACACGTACGTATGGAGGACCAACAAGAAACTGTGACTTCGGTGCTCATTATTTCTTCTTAGTTTGCATCAGAGGAATGAATGCATTAGCTGATTGTATAGCCAGGGTCCTATGTCTACAGTGTATTTAAAAACATCAGGGAAAGAAATCTATAAAAACTCTTAAAAGTACTGTTATTTGTCTTATTCCTCTTGTTTTATTTCTGTGACTCAGCCCATCACAGAAGCATTAGTTCTCAGTAGATTGATGGCCAGCTTGCAGAGAATATAAAGCTATAATGATATAGATTTAGGATCGTTTCAGGGATTGATTTTTTTTGGAAGCTAAGAGGGTGAAGCCACTTATGTCAATGCTA
Source organism: Clinocottus analis (assembly GCF_023055335.1). NCBI lineage: Eukaryota > Metazoa > Chordata > Actinopteri > Perciformes > Cottidae > Clinocottus > Clinocottus analis. The sequence goes on from NW_027175854.1 coordinate 3,137,811, forward strand.
ATGACCATTTCCACTTGCATTTAGAAGAACGGCCCATTATCTAAAAGCTCACATTATGGCAAATATGATTGGGAATGGAAGTTGTGTGCAATCTGAACTCACCTCGGACTGCTGATCTGCTCCCTCTAGTGCAGAGCTGAGATCTGAGCAAACACGTGTCTGTGGATTCCATTGCAGCTTGATCTTATTTGCTGTTGTTTGAATTTATTTAAATCAGTTCAATTGCAATCCACTGCAGGAATCTGGCAAAGGAATTTGATATATAACCAGAGCTGGAAATAGAACTTGAGATGCTCGGTCTCCATTGCTGCACAAAAACACAACTGACCTGAATCGAAAAGGAGAAAGCTGTATTATAATTTACTTTGCAGCTTGTTCATCACATTTAAACTGTCAGGGAGTTTGGGGTTTGGACTTAACAAAGTTATGTATCTACAGATTGCTCTAGAGAGGTTGCACTCTGCTTGTTCGGACAGAACTTCCCAACTCTTAACACAAGAGTGTAGTTTTCACAGTTCACTGAGGCTGACCTGTCGAAATCTCTTGTTTTGCGCTCCCTCTGTGGTCGGCCTTCCCTGATTCTCAGCCTTTGGTAACCCTACTCTCAGACATGACATTTCCTTGACATATTGATGTAGAGAAAGGGGAGCTCGCACTGCAGCCAGGGCAAATGCTTTATTGCTATCAAACACTAGAGACAGAGAAATCATCATTCTAAGGTTCACTTCAGCCTTCCAAGAGCATGAGGTTATTTACACTATAGTGGGTGAAAAGTTTTGATTAAGATAAAATAAGATATACTTTATTGTCCCGCAGGGAAATTTATCTTGGGCTCTAAGCCCAATACTACTATAAATATATATATAAAGATACATACACATGTCTTTGGAGAATAATCATGAATTTCAGTGAATGTAGATTCATACCAAGGAGTAGTGCAACATCAGTTTCGCCACATGACAGTATTCTTCTCTGAGGATGAAAATCTGCCACATTCAAGGAAGTAATGGCTGAAACCCAGACAGTGATTTCCTGTACGACGAGTCCCCTTTTCCTCCCCAGCTCCATGTTGTCAGTAAGGAATAATCTTTGTCTCTCTCTGGGGCTCTGAGGTTTCCTTTGGAGGCCACCCACTGAAGCATGCTTTTACTCTCACTATACTGTAGACTGACGGATGAATAGAAACTCTACAGGATGGGTTCAAATGGGCCATCAGTTAGACTGACCCTGACAGTCTTCCCCTTCCCCCACTCTGGCCCGGCCTTCCTTTTGCCTGATTACATGAACACACCAGCTCCATCTATCAAGCCATTGATTTTGCTGTCGGTCCACTTGTCTGCCCGTGGCTCTCTCCCTCCCCAATAAGGACTTCATTGTTTGTATAGTTGTTTATGGATGTCCCAGGGAGACTGAATATTATGTGCACTAGTGCCCTATCCCTGGCTGCCATTATATGCTGCCTCTCCTTTTTCCAGACAAAGCCAAAAGAAAAGAAGATATTGGCCCAAAAAAACATCTATGTGGGCGATGATCTTCAACCTTTTTCCATGTATTTCTCCCCTAACGTGAGCGATCCTTTTATTTCTTGCACTTACCTCTCCATCCACCTTCCAGCGACCTATGCAAGGCTGTTGGTTCTATTGACTCTGTTGGTGGAGCCCACACTTTATCAGTCCCTCCGTTGCCCTCACCTGCCAGCGTATCAGTCCTGCTGCTGTGAGGCACTGAGCCCAGTTGATAGATCACACCACTCCCTCACAGAACTCTGTGTTCCCCCCGTTCCTCTCATCCATCTCTATACTCTGGACACAGATCTGGAGAGGAGGGGCCAAATCAAGAAAGATCGCTTCCCCGTATCATCACTCCTACTCATGAGTTTGTTGCTGTCTCATTTGTTGAGTTTGTTTTTCTGTTGCCTTAAATTTGATTTTCATCATCCCTCTCCCGCTACCCCCTCCCCTCCCCTTCCTCCCACCCTCCCCATCCTTACCTTCCCTCCCCACAATGTCTACCTCTCTTTAAGGTTCCTTTTATCAGAAGTCTTCTGAGGCTAAAGACAAGAGTGATTTTGGAAATCCATGTGAGTTATTGGTTTTGTTTTTTTAATCATTTATATATTTTGACATTATTTCTACATTCATTGTCATGTCTGTCTCTAATCTTCATTTAAATGTTTTCCAAGAATTTGACCGGCAGTCATACTCCCAGATTAGAAAACATTTCCTGTCTTGCAAACAACTGTTTTTTTCCCATTAACGTAAAACAAAACATTACAAAACAAATGTTTGCCATTGTCCTTTTATGTCCATCTCTGTTTCATTGCTGCTATTCTGCTTGTATTTTATGAGCACCTATAGGCATTTCCTTTTTTTGCTTTCCACTCTTCCCTATCTCAGGATGCGTCTCTGCTCGACAGCTATCTGTTTACCAACTATTGTGCAACTCAGAGCTGACAATGGCCTTTACCCTGTTGCCCCTCGAGAGCTTCTGCTCGACACTTTGCCTCCTCTGGAGCTCAGACACTGATTCTGGCAAAGAGTTTAACCTACTGTGTCTTTCTGTGTCTATATCTCTAATATGTCTCTCTCTCTCTCTCTCTCTCTCTCTCTCTCTCTCTCTCTCTCTCTCTCTCTCTCTCTCTCTGTATTCCACCCTCCCTCTGTAAATCTCTGCGTCCTCCTAGAGAATGAAGTGTTCAATAATCCCTTTCATTTCCATTTCTTGTACTTTTCCCTCTCCGACAATGGCTCATGTTCAAAGGGATGTATTAATCTAAGTGATACATTTTAATGCGTACACTGAGCAGGTTGCTGCCTTTATCATCAAAGCGTGGATGGGAGATTGTTCGACTGAGGGGATGTATGTTAAATAACTGCAGGGAAGCTTGGCAGAAGAAGCACAGTGAAATTACATTTTCAGACTTTCATCATTGGCTCCCTGCTCTGTTTTCTGTTAGTGTCTGTGCTAGAAGAAGGATTAGAGGCCTAACATATATGAGGATATATCTTGACACTCTCCTTTAATGTGATGTCTCAGTTAAGGTTGCATAAAGAGAGTGAGGCCACACACGTCCTTCCTGTGGACCAAGGGAAATGACGTCTCCCAGAGCATCTTAACTGAAAGAAACTATCTACTTTTTTTCTTAATCACTGTGTTAATTCAGCGAGCAGAAATGAATGCCCTGGTGAAGGTCATACCCAATTTAAATTCGATAGAGATCCTCTAAGAGCATTACATATAATGGATGTTAAACTGACTAAGCGTTGAATGACACACTTGTTTAGTTAGATTTAAAGCCTATTCATCTCGCCAAATAAACATCAAGTCATAACTAGAAAAATTGAAGCCTCGCACGTCCACTCTTGGAGTCCAAGGATGTGCTAAAAAGCACAACTTATAGCTTTAGATTGTCGCTCCCTTCATTTGTTTTTCTCCTCCTTTCCTCCTCTGGACAAGACAACACTGGAGACACAGATTGAGTGCCATCTGTATCCTGAGACACATGAGGCTAATTTACACAAACGCTCAGCATCATGCATGTCCAGAAAGTGCTGTGTATGGATGTATGGTTGATGCTGCCATCTGCTGGTGCAGATTCCGTGTCATTTGCATACTCAAATGATCTAAAACAACAAGACATTTCCCTCTGATCGAATAACTTTATTCTCTCATGAACAAGAATGCGTCTTTATACGTTGTTCTTTGCCTTTTAGCAGAGCCCCCTGACATCTACTGTGTGTATACACAGGTTGAACAATGCACACACACAGGCTCACACATGCCTTCAGGCGTATCGCTACCTCTAAAGAAGAGTTTCTCCCCCGTTTGTCAACATGGTGACATTGAAGAACATTCTTTCCCCCGAACACTACAGAGAGTTCAGACTGTCAGTAGGCATCCATTAGAAGGTCTGATCGGTAATGAGTGCCTGTCTGAGTCTGAGTTTCCTAGAGCCACCATATCCATGCCAGGCCCGCTAATCACAGAGGTTACTCCAGCTGGAAAGTGGACAGAAAGACTCTGGGAGGGAGACAGAGATGAAAGACAATTTGAGAAATGCAAGCTATGTCTCGATCGTATCTTCAGTGTGTAAGAACAAAGACAGAGGCAGACTCTGAACTCCAACACATAGCACGGTAATTTGAAGATGAAAACATCCATATCTCCGTCTTCAGCACTTTTGATCTCACTTCTGAGTCTGCTTGTTAGGACAGAGTGTCATTGGGTTGCACTGGAGAGCCTTCTTCCTTATTAATTGCGCCGTTGTGCACAGAGTTCATCATCATTATATATATTTTTCTTCTTCCTAGTTATCTGGATAATGTATGGCGTTCAGGCCTAACATACAACACATCATGACTCTGGCATATTATGTTGAGCAGATATCTTTGCAATATCTTTTACTGGATAGCCAAAATGTAAAGTTAGATGGCCACGATGAAAGAAGAAAAAGGCAAAAAGGTGTGACTATCTACGGTACATGCATCATTATCCCTTTTCACTTCTGACAATTAAGAGTGTCCTTTATTATTTAATCAACAGCAAGATTATTTGCCACAATAAACCGGCATTAACCAAAGTAAAAAAAAAAAAAAAAGACAGGAGAACTGTATGCATTTATTTCCCAGTAGATGGTTGTTAATATCCGGCTAAATCTTGGACCAGGATATTAGTCTGCTGATAATGGCTTCATCACAACCCCGTGCATATTGAGAAAGAAAGCTGTTGATGTGAACTCATGAGATCTTAAAAGGCTATTTTTCTTCCTTGTCTTTTGTCTCTCTCCCGCTCGTCCTCCAGTGGCCCCCAGTACAGATGACGTCGCTCTGTATGTGGGTATTGTCATCGCGGTGATCATGTGCCTGGTTATCTCGGTCGTCGTGGCGCTCTTCATCTACAGGAAAAACCACCGTGACTTCGACTCTGACATCATTGATTCCTCCGCCCTCAACGGAGGTTTCCAGCCAGTCAGCATCAAGACCGCCCGCAAAGGTGGGGTGCAGGATTGAAACATGTTTATTATAGTGTGTGTTTGCCTGCATGTATCAGTGCTTTATGTCTTGTTTTCACACGCATAATCTTCTTTGTATCATCTGAGAGTGAGATAGTGAACATTAGATGGCATTCATTTTTCTGATACTGATACAATAATATCCTAATACACCTACCAACAAGTTAGCAAAAATATGAGTTGAATCAGTATATATCTGATTGAAGCATAAGTTAAATAGGAAAAACAAATCTATGCTATGTGACAGTCTGACAGTTTCCGATGCTCCGTGTTGTTCGACACACATTTCAGCTGAACGACTGATGATTGCGTAGCTGTAATGTCAGGCGTTGGAAATCACTTGCAATAGCAACCCAAAGCATTCACATGGTGAGATAAGTTGCACTGGCGCCACACGCGTGTTAGTGATGGTGTGAATGTAAATGTGCCTTTTTGATTGGAGATGAGCAGGGAGCCTGTGAGAGGACTATAGGCAGCATGTTTTTTGCTGGTGAGGTGGTGAAACTATTAAAATGCTCGTCGCTGTGATGATAAACCGAACTATGCCCCTTCATTAAGGCATAATAAGGCCAGCCTGCATGTCGCATATTAAACTCTAATTAGATCTGAGCTGGTGACGCATGACTTGAAAATACGTCGCAGAGCTGAGGACAGGTGGCAGTGAGCTGGGTAATAAGACAGCAGGGCAAAGGACAGATCAGAGGAATTGTGTTGTGAAAGTCAGTCCGAGCTTTTAGGAACCAGAAAAAGAAAAGCTGGAAAATAATAGCAAGGAAAATAAGGTTTGGGTATTTAATTACAAAGTATTTGCTAAATGTGTGATTTTTGTCACTATTGGACGTGCATCAAATACATGTCAATGCATGAGCTTTTTTTTTTGATTAAATACAAGAATATTTGTGAAAGAAAAATATGTTTTCAAATGTACTTCACGACTATATTGATAGCCTCTGGCAGTCCAAATCAGTAGATGTCTGAACCAGATGACCGCAGACGGGATCTGATGGTCGTAGATAAACAAATCAACACTGTCTGGACTGACGGTCAATGTCAGCATAATAATATTAGGTTATTTATTTTGAGCCATTCCTAAACTAGTGTGGAACTCTACTTACTTACTTCTTTAAAAAAAACTGGCTTGAGACATAATCAGAATACTGCAATGACACAAACATGAATACTACTACAACTATTGTGCTACCACAAACAATGGAAATGAGAATAAGCATGAATCTTTATTTTACCCATCTCGTGTTTTATTTGAAGACTTTGTAACCTACATTGACATATTCGCCATGCAGAAACTTGGTGGTGTTGGAAAGCAGAGAGGGGTCGAAGGTAGCGCAGAAGCTGGAGGACAGAGCGCTCCCACAGTCATCGCTCCACCCACTCAGCACAGCTATTACACATTAATCCTTATACCTATTGGTTAACTGAGCGTTAGTGATGCCATCTGTTACTCATGAATCACAGCTGTGCCTGTAACTTCTCTGACTGAGTAATGCTTCTTGGTGGTGAAGTGGACCTCCCTAATGAGTGAAAAAATAAATGAGTAAAGTCAGGCAGGAGTCTCGCTGATTGCCGCCAACACTTCAGTTCCTCGCGGCTATTTTGGTTTTAAGTTGTTTTCCTACCAGTTGGAAAGAAGATGCAACGACCAATGACCACACAACTTCTCTCAAGACTTTTGACTGATGTCACTTTCTTTTCTGTTCCAGCTGATCTCCTCACATCACCCCCTGACCTGACCTCAGCGGCCGCCATGTACCGCGGCCCCGTCTACGCCCTCCATGACGTGGCTGACAAAATCCCCATGACTAATTCCCCTCTGCTGGACCCTCTTCCCAACCTGAAGATTAAGGTGTACAACTCCTCCGGCTTAGTGACCCCACAAGATGACCTGGGAGGGGAATTTTCCTCTAAACTGTCGCCTAAGCTACCGCACTGCCTCCTGGACAACAATGATTGCACGATGGGCCGTCGCACACAGACCCAGACGCTCCTCCGCACTCGGGATCCATCCTGCACCGCGCTGGGCTCCTTCAGCTCCCAGGGAGGCCACCTCATTGTGCCCAACTCAGGTACTGTACCAGGAGGACGTGTGTTCACATTTCTGCGTTTTGAATCTGTGATTCATTGAATATCATTTGTTTAACCAGGCAAAAGCTGAAGTGTATTTTGATATATGCAGAGATAAGCATCGTATAAGAAGGGAATAAATGAGCTCTCATTCTTAAAAGAGGGATCAACAAGTTCCAGCAAATTCATAGTTCATCCTAAAACTCATTAACTAGTTTGATTGGAGCGGCATGCTTTCATCTACCAGTGGCTCTCCTTTCAGGTGCATTTAGTATAATTATGTTTGTGCATGTGTGAGCATGTGACTATGTGTGGGTGTGCACATATTTCCATACTGGTAGGGTTAACCTATGTCACACACAAATCCCTCCTCCCTTTTTTTATCACACTTTTTAGATACGGATTGAACAAACCAGATATGAAGTGTTAATTAGTGTTTGGAGATGCTGGCAGGGGTCTTTTGTTACCATCAGACAGTCAGGCTAGGTGTTTCCCTCTTGTCCATATGCTAAGATAAGCTAGCCGTCTGCTAGCTGTGGCTTTATATTTAGCGGACAGATGATAGGGGGTCTGATCTTTTCATCTGTAAGAAAGCAAATAATCACATTTCTCAATACACATGCTGAAATAAGCCACAACTGACAATAAGTTCTGGTATGATTGTTTCTACCTTTAGAAATACAGTACACATTATGTTCCAGATGTATGAGATGTGAGCCGTCGCTTTACCACCTTTATCAGGATCAAGGTCACGTCACACAGATGTGACCATAAAATACTAAGCCAAACCAGATGCAACCTATCAGTGTGTTGACTGCACACAGTGTGACAAGGGCTGATGGATACTTTAGGTGTGTGTGCACTGCAGTACTGACCTTAGAGGCATACTGTTTCAGGCAGCTTATATTAGCCACGCTGTCCTCACTTTAAACACATGTGGGCTGTCTGTAACTTGCCAGAGATGCATGTTGACAGTCAAAGACAAACTAGCAGACATTAAAGGATACACCGACTCCTCAAGTTTCTTAACTTTTGTTTTTTTTTCCTGCGTTTTGATTCCTGTAAAAATGTTCTGAGCTGCTAGTTGGGCTCAGCCACCTCATCATGTTACATAGGCAGAGAGAGAGGAAAGAGCACATTTGATATTTGATCTGTTCGTGAGTCTGGGTAATGAAATATGTTGTGGCACCGTCAGTGTGGCTGTTTGGTATTTTGCATCTTAAAATGCATTTCCTATCTCTTTTGAAGCTTTGCTGTGAGGGAGAGTGGCAGTGTGCGAGACGTCCCCGTGGCAGAGTTGTGATTGCCTTGCTAGCTAGCAAGAGAAGCTGTCTGTCACCTTTTTGAAAAGTTCAGTACAAGGACATGGGAAATCAATGAGCTATCTGAGAAACCCCTCCAGAGAGAGAGAGAGCGTGTGTGTGAGCGTGTGTGTGAGCGTGTGTGTGTGCGTGTGTGTGTGTGTGTGTGTGTGTGTGTGTGTGTGTGTGTGCGTGTGCGTGTGTGTGAGGGGGGGTCCTAAAAAAGACATTGGACAGGACATCATATCAAATCAATCTGAAATGGAAAAATGTAAATCATGCTGTCTGCAGCATTATGAGGATGCTATGAAGAGCAGAGAGATCATTGATTTTAGAAATGAAATGTCACACCATTTCCCGGTGCCATAGGAGAAGGCAATAAACTGCCATAGTTTTTATAAGTGAGGCTGAGGGGAATTGTGATTATTACTCTATTTCTGTTATTAAAATATTTATCACTTTTCACTGGGGCTTTAAATGCGCTTTCCTGGTGAAGTAATACATATCCTAATAGTATAGCCATGAGAAGGAATTGGTTTATACCTATCTGTCCATTTTGTTTGTTAAATTAGAGTGTTAGGGACCTTTGTTTCACTATGTAAATATACATATGCAATACTAATTTTACGTCTTCATGCTGGTCTGATCTGTCTGTGCTTTCACTGACTCTCCATTTCACGAAAGAAACCTATTAAACACATTCTTGACATCGGCATTGGCAGCAAAAAGAATCCAAACTACCTGACAACTCACAACAGCCTTTTTGTTTGTCTGTATATTGTGCTCCCCAGGTGTGAGTCTGCTTATTCCAGCAGGGGCCATTCCTCAGGGCAGAGTGTATGAGATGTTTGTGACTGTTCAGAGGAAGGACAACATGAGGTATGCAATGCCGCCAGCCCCAGAGCTCTGTTTACCCCTGTCAAGTCCACCATGTCACACAAACACTGAAACTGCTGTCACATTGTCACTAAACAACATTTGTGTGCTGCTGCATGTGTGTTATTCTCTGTGCACCTCCAGGCCCGCGGTGGAAGATGGCCAAACAGTGCTGAGCCCCGTGGTGAGCTGTGGGCCCCACGGGGCCTTGTTGACTCGGCCCCTCATCATCACCATGCACCACTGTGCCGTGTTCGACGGCCAACAGGATTGGCTGATCCAGCTCAAGAGCCAGTCGCAGCAGAGCCACTGGGAGGTGAGATGAGGGATGAAAACGGTGTCGCAGACTCTTATGTCTATCCCGACAGTCTAAGTTAGAAAATGTGCTTTTGGCAGCCGTGTGAAGTATTCCGTTCATATGATATGTTTGCCAACTAAAATTAGATTCACACATGTGATTTATCCTCATCCACGCTGTATGTAGTTGGTTGAAAACTCCACCTGGTGAAGAGCAAAGGGAAAGGAATCGGGGAAAAATGAAATTGTGTCATGGCAGTGGTAGCAATAGGTAGCATGGAGAAGGTGAAGGGGGATCCACTTCCCCTCCTTTGTTTTGCAGCTCAGCACTTGGAGCGACCCCCTGTTGCAACCAGGTGCTGAAATAGAAAAGCTCTGATAGCATTTTCCCCTCGACTGTTTTCTTTTTCCCTTTATGAATGACTATTTGTGTGCGCTGTGTGCTGTGTTTTTGGAAGCCCTACACCTGAAGGCTGCATCATTAACAGTGCTGATGATGATAAGTTGGGTTGCTGAGGGCAGCAGTGTGAATGTGTTCTGCCTATCCCCCTCTCTCCTTCTCTTCTTCATTTTGTCTGTCTGTCACACACACATACAGACACACAAAAAGTGCACTTACCACAAACAGATAATTTGCAGAGAAACCACGGTATGCTGTAAATTTGTTCCAGTTTTTATCCCTCTCTCCAAAAATGAGTAGTACACCTCAGATGATACGAAAGAGCTCAGTTAAGACTGTTATTAGCATCATTTCTTTTACCTGCCAAGAGAGCCTTTCTGAGTAAGCGCTCCTTCCGTGTGGTTTTTAATGAACTCTCGCAGGCAAGGGTGTGCTGAAACATTTTCAAAGTGTAAGACGCTTGCGTAAAAAACAGGCTAATGAGTTGTGTAACAGCGGGGCCCAACACGAGCGGAAGAAGAGCACCAAAACGTTTCCTTTTCTTCAGAATTTGGATTTTAAGTCCATCAAGGCTTCGGGCCCAAATTAATACTGCATACATTTGAAGAGGGCACTACTCTTTGCTGAGGGTAAATGTTGAAGCATGCTGCAAAGCCCAGTCACAGTTGTGAAAATCCAACCACTTAGCACCATCCTATAACTAATATATATCTGTCAGCTCAATGAGTCGTGCCTGGAATACAATCACGTTCAGGAAGGCACAATCGCCACTGCTGATGTGATGATAGGACTTATGAAGCAGAGAAATTCTGCCGGACTGGCCCCACACGCCTCCGTGACATTGGTGAACCACTCAGAGGCCGTCAATAAAGCTCAGTGTAAACTGAGTATTTATAAGGAGGAATACTATTGATCAAGAGCAACACAAAGTGTCTGTGAGCTTGTGCTTGTGTGTATACAGTCTGATGAAATCTGGAAGTAACCAATTATCAGACAAGCTCCTGTTTGTGTCAAAATGTGCTCATACCTCAAATATAATTCTGGAGTTCGGACCATCCGAAGACGTGTTGGATCATTGAAAATATAATAATTATTCATACATTGGAGGGGATATGTTCCCCCGTGGTAATTACACACTTGCTATTGATTATATATAGCTGACCTGTCAGAAAGGCAGATGGTAATATCCTATATATATATATATCTATATATATATGTATATATGTATATATGTACACACCATCCCTGTCAAAACACATACAATACAGCGTCATTGAGGGAAGATGGTGTTGTAATGATGATGATGATGAAGACAGCAGGTCACATAATGAGGAACATGTGGGGCTTTCTGCTTCAGTAACTCTCCTACAAAGATTCATCCTCCCACGCCTCCAAGAAAAAAAACTCTGCTGATGAATGCAGTCACAAATTTGTGAATAATTTATGCTGTATGAATATCTCTGTGTGTGTGTGTCATGTTTGCGCCTGCACACATATGTATGAAGCAAAATCCTACTTTTCCACTGTGTGTTCTAATTATCCCCCAATAAGGAGCCCCAGTGCCATCCCTCAGGAGCAGTTAAAGAGTCTAATGATCAGCCGTAATGCTGCTGTTAAACGGCCTAGCTCACAATAAAATACTGTAATTCCTCTTCTGTCTCTCATAATAGGCTGAGTTAAAGCCAATGTGCTGCTCACAGGAGTGTTTGGATTAGAGAGAGAGGGAGAAGGCAAGATCAAGAGAGATCAAGAGGCGGTCTTATTGGAAAATAAATACATCCTGGCATTACTGCCATTACAGGGGTCAACTACAAATAGTAGACGCATTAGGAAGTAATACACACTTCCTATGTGTAATATTTTATGGACACAGCTTCTGTAAAAATAAAAAATAAAACGCCACCCCTAATTGTGCTCTCTCTCCTTTAAATTAAAATTGAAACTCAGTTTCAATCAACCCATTTTTGCCCACAACTGCAATTAAACTATTCCCCTTGGGGGAATAATTCTCTCGGCTTCCCTACATTTTCAAAATGTTCTGACATGAATTGCAACGTAAGATGCTTTGCAGCATCACACAAGGATACAAAATAATTGTGCCCACGCGTGAGAATGGGCGACTGTGGCTCAGTGGTGGAGCAGGGTCGTCCTCGGAGGACTCGTCCATGTCGCTGTGTGGCACTGTGCCTATTCCTGCGGTGTATGAATAGGTGTGAATGGGTGAGAGATAACAAGTAGTGTTGAAGCGCTTCAAGTGTTCGGAAGACTGGAAAAGAGTACAGGCCCATTAAGCATTTTTTTTTATATAAACTGTGATACTGAAAGTGGCTGATGTTTTGGTCCATTGTGCAGTAGACATTGATGTGGCATCTTCTTTGTCCAGAGACATTCACTTCTTGAGTCCGTGTTTCACAGCTTTCAGCATCCAACTATTTAAATACATTGACAGTGATTCCATCGGCTAGCTATGCTACTAATTTGACCAATCAGAGTAATTCTTGGTATACAGGTTTTACAAACACGTAGGGGATGGTTCAAATGACTGACCAAGTCAAACAACACATTGAGCTCAACTAGCTGTGACTGATTGTCTCCAGTGAATGTTTTATAGATTGAATGGTGTCATTTATAGGAATGGAAAGAAATCATTTAATTACATTGAGAAGAACAGGAATTTGTCTTGGAGAAAGCAACAGTGACCGTTTTTCTCTGATATTAATGTCTATACTTGGCAACAAATTAAAACACAAAGGGACCAGAGCCAGAGTGACAGCATAATAAATGCTTTTAATTATGCCTTCTTTTGTTCTCATCTTTTTTCTCTATATATAATGTGTTTTTTTCCCAACTACCAAATGTAACAAAATGATGAAGCCCAGACTATTTCTATTTTTCTTTTTTTAGCTTATTATCTCCCACACTTGTGTCACCTTTTTGCTCTTCCTGTCCGCATGTAGGACGTGGTGGTGGTAGGCGAGGAAAACTTCACCACGCCGTGCTACATCCAAATGGACGATGAGTCCTGCCACATCCTGACAGAGACTCTGGGTACCACCTGCCTCGTGGGCCAGTCTCTCAGCGCTGCAACCATCAAGCGCCTCAAACTAGCCATCTTCGGCCCTGTCACCTGCCCGGCCATGGAATATCACATCCGAGTCTACTGCCTGGACGACACGCAGGACTCGCTCAAGGTAAAATATACAGCAGGTTGCCTGTGTGGGACCATATGTTTGTCTCTGTGTTTTGCAGAAAGGTTACGTAACAGAAATGACATGCGTCCGTGAGCATTATTGATCTTTGTGAGTGTATCATTTCAACTGACTTGTTAATGTGTGTGTGTGTGTGTGTGTGTGTGTGTGTGTGTGTGTAGGCATAGCCAGTAGATGAGCTTTGGGAGGGAGAATGAGAAATCATTGTGTCGCTGTGTCATAACAAGGGGAGACAAGCGCTTGCATTTGTAAGAAAGATGTAGCTGCTGCGCCAACACAAAATAAGCCACCTTTATCCCTCTATTCTACTATTGTCTCCCTCTGTTTAATACCTCCATCTACCTACATGGAGGAAAGATAAGGACGGATTATTGTACTGCGCAGGGATATTAAACACGGTTATTAAGTTTGGGAATGGGTAATGAGAAGTGATAGAGATCCTGCTGCAAAGGCATTGAAGTTTGCTTCAGATGGCTGGTCCAGATTCAGGTTCTTAAAGCCTGGAGGGACAGTGATGAATATACTATTAAAAAAAACATTTCATTTCTAGATTAACATTAGACCATTTGCAAGAAACTGCTTTCACAGAATTCAACAGTTTACAGCTGCACAATAGTTCATTTGTGGCAAGGTGAGCATACTTGTTTTCCAAACTAAACTGGTGTGTGTTTATGTGTTTGTGTGTTCAGGAAGTCTTACAGATGGAGAAGCAAATGGGCGGGAAGTTGTTGGACGAACCAAAGACTCTCAACTTCAAAGACAGCACCCACAACCTGAGACTTTCCATTCACGATGTCCCCCACACGTTGTGGAAAAGCAAACTGCTCGCCAAGTACCAGGTAAACCGCTCGTGCACCTTTTTTCAGAAAGACGACAACCATTTTCAAACGCTCGCTGACAGCTGAGTAAATCTTCTTCTCTCTGCAGGAGCTTTCCTTCCAGCAAGTGTGGTGCGGCTCACAGAGAAACCTCCACTGTTGCTTCACGCTGGAGCGCTTCTCTTCCAGCACCGTGGACCTGGCCTGTAAGATATGTGTGCGCCAGGTGGAGGGAGAAGGACAGATTTTTCAGCTGGACACCACACTGTCAGAGGTAGGCCTTGTACTTGCACAAATTCTCCTTTTCAGGTGTAAAACTATTGTGCTGTCAACCTTCCCGTCTGTCCTTGATTGACCGTGTTGTCATGCTGCCCACTGCACTTGAGCTGGTAAACCCTGTGCATCGAAGTGCATTACGCTTTATGATAAATGACAAATGTCAGACTGTTCATTGTGATCCGCATCACACGGTTAGCTGGAGCACCTTAAAGGTGAGATGAAATAGCAATCTTATGACAATCATTGAAGCTGTGAGTTAAATCTAGTAACTAAAGTCACCATCAGGTAACTCACCCTTGTACTGTGGATGTACCTCATGTACGCACTTATGTCGGCAGAACTGGTTTTCATATACGGGGCGTGAGGGGGGAGAAGGGAAATGTATTTTAGACACCTAAAGGACAAAATAATCAATATCTTCCCCTCAGCAGTAAATTGCTTCTCCAGACTGTTGGCGTGCCGGCCATCATCTAGTGCAGGTTTCACACTGACCGTCTACAACCCCACTTCAAAACACCTGGACTATCCCTTGGAGCTCAACGAATGAGAAATAAATCCAATGCAGCCGAAGCTATTGCGTAAAAGAATGAATCGCCTTGTTTAGATATGAGCCATGCGTCACAAAATAATATTTTAAAATGTTGGTTTGAATAATGTGGAGTCTGCCTCCCTCCGTCACATTGCTTTTCCTTCTCTCTTGGCTGTGAGACATGCTCAAATGAATTCACCCTCTCTCCCCACGACCTTTCACCTCTTTTTGCAATGTTCACAAAAAGACAGACAGGGTGGAAGACGGGAGTCTCAACCCTCGGGCCCTCTCATAGTCCCGACAGGCCGATGTAGAGCAGAGGGGGAATAATCGCCCTCCAGTCGTGCTGCACTTGTTTCACAAAGGCCATCTGGCCAGGAGGATGGAGCTTGAGGGATGGCGGAGCACTCTGGCTTTGTGCTCAGTAATGAGATGAATTACAGGACATGCAGTCCAGAGCCGCCTGACCTTGCTTCATTTGTCTCTGAGTCTTGCTCTGGTTCCTGGAGCACTTACTCCTCCAGACGCAATGCATTTGAAAATCAGTCACTTGCATCATTACAGTGACGTCAATAAAAGGACATACACATATTTTAAATGTATACCTTTTATACAACATAGAAACATGCATTGTCTGTGCAGTGGATCAATTTTGAAGCCTATCGTCTTTAAATTTGTGTCGTCTCTCTCTTCCTCTCTCTCTCTCTCTCTCTCTCTGCAGGACTCCCAGAGTATTGACACGTCCCTGCTGGACCCGGCCAGTAACATCACCACACTGGTGGGGCCCAATGCCTTCCGCATCCCTGTCTCCATCCGACAAAAGTTGTGTGGCAGTCTGGACGCACCACAGACCCGAGGAAATGATTGGAGGATGTTGGCCCACAAACTAAACCTTGACAGGTGGGTGGAGGAAAAGGGCCGTCCGAGAGAGAAGAGGAGGGGCAGTAGATTTAGGCTCCTCGTGGTTTTTATGGGAAAATGAAAGAGAATAAATAAGAGTGACTAGTTTTTTAAATATGGACAATCTCCATATTGTTCAAAAAGTTGGTGATGTGCAATTTTAGCTGCCAAATTCTTCGTTTTCACAAGAATTAGGTAACAAGATAACAGAGGGAACAAAACTAAAGTCTGTTTGTATTCGATTAAAATACATTCTGAAGGCAGTGCGGCTCATTTGGATAAGCATCTGCTGAAATGAGCTTAATTAAGTTTGACTAAACTGAGACAGATGCAGAGAGAGACAAAGAGACGGCGACGCTTCTCTTCTTTAAAACGTCACCCATGTGCCTTTGATAGTCTGTGTGGTGATAGTGTGCGATGGAGATACAGTGTGTGCAGTTATAAGGTCCCAGCTCAGCGGGGGGGCCTTATCGCAGGCAGCAGCTGCAGAGGGACGAGACCGCTGACTGAGTGTGGCGTGAAGGAAGGAGAAGCTTCAACCAACCTCTCACTCAGTCATGACTCATACCCGACCGTATGGTGCATACATGGGGCTCATTAGTTTCCACTTTCACATAAATATCCACGCAGCTTTACATGGCTTTGATAATCATTGTGAATCTTCACCTATAGCCAGATAATACTGCGCGTGAGTCCTCATAATTTAGTCATGACATTTATAACATGTCTAATTTGTTACGATGCTTTGGCACATCATGGTAGTTATGATGTTCTGTGCAAGCCAGGAATCAGAATATTCTTTCATACACTTTGGTGTGGATGTATGTCGCATTATGAATGCTGAACTTAATATACGTGTTGTTTTTTATACTTAACATCTGATTTAGGTATTTTTACAGTTTATCAAGAAATGCTCTTTCGAAAGTAAGAAATAATAAAATATATGAACCATGCATCTGCCCAAGAAGGGCCAGAAAGAAAAAAAATAATGTTTAAGCAGATAAAGTCCAACAAACAGATATATTAAAAAAAATATAGGCTCAGTTTTTCTTAAAAAGACAAGTACTATGTTTCATCAAGATGTAACCCCATATATATATATATATATATATATATATATATATATATATATATATATATATATATATATATATATATATATATATATATATATATAACGCCTCAGTCTCATACTTCCTTCTCTTTCTATCCGTCTCGGTCCTTCCACAATCCTTCACCCAGGTATCTCAACTACTTTGCCACCAAGTCCAGTCCTACGGGAGTGATCCTGGACTTGTGGGAGGCCCAGCATTTTCCTGACGGCAACCTCGGCCGCCTGGCCCAGGTGCTGGAGGAGATGGGACGCCACGACAGCCTCGTTCCCGCAGCGACTGAACACTGACACCTGCCCACCGGGGAGCGTGACATTCCAGGGAGGGAAGAAGACACGAAAAGAAAATAAGAGAGCTGGACGCCATGAAAAAAAAAGCCGAAAAAAAAAAAGCAGGCGAGTCATTCGCCATCACGATGACAAACGCGAGATGCACACTCACCCAGGTAGTGAGAGAAGGAAGGAAAAAGAAAGCGCGAGGTCTACTCAGCCATGACCCAGTTAAACATTGGCAACAAAGGGTGAGAAAACTTGGAGGGTAAACAAGAATCTCTGTCATTTCTCTCTGGCTGCTTCTCTCTCTCTCTCTCTCTCTCTCTCTCTCTCTCTCTCTCTCTCTCTCTCTCTCTCTCTCTCTCTCTCTGGTACAACAACTTGATATTTTTGGCCCCTTGTTTCCTTGGAAACAGCTGTCCGGTTATGTGGATAGACTATGTGGATGATGCCCTTGCCATAGACAACCGTCTGAGAAGTGTGACACTATCAAAGGTCAAAGAAGCAAAGGAGCGTTGCTTGGATCAAAGGAAACATCTCTCATTCTCAAAAAAAACAAAAAAAAAACAGTCTCCATAGCAACTCCATGGATGAGTATGTGTCCTGTGATAACATAGTATTTAATAATATGCCTATTTATACATATCTTTTTTGTATTTTATGCTGCCTGTTAAAGGAATACTTTGCAGTGTCCTCGCATTTTGTTTCCTGTTCCATTCTGTTGACTGTGTCATAGCGCCTCCAGGTGGACTCGTGCAGTAATGACTCCTTTACGTGTACAGAGGGAAATCAATAATGTAACCATTTTACAGCTTAAGTCTTGCTGTCGTAACTACTTTTTAATACTTTTTATTCATGTCATGTATAATTAATGATTTTCAATTACGTGTGCTTCTTTTACGTGATTATTTTTTTTTAGATCTTTGAAGTATTTTTGATAAGTTGCATTGGTTATTATTCTTTATTTTCTTTGCATGTTTAATATCAGGTCACTTGGCTAATTACATCAATTGATCGCCCCTTAAATAAAGGGTGAGCCGAGACAATATTCCCATACTGAATAAATTCATGATTGTTGCTGATGATTTGTATGTTGTTCAAGATTAAACCATCGACATTGAAGAGAGGTAGAAAGGGAATAAATAAGTATATTTTTGTAGGACCAATGCAACTGAATACAACTGCTTTGTACCAAATAATTGAGACAGTGTATGAGGTCAACCGGAGAACGGCCATCCGACTATCGCACATCATTTAAAAAAGTGTCACTTGTTGTGTTCAGAACCGAATGACACTCATGTGTAATTCTGGAGAGCGGACTCAGACTCCTGTGTTTGTACATTAACGACAGAAGCCGTCAGTGTTTTGATGACACCGAATGTGTGCAAAAGAAATATCTGATAGTTGTAAACGCAACATTCCCTTGATGCAGCCGCACTCGTGAGTGTTTCAAGTGTTCTTGTTCGGCTCTTGGTTTGATTTCGTTTCTTTTTTAATGGCAGTTGTCCCAGTTTTCGTAAAAGCCGTCTATGCAAACTTTGCATCTCTCTGAAACAATCTTTACATTCTCAGTGGGCTCGCCTTTTGCATTCCCTCGGTGTTGTTCAGCTTCATGATTATTATTGTGTATAGTGAGAATGTAGCCTGTCTGTTTCTGCCACTCATGATGTTCCTCGCAACTGCTTGCATTTCATCTGTCAAGTTATTGTACAAAGTGTAAGAAAGAATTTTTAAGACTAATAATAAATTATATTTATATGCAACATTGAACGCGGCGCATGAGGATCTCATTTGTTTGCATTGCAAGATTAATAACGTGAATCTCACAACAACGTTCAACATGAATATGCAAGCTTTTGTTTTCTATACTCGTACACTCATTAATCACATGTGTTCAGATTAAATGGGAAACCTGCCATAATGGTAGTCGACAGGACAATTAATGTACACAGATAAATCATTAAAACACATTTTAACATTCAGCAATGTAATTATTAATGGATTGCAGCGAAATTATGAGTCAAAAGAGGAGACAATAAGCGAGAGCAAAGCCTCAGTCTGAGCTTTGAAGGACAACTCAAATTCAAGTGTCTTCTGCAGAGGACATAGTTAGATCTTTAAGATAAGACTCAAGATGAACATATAAATACGATGAAAGCACAGCCTGAACACGTGGTCTGAGGCGGAGGCGGCTCGGGCCATCGGAGGGCAGATCCCTCGTGACATCATAAACCTTTTTGCCACTCATTTTTCAGACTCCCTGCGGACTGTCGTGTCCATCGTTCATCCTCGCTGTTGGTTTCCTTTGTCCCATCTTTCACAGTCTCTTTTTCCCCTCTTTGGTGAGGAGAGCATCTCTCCTTAACGCTCCATCAGTTTGATGTCCTGCGTCTCTAACAGCTTCGCCGGGGTCTTCTTCTTCCATTTTTTTTCCTTCTTTTTTCCCTTGACCTCCAGACATGCAAAGTCGGGCCGTCTCCCAAACAATGAGAGCCAAACTGTACATGTCAGCCGTCATGAAACACTGGGTCTGCTTACGGGTTTCTTCCAATATTTTAGGCAGCATACAAGACTTCGTACCAACTCGTAGGTTGAGATGGATATCCTCCTCGTTGGTGTCACTGACGGAGAAACAGAAGTTAAATAAATAGATTTTAGGAAATGTTCATTAAAGAGACATACTGTGTGCAGTATGTCATACAACATGACTTACAAAGTGTTCGGATAATACCTCACAAAAATGCTATATGTGTGTCAATAAAATGCAGAAATATTAATTGTATAATATGTGCAAGAAAGCATTTTTAAGACTAACATACAAATGTGTGTTATAAATATATTATACTCACGACATTGAAAATGAGGATATCATTTGTTTGCATTATGAGACTAATGGCATAAATCTTACAGCATGTATGTTTGACATGAATAGAAAAGCCATCGAGATGCATCGTCATTTTATTTGGGAATGTTATCCAGATCCACTCACACACTCATCAATCACATATGTACAGATTAAATAAGGCACATGCCATAGTGGTAGAGTGGACGGGACATATTCTGTACACAGATAATTCATCAAATACACATATTAACATCCAGCGAGGCAATCAATAGAAGTCAGCTAAGTTATGAACACATTAGTCGTGAGTGGAAAGAAGAGACAAGGAGGGAGAGCAAAGCCTCAGCCTCCGCTCTGGAGGACAATCAAAAAGTCACAAATCTGTTGATGACAAGCGTTTTATGCAGAGGTCTTATTTTAATAGATATAAAATGTGCATATGAATACTATATAGAAAACTTTGTTTCTGCTGGACATGTTTTATCATTACTTTGGTCTTACTCGGCTTTGTAATAATAACAATAATAATAATAATAATAATAATAATAACATCATGGACCATGAGGTCACTGAACGTGACATTTCTTTTAATGGATGACAGTCAGTATGGTCAGACTTGACAGTGACCAAGTCCAAAAAAAAAAAAGTGAAGACAGCTATGACAGTACAAAAGACTGCCCATAGAATACTGCAATATGGCTTTAGAATAAGCAGAGAGATATCAGTGCTCCTCTCCCGCTCTGGTCTCTGTCCGTCTGGGCAGTTTGGACCTGACAACCACTCAGCTTTCACAGAAAGCACAACCCGGACACTTGGTCTGAGGCAGAGGCGGCTCACACAATAGGCGGGAAGATCTCCCCTGACATAAGAAATCTTTTGCCTCTCATTTTTCTGGCTCCCTGTCAACCATTATCTCCATCACCCGTCCTCGCGGTCGGTTTCCTTTGTCCCATCTTTCACGGTCTCCCCCCTCCCTCCCCCTCCTTTTCTTTCATTGGCTCAGTGGCGCTGGGCCAGTGGCAGCGACAAGTCTCCGGTGATGAGAGCATCTCTCCTTAACGCTCCGTCACAGTTTGATGTCCTGGGTCTCTAACAGCTTCGCCAGGGACTTCTTCACCCTCAGGGCTGTGAGGCGACTGGTCGGGTTGTGAGCCCAACACTCAGACATCATGTGCCCCATCTGCCGTAAACACTGGAGACACATGCACAGATACATAAGAATACAGCAATCATTTCAAAAAACATTTGTGCAAGTTGAAACGAATAGATTATTGACCAATATGTCTTTTTTTTTAATCCAACTCTTTAAATCAGTGGTTCTCAAACTTTTTCTGTCACGCAATGATTTACGAAACATTAGTAAACGCCATCAATGCATTTAAATACTTTAAAAAAAAATGAATTGTTTGAAAGGGGGATAGAAAAACATTTTAAATACCTCATCACTAGTCCAACGATTAGCAAATGAAGGCCTTTGTTTCTTAATACAGACAACTTCTCTCATGTCCTCGTAGGACGGATCAGTGGGCACAAGGTCATGATAGGGCAGCTGATACTCCTCCACAATGCCTTCAGAAAAAAACAGATATGGGAATCAGCATCATTTAGAAAACATCTCGGCATGTATAAACCATGTTCAAGTAAAAAGAAAGAGATGCAGTTTTAGTTTTGTTAATTTTGCTGAGATGTGCCCATGTTTATATATAAATTCCCTTAAATGTAAAACACTTTGAGTTCATGTGTAATAAAATGTGCCATATGATTTTTCTCCTGACCTCCAGAAATGCAGCGCCGGGCCATCTCCCAAACGATGAGGCCAAAACTGTACATGTCAGCCATGATGAAAGACTGGGTCTTGTTCAGGGTCTCCTCCAACACCTCAGGGGGCATGTAGCGCTTCGTACCGACTCGGAGGTTGGGAGGGATATCCACCTCGTTGGTGTCGCTGAGAGAGGGATGAGAAACAGAAATGGAATAAAGATATTTCAATAAAATGATACTCCAAAACTCTATTAAAAAGAGTCTTCAAACGCCGTGTGGTACCTGTTAAACTTGACAGCCAGTCCAAGGTCCGCAATGCAGCAGAATCCGTTCTTTTTCACTAAGATGTTTTTACTCTTCAGGTCTCTGTGTGCGATGGCCGGTTTGCCCTGCGTGCCATAGATCTCTGTGTGCAGGTGACAGAGGCCGGATATGGAGGAGTAGGCCAGTTTCAGCAGAGCCTTGACGTCCAAGGTGTTGGACTTGAGGTAGTCGTATAAGGACCCGTTCTCGTGGTAGTCTGTAATTAAGTAGAGCTGAGTCCACGAGCCGGTTCCTTTAATATCTGCTGCTATGAATCCTGGGAGTTGGAAAGAAGGAATGATAGGAATTACGAATGCATTCTTATTTTTTTTTCCAAACTAATTGTTCTCCTTTATGTCATCTTACCCAGAATGTTGTCATGTCTCATCAGGAAGGTCTGATATATTTCAGTCTCTCTGAACCAGCTGTCTTCTTCTGTGGTGAAGAAGACTTTAACAGCCACTCTCTCTCCTCTCCACTTGCCCATCCAGACCTCTCCGTATCGCCCTTTTCCAATCTGCTTAACCATCTGAATCTGTTTGGCGATTGTGCGCTGCACCTGGAAATAGATTATAAAAAAGAATGTGTGTGGATTTATTATGTCTATTTCCTTTAAATACGCTTTTTTTAAAACTTTCTTTATAGACTTATTGATTATTAAAAACGTCCTCATTGCAACAGCTTTTGAACCTGTTGCTTTTTTCTTTATTAGTTGCACTCCCATGGAAGACACTTAACATGAGGGCAGATTGTGGGCCTGTGCTAAAGTACAGTTGTAATAGCTAGGACGTAATTATTCTTGACAAATTATTATCGATAGGTCAAATACAACTCTTATTTCATCCATATCACTCAGCCCTAAGTGAAAGAGACAATGCAGTAATGTACCGGTATTCATAAGGGCTGTGATGTTGAGCCAGATGTGCACTTATATTTCTTTACCAGTAGAGGGAGTCCTGACCCTGAGCCAGACCCGATGCTGCGGGAGCGGTCTATCAGGTCCTTCAGGGACTCCCCAGGGGGGATGTAGGTCTCCTCCTGTTCCAGATCAATACTGTAGCGCGGTCGAGCCTGCCGCCGATATCTGCCGTGAAGAAAAGTAGATGAAATGTTAAAGACAGAGAACAACATGTCATTAAAAGATCCAAGAAGTAAGTGTATGACATGTCATGAAAGTGTGAGAAATTAGTAGCATAATATGTCCTGTATTCGTAAAAGAAGTCATAGTATGACATGTTAATAAATGTTTTAAAAGAAAAGTAATGAAAAAGCTATAATTAAGTTTACCACAAAAAACTAAATCATTATTTCATAAAAAAATGATTTGAATGAACTCATAAGACAGTATGTTTTATTAAAATGAATTACTTTTAAATAGTTGTTGTAGAGTATTGACAGAAAGGCTGTAAGGATTTATT
Organism: Clinocottus analis; assembly: GCF_023055335.1. Taxonomy (NCBI): domain Eukaryota; kingdom Metazoa; phylum Chordata; class Actinopteri; order Perciformes; family Cottidae; genus Clinocottus; species Clinocottus analis. The sequence goes on from NW_027175854.1 coordinate 3,161,218, forward strand.
TTCACCAGTATCCTGAAAACTATTTCAAACCATCCCTTGGTCAGTTCAATCCATAAAAAATAATCCCTTTACATTGTCATAAAATAGTCAAAGTAAAATATGTCATTAAAATTCCATAAAAAACGTCATAGTCTAGAATGTCCTAAAGAAATCATAAAAAGGCAGAGCATAATGACAGGTCATTAAAATGAATAATAAAAGTCATAGTTGATGACGTGCACACGGCAGGAGTGTGAATACGTGCGTGTGAAACACACATTCCATGTCTTCTAGACGCTTACCTGATGTAGCAGAAAATGAGGATGAAACCAAGGATGATAATGCAAACTGTGATTGTAATGAAGAGAGCCATGTACTGGATGCTGCTGTCAACGTAATCTAAACAAGTGGGGAGACATATTCATAATAATTTAACGTCATTATAATAAACTCTGTCAAATTAGAGGTGATACATAGGTGGTGACATTCATTTCTGAAAATAGTTTTTCAGCTCGAACATCTTTCTAATATTCATTAGCATGAACAAGCTTCTTTTCCCCATGGTCCCTCCCTCCCCCTCCCCCTCCTGCCCCAGCGTGTGATCGATCACATCCCCTTCCTGAACTCCACAGATCAGTTGTCACACTGACAGCGCTACAGAAACCCCAGAGGCCTCCAGCAGCTCTGGGACTCTAGCCTTTCTGCTGCGCTCCTGCCAATCAGGCACACACACACTTCACGGTGTGCACAGAACCCCCCCCACACACACACACACACACATGCACACACACACACACACAACAGCAAAGTGTCCAATGAACACCGTTCAGAGAGGAAAGGGATAGCTCTGGCTTTAAGGAAAACCGTTTTGGAAGAGACAACAAAGACGATCACTTCTGTTTTGCCACTGAATGAAGTCGTTTCCAGCCTTTGGCTGAACCGCTGGCTCGTCCACAACCCATCTGATCACGTTGGACTGTTCTCACGTCTCAGTGTTAACTTTGGTGAGTGAGGTGTCGTGTAGCTCTATCAATTGATGGCCAAATACTGTAATAAGAAATAACGTGGACAACAAATTGTAAAGTCCTTTATTTCGCCGGTTATTTTGTTTGTCGCCTGTTTGAAGGTCAAATCGAAGTGTGCGAGATTGTGCGAAAGTGTAATGGTGAGTTTGTATAACAGAGACAGGGAACGAGAGAGAAGGAATGTCTGTGCGTGCGTGTGCGCGCGTGTGTGTGTGTGTGTGTGTGTGTGTGTGTGTGTGTGTGTGTGAGTGTGTTTCAGAGTAACAGATGGACAGATATCTCACATCCGTCCCGAGGCAAGAAACTCAAGCAGGCCCTGGGGAGAGGCTGTCCTTTTCATTAGAGGGTGAGAGAACAAGCTGAGCCTACAGACTCTGTTTCACCTGCCTCCCTCTCTCTCTCCCTCTCTCTCCCTCTCTCTCTCTCTCGCTCCCTCCCTCTCTCTCGCTCCCTCCCTCTCTCTCGCTCTCCCCGCCGCCCGGAGCAGCATGTGCCACTTCACTCCAGCACCACACTGTGGTTTGTAACAGTTTAAACTGTCACTACCCATCACCACCCGGCGTGGCCTGAATGAGCCCGTTCTAAAAGGCCCTGAAGCCGGGCAGGATTACAGTGTGTGAAGAACTCTGCCAACAAGTGTGTCTCACCTGATGTCATCAGAGGAGGAAGAGTAGGATGCAAGTCTCTGTTGCAGTAGTCCTGATCGCTGCAACACTCCAGAGCTCTCCTCGAACGAGTTTTCCACGTGTCCTGTCACAGACCAAGACACACACATAAAACACATGCTTTTCTACATCTGGCTAATGAAGACAGTAGGGGATATTTACAGCCACGCCCACTCCTAATGAGAAACATTTTACAATGTACCAACTAATTGAGTAAAGATAGTGGGGCAAGACAAGTCTGGTTTAAATAGGTCTCATAAACAGCGGTGGTGAGTGCAGCAAAGCTCATAAAGGCTTAACAACAGCTCATGAAGAAGGACACACATACACAAGTCCAGCAATGGGCAGAATTACACGCACATCCGACTTACTCTGCACTGGAACTCGAAGCCGGCGAGACCCAAACAACCTGCGGTGACGACTGCCACACCCATCTCCTCCTCATCCTCCACCATGGTGAAGCAATAGCCATCAGTTCTGCCAGAATGCACACACGTCATCGGATGAGTCAACGTTGCCTGGGAGTCTTCCCGTCATTGTCTTCATCCTCATACAGAGGAGTTCACATTTGAAACTGCTTATTGAGACCGAATAAGTTTAAAAATCTCATCATGTGCACCTACAATTCTGTACAATCGCACATGCAAACACACACATATGGAGGCGCAGCTAGTGAAAGTGGGCGTAACCTTCATCTTAAGGGACCTAGTGGATCCAGTTAAAGAGCGCTGTTCAAATATACATTTGCCTCATCTTTGATAATTGGAGCAGATAACCATTTGTATTGTATCTTGATAGCCTTGATGTAGAAAGGGATTCCGGGAGACTGTGTGTGTGTGTGTGTGTGTGTGTGTGTGTGAGCTTAGCTTTGTGTGTGCTTCACCGTACAAGCAGGTATTGTTGACCGAGTCCTCCGGGCAGTGGTGGTAGCAGTGACAGCGAAGCGTGTTCTGAGGCGACGGCGTGGCTGTGCTGCTGCTCTCATCCGCCCTTCGCTCTGATCCTCCTTTCCATCCGTTCTTCAGCAACAGGGTGTCCAACATGTTGGCTAGAGAGCGAGCAGGAGAGAGAGAGAGAGAGAGAGAGACTTAGCACCACATCAGGCCAATACATCTGGTCACTCTTCTGGCTCGAGGAAAGCCAGAGGGGTAAAAACTGAAGTAGAGACACCTCAGGGAAATTAAAGAGGGAATAAATCAAAGGATCATAACGGCATTTCTGCTCATTTCCAAAGAATGATATATAGTTCTGCCTGCTTTGGCACGGTAATCATTGCAATGCAATCCACAGAATGTGTGGGTGCGTGTGTGTGCGTTTCTGCATGTCTGTGTATTTAATGCAAGTATGTAAGTAAGTGTACATGTGTGTGGCTGCAGTATCCATCCACCATATTTGCCGAACATGCAACATTTTCAGAGCTTGCACTTTTTTTTTTAAACATCATTTATGGTATTCATCATGTTGATATGCAATACATCAAATCCTCCAAACCGACACGGGAATTGAATGTCAAAAGAACTGATGATCCAGTCAAAACTGCTCACACAACCCTGTTAAATGTTGAACTCGCCTGTGATGAGGCTGTCACTCAGTAACAAATGTGCAAACATAAAAAATAGAAAGTTCCCGTAATTTGTGAATGATCTCTTGTACACCTTTTGTATCCTCCATCCCATAATCGATCTCCAAATAGCACAGGATAGTTGACAGACAGCATTGGTTTCCTTAAAAGTCCTTAAAAGCTGCGTACACAGGTCACTGGGTAGATAGCAGGACGTGCTCATCCTTGAAAGTGTTAACTGTTGAAGTTGCCACTGAACACTGAATCAATCACATGTTATGATTCGGGAAAAAAAAAAAATCCATATTAAGTTATTTATCAACCGGAACTTTCATAAAACTGGACTTTGGTAAATGTTGATTATGAAAGAAAAACTGGCAACCAACTGGAATTTTAAAACATTAATGAATAAATAAGCCTGCCTTCTGAAAGAAATATTGCAATAATTAGCATTTACTAATTTAGCATTTAACTTAATGAAATGATGAATGCACTACTCCCTTGTAATTAATAATGCTTATATTCAAATACAATTTGAACTGTTAAATTATTCATTAAGAATGATTATTATTACAATGAGCAGCCGTTTTTGTATCCTAACTATGGAGTAACTGAAGGAGGAGACATTCATCGGTGGAGAATGAAACCACTTCAGACAGCAGCTCGTCCCTGAAGACCTTTGTGGTCAGAGAGCTGCACCGTGTTGTGCCTCACGAGATGGGTGTCTTCCTCGCTCTCACTTTCCTCTTCTGATCACGCAGTGAATTATTTATATCATAAAACTGTAGATATTTAATCTGTGACTTAATTTAAGAACGCTCACGAGCAACTACAAACCGAAAGCAGAGACATCACAGGTGTGAATCCCTGCATTGGGTCCATCCAGCTATATAATCCAAGAATAGCTTCTTTGGACCGTGTGTTAAAAGATTGAGTAGATTTAGGAAGTGCTGCAGTCTAAACAAGCAACCAGCCACTGGAAAAGAGACGTGCCATTCTGCCCACATCAGCCCTGTTTTATTCAAGCCGTTACAAAGCCGAAAGGTGAAAAAAGCAGAGAGATGTTACAGGAACGCTGACGTAAGGGAAGGAGGATCCTGCTTTGGAGAAAAGACACACATGTGGCCTTGAAGAGATACAACACTAAAACTTGACTGATCAAGAGCTGATCTATGAAGTTCAGCACTGCGTTAGACATCATATTAAAAAGACAACTGATTTAACCAGTTAAAACCATGGAGAGAGCCGTTTAACATCCAGGATGCAGAGTGGCAGCACATATCTACACAATAAACATGCTATTTTATAGTGAACTTAAATACATTACCAAATGTTTGATTTATTCTCCAAGCAAACTTACCGCATGTACCGTTCATTAAGAGAAACAATGTGACATTTATGTAAAGAAAAAATGTTTAACTTCTGCCAAAAACAGGTTTAAAATTGACTTATTGAGAGTTTGTTGTTATTTATTGTCACGTTTGTGCAGCAAACACTTAATTAAGGGCACAGGGGACTTCAGTTGTAGCATTTAAGTTAGCAGTGGATGTATGCTATACGTTAACGTAGGATTTGTGGCGAGAGAGAATCTGTGTGTGTGTGTGTGTAAAAAGGCGCTTTTACAACAGAGTCACTGTATGTTCAACAGACTATTTAAGAGGCTATAGGATGTAAAGCCAGCAGGAGTCTTACAGTAAGGTAGAGGCCATCTTTGTTACGCGTCACAAACGTTCTACTCACAAAGAGCTTTTCTTCCTTTGCTAAAATAACACATTCATAAGGGGGAAAAAAATCCTGCATAAAATAGCCTACCTTTTTTGAGAAGATAAATTAGATGGACTAATGACTAAACCTATTAGATTTTGGCATATCAAATCAAAAGTTAAGTTAGTATTAATAGTCTGTTATTTTTTACACATAAACGAACAAAAGGACAATTGTTCATTGTCCCTTCGTCTCTGTACACACACACACACACACACACACACACACACACACACACACACACACGACGAGGCACACTCAAGGTCACCCCGAAATCTGATCTGCATCCCCCACACATTCCACAGGCTGTTCCTCAAACTAGAGACGCACACGCACGCATGCACACACCCATACACACACACACACACACACACACACACACACTTGAAGCAATTAGAAGCTACATATCGTGAATGACTCCAGCTGGAGACGGTCAGTCACAGCTCATCACGGTCAGTGGCACTGCATCGTAGGCATGTCCGCGCTGGCTTCAGCTTTCCCCAAAGAGTCTGAATTAGTGATGACAGATCACGCGCCGTTGTGTCGTCTTCTCGGCCGTGTTTGTCATCTCTCCTGAGATGAACACTATCGGTGTGGTCTGTGATACTTCCTCCTTCCACACTTCCAGTTCACGTGTCCATAGTAACATCATGACAGTGGTCACTTCTATGATAATACTAATGACACAGGAACTAAACTGACATTGACATTTTTTTCCCCTTGTGCTCACTTGGTCCTCAGGTTTGGGGTCGTTTGTTAATTGTTGTTCATTTAGAGAATGATTGTGAATAAATGAAAGACGAACTTAAGCCATAATGAATGTACTTGTTATTGTATATACTTAATATTCTACTGATTTTCATGCCATAGACTACAACAACCCATCTGGTACAAAGCCATCACACCATGCGTACAACCAACATGCCGGCCATCCTGTGACCTTGATGCAAAAACAAAACAGAAATGTGAAAAAAAAACTGAAAGAATGAAAAGTCCTGGGTCGAGCCAATTTTTTCTCAACTACAAAACCAATGACATCACTGTTTTAGCTGAATTAGTTTATGAACGCCTTGACTGTTTTAGCTGAATCAGATGCGTGTAACCACAACTAATAGACAGGAAAGTATATTTTGAAATATTTTGTTTATAAAGACACAAATCCCCGACTCTCCAACCAACTGAGTAGCAGCATAAACAGCGAGCTACAGCATTGGCCCAACAGTGATTTTATTTTATTTTTTATTTTTATTGCATATCACCATTAGTACAGGAATCGTGATGAGGAAGATGATCCTAAAGGAAGGTAAACACACTTGGATGATCAGTGTACGGTGACAAGTGTGACACAAATGCAACAGCAAGAGAAGAAAAGTTAAAATTAAATGTAAGTGTTGTGTATATTTAATGTTTCAAAGAAGAAGAATCTTTCGAAATTGATTGTTGTCGAACAGGTCGGGCATTTTTAAAGAAATATGCTTTGTGATCTCTTTGGTAAGTGAATCCAATTGGTCCCTTTGTAGCCTTGTGTGTGTGTGTGTGTGCGTGTGTGTGTGTACAGTTGAAACATGCATCTGAAACTATGTTTTTTCTGAATTTATTTCCTGATATCGATATTGTCTACGGCTACTTTGGATTTGTTTTGTGCACTATGATGCGATCTTTACTGCTAATGCTGCGATCCAGACAGACGCTGGCGATCAATACATATACTGTTAGAATATTGGGTTTGGGGTTTCGTTCAAGAAATAACTGGAAATCAATGCAAAACTGAATTACTGCCATTACCAATGATAAGTGAGGAGATTAATGTTGGGGGTGGGGGGAATTTAACTTCTAGGAAAACAAGAGGAAAACAAATCTCTGCATAAAGTATTCCAATTAACACGGCCGTTTCACAAGAGCCAACTTCACAGCACCACGGCCATTTAGTCTGTGAGCTGAGCCCTGCACACAGTTCATCACGGGCAGAGAGGGGGACATCAGAGAAAAAGGGAGATAAGTTACTCCAGGTGGCCGATATAAATCACCTCCTCAAAGGAGACATCTTCGCCAGCGTCTCCAGAGTGCACTCTGACCCCGAGGAGGTCACAACCAACCTGCAAAGGGGCCTTGCATCCTCCTCCACCCTATACCACCGAGAACCTCATCGCTCTCCACCCCCTGCAGGCTTCAAAGGACTCTGCCACACGAGACACTGGCGCGTGTGCACGTATTGTACGTGCGCACACGTACACACACAACAATGTGTCTGAGGAGCACATTCCATAATCTCTCCACCATCTCTGCCACAACCACATCGGGTCAACCGTTTCCCCCGGAGCAGCTTCCGGGCAACCTGTTCTGTGTTTAGCGGCCATGACCAGACTGCCGCTGTGGAGGACTGAGATGGAGGCGCATCTGCTGTAGAGTCCTCTCCACTTTGTACCCGCAGCCACACACAGAGACGCTCCCTCGACTGGCGGGGATTCACAATGTTTGCAGAGAAAAGAGAACTTTGCACAAAGGTGTGAATACAACGTTGAGCTGCTATATCCACGGTAAAATGCTCAAAACACCCAGCAGACACAGACAGACTGACTGTCGCTCTGTTGCAATGAATACCAAGAACAGAGAAAGAGTGACAGCAGGTCCTGGATAGAAAAAGGTAAGAAAACCAGGAAATAAAGAGAAAATATATGAACCGTATTATGAAGAACATGTTTAAAATGTCCCTATTTCCGTACTTATTTTCATCTTTACCATTTCATGTATAGTTGTACAGTATTTATTCATTAAATTCACATTATTATTATTATATCATGATAGAATTATACCAATCCACCCATGATCTGTAACCGCGTATACTTTACAAGCACAACACACTGACTCAAGCCTATCTTCTCTTAACTATTCCTGCTCTTGTCACATTGAAGATATGTTTCCAACAACGTCTATCCACAATGCCCGTCAGTTCATATCACACTTCGTCTATCTGTACATGTGGTCTGGACTTACTGGAAAAAGCCACAAGCCACTGACTAATGCTGGGCTCCATTACAGACATTTTGAGAGCCCACAGCCATAGCGCCACCACAGCATGTCATTTTACCCCACAATATTACAAAAAATGTCTTTTCCTCAAGGTTTTTTAAGGTCTTTATTGCTTAAAACCAGATATGTATTATTCATGCTTCGGGAAAGTTCGTAATTCAAAAGCAGCAATTCAAAATATGTAACCTCAAAATGTGGAAGATGACTATATCTATGTTATATATTTAATTGAGTTGTGAACTTACATTATCCCAAATATTTCAAAATGACTAAGTACGTGTATAAAAACACAAACTTTCAGAAAGTTATCCTGAGGATCCAAATCTCACACGGCAGATATACTCATGTGGTACATGTGAACAGCTATTACACATAAATGCAAATTCAGTATATGCCTCTCATGCCCGACCGCTGGAGCAGCACATCTGTCTGGGGATCAAGTTCTGTGTGGGGGAACCGTATCCACATCCTGACAGGAAGCAGCGCACAGAAGGCAGGAGAGGCCGGTCCTGCAGAGGACCCACTGCTGCTGTTTTGTCCTCCTTGGACCACTGCACCCCATCACCCTTTGACCTTATTCCACAACACTCAGCTCCATGCAGTCTTCCAAAGAGCGATAAGTGAGGCAAGATATCCAATAGAGGAACCAAAAAGTTTTTATTTCAAGAACAAATATGACCATCCTCGCAGAACATCAGAATGATCCTGTTTTCCCGATACTAAATACAAACAAGAAAGGTTTGCAATTTCTAACAAAAGCTATGCTTCAAAGTCCTTCACACTGCTGTAACTAAAGTGTAGCTACAGAAAACTAATGGGTGCTGATAAAGTAAACTACAAATTCCTCTGAATGTTAGAGAGACACACTCCTACAGAGACACACTGACATTGTCAGATATTCGAAGATCAGTGTGAAAGAAAACAGTGAGTTGACTTCACGTCGGTCCAGCAGACCGGAGGATTGCTTTGGTGGTATAAAGAGAACATACTGTTGGCCTTCTGTGTATTTCCGTCATGGGATGAGATTGAAAACAGCAGTACTGTACTCATAAACAGCTTGTATCAGTCTGGGAGTCAGTGTCTCTGCTCGTGGGTGTTAGGCAACATCTCACCTTCTCAATATAGATTATAGTCATATTTGCAGCATATGTCCTGGACACATTGGGTTTTTATTGCCACCCAGCGAACATGAGATACAGCAAAAACACAATTTTGGATGGAAGAAATAAGCCAAAACCAATTTATATTGTCGAATATACAACCGACATCTTTGTATTTCCACTGCATTGCAACAGGAAGAACGAGGCTGTAGGACTCATCCAGTCTCTGTGAACCTTCGCAGCCTATTGCAACAGGTGGCAAATTGACCGTGCCGCTTTGATTTATGGGCAACCTCCCATATGTTTTACTCATTTGGGCGACCTTTACACAATCAGATCACAGAGGAAACCGAATGAGCAACTGGTGACTCTAGTATTGATGAAAGAAAGTGGACAAAAGAGTGTAAGTATGGAACACTGCACAAAGAGCATTAGTATTGAATCTGTCCAAGAAGGCTCACCGCTTTAGTCTTCAGTCTGCACTGACTGGAACAACCAGAACTTGCCTCCTGTCAATATATAGTCTGTTGGAAGAATAATAATCAATGCTGCCTTTCACGCATTATTCCGTTTGAATTTCACTCCATCTTCCCACGTCCTTTCCATCTGTGTGGTTGCTGACCCTCAAACACACTGAATGAGAAGTTCAACACTTGGTCTGCACAGATATCAATGAAGGACATTCTCTGAAGAAACATTCATTAGCAGCTGAGGTATTTCTTGACCAACTGCGAAAGTTACAGATAGCTCTGATACTCAGTCGGTCTGTGGTTTTACAGCTGGGCTTTATTTTTGACACTTTCAGTGAAGCATCTCTTTCAAGATTAAACAACATCCCTTTGTCTTCTCATGTGAAGAGTTGAATAGCGGATATATATATATATATATATATATATATATATATATATATATATATATATATATATATATATATTATTCCTGCTATTTTACTTTCTAAAGCTTTCCAATTCACGAAGAATTTTTCAGAAAATGTTAATTTCTGTTAATTTACTGTAAAAGCTTTGGTTTAATTTTTTGCTATATGAGGAAAAAATACTTAGTATATTAGATATGTACTGGTATTGGAAACATGTACAAATATACTACGTATTGTCATACACTGTCAGTACACTGTAACTAAAGTATACCATGAGGTGGCCACGGCAGCACCAGGAGTGAATCAATAGGTTAAATTAAAGAACCGAGACGTCAGCGATCATTTCATGGAGATCCAGTTGCAGCAAATCAGTCGTACGGTGAAATTCTCCAGAACATCACTTTAATGACAACATTTATAAACACTGTGCTTTTGCGTCTGTGTGAGTCTTTGTGCGTGTGCATGTATGCGTGTGTGTGTGTGTGTGTCCAGATGCTGGCTTTACAGCCTGGCACCCAACTGTGTTCTTAATAAGTGTTTGACAACTGATTATGTGGGCAAAGATTACACTTCACCATTAAAAGCAGCACAGCAACTTAAGATTGTTTTTATTATTAATGAAACTGAATTCTTTTTTTTAATCAATTAATTAGCTTCTTGGTGTATAGAATTAAATTGAAAATATATGAAAACATTATTTTCCTGAAGCAAAGGCGATGCCTTAAATGGCTTGTTTTGTCCAACCAACAGTACAACCTGTAAATATATTCATCCCACAATCATATAAGGCAAAGAAATGACAATTATGAAAATAGCTGCGTACCAATTTTCTGTAGAAAGTCACACATCGGAAACTTGAAGATAAAAGCATTAAAAACAAAATAGGCCTATTTGTGTGAAACAGCAATCAAACCATACTAATACTAACTAACACTGAGCAATGTGTCTTTCCCATGCTGTGATCCCAAGCAGAACAAATGCACAAGTGTCATCCTTTTGGGGCTGGGAGCCTTTCGGCCCTCCCCGCCTGTCACAACCTTACGGGGCACCATGACACTGTTGGCATTCATCGTAAAAAGACAACTGGCTGTCCATCTTCAAACAATTCAAAACATGACCATGGTGGTGGGGGGTGGAGGGGTGTTGGTGGAGGGGCGGGGGGGGAAGGGAGCAGACAGATAAATGCACACCCGTTCTCATGGTCTGTTGAGATCATAATACATTTTGCTCATCATAAATTCCGCAGGGTAGAAAATAGACGGATAATCTCACAGCTAGTACGATCAACCTGCAACCTGACAACTCCAAAAATAAAAAAAAAGTGTGCGTCTGACTTCAGAAAAAAAGAGTGCATTTAACCTCCCTCCACCCCAAAGCACTAATGCCAAAGAAGTAAATGTGCATAAGTTGTATTTCAATTTGCTTCTTGCAGCTTTATATTACAGTTTGGCATGGAGGCCTCAGCCTCACCAGCCTTGCTGTGACTTCAAACATAAAAGGCAGCATCAAAACACACAGGAAGAGCTGGTTTCCAGCAGCGTACTTACCATCAGACCCACAGCTTAGTGATGCCAGTCCAGTCACCAGGAGAACAGCCTGCCAGGCCCAGTCCTGAGGCGGCCACACCACCACCATCACTCCAGCCCCGACTCCGGTCGCCCACCTCCTTCAACTCCCGGAGGCGCAGCCACAACGAAACACGCCCGTGCAAAGACGCAGAGGTGTGAGACCGTGTTTGATATCCTTCCCGTGAAAAAAAGCGCCAGTCCGCTTTCTGTACAAGTGTCTCTCTGTGTGTGACTTCCACTCTGCCTCTCAGCAACTTCCCACAGCACACTGCAGCCCCGCAGCCTCCAGCTCTACTCCACACTGACAGCCTGGGAGAGACAGACACAGAGAAAGAAGAGGGGGAGTACAGAGGGGGTGGGAGGGTGTTACTTCGTTGCTCTCTCACCGTGCTATTTGTCCGGCCCTCTATGACCGGTTCACTATAGGGAACAGCTGAGTGTGTGTGAATCCACGTATTGCCTCTCTCTCCTTCACACAGAGGCATACGCATTAAAGATTATCATATCACTCGTACGCAGAAAGTTGAGTCGAAAAGAAGGGGGCAACTTGCCCGTGGATGTGAGCGAGGACTGAATGAGGTGGGAAAGCGTTACGAGCTATTGCCACAGGCATACAAACACACAGCATGCCAAGAAGGAAACAGAAACTGCAGTCAGAGCTAAGGAGTATAAACTTACAGAGGACATGAACATATACTTTGGTAAAACCACCTGGTATCAAATCCTGCAAGTCAAGTGTTTGATGCACTCGAGCGAGAACCCAGAACAATAAGTATATTTGTGATTGTTGTAAAAGGGTCAACGCAGGTTATCCATTCTGGCTCAGCAAAGTTTGCAAACCTGAGGTGTGTATGTGTGTTTCTAAACTGCTAAGCGTTGTGAAAGGATGAGTTATGTTTCTGCAAAAAAAATAATATTCTGTCGGGTTACTGTTCTGTCAGATATTACCAGTCAGCACGTCAATTGTATTTTGTTCTTTAAATAAAGAAGTTTCATTTTCCACAATACAACTCTAAACATTCAACAATACAACTCCACATTCAAAAGGAAGTCTGCATGCTTAAATTCACCAAAAGAAGGAGAGTGTGGCCTCCCTCCTTCACAAAGTACAAAAGCGCTTCAAAGATAAAAGACCTTGAATTGCACGTTTCATCTGTCTGGAAAAACAACAACACAAAAAACAAAAAAATCCACGATGACGAACAAAAAGAAATAAGCAACCTACCTCTCAAAAACCTCATCTTCATGTAATGTGTCTGGAAGTACAGCTGTAGACACACAGGTGCTGTGTGAATGGAAAGACAGAGGCACTAATCTGTAACCAAGAGTCTGGTATTTAAGTTCAGACGTAGGCTACATCGCCTTCAGTTTCTCATGTGAGTCGGTGTGTGAAAGGGGTGAAAACACAAACACTTGTCGAGGGATCAGCCCATCACACATGAGGTGATTAGAGGTGGTTAGAGCTCACACCTCCAGGCACCGCCACAATTTTGCAATTTCACACTAATCCAACACAAACATGCAATACCACATAAAACAAACCCACACAATAACAATAATGACACATTCCAGCGGTGAAGAATTATGTGGGTTACAGTTTAAGAGGATTAAGTACGCTATTCGACAGATTACATCAAGTCTAACCGCAGCACCTACACAATGCATAAACATTTCAGAGATGGCAGAATTTTCACATCAGATCCTTGTGAGTGAGCGAGCTGAAGGCGGAGGCATTTATTTATTGCCCATGCAAAAACAAAGCAACAACAATACCAAGTCTGGGTGGTGTTAAAGAACAACAACAACAAATGGGCTTCTCTGCTCTCCACCTGTCCCCTCCTTAAAGTCTGTCTGGGTGGGAACAGCGGCTCCCAGAAGCCACCTCTTTACTTCAGTGCTCCTATGGCCCTATAGCTGTCACTCCTGGTTTGTGCGGGTCTGTGCATTACATGTGATAAGTCAGCCTATTCTGGAGCACGAGTGCATGGGGAGCGATGTGAATGGGTCAGTGCACCTCACACACCCTTCTGCGCTCCATCAAACGCCCAGCGTGGAGCCTCCCTGTATTCTCAGACGGCCGACTCAGCCCACAGGGGTAGGGGGGGGTCCAGAGGAGTGAGCGGCTCTGTAGGTGGGGGTCACTTCACCACATAAAGGGGGTTGAACGTGGGGCTGACTGGTTGGAAAACTTGCTTTTAGTGAAATTAACTCTTCGCTCTCCGTGCTTGTTCTTCGCCTCCCTCTCTTAGTGATAATTTTAACTGCAGAGCTCATCTGTCATCACACATAGTTATAGGATGATTAATACTGCCAGTGAAATCAGTCTGTCAGCGCCTTGATCATTCTGCAAAACCACAATGTTTGTTGCGACTGGAATGAGAAATAGTTACATTAGACATGCAAGCGCCAGAAAACGGATTCGAGGGCTGCCTTAAAGGGTTACTCCACCGGTTTCCCACAGCAAGCTTCAGTCATAGAGAGGACTACTTCATGTGAACATAGAGGGTTTGTTTATTCTGCCTGAACAGTTCAGTTAACTTGGTTTGGGTTTGAAGAGTTTTTACAGGAAGTTTGTATTAAAAACTGGGGTAGGGAATTTAAAGTGATTGAGTTGTATTATGGGTAATGTCGGATCCAACGATTTTCCAAACCTGAGCTACACTTAGGGTTAAAAGTATCAGAACCTCTTCTGCTTTGATTTTGACCACGATTCTGTTGCAAGCCACTCAATGAAAAGTGCAGTGCTAAATTATTTGAGTACATCCTCAATGATTACAGACATGCAGAAAATTATTCTTTGCTAAATAAAGTAAGTCAGTGCTCGGCTGTGAAGCAATTCTAGTTAAGCGATCACAATTAGAATTGCTGGTCCAAAAAAGACTTTCTTTTCCACAATAATTACCACACAAACTGCTGTATCACAATAAGTAAGGTTTTTCCTAAAGGGTCAAACATGCTTTCAAATAACTCTTTGTTTTCTCAGAATTCAGGCCACTGGGTTCAGTAAAACATGTGAAAGTCCCAAAGAGCTGTATTTGCAAAATGTTTTGTGCCAGTGTAAAATGTTAGCAGGAAGTCACCAAGCTGGCTCACCCACAGAAGGACTCCAATGAGCATGGTCAATGGGCCAAACACGGGGAGCCCGACAAAGTTTTTCTGTGTATGTGCCCAGAGAGAAACCTTTGTTGGAATGAATGGAGGGCCATCATGGAAAATGGCTTCCAGTTCTCAAATAAGATTTGTGGTTTCACCTCTAAATTTCTTCAACAGACCCAAAAATTCCACCTTAAGACTCCAGACACCACCTCTGTCCTGTTCTAGGATTATTAACAGCACAAAACTCCTGTTTACTGCGACTTCTTTTCACAACAGTATGGTAAACTCAAAGTTATTCCAACAAAGAAAGATTAAAATACGTGTTATATTACCTATATACAAATAAAAAGCATCTTGAAGGAGCTGTGCCCATCAGAGAGAACATATCTCATCCAACACAATGTGTAAAATATATATGTTGCCACATAAACACTGTCAGAACAATATACTTCAGAAAATTAGATACCTCTTCACTTGTCATGGTGGCACATGTTTTCATTCATGGTGCTCTACTTCTGGCTTTGACCTCTTAAGAGTGGCATTAAGTTTTGATTTGGAGGAGACTGGGAGGCTGGGGAGTAGTTGAGCTGTGCGATTATTTTCAATTTGTTTTGCAGACTCTGTATCCCCCACAATCTGCCCTCCAGCAGTCAGAGATCAATTAATGCAGCTTGGTTGTTTGTAATAATCTGTCTCCATTTCATAAGGCAAACATTTTCTTATGAAATAGAGACCGTTACAATAATACCAGCCACAACGCACCATGAAAATGAGTTACGTTTTTTATTTCAGAAAAGGACTTTAAAAGGAGCAAACGCACCTTTCATCATACAGCAAGAGGAGCGGGATGGATGACTGTGAACAATCACTGCTAACCTGTGAAACAAAAAGCCACGGCCGAACACAGATGATGAAATTACTTTGGGCAGAGATGGAATGCGTGTCATGAGCGATGTTCCAGCCGGGGCCGAACTGACCCCCAGCTCTGTGAAATTAGGAGGATTTTCAGCAGCTCAGTGTTAAACCTGCTGTCACAGAATCCTGGAAAGCAGTTTATTTCTGTGGCAACACAGCTGTCTGGCCCAGATGGTCCAATCAGGTTGCAGGGGTCAAGAAAGCGTGACATCGTCTTCATCATCCAGCGAGACAAAGATGTGCTCGCTCTCCTGATTGAGTTTTTAGAAACAATACTACACACTATGAACCACTAAACATGGGGCAGGATTGATCAAGTCCCACGATACTGAATTTCCAATTCCAGCAGCCTGACCCATCTTGAAGATTCAAGAAGCAGTTCAAAACACAAATATATTACATTTACTATGATATAAAACAGCAGAAAAGAGCAAATCCTCAGGTGAGGAGGTGGAGCCAGCATCTGTTTAGCATTTTGCTTTTTGGATAATTTATTAATTATCCAAATTGATATTGTGGAAATCGATTATTCGACAAATGGAACTGTGCCAAACAACATCCGCTGCAATTGTAGGTCTCTCGTTATAAATTAGATTGTGCAATAGGCTTCGTCTAACAACGAGCTAAGCAGTTAGAGTTAATTCTTTGTATTAATTGGAGTACAAAAGAAGGCTGATGAAGCCTTGTCAACATTTAAGCATGATACCAACTTAATTAAAAGACTATGTATCCATATAACTCCTTGACACCCAGACGTCAGTCATCCATCTCTATACAATCTTTATCTTTATCTACTACTATATTGTGAGAACCCTGCAGATCCGAAGCAGAGTCTCAGTTCTCAAGGAAAAGAAAGACCCTAATGAATATTCACGACTCACACAATAGTAAGGCCATATGACTCTGCTGAGATTGACGCTTTGAAGTGCCAAAGAATGCTGAGAGGGAAGAAAAACGTCATTCATAAAGAGTGAAAAGGCGATCACAGCAAGATGCAACCCGCCTTCCCCTTCCTCCGTCTGTCACGCTGTCTCATTCTCTCACTCCGTTTGTTTCACCATCTCTTTCTTTCATGAAGAGACGACGTTGTGAGATATTGAATTATTTATTTCTGCCAATATGTATGTTGTATAACTTCTGGATATATGCAGAAAAAACCACGACTATCACTTGTGAGTGTCTTGGTAATGATTGCGTGTCACTCATAATTAGTGCCCCTATACGAATATACCATGTATCACTGTTTCATTCAGGATGTGACCTGTCTGACAGAAGAGAGCAACGACTGCAGACTCATAACTATGTTCCAGACAACAAGGAGAGAACGTGATGTATCCACATACTTGAATTTACAGCATTCAGGCCAACATAAAGATGCACAGTGTGCAGGTGATAATTAAGTTTTGCAACCGCACGGTTTCTGTAAGGCGATTGTCTGTGTCAGGCAGTAAATGTCAAAACTTTTGTGATACCAATAAACCTTTCACTGAATACTGCTTCTAGCGAGTCAAGAAAAAACTAAACCAAGAGACGACATGCAAAGAAGCAATTTAGAAACTTTGTGTTATATATAGAGCCCGTGTAGTCCCACACCCACAAGCACGTAAGCACATGAAATATGAATACAATATCCAATCTTAATGGGATATATATATATATATATATATATATATATATATATATATATATATATATATATATATATATATATATATATATATATATATATATATTACTTTTTTTGTTTGGTTAATCTAGTAAATGAAATATCGTACAAAACGAGGCGCTTCTTCTCGTTGATGCAGAAATCCTGTCAATCCAAAAATACAGTGAATTTGTCCGGCACATTAATTTGCAGGACTGCACATAATCTGAGATATCAAAAGGTATGGATATTAACAAATCATTACCAGTAGACTAACCTCTATCCTGTCACAATAAATACCATCAAGCCCCCACTGGCCAGTCCAACAACAGATCCAATGCAACCATTAGCCCACCATAACCCACCATAACCCACCATAACCCACCATAACCCACTGGAGACCTTCTCCCACCACCACACATCCAGAACCAAGCATTGGACCTGAAGTGACAGGTCGAGGAATCTGTATGGTGATACAGAAGAATGAGGAATTTGCTATCTATTGTTCCAATGTGAACTTTTGAATCAATGCAATTTGAAGCTTGAACCTCCCGTGAGGTGAGTGGCTAATGATGACATGGCAGATGGTTAAAAAGCTTTGGTGTGTCTCCAACTGATAACTATAACATTTCTCCAAGAGAAAACATGATGTTACATTTTAGACTTCTTGCAATAATGCAACAGTTGTGTGCACCGTTTTGACTATACGGTGTGCTTGTCGCTTGCTTTTTATTTGTTCCATATGTTATGAAATACATTTTCTGAACTGAGGGTTATATTGAACAACTACAGCTGTCGTACATCATAGAAAAGTGTAAACTGCAAAGAACCTGATGAGATTGCCTCAAAAACCCGCTGATGTAGCTTCTTCGTGAAAACTTGGCGGGACAAAGACGTTGTAATCTCTATATCTTTGACTACTAAACACTGAATCCAACTGAAAGGCTGCGATTACAACAATGCACAAGGCTCTTTCTGTGGACCAACTGGTGACTGCACCTGAAACACACCTGTGGCTCGCGTTTCACTCGCGGGCACCAATGGTTACAAAACCGCCACACAACCTGGCAGATGGATTCCATGTGAAGAAGTGTCCGATTGGCTCTCAAGGTGCCGTTAAGAAAGTGCTCTGGGATTTTCCACGGCCGGGGCAAGGACACGCTCCGGCCAAGATCAGCATAATGCAATCTCCCCCCTCTCTCTCTCTCTCTCTCTCTCTCAGTCTCAGTCTCTCCCTCTCTCCCAACCACCGCAGGTCACCGGGCCTTGCTGGATCTCGACTGAGTAAACCTCCTTGTTCTTGTCAGCAGGCCTGGCTGCCAGTGGGCTGAACTTAAGTTAATTCCCTCACAGCTCTGTTCCTTTTCATTTTCTGGCCACTTGATCTCTACTCTGAAATCTTACATAATAGCTTGTACTCACACTGCAAATATACACAAAACCAAAGGCAACATTTTGTTGAAACAACATAATAGGTGCAGCAGCGTGTAACCTCAAATTAATCATTGAAACTGTTGCAATGATGAAAACGTTTTGGGGGTGTTAAAGCATGTAATCCATGTTTTATAGATTTGACATAGGCTACATGAAAGTAATTACACCTAAAGTAGGTTTCAGTTCAGCAACACACTTAATCTCATCTTTTCCTGTTACTAAATCAGGATTAAACACATTTACTTCTCAGTAATGAAAAACAGGTACGGATGCTCACCATTCAAAGTGAAACATTTCCCTGAACATGGATTGTGTGCAGCAGGAATTGGGGAACTGAGGCTCCTCCTGCCAAGTCAACCAGGAGCATTTAATGAAGGGATTGTTGCCGAGTGTCCGCTGGGCTGCGTTGAGCAGACGCTGCAAACCAAAGGGTCTAATTAAGGGGTTCCTCTGACGGTCAGACAAAGCAGACAGCAGGGGTCAAGACGCCGGCCCACAAACTGGCTGTGACCCTCACACCTGCCTGGTTGCATTACGCTGCACCGTGTCGGCGCACAGTGGACACGCTCACACTGACACGTCATTAGTGAACTTGTGCTTGCCACACACACACACACACACCGACACAAGCGCGAGCAAAGAGACAGTAAAGGGCAAGTGGTCCAATAAGAACGTGATCAAGCAGAAGTGTCAGTGCAGCACAGTCTCATCATATATATATATATGAAAAAGAGAAATAATGACATGTTGACTACCTGTTTTTAGAGTAAAAGCATGCATTTCTGAGCATATTGATGGCGAGAGGTGTTTTCACTTTTGGTGTTGCAGAGAGAACTTTGACATTAGCCCACAATAAGTTAAGCCTGGCAGGCTGCTAAGGGGCCCCATATACGGCGGTGTCAAAAGTTCATGCCCTCCTTCCACTGTTCACACTGCAAAAACAAGAAGATCGCCCAGTGTGAGCTTTTGCCACACCACTAACAAGACTGATTGCTACAGAGGGGCTCCACCTGTCTCTTGCTCCAATTAGTCCTGCAAGCCACTAAATAACCAGCGGGGAGGGAAGTGACATGACAGCAATAGGGTCAATGAAATGTAAAAATGCAAGAAAAGCATGGGATGGAGGCTGAGCAGAGACAATAGTTTAAGTTTAAAAGTTTCAGTTAAAAAGACAGCTTTTTTTTTGTTTTAATGAAGCATCACATTTAGAGGGAAGTTAAGATGTCCCAGTTTAGTCACCCGTAGCACTTGCTTCCTCTGAGGATCACAGGAAGCTGTAATTAAAGGAAACTGGTCGTGTACTCAGCATATCACATGTTCTTTAACAAGCACTAATAGCGTGTGTGTGTGTGTGTTTGCGCGCGCGTGTGTGTGTGTGCACTCAGCGTGTGTAGGAATGTCGTACCAAAGCTGCAGGAAATGTTTAATGACGAGAGCGGCGTGGAAGACATGGTTTGTGTCAAATCTGTCAAACGCAATATAAACCAAAAAGTGTGAACCGGAGGTGACGGGGACAGATGAATGAGTAATGAAGGAGGGTGGTCACTAAATTATCAGCTTTTTAATTCTCGTCAAACCATTAGTTAGTGTGTATGCAGAGTATTTTAGTTCATTTAATATAATGATATAATATTACCAATTTTAGGTGAAAATATAATGGTTAAAATGCCTTTAATTGAGATTAGATGTTGAAATAAAGGGCTCCAAGAGGACAATGTGTATCTATACCTTATAATAAACAAAGTCATCACGTCTTGTGGTAAACTTTATGAAAATGAGTACAAAAGTAAGAGGAACAACAAAAGGTATTTTTCACATTATTGATCATTTTCATCTCACTTGCTTTTGTTTTTACAGAACAAACTTTTATGCACCAAAATAAATGAGCATTCGGCCTCTGGCCATCATCAGAGCAAGACAACATGCACGCAATGTAAAGACACAGTGATCCCTTCACAGGGGGAAACAGTCCAACTGACCAATCACAGCATCAGCAATCTGACTAATGTTAATGTTTAACAGGAACATTCTCAATGTGATCTCGCTGATTAGTTGTGTTGGACAAGCCCAGCATTCATGCCTCTTGGTTAAAGTGGTTTTGGAGTAAATAATGTCTTCTAATGGCGTTTCAATGGCACAAAGATTTGTATTTGAGAATAAAGAAACATTCAGGTCAGTTGATTAAAAATAAAAAGCCTGCATGTTATTCCTCAGGCCCTTTGTTTTTTCAACATGCCCAGGCCTTGGCTGTAGAAAAGCATGAAAGAATGGATACAACCCAACCCTTGCAACATCTATTGGACTACATTTATGCCCCTCTCTACGGACTAGTTGACACAGACAGGTGTGGTTTAAATGGCAAATTAACTGCCCATAGATGCCCCAGAAAGCCTCTCTTCATTAAAACAGAGGCTCCTAGCCGTTACGATTAATGGTGTTTGGATAAATTTAGTTTTACTGCTTTATAATTCAAAAGGCAATTAATAGAATGGGCCGGTCCAATGCTTCTGGTCAAACTACCTGCTTCATGTTGTTGGTGGTGTGATTGAGAGGGAGTGCAGACCAAGAGCAGGAGGAGGGAGTCCTCTGTGCATAGTTTCCATGCACACCCAAAACCCCTCCCTTGGCTGTGGTGCTGAAAGCTCTTTTGTGCATGTGTGAGCGGTATAAAGGCTCGAGTGATACAGCGTACACCTCAGATCTTTGGATGCACGGTCACAGGCAACATTTTGATGGCAGATTTACACAAAGAGATGGGATTACAAACTCCAGCATCAAGCCAGAGATTATCTCAAGATGTCCTGCATGGATCTACGTAATCCTTAGCTTTTTGACAAATGAAACTTGGAGATGTGTAACTCTGGACCAGCTTCTCCATCCATCAAAACCCTCCAGGTTTGTTATCACATGCAAAAGCTGGAAGGTTTGAACACGAGTTTGGGCATGTCACTATCAACGGAGATCATGACGGTCATTATCTGATTTGGCTAAAAGTTATTCACAAAGTTATTTTCTCAAGACTTGACAATTGTAATGAACTCATTCTCTGTCGAAACAATAAAGCACATTCACTCCTTCAAGTTATAGAAAATGCTGCCGACAGACTGTTGGATCAAACAAAGATGATCACATGAACCCCATGTTAGCCTCCTTGCTATGACTTCCAGTTAGCTTCAGGATTGATTTGAAGTTTTAAAGTACTTTTAAAGTGTTACAAGGCCCATAATATATCATTTGAAATGACTTTTTCACCCTGTTTTGAAAGGTGAAAGATCCACAGAGGCTCTATCAGACAGCAATGAAAGACATTTCAAAAAAAAGAGAGAGATGGAAAGATACAATTACTATAAATTGCCCGTAATTAGCACATAACTACCACTTATTAAATTAAGTAAATGACTGAATGGATAAATTAAATTAAGTGTTACCTTTTCTAGACAGACAATGACACACAGTAGTCGTAATGTCTCACAGCTGTTGATACTTACGGTCCTATTTCTGTGTTGGAGCAAATTAAAACACTGTGACCTTTTTGCCGAAGTGAAATGCCTTTCATCTGTGACGGCACATGTCTCACAGAGCTGGCAGCACTCCAGAGGTATACAGATTGAATGTCCCACTGCCTGTTTGAACATATAAACATGTGATGGCTGTGTCAGGTAAGGACATGGTGCAGCTCAAAAATACGGTGTGCTACAGTCATGCTTCTAGATGTTTCTTTTTCATCCCAGTGAAATGTATCTGCACTGAGTTATCATTCTTATCTGAGCCAAAACTTCATATGATGCAATGGATGCTTCAATTTAAATTGGTTAAATCCTTTAAATTCCATTGGATTTCATCCGGATGTGGTCATATTTAAAGAATTATTATTGATTAATCTGTTAAAAACATATTTCAAGGCAACGTCTTCAAATGCCTTGTATTGAACAACTGAAAACCCAAATCAATTCAGTTTACAATGATATAAAACAGAGTAAAGCAATGCATCTTCACAGAAATTGCAACCAGAGATATGTTCTGCCCAGCAGCTATGATGTGATGTCATAGAGGATTATTCCTTTTAACCTATAGAGGACAGTGCAGCCGTGCTCCACAACACAAATCAACTGCACATGGAAAAATAACGAGAGACACAATGTCAAGTTGACTGGATTCCACCAAAATGGAAGACAGAAACGAGGCAGAAGTTAAATATAACATCTAATCTTTATCAGGACACAGACACCCTGCTGACTGGCCCAAACTCCTCTTCACTATCACACTTCATCACTTGTTCCACCACATTGCCTTCTTCTTTTCACAATATCTATTGTCGCTAAGCTGTTCTGTCTCCTTCAAATGATTGATACAGATGGTTTAGCGCTGAACAGATATCCATGTTGTTCCCGTCACATCCGTCACAGCACTATAAGCCTGCACTCTTTCATGATTTCCTCTAACTCAGGGCGGATGGAGATGCAAATGCTAACAAAGATATCCACATTCAGCTGTTACTCCACTCACCTAACCATAATCACCATCAACAGATCTTTCCATTGTCCATCCTGTCGTCAATAAGCTTAGATAGTCAGGAGCAGATGTGAATGTTGGGACTGAAATGAATGAAAGAATAACATGAACGTTGGACACTGGACGTTTCCTGACGTTCAGATGTCTCACAGGGATACAGTAAACACAACAGTAGTCTGGAGTTCAATACGAAATCGAGTGAAGGTCGAGTCTGAAGTGGTACTGGAGTGCAAAATGATATCTCCCTCCCATGCACACAGTCTAAAAAATAAGCGATTATTCATGAAAGTATTCAATTAAATTCCATTTGGTATTGTTTGCCTCCCGTGTTCTTCTGGGAAAGCCGACTGAGCGTTTCACAGTTTGTTCTCCGGGCTGATGGGAAACCCAGAGCCTGTGCAGTGTTGGCGGGGAAACTCTGGCTCTGGTTGTCTTTCTGACCCGCAGCTTGCCAAACAGGCATCTTTAGCCTTAATTGGGAGAAACAGGTCAACAGCTTGTGAACAGAAACATGTCGTTCAGAGGAAAAGC
The DNA here is from genome assembly GCF_023055335.1 of Clinocottus analis. Taxonomy (NCBI): domain Eukaryota; kingdom Metazoa; phylum Chordata; class Actinopteri; order Perciformes; family Cottidae; genus Clinocottus; species Clinocottus analis. Next base: position 3,184,920 of record NW_027175854.1, read on the forward strand.
TAGTTGGTTTATTCTACTCTGCTTGTCTGTCTGTATTCACTCTCAAACATCTCGCTCCACACAGTACTGCAACAGAGCTAAAATTGAATTGCTCCTAAAAATATAATATTTGGCATGCATTAAATGACTCTGGACGTTGTTTGATACTAATAAAGACAACTATTCGACAAGGAACGATGTGTGTTCTATAATTGTGTTGTGAGAGTTTATTGTAAGTATCACAGCTCTTACAGTAATAGCTCATTCAGAGACATGCAGACATTACATTATTAGGCGTTCTAGTACATGTAAATGTCTCTCCCCGGAGATCCGAGCGCATTAGATACGGAGCTATCAGTAGCCTTTCCCCCTGACGTTGTTGTTTGCTCTCATCCAATGATAGCGCAATGAAAACACAGGAAGCCGCTCAGAGAGCAATGAGCCTGCGATCGATGTCTCCGTGTCAGACTATAATCTAGGTGAGGTCTTAACGTCTGCCCTCTTCACTTCTCAAGCCCCTCTTTTCCCTCCAGCAGGCCCGTCAAGTCTCGCTCTACCACTAATGTATCTGAATGCAGTGTCATCCAGGGCCGCCTCGCAGCAGTCGATAAATACTGGAAATGCTATCCATCTCTGAAACATCACTCCTTCACTTACTGTAAGTGCGCATCACTGTGGGCAGCATCCCCGCACTGCTGACAGGGAGGAAGACAACACCTCATCTGATGCAACCACAGACGTAGTTTTCAATAGGAAAATGTCAGAGAACAGACTGCATGTCTGAATTGGGCTCGCATTTGTAAAATATGAGCCAGTGTTAGAAATCATCCCAGGAGTCAGGATCAACCTCCAAAAAACAGGCATGACATATGATAGGATGGACTTTTCTCCTGATGTCCTCCGATATGGCAACAACTTTCAGCGCAAGTGTTGGTTTTAAAATGTAAAAAAGAGTCCAACTGGAGTAGGTGGACCAAGGTGAGTTTGAAGTATGCATGATGTCACGAGCAACACTTCCAAATGTATTAAACTATTTAACTTGGTCACTAATTCTTTGACAATACATTTAGTTTACAATAGAGGGATTTCTGGACTTTCTGTCCTGTTCAATATATCGCTAAAGCGTCGCTAATGGAAGACACGTTGCAAAAAAAGACAGTTAATGTTAAAGAGTCAATTCAACAATACTACATTCATACAGTCAGGCTATAAACAATTTATATCTTTTACCCAGGGTCTGTGATAAAAGTGTGATAATAAATATATAATCTGTCAACCTTTAAATGTTTTGAAAGGTTGAGTAATTGCATTAGTAACAGCTGCAGATGCAGTGCTTTGATTTGAGACTTTACAGTAATTCCTTGGTAGACTGAAACATATTTCCTGTGAGAAACTTGTAAGACTCATTTGGTAACGTATATTGAATCAATTAATCTATAATTCACATATTTTGAGTTATATCAGTTTATTAGTCGAGGTCAAACTTCTTCATACGCCTGATGAGATGAGATAGAATCTAATATGTACCACACATCTCTTCATCTGTAGTTAACTCTGCAAAATGCCTGCAGTCAGCAGCAGACGCTAGTAAAATCCATCCTGACTCCATGGAAAAGTGTTGATTTTTAGAAAATGATTGTGTTGGGTTGTTTTCTGCTCTCTTGACTTGGCCTGCTGCCGGTGAAGGCTGGAAAGTTGTTGGCAGGAGCATCTCATTAGACTGTTTCCATTTTCAGACCTTCTGCTCTCCTCATACACTTCTGGAATATACAACAGCGGTAACAAGTCTCGGTTATTGTGATCACAAGTTTACAATTCAAGCTATAGGCTTCAGCCATAGTGCAGGAAACCATAACTCACGTGCTATAAAAAGGTGCATGCGAAGTCAATGGGGCAGAAATAAAATGTATGGAAACAGAGTGTGAAGAAAATTTAAGAGTCAGGTCAACCATATAGGAGCTGCACAGACAACATATTATTGTTGGTGTGAATACCATACACAGCTCTCTGTTTAAGTTTAGAGCGAGAATAATAAATCTACACCCAATGAGTTTGAATCCACGGCAAGAAATAAAACTGCACTTTTGAGTGCATTTCTTTAGCTGCGTCACGCTGTACACTGGCTACACACAAACAAGTCAATAATTCAGTACAGGAAGGCACGCTCAAAATGCAAATACTGGAAGTGCTGTTTGGATATTAATCATAACTGTTTCTTTTGCACAACTTAAAGCTGCTTTGCACTCAGTCAGGCCGCTTGCACTGTGTTTAAATTCTCATTAGAACTTTCAGTTTTTCCATCCCTTTGCAATAAAACCGGCTCTTGTTCGAACCAATTGTGCCAGCTGCCTTCTCACTAAGTCTTTCTCTTACAAATTCCCATATATTTTACACCTTTTTATACTGGTCAATGTAAGGGATTTCTACCTGAGTCTTGCCTGATCTGACTTCCACTGACCAGCACAATAAATCAGCGCACCTTCCAATAACATTTGGAGTTCACCGTATAGCCTCCACAGTCAGTGTAATTAATGGCGCCATGGGTCCTGTGAGAGTGGGACCAGCTGCTTGTTATGTCTTGTCACCAGTCCCACTCTCTTTGACACTTTCGGCCATGTCCCTCTCTTCTGATGCCAAGAATACTGGTGGAGTACACTGCCGGGTCTGAGGACTCTTTGTGCCCACCCTCAGAGAACAAACACTATTAAGACTCGACAACGTGCCCCTTTGCCCATCCCCAGAGTGCAGGCAGTGCCAGCGTCTGTAACTGGAGAACAGAGAGCAAAACAGCTGCTCCCAGTCTATCCTGCATCTGCCACAACTGTGATCTCATGGAACAAAGCGAGAATGCAACCACACGTTTCGGCTGGGTGTTCAGTCACACTCCAGCCATTGTCCTCTCTCTCTCTCTCTCTCTCTCTCACACACACACACTCTCTCTCTCTCTCGCTATACCTTTTCTTCTTCTGTCACACTAATACGCTCCAAGATGCAGAGCATGGATATCAAGCCAACATTGTCAGTCCATCATTAGTCATTGCACTGATTTTCTTTTTCATGTTCATCTTCGCTGTACCGTGAGACCTGGATTCCTTTATGACAGACATACCCAGTAAAGCAGTGGTGCAGCCCAGTTGCTCGCCAAGGCCGCTGGCTGAGTTCTTCAAACTGATTGATGGGGATTTTTGGGTAACTGCTGTCCCACAGACAGGTGTTTCAAACAAAGTGTGCCGACTCTTAAACTGAGGCCGCCTGTTTACTGATATGCTTTTACTCTTCCTACACTTATCAAAGAGGCACTTTCATAAAGTTAGGGCACCTGTGACACGCAGCTCAACAACAATGGTTGCAGCAGAGGGTTAGATATACAGACTGTATAAGTCATCCTACACTACCCATAATGCAACAAGAGAGATCATTGAATTGACTGGTAAACAATGTATGATAAAACTCCTTCAGCCACTGAACGTTTTTCAAAAGCAGACGAGATCTGGTATTTTAAAGGTTTGGGGCAACACATGTTTTTTTTATTTAGCTAAATTGGCATTATGTGCTGTATTCTTTTAATAAGAGATTATTGACTATTTCAATGTACAGGACATGTGATTGCATAAAACTAAAATGTGATTATTTTTTTCTTTGGTTTTAACTCCTAACTTACCTCAACTAATTACCAGAGTAAACATCCAATGTGTGAAATCAAGAGTCCATTTGTTATCTATTGTCATCTATGTATAGCTAGATACTGATTATTAGTAGCATGTTTGTCTTTAGCTGATCACTGCCGAATAGAGTTAAATTCCTTTCACTTTGTAAATCAAAGTTTTTGCAGTTTGGGTTTCTGGGAAATTACAACAAACAGAAATCTACCCATATTTCTTCAGGAATAAAAAAAAAACAACATCAGCAAAACAGCTGTGTGACCAGCTGGCTAAATTACACTACTATCTATGAAAAAGGACTTATTCTTTTAAGAATAATCTCTTGCATAGGTTTCATTGTGTGCGATACATTTCATTTTGTTTTTATTGCAAGATCATCATTCATATGAGATACTACAAACACTAAACACTGCTGCTTGGTACGCTGCCAATAGTAACCTTGATATTTTGTAATCATATTGATAATCATGGATGAACTGCCCTAAGATGAAGTCTCATCGCTCCATGTGGACCGGTGGGCTTAGTTTTGAATGCCTCTGTTGTTTTTAGCAAAAAGGAAGATTTATAGCAAAAACACATCTTCAAACTTTTATCTCTGATTTGTATACATGTAACATGTTTTGTTTTAAGATACTAAATGATACTATGGGGATTCACAAGCAATACGATATAAAGCAGATGCCATTCAATTCCTGTTCATCTTGATTTTGTCCACTCATCGTGGCTGGTTTACGTATTAACATATTTGTCTTGTGAGACAAAATAGGCAGCAGACAACCTCCAGAGGGGTTTAATTTCAGCTTTTATAGAGACTCCTGGCCGGCTACTTTTCCTAAAGTAGCAGACTTCTCCCTGTAGGGCAGTTGAGTCTGATTGGGATGTGACCTCAGTGTGTTAGTCAGCAGCAGTGAAACGTCCACAGGCTTTAAGCACAATGAGCTAATAATGCATATACTTCTGGGACTGGAATTTAAAATTGGAAAACAAAACAGCCATTCTGGACCCATCAGAACGACTCCTCGATGCAACATTAAATCTGCCACAAATTGACCTTGGACTGTATTCACTTCTATAGTTAGATAGTGGCATGCAGCCAGTGTGGCTGTGTGCATGTAGGCATGGCAGAGTGGCCGTCCACCAGAAAGCCTATCTCGGAAGGATCAATACAGGGTTACGGACAAATCCCTCACCAGACGTTGTCTTTGAGTGTGTACAATCCCCAAGTGTTGAAGATTCCCCCTCATGTATTTGACTATCAATCATATTTTCACATAAAACTGAATGACGTTTTGGAAGGCAGAATTTACTTGAAGATGATGACTTGGTTGCAAGTGTGCACGTGCATGTGTGTGTGTGTGTGTGTGTGTGTGTGTGTGTGTGTGTGTGTGTGTGTGTGTGTGTGTGTGTGTGTGTGTTCAGAGCTGATTCAGTGGCTGCCATCACCAGGTGTGTCCATTTGGGGAGTGGAAAAATAAAACAGGAAAGCTGAGCCACGCTGCTTATTTGACATCACAGTGGAAGAGGTTGACTTTGCAGGCTCCAGTGACTTTAAATAACTAAATCAGATGATTGACAGAATGACTGACACTGGTGGAGGGTTTGCTCTGCGCTGCCTACCAATCCACAACAAGCTATACGGTCTATTTTTATGCTTTACATGGTAGTGTTAGAAGGACAAGGTCCTGTGCTAAGAATTCCTGCTTCATTCCCTTGATGGTTTATAAATGTTCACAAAACAAAAGTGTGGGCAGTGTCCTTGATTTCTGACTTCTGATAAAGTCACTTTGAAAAACACACTGGCCAGAAAGCTTTAAATGTGGCTCTGGTCATTATGTTTTCGTCACAAAATTACACAGAAAACGCCAACCTTACAAGCAATAATACATACAGCATGTCATCTGTCTTCCAGACGGCATTGATAGCTCCCTCTCCTGAAAACGTGAGCACACACTGTATACACCCAAACAAAACACACACACACACTCAGGAAATATTATAGACAAAACAGTATTTCTTAATTGACAACATAGGCTTCTTAAACATGCAAACCATCCCACCGGATTTCCATGAAGCCACCTTATACTCTTTACTCAGCTAATAACAGTACTTTTCAACTCGGAAAACAACACAGACAAGCTATCTGTAAGAGAGGAACACACATCTGCCTCATCTGTCAACACATTACAACTGAGCCAGTAACAATCTCTGGGCTCCCAGCGAGGTGGCAGAGAGGTCAGTCAACTGTGGATGTAAGCGTCTGAGCGGAGAGCACGAGTGTCTATTCTGCTCTCCAGGTCTATGCTCAGGCTCCCCCGCCTCCCCCCACGACCCCCTTGGGAAACTGAAACCACAGCGGGCAACCTGAAACCCCATGATGTCATCCTCAGAGAGCACAGGCTACCGGCAGTCAGTGAGAAAATGTACAAAATCCAAAGTCAACATCACACAATTACTGGGGTTAATTGTATTTACAGTTGAGCAGCTGTGGTGGATTACGGGGCTCACCGATAAAGTATGGCGCATGAGTAAAGAGAGGCGAAGGGTCCTCGCTGGGGTCGTTTGAGAGAGGAAAGTCGAGTTGACGAGGACTCTGCATTTGACTAAAGATTCCTCACCGGCCTTTTCTGATCCGAGTGATGAAGTAGAACAAGGATGCATGTCTGCAGGGGTTGATTACAACCTAAGACGTGTAATGTGTTCTCACTGATGAACTCAGCTTCAACCGCAGAGGAGGAACTGATCAGCAACATCACACATCTTTAACCTGATGGCCTATAATAAGAACATATTGTTATATTTCATTATTAAGCCCTCCTGTATTTATTTTGCCGTGTAGATTACTGGTTACAAATTCTCTTAACATTTTGTTGGGCTTGGAGGACTTGGAGGACTTTGAGGATTGGAGGAGGTGAAGATTGACTCCTTAAAAGACATGAATGGCCATGAGATTATTGCCATCTTGCAAAAAAAGTTGCTGTTGTTGTCAGATGATCACACTGACTTGTCTCAATGCTTCTTTTTTGCACCCATTTGTATTTCTGTGTTAGTAAGAGGTCAATGCATCATTACTATTATTCCAACCAAGGAGTTATGTTTTCAATTCCATTTATTTTGTATAGCCCAGAATCACATGCATTATTTGTTTTACTTTTGAGAACGGGTGGTCTGCGTTCTCGAGATGCCCGTTTTGTAACATTGTGTAAATGAGCAATCTATTGTGGGATTGAGAATTTTCTCAAGGTGAAAAAGTGAGAGAGGGAGAGAGGTGGGGAGAGGAGAGAGAGGATATAGGGTCAGAGACGTCATCACATGCTATCCATGATGAATGGCTATTTCCTCCCTCTTTTAGGTTCTTAAAAAAAGACTTCTGTTCCTGTTCAGCTCTGTCTTCGTGCTGTAGAGTCCAGTGCGTGCACAAGGCCCTTTCCCCCGCTGGACCCAACACAGAGGTATGAAACCAGGATCCTCAAAGCATCAAAGACTCTATACTCTATCAGCTCCATGGGGATTACCCCACAGGTTTCATTCATTTACTACGTTCTCCTTTATATCTCTTTTCATACAGCTACTTTTCTGCTGACTTTACTTTCTCAAGGTTCACCATGTGTTAGATTCATATTTCTTCTATACGAGGTCACTATGGCTTTGATTACATTGATGTCTTTTATATTGTCGCATCATTCTAAATTGTTCTTTCACTAAAATCCTCAAGGTGGAATCTCGAACAGGGAACTATAGAGCAGCTGTAGCAGAGCGATCCTGCAGGACAACCTAAAATCAGCTTTGAAATGTAACCCTGTGACCCTGCATTCTCTCCAAACCATATGCTCATGATTAATGCCAGGATGCTGCGGGAGGAACATTGTGGATACCGACTTTAAAAAAAAAAAATGCTTTCGTCTGACTGAGAACTGGGTGAAGTGTCACTGAAATGATGATCTTCTGCGGTACGTTTATCATCTTTTAGCGCATGCTGAGCAGCAGTTTTGACTTTCTTATGATCTGTTGAGCTTCAATCTGAAGGTTCTGTGTGAAAGAATGTAAACAGTCATGGCAAGTCATTATAGTCTCATTATGGTTCCTGTTTTTGCATGTCAACTGTGGTTCTTTCCCTTCAAGATAATGTAATTGTTCATTTTACTTTATGTTTCAGAACAGGAAACTTCCATTTGGTTGATAATTGACCACTTGAGTCAATTTCTACAGTTCCCTGACTAACAAAGCACAGTTGCACTCAATGATACATTTGCAGACATGACCCAGTCTTCGGTATAAGATGAGTGTGTCATATTTTCCTCTTCACACAGTGCACTAACTGTGCACCCTCACTGATCAAAGCCTACCAAATTCCTTGGTGATGATTCCTCTTTTGGGTCAAATGTCAGGATCAGAGACCGGAGCAATACTCAGTCAAACAATCCACATATGATCCATTTGCCATGCAAGATCAATTGCAAAGGCACTCACTCGTCCTTGTGCATGCATACATGGACCAAGAGGAGGCCCAGAGACAGCTGTCCTGTCACCCTGTGTCTAATATAGACAGACAGTGGGTGAAGAAACGATTAGACGCAGTGAGACACTCAGTAAACTCATGGGAGGCTGAGAACATCAGGATGACGATGAACTCTGTTTGTACTGGACCCACAGTATTAACTTGTGTCTGCGGACAAGAGAATTACAGCCTGCTTGGGTTTCTGTAGTAACATATCAACTGAGTAATAGATGGATAGATTGAGCAGTTGAGGACAGAATCTTCAAAGCCTTCCCAAAAGTCAGATTTATCATTTCAAAGACAGACAGTGGTTGTTGAACTTTCATGCACACGATTAAATTGAATTATAACACAATTTAAGAAATATTTCGACCGTTTGGATTATTCGTGGAGTTTGCTTTCTTGCCGAGGAGGTAAGTCCAGAAAGTCCTGTTTGCACAGAGGAGTGTTTATATATATATATATTTAGATATTTATGTCAACATCATATTGTGGTATACCACAATATAATCTCTCAATTTAAATATCTGGTTTGGGGTTGGAATATAATGTGGCAGGAGACCTCAGCAATTAATGCTCTGACGCATGGAAACGGGATTATCAATCAAGTGGGCAACCCATGTAAATATATGATTCATCAAACTTGTTTCTATTAATGAAGTTTCAAAAGAGGCTAAAAATATTTAGTGTCAGAAACCAGCGGCAGAAAACAACGAGATCTGAAAATTACTTTCAAAACCTGCTTCATAACCCCCAAAGAGGTCTCAACCTCGAGGTTAAGAGCCACTAGACTAAAGAAAATGAACAACATTCTTGTCATCTATTCATTCCTCTTCCTTTTCCCAGATCCATACACTCCTTAGGCTTAGGATGTGGTGCACTTAACACACACACACATACACACATACATATACATGCATTGAGTTTGTCATTCCAGACATGTTTACCCAGACAAAGTTAGATCTCATAGCAGAAACCCTGGGGGCTTTGTCTTTGCCAGAGGATTCCCCTTTCTTCTCTTTCTTCTATCCCTCGATCCCTCCTTGTCCTTCTGAACCCTGGTCAAGGTTCAATTTTGGGGACTAAACTCCAGCTTGGCCCCTCAGGACGGTCTATGTCTATGTTTTTGCTTGGTTTAGGTCAATTTACTGCTTGTAGTATTACCAGTAAACTGTCAAGCCACCATGAGAATATTCCCACAAAACACACACAGTTGGTTTTCATGATCCGACATCCAAACCGGATAAAACAACCCGAGGAGGACCCGTGTGAACACCGCCAACGGGCCTTATTGACAAGTGACGGCCGTTAGCTTTACAGCGCTGTTGGCGCCGGTTTGATGTGATGCCTCATCATCAGTCAGGCTTGAATCCCGAGCAAACCCAACCCAAGAAGCCGGAGTCAGGTCTGGGCACACAGCACGCCACCGACCCGTCCAGACAGAGAGCGGCCCAAAAACACTCGGCCTCCTCTCCGTCCGAGCCTGTCAGCGCGACTGAGGGCCTCCTGTCTGTGATTGATGACCGTGGGTTCTGCACATTTGTGAATTCGCCGACACCGTGTTGGCTCTGTTGGCTGGGAGTTGTCTCTGCTCCATTTATTTTATTCTTATTATTTCTCTGACAAACCCAGCTGTGGAGTGCATGCATGTGTGTGGACGTGCACGCAGGGAGGGGTTTTTTCCATGCCCTCAGTTGTACAGGTATGTGTAATGAAATCTTGAGTTTTGTTTTGAAAACCCTAGGAGTTCCAGTCATTTACACATTTAAGGTTTTTCTCTCAGCTTCCTTCTTCTCCGTTTCCTTCTCACCAACCCGTACTCCCACTGAACAATCCACCCAAGGTTACCGGCCGCTTAATTTGCAGCACTTTCAAAAAGTAAAATAAACACATGTTTTAAAAAGGCGGGGAACACCCACCATCTTGACCACTTTGTGTCCAGAATCAGAAAGCAGTCAATTGTCGAAAAACTGTGTGTCAACGTGTGCATGTGTGTGTGCTTAAATCAAGCCTTTTCAGCTGAAAGCTGAACCAGGAAACCAATAAAGCCACACGATGTTGGCCCTTGAGACAAAAAGCTGCTTATCTTCCAATTTCTTGCGAGTGAGAGTTGTGAGCTTTAAACCGGCGCAATCGCTAATTTAACTGGATCTTTACGAGAAGAACAAGAGAACTACTGTTGTGTTGTTCAGCCGCATTACACAGGTGGGGAAAAGGAGGAGCAGCTGTTCACTGACACAAATGTGAGCACGATCATGAAAACACACACACACCTCGTAACATTTTAGGGAGTGAACACAATCTCTAAAACAGAGACATGCTTATTATATAAAGGGTTGTTAAAAAAAACTACCGTGGTGGTATTGAGACCCAGATTAAATATTGTGATCCTATATAACTCACTGAACATAATGTTCCTTCGATATAAATGCTGAGTTATCTAAAAGTGTTAGTGACAGGCAAATCACTCAATTTAACAGCTCCTCATCAAGCCTTTTTTCCTCAAATTAAAATGACGGATACTGAATATGCATGACTCTCTATATCGTTTCAGCATAGAATGATGTGATGGATGCGTGTTGACAAGCAGAAGAAAAGCTGGAGCAGCACTCAGACAGAGAGGTGAGTTAAACCAAATATGAGCGCTCCAGTCTTTGTCCTTTATGTGAGTCTGATACTTGTCCAACACTGATTAAATGATGGATGGACATAATGTAACATGTATATATATATATATATATATATATATATATATATATATATATATATATATATATATATATATATATATATATATATATATATGAAGAAATCCAATAAGTAACCTGATTTATTACATACAATATAATTATTGTGTGATGCTTCTTCAAAGCATCTTGGCAGAGACTAAGAATCAACTTGCTTCCCGATTTGGAAGACAAAAATCTGCACATCTGACCCCCACTTGCGGCTACAAATGATACACATTTGATATTTACCTGAATTTTTCCTGACTGGTCTCACTCTCATGCACTCGCACACACACACCTACACACAGTCGTTGAAACAGTGCAGAAAAAGCAAATTTCAATTCCCTTCTGTGAACAGATGTGGTCGACTGCTTTTGGCAGCGTAAAATGAAACCGACTTCTTCAAAACATACACGTAGCAAAGAAAAGGCCAAAGCAAATATGAGATTCAACCAGAGACTTCTCTTTACCAAGAAACCATTTCATCCCCTGAAATTGTTTTCTGATTCTTAAATCCTAATCTGTTGATTCTGGCATGCCAACATGCACTTGTATGAGGCCATTCATGTGTGTCTGCAGCTCAACGTGTGCAGCTACAGCTCATTAACAGCCGTGTCTGCTCATGAACACCTGCAACAACAGTTCACGCTGTAGCAGGTTAGCTAGCTGCTACTATTTCTCTTTTGCTTTTTATTGTAATCCGACCCCGCCTCTCCTTGACGTAAAGCTCTCGGAGTCACCGAAGGGTCCAGACTGGAGAGACAAGAAGAGAAGCCGGTCTTCTATCAGACTGTATGGAAACTGTAACTAAAGATGAAGGACGAACGGTTGGGTGTGGCTCACTCGTTTTCCCCTCGAATGCTAATTCGGAAAACAGAAAAGGCTCCACGTGTTTCTATCAACTGTAATCTCCCACATTCATGCACAGAGTTGCAAATCAATAGGACTGTATACATAATGAGTCATATGTGAAACAAAACAGCACCACAGTACAGACCACCGATTAAAAATAAGTCAATCAAGCTGCTGAACATATAGTTTTCCAGCTTTTTCCCAAAAGTGAGGCAATCAAGAAATTCTGTCTCCGTCAGGGGCGTCATCAGGCCTCCGTGCCACATGCAAAGCTCATAATTGAAGTAACTTAACTCACAATTACAACATAGTGCTACCAATGTGGGCCATATAAGACTGAATGTCACTATAGTATACTTATAGCCATAAAAATATATTTCACCTTCTGCACTTAATATTGTCACAGTAACACAGTCGTCACCTAATTGAGCTCCAAAGAGGACAAATTATCTTTGCCTCTTGCCAAACCGCAGGAGAACCGGTCAGTAAACAAACTTGAATGAAATGTTCAAGATGTCACAGGGGAAAGTGGAAAAATCATGAAAGCATGTGTCAAAGCACCTACTGCTCCAACAATAAAACCGCAGCTGTCGCAAGTTAAAGTAAGCGCCGGGGTGTGGCATACATAGACAGTTAAGGGTTGACACGCCAGCTACAGTCACATGACTCACCTTTTGTTTGCAATTGTAAACTAAGTTAATGTACCGTTAAAGTCCTTTTCAGGAACTGTTGACATGAGTGTGTCACCTGTCACCTATTTTGGCTGGCTGCCTGATCCACCCTGATCCTCCCTGATCCTTGAGCAATGCCAACACTTGACAGGGATTGTGATATGATGTAGCATTGTGGGTAGCTGATCCTAGATACAGCAGTCTTAAATCAACTGATTAGATAAGAGATGTCACCCAGAGGGGACTCACCCGTTATTATCTATGCAAATACCTTCTTCTGAAACATCACTGCAGCATCCTCCTCAGCCGCCTCTATCCACCGGTTTCCAATGGAAGGCTCCTATTTCAGCACATTTCCCTGCAGAGGGCCTCACAGGTACGACTCTGAATGCCCCCTGCCCTCCACCGAATCTGTGGGGATCGCGCACATGAAAGCCATTTCACAATCTGTCATCAGAAACACAAGGCGGAGCAGCCGGAAAACACGAACAAGACAGAAATTGACTTCATCTGTTTTTCCATCTCCTCTCGCAGTCTGACTGGCACTCGCTGTCACTTGCTATTTAGCGGACGAGTGTGAGGTTCAACTGCAGAATCAGATACGGAGCAGAATAAAGGTCTACGGCTCAGAAGACGCGCAAGAGCACAGAACAAAGCTTTGCAGATCAGTCTGTTGAAAGATCCAAACTGTCGAGGGAGATCACATTGATATGCTTTGAGTCTGGTGAAACACCGAATTCCTTCTTCGCACAGATATAAAGAAGAATGAACTTTAAGCAAGTGTCACAAAGAATACTCCAGTAACCTTGAGCCAATATTGTATCAGCAAAATAACACACTGGGTCACAGCTGGGTACCGCGCTAAGCTAACACGGCAAAGAGTGTTGAATCTCAGACGATCCCTTTCCGCTGGAACAGGTGACTGTATAGTGGGTGGTCTCTCGGACCCGTCTTTTTTGAATAAAACATTAAGTTACAGCATAATTATGGGCTGACTTCCTGCCTGCTACCTGCCTGTCAGGTATGTATGTGCACCTGAGAATGAGAGAGACTGTGTGTACACTGTCATATCTGCTGTGTAACTGCAAACATAGTTCTTGAAACATGTGCGTAACAGTTTGTTGCAATAACCTTCACACGCAGTAATGATATTTGCATAATATTCCTTTGTTTTCTGCCTATCTTCTGGGTTTCACATGCATGCGCGCACACACAGACGGACTCACACACAGCTGTCTTTTATTTGCCAGGATCCAGCCGCAGATGGTGATACAGTGTGAACTTTAACACACGGATTCTTGACATTCCTTACGGGTGTGAGTTACTCTCCATTCAAACCGGTGCTTGGCCTCGGCCCTCTTCACTTCCCTGCCAGCAGGTCACTGTCCCACAAGGAGTCCGAGCAGGCCTCTCCCAACACACACAGGCTGCTATTGTCCTCGCTTAGGTACAGTAACTCGATTTATCGCTGCCCTGCATGGGTCCGGCTCCTGACTGTACACCAAACCTCTACGTTGGAGCTGTGTCAGCATATTCTGCCTTTTATGGCGGGTCCTGTGGTGGCAAGGTCATCATTTAATGTAAAAGGAATGCTAATTAAATGATAAGAGGGACAGCATATATATATATATATATATATATATATATATATATATATATATATATATATATATATATATATATATATATATATATATATATATAAGACATTCAAGTCCCGCATTGCTACAGTAAATTGCTCAGGTGAAATCAAAGCTTCCGAGAGTTTCTAAAATGTACGACACTCTATCAGATGTTGATCTCGTTCGTTTCCGGCACTCCGGTGGGGAGACAGAGTCCGTGTCTGACTTGATACTTTAGTGGAGAAAACAGGAATCTATTATCGTCAGTGAGGTGTATTTTACATAGCCATCCAAATGCTTAGCAGAAAGTCAATTAGTGTGCCACTTTGGAGGCAAATTGCTGCAGAGACGGAATTACGCACACACACACACACACACACACACACACACACACACACACACACACAGGATCATCCGTGTCAAATGCTACCTCTACTGCAGGAGAATCAACACCCAAAGTCTCACTTGATCAATGTGGCTTTTAGCTTTAGATTGAACTGAAAATCAAGTGAAACCCCTGCTGATCACATTTGAGGGCTCATGTTGGACATTTATTCGTATGTCTTAGTTTTACTCATCGGGAAATTGCAGACAAATGCGTGCTTTGTAATTCAATTCATGGCAATTGTTACAAAGTTGAAGAACTACAGATAGAGAGTGCCAGAGAGCTTGACTCACCATCCAATCATAGGACATCAGAAAGCATCCTGTCACCCCCCTGCCACGGCTCCAGCACTTGTCTTTCTCTGGTAGAAAAACAAGTCCAGTTATTAGGAGGAGCTCATATGTCTGCCATCGACAACAGAAAAAAAAACTGCATTTCAGGCTCAGGTCACTTCCCCACTTTGACTTTCACCCAGTCATGCAAAGTACCCCTTATCCTCTTCTGTTCTTCGATTTTCATCCCCCCCACTTATCCTGTACCTCTTTCTCTAATAACAGGATGTCGGCTTTTTCTCACATGGTTGCTGACCTCCCAGGCAAAGAGCAGAGCAGTTTGCAGCTTTAAGTAATTCCTGTTGCCCGCATTTGTCTCTCATCAACGACTGCAGATGAAACGGTGAGCGGGGATCTGTACTTAGCTCTGGCCGCTGAATTAATTGTCAAAGAGCCCGAGGAGTCTTCAGGTAAGAAGAAGATTATTCCTAAGTGGAACAAGAGCAGCTGCATTACGCCTGTACTTCCTAACGGATGGGAGCCAGAGGCACAGCATAATACCCTCAGAGATCAGTTTATCTCAAAGTAGAAGTTCTAACTTGATTTGTATTCAAGAACTGTGGCCACAAAGTATTCGCTCAGACTCTCTATCCTCCAGAGAGGAACGAGTCTGTGTGGAAAAAAACCAAGCACAGACCTGCATCAATGGCCGCGTCTGTGTTGACAGTTTTGTTGTTATAAAGAAAATACGAGTGTGTGGCTGTGTCTCTCTTTTAGTTTGTATGTGTGTGTGTGTGCATGGGAGATAGAGTACATTGTGATAGCATGTGGGAAAAACAGCCGACCACAGCGAGAATCAGTGAATGAATGAAGATGGAAAAGCCAGACTGTACCTGTAGAAAGCTGTGATATGAGATGCTTCTCTATCAGCGTGTGTGTCGAGGAAAAGAAACTAAAGGAAATGGCCGCGCAGCTGGAAAAGACATAGAGCAGAGTCTGACAGTGTGTATGGTGGAGCTCCAGTATATGAAGAGACAGTCTGTCCGACAGTCCACAGGCTGCTTAAAGCTGGAGTGTGAGGCGATAAAGTCAAAACGTTAGTGTTTTTTGCTTTCAATGTCACACAGACTAACCCGAGCACTCCTCATTAGCAAGCGATCGTCCAAACTTTCTGGAAAAACCTCTCCTCCCCCTTGGACATACTTGGTCATTACCTGTCCAGTCTTCAAATACTGCTCCCATTGAGCTTGTTAATATGCACCAAATATCTCTTCTCTGATTGGCTGGACTCATTTCCTGTAATTATAAAGAGAGGAAACTAGGGTGAGGGGTTGCAGCTTGCTAAGTTTAGCTTGTGGACAAACCCAGACTCCGGTGTCCAGGCCGGTAACTGATGATGACTGCTTGTTCTTGTTGTTTCTGTGCAGTAGAGGACGATCTCTGGATGAGCGTGCATGTATCTGTGCATGGACACACATGGACAGCCATCTCTAAGAGGAACTAGTGTCCTCCGGCAACAGATGTCTTTATTTCCCAAAAAATTGTGACGTTATTTGTGGGGGTGGGGGTTTCAAACATGCGCTTTTTCAAAATGTCATGTTTAAGGGCAGTGTATCAAAAAATAAATGCTCTAATCCACTTACAGAGTCGCTTTATTCTCCTCCGAGGTCAGTTTCATAATTTTATGCGGCCATAATTCCATCAAGCCCATATTTTGGAAATATCTCATCGTCCTTCACTTTTCAACCACGGATAAAAGTCCATTACGAAGCCCACAAGTGTACGGACGGAAAGTGCTGTTTAGTTTCAGATCTACATTTTCCTGGATTACCATGAGTCAACATACTCCTCCATGCAGAGGCCTGTGAGGACTCTCACAGGCCGGCCTTCATGCCGTTACTGTAACTTGGCCTAACATGACAAATGTTGGTACTTTTCTCTCTCTCTCTCTCTCACACAGACACACAAAAGTCTGTGGTAGACCACAAAGCGCTGCCTTGCCATGCGCCCTCACTTGTCATGTCATCCCCATCGTGTAAGCCTCATGACGGGCGTTATACTCTTGCCAGGGGGCAGAGTCAGGGCAATGGCAGCGGGGTGGTGGTTTGATCGCTTTCTGTGTGTTTAACATCACCCAGAAACACTCACTTAGCGCCGCTTCACTGAGCGGCTCTGTCCTGAGTCAGAGGCTGGCTGGTGCATTCAAAGACAACACCACAGACGTGCACAAGGTGCAGCGGGATGTGCACGGGGCCCTCTGCACTCTGAGATGCTGATGTAAACATCAGTGAGTCACAGACATCAGTGAGTCACAGACATCAGACGCTCGGTGATGCACAGCAGAGCACAGAGAGGTTTTGTGCCATGCGTTCAACAGTTAAATATTGCCATTGACGCCATGCCACTGTACACCGACTGGCGCTGGAGTCTTTAGCGAGCTGCCAAACATTAACACTAACAGCGGGGTTTTCTTTTCCTGCACTGTAGTTAACTCTCTCTTTCTGCACTGATGAGCGTAATCCTAATCTTAATTGACAAGTGAGCACAACAATCACCAAATTACATCATAAAGCGGAGGTTTAAAGTTTCATCTTGACTTTGGAAGCAGAAGTTGAGAAAACAATCTCACCACAAGGTCCATTTAGAAGCTTCATATCATATGAAATGATCCAGTTTGGAATGACAATTCAACTTTAAAGTTAACATGAAAAATGAACATTTGAATATCTACTAATCCATAGAGACTTGAATGTTTCATCCTTCAGTCATAATAAACTATATATAAACTATATATATATATATATATATATATATATATATATATATATATATATATATATATATGTTAATGTCTATAAATATATATTACTAGGACAGATTTTCATGAGATTCACCATGTTGAGCTCAAATCAATGTCAATTAATTAAAGCTTTAAACTCAACTGCGTCTTATCTTAACGCAGATCGCAATGCTACCCCGGGGTCAGACGTTAAGAAGTACTAAGCAGCGATCAAGGCACCGATTACTGATAAGCATCATCGTCCCCATCACCATCATCACAGCAATAACACCGCCTGGAGTCCCGCTGGTCGCCCGGAGCTGCTGCCAGCATCAAGCTCAGCGCAGGCAGCAAAAACAAGCTCCTCGGTTGAATCCTAATGAATAACAGCAGCACGGAAAGCAAATCAGGCTTCGGTCCCCTCTGGTTTCTCACAGGGAAGCTTGATAATCACAACAGCAACAGTTCAGCTGCAGATCACACCAGACTGCTGCTGCTGGGGGTTTCTTTGTGTCTTTCTAGGCAAAGTATCCTTACCGTCTCCTTCTCGCTGTAAACGCAGCTCGACAAGATCCCACCTGGTCTCGATATGAACTCTGATCTCGCTCTGCTGGATTTCAATGAGTGCCTCTGCGTTGCGGAGTTTTCCAAGTGCACCACGCGTTATTTGAGGCTGGTAGATCTCGCGTCGTCACGCGCACAGCTCCCACCTCCGATGTCTCGGAGCAGTGCGCGTCAGTACTGCTCTGGTCCTGCAGGTACTGCGTCTGCCCAGCGCCTTCACGCAGCGACTCAACTTACTCAACGTTGAGTGTGTGTTTCCTGCTGTCTTCCATTCCTAAATAATGGGACTGAAATGAATTGTCATCGTACAAGAAAGACTGCGCCAAGTGTGTGTGTGTGTGTGTGTGTGTGTGTGTGTGTGTGTGTGTGTGTGTGTGTGTGTGTGTGTGTGTGTGTGTGTGTGTGCGTGTGTGTGTGTGTGTTTCTCCTGTCCCTGTGGAGATGTGTACTTTTTCCTCTTCCTGCAGGTAAAGCTCGTGCTGGTGCCTGTCTGCTCGCCTCTGAATATGTACTGTCACAACTACAGATGTAAAATATGCATGTCAATACAATTAAATTTAAAAAAAGTGATTTACTGCTGTGCTTTCTTTGCAAACACACGCACAAATGCAGTATTTGCAGTAGTTGCTTATTAATGTTTCAGTTAAGGCTCAAATAATACGTTAAGGTATTGTTGTATGACTCATGAGCTTCGACATCAATGTTGAACCCTTTTATTTGAACTGAAAGTAAGGAGAGGAAGAGAGGTGCTTTATTTATGTCCAATAGAAGATCCATTATACAACTACAAACACATATTTTTGACAAAGAAAAGCTGATTATATATATATATATATATATATATATATATATATATATATATATATATATATATATATATATATATATATATATATATATATTAGCGTTGTTTTGTGTTAATTGGACAAATTCCATCAAATACCAGAAAAAACTCTCAACAAATTCAACATGATGGTGGGTAGAAAACAGCAGGTCTCACTTCCGCCATATTTAACAAAAACAATTTCAAATTCTGTGCATTTCATGCAAGGAGCAAGTTGAATTAATGGAGTGCAGTTTTATGGTGGTGCATGAAGCTCCTGAACTATAACAAATCAAACATAAACAACACCATTCAATCCATCGAGGGGTTGTCTCTGTAATAACCAGACTTTTTCTGTAGATATCATTTTTATGCAGTTTCAACACTTAAACTTGACCTGTAACGTGTTTAATTTTCACACTGCTGTACACATTACTTGTCTTGTGTTTTCTGTCACTATGAATGGTTACACACCACATACTTTTATAACAATAAAAAAAAAATCGCATCATAATATTAAAACTTGCCATTTTTATGCTGAAGGCCAGAAGTCATTTAGCGGCATGTTGACTGACCAATTATTGCTTAGAAATAAATAATTTACCCCCTTAATGTTAAATAATCATCATGTCTAAACCCTTCACTCGCTGAACTATTAGCATACCTTTTCCCCGTCAATATTTATTCATAATATGACCCTCGAGGGGCTCAGTAGGTCATTGCAATAAACTATCCGACTCTGTGTGAAACAAAAAAAAGCCCATCAAGAGCTCCACAAAGCTTCAGCACAAACATGTGCATTGGCAGGCAACACGTCAGCTGGCAAAGGGCTAACAGTGTATATTGAAATGTACTCCTGCATATTCAAACTGATATGACATAACAATATGAGAGCAGACATAAAGCTTATAGTGGAACCTCTGACCCAATGTTAGTTCTGAAAATAATTAACATCTGACTGAAATATAAATGCTATAAAAGCCTTTTTGCCCCATGTTTTCATGAGAAGCAGGTCAGACGTTGACACTGTGGGCATGTTTCTTGCACAGCGGCTTGTCTTTTTTGGAGAAGAACTTCTGACCTTCCAGACTAGTAGAGCAGACCTGTGGAGAAAAAGAAAAGCAAAGTTATTCAGAGCGCTGTTGATATTCACAATAGTCGCAGCATTCTCATATTCGCAGCTCTGGCTGTTGCTTTGAGTGAATCTGTCTCGTGGACGTACCGCACACACAAAGCAGGTGTCATGCCAGGTGAATCCCAGAGCATCCAGGAACTTGTCCCCGGCCTCGATGGGGAAGTCACAGCCGTGGCAACTGGACCCAAACAGCTTGTAGTAGTCTGAGTGAACAGCATGTTGACAAAATGTCTGCCTGTTTGCACACATGGTTTCCTTCAAAACATTTAGTTTAGTGTCGTGAGCTTCCTACTGTACCTATTTCACAGTATGGCTGTCCATCCTCCATGTGAAATGTGTTGCCTCTGATTGGCTGCTGGCAGCCAACGCAGACGAAACAGGACACATGCCAGGTCTGTTTCAGGGCATTCATGACTTCCTGCGGAGAACATTGAAGAAGTGAATGAAGAACAGCGCGGTGGCGTTGTCACCTTCATGCTTTGAGTTCTTTCAATGCTTTTAAATCCATTTCATCTGGAGACAGGATCTTTCTGTGCTTGAACTGATATGTTGGATGTGTGGTTTGTACTGCACTTTGATTATTGGTACGTTGGGCTATGAAATGTGGAATCTGTTTGTTTTTTTAATCTGTTCACAACCACATTTTCATGTGTATCTTGTGCTGCATCCTAAATATCTCGACCAGGAGCTCAATTGGCCTCATCATCATTGGATACAGCTTACATATATATATAAAAGGACAGCAAACATTGTTTCTTGTCAACGAAACAAAGACAGAGAAGTATAGACTTTGTGAGAGAACAATCTCGGCTCAGTTTTGTCCCTCACCCCCAGAATCTTCTGCTGGCAGCGGGCGCAGGTGGGAGCGAAGAACTGCTCGTAGCAATGCCCACAGTACACTTGGCCTCTCTCCTCCACAAACCCGTTCTCTGTCAGGGAGGAGTGGCAGTGAGCACAGTTGAATTCCTCTGGGTGCCATGACATGCCCATGGCCACAAGGAATGGGCCCCTTTGTGAGAATAAACAAGCGACAGGAGAAATTAGAGTTACACGGAAATGATGCAGTTTCTACGTGGTGTCCGTTTTGTAGGATTGTACACTCCAGTTGAATTCTACGCAGTGCAATATCTTTCAATTGTTCCAACGTTCTCAGTTTAAATGCAGTCCTTCTGATATTACTCACCTGATGACGTTGTTGCACTTGTTGCACATTGGGGTGCGAGTCCCGGCCGGGATGTGCTCAGCCCGCTGCACCACACACTTGAGGTCCTGTGGGTGTGGCTGTGGGGTGGGCCGATCTGGACCTTTGGGAAGGTTGGTCACGTTGCCAAATGAAGGAGCTGCTCCAGCCTTGAGAAAACCTAAACCGGAAGGAGAAAAAAATGGTTCAGTATTCAAATTGGAAAAATAATGTGTAGTCGATAAAGTGAAGGACAAAATATCCTTTCCAACATTTTTAATTGATCAGCAATCGAGCCAACCATGAAAACAATACTTGACATACTAATTTCATTCCCCTGATCCTCTATTTTGTGAGTTATTTGCATAACTCGAGCAGAACATATGTGCACAGTTTAGGTTTGTGTTGTCAGGATTATTTGATGACCTCTAACCTCCATGCCTGACGCATGAGACAGCTGTGTTGGACAGAGACACCCCACCCAACACTGACAAGGGATACATTTTTCTCACTGAGAGGAAACAACACATTCCCAGAGTCAGAGGAGACACCTGGAAAAATAATCCCCCCCCGCCCCCCTCCCCTCACACCCCCTCACTTTATCTCCAAACATACGAAGAGGATGCACAACTTTTCCTTCTCTCTCACAGTAAAAAGACACATCCAGGACGGAGGTCAGTCCTGTTTCTCAGAGGGAGTGCTCGAGGGTAAAGACATTGGGGACAGAGACACTATTAAAGGAGAACACCGCTGTCAAAGACGTTGGAGGTCAAAGGGCAAGAGCTCCCTAAATTTCCTTGAAACCGAGAGCAAACAAACTAAATGAACAGAGCGGGCAGTGGCAGGGATGCGAGGAGACTGTGTGAGTGAGCTCAATAGGAAGAAAGACCCCAGAGAGCAAGTGTGATGGAGAGGAATATGGACTCCAAGTAGAGACACAAAGATGCTCTCAGACATTTTTATTTAGTTGATTTGAAAGGTTGTTCTTGTTAAAAACTCCATCATCCAATTACTAGTGAAATTAAGAAAAATAAAATGTGTAAAATATCCCAATTGCCCAAAACCTCCTGAGCAGGTGTTCATTTGTATGTTTTTGGGGAATTTGAGGGGCTTAGCAAACCTGAACCTGAAACATGCACATGTGGGATAGATTATATCATTTATATTATGATATTTTAATGCTAATCCCATGTTTTTAGAATTAATATATTCATATTTGACGAGGTCTAGTCCGAGTATTCTGTACGTTGTGTATTTATCCAGTAGTCAGTATCAGTGTGAAGATAGTTTTGAGACCACATTTAGACCTTCTAAAATCTGTTGAAAATAGAATTGCCATTCATAACATAGTGACACTATATAGTATCTAGCCTTATCTGTGTGACCTGCACGATGAGGCGGATGGTGATGAGCTGTCAGTGGGGCGAATATATTCTCAACGAGCCCCATTAAATAAGACAGAAAGTGAATTGATAGTCCATCATTGCCGTCGTGCTATATGAGGAAAATAAGGAGAGAAAATCAGAGCAGGGCTGCAGATTTCTGTTTTGTCTGGTGGTCCAACTCACTGAACTCACAGCCAGCAGGATGGAGAGTGACAGAGAGCAAAAAAAATAAAATCCTATGGCTTTCATACTCCACAAATTTCTTGCTTTAAAAGGTTGTTGCAGTTTAGTGCCAAAATTATTCATTCATGTCAAGAAATGAAAAGGTCACATTCCACATATTGCACACGGCCACTATGAGATATGTGCCTGTTTACTTGAACTCAAGTATGTGTTAACTTGATAAATAACACAGTCAACAGAGAACCAACTGTGGGTTCTCCACCTTACTCCCTGTGGCACCTTTCAGCAGCCGGTTCTTCAAAAAAGGACTCTGGGGAAATACGCTCGGCCACATAGTGCATCTGTTCTTGTATGAGTGCACACTTGTGTCCTAGCATTGCTAATAATGAGCCCTTCACTGATGCCTTTCAGCAAATATTTACCCTGACCAGCTCGAGGTCTGGTGGCAGGGGTCGCTGGATTTAAAGAGCAGCCTTCACACAAAATAAAATACATAATTCTCACTTTCACAATCTATTTAACTAAGGGGGTCTTGGGAAAGGCCATTAACATGAGGTCATTAACAAAATACCTGTGGATTTTATAGAGCTCATAATCTGAAATGGCTTAGTGTCAGATATTAAAACCTGCAATAAACGTTATGGCTGAGCAGCAGTGGTTTAAAAGGCACGGGGCTGCCCCCTGTAGGCTGAAAGAGGCAACTACACAAAATACACACAACAACGTTCCTCTACCTGTTGGACCCCCGGGCTGGAAGGAAGGCTTGTTCTGGACCACTGGACTCTTAAACGTGGAAGCAGGGACGCTGTTGCCATTCCTGGGCGATGCTGCAGATTTGGAAAATGTTTTGGCTGCAGGCGAGGTGTGCGCAGCAGGAGAGCTTTTGTCAAGTCCCTCACTAGAAAAACAGATGTAAAATGTTCTATAAATCACAACAACACACACACACACACACACACACACACACACACACACACATCTTTAACACGTGTCATCTGATGCCTGTCAGTTATGTGGTATTTTTCTTCTGTGTTCTGGACCTCCAGTCCAGACTAATGGTTAGTGCGATCCGGTCGACTGCACAAACGTTTACAATCAGTTGGTCAGAATCTCAGTGACACGTGCAAACAATCAGGACAATTATGGGGTACGTTCAAATGAGCCCACCGTCCATTTGGTTTGTCAATTACCGTCGTAAGGAAACAATTTCAGGTGGTGATGCCTTAGTATCTGCTGTACATTTAGCTCACCCTCCAATCATTTCTGGAGATAACCTGCGGTGTGATTTAAGTAGCGGTTTTTGCTTTTATTCCGCTGGAAACACATTTTTTTCCCATTGCAGCACGGCATGTTAAGTACCACCACATATTTGAGTGTAAAATGAGACGCTCTGGTGTGTCTAGTGCCCACCGCTCGTTAAGTTTCACAGCTTTCATTTCAAGCTCCTAAATGGAACGCAAAAAAGTTTAAAACCCATAAAGGCTGAACACGTGCTGCGTCTCTTTCTCAGACAGAGTTAATGCTCATTTAATCAATTTTTTAAGACAGTTTGGTACATTTTATCTGCTTTCCTAATAATATTGTCTTATTTCCTTTCGGAGCATCCTTCCTGTTACAAACAACAAACAGACCCATGTATACACTGTGCAACAGCGCTCACAAGATGTCAATCAACCCGACGAAGACAAGTGTTCAGCTACCATCCTGTTGCTGCTCAGAAAGGCAGGTTAAGCAAAGGATTTGCACCAACAGGTTGACAACTTCTCACCCTGAGGCTGTTTGGGTTTTCAGCAACACAACACGCCGTGTTAGAAACAACACAGCCGATGTGCTGTCAACTAAGGATTTATGATTCTTATGAACGGCATGAGAAACATGACTAGAAAATGAAACGCAAATCACGCACAGGTTCTATTACTCATGTGCGAGTACATTAACATTGCTTTTGTGTGTGTGTGTGTGTGTGTGTGTGTGTGTGTGTGTGTATTAAACTCAAAAGATGAGAAACCTGAGACATTTTAATGGAAAACAGACCATGCCCTGTTTATAGTTATGGAAAGAAATGTTCTCATGACTTTGAAACGGTGCAGATAAGATAAATTATTTAAATTGAACCATGTACATTTTTGTCTCAATGCTCAAGTTGGTACTCCTGTTTTATAACTTCATATCGGCCTTCAGCTGCAGAACATCTCTAATTGAAAAAGTTAAATTTTTTTCTGCTTGGCAAGAAGAAAATGAGGAATGAAAGATTAAGAAATAGCAAAGCAAAAGCAGAAAAGAAAAAAAACAGTTTATTGAAGAAAAAAAATCATTCAAAGCGGACAAATTAAAGTTATTTGGTTAGTAAAGGCAAAAGAGGAAAAAGACAAATAAAGAAATATTAAGTATCAGATTACAGGAAGTGTGCAGAGGAGAGGAGGCTTGGACATGAACAATATGTTACAGAGATTTATACGTGTACATTAAGACACACTGACACTGTTACTTGCATGCCTGCATTTCATTTACATATATAGCTCAATATAGCAGGATATATCCCTAAAAATACTTTTTTTTACAACAAGAGTTTCTCAAATGTTCTTCTTCACGTTTTACTTGTGTTGCTTACATTTTGGAATTGGGACATATAAGAAGCCAAAGTATATAGTGTGCCAAATAAAGTACATAAAGGGAAGCAATGTATTTTAAATAGTGGTCAAAATATAATGAATCAAACATTGAACGAGACAAACTGTGCCTACTGCACGTAGAGCACGTGTGCTGAAACATCGTGATGCCAATCCCTCAGCTTGTTGTACTTCTGTCCTATAACTTCTGGGTCCAACTTGTCCGCTCTGATTAGCCCCATAGAACAGGATGAAAGGAGAGAAAAATGAAGAGAAAGTTTGAAAGGTTAAGATTGAAGAAGAAAAGCAAAAGATAACACATGTGAGACCACATTGATGCAGGAAATTGCAAAAGCAGCAAAACATAACAATACAAATAACACAGTTGGAGATGAATATAGAAGAAGAGACTTGTTCCTTGCAGATGTGTATAGAATTATAAACCATGGCAGATGTGTAATATGCCCTCGCTAACAGAAAGAGAGCGCGAATCTCCTTCTGGCGGGGCTGCTGTTACCCACAATATCACATAATTACCAACAGGTTCCAGTGAGGGACACGCTGATTGGTACGGAAGGTAGACTGAGCTTATTGGGGATTAAATTGATTTAAGGCGGAGGACAGCGCAGTCACAGCCTGTGCTGAGACGATGTCTGTCAACCATCTTCTCCTGAGAGCTCTCACGGAGGTTTCTCTAAATTAAGCCTTAAATTAAGCATGATACTGTGGGACCGTAAGATCAGGAAATCAGGATTTACAGGCTCTGAATCACAGGCTCCAGGACACGCCTTAATGAGTGCTTTGAGGGCCAACTCTGAATGCGAAACCTCTATAATCAAAAAATTATTATTATTATGAAGCTCAGAGACAAAAGACAGAGACGGAGAATGAACCACAACCACAAACCGATTTGATTGAATCAAAAAGCACCAACCACTTACTTCTTTCCACTGTTCTCTGCAACGGACTCTGCAACAGTGACAAAGAAAAACGCCAATGAAAATGAAGTCAAATGAAGAATAAAAGGTCAGTGAGAATAGTGGAGACACTCTGTTAAAGACAATGCTGCTGCTGGCTGCAGCTCTATCTCTGCTCCTTGTTGTTCCCCGTTCATCTCGTCAGGGTAAGAACTGAATGAGCAACGCTAATCCCCGCAAACTAGAACCTGCTCCAACTTCCTGGACATATTCCCAAATTGTTGACAGCTGCAGAAACGGCGATCACATTGAATATACGTCAAACGTTCAAAGCACATGGCATATCAAACACCGGTCTGGTAACATCATTCTGCAGAAAGAGACGGTTAAATCTCCCTTCTTACTTCATTCTAATAACTGAGTTATTGCAAATTATATTGTGCATAGGTTAAGCAGATCCATGCACACATTCAGACATCTTTTATTCATGGGGGGAGACCCTCTGATTGTGTAACCATTGATGTCCCCTTTACTTAAAACGGTTATATAAACCGTACAGTGATGAAAGCCTTCTTGAATGACTAAATAAACCGTATTCCTTTAATCTAAAGAGGCAAAGAAATAGGATTATAATGCAGGGACATAATCAAAGCCATGTATAAGATTATAAAGGATTACCATAGGATTGGGAACCTTTGGATAAATCTGTTACGTGCTCCGGCCTAAAGTGGTTTGATAGATTTAGAATGAACTGACAGAAATACAAAGCTGAGCCTCGCAATACTCAGACACCTCTTAGAATATTACATAAATATATCAGTGGGATTCAACTCTTTAGAAAATAAACATAAACACTGTAATACGTTCCTGCTGAGCGTTAAACCTTCGAACAGAGCGGTACGCACCATTTTCAGTGCCGGTGAGCTGAGCCAGCATACGGAAAGAGCGGGACTGGGAGGTGCCAGACCTCGGATGCCAATCCTCTGTGTCCTCAATCAGACGCTTCTTGCTGGCATCGCTCAGTGCGTGCTCCTCCAGATTGAGTTTCCTGTACAGTCAGATCAACCAGAATGATGTTACAGACATGAAAGGACTCCTGAATATCACTGCTAAGAACAGCTGTTTAAAGTTTTACACACACACGTACTGTAAGTTAACATGAATACACAGTACACACTCATATTATTGTACTATGCAATAAGTGCATCGCATTCAAACAAGGATGCAGCCTTTAGATTTCACAATGACCTCCGTGGCCGAGCTAGAGGTGAACTTCTGCGGGCGAGCAGTTAGATGGTAGTGATGTAAAAATGTACGAGGTAGAAAGAACAAATTTAAAAGTCACATTAAAGGCCAAGTAACATGAATGACACTGCACTGTGTATTTGCTGAAGTCAGGAAACTGTTCTGCCCGATACTTGCTTAGGACTTCTCTGAGGTTCACTATTAAATAAGGAACCACAGTGTAGAGGAGAAAAGGTCAGCCAGATAATAAAACATCTTAACTGATGAAGCGTTTGGATTTAGTGGATTAAAAACTGAGAAATTACACCGTTTGCAATGTAATAACGAGTGAAAGATGAACGTGACAGTGACCCCATGTCACCACAAGGTGGCAGTAATGTGCTTTGAAACTAAAAAGCTCACCTTTGCTTCCATAAATATTTTGAGGGCATTAATATAGAGCTTACCGGTTTAGTTTAGTCTAAACTAAAGTCAAATCCATGTGGAAAGTCCAAGCATTTGAACTCTGTATTTGTTTCTGTGTATCAGGTGATTCGTGGTGAAGGATGATCAAAGACAGCACAAGTCTGCCTATTCTCAGCCACAGCAGAATGCACTTAGCAATCATTTTCTGGCCTAAACATACTGACAACAATAGCAGATGGAGCTCGACAGATGCACAGCTTGGTGACTCAAACAGCCTGAATGTGCCGCCGGGCCCGCTTGTAAATACAGTATTCGCTTAACACAGAGCCGTAGTCCACGAAGAGAGTGAAGGAGCAGTCTGAGCTGACCCCCACTGGGTGTCCTGTGGCATCTCAGAGATTATTCACGGGGTTTCACAGTTTGTTTGGACCATGAAATGAGCATGTACTGTAAGTGGAAGAGCACGGATGTGAGGTTTGTGAGGGTTATGCTCAAAGAGGTGCAAGCATGCTGTCATTTGGTAATCATAAACCAGAGAGATGTGAAGGCTGTAATCACATTCCACATGGTTAGAAAGCAACTGCAACAGATGTATTATCATTCACAACACTAACTTGGTGTCTGTCCCTGCTTCCTTCTGTGGGCAAAGAAGGGGTAAATGGAAAAGGATTGGAGCAAAGAAAGAGCATGAATAGAGCATTTGAGAAATCAACCACACTCCGAAACGCATGCCCTTTTAGTGAAAGACCCTTCTGAGAGAATGTGCACGAGGCAAATCCACAGAAACCACAAACTAATCATGCAGGTCAGGACTCCAACGCACATGCGGCAACAAATAGGCTTCAAGAGAAAGCTTAAAGAAATGACACCACAATGTTGCGTCTGATAACACTCAAACTTTTGATTTTATACTTAAACTATGACCAATGTGTTCAGAAACCCAGGTTATGAAACCGACTTAAATCATTTAATAATCGTCCGTTACCTCTGTAACGTTGTGAAACACATACAGATAGAGGAGGGCTTCTTTCCCAGATTATAGTATTTAAGTGTGAAGCTGCTTGCTCACTTAAACACAATAAAAACAGATCTCCGGGACCTATCTTTGCAGATGACAGAGTAAAAAGTGGCAAAATACTTCGCTAGCCTAGTTCAGTCTACTGTGACCCGACCAGGGAGCCAGATCCTGCTGATGAAGCCCCGGTCCAGCCAAACTTAGGCCTGTCCCTCGTCTCTAGAAGCCCACAGCCACCAGAAGAAGTCTGGCTAATTGGAAACAAGTGTTGCCCGAGCAGAGGCTGTTGGACAGACTGTGTGTTTGGCAGCGCTGAGAACCACGCCGTCAATTATAGATAGGCCGGCAGTAGCATCAGTTAGCAGGTTGTCTAGACGCTGTTCCCTCTTCGGTTGCCCTGCAGAAAATTCAAACAAGATGTGCGGCATGCTTCGGAATTCACTCGTGTGCATCTGTGTGGGAGCAGATGGGTGATGGGCTGTTTCAATGTTAGCTGTCCAAGCGAGACAGATTTCTTGAGGTGGAGTAGGAGAACGAGGTACAGCGAGAGCAGAGTGGAATATTAGATTTTCTTCTCGGCACACTGAAACACAGAAATGTCTGCTAATCTGTGGCCTCAATGAACCACAACTCCTTCTGGACTAAAGCACGCAGCATACATACATTCCTTCATCACCCAATGATGTTTTGCACTTTCACTAACAAAAACCAGGTCTTCTAGTTGGTACCTACCCATTGAAGGCGTCTGACAGCCCCTGGCTTTCCAAAAGGCCGCGTCTCTGTCCAATGACCGCCTCACATGCATTGGTGTTGGAGTAGAGGTTGATCGGCGTGTTATAGACGGACGGCTGTGGGACATTAGGATGGGAGGAGGGTGCTGTCACTCGAGCTGGAGAAGAGGAGTTAGATGAGGAGGAAGAGGCGGACGGGGAAGTGAAGGTGTGGCGAGCGGGGCCGGGCACGGGAACCGAGGTGGCGGGAGGCGAGTCCGTGGCAGGGAGGCTCGACTTCAGCAGAAACGGAGGCTGCGGTGGCTGAGAAGGGGCAGCTGGCTTGAAAGCGGAGGATTGTGAGGGAATGGTGGGGGCAGCCGGGGAGGAAGCTGTGACCACGCCGCCGTCGCCCCCAAAAGGCCGGGCTGTCTTGTTGTACGCAGCACTGGGCTGACTGGACGGCTTGGTGTATGCGGTGCTCGTGGCGGGGTGAGTGATTGGGACAGGCTTAATGATCTCTTGAGGTTCGTCCTGGATCAATGTGGAGACACACAGCATGCAAATACAGCAAAATCCACCATAAACGCATGCATGTAAAGCAGCATTTTCAAAAGCACTGCACAAAAAAAACAAAACACATCAAAATCAAAAGGTGTTTTCACACTTATGTATGAATGAAAAGTCATGCCTGTGCTACACAAGTTTAAGAGGTGCAATAACACGTGGCCTGTCAGGGCAGTAATGCATGCCAAGCCGATGTGTTTTCTGACATAATCTCAGAAGGGCACAATAAACATGCTCACTATTAATATGTAGAAATGTAATGGATTTCAGGTACTCTTTAGTTAACTATAGTGACTTCTTACCTTCGGTACTCCATCTTTCGGGGCACTGGAGGGTCTAAGAAGACAGAGAGGAAATCATATAAACACCGCACACATGTAATATCTCCATAAAAAACATTAATAATTCTTCATTTCTGTACATTAAAGGACTAGACATGCTAACTGCTGTGAGAATCAAACTTGATTTTCCAGGATGGACAGTGAAAGGCCCAGATAATGTTGTGTGCTCTGCTGTGTGGGTGATATCAGGGCAACATTATCTTACACGGGGATTTTTTTGTGACACTGATTTAATTTTTTGAAAGAGACTTTTTATTATCGTTGTTTTTGATTCAAGGCTTCCTCTATTTCCTCTATAACTTTGATTTAGAAACTAAATAAACCAATGTTTTGAGTGATACAATACCATCCAAAGCAAAGTAAAAGCTCTGGTAATGGACTCTTATTGTCCACTGAAATAAATGGAAACACGGGACCTCGGAAATGTCCACAGCGCTGTCGCGTTTGAGTCCATGTGCAGACTGACGTTGGACTGTGGTGTAGAATTTACACTTATGATTGAAGCAGCTGCCACAGTTTTATCACCTTTGGGAAAGAGGGGTGGTCTGTTTGTCTACATGGAAACGGGAAATGATCCAACAAAGCTTTCATCCCCTCCTTTTGTTACACTCTTACCACTTGCACCGTCTAGCACAATATAAAATAATAAACATCGATGCACATTCGGATGTATTGTGTATTAATACACCACGTACCCCCCTTCATGTTAAACAAGGCACATTTCAAGGCCATGTCTTAAATGATTCCAGTCGTGACGCATTAAACGTAAAATTCAGACAGCTGCCTTTGTTAACAACGTGTGCTATGCTCGGTCTGAACATGCAGACAAGGTGTTTCTTGATTCTCATTAAAAAGAAAATACAAAAAACAGACAGTGAGTCAGCAAGTCAGGTCCCGGACCAGCTGCTACGGTATGTCTGCTGCCAGGCTTCCTTCCTACCATATTAGGAAAACACTCAAACTCTCAAGCCCTTCCTTCGGTACAGAGCCGAGTCGCAACAACTGAGCTTGGCATCATCAGGTAGTTAAAGAGCCCCACCCTCCAACCAGATGTTGATGTCATCCAGGCCCATACTTGCATTCGCAGTTTCCACTTAGCAGCTAATATACGGTATGCTTATTTTCCAATGTACTCTTATTATTGGACATGCGTAGAGGGAAGCAGAAGACCATGCCAATAAAAAGAGTAAAAGGTCCAAAGATTAAAAAGCACATTCCATTACAAATATGGACTGTGTGATAGTCGACAATGAGGCGATGTGCGTCTGCCATCAGTGGCCCAGAGAGGGCAGCTGGGTGGATTCGCTCCCTATCACTCTTTTTCCCAGAGCAAACTGAACAAACAATAGCGAGGGTGGTCCTGTGAACATCTGTTCAGCCCCTCTGTGCCGTCCCGCTCTCTGGCTAGCTGGACCTGCTTTTGTTCTGCTTTGACAAAGAGACAAAAAAAAAAAAGAGGAAAACTTTTTGGCGTACGTGGATGTAGTTAATCGCAATGAAACGGATCCCCTCGCTCCATGAAATTTGTAATGAAATGTGATGTTTGTTCCATGTTAGTACTAACATTGTTTTCAGGGTTATTCAAGAGGCCAAATGCTCATTTAAAAAAGTCATGACTGCACAGGACGTAGGACTTGTTAGCTAAAAGACATGAATACCTACTAAAACATATACAGTATGTCATTTTGAGTAAATCATATTTTAGGAGAGAACATTAAGTATTTTTCTCCATCAACAGTTTAGATTTTTTTTTATCTCTTAAACCAACATAACCATCAAGTTCATCTGTATTTTCACAGATGTCATGCAGTACTACTTTAACCAATAACATAAAGATACAAGTTATATACAATATTAAACATGTATGTGTGTTATCTTCTGTATAACATAGATATGTGATATGTTATGACGTTTCTCTCATTTCCCTTTCATAAACACAACATATCTGCTTTCCTTGTATGTGAAACTCCCCTATTGTGCCACTGCATGTGATCATAATACTGACTCAGCTTTGCTCATTGCAGAACATACTCCTTTAATCTAATCAGGATGCCTCGCTTTATTAGATTAAAGATAATGATAGCTAAAATATGTATTCATGGAACTAAATGTGAAGCCTACATACTAAACAAAAAAGTGTTCTTGGAAGAAGGAAAAAGTTGTTGAGTTTGGTTTTCATCTACTTAGACTTAAACTTCACTTAAACAACTTCACTACTTAAACTTCACACAGAGTTTATTTTGGAAAAGTACCAAAGAAACATCTTAAATTATCTTCTGATTTCAAGCATCTGTTATTCTCTCATTTGCTTCAATTTCTAGTCATAATGTGTTCACTATATAAAATCTGGATGGGAAACAGAAGTTTGTGTAGATAATACAGATGTCACACGCTCGTACAGTAACATCATGCACAGAGTACATTATTCCAAAACATTGAGCAAAGCAATGCCCTCTTATATTTAACATGTGTGATACATGTTCAAACTCTGTGGGAGACTTGGCAAATATGTTTTCTCAGATTTACCGCCTCATGACAGTTTGAGCCAAAGCATAGAGAAGAAGGAAAACAAGAAGAAAAAAACATAGGAAAGCAAAACAAAAACTCCAACAGAGGGATGTGGAATAAGCGGGTGTGGAAAAAAAATAATAATTATATTTTTCTGTGCAGCTGGCCTCTCCGCTCAGTGGCAAAACTCACAGCTTGCGTCTGGCACACGACCTCTCCATCTCTCTCTTCCCACTGCTCCCTCATATTTCACCAAAAATGAGCATCCAGAGAGGGAACGTTGCGCTTTTATGTAAAGCTCACGAGAACTTTTCAT
The DNA here is from genome assembly GCF_023055335.1 of Clinocottus analis. NCBI lineage: Eukaryota > Metazoa > Chordata > Actinopteri > Perciformes > Cottidae > Clinocottus > Clinocottus analis. The sequence goes on from NW_027175854.1 coordinate 3,218,269, forward strand.
TAAAAAGAGTTACGACAAGAAAGGGACAGAGAGCTTTAAACCTGTGACGGTGATAGCAATGACGGAAACATGACTGCTGTTGTTAAAGCTTATCGTGTGTTCAATTATGCTGTAAAATATTCACTTGTTGAACTTTAACCAGACGGGTTTTTAATCAGACGGGTTTCTACATTGAATGTTGCAAGGATGCTGTCATAATTTGTTATTTTTAGAATTACACGTAAGTGACATACTTCGGTCTCTCAAAGTACACTTTGTGACAGTGAGCGGCGGCTGTGAGTGTCTGCAGCAGAGAAGATTAAACTTTGGACTTTTTGAGTGCAGACTAAACGGCAATACTTTGAGGAAGAATGGAAGTTATTTTCCCAAACTTGTACGAGAGAAATTAGATCAGTGAAACATGTTCTGTCGGCCACGTTGCATGTAAAGCACGCGTCATCTCGAGGTTTAAACTCCGCTACAGGTTTGTGGAGGCGACACCGTGTAACCCGACAGCCCGCTGCTGAGCGGCCTGGATACTCGGCTGTGTCTAATGTGTCTGTGCACGCGTTGAGTGGGAACCATGTGCACTGATCCGTATCAGCAGCCTCGTGCATCACCATGACGGAGGACATTCATTTCCGTGTGCCTGGTCAGGACTCTCGAGAGCACCTCACTGTATGTGTGTGTGTGTGTGTGTGTGACAACTCTCTGGTAGTATTGTGCGCTCGCCTTGACGAACAAACAGTGGGATAAAAGTTAACCGCCGGAAACTTGAATTTAATCGCCTTTAGCAAATAAACGTGCATCTTGATCAAATCAATGGAGAAAGCGAGGAGGGATATGCGGCCAGTTCTTCTCAAGGCCCGTTCTCTGGATGCAGAAAACCACAACTGAACGAGCTGCACCTCTAGTTGATATGTTTATTTGATGTAGATCCGAGCAATGCAATAACAAGCCCCCATCCTTTCTTACTTCCCTTCCGACCGCCACACCACATCTGGCTAAGACTGCAATTGGGTTGTCCTCTGCTTCACCCCCGTTATAACCGATCCATAAGACTCGCTGGGAGTACATGATCCATGCAAGGGAATATCTGTAGATTCAGCCGCCTCGCTGACTCGTGATTCATCAATTCTAAAATTCGTTGAAAGTGGGTGATGTAATGAAAAGAAGAGGAGGACACCAAGAGTAAGAGGATGTCAGGAAGATCAATGTTGATTCATTTTATTTCTACTGTTTTAGAGAGCGAAAAATATATAACAGTTAACATACTTAAAAAAGGCTTCACGTTGTCCTTTTCTCCCCAGAAACAGCATGGGCTGGAAACACACAAAGTGAAAAAGACACAAAACCGTAATGTGGGAGCTGCCTTGAGTTCTTGATGTGCGTTGATGTGTTTTATCTTTGAGGTTTTGGAACCAGGTGCAGTCAGCCACAACCTCTGTGGAGTGGTGGGTTTTTTTTTTTTTTTTTGCACTGTGCTTCATATTTCAATGACAATAAATAAACATCAATTATCATTCTTTCCTAAGGCTACTTCCCACAGCCGCCAGCTTTCCATGATAGTGGAACACAAAGTACTCAGTGAACATATCAACTGCATATCGAGTATATATCGTGAGATGGATAATCAGAACACAGATTTTGAATCACGATCACAAGCTTCAAGCTTCAGGAAGGACTCCGTACACGGAGCATGCTCAGCTGAGGTGGATCTTATCGCGTCAAATGTCGGACTGGGTCTGCGTGAAGATCGTCTCCGAAGTGCAACCACACTTCCAAAAAAACCTTTGGTCAACCTATCTGTTCCGTTCTGTTCATGGAAAGCACTGTAATATGTTTTGACAAGCTTTCTGAGACCACAATCTGGAAAAAGGGAAACCTGTTTTGTTCCACTCTGTCACAAAAAGCACAACAGCTCGATGCATATTCAGACTCATTTTGACAGTTGACGACAGGATGAGAGGAGTACTTTCAAACCCAAAGTCCATTTCCTCTCGAAAGCAACAAGGAAACAACTAATGGCATCAATTACTGTTAGTTCAAGTGCGGCTACACACAACACAGAATGATTGAATGGTGTGCAATCTTTTTTTGGAAACAGTGTATGTGATTGATTTGTTACCACATCTATTTTATGTTCACTCGTTAATGTACAACTGTAGGTGTTATCTCTTTCGTAGTTTTTTCTCTGTGTGTTTAAACGTACACATATTTCATGATCTACCCCTCGACTCTTTTTTGTGTGTTTTTTTAGGGAGCTGCCCAAAGAATGTGACCTATGACAAAGTGACATCATGGAACTAAACTGTAGTCGCATTAATCTTCTTTTGGAATGTTATCATAAGAATAGTCTTATCAGTGCTAATCATAACCATAAATCACATGTGAGAACATGGACGGAGTGGAGAATTATTTCAGTTAAATAGTTATTTGAATACATATGTTATACCGAGCTGAGCTTAAGTATTTTAAGAGACAAAACCATAATGATCCCTGTGACTGTATCCATCTATAGTTCATTTAACCAAGTAAAAAGTTAAAATAATGCAATACAGAAAGGAGACAAGAATACACACAGTAATGTTCTGTGTTAGTAAAAGAAGAAATGCAATATCAGAATCATGCGAACCATTCAAAAAATGAAGCCAAAAACGAAGCAAACTACGCTTGTGTATACTTTGCAACAAGGAGACTGTTGTTGTTTACAGGGTGACTTTTATTGGAGCTAACATGCCCTGCGAGAGCCGAATGTTTGAAGTTTCATTGTGCAGCCATTACCCACAGTAGATTACACGCAGCTGTGGCACAGGGCTATTTTAGGACTATTTTCCCACGTTTAGAGCAAAGAGGCTTCTTTCTCTTTTGATGTGGTGATGGAATGACAGGACATGTAAACTCAGCTTTGAGTTTTTCTGTCAACATGTTTTGCAGCTTGGAGAGGGTGCGTGCTTCGCCTCCATTTGCTTTTGTCCGACACTAAACTGTTCGCTTGGCTGCAGGAAATGTTTGGCTGAAATTCATTCGAAAGGATCCCTCTTTTGTTTCCATTGATCTTCTTGAAGAAAAAATAAGCGCACAATATATTGTGCTTTGGGGCGAGAATTGAGCCGAGTGAAAATGCTCTTGGACGCGCACTGCTTCCTGTGAAAAGAAGTGTCAAGTTTGAGCTCTTGAGAAGATTTCTTGTTCTACAAAACCAACCCAGGACCTTCCTGTGCATGGACTGTAGAAGGAGTTTGGCTGAAACGTTTCCGAGGTGGACGAATCTAATGACAAACTCAGGTGAAAGCCCTGTTTTCCTTTCTTTGAAGCACATAATACGACTCAATGGAGCGCGAGATAAGGGTCATGTAACGTGCTCACCGCACTGCACTACGGCTTTAATATACTACGGTCTTCTTTTTGTCTCATGGGAGGAGGAGAGAAGCAGTTGGTGAACTCAGCTTGACTAAAAAAAAAGTGAAGGCTTTCACAGATTATTGGCCATAAAGAAATTCTGTGATAAAATGTATAATAATACAAACGTTTGTGTGCTGTGTAGCTTTACATGCAATCAGTTGAGGCGTTTAAGTTTACACATGCCCTTACTGGAGATCCAAGGTGTAACTGGAACTTGACTCAATTCCATTGATTTACATTAAATGTGTTTACAATTGCTTTGTTTTAAATTGTACTTTTCAGAACACAGGGGAATTACTATAATTCCTATATCATGCCAAAGTTCTCCAACTATAATGGAGATGATATAGAAATTGTGCAAGAAACATCAAGCTTAATTCAGTCTTTTTAACGTTTAAACTTCCTGTAGTTACAGTAGAGTCTGACGTGTTTTAAAGGAGCACAACGGACGTTCATCTGTTCCAAATAATAAGAAGCACAAATAAACCAAACAGGACAATCAGACTGATATTTTTCTTTCTTCTGTTCAATAATAACGTGAAAAGTATCTTCAAATACAAACTACAGTACGGAAACTCTTGGATCTGCACAAGCTCTTCAAACAGGCTTACAGTAAATACACACTGGTTGGCAAAATCAACAAAGTATGCATTCCATTGCCGAGCGAGGAAATCCATAGATTATGTTGTAGTGAGTGTGTGCTCATGTGTGTGCCTGCATGTGTGCAACTGTTACCTCTGGACAGTGAGGCTGAGATTGCCTGTGCAGGCCTTAATCTTGTTCTGGGCGTCGAGGTGATTTATGCCATCTGTGGAAACGCCATTAATGGACAGAATGATGTCTCCAACACTCATCTTGGCTCTGGCTGCTTTGCCGGCTTCGGTCAGCTGCAATGACACACAAAAGACACACAAAGAAGCTCATCATTCACATATTTGCAGCACACAAAGAGATGTATTCACAAGGGCTGGGTACCCGTAAAATGATACAGATACCAATAGAGTACTCCATTTGATACCCGTCATGTGAATGGAGGGTTTCAGCTGCGTATGATAAAGGCACCACCACCATATTTTCTTTTCTCTGACCACACAGGCACGTGCAGCCGTACTGTCCGACACTTTGGTGGCATAGTGTGTGCACCACACCACAGATTGGGCCGTAGCTGCTGTGGTTGTAGGCTAATCACACGTTGGGTTAAATCAAAGCATGCATGTTGTGATTTGAAGCAAGCAAAAACATAAAAATAGTCTTTTTTTTCTAAATCTGGTCCGAGTACTGATACCCAACCCTTGTTTTCACAAGGCATTTTGTTACATCAACTCCCCTTCTTGTGCATAATTTAAGATGGTGCCATGTCAACATTTGAAACTTCATAACGTGAATAAGATAAAGGCATTTCATAAAAACATGTGTATGCACCACTTTCCGTCTCCTGTCTTATCTTTTCTTGGATAAGACAAGTGTCATCACAAAACAAGTTAAAATGACTTCACAATGGTTTGCTATGTATATTATGCATAAGGATCAGATTCACTTGGAAGGTACATTTATAGTAAATATATACATATAATAATTTAGTAATTCTATTTAAAACAAATGTCTTAGTAAATCATTTATATGCTGCATTGATCACTTTGAAAGAGTCAATCACTGTCAATGATTACGGCATCACGTGCCGTCGTTCTCTCAGATTTACAGCTTTCAGAATAAATATTAGTATTGGTGAGTTGTAATCTCCAGCTCTCTCCTCAGATTGTCGATGGGGGTCACATCCACAGCTTTCCGCTGGGTGTCTCAACAGCATTCAGAGGCTTTGCCGTGTGCTTCATCTGTTATTGTGGTGCACAGCCCGTTTGCTCTAAAGCAGCTTTTCCTTTGAGAGCTTAATGTCTTTGGCTCCACCTCTCGTCCCAAACCAGCCTCCCATTCAATTGTTTTGTCTCATCACACGCGCCTTTGTGTATCAAGGACCTGCTGCGAAAGACTGGTATTTCTGTATCGCAAACTCTTTAAGTGTATTATGAATTAAAACAAAAACCTATTTTCCAAAGCTTTGACTCCAATGATGGAGATGAAGCTCTATAACGGTCTTTCCAGAGAGCAGCGTAAGGTAAGTTTAAGGTTGATCAGGATCCTCCTCCTTTCCACCATGCTGAGACTTGCATTACTCACGTAGGAAGTAACACAATAAAAGCATGACGCTGGGGTGAGTCTCCACCAGGTGTGGTGCTTGACCAGTGATTACACACTTAAAGCCAGTAATCTGCAATCATGCTTCAACAGAAAGGAACACTGTGTGCTTATTATATTACACTGCTTTCATCATATTTCTATGGTCTCTCCCAGTAGCAGCTATTTAGCAGTAGCTAAATACTTAAACTAAGGACATCTAGGGACACACACTCATGTACATGAGGTGGTGGCGCAGGTGAGATCTATGCATGTGTTGAGAGACAGAAAAGTATCATGAAGAGGGCACGAAGCACGATTTAGTCTGTCAACTCTATTGAGTGTCATCAACGATTAAATTATAATGCATTTAAAACACCTTTTACTTTAGTTATTAATATCAGCTGGCCTTGATTCAGTCAGAGAAGCAGGAGGTATTCCCTCTCCCCACTGCTAAAGAATGCATTCAGGTTAGAAAACTCCAAATAGACTTCCCCTTTGGCTTTAAAAAATAAAGAACCAATGAGACATAAGGAATGTGCCATTGTGTTAACGTTCAAAATGAAATAAGGGGGGGAGTGGGCGGGAGTAAGGGGGAGAAAGAATGAGGAAGTGACAGTGGCGGTGGCAGTGACCCACACATTTTCTCTGGAGCTTTCCTTGTGTCATTATCAAGCAGATCAGCAGCAGGAAGTGTCGAATGCATAGCTGAGGCTGATGTATGCATACCAGCGTCCTGGAAACCTACCGCCACATGCTAAGTGTGGCTCACAAAGGGAAGGGTCCTCGCGAAGCAGGCATGAGCGCAGCGACTGACTCACTCATGGACTCATAGACACCTGCCTCACGCGTCTGTCCCGACTCATTTACTTTCATTAAAATAACTCATTGCTCCTCAAGGCGGAGTGGAAGCGCTCTTCAGAGATCGCTGGTATTTGCTGCCTCTGTTTTTCGATCTACTCGACAGCCGAAGAGGTCAATGGATTGATGAATGGACAGACAGTCTTGTCTCTCCGTCCGCCCGTGTCTCCCTCTGTGTGTGCGTTTGTGAGACAGGAAGTGAGAGAGAGAGGGTAGAAAGAGATCTGAAGCTCTCTCCTTGTAAGGATGTGAAAAAAGACAATACTATACAGCTCTATATATGGCAACTCCTCAAACACTATTTCAAGACATGAAGAGAGGAGAAGACTGTTGTAACATTCTCACACAAAAAAAAATGTGTTTTTATATGCGGTTAACAATGTTTAATGCTGTAGTCTGCGGTGAACAGAGAGCACTTTATGAATCCTAACTTCTTTCAGTCAAACACATTCTCACATGGGTACAAAGCAAATAGATGTTACTGTAGGAATTCCTGGCATCCACAGTCTCTAAATATAAATCAAGAGAGCTCTGAAGCACTCGTGACGAAGAGAAGATAAGTAATGAAGGGGAACTTTTGGAAGTTTTACTCCAGCTCTCTGAAGAGAGAAGAGGATGTTTCAACGACATCATTTTTACCAAATACTGTTCAAAAGAAAAGAAGTCATGCAAGGCAGTTTCCCACAAGTCAAAATGTTGAATTTAAAGAGTAAAAAGAAGAAGGATGTCTCCATTTGAATGAAGTGTCTTTCCAACTGCGCTCTCATGAATGGGATTCCAGGCACATAATGGCGTTGCCGCTGTGCTGCTCTCCACACTGCTGATTTCACTTCAGTGCAGTTACTGCTAATGACTCGTTATCCCTAACACATGCTCCTCTGCGCTCACGAATGTAGCGTGAGTAAAGCATGCTGCACAATAGTTTGGAGAAACATCGTGACGCTTATGACAAATCCCGAATGGAGGTGACGATATGACGAGCCAAAACAGATCATGTATTTATTGCAGGTGTGAATGTATTCGTGGAAGAACAGCATCTTCAAATAATTGTAAAGAGATGAAGATACATTCAAAAAGGGATTTGGTACCCGGCGTCCCGGAAAATAACACAAGTGGTGCAAATTAACAGTCCATTGCTTCCATGTGTCTTTAATTCGTCCATCATAAAGCCGTAATCAAAAACATTCAAGTGCGCTTAATACTAAATTGGTTAATTCCAAAGACTATTAAGATTTATATGTTTACTGAGTGATCAGCTTCTCCTCGGTAAGGCAGTAAACTAATAAAGAAAAATAAAGCTTTCTATAAGAGCCAGCGTTGGTGAAAACAAGACACAAGAGATTCTGTTTGGAGGGAAAAGCAGCTTTGCTAAGTAGTTGACACAGCAGAGTGTGTGACCTCCAGTACCTCTCTGGAGGCTCTGTTCAGTGCAGGAGGCTGCTGCCAAACCTCCCATTACACTGGAATCCTTCAGATCAACGCTGTATTTTCAAACCACTGATTTACAGTGGTTCGTCAAACATTTAAAATTCCACACAAAACTCTTGATAGGGGGAAGAAGCCAAACACACTGAAGGTACGGGTAACAGATGTGCGATAACACTTCAGCACGACTGGGACACTAATCATCTTCCAGGCTGGTGAAACTCCCTGACTGCAGGGGAATGATGGAGGAAGGAACGGGGCTGTGGTCGCTTCACTTTTGAGAAGTAATGTTACAGGAAGCTTCTTGTGGTGAAGGCTGGAGGCCTGCGAGATGCATGTCATGTCTGTATAGGGGAGACTAAAAAAAAGAGGCCCATATATGGAAAAGACTTTGAGCCGAACATTATGTCATCACAAACACAGACTGATTGACTCACAGAACTGGCAGGACCAGTAAAGCTCATTAAAAAGTTCACCCTGCAGAGTCTCTGGGATGAATCTGTGAAGTGAACATCAGACAGCAGAGAGCACTGCAACCTGCCGGGCGAGCACAAGCAGAAGTCATAAAACACAGTTTATGATCTTCTCTTCGAGGCTCGTACGCCAGCAACCCCTTGAACTATTCAAACAATGACGAGGTAGAGAGATGAGGCGTCGGTGGAATACAGAAGTTCGGGGACCAAACGGCAAGAACCGCAAACCGAACATTGCAACCAAAGGGCACTTGAGCGGAGGTCGACCCGTGGTTGTCATGGTTTGACCCCAGTCTCTCACTATATCCACCAGGCGTCTGAAAAACGCGAGATGCCAAGCGGACCTACGTACGAGCTCTTGGGTCAGGTCACCACGACAACGCAAACAAAACCACACAAAAGCCGCACCAACCCCGCGCTGCATACCGAACGCTCTTTAGTCGGGTTAGAAACAAACCCGGCTGAGGATCGCTGCCGGCCGCTGATATGAAAAGGCTTTAGTCGTGTTGGGGCTTGAGCCAAGTGCAAGTGCTGGTTTCCACCTCCATCCATGATTCATTCAACTCTCCTGTGGGGTTTAAATTGGGCTTTTTTTTCGGGGGATTCAGCCAAACAGCATGATTGTTAAGTGTTGAAATGCGCTGGCTATGTAATGTACTAATGACGGGACTGACACAAAAGAATACCACACCCCTATTTGCAAGAATATACAGTTTATCATGACGTCACAGGTTCCATCAAAGGTACAATAACACAACACATATTTTGCATGATGGAACAAGATGGTTGTGCGACTGTGGTTAATGTTAAATGGATTGCACCATAATTGTAATCCAGAGATCTGTGCAAAGCCCTTTACAATGCTTGATAATGTTGGATGCCTGGTAAATATCATGAGTGACTATCGCTGTCGGTGAGGTCTTTAAATCCAACTGACTTTAGTGATGGAAGTGAAGGCCGATCAAATGTAGAGGCCCAAAGGGTCTTTGAATTTACAGCATATGGGCTCATTCTTCTTTCTTCTTAAACTAAGAGAAAGATTGTTGCTTAAAATATCTTTTCTCAAAACGATAAAACTCCAAAAAAAGTGTGAGCAATCTAAATCAAAATGAAAAGACAGCTTGGTTGTTCTTTATAGCTCTGCCATATAGAATTAGGGAGATTGAAAGCAGATGCCCTCAATACAACTCCAGACAGACCCCAGGGAGATCGTACTGGGATCAAACACAAACTTTAGATAACTGTGTTCTACTAAACCCACATGTAACCTGAACACATCTTTACGACCCCGGATAAAATCATAGATTATTAAATATGCCTTGTGACGCGTAAAGTCACAAGGCTCTGAAATACATGATGAACTTCACTGGTTTCTATTGAATTTCAGTTTCCACATAAAAAAAATCCTAAGGAGACTTTAATCCAAGAGGCAGATAAAAACAAATACAGACGGACTGTAAGCTTTGCAGCACAGGCCACGAGTTATCTGTCTCAATAGTTTCTTCAAATGCCAGGGGAGTTTTTTCACTGCATGTTTTTGTTTGAGCTGAACCAAAAGTTATGTCTCAATGGCGGGGAGATTGTTCTTTATCCACTGAGCTACACACGACACAAACGTCTTGCAGAATTAACAAAAAAAACAGGCAGATTTCCTCTATAGTTGCAGAAATTCTAGTACTTGCACTTTAACACTTGCTTATCACACACGCACCAAGCATTTCTCATGAAGGTTTTAGTAATCGATACAACTCAATGTAATGCATTACAATAAACATCTTGTGAGACGATGCAACATTGTAACTGATTTAGCTAATAATATTTCCAGCTAGCCAATGGCCGTCCACTCTATTGGATCCTCCTCTCTTCAAATGAATGCACAAAGACTACCTTTTTCCCCTGATGTTGATCTTGGTTGCCCAGACACACTACTTCTTCACATTCCTGTAGCCTCAACATATTAACACATAATGGGGTGCTTGAAAAAAGACCAACTCTGGAAGTCTAAAGTCTACTGCAAACACAGAGCTAAAATTAGTTCGTACAATGTTCACTTAAAGTATCACATGCCACTGAAACAACAAGCCAAAGGAGACAAAAGACAAGGGGGGGAAGTGAGGGGTCAATGGGAAATGTGGGGCCACGTCTCCGTGCTGAGCTCCAGCTGACCTTTTTATGTTGTGTTTCTGCTGTTTCGTAAGCAATGCAAACATTACTTAAGTGTTTCTCATCCGGAAGCCTGTCAAGAAATGCCTAAAAAAGGAGCTGGAATAACTACGGCTGATGGAAAGAACATAAATGGGGGCTTCCTTCGTAAGTCACCTTGACATTATTGGGTATTCTCAGTTTCCACAAACATTCGGAGTCATTATTACTGTGACTTATGACATACTTCCTTCTATGACTTGTGGTATGTAGTCCACCTCGTACCAAAGTCCAAAGCCGAGTATTCCTAAAAAGGTTTCAGGATAACAGGCGTCGGTTGTCGTGTAAGCAACCCGCCTTGTACAGTACTGATGTAATCTTTGGATTAGTTACATATGGTAAGGACATGTTAAGTCATTACATCATTATTCCATAGCGATCACATCTATCTAAGCTCAATAAATATTAGCTTTAACGTGAGCGAATATTCTTTCCTGTAGTCGGTCTAATTAGCGTTGTGGGTCTCTAATGAACCCGAAAATAAGCCTATGATCGAGACAATTTCCTCGTCGCTCCGCTCATGATTGAACTGAAGTAATGGTTAAACTGTTGGCAGATGTTTCCATATATGTACGTTCTACTCACTTACTGTAAATAATGTTACTCCTTGAACTTAGATTTCAGATACAGCAATCACAACAACAACGATCAGTTTTAAGAAAACGCATGGACAAAAATGTGTAAAGAATTCAGCCTTATTACAAGGAGACCATGCTCATGATGTGTTCGGCTGGTTGTGCCCTATGTGACATCAGGATTTGGAAGATAAATAGACAAAAGGGCGACTTATTCCTGGCTCCTGGACAACAACAAGAAATCTAAGCCATGTATGGTGTCATTCACTGGTCATGCGCTGGGATGAAAATATGTCACAGGAACGACACAAACCACCGCAGCGTAATGAAAAGCTGACGTTTTGTTTGGTTCGGCAGTGCTGAGGCACGCTCCAGACCACTGATGACTCCACACTGCGCTGCTGGTGAGCACATGAGGCGTATTCAACACGTTTGTGAAAAGAAATAATCAAAACTATCACATTACATGCACTGGGGAGTTTAACAGATTCAAGGATTCTGGAAGGCTTTTTTTGGAAACCTGTCAAAACTCACCCATCTGTAGTCATTCAACTAGGAAAAACATGACTTGTTCCCACACCCCTACAAATATCACAATCAGGTGTCAGATGCCCTTCTGCTTTTCATTGTTTATGTGGGTTGTATGCAGTGTAGTAAGAATATTACACCGTGTCAACTCAAAAACCATTGTCTTACCCGAGTACATATTCCAGTCGAAATAGTAAAAATGATGTGTACAATTTGGGTCTGTGCACTCTTGTCCTTGCAGGCCCTTAAGAATTCCCAGTGAAACTACATTTAGCTGTTAAAGGTAGAGGAGATTTGTAGCAGATGTTGGTCTTGTGTTTTTTTAACAGCCAATGCCAAAACTGAAAGGGCAACAGAGGCAAAATGGCCAATTTCATGTCGATTTTGTTTTCCTGTTCCTCTACGGAGAGACACAAAGGTTTTATTTTTATACACACACATATATATATATATATATATATATGAAAAATGGAATGAAGGACATTATGTTGTCACATGCATGGAGCTGTGACAACATAATGTCCTTCATTCCATTATCATCATTGTGTCAAGGCATAAAAATAGTCTGCGTAGCCATGCTGGCCTTTTCATACTCTACGGTTTAGTCTGCTCTTGACAAAGGAAAGTAATTTCTCCTTCACAAACAAAACATTCAAACTTCTGTAACTGATCCAGCCAACAACAAATAAACAGAGTAACTGACCTTGGTCATGACACGGAGATAACAATTACATAACAGGAAGCAGCATGAACTGCATAACACAGCTCGTTCTGCAGCAGTCAAGAGTTGTTGACAAAGTACAGACTACACTAATAGAGGACATGCCGTCTTCTTTTAATCCTGTTTGAGAAGAAGCCATGTTATTATGGTTGAAGGCTCTTCAGATACCCTTGAAAAAGGCCTATTTCTCAATCAGTCTCCCTGCTAAGGACTCAACAGGACCTGGTCAGCCAGAGCCAAATCCCAGTTTCAGGGTGCGTAACTAGTTATTACAGAAGCGCTGTGGCTTTTTGGCCGTTCAGGGACAGGTTCTGATGTTCCAATTACGGATCCAGCAGACATAGTTTCTTGTGCTTCGCCTCAGGACGAACGCGAGGGAGAAAGGCCCGGACGTTCAGCACCATCACTCATCTGAACGACCAAAATGACAGCAGCCGTTAACAGCCATCCAGCTTAATCCTCCAAATATATGACTGTCGGAGAGATTCAAGGGAGTTTTTAAAATGGAAGGATATTGTAGTGATGGTTCGGTTATGCAACACTATTATGACAATCAGTCATGGCCTTTACGGGCGGTAGCTCATGAACGTAGGGGACCGAGAGACAGAGGTCATGAGCTGTTAGAAAAAGTGTCTAAATCCAGCGATGAGTGTCACACAGGAGACGGATGGCACGCGCACTTTCATCACCGACGAGACGAATGGGATAGCGAGCATGGACAGCATTCCTCAGAGACGATTGTCATGGCGGGAAGGCCGCGCAAGTGTTGTGTGTACGTGTTCCACTCACCCGTGAGATGGTGAGGGGCATACAGAAATCCTTCCCCCCTTGCAGTCTGAAGCCCCAGGGGGCCGGGCCGGCCAGGGAGACACTGTAGCTGCTGCTCATGATTCACCTATAGAGACAGAGGAAGATATATGTTACACTTCATGATAAAAGGGGCATAATCTATCAAGAGACAGAACAAACATCACAGACACAAGAGACTTTGGGAAAGGGAATAACAGGAAAATGAGGATATAAACAAACAAGCGTATCACGCAACGTTTAAATGTTGCGCAACCAACAACTGGCATTTTGAAGAGATTACTGCGTTTTGCACCGAAACCCAAACAGGAGGATTCATCTGAGGAGATTAAATGTATGCCATTGTTCGTTGTCTACCACTGTGAGCTCTGAAATCTCGTTGTCATCCAATAACATTTCATCACATTGAAGCTTTCTAAGTGAAAAGAAAAGTTAGAGATATTTAAAGCACAGAAGTACTGACTGTCCTCTGTTTACCTTAAAAAAAAAAAAAAAAAACAGATCAGCAACTCTGGAGCTGCACTTTGGACCTCTGCACTTAGTGTCCTTTACTGAACCCATTGCATTTGAAAAATAAAAAAGGTACCCAGTGTGAACACCTATAGTAAAAAATAATCTGATTTCATGGATATATTGCACACCAGATTAAATCACAGGGGGTTAACAATAAAACCAGGGCCAAGTCAAGCATTTCTTTTATAATAAGGCACTGTAAGCCAAAGACTCTTCCAAGTCAAACGCTGTGCAGCAAATAGTCCCATACCTGTATCATCCTTCACACTCATTCCCGAAGTTGAGAAATCAGGATTAGGAGATTGAAACCTTAATACATTCAAATCCTGTGAAAACCCTGTTTAATCCCTGACAGGGTGAGTGTGGGCTTTTCCATCGGGCGGCGGTGGAGCTGCTGGGCCTACATAGGGTCAGAGCAAAGGCCAGACACACCCTGGATGGCCACCGACTTGATAGAGCTCAGCTGCCAACTCAGCGTTTCATTGGAGAGCAGGTTCGCTTTCCATTTCAACATCTTAACGGCTGAAACGCACCCTCATGTTCCACATTACCTCATGGATGGATACAAATACCATATTCCGCTTAAACGTGTGTGCATTCAAATCAAAAGGACAGTTCCAGTAAACAAAGACTATTTGGTGCAGAGCAATATTTCATGCACTATTGAGTTTCACTGGTTTAAGCCCTGCCTGTCATGCATTCCTTTTTCCCCTGAAAAAATTGAAGCTGCAAGCTATTTACTGGAAGCGAGACTGAGGTTAAGTACAGTCACATGTTCATATTTAGTATACTATTACATTTATTAGTTTAATAATTGAGGAAATTGGTGTCCCATATTTGCAAAATCCTTTAAACTGGTTTGAGTATTCAGCTAACAGGCTGTAGTGAATCTGTCTGTGTGACTGTGAACCGCTGTGCACAGATTTAGAAAAGAAACACCAATCATGTTGAAATATACGACCTTCGCCCTGCCCAACAGGAAGGGTGTATGTTGACATGAAAACATGACATCAAAGGCTCACCACATGCATCATATGTCACATACAGTACATTGCAATTATGATGGAAAAAGGGGAAATGTAGAAGCAAAGCAGCTGAGTCGAACTCTGAACAGACGGGTGCTTTGTTAGTTGCTATCAGGGTGTACTGTAGAGAAAAACCGAGAGCCTGGGAAAGCTAAGACTCATACTTCTGATGTAATGAACTAAAGGTGTTCCAGTTGAACTAAAAAAGAGTAAAGGGACTGGTGGTGAGCACAGAGGTTTCATTCGGTGCTGAACTTAATGCTCATGACAGACATTTGAGAATCTGCTCTTTTATTTCTGGCTTTGATGAGAAACGGTTTTACTTCGACAGCACAATGGTGAGAGAACGTGTGCATGTGACTTGTTCAATGAAGCAATTATATGTGTCAATGACTGCCTGGAAAAAGTGTTACACGTTAAGACATATTCACACGTTCGTGTGACGGGCAGTGCAGAAAAAACATACTTTCCTGATAAGTATATCATGAATAATAATGTCTTGTCATCCCAGAGGAATGTCATTTTGTGGTTGTAAGTCATGCTCCTGTCACAAATTCCCTCAGGGACACAGCAACACCTGCCAGCCTGTCACCTGGTCAACTGTGACACACACATCAAACCAGAGGGGTTGGCCTGCGCTGTTTCACCATCAGGCCTGGAGGGGAATCAGCCTCTTTAAAGAAGCCAGCAATGGAGCCACCAAAGTGTGTGTGGCGAGATAGAAATAAAATCACGTGTAAAACCCAGCTCTACTATTTATACAACACACTTTCACCATCAAGCCAAACAAAATCACAAGCAGAAAGGCAGGTCTATAATAAGAAAGCAACCATTTCCAGACAGCTGCCACCTTCAAGGTGACTAAGTGTGGAGGTGAGCCCAGTAGTGTATTTTTAGAAAAATAAAAGGGTTGTTTTGCCCATTAATTGTTATCATGAACATGCTAAACTCATCAAATTGCAGCATTATTTGAGAAACAACCTTTAATAATTAACAGTGATAATGAACAGACATAATGTTTCACCAACAATGCTTTAAGAACATGAAAGCGCCTCAAGAGAAAAGGATGCCTATCCCACTGTTTTGTTTACAACGTACTTTGAATCTGAGTCTTCATGAAATGATATTCTGACACAAGACACAATGGACATAAATACAGCAAGTTGTATTCAAAGATTTGTGAGCCAAGAGTCACGGCTTGAGCGAGCCTTAAGGAATACACAGGACCGAACAGCTGTGTCAGTGTTAGATTTCATCTCGTACATAAATGTTGATGGTGAAATCTGGATCATGCTCAAGTCATATCCGCATATTCTCTTCCTAATATGGAGAGAACAAACATTACGTCTCAAGCTCCTACTTGTTTTGCAATCTCTCTTATGATATCATGCATAGACACGAGCAGACACACCTTTCGCTGTTCCCAAAATGAGGAAAGAAGTCGCGCTCTACACACACATTTTATTGATAATCACGTCAACCCTTCTGCTTCTGGTTATGTTCCACTCAGGCCTTATCTTTCATGCTCCTGTCGTAATGGCACATTACTGCACTTGACTTTTCAGCACGTTCGCACCAAAAACCAAGATTAAAACACAACACTTCCTGAACAGCTCAAGTGGGAGTTTCTGAAGTTGTCTCCATTTATGAATTTTTGTGGACGTTGATCCAAATAGTGTGACACTGAATTTAGATGTTGAATTTACAGTTAATATGACGTGTCAATGGGAACATAGATGGAGATAAATAGAAGAATAGATGGATACTTTATTCATCCACAGGTTTTTTAAAAGAAAATGCAAAGTATATTCAGTGTCTATAAAGTGTATATAAAGTATATACAGTGACTAAATAAACAACAAAAGTGTTGCTTGGGTTATTGATGATTCAATTGAAGGAGGATCTGGCCAGTGGTGATTAATCATAAAGTCTTATTGCAGTTAAATGCAGTATTGGGGGGGTCATTGATGAATAATAACAACTTTCTTAAATTGAAAAAAAGCAAGATCATCAAGGTGCCGTTCACTGTTCTGACCTCGATCCCTATGCACTGCATGTTGTGTCAAACTGCAGCTGTGTTTCCGTCAGGTAACCTTTAGTCATATAGGGAAGTGGCTGTTGCTTGTTAAAGAGTTTCAGACGTCATGCTCATTTCACAATGCAACGGGAGACAATGTTGCCAGGTGACATCATTGCAGGACATGTTGACTCACAGAGCGGAGTTTATAGCGGCGTGTCGGCCCATTGTACCTCACTAGTAGGGTGTCAATGACATCTATTACATTATTATTGGTCAAATATCAAAATCATATTGCATATGTATAAATAACTCTAGATACATTTTTTTTGTAAAACTACACCAAAAACTTTAAGGGAACGGTTGACCGTATGAAATGTCTTTGGCTTACCAAACATCAGAAGAACAACTTGTTCCAACATGACTTCATGTGACACTTTTTCTACACTGGCTGATTTGTTCTAAAGCGACTTCTGTGCTCTTGTAACCAATCCTACACTCAGTGTATACTTTTCAAAGTTTTTTTCCTCAGTGTCAAGACCATAAAATATAATATACCTTCCAGGAGTAATTATCCAACATAACGTTTGAGTTGCAGTCGTTGTCATCTTAGGACATCCTGTGTTTACTTCAAGGGCCCTTCATTAGAGTGTGTAAAATCCAGCATGCTTATTTTTTTTTACTCACGGAACCTGCACTTTAACGTGTTGCCTCAGCGGGTGTGAAATAAAACACGTCAGACATTATTAGTGCACTTTTCTGAAATGCTTTTTTATCCCACTTCTTACTTGTCAGTGAAACAAACAGCCCAACAACATGTTTACGTTTTGTAAAGTTATTGATCCATATTTCGATGGAGCATATGGTCTATTAATTGCAACTTTGTACCGGGCACATGCAGCAGTAAAATAAAAAATGGAAACTTTGACTATTTTTGAAAAGGTGTCGTCAGATAAACTCACCTTGCGTTGTGAAGCCGGGTCTGGTGTGCAGAGAGAAGCGTGACTTTAGTCCGTCTGTTCGCAGTTTCGGAGTCAACTGGACAGAGCGGAACTGGAACTTCCGCATATAAGCCAGCCCCATCTGGCAGCCGGTAGGAGGGTTCACAGCATTGTGTGTGTCTGTGTGTGCGTCTGCGTGTGTGCGTGTGCGTGTGCGTGTGCGCGTGTGTGTGTGTGTGTGTGTGTGTGTGTGTGTGTGTG
The DNA here is from genome assembly GCF_023055335.1 of Clinocottus analis. Taxonomy (NCBI): domain Eukaryota; kingdom Metazoa; phylum Chordata; class Actinopteri; order Perciformes; family Cottidae; genus Clinocottus; species Clinocottus analis. The sequence goes on from NW_027175854.1 coordinate 3,236,174, forward strand.
TGTGTGTGTGTGTGTGTGTGTGCGCGCGCGCGCGCGTCGAGTTAAGGCAACGCAGCAGCGGCAGGCATGGGCTTGCCAGACTGAAACAGAACAGGTGAGTTTTAACTAGTTTAGTCCTTTTGTTGGCGGGCTGACGTGAAGCTTAGCATGATACCCGCTCACATTCCGCAAAAACGACTAAATCTTGTAAAACGTGAAACACTTATTCTGGGATATCGGCCCTCATTGGATTAAGATACAGCACAAAAAGGAAAACACGTGTTGCATTACATTGTAATCCAGTTACAAATTTAGATAGTGTTTGTTGTCATTACTTATTTTCTTCTTGTGATTGTCGTTGATTTCTCTGCTGTTGTTACAATTTTCGACAGACATAGCAGAGTTTCTCTCTTGTTTAAATGAGGGGTATAAAGATAGAGGGTGTTTCATTCTGCACAGATTATATATAGTAACAATTGACTTGACAGATTTCCTTTATTATTATTATTATTATTATTATTCCTCGCGTTATTTGTATCCACGTGTTCTTAGCTTTCATCGTGTTTTCACTTTGTCTCTGCATTTTGTGCGCTCTTAATCCCTGTAAAAAAAACAACTTGTTGCAACGTTGTTAGGTGCATCGATGTCCTTTATTTATTATACTACAGCCACTATGATAGCAGCTTTCAATCTTTACCCAGATGTAAATGTGTAACCGAGTCAAATTCCATGTATCTGTACACACACATGGCCAATAAAGCTGATTCTGATTCTGCTGGTAATGGCGCGGTGTGTGTCTGCCCTCTAGTGGTCAGCAAAGGTAGTGCATGCTTCACAGTGTATTCCGGCCCTGTGGATTATAAACTACTGATCATGGCCCGAGGGCACAAACTCATACCTAAACATTCATCGTCTCATCTTGTTCTCGTCTTCCAAGACGTAGCTTTTAGCCTGAGGCGACGGTTTTCACGAAGTCAACTCAAGCCAATGTAAATAAAGACAAATATATGACTGAAAACTGTGTTTTGACCGTCAAAAGTTTTAATGGAAAAAAAATATGATCATTAACAAGAGTTTACTATATTCCAGTCACAACTGTATCTTCACTGGACAGGCCACACCTAGAATAATAATACATGTCCAAATATAAAAACAAGGTTTTACAAAGTAAAATCAGATTACATTCGCATACTTTTTGTGGATATACCTTTTCTCCAGTATTGGCCAATATTGTCAATATAAGAGCAGATTGACATTGATTGAGCACATTTAATGCCACACAGATGATTCAGGTTTGGACAATTAGTTGACCAACATTAAAATGAATTGGCAATCATTTTGAGAATCAAATACTTATTTTAGTCCTTTGTTTAAACATAACAATAGCAAATTATAATTTATACATTTTAATATTATAAGACATGTTGGAGTGTGGAACAATAAAAAACGGGGCTTTGTTTCAGAACCTTTTATTAAGTAAAATCTATTAATCAATGAATTAATCTAAAAATGAATTGTTATTATTCAATAATCATTATTGCAACTCTATTTCTTATCTTCCTAGTTTCTTATTTATTGTCTGATCTACAGGTTAGGTGGAAGATTAAGAGGTTCGGCAGCATTAGAGGAAAACCTTTATGAATGTCGGTCCGTATTATAAAACATATCTGGACGACATTCACAAAGGTAAAACACTGCACACTTATTTGATGGACAAAAGCCTGTAATCCCTCAGGTGTAAAGTATGATTATAGCTTAATCCACAGTTCCAAACAGGACAGGAATGTGTATACTAGGATGTCGACATTGTACAGAATTTTGTTTAACATTTTAATCAAAGTGATGTTTCACAGTATTTCAGCATTCCAAGGGGTAATTGTCCCGGTACTAATGCATTGCTAAATATATCTTTGTCCCATCTGATTTGTTTGAAATAACTCACATTAGTGGCTATTCCAGCTCTCTCTGAACTTTTGTATCCTTTTATTTCTGCACTGTGATATTTTGTTAAATAAATATACATTGATTTATGTACTTGCTAAAAAGGCATGACACATTTTACAGATTACCATTAACTGTACTCAACCATTGAAGCTAGATAAATGTTTGCATTCAATCTTCACTGCAGGTCAGCAGGGCTTTCTTTCAGCTCCATGTGAGCCATGTCAATATATGGCTATGGACTAATGGGAAGCCCGGCAGCAGAATTCCCTTGTGCAATGCGATTGAGCCACTGAAGTGCACAAGTCCTTTATGTAAGCTTTGCAGTACATACCTTTAAATCATCTTTACATAACTGGAGAAGTGAACCGCTCAGAAAATCTTGGAATTAAAGTTCAAAGACATGTCGATCGAGGGCTTTCTGGGTGTTTGATGTGGAAGGAAGAACACACTTTCAGTATCACTCGAGATAAACGGCCTCAGCTTTGGAGGGAACTGTACCATGTAATCACATGGACGCACAAGTCAAAATGAAAAAGGATGCACAGTGTAGAACAACAGCCCCTTGCCAATAGAGTCATACATTTAACAGATCCACATTATTTATGGACTCCTGCCATCCTGGTGTCTCAGATGGTCAAAGCACATGCACTGTGCCCTGCTTTTAAATCCAGCACGGGACATCTGTTGATGTCATCCCCTTCTCGTCCTTTGCACACTTCATCTGTATTTACGCTCGCTGCTCTACGGTACAAACAGTTAAAACATTAATGGGGTGGGGTGGATTAAAAAAAGACACGGAAGAAAATAGATATAATGCATGTATAACATATGATGCACAGACTCCATTGGAATGTTGTTATCTATGCTTAGCACTGTTTATTATGTGTGAATTGTTGATCAAACTGCTTCATTACAACACTACCGGTAAATTGACTTTATTTCATTAATGAATTGATTTGCAGCGAGTTATAAAGACATTTCCCTGAAGACTGGAATTATTAATGTAAATTACACTTTCGAGTGAAGTGAAATAAATTACATAGTCTTTTATGTTCCATGAGGAAGTTGTTTATAAAATCAATGTTTTATTTTTTTTCCAAGCTCTAAGAAGATGGACCAAAAAAATGTGTTAAAGATTTATTTCCCAAAACAAATACACCAAATAAACCATTCTATAAAGATTTACCAATAGCACCAAGGGCAACAAATATGTAATGTTTGAGGATGTAACAATTTCAATGAATGCCGCTACTGTTCCCGGGAACATGCAGCTGTAGTCCTTATCGTAACGGGTGATGATACGATACATCAGGCGCCTTTATGGCTTGCTACGTCTGGTCGCCGAAATGTACTATGACTCATTTTGCAGAAGGCTTTTTATCAAATATAGTACATGGTTTCCAAAGTAGCTGCGGTGGATGATATGTTTGGTCGTGTAAAGCTTCACTGTGGTGCCTGAACTCATGATACAGCACATGCACATATGGAGGCGATCGTGCATGATAGACATGGCATTCACGAGACATCGATATATAGCCTTGGCAACTAAACAAGTGTATAAAAATTAGCTTACTCACAAAATAAACCAAAAAACACAAAAAAGGAGACACACGTTGGTCTCTCAGCAACAAGTAGATAATACATCTGATTGGCCTTTAGTTAGTTTTTTTTGTACACGGTTGATTCTAGGCCTTTTTGACAAAGTGCATACTATTTTGAACTTCTTAAAGGTCATTTTAGATACGGTTCCATTTCTAAGATGTTCCTTTGCGTCACCGTGACAGTGTTGATGGTACTGAAGACCCGCCTTTCACAAAAACAAGGGTAGCATTATGTTGTATGTTAACAGCAAGCCTGAAAAGGAACGGTGTGCCTCAGGATTAATATCTAAAACAGTGAAGTATACAATTGCACAAAAACGGACAAACCAATGTATTTGGTTGCACTGCATTGCTAAACAGTGGATGCAAGTTTTGTCAGCTGCTTTGGAAGATACCTCATTCTTCAACGATAAAAAAAACAAACAACTTGTTTACTTGATACGAGGACACGTAACATTTAGCTGAGGAATCTTTGCACGGACTCAAGCTCCTGAGCAGAACAGTCCAGAGGTTGTAAAGTCAGCAACAGTTCTCTTTGTCTGCTCTGTGTGCTTTGTTTCTCCTCACAATGGCTGCGATCCAGAGGATCTTTCTTTGAGTCTGCTCTGGTGATTGCTTGGGAGTGCACACATACAACACTGTCCAAAGAGTCTGGCTCCTTCTCGTCTTCCTCCTGCTGTTCTTGCTGTGTCTCTCTCGGATCCTGTTCGTCTTTCTTTACTTCCTGTTTCTTCTCTCCATTCCAACTTTTAGGATTACCCTGCCTTCTCATCCCCGGAGCCAGCGGCATCACTGTGTTGACACGTTCAGACGACAGGGTGTGATCACTTCTGTTCAATGAGCCTCGCTCCGGGATGTGGATCTAGAGCAGGAATAATCAAAATAACACAGCCCTCTATAAATACATGACTTGGACTTCAAGCATATTAGACTTTGATCAACAAGTATAATGATGAGCACCTGTACCTGTTCCTGGCTTTGGCTTTCTTTCTTCTTGATCTGCTTCACCAATGACTTGTACTCTCTGTCCCTCAGAGCTCCGAGGGAATAGCTGGACCTCACACAATGGCTCTGATCAATAGGGTCCAGCTCCACATCACTCCAAACCTGCTGCAAGGGACATGCACATTAATGTAAATCAAGGTAATCATCTCATAATGTGACTCTGTATCACACACACACACACATCTGCCTTGTAAATGTGGAAATGAGGCTGCTCCTTTTTTTTCATGGTGTCTCTTGAGCAAGAAATATAAAAATAATGATGAGAATTTAGAATCATGTAGAAGCCACACTGTATAATGCATATTTATTGTGACCTTCATTGGCCAAAAGGGAACCATACCAAAAAAACAACAACAAAGAAAATAACCCAACTTCAATGTCTGTGCGTTTGATGTCTGGAAGCATATCGCTGATGGTGCCACACTCACTGTGTCTGTTGTGGACATGGAGGAAACTCTGTGGAACTTGGTTTTGGAGAGCGATGACTGTCTGCTCAGCATCAAGTCCCTCAGGGAGGACTCGCTGTGCGACACTGAGATGCACTTCCTCCTCTGGGTCTGGGCTAGGAAGTGGAGGCAGGGAACCTTTTCTGCCATGGTATCTCTGTGGAAAAATAAAGATCCCTCAGCAAAACTTCTATCTTCTTTTCAAGCTGAGCTTGCAGATAAGTTGAAAGACTGCACTCACCTGTATTTAGAGTGGATGATGGCGTAGATAAAGGGATTATAGATGGCCGATGCCTTGGCTATAACCGCAGGGACAGCTTTGGAATAGGGACTGAGGCTGCTCCCATATCTTGAAAGGTTTAAAGTGTTTGTAAAGCGTCAAACTGTACATCACCTGTGATGGTACCGGTACTGTCTTTGACCCCATTGCACTTCATCATGCCCAATATAATCATATTCTAAAAGAGATGGAATATGGCTCATGGTTTAATGGCTAAGATGAATTACACAATGCAACCGAGCATCCTATTTGTTTAATGGCTGAATCTACGTAACTGTCTGTACACAACAAATGCAGTTAGACTATGAGAACAAATGTATTGGATCATAAGGAGCCCTTGTGTTGCTGTATATTTACCCAGCCCAGGCGATGAGGGTGACACATGCATAGGGCGACCAAGAAAGCACAAACACTATGATGACCACAAAGGCAATCTTGGCCAGCTTCCATTCAGTCTTGATGGACTGCTGCTGGATCAGGGTCGACTTCCTCACCTGATACCCAAACTTCTCTATATCTCTGTGGAAGAAATACAAGACAAAGAGAAGGAATAAAGACATTTTGGAGTCAACATAGAAGTATATTCAGAAGTATAAATTATTTCAAATGAACCCAACATGTATAGTGTTTGCAGACAGAATGGTTTTATGTTGTACGTATGGAAGACTGGGGACCCAAACGCAGACGAAGTGCGGCGCGGCCAAGCAGACCGTGCAACCAACAGGACAGGCAGGCACAGACACAGGGTACATCCAATTGTTCTTATTTGCTCACTCGAATCGTTGTATTCCTTTGAAGAGGATTGGAATACTCGTAGATGGCAAACATGATCAATTTCCACATCAAAAGGATGGATTATTAAATATGAATTAAGAAGCTGATGTACCAAAACTGGGTAGAGCAGGCAAAAAGTAACAAGATGTTGCTCAGAGGCACGCAAACTTCTTTAAGGGACACGGCCTTCAATACTGAAAACAAAAAGTATTGGATGATTTTGTCGTTTAGTTAGTCACTGTATATACTTCTCACTGTATACACTATATACACTTTGCATTTTTGCATTTTCTTTATTTCATTTTCTTAAATGTAATATGTTCTGCTCTGCTATTGTATTGTATATTGAGTATTTTCATACTTTATCTATTTGTCTAGCTATCTATGCTACCCTTGAAAAGAAAAGGCTTCACTCACTGAGGGGTGAATTGCTAATGTGTGGCTACAGACCTATCTGAAAAACAGACACATATACACACACACAGACACACACACATGGATAATATATAAAAGGAAAGAACGAGGGTGACGGATGCCAACATCACAATATATGTCACATGCTTGTGTTAACATTTGGGAAATTGCATTGCAGCAATGTCAAGCCTCTTCTGAGACACGTTTCAGTAGATGGTTGACGTGTAGATGTGACAATAGAGGGAAGCTATAAGCTGCATTGCAATGGTATGATATTGTTTTATAGAGTTAATAAGAAGACTTGCTTCAAATGGCAGCATTTCAAGTAGTTTGGATGTGTTTAGTGCTTTAAAGTGCTGCATATTCACCTATAATTCATTCACCTGCTTGCATGGCGGATAGCCAGGAACATGCACAGATAACAATAGGATATAATGGCCAGAGGGATGAAGAATACAAAGCAGCATAGCATCAAAGTGTAACTTTTATTGGCGGGAGTAGAAGTCACATAGTCCCATGTGCATGAGGTCATCAAGCCCTCTGGTATGTATGAACCTTGAGGTAAAAAAGGACAAAGACGGATAAGACCAAAGTGTAAGGTCAAAAGTATAAATAGAGGGTTTGTTGGATAAAAAGAGCAGGTGACAAATTAAGTGACTTACTCCACCCCAAAAGGGGTGCGAGGCTCCATGCGAGAGAGTACAGCCAGACCAGGGCAATAATGAAGTACGTGCGTCTCTTGGAGGTCCACCGTATGGCCTGCAGAGGCTTGGTGATGACAATGTAGCGGTCCAGAGAGATCGCCAGAAGGTTTATCATGGAGGTGATTCCAAATAAAGCTCCACAGAAGGCGTATATTTTACAGCCTGTGGAGGAAAAGAAAGACCGAGGTATTTCATTCATATGTGTTTTTTCCCTCTGATTGGAAGACTATGTATTACATGAGATAAGTAATATGAATAGTCAGGACTTCAAAATGCAATTCACACCATGTATTCATTGGTTTCAGGTTAAAAGGGAGTCAGGGACTAAATGCTCCTAGTTTCTAAACGCTATTATAATCAACAGCAGGCACAGATTATATCATACACATATTCTGAGACTATAGAAAAGAACTCGCTAAAAAATAGCTCAAAACATAGACAATATTGATAGATAAATAAAAGACAGAGCTATTTTTGGAGTACAAACTATTTAATTGATAGTTAAAAATTACCTGTTTCACCAAAAATCCAGCCCTTGTAAAGGGAGTTCACAAAGAAGATGGGAGACTGTGTAATTGCCATGAGGAAGTCACTGATTGCCAAGTTCATGATGAAAAAGTTTGGAGGGGTCCGTAGCTTCTTGTTGCTGAAACACAGAGGATTTAAAAATCTTGAATTAGATTCAATATGCCACAAAACAATATAATGTTGTTATTGTCACATTTCTGACTAAATTAAAATCAAGAGGGAACTTTCATTACAATGAGAGTCTTATTGTTTGGAAAGGTTGTTTTTTTTAAATTACATTTTCGCTAGTGCGATGCACAAACATGTAGAAGGTCAAAATCTTTCCAATAAGTCAAATCCTCATCTTTCTAAACTCTATTCCCACTGCCTTAACATAACAAAGCCAGGAGGGTGGAAATCAATAACAATGTCACATACCCCCATACAGTACTTCAATACTTGTACTCTCCTAAAGTAAGTAACACTAAAACTGTGCACATGAAATGAAAGGACAGAACACACAATCAATACTCCAGTATAATGGCTTCAGTGGACTCCCCTTTTGAATCACTGGGGCAAGCACAAGCTCTATTGCCAGTCAATGATTGTATTTGTAAAGCGCTTTTCTAATCTTCCGACCACTAAAAGCGCTTTAACACCACTTGTCATCCTTCACCCACTCACACCCACTCACACACTGACGGCAGGGGCTTCCATGCAAGGTGCTACCTGCCCATCAGGACCATCTAACATTCACACTGCGTTGGCAAAGCTACGGGAGCAATTTGGGGTTAAGTCAGTCAAAATGGACTCACTATCATAGGAAAAATCAAATTATAAATAGCCTTTCAATTGGAGCGTCACTAAAGGAAAAAACGAGTTCTATGACCCACAAACGCCTGCAAACTTCACTAGATCCCGACAGTTAACAGCTTTGTACAAGTCTGCTTTCACCTTTAATTGTCCAGAACTAACCTTTCTTTAAAAAAGACAACTCACACAATATTGGTTAGAAGATCTGTCGCTATTGTCCACCCAGGGCCTTCACATGTGTACAACAATAAAATAACACAAATAATTATCTTCAGTGAGGTTTATAATTAGTCAAAATACTGCAGTTATGACAGACCATTATTCATGTGATGCATGTTGTATGTTGTATGTTGTTATGAAATGGGCTGCATTATTATCAAAGACATGAGTATTCATTTATTGTTGATTAAAAGTAGCTTTAGGAGGACAGTATGGAATCACTATAGCCAAATGCCTTGACAATATCCATTCGATCAAAGCAGTAAATTCAGACATTGATTGCAACACAAGCTACAGTAGTTAATTCCTGAGCGGGTTCAGGTACCGGCAGGAAGTGGATTTCTTTGGTCTGTATTTGTCTCCCACAAAGGAACACTAAACTTCACACCTACAAAAGACGTTAAATGTCCCAGAACAAAGCAGCTAGTTTTATAATCAAAGCCTGTGAACAAGTTCAAGAGGAAAGTTACGTTGCACTGGAACATTACATGTGTTTGAGAATTTAAATGTTCAAGCTTTTTCACCCCAATAGCAGCTCCTCGCCTTCAAAACTCCCAAAAATCAGTTCTGTCCGAGTAACACGTCTATTCGCCATCGCTGACAGGAGAAACAAACACAAAATGCAGCCGAAACAGATGCCCAATAAATCCATTATTTCTGTGAAATGATCTTATATTGGGTCAGCCATCAGTTAACAAGAAGATAACTGTTAGCATATCCTGGGAAAAATCTGAATATTCGCACAATCCCGCTGTGACACATTTTAAATTTACAACGTGTTATGAATAACAATGAGCTGCGACCTAGCGGTCTATGAGGGGGCTGCAGCAAATGTACCGCTGCTTTTTCTCAGGCTGTGAGTCAAACAGATGGTTAAAGTTTGTACTTAAGAACCTCCCATTAGCATACCCTTGCTCACCTCTGCTTACTTTTTTGTCATCAGTCTGTAAATTATAGATGATGCCCTTGTTACTTTGAAACAAGCCCCCAGAAACAGTGCCAGGTTGTGGAGAGGGCGAAATCTCAAGATCACCAAAATGGAGAAAATCCTTTTGTACATGCAGACTTCTGAATACGAACAACTTTTGATGTCTTCCATCATTTTTTCACAATGACATAAAAGGCCTTGAGAGAGTACGGGACACAGATGCTGGATGAATATGTGTTCCAACTGAAATGAAAACAGTGCTTTGTCCTGGATATCTAAACCTGAGACCAGTGTTTATATACAGTGACATAATCTACTGTTTACTGTAATAGTTACGCCGGCTCCATTTATCAGTTAAAGCTTCTGCATTGTCCGCTGACTGTAAAATCACCTAAAAACTAGTAAATATTCTACATGTTTCCGTTTAGGTGAGTGTCTATGTACACTGAGGTGAGGTGTGACTGGACTAGAGATCGAGTGATGCCACAGTTAAAAAAGATTTGTGTCCCTTGTGGTCGGACCTTAATGCAGAAAACATGTCAGACCAGGGGTTTTATCTAACTCTTGGGCCTGTGAAGGCGAATACTTCAGTGGAATACTATATAGCCAGAGTGTATTTACATGTCACGTGTGCTGTCATTTTAGCTATATCTATATTTCAAACTCTTTCAAGTACAATAGAAATTAAGAGTTTGGGATTTGACCTGCGTGTTAGAACGTAAAAAGTAGCGTCGCAATAATCGCATTAATTGGCAGACAGGTGCTTCAATCTGTATGAACACAATACCAAGGTGTTTTATAATAGATCGGACACAACATCACACACAAGAATAAGGCAGCTCTGACCGTCCGGTTGGTTTGTGGTTGGAGAATATTAAGACAGGGAGGAGATTTTGTTGCTGCATCATAATATGTCACTGGAAGTCAACATAATTAATAAATGAGAGACATGGAGGGACTTTTTCCAGAGAGGAGAATATATAGTGGGGCACGCAGTTGATTGGATTATCCTGAGTTGCAGTCCTGTTATTTAAGCTTCACTGCCCTCTATGTGGGTTCGGTGGAACTATAAGAGTGTTGGCTGTATGTAAATAAGGCAGAAGCTAACTGAATTATTAAATGCACGCATTGATTTATCCAGTACAGGGAGAAAATCACAGAGCGGCTTCCTGCTGTTGAATGCCTGCAAGCGTGTGTGAAGACCTCGCTGCTTGTTCTTCCTAAATCAAGCACAGAGTGATCAGTAAAGGCTGGAAATGGAAATATAATGCAGGAGTTTGTGTTTCGAATCTCTAGAATATTAGACACTTTTAGTTAATAGTGACAATGTAAGATATTCAATTGGATATATTATAGATTTTATACATCTTCATCCAAACAGATATCTCGAACATGCTTTTGATATTGTTATATTAATAATATGACTATTATTATAAAACCAGCAACATGCTAACATGCTCTAAAATATACAATAATTTCATACTCTGAAAGAGGCCGTTCGGATTAACACAGGTTTTTACTGTATGTGCAATTTGTTGCCAAAAATGTTTTTTTAACTTGTGACAGAATATTTTCAGGGTGAGAAATTTCTTCCACCTTCACTGTTTGATGTGCGATTTTAATGTGTCCGATAAACAAAACAGCTCTTGTGAACTGGGTTATTTTGACGTTCCAGCGGATCTTGAACAGTAGAGCACTGTGGAAACTTCCAAGACATTTGTTCATGGGACCAGTCCATGTGCAAAAAGATGATAAAAAGTGCTAATTGAGCCTTACGATACCAAAATGTCGGCACGTCATTCCATGTTGGCTGATCAAACTGCGGTCATGCTGCAGATGGGAATGCGCCGTCCTCGTCAGACACTAGCATTTAGATTCCCAATCTAGTCGTGGTTCCAGAGAACTTCAATCACAATGTTGGTTGTTTTGTTTTTACTGATCTCTTTCTTTATTAATTGGAGCTATTTTCAAGACATTTATTCAAACTATATACTCCTAATTCATGGTAATCTTAATGTACCTTAATCTTTTGTCCTTTTCTTTTCATGATGAGCCTCATTCACAGCTTTCACTTGAGCATGTTGTATTGTTACGGTCGTATAATAGATTTTAAAATGACGGTTATTTAGAACCCATCAATATTTGCACCTCACTACTCATAAATATTCACTACTACTGTAGTTAAACGCAGCCTGCCTCATGATGCTTTACTTCCTGCTTTAATCTTAGTTTCCTGAAATGCATTAAATCCATTTGTTCCATCTGTTAATAAGTTCTCAAGCAAAGTTAAAGTGTGATTAATATTGTTAGAGACATGGACTAAATTGAACAATTATACAATTATACTGTGAACAATGAAAAAATATTACAAAACAGCATTGTTGACTTTATTTGGACCGTTACTTCTTCCAGACTAGTTTATGGGATGATGGCATCTGAGGACGTGAGACACGACGCAGTATGACATTAAAAAAAAAATCATTAATAAAAAGCAGAATTACAAATAATAGTTTTCTGGAAAACTAGAAGTTGTATTGTGATCAAACTCTTTCTGCACAGTCCCTCATCTGTAGAAAAGGTGAGTAACGTAGAACTGGTTGAATCATGCTACTCTTCGATTAGTGACAGGCGTGCTCATCATTCAGCATCACCAGTTCACTTACCAGAAAAAGGCGTACATGACCAAAGCGTTGCCAGCAACACCCAGCGTTCCGATCACCAAGACGAAGAAGGCGACGATGTAGTGAGCGTGGGCCTGGACGTCCACCTGCCGATAGAATCCGTGATCCACATCCATCTCTGTGAGAACAAACACACACGCGTGCACACACACGCACACATCAGCATCAGAGACTTGATCCTGTCTGACCCTCTGACCCACTAAACTTCCCTGTTATATAAAAGTACTCATCATGATAAGTACAAGCCCCGGGGGCAAGAGTATGAAATAAGACGTGATGGAATACAGCTTCCATCTGTAACACAGTCTTCATTCACAGAGGTCAACACGTTAATTAGTCGAGTTTGACTCAAAGTCATGTGAATTAGTTTATGTTTAAACATTAACTTGTGCTCATAGGGTATACAGTATATTCAGTTTTACATGTAGTATCCCTCAACCTTTGATCCATTGTACTTTGTTTGCTTTTATGTTTTCCAGGTCTACCAGTTCAGTGCTCACCTTTTGAACACACCCACTATTTTCCACGAGAAAATCTGAGGAAATCCACACATTTCCTCCCAGCGTGCCATTTTGAAACTCATATGTGAACTTTGTTTAGTTTTAAAACAGGAAATTTTGGGTTTTGGGGTTGCTGCTGGGCACTGTAACAACATCGTAAGCTCAGAGGAGAAGTCAATACTGTTCAACTGCCTCCACCACTGTACAGTCTGTCTGTCATGTCTGGCTTTAAAGCTGTGTAGGGAAAGCTCTCATGCTACTTTCACACAGAATAGTGCGAAAAGCCCTGAAACTCTACACCTGGGCACTTTTGAGCCTCTACTGTGTGGATGTAATGTCAGGCTGTCTGCCAACAGGTTGCCTACTCGTCCTGTTGGCACACCAGGAGCCCGATGTGTGCCTGTGCACAAAAACATATATACGGCAATCTCTGCAAGTAACGGATAGTTATCAAAAAGTGAGTAAGTGGTGAGAATATGTGCACTATGAAGCTACAGTGGAGATAGATGTTATGATTCTGCCTCATTTTATTTGGTTAACTATTCAAAGCAGCAATTATAACCTTCATCAGGATTAACTACCAGAAATGAAGCTCACGCAAAAGCGGACAGTTTCACAGAAATTGCAAATCTGAGTTTCACGCGTCAGCCTCCACATTTAGTTTTTCATCCTTTCACTCTTATGTTTCAAGGTTGTCCATCTGTCCATCTGTCCGCCCGTCTGTCCCATTTCCATGACCACGACACCTCAGGAGCTCCTTGAAGAAATGTATTCACATTTTGCACCACTCAAGCATGAATGGATGGACATTTTGAGGTTGAAAGTCAACATAACTATGACCTCACAAAACTTGTTTTGGGCATTAACTTAAGAATTGATATGCTCATGATAATTTAATATAAATGTTTAATAGGATAAAATGATGAAGAGACATTTTAGACAAACCAGGATGTAAACTGCAACTTGAGCGGTATTATACACAACGAGTCAGTTATGCAACGACTTGTATCTGACAGTGACTAGGACTAGGACAGTGAGTGCATTTTATTATGAGTTAATAACCCTTGGAAACTGTGAAATCGGTTGGCGAAGTATTAATCACAATAAGAGTTGAAGAGCAGTGAAGCTGAAAGTGAGAGTGAGATCCTCACTTAGTATTATTGAATTTACCAGCTTTGGCAGGTTTTTTTTCTTTTTTTTCTTTAGGAGAGCCACAAACAGCTTTTTAAGTCAATAACTCTAATAAGAGAACATGGAATTTAAAAATGGACAATGCAGGAAAGATGCATGAACTGCAACTACTGTTTTTAATCTGTTAAAGTGCCCAGTGACTGAGAAATATGTCCCCACAAGATGATGAAGGAAAGACATTCTGACAATGTGAATTACAGCGTGGACTTCAACATGCAGTTCTATGTGGCCATTGCTCAGCTCGGGCTGTGGTTAATAGACAATTTCTATGTTTTGTTAATGCGATGGAATCCAAAGGGCACGTTGAGTCAAACAGCATTCATCATCCTGTTTGCCTCCGAGCTGCATTATAAAAAGGAAATTAGGTGCTCTCTGCTACAGACGATGCTGTAAAGCATCCGTCATGTATTGCATTAATAATTTGTTGGAGAACATGAACATGTTATAAATCATGCCTGCTGTTGACTCAGAGGCCACGATGCAAAGCTGAGATGGATAATCCACCAGAGCAGAGGGAAATCTGACTCATCATGCACGTCCATGAGAAATCTCTTGTGTTCTTTCTCAAATGGCGTGTCGATACTGTAGAAAAAGAACTAATGGATAATATGCTACTTATTAGATCGTACACATGGACATGCGGGGTGTCGGAGCCAAACGGGGAGCTCGTGCTGTGCTCAGTGAAGCCTTGGACGTCAGAGGAACCCGCAATCACTTCTCACTTCCCCTCGTTAGGCATCAAAGCACCGTCTCGTACGAGAGGCGAGAGTCCCATAAATCAAATACATTCCTGATTTAGTATGACCGTGTTCACACGAAAGGTGAAATGCAGGTGAAAAACAAGCAAGCAAAAACAAAAGAAAAGTAGAGTATCCAAGCTACAGATTTCTCTGCAAACCCAAAATGCAATTATTGAATGAACACCTTCTTGTAAACTGTTCTCCAAGAAAGTTTTGTTGATACTGTTCATTTTCAACAGATTTGCATAGTTTACATACTCAGAATCAAATCAAAAAAAAAAAGAGGTTCCAATATCAAGTCATTATATACATTTTCTTTATGAAAAATTAAAAAGTCTGATTTTACCTCATCCGGGGAGTGAAGCCCCTTCCTCTTCTCCTCCTCTTCGGGGCACCTCTGTGTTCGTAGCGGACTGTCAAAGAGGATCAGAGACACTGAAGCCGTGCAGCATGTAGAAATGCTCCACGCTTAAGGTTTAAATGGATAAGGCTGATGACTGCTTCTCTAATCTCCAACTTAGATCAAGAATCACTCACACACAGCAGCAACAGTGCACTGCTGCTGCTGCTGCTGCTGCTGCTATTGCTGCTGCTGCCAGGGCTTGTGAGAGTGAGAATACACAGAAACACACACACACATACACACACCAAAAGCAAGCAGTAGCACATTGACCCATCCCCCTGCTGGCTACCCATCACACACAGCTCTCACATGGCACAATGCATTGATCAAGCCAGTGTGGGGGGGTGTGCATGCATGCATGAGGATTTGTTTGCGTGAGAGGCTGGTCTGATCATATTAATGTGTGTATATATATATATATATATATATATATATATATATATATATATATATATATATATATATGAACTATTTTCAAACACTAATTGCATTTGGCATCATTGCTGTTTCCCCGAAGGAATAATGTGCATTCAGCAAAGTATCTCCACATGCATTGCTTTCCGTGTGTGTGCAGTAATACGTATTGACAGTGACGCAATTTCATGCGAGCACCAGATGCCATTGCTGACTAAATGGGATGTGAGGAACGGCCACAGCTTAATTCCGACTGCTTCCCATTGGCTGATTTGTGGATTGCAAAGAAAGGTTGTGTGGTTTTGAGACGCGCCAAACCTTTTACATATCAGACGTGTTCCCTGTGCATCCTTGTGTAAGGGGAATCTTGAGAAAAGCACTCAGATAAAAGCTTCCCAATGTTCATCATCTCATGCACAACTGAGCAGGCAGCTGTTGCACCTCCTCATGCCCTTAATATTTCTCTTTTGTACCTTGCAATCTGGCCTCATTGCATCTGGGGAAAAAATACAAGGACTTATAAAATAGTGCTTTCCCTGTGACGCGTCAGTCTGAATCCCGTCTCGCAACAGGAGGATAAGCCTTTACACTTCTGGGTCACTGCACTTGTGAGGGAAACAGAGCCATCAACAAACACTACTTTCCAACCAGTTTGCTTCACTTTACAGATTCTGACATCTTCACACAGGGAGGCAGACGCTATGTTTTGCTTTTTGTGTGGATTGTGTTTTTTTTCTACGCCGTCCGTTGAAGCCTTGTTCAATCGCTTGCTGGGTCATACTACAGGATTGTGACGACCAGCTGATCCACGAGCAGGGCATTTGTGAGATCATGGGTACAACGCTGAACTGTTTTCTTTATACGGCTCAGACAAAGAGAGCGTTCAGCTTCATCAGAAAAGGAAATCTGAAAGGTTTTCGCGAGAAGTATGTGAACTGTCTACAATGTTAACTCGTTTCCATGTTTATGGTCATTTTGTGGTGTTGCATTGCATTTTCCATGGGGGGAGCATATTATTAAAATTATATAATAGCTACTGGAATGGCATATACACATTATGAAGACAAAAAATACTGGGACGACGTGGCCAGAGGGAACAACTGTGTGGGAACATGTTGTGACACCACTTTGTTTGACTTTGCCATTGCCTGGAGGAAGACAAATACAACAATTGTTGCTTCAACTTATTATTATGAAGTAGATGTTGTACTACATTTGGAATAATGAGTGTTTGGATTGTTTCCCCTTACTTTTACGATGTATTTATGTCTTGTGCCAAATGGGATGATGGGATGGTAACAGTGACCATAAACTAAAAGCATCCTAATGTTAGTGGCTTTCATCAGGCTATAGGAGTGGATGAGAGGGCTGTTTGTTTGAATCGTGTGCCTGAGGTGACCCCCACCACAACAATCAACCATCCAATTACTGTCAACATAGTCTGGCACCTCTTTCAATCCCTGTGAGGTGTGAAAAGGACAAATGCATTCTGCAAAATATTCTTCAATAAAGAAGCTTGTATGTGAGAATTAGTCTGCCCGTAATGGGTTTTAGAGACAAGCAGTGGACCACAGAATAAAACTGAAGATTTGAGGGGCCGCCAGCACATAAGTACACACACAACATCTCACCGCGCAGAAGCATCGGGAAAACATCGAAGAGAAAAGTTTGATTTGTCTGAAACCGTCTCCAACTAAAATCTTTAAGCGCAAAAGTAAATGTTTCTCGACCATTTTAAGAACATATATGTTTAATGGCAAGGCAAGATAAAATTGTCATCCTTAGTGAATGACAATAATAATCATCACAATCATGACCATGATGACAGTCGTTTTTGAATCGTAATTTTAGGGCTCCAACAGGCCATTATGTGTCATTTTGACAAGTGAATGCAGCGCTGAGTGAAATGCCAATTCAAATGTGGGTTGTATGAAAAAGAAATTGGGTGAATAAGCTAATTAGGTTGCCACATTAATTGTAGTCAACCAGATGCCAGAGACCAGACAGAAAAGATGGTTTGAAATTGTTTCACCTTCTTTTTATGAACCGCGTGTCCTCGCACACCTCCTGTTGTCCAAGAACATTTTTGAATCCAGTCATTTCTTGGATCACTTGTTCGCTCTTTTATATGTCACGATTATATTTTTAGAGCAACGACGTCCAGAAATTACATTAAAATTCGACACATTTTTTTCTGTAGCTGCTCTTCCCCTCCATGCTGCTTTGGTTAGCTGCTCCCCCTCCCCCCTCTGCTCAGAGGTGTGTCTCTTCATCTCCTTACCTTCCTTAACTTCCTTTCCTGTCCGGGTGGAAAGGGTGTAGTTTTTCCTTGAGGATGTTTTGGCATTATGTTCCATTTATATTTTAAATTATTTACTCTACTTTGATAATGCCTTGTTTCATTTTGCCGATTCACATCAGTCAGTTGGTTTGACTTCCAATCTGCTGCATCATCAGACTCCATCGCCACCTTTCTCTTTTTATACCAGTCAAAACAAGAATGAAACCTGTGACCCGTTCATGGGCATTCACGAGCCCTGTGGGACTCTGACGTGTGGCAGTCATTTGTGTCAATCACAAATTGCCGCTACACTGCCTACACACAGATTTGCAAATCTGTGTGTAGGCAGTGTTCATCTCAACCGGCCCCTGGTTGTCGTCATATCCTCAGCAATTTATGTGTGACCATGCTTGGCTCCATTTTCTTTGGAGTGGATAAAGTCCTCACTTTACACACCGCGCTGTTAGCAACTCCATACTCAGGCAACATAGAGATATATAAATTCCCATACAGTATCCCAACAGCTGACACATGTTAAAGGATTGACTAGTCACCTTCACAGTATGCTCCTGTTCATTTTAATGTTGTTATATTGATTATTTTTGGACATTACGCAAGTGTCTCAGCATAAGTGAGGCAGGGGATGGTTAGAGGAACACTCCAGGGCCGTCATTAGGAGAAAAGTATTATCTAATGGCAGAGGATCAACTACTCAATTATATTAAAGGCTCCTGCAGACCTGTCTATATGGATTACTACAGATTTAGTTATAGCTAGTGGCACAGCAACTCACAGGAATGAGAGATTATCAATGAAGTTCACCTCAGTGACACCATGCTCTGTCAGAGGCTGCGACAGCTTTACCGAGACAATATTGAATAGTTGTTTTATTCTATGGCTTTTACATTAAACATCGTTCAGTATTTTAACAATGCAGCTATATCCTGATGACTGACAGATCAATAACAGTCATTTCATTTCTCAACTCTACTTAAATTCTTGTCATTGTGACGTCTTCTGCTTGTCTAGATGCATGAAGTGTCTTTGACATGATAACACCTGTGCAATATGACACAATCCAATACAACAGCCCTGCAATCGGTACTGCTTAGAGAGGCTTACACACATCCAGTGTTGTTAAAAACCTAAAGGGAGTCCATTCAGCTCCAAAGTCATCTTGTGTTTTTATATAAAAGGTGCCACTCTTCTCTACATTGTAAAATGCCATGTGAACTATTATTTACTATTGTGCCACTTAAATGCAAGAACACACTTTACAGTACGTGTGTAAGACAAGAAGAACAAACATGTTGTCACGTGTTACATTTGTCCTGTGAGAATAAATGTGCCAATAAAAATGTGAGAATAAACCCAGAGGATGGGTGTGCTGGCATACATAACACTTACATTTCGTGCACTTTATTCTAACTTTTCCCATTTATTGCACTCTGTTTATTGTTAAATATTAAATGTTATGCATTTCCCGCCAGGACAAATTCCTTCCTGTTCCTATCGCTGTGCTATTGTTTCATGCAGATTTATTAGTACTTACCATAACTCTGCATTATCCTTTATCTCAACTGCAGATGCTACATAATACAGCTATAACTACAGGCTTCCTCAAGTCACGTCCCACCCATCTGGGGGCAGCATGAGTGATTTGGCTGCTCTATAGGAATTCACCAAACATACTGTAGTCTAGTGAGACCTGAAACTATTGTGACATTGTCATATGTCTTACTCTGTATCTGTCTTCAGTAGAGTTTAATGGTGTTGTACTTTAATGTGTGGATGTGGGCTGATTGGGGTGTGTGTATATTTATCAGAAACTACCATTGCACAACAGATGTCCAGAGGTTTTGTCATTACAAAGACGTGCACTGAATCAATGCTGAGGGAATATCAGATAAACTTTCAATTGTTACAAATGTGAAGAAAACATATATTGAGTGTAAAGTATACTGAACTCTAATGTACATTGCTAGCTGGATGTAATCTAATGTTTCATTTTATGTGCGGTCAGTACACTTTACTGCTTGCTACCAACCACCAGAGGGCAACATGATACATTTTTCACACACCCACGCTCACACATAGACACACAAGCACAGTATGTCACAACAATGTCAGTGGCATACTGTACACTACAGTACACTGTTTCCCATTATAATGTATCTTTTAATAATAACTTTTATAATTGCTCTTAGTTGTTGTCATATACATCATATGTATCTGTTTAATTGCTTTGTGAAACTTCAGCATCATCTGAGCTAATTACAAGTTAACTATAGCGTTTATACATTTCATTTGTTGCCATTCTGTCACTGTTAGCGTATAAATAAGTCGTGTGTCATTTGGTCTGCACGTGTCTGTGGCTTGCATCTACAGTAATGCGCAGCATGTCTTTCCACCACACATGGAATTGGAGGAATTGGATGAGTGTAATTGAGTATGATCACAGGATACAGATCAGGGATCGAAAGACATTCATGGCACTGCAATGAGAGATGATGCTCTCATATTGCAGGTAGAGTTTGGTTCTATTTTTAAAAATTGAACAATAAATTTAGTAAGAGTACCTCACTGCACGAGACAACACATTCCAGTACTGTTAGCCTCACTGAAGTCTTTCGCGACCTTGAACAGAATCCCAAAGGTCATGGACCCGTTTCAAATCAACACCATGGTTATGGACAAACACGCATGGCCACTTATGCACCTCACGCTGTATCCAATCACACTTTCATGGTTTAATTAAAACCGAAAATTAATTTCTGTGTTATCCTCTCATCTTTTTTTTTTTAGTTAAGCTTTATTTAAGCAGGATAGAGATTAAAAGTCTTGTTTTCTATAGAGTCCTGGCCAAGGTAGGCAGCAGCACAGGATTTCTGATGATACAGTCCAGGGTCAGAGTTCAGACCTGCTGTAGATATGCTGTCTCCTGGCGGATATCCCGATAAAGAGATGCCTTATATGGAGCTTTACTACCACCTAGTGGATCCTCGAGGAACAGCAGCTCCTGCAGATGTACAGTATCCTAGTGGAAGATGTAGGTGGTCTAAGGTGGGCCTCTCCAGTTGTAAATAGTGTTCTGACACGTGTGTGACCACTCCGGTGTCTGTGACCTCTCACCCCTGAAAGCTTAGCTGTACCACCTGGGGGGGGGGGGGGGGGGGGGGGCTGTTCTTGATCTTGCGGCACTTCGAGCAGGCTGGTACACATCTCTCTCCCTCAGTCTCCATGTAAAGAACCTCAAGGTCCACTTTATTGTGCATGCACATACAATTACATGTGTGTGTGCACGGCCCTTTTTTTTTTAGTAAACAGCTCTATTACAAAAGTATTTTGACGTTGAGGTTTTTGGAATTGTTCGTGTCATTTTTGAGCTGTGAGTGGCTCATGTTTCTAAGTGTTACTTTTATATCCTTGCTTGTTACAGAGTTTGTTTATATTAAAAATACCTCAAATAAAACACTGTCCCATTCAAAGTTGAAGCATATGCACCTCTGTGTAAATTCAGCGTAATTAGGTTTCCCCTTGTTTAAATTTTTTGCAGAGTGTGTCTGGTCAGCTGTCTTGTGTTTCACCTCCGTCGTTTGATTCGTTACATTCTGAGGATGCATCATTTTTCCGCAGCGCAAGTGAAGGCTTGTCTCGACATCAGTGTAAATAGGACTCAACACAGTAAAACTGGCTTTAGCTATTGTTTATTTTGGGCTTAAGCACATCTGGGGTGTGTTATGACTATAAGGCCCTCTCTTCCCCTCAGATCCTCACACAAACACTCTCCCTTTCTCCCTCCTTCTCTTGCATTGTGCGACATAACAGAAGCTGTCATTGACTATGAAATGTCTTGATGTCCCGCATACAAGCGTGGGATTTTGCATGTCGCTACTTTGAAAAGGGCAGATGGCGACATTGGGCGATGTAAAAACCAGGTGTGGTATTCACTCAGCGGTCCTCAGGTGCGTCTTTTCAATATCTGCACGAAGAAGCAGGATATCACTTTGATGAGCTTCTTGGTCCGCAGCATCACTTCTTTTCCTCCGTGACACATCAGACCCCCGACCCCACACACACACACACACACACACTCTATTCACCCGCACTGCCTTACCACCTAATGATCCTCAACACCCACCAGAGCAATCATATACAACCCCTTGATCAGTTTATCCCTCACTTTAGTATTGTGGAAAAAAAAGATACAGCACCAACAAAAGGCCAAAATGTGGCTCACTCCCACTGCCGAGCCGCCCCTCTTTTTCATTATCCATTCCCTTTTATTCCCTTGTCCACATGCAGTACAGAACAATAGAGCGCAGGCGGACAGGGTGGAGGCTCATGACAGGAGTGGTAACACGATGACACACCAAAGGCCAGGTGAGTGAAATCCCCCTCCACAGTGGGACATGTGTCACAATCCAGCCGTGTCTCCAGCCTCTTTTGTGGTCTCGCGTCTCTCTTCCCTGGCTCTCGACGCCTCCGGCCACAACGATAAAGCTCCCATCTGCTGCGGGGACGCGGGTCTTTCTCTCTCTGAACTGATCCCTCGCAGCAGTTTCCCCTTTGTCAGATGTGCCGATCGCGTTTCACTTTTGACACCTCTCTGTTTTACGCTTGCGACAGGTACGAAGGTTCTTCTGTTCTCTGACGAAATGTATTGGAAATGCGATAGTCGTCCGCTTCCAAAGCTTTGCCCTCTGCGCCCTTGTCCCCCTGCAAACAGTATTTTTTAAAGAGCAGAAAAACAGTTCTAAAGGAATGCATGAGTGTGTTGATCCTCACTAAGAGTTGGATAATTGACCCTTCGGCTGACCTATTATTCACCACAAAAGGTGCAACTTGGAACTTCCTTACAGGAAATTACATTTACTGTCTCCTCTTACTTTTTAATGCTACACAGTCTGCAAGATTGTAGCCTCCACTTTGATATCTATAATATGTTCACATGGATCTGCCCGGCTATCTGTCACCTGTCTGGCTATCCTTACAGCCGTATATCCATCTATCTGTCACATCCATTTGTGAGACTGTCGTTCATTCATAGTGTTCTCAGCTGCTTCAGTGCGTCAACGGTGTTGCTGGTGATTCTTCACACAAACTTTGCACATGCCAATTGTTAGTAACATGAACCGACTCAGCATCCTAACCTGCAGTGAGATCGCCTGTCACAGGTCAAAGAGACAGCTGTAGTGTTTTCAGACTCGGGCTTAAACTGATAAAGTGTCTCGGAATGGGAGTGATGTGCGATACGAGGCCAGATTATCTTGTTACAGTCATGATAAAGTTCATGTGTTGTCGTGCATCTCGCCAGCCTCCCAGAGTCTGCAATCAGAGCCCTCTCGAATAAAATCCCAGGATCGTGATTAAATCAAAGTGTGTTCATGGACTATTCACACTTTAAAATTCAGATTTGTTTTCCTGCTTAGAGGCGAGACAAAAGTATGCCCTGAGCAATTCAATGTCTGACACCTGAACCTTGACCTATGAACCCAAGTGTATGTCTCTCCAGATACTTCAGCTATCAGGTAGACTCAAAACAACGAATGAAAAGAGTTTGAAATGTTCTCTCTGCCCTGAATGACTCACTGCCTTGCCGTGTACAAATACTTCTTGTCCTTGGAGCCAAACACCAAAGTGATTACCAAATAAACCTGACCTCCATATCATGATAATGATGATAACATGCAGAATTCTCACAGCATCCTTTTTTTATTCCTAATTACCTGCTCTGTGTCATCAATACTTCCTGTACATCTACACGGCACGGTGTCTAAAAAAAAAGGGTTAATCATTTCTCCATTGAGGTATTAAATTCATTTAGCTTGAAGTAGGATAGCATGTTTACGTTCTTGGTCGGATACATTATCCACCAAGGTTATAATAAACAGTTTCATTAGTTCATATCTGATATCACATTACAGCTGATTGGATGGAGGATCCCAGGATCCACCTTTACAACTAGTGGCTATCGCTAATTTATTTGACCTTGGAAGTAAATAAACACGGCAAGTCAACTTTCCCATAACCTCTACTCCCAAGTGAACTGATTAGATTATCGCGCTATTACATCCAATTGTCTCTCGGTAAGCTCCATTCTGTTTGTTATTGTAAGCCTTTTGTTATGTGCTATTCATGAAACAAAGTTCAAGGTTGCCGCCACATTTGACTCACCTCTCTTTTCATGACAAGACCAAGTGAGCAGCGTTTGTCTAGTGGCATGACTGCATGTTAATACGTGCTAATGCTCCCTATGCTCGAGCGGTAATGTCATTTAAAAGCAGTGGAATATGAAACACAAGGAAACGCCACATCCTGTTTAGCATAATCATGAGACATATTTCTCAGGGCTGGTAAAGTTTGCCTTCCTTCATAAACATCTGTCCTTAATGGATTTTGACTGCTGGCAGAAGCAGAGTTTATACATTTGAACATGGGTGGCCTCAGTTAAGTCTGAACTTCTAACCCTGGCAGTGTGAGGGCCTTGTTCTACACTTGGAGGTGTGCATGTGTGTGTACTTTGCTTGCAGTATTGCGGTGCGAGCGCGCAACTTTGTGTGTGTTTCGTTAGCATTATTGTACAATGCAGGATTATAAATTCAGCGTGGAGCGAAAAAATCCTTCCATTTACTGGAAAGAATGGACCATAAAGCCAGCGATAACCTGGATTGTAACGGGTTAGACGTATGAGAATCTCACCCTCATTTATGCAGAATTAGTATATTATGCTCAGAAGTCTTTGTGTGTGGTTAATTATTAAATGTCTAACATGAATGTGTGAAAAGACAGCCAGTCATTGGCAGATTAATAATATATGTTTTCTTGGTCTCACAATAAAGTCGGTGGAAGTCGGTGACTTCTGAAATGCTGATTAATCTGAGTGCAAGATTCCTCTCTCATATTCACAACTCAAACAATTTTCAAGGTGACTGCCCTACGTGATTTACATCAAAGGGAGCATGTGGTCATGCAGCTCTGATCAACCGTCCAGTCTGCTGAGAGAGACATAATATCCTCCGGGTATTACTGACAGGGAGCATGAGGTGTGTGTGTGTGTGTGTGTGTATGTGCCTCAGTGTGTGTGCATTGGTTTGTCACTGTATGCATTTGTGTGCATTAGTGTGTGTCACTGTGCTTGTGTGAGCGTGCACATTTACACACGGGCCCACGTGTATGAGTGTGAACGTGTATGTGTGTCACAGTGTATTTATGTAAGCGGCTGACATAAATACATCAAGGGGAACACACAGCTGTCCAGTGCCATGTTTCTTAGGGGTTAGGACCTGAAATGGACTGTGGGACGGTTCCTCTTGTTGGGTCACTTCATTTTTGAGTTCCTTTCAGTGAACTTGATTCCCGGCGCGAGCCGGTGCCAGACTGTCGTCTCGTGCTTTCGACAACGAATTTGCAGCAGTAAAGGAAATGGGGACTTAGCAAGTCGCGCCGCACACAGCCACCGGATGGCTGCGGTGAAAGAGACCTGCTCTGATCTCAACACATACCAGGCTGGATTAGAACAGGGAACCAGAGCAGAAACAGGATCTGACCCTCTCTGCTATCACTCTCTAACCCTGCCGCTCCTTCCCAAAGACATCCTCAACACTTCCTTCTCCAATTAAAGTGACCTTGTTACGTCGGGGACGGGGCAGCTTTGTGAAAATCAAGAGCCAGCTTTGTGCGACACACTTTTAGCAGCGCTGTCCAGGCTCGGAGACGAGAGGTTATAATCAAAATAGCTCAGTTCAAATCTGTAAACCGATACAGATAGGCAGGGCAAACGTGCAACCGGCAACGTAACCGTGTCCCTTCCCCGAGGGAGCTTCGCATCATTGCCCAGTGGTTGTGATCAGCACTTCTCCAGGCCTGTTTGTTTAGTAACACGGTAAGAGGAGGCCCTGGCGGACGCTCTTTGAATGCTCAAAACCGTAAAGCCAGCAAAGAGGCCGACACTGTGCCACAATTGGGAGGAGCGCCACTATCCCACATGACCAGTCTTCAATGAGGGGCGCCACCGACAGCTGCCAAAGGTCAGGGGTCAAAGTCATGGCAGGTAGATATTACAGGCTGCCGAGGGCAGGCAGCGGGAGATGCTGGAGGGCTGAATTTAAAATGTGGAGCAACCACAGAACATCCTCAGTGTGTCTGTAGGCGTAGTGTTGTGTGAACGTTTTGACATGCGACCGACCGCACAATATAGAATGCACGCACACGTATTCTCTGAAATTCTTTATTTAAATCCATCTTTTCTCATGCAGACAGCTCCGGGTTGGCCAAGATGTCCCGAGTGCATCTTAAAGTCAATCTCTGCATCCCGCCTGTGCAGCCCTTTCTGCACAGAGGAAAAATAGCTTTCAGGAAAAAAGAGTAATAAAAAAGCAGGGAGAAGTGTTGTTAGGGGTCAAGAACTTTCTCAGCGCTCTCGTCCACTTGAAGGACCTTGAATTCATCATTTCCATCATGGCCCAATGAAGTCACTGGTCCGTGGGAGCGAGCTTACTGGATTCCCATTTGCCCGTGAGGTGATAATTCCCCCTGGACCAATAATAAGCTGTTCACACAGCGTGCAGCTATTTGCAGGCTATTGCGATGTAATGACAAGCTAAGCCTTGATGTAGCATTGCCTCTAAGAGGAAAACAGAGTTGATTCAACTCATTGTTGACAAGAAAAACAAATTGCATTGACTAGCCTACCATTTTTACTAAAAAGCAGTAGAACACCCCAAAATGTACTCGACGTATATACATGTAAGGAGCCGAAGAGGACATGTGGGCTTTTAAATGTTACCCTCTCTCTACACATGTAGTATCTGTGTCTGAGAGATTTAACCTTCCTTACTTCCTCCCTTCTATTTATAACAGTGTCATAGTCCTGCCTGCACTTTGATAGTACCAAGTGATCTCATTTACACACACTCGCTCACACGCAAAGTCAAACACACATACTCCAGCAAGCACATACTTTTGACTGCATACAATCTGTGACCGATGCCAACAAATACTCATAAAATGTTTGCGCAATGACTGAAACGGATGGATATGCCGCTCCGAATGCCACAATGGCTGGGCATTTGGCGGCACGCCACATCTGAATCGTAGCATGTCCTGGTGGATCAGCTGAGAGCTATGTGAATCCTGCAGTATCTGCCCTGCCTACCTGCTCTCTGTGTCTCCGTCTGTGTGCCGAGGTTGATCCGGGGCTCGGTGCCCGCTGACAGCTGAGCTCACCCTGGCAGGCAACCGGCACTCCTGCACACAACGACTTGCAGAGCACATAATGAGAGGCTACTGTCATGATTGGCAAGAGGACAATGATGTGGAGTTTGAGCTGCCACGCATTGGGTGGACACAGTGAAAAGAGGGTCTTGGTCATTTATTGCAATCCCAAAACCCTGGCACGAATTAAGACTGGTTTTCCGCGCCACTTAATATATCAGAAGGTTCAATTTGCTATGTAAAGAAATGTAATACAACCACTACACAAACAGTCTGATAATTATTGTGTAATTGACCGTGAGTTAGCCTCGTACTGTATTTATTTCAGTGCTATTGCATTGGACTGTATCACATTTTATTGGTGTTTCTGTCGTCGTGTCACACACCGCTCATCAAACATCACGAACGGCTTGAACCTGTGCAGCGTGCATTCAAACACACAACACACATCGCGACATCAGCACGATGTTGCTCTGGCTGCTAAAGATGCTCGATGCAGGAGTCTAAATTACAACACACGCGGGGGTTTTATTCTCTTTTTGAAGACGACATTACAGCACTATAGTTATGTGCTGCTCTAGTAAAGCTCTGAATGTTGTGTATCGAACCTTTAAAGCTAAAACTGTTTGAAATAATATTTGATATTGAAGATACAAGTGAAAGAAACTAAATTTAACATCATACTGTGCATTTTTCTAGAACTGATTTTTCACTATATACACCTCTGCAAGACAGTATCTGGATTTCCTTTTGTTCTGCTTTGAACAACAAGAGGCTCGACATGTTTCATGTGGGTCATGGTCTAATTTTACTCAATGACTTCAATCACCACACACAGTCCCTGCTGCTTTTTCAAAGTAAACTGCAGAGCAGAGGTATAAACCAAAGTCACTGTCATGTCCCTTGACCTATTTCGACATGTCTTGTGCTGTAGACAGTGTATAATTCTGGGGGGAAAAGTTCAAACATGCCAATCTCTGGCTAAGAAGGGATGCAGCGGATGTGCAACAATATATATATATTGTTTTTGTGGCAAAACATTTTGATGTACAGTTTACTGGCCACTTTAAACCACTTATATTTATTGCATTGTCCTCCTGAGGGACTCATGCATAGTGTGTTGAAATCTTTTACTCGTCAAAGCAGCCATTGTTAAGTTGGAATGAAACATTAAACAAGCCTACAGATGTCCCACTTTTATTGCATGGTACATGCAATAGTGACTCATTGAATCATTTGTTTCATATTAGGTTTTATTAAGCTGAAACAGCTGCATTGATCAAGTTGTTGTCTAATTATCGTGACGTAAACTCTGTTTGCGAGGGCCGGCCGTTGCTCACTGGAAGCCTGACATCCAACGTTAAGGTGCTTGTCCAGTGTTCAGATGATGAAAGAGGGCTCTTCTGTGCGAGTGACACGTCTCTTCCTTGCACCCCATGTGGTGGTGATTCGTTCAGCTTACTCATGTTTCTCCTCCAAACAAATTAATATTTATTATTGTCACTCAGGCATTCAGCTCAGAGGACCGATGACTCCCCTCCTGCCGTGCCGTGCTCGCACATAAAGGAACTCTGTGAGATGGTTCTATTTTGGGTGACCATTATCTTCTCAGCTCTGCCCGTGTGAGACAGAGGAGAGTCACAGAGGAATCCTCTGGTGACGCTATATATCAAGATATCAAGAAACAATACGGCCTCTGTCTGTCGTATCTGTGAGCTGGTTGAGTCCCAGACGGAGCCGTCATATTTAAAAACATCTCCGATGTGAGATCTGCTCCAGTCATTCATCACATGAAGATACGTTTCATAAATGACTGCTGCCAATCAGACATCGACGGTCACAATGCAGAACTCGAGCAGCCATCACAGACTGTTATTTCCAATGAGATTATTTTTGCTTTACACAATATGACAAATAAATCAAATGTAATTGCTAAACTATTTTCTTTCTATTGACTGTCTCTCAGATTATTTTTCCAATTAATAATTTAGATGATAAAATGTAAGTGTTATATGTCCGTTCTTACGATCCGTTTCCAATCCGTCTTCATATAACTTTTTATCTTTATTGCTCAGTTATCATAGACATTATCATAGTAACAGTTGCTGATCATTTCTGTTAATTAACTAACTTAGTTTGATTGGTTTCAGCTTTTTCATATTCCTCTACAAATTAAAGTGTTTTCCATGCGTGAATATTAATAGTCATAAAACATTGAATAAGACCTTTATATGTTAAATACAGTATATACAGTACAATGTTGTATTAAATGCTGTTCTGTATGTTTATTTATCATCGTCATGTTTGCCATATATTAAAATTGGACCTACTGAGCACTTCAGAGTTCTCAGCTACTTCTCCAGACAACTCCTGTGAACTTTAAATAACCTTCAGGAGCCACACGGCTCTGCTCTGCTTCCAAATGACTCAATGTTTTTTCACAACGTACTATAATGTTCTGCCAGTTCCCATTACATTCATGTTTTTTAGCTTGTTTATAGAAGTTTGGTTTCATTTCATTCATTCCTTGTACCTGCTTATTCCTGTTCAGGCTAAATGTGAACCTGGAGGCTATCCCAGCATGCACTGGCACGGAAACATTGCAAAGAACTATTTTGTTTTATGATTTTATACTCCTGTTGAACCCTGTTTTCTTCACTTTATTTGTATGAACCGAGTTATAGTGTCGCTGAGGTGTCCACTTACCCTGAACCAGTGAGACGCTTCAGTGAGGGAGAGGAGAAGGATCGCTGATGTGAAGGATCGCTTCAGAACAGCTCACACACAACACATCCTGGGTAACACATTGAAAGGTATGAGACTGGTATGAAAGGGAGCACATCATGAGAAACGTGTGCAGATGCATTTGGTGATCTGGAGTGCCCGAAAACTGGGCTGAACGGAGCTTCTTGGATCACAAAACATGAGATCCAGCGAGCAATTTAAACGTTCTCCTCTTTTTGTGTCATCTGCGGGCTTGTGAGAAGACACCGCCCCCATCGCAGCATCTCCACCCAACTACTTTTGCAAAGGTGTGCCGTATTTCTTCTCACAAACCAATCATCAGAGCAGGCTGGAAATGACTTGGGGAAGGGAGCTTAAAGAGACAGGCTATAAATAAAATAGTATGATATGGAGAAGAAAAAAAAAAGAAAGTTAGTATGATATGACCCCTTCAATATGAAGAGGACAATAATTGGTATTTAAAAAAATGAAATTAAGGAAACATTCAAATTGCATTACAATGTTAAGACTTTTAGTTAGTTTGTTCATTTAAATACTATTTAAATAGTTTAGAGGGGAAAGGAAGCTGAAGAGGATCTGGTCCTGTCACCGCAGGACAGTAACAACAGAAGTCAACATCAACTTATTCTGAAACACCAGAGATCCATGTGCCACTGGACAGACACGCCTATGAGTTACATTATATGTAATCCACTACATCTGGAGTGGAAACATTGCCAAGATATTAAGGGGAAAGTCAGGACCAAGTAAACATACATGTACAACAACAAATGATATGAATTCACATGGTTCCCTCACAACAAACAACACATTAGTATCTGTCAGTAAATACAATGAAACCATGTGAGAACATGACGGAAAGGAATCCATACAATTAGGACTTGGCTCAGTACCATGCAGATACTTTAAGAATGGGTAGGGCGCACACAAACGCTTGAAAGAAAACATGTATTGACAAGAAGCTTCAGCCCATGAGCATACACACATCCATGAGCCTCGCTGAATAACAGGTACGTCAGCGTGGATTTAAAGTATCAATGCTGGGATGTCTATCCTTTTTATTGAACAGCCGCATTTCACGTGTTAAATTAACACCAGAAAGCTTCTCGGAACAGCAAAGCGTTGAGTTGTTGGAAGGAGTCGGTCTCTTCTGGCACACGGACACACAATGAGTGTGATTCCTAAAGGACTGGGTAGAGCTTATGGAATTCAGTTGTGCAGAAGATGAAAGGCGAGTGCATGGCTTGTAAATCATGAAGGGTGATGGGAAGCCTTTCTCAGGTACCACATCTTAGCTGGTTCAGAGCCCTTTTTTTGTGGTCTGTGCGGTATTGCCCCAGGCTCACCTTGACAAGAAAGTGCTTATTGAATGACCAGATCCTCCTATGAGTTACATTGCTAGATAATAACCCTGGAGTGGAATACATTGCCAACATGTAGGCTAAAACGAAGTGTTCGCTCCGCCCCCCAATGCCCCTCTTGCGTATTTACACATAGGTTCTAGTAAATAGCAAGTGAAGTGGGACTCAAATTGGAGATGTGTGTGGCCATCAGACGAAACATGACACCGGCGCGCAAAGAGAGCGCGGAGATCAGGTTAGAAACATGCATCGCAACACAACATCTCCAAATCGCATTCCGCGTATACTGAAATCGAATCCGAGGACATCAGGATGTGTGACATAATCCCCAAGACATCTGAAAACTGCGCTCCTCCAAACGGGGCTCCAGGGGTGGTTTGGAGAAATATTTGTGGACCTCTGTTTGCTCTTGCAGGGGGATATATAAGGGGCGGACACCAACTGCCCCAAACGTCAGAGCGCACCCAACTATAAATCTCTCCAAACTGCCCTCTGCGCGCGGTGCGGTGTTATGCGCAGACATCTGTCCCGCTTCAGTCCAGTATGAGGACAGCGCGTGTGGAAACTCTTCGAGCTACATAGACACTGTCTGACCCGGAGAAATGGAGAATAAATACCCAGATCGGTGTTGTTTACCATGTCAAGATATTGTCACATGTTGGCGACTATGAACATTTAACGCGGTTGTGGATATAACGGAGCTTTAACTGTTTTATCAAGAGCTTCTTGCAGCCTGGGAGATTTTTTTTTTGGGAACCTTTTGCGCCTTGCTTATGCACTGGAGACGCTGATGTCTTCATTGAACTCGTCTCAGTCGGAGATGGTGGAACTCTCTCGGATTTCCAACGTGGAAACGTAGCATCCAATTAATCAGCGACTGCAACTGTACCCCGTAAGGCGCAGTGGCACTTGGTACGCTCTCTTCAACACCCACCTTTGGACTCCAAAGTGTGGGAAGACGCGTGGTTTTGCCGGATCGGAGAATGAAACAACTGGCGTGGTGTTTTAGCTTTTATTTCTGTCGGGACACAAACCGACTTTGAACTCGTTTTAAGGACATCTTCGGATTGTGGTTGTTGAACCGATTCAAAGCAGCTGATTCAGCTTTGGACACTAAGACGCGTTTTCTCTTTTGGATTTTAACACCAACAGCCAAGCGAGTTTCAGGTCTGCATGGGCCATATTTAAGGTAAGTGGAGCAACATATTTATTTTTCATTTGAGAGTTTAAAACACAATATCCATACGAGCCTCACTTTAGGAATTTTCGTTGAAATAGCAAATGAAAATGAAAATGCAGCTTGTGCATTTGTTGGGACTTTTGCACGGCATTTTGAAGCACAGTATTTATCCATGCATAGCTGTTTAGGTTTACTGCAGACTCAACATGCCATTAGACAGAGTCACGTAAGCTTTGGGGATCGCCATCTGGCCAACTCACACCATTATTTAGGCTACCGCTGCCAACACGCTTTGGTGCGTGCTTTAACCAACGCATATTTGTGTAAGGCGCACCCTCCGTGCCTCATTACAAGAGCTCGCCTCATATCACAACAACATGAAATATCATGTAATATTCCTTATAGGCCAATAGAGAATAAATAAGCAGGAGGCTGCTGGTCATTTGATAAGATAGTACTTTTACGCACACATTTATTTATTTATTATGTATTAATTAATGTCTATATGTTCAGGATATCTTGACATTATAAAGTCCTTAAGCCATTTTTATCTTGTGATACATTTATTTAGAATGTCCTGGTAGGTTTACTCTGATATTCATATTTACAACTAACTCCACTATGAGAGAAGTGGAGTTCAAAGCATGTCGGCATGATGACACAGTTATTAATACAGAATGAGTCAGGGCAGGTCTGGCCACACCGTTTCAAACTCTTTGCTGACTTCATTATAAACAACAAGTGGCCTACATTCTGATTGGACAGTGGTTGTATTTAGATACCTTCATTATTATTATAATTTCTAATCATTTTAAATAAAAAAGTCTCTTATTTTTGCAGCTTTCTTCATAGGAACTGAGTCTAAGATGAAGTTATGGGATGTTTTGGCCACGTGTTTGTTGCTCCTGAGCTCTGTTGCTACACGGCCTCTCTACCAAAACACTCAGCCAGCCAAGAGGACTTACTTCCCCATCAGCTACAGTGATTCTGCGTCCCTGTCTGTGGAGGACGAAAAGCCAACGTTCCAGCGTAAAGATCACAACCTGCAGGAGATCTCCATGGAGGATCAATGTAAGGCACGCAGCACGCTTTCACAACATCTTTTGTGAGGTGCAGTCACCGTCTTGGTGGATAATTGGCCCACCTGGGGCTCACATTATCGTCTTCATCTGCGCAGATTGTGGAAAAAAAAAACATTCCATTTCACCATTCAATCATATATAGTGACGCATGCAGCTTTCCATCTCATCGTCGTGCACGCGTTGACTTTTGAGTGGAAAAGTAAGCACGTACAACTCATACTGTAGGTGGCATTTTGTATTAAAAAAAAAAGCTCCATGAAGACACCATTGGTTTGCTGGCCAAGTGATGTCCACTAATCACACTTGAGAAACCGGTGCAGTGAGAGCCAGCAGAGCCAACAGTGCAGTCCTACAATGATAAGACTCTCATACAGGCCGGTTATCAGATGGAAGATCTTAATTTGTGTTTTATTGCCGCTGAGGGTTGCAGCCCACTGATGTCAAAACAAGCCAGCAGCATGAATAAGAGTATGAGCAGCGCTGAGGTTGCTCCCCACATGCCCCCCCTCCTCCCTTTGTCTACGTTCACCTCTGCCACTCTGAAACATAAGAGATCCGCGGCCGTCGCCCAACTGCCAAGAGTCAGAAACTATATTTTTTTTTAGAGATGGAGGTGTGAATCACATTGCAGGCGAGAGGCCGGACAACACCGGAAAGTTTGAAGCACCGAGTGAGAGTTCTGTGTTTATGTTCATTTTAACAGCAACAGTGGGCAGGAATTTATTTTGTTTGGATCAAAGTGACACAGTGTCATCTTCACGCAGCCAAGAACTAGATAAGGAATGGAACATTTGGACAAATGTTTGTCCCGCCACCTCATATTCTTGTTTGGACCACGGTGACATCACTGATGTGCTTGTAACCAAAGACCATTAACTATGCAGGAGCAGCGTAAACAAAGCTGTAGCCCTGAGCGCGGACGGGTCTGTTGGTTTG
Source organism: Clinocottus analis (assembly GCF_023055335.1). Classification (NCBI taxonomy): domain Eukaryota; kingdom Metazoa; phylum Chordata; class Actinopteri; order Perciformes; family Cottidae; genus Clinocottus; species Clinocottus analis. The sequence goes on from NW_027175854.1 coordinate 3,270,518, forward strand.
CGCGTCACATCAAAGACATTGAGAGTTTTCTCTTAATCTGGCCAGGCTGAACTCTGCAGGCAGCAGCTGCACGAGGGGAGCGATACTGTCGTATTGGGCCAGCGACTCTGCAAAGATTACGGCGACAATTTGCACCTTGCATTGCTTCTTTGGTTGCCACCGGCCCGGTCTGTCGGCAGGTGCGCAGTGTTGCCGCCCCGCCTGTCAGCTGACACATAATAGGAGGTGTCTAAAATCAAAGGGCAGGTGTGTCTAAACAGATTGGCCCGGGCTCACCTGATATACGAGCAGCGGCCCAATCAGCTGTGGAGCGCGGGCGGATCAGATGGCCTGTGCGCTGCCAGAGGAACAGGTAAGACAAGAGCGATAGGTGACACTGCGATATAGATTCTGTGTCAACCACAACGCCACCTGCCAGACATCGCTCCCCGTTACTGGCCGACACGCATCCGAACACTCACACGCACAGACGCTCGCAGGTGATGTTATTAGAGTTGGACCGATTGGTTCACTTCGGAACAATATGTCTCCATGATTCACATCCACAGTTCATAGCCGCCAGACCTTCAGGCTTTTGGAGTAAGAGAGACTTCACTCTGTAATAGAATCAACATGGAACACAGGAGGGTCCAAGACTTAGTCGGTTCTCATCGCAGCAGATGGTGGAGAGCTGGGCTGGTGCATGTTTTCAGTTTGGAGCAGACTACAATCTGCGTCTAAACGACCCAGAGCGTATGATTTCCTTTTTATTTGGCCTTTTGAAAATGTTGGCGTTCTCAAAACGACATCCATGAAATAGTGAAATGACTGCAAAACTCTCTCTCGCTGCGTCTCTCTTGGTGGTGTAATTGGTCTGTGCCTTCTGTTTCATCACAGGCGGTCGTGTGTGTGTGTGTGTGTGTGTGTGTGTGTGAGAAAGCAAACAGGGTTTAACGGTCGATGTGCAGCTGAACAACCTTTCACAACTTCGGGTTCTTTGAGATTGAGAACGAATGGAGGCAGCGTGCCGGCCGAGGTTATTCATGCAAAATCAAGTCTGATCACTACAAATGTACAAATCTTCTTCTCTGACTATAACCGAGTGGAATTGACAACACCCTCTGAACTTCAGCCTCCAACTCATCCCCCCATTGACTTGCAGAGAGTCAGCGCGGGGCACCTGCACTCAGGTCCACAAGAACGGCTCTGCATTCCTGCGCCTGAGACTAACCTATAAATCAGCATGCACCATTTCTGATCTGCACATTTCGGAGTATTTATGGACGTTGTCTGCATATCGTTCAACATTTTACCATGCATATGCTGCCTGGCGGTTAAGCGCATACTCGACAACAATATGCATCATTCTGTTCTCAGTGTGATGGTTTGAGCTGAAGGCTTTGGTAGAAGTGCGTTGATTACATTCTGCGTGTGGCGTACACATCTGTATTTGTGCATTTAAAGCACGTTTGACGTTTAGTGAAATGTGCGTATTGCCTTTCTGGTATAGAATTACGATGCGTTATTGAGCAGATCAATACCACGCTCACATTTCTACAAACAAACAAGATACAACATGTTAACTAATTATCTTTAAAAGTGCTAGTAGGTGGATTTTGTTAGCGTTGGACAGAGCCGGGCTAGTTTTTTTTTTTACCCGTTTCCAGTCTTTGTGTACTCACTATTCCTTTAAGTGTCTTTTTGTATGCCATGCACATTTTCCCATTTATTTATTGTTTATCTCATCTAAAAAAAGGAATATTTAAGGTGGAAACTCTCCATGGGAATTAACAGGAAGCCACAGGGAATACAATATAGGTGATATCTGCTCAGGCTGTATTCACAATGTAATGTGCAGGAGCTTTCTGTTCATCATAAGGCAAGCAGAAATATTCCATTAATGGTATCAACGGTTATCTATTATCCATTTGTCAAATACAAACAGTACAAACACTTTGCTGTCTGCTGGTTAACAGACATACCATATGAAATCTACTCACTCCAGTAAATCAAAACTTACATCACGTAGTTCTTTGGCTCAGCCGCTGCAGTAGTGTGGGCTGCACATGTGATGGGAAAATGTTCTGTATGTAGAGGGTTAAGGCCTTTTTAACGGGATGCTGCATACTTATAACTAAAACATGCCATATTGCTTTTTTATTTGCATTCACCCAGATAGAAAGTTCCCCTTAAAAAGGCTTTTTAAATTAAAATTCCAGAGTTCAGCTTCCCTCGTGAATCTTCCGACTCTTTACATACATCTCATCGAACATCATGAGATGTGTTTTTTTTTACTTTGCATGTATCTGTGTTCTTTTGCTGTGATTCATTTTTCTGATTTGTTGTTTTAATGTGTTTGATTTCTTAGTTTTTTCCACAGGGATCATTAAAGTGCAATCTCATCTTTTTTCATCCAACTTCACGAGGGAATCTGTGTCTTCTGTGTCTTTCAGACGACGTCGCGGGTCCCTATCCAGAGCAGTTTGATGATGTAATGGATTTTATCGAGGCTACCATTGGCAGACTCCGGCGGTCGGAGCCCAGCGGCGGCTCCAAGGGACGGAGGGAGCAGAGACAAAGGGGAGCAGCAAACACGGGAGGCGCCAGAGGCGAGAGGCGAGGACACGGCGACAGGAAGCGCGGCCGGGGGCGAGGTGGGAAAGGAGGACGGGGCGAGAAGGGGAGGGAGAGGATATCGGTGCAGACGCGAGGCTGCTTGCTGAAGGAGGTCCACCTCAATGTGACGGACTTGGGGCTGGGCTACCAGACTAAAGAGGAGCTGATCTTCAGGTACTGCAGCGGCCCCTGCGTGGAGGCCGAGACCAACTACGACAAGATCCTCAACAACCTCACACACAACAAGAAGCTGGACAAGGACACGCCCTCCCGCACCTGCTGCCGGCCGATCGCTTTCGACGACGACTTGTCGTTCTTGGACGACAACGTGGTGTATCACACACTGAAGAAGCATTCTGCCAGGACGTGTGCCTGCGTCTGATGGAGTGATCTACGTCAGGGAACTAAGGATCACTGATGGACTGTGGTCACACCTGGACACAATAGGAGTGTATTGTCTCGTTTTTTTTTTGCTGACAGTCATCAAAAATGTGGAAGAGCTTAAACAAAGCTGTACATTCAGCCGTGTCGGTCCAGCTCAGTCCTTCAGAACCCAGTCCAGTATTCACAGGAGGAACAAGACTGTTACACTTTGCTGTCTGAAAAGGTGAAAGTGAAGAAAACTGACTGAGTCGGCTTGTTTTTTTCCCCCCTGGAGGAATCATTTTCCCAGGAACATCCATTTTTCCAGGGCTACTCCTAAGACTCCAGATGAACGCAGAGATTTGAGGAGTATTTTCAGCTGCAATCTAAATTACTTTCACTGCATCGTCTGGATGTTGACATTTACATTCAGAGCCACAGGAAGACGATTAGCAGAGTTCAGCAAAGACTTTTGGTTGCATCTACATAAAATCCAATCATATATATATATATATATAGAGAGAGAGAGAGAGAGAGAGAGATACACATGTGTGTAAGAGGTATATTTATTAACATGGGAATTAACTTATTGTTATTTATTTCAATCCATTTTTTGAAAGAAATTGTCATTTTTCTTATTTATTTAAACGCTTTGTTTGTCCTCGACGGTGCCATTGTGGAGCATTTTCTCAAGCGAAATGTAAAAAAGGTGATCCAGAACAGCTCAACACTCGCCCACAAATCCTGATAAGGCTTATTCGCTTCACTTAGATTCCAGAGTTTCTCTATTCATGACACCAAAGGATCATCATCAGCTATCCAGTTAAGGAAAGGTAGCAAGAGACACAGAGGAGGGGACCAATAGAAGAGTTTCGATTGAATTGATTATTGTTGTTTGGAGCATTTTGAGCATTTGTTTTGGACATGTTGCCTCATTTCTTTTTTTCCAAATGTGACCATGCTAACACAGGGGGGACTCCACATGTTGCTCTCAGCGAATGACTCTTTGCTGCTCTTTTATTTTTTAAATTCATATTCCAGAATAGATTTACCGTCAGTCCAACCAGGAGCCGTCCCATTAGTTTAAATCTAAAACGGACATGACGGTAGTGGCCTCTCTGCAGGTGCCTTCGGGGATCCATCCTCCAAGTCACAGAGTGTAGAAGCTGCTGCCGGGACATCCGCCCATCAGCAAACCTCCCTCCATCCCGGTGCCAGTCTGTCAAAGGCTTTGCTGCCGCTACTGTCCCGATAGGCTTTAAAGTCCACAAGACTGTGACAGACAGGTCTTACTCCCTGTAAAGGGATTTGAAAGTGATCCTCTAACATGAGTCTTAACCAAATATCTCTGTGGACAAAGCCATAATGATGAAGGCAGTTTAATGAAGATCCAGCAACCGTGGCGGCTGTCATCGCACAACTGATGTAAATATCTCCTGACGAGAGGCTTGGACAAAGGGGAAATGTTTTGGAATTAGAAGGAAGACGATGGGTGGGCTCAACATGCTTTCTACATGTAATAACTAGTTTAGCCAACCCCCCCCCCCCCCCCCCCCCCAAACTATCCACATATATACATCCAGAAAAACAGGAGGCCTTTTTGAAAGCAAGTTGCTGTGCCCGTGGAGACCCTGCGAGGGGATGGTTTTAAGTGGAACAAAGAGAGCCCCCGGGTCGGTCTTGATGCGAGCACGGATTAGGGACCAAGGTATCTGTGCCCACCCAGCAGCAAGCAAGCCAGCTTTACTGTGTAATCCCCCTGCACACAGAACAAATCCACTGCATCAAGCTGAATTAAGGCCAAACACTACACAGAGAGAGGGAGAGAGAGAGAAAAAAAAATCGCGCTTTTATCACAGCATACCTCATCAATTGGATCATCTTCCCCTTTAACAACTGATTCGTGCTTAAGCCTTTCCAGATGAGAATGTGCAGTTATGAGTCTTCCCAGAAGCCTCGGAGCGCCCCGCTTCCCTTCGATACCTTGCGTTAACGTGTGTAAACTGTGACCACCGGCCCGCTCCTCGTCACGACCGTTGCTTCAACTGCTCCTGGGCGACTCGTCCGTTTGGTTTTGATGCAAAAAGGTAAAACAAGGAAAAAAGGTAAAGATGCGAAGGAATCCTCGGTGTTAATATTAGAAGGATGGGATTTCTTTTTCACTCCTTGTGTTAACACCTGTGTCATGTCGTCTCACTTGTTTTGTGTTACAGAACCAAAGCTCTCTGCAAACTTTATTTTTGTACAATATTCATTTTATAACTTTTTACAGAATTAAACTCGTTTCTATTAAACAAGCGTGTCTCTCCTGCTATTCTGCCATGTGCAATAACGCAACCCGGTGCCAGATGGTGATCATTTGCCTCGTGTGTGTTTACACGAGCATCATTGGTGAAAATTGACGACAGAAATTTGGGTTGAATGGAGAATTGCGGGGATGGTTGGAGAGATGGCCTGTACAGTGTGGCGTGCATTCCTGAACACTGGCCCAGGGTCGTACAGTAAACACGAGCTCGCCGTAAAGCGCCACTGAGCTGTAAATCAAGGCGCTCAAGAATGTTTCCACCGTGCAAAGAAGATCTGGAGATGCTGATGAGAAGCTGGCAGCAGTGCAAGCACAGAGTCATTACGCAGGGGCTCAAGGTGTGTATACAATGTATGGCTGAAGCAACACAATACATCTTTAAGTCCAAGTCAAGTCTTGCGACACAAAGTCACAGGTTAAAGTCTCTGACTACTGACCTTAAATCAAAGCGGTTTAAATGCGCTTTTAGTTTTGTTCTCGTCAGTGCTGAGGCCAAATCATTTTATATCAATAATGAAACCAATGACCACGTGGATGTAGAAGGGGTCGCTCGTAGTGACAAACAAAATAAATCATCACCAAACTCAGCTCATGGTTTTGGTTTTAAAGCTCACAACTTTATTGTTTTGGTCACGTTTCATTGCCTTCCTCAGCATCCTTTTCAGAAGTAGGCATCTGTTTTCAGCTCTAAAACCCCAAAAAACAAACAGATTTTGCTACTAGCTGGTGGACATAGTGTGGCATTTAGCAGCTAAACAGAGACACATATATCCCTCAAGTGTTGGTTGAGACCAAAAACAGAGCGACAAGAAGAGGGAATATTTGTCAATTAGGAATATACAGAAGATAATATACAGAAGATAATTCGATTTGCTTGTTCTTGACAAGTTAAATGTAATTTTATCCAACATGTAGGTCTGAAACTATTCACAACGAGGTCTGTGGAATATTTTGGAATAAAACCAGCCGAGGTTGATTTTGAAAACCAGCCTTCACCTTCTCTGTATTGGAGCATAGGCCGATACACCAGAAGGTGTCTTTGACAGGCCTGCATCTGAACATGCCCGCACCTGGAGGCTATACGGTTTCAGCTCCACACACAGCGCCTCTTTTCCACGCGCTAACTGGTTCATCACAAGCCGGCGGAGGGAATCAATCAGCGGCCAATCTTCACCTCTTGCGGAGGGTTGAGAACGCTTTTTGTCAAGTAGAGCATGATGTCAGCCTCTCCCCCATGAAGCCGATCTCCTCTCAGCTCACCACTTTAGTTGCTCTTAAAAACATCACTCATTGTTTTAGTCCTTCCATATTTCTTGTCCTTGTATTTCTTTCTTGTGTTCATTTTTACGGCCACAGGAAGTTCGCCAAGAAACTGAGACGTTAGATTGTCTGCTTGTAACTTTGGTTGGCTAGGAATTAAAGACCACTCGACGGTTTCACCTCGAGTAGAAACTATTTAAAATGAAAGGTAAAGTAAAGGTGACCATGACTTAAATTTCTGTAGTTACAAACTAGTTTTACTGAAAAACATTTAGTTTATTGTTAGTGGAGGTTGCACTCCAGAGGGATCTATAAACACACAAAACATAGGTTTCATTAGATCTGTACATTGTGTTTTTTAGTATGTTGAAATATCTTTCGACACTATTCAGGTCATTCAGAGAGAAAATGTAGCTGTAATGCATGCTAAACCGTGCAGCTTTTTTCTGTAAGGAAGACATAGTTTGAATCTAGAAATATGATGCAATGTGGTAATAGTTCAATATTTATTTTTGAGAGTAGTTTAAGAAAAGTATCTTAACTTAAGGTTGCATCGAGTAGTCTTCTTAAACATCAATTTGGTGACAAAGACTGAGACACAGTGAGCTAGCAAGTGTACCGTGACATTAAGATTTAAAATTTGAGTCATGATTTCTTATTTATTCATCAATATTAGAAAATACAGCAGTTGCAGCAAAACTTACCCATTTATTAACGTAGCGTTATGTAGCCTGTAAAACCATTACAGCAGTGAGTCAAAACTCCGGCTTTGGCCCGGACTCAGTGAACTGTACGTCTGCCAGAGTGAGTCAGTGCCTCGTAAAAAAAAAAAAAAAAAGAATTTCTTTGATCAGCTGGTAAAAACAGAAGTATCATTTTAATTTGGGTAAAATATATCACTTTTTGACAAGAGAATACAAATTATTTTGTATCGGGTTTGAGGTGGATTTAAATACGCAGACGGTTGATTGCATCACATCCAACAAAACGGCACGGCTTTAAAAAACCTTGAAAAAGAAAAGTTTGTGTACTTTTTTCATAGCTGATGAACACAACCAGACCACAAAATCTGGAGACAATTTATGAGGCATTAGAACACTGGAAATGTGGGAGGAGAGAGGACAATAGAAATCATGAATATACAGTCCAGATAATCAAAACAGACATAAAAAGCCCAGTTCCTCCAGAGGTTGAGGAATTGCAAAATTTGTAGAACATAAAACTGTATAAAACTATATTATGTTTGCACCGTAAAAAACAAAAACCTGCACATTTATGTGCTACCCCTCAACACAGAAGCAGGCACATAAATACATAGATACAAACACTGCGAGAGGGAGGACAGAGACTGTTGAATGTAGGAACATAATTGATGCCTCTAAGCAGTTTCTGACAGTAACTCAGGGTTTTGGGATTGATCCTGAGACCTCTGGGTTACGGTGATATATATACAAACACAAGCCCGCCCCGTCTGCTATTCTATATAAAATGAGCTGCTGTTGAGGCATCTCAGATCTTGCGTTTCTTCCACTGTGGTTCCTTTTCAGCTTCCTCATCATCATCCGATTCCTCTGCAAACACAGGCACTGGCTGGGTTCTGAAGGGAAACAAGAGAGGGGAATGATTTAACAGACAACTTCAAAGAAAAGCATTAAACTGCAAATGTAGATACCCAGATAACGGGGCTATGAGGCCACAAATCATTTAATTTGAGTAATTAGAATACATTATCTCTTCTATACTGGCCAACTGAGGCTTAAGGAAGTTCAGGCTGTAACTAAAACAAAACTCTGCAAACCGGCCAAAGTGATGTACTTTATCAGATCAATCTACTATATTGTATATCACGAGGATATTATTGTTTTAACTGGAGATCATTTCCTTGCATTACGTGAAACATTTGGCTCAAAGCTTCGGTAGACATTTATGAAGCGGTCTGAGTCCGATAGGGATCTAAAGTTGTCCATTACTCTCTTTTCTGTGTACCTTTAAAACTGCACAACTCTTTAAACATTTATGTGTCACACCGGTAGGAAGAAACCCAAGTACCATCACAATGGAGTAAGCAGCACTACCAGTACTCATCTAACAACGTCTGCTAACAAGAGCCAACACAGAAACGAGAGAAGAAACCAAGACCAGCGAGGTGGACAGGGCCGGTGTAAAGTATTCATACAGAGGATGTGCAGGTTTCTTACTGTTTGTATGCTGGGGCAACCCAGTAAGGGTTATCTGAAGCCTCCTTGGCGTGACGTAAGATCGCCTGTCGCGGGTTACTGTCGTCCGTTTTATCTAAAGCAATGTTCTTCACGATGAATGAAGACAGAGTGCCGCCATGATTTGCGACTCTTCCTCCTCGACCTGTCAGGAAAATCAATATAAAATGTAAATGTAAGACTGTTATTACACTATGACACAACATTTTACCAACTCGGCCGCAAACCATTTATTACTGGACGTATTATAATAATCTTTGTCTGTTTTGTAAACTCATTGCATTCTTTCTCCAGAAGGTAGTAAGTGAAAGCAACACTGATCTTTGAAGTTACATTACTTCTATGCTGTTGGACGTGTATAACTGCATCTCATTTTGCAGGTTTTAAGGAGAAAAATTAGCCACTTTCCAGAAAGGACATTGTTATGGTTGTCTTAAAAGATCAAGAACAGGAGTCACACATGCATGTGTGCATTCCCATAATCAAACACACATGGATTCCCTGCTAGAGTTGGGCAGCGAGGTTGTTTGTGGGATTCAAAGGCACCGTTTCCCTTTGCTTGTAAGCACCCAGCCAACAGCTAAACATTATCTTCCACTTGTGCAAAGTCATTTCACACAAAGGATAAACAATATAAAGACAGCCTGTCTTCTCAAAATCTCTGGCCTGCTATCATGTAATTAACCTTATATTTACATTCTACATTTTCATTTGCGGGCTAGTTATTTTGCTGTCTCTCTCAACCGTTGACTTACATGTTTTAATACTTTACATGCAAAATGATTCACAATTCATTGTCATTTAGCTTCAGCAATGTTTTTTAACTTATGAAAAGGCTTTGAGTGAATAAAGTTTTCCCTCCTCCACAACTTATTACAGAAAAGAAAAAAAGACAGACTGATGTATTATTATTAATGAATTAAATCAATTATTTGTATATATGTCAATAACAACTTATTTTAAGGGCAAATCATTGTATTGTCCTTATTGGGCTGCTGTGGCTGTTTTTGGTGGTTCGGTTTCCTGACCCCCTTTTTAAACAATGTTTGTAAGTCCCACATCTAAATATGAGAAAAATAAAACACTTAAACTGTATCGCACTGTGGGTCAATTAGATCGCTTTGAAATGCAAAATACTGAAGAGTAAAAAGTGAAAAAAATAAATGAACTAAGCTCAAACTGTCATGACCGTGCAGAGGTGTGGCGCAGGTAAAAGTGTCTGTTGGGGTTAACGACACAAACAGATTGACCACGGGTCCTTTCTGGGAGAAAGTTCACAAGACCTCATCATGTCCCAGCAGTTCAAAAATAATGTGAGTCAACAGCAGGCTACAATGAATCTTTGAGAGGCCAAGTGGGAGCAGTGCTGTTATAGCTCTCGACTTCAGCCGGATTGCATAATACCGAACACATCATCAACTGTAGATTTGTACATCTGCCTCAAACAGAATCATGTGATCATCCAGTTAAGAACATGACTAATCACACGCTTTGAAAAACATGGAAGAACTGAAGCTGTACCTCGTTACTCTTCTCATTTTCAAACGGCTCTGTTTATTGAGTGTTTTTTATTGAGCTCGTATGAGTGTTTTGCTCGGGGACAGTCTTTGTACACGCTATTGCGTGCCTGTCCGGTTACCTGTGTGTCCATTTTCTTGTTATTTTGTTTATTTTGTGAGGTTTTATGTTTTGCACTAATAAATTGTTTTGCCCCCCCACCAAAATAAAATGAAAAAATGCAGTTCACCTGGTCCAGAGACAGGAGGCTCGGGTTTGTTGGACTTCTTTGGGTCAAGTCGGTCCTTCTCCAGCTGTTTCCGCGTACTCCGCTGCCGGGCCTCTCTGAACATGGGTAAGGCATGAGCTGGAGACACACAGGGTAAACAAGGATAATCAAGTTGCTTAGGTAACTGCAAGATCACATAACACAGACGCACAAATAGGCAGACACGCCACCTGGCAATATGTGCAGTGTCTGTAGCTCGTGTACAGTGCTACGTTGCTAAATAAAATGATCAACGCAAAGAAGATATTTGGCCGTGTTTTTACACAACCTCGGCTGATACTACACCTTGCAGCATTCACGCAAAAAAACACACACGCACCTGTTGAGCTTTGGCAGGATCGCTCCTCTTGTGTACTCTTTCTGCCATCGTGCACACCAACATATTCATTACAGCCCCCGTGTTTAGACTGAGACAATCACTCTGCCACTCTTCACACTTTTGTGAACACTATCACAATAAAGGCCGCCAGCACTTAAGTCCACGAGTGTGTGAGTGAACATGTGCATGAGTAAGTGGGAATGAGTGTTCTCAAAGGTGTGTGAGAAAGAGAGAGAGGGACTGCGTGCGTGCATGCGCGAGAAAGAGAGAGAGAGAGAGAGAGAGAGAGAGAGAGAGAGAGAGAGAGAGAGAGAGAGAGAGAGAGAGAGAGAGAGAGAGAGAGAGAGAGAGAGAGAGAGAGAGAGAGAGAGACAGCATTTGTGTTTGTGTAAAGTGAGTGTATGCTCTGCTCTTATCCTCAGGGGTTACAAAGAGACACTTTAGTAAAGGGCTAGATAAAGTGATTTTCCATTCAGGAGCCCTGTCGCTGTTCAGTGTTAATTCTTCTCCTCCACGCTACATTAAGCAAAAAGGTTACTGTTAACAGATTCCCTCGCTTTTCTCAATGGGCCATCACTTGCTTCCTGTCCCCTCTAATTTTCCAGTGCCGGGGCATCAAGTGCGTCACTCGCTGCTCGTGGCAGTCAAATGTCTGCCTATTTCACACCCTGTTGGCATGGCAATGAAATCACGTGATGCATCTGAAGAGGCTGCGGTAGCCCAAACAATAAACGGCGTCTGAATTGGGTCTTAGCGGGCCAATCAGGGATGACGTGTCAGCAGCTCGTGTATGTTCTTGACTTTACTGTGGGGGCAAAGGAGCATGAGGCACGCACTAAAGAGATGACAGCCTCGTGTGTTGGTGATATGACAGGATGACAGGTAGGGGGGTAGTGTGCGTGTGTGTGTGTTTGTGTGTGTGCATGTGGACCAGCCGGCGATCACGCTAGCAGAGGTGGGAGAGGTGGCCGTCCCAGGCGTGATCCGGCGTGACTGCATGGCCGCCTCGTGGCACAGTGCCCCGCGGCTGTCGATCCACTCATCCACACCCTGCTCCATCAGCTAATGGGCCTCTGAAAGCCTCATACGCTCTCATTCTTCACAAAGCCCTCGGTATGTGTGTGTGAGAGAAGCAAGAGAGGGATAGCACGTAAACGGAGGTTGGTTCTTTACAACTAAGAAAGAGGATTCTTAGAACACGGTCCACTTGTCACATCGTGCACTCGGAAGATGGCCTCCATTGTTTTGAGGATGTTTCTCTCTTGTTAAAAACACGCAGCGCCTTATCATGTGAAGAGCAGATGGGTTAGTGGCTCAAGGTGGACTAAACTGCTGGAGGGCTTTGAAAAAGGCACTTCACATTAATTGCTTCAGTTATTGTTTACTGATGAAAAGGCGATGCACGCCAAGGCAAGCGAGCGGGTAATTATGCACCACGTTTATTGAGTGGCAAATTCTATTATTCTTCGAAGGCATGAATTAAACAGATTGAGAGTGTTTGAACAGGCATGGAAGAACTTACGTGTGATGATGTAATCTTGTGTGAGCGTCTCTGCTTGTCTCTCTTTCCGCTGGCTCTTCACTACACACAGCATCGCGCCTCTGGAAAAGAGCCCGTTTGTTAAAAATTAATCTATTTGAAGGTATCATATGATAAACAAGAGATCAAATTTAAAAAAATACTAGAGACCCAATGATTGAGATAGTTGTATAGACATATTCGGTTACAGTATTTGGTTTGACTAACAAAAAAAAAGATGATGAACTTGCATGCTCATCTTAACATTGAGCTGCTTGCAATGAACACATGTTAACTATTGCAGTATAAGGATAGTTCAGGCTGTGGCTTCACAGACAATAAGTGCAAGGATAAATTTAATGCTTGTAGCAATACAAAAAGGTAAAATAACATTAGCCATACCTGTGGCTTTTGAAGGGGTCATAGTAGACCTTGGCCAGTCCATTTGCAGTTCCCACCATTATCTGGTTAAGCTTTGGGTGCCACAGACAGCGGACGACGCTCTGGAAAACACAGACAGAAACAAAGTGTTTAACGTGTTTTTTGTACAGTAACTAAAGCAAGGCAAGTTTGACTGAAGCAAGGCAAGTTTGTTTGTATAGCATATTTCAACAACGACATTTAAGGTGCTTCATATAAAAACATTAAAAACATTGAAACATAATACAGAAAAAAACAAGATTTAAAAACAATTAAGAACATTTATTAAAACATAAAAACAGTCAAAATTCCAAAAAAAAGTTGCAGTTACTTCAAGAAATGAACTACTGAGACGCCGAAATGGATGAAAATCTTTGAATCTGGTTCAATTGAAGGCAACAGCTAACTGAACAGTCTTCAATCTGGATTTAAAGGAGCTGAAGGTCTCAGCAGACCTGCAGCTTTCAGGGACCTTGATCCAGATATGTGGAGCAGAAAAGTCAGTGCGTGTAAAGAAAGGAGGTCCGACTGTAAGACAGCAGCCCACCGCAAGTTGTCAACTACTTTATCTGTTGTGGTTCAGATTTGCAAAGATGTTTCTGCTTCTCTGTTAGCAAAAAGGTAACAATCATATTCTATTGTCTTAAGTACTGCAAGTGTGTGACCCAGGTTGGTTGTGGTACAGTTGGGATCAGTCCCAGCGTGCTCTGCTGCTCTACTTGACTATATTTGGTTGCTGGGATGAGGGCTGGATCCCTCAGTCTGTGTGTGACAGATGGCCCGGTGCCAATAGGCAAATGTGAACACATATATCCAGAGGTGTGTGTGTGTGAGAGAGAGATAGAGACAAAGAGTAAAAGAGAAGTACAGAGAGAAATGCACACACAGTTGTTGGACAGTGATAAAGACCCTCTGTTCATTCTGTGATATGTGAGCTACAGCGGGGAGCTGGACTCCATGCAGTACTGCCTCTTTTCTTCTCACACGATATTAAAGCATCAGGTGGCGACCTGTGTCGTAGGTGTGCCCATTTATATGTATTTGGTGCGGTTGTGCATGTCCTATATATATATATATATATATATTTTTTTTTAGAGAGCCCTTTTCTTTATGTGGAACAGGGTAGGCTATCTGGTGGGGGTCTATGACAGGGGCGCAGGGTGGGGGGTGGGTAGGTCTACGACTGGGACGTCCAGATTCGGTGATGGTGAAAGCTGCTTAGCGCCCAGCTGTTCAGCTTCCCACCAGGATACCATGGGAAGGAGTCTTTATCACACACAAGCACAGAAAGAAGCACGCACGCACACACACACACACGCACGCACACACACACACACACACACACACAGAGAAGAGGACAGACATTTACGCAGAAATGCACTTGTGCATAGAGAACATGTAAGCATGGTTTTAAACTATGAAACATTAAGTGATTGTATAAAACAATACATCTAACCAATACTAGCAGTCAAATATATTCTTGCAAGTATGTATAAAAAAGAATTAAGACTCTTAAATTCACTTAGTCTGCTTTAGTTTTACACAAACCTTAGACATCCTACACTATCAGACCAACTGCTCGGTGGTGTGCAGCTCATGGGACAGATGACGGTTAATCTGCTCAACTAGATCATGAGCCGGCTGTAATTGATAGAAAGATCTGGAAAATGCTTGAAACAGGATATGCTTTAACATTAACCTCACATATTCAATTAATGAAAAGTACTTTATTAATCTCCAAGGAGAAATTTTTTTTAATACACTGGTGGTTACAGGATAAGCGGTTTGGATGATGTAATGGAACACTGGTAAATAAATAACGTGACAATTTATAAATAATTGGTATAAATAACTTAAGACCGAACAAATATGCTTGTCCTGTGTTGTATGAAACCTGTTAAATAAACTAATAATTCAGAACTGGGAAGATCTGCTGTATTCGTCAGAAGATGCTGCGCCCGTACAACGCTCAACAAGTAGAAAAAACATTAACACGACTCAATTGGTGTCCACCCCCTGTGGATGTGCTACAATGTAAATGTCTAATGGATTATAAATTGCCCCATCAGGGATCCTAAAGCAACACGAACAGCCCGTACATGAACGGGAAGGCAGAGGCGACAGTTAGGAATTCGTTATAATCCGCAGGTACCGCCAAAGCTCGAAGAATTCACATAGCATAACACAACATAGCATGACCCAAAATTAGGCTGTAAAACCAATAAAAAAACATCACAGCCAGGTAACGACAGTCCGGCCAAGTTCAGAAAATAACCTCTTCAGACCAACACAAATCATTCTGTCAGCAGGGAAACGAGTCACACGGAGCCGCTCGGTGGGGCCCATCCCAGCTGGATCCACTGAGAAGCCCGGAGCCAAGCACAGCTCAGTCCAACAGTAAAACTGCTTTCCAGATATTCAGAGCAGCATGTTTATACTCCAGGAACCACTGTTTACGCTGCACGTCCACAAAATTACATCACATCATGAAGGAGGAAACTTTAATCAGTTCTCCAGTAGCAGCATGTCCCGTCAGATTAAAATACCAACGTCTAATTAGGAATCAATAACACAACAGCCACTCGCCCAATATGCACGATGATTACGAAATAAAGTTATGCAGCACTAACGATCGTCACAGATGTGGTCCTTGTTTAGTCATTGGTGAGTGGATCCACATGTGCAACGCTTCTGATCAGCGCAGCGACGTAGGCCGACATTCAGCAGGAGAAAGGAGAGCTCTAGACTTTGCACCTCAGCTGCACACTGACTCGGCACATGTCCGAGAAATCTGTAATTAGTATGAACTGCCTCAATGAAACAACTGGCTTTTATATATTATGCAAGACTTACTGGGGTAAGATGCACGAGAAGGCCTCCCTTCTACCGTGTTCAAGCTTGGCTGCTCTCACGGAGAATGAAGGGCTAGCCTCTCATATTAAAGGCCTCCCTAAAGAGCATGGCACCGAGAGCAGCTCATTGTTTCATAAGAGCTATCAAGCATGACGTGGTCGGTGTCCCATTGCATTCAGGCCAACGTCATGAACCGGGCTAATCAATGATTTTTAAGCTGCACTCCTCAATCTTACAATCGTAAGTCAAACTGAATCAGGCATCAAACCGTTCAAATAACAAGTATAAGGATATCATATGAGGGATGCACTGATGCCCCTTTCACCCATCCCAAAACAGATACTCAAGATGTTGAGAGCTCTTTTTCTTTTTAAAATCCGTCAGTAAATCAATCAGATTGTATGTGTAAGGTAATAAGGCTGTAACCACACATACCTTTGTAACTTTAAGTTGAGTGCAACAAGATTCATTTCTGGTACAGACGATAACAGACAAAATACTGGAAGACATCCTCATGCGTATGAAATGTGAAAACATTCATACATACAGCACACAACTATAAGCACACATTTAGTGCATGAGGGCTGCAGGATTAAGTTACATTTGAAATCCAGCCAAGAGCTCGGTCCTTTGATAGTCAGCATGGTCTCACCTGGTTTCTGCCCCTTTTGATGAACTAAGATAAGCTTACAAGTGTCTGAAGTATTTACCAAATGGACCTAAAACAGCCTCTGCTCCCAGGCATACCCCAGAATCCAGGTCTGGGGTTATGTAGACTGTTTAGTTAGAAATGATTGGTGGCCCTTCCTTTCACTCGCCGAGCTGGTACGCCACTTTATAAAGACTGCACTTAAATTCTTGGGCCATCCGAGCAGCAGACAGCCGATGTAAACATAGTAAATAGCACATTCATCGGGTTCACCGAGTGCACGTCGACCAGAAATAACGGATCTGCTGCAAAACTACATCTGCATCAAATATATTTATATATATGAGAAATGGGGGTAACACTACTGATACCAATTGGCGTGGGTGATACAGACACACTTAAGAGTGTTGTAGAGTAATGGGCAGTGGTTTGGGAGCTTGGATGTATAAAGAGCTTTGGCTACAGCACCGGAGGCGGTGCAACATTTATACTTATGAGAGTTGCTCAGTGACACATAAAGCCCAAAAAGCTTTGACTTCCAAGTATATAATTCAGATTGAAATACCCAGATTTTACACATCCATGGGGCCAAAAAAACGAGCACACTGTCATTTTCTTTAAACAGCCTGCTGCTCTTCTTGGGGGCTTGTTTGGTAGGAGGGTTTGAATCCAGAGGATGACATCTATTTTAAATGTAGTTGAAAAAAGAAGTCTATATTATGATGATAATTACCATTATTGACTACTTACTATACTTTCATAAATAAAAAAGAAAGATTCTCCATCACAACGTGTATTTTCTCCGAGGCCCTGGCCCAACACGTGGAAAAACCAGCTCAACATGTTGATACACATATCAAAGCTTTTATGTACACACATGCAATTAAATTACATTTGAGCATTTCAAAGGATACTTTCATAGACTACATAGCTGAAATTCCTTTGAGGAACAAAGCGTTATTAAAGTATGTAAAACGTTGCCATATACAATTTGAGAGGTTAGAATTAAAACAAATAAAACTATTGCCAAGGCGATTGGCAGCCTGTATAGTTTCTAGACGGCATTGTTTTCTGTGGCACTGGGCGGGATTCTGTGGGAAATTTGCTGGATTTCTTCAGAACAAAGAGTGAGCAGACTGAAAGAGGTTTTGCTGTGCTTCCAGTGAAAGTGAGCTGAGGCTTTCAGTTTTCTGAATGGTGGAACGAGTGGAAGGCCAATGGAAAAAGTTGTTCCAAATGTTTACCCTCTTCAGTACAGAGAAAGAAAAGATAAAACATGCATGTCGTGACACAAAGGAGATGTGCTGTTAAGTTCTTTCCAGACTTATGGACCCAAAGCGTGTGAGCTCTTTTTTAAGCTGCCTTTAGTGATATTGTCAGCGAAGATGTTGCAACTAATTCTGTTCATGTAGACCTCAAACTGAGGTGATGCTGCCCACTGCTTGATCTAAACGACAAACCTTCCTACGCAGCATGTTGTGCAGATTAAGAACACCAGCTACTGTCTTTCAGTGACACCATTAATACTGGACGTTCAAAAGTGTTCTTTCATTGGAGGAGAGAGGCGAGGCGAGGGAGAGTGGCGACGCCGTCTACTGAATCCAGAACATGTGGTTTTAATTTTGAGAAACACTTGCAGAGACAATAAGTTTAACGTTACTGTGAGACAGAGATTCTGGTTCCTCCTGAATGAAGATAAACTACTGTACTGACCGACTGAATATATTATTGCTGAAAATGCTTTTGTTAGTGCTTTTAGTCATCAAAGTAAACACAGAACTCTGTCAATTCTATTTTTACATAATTACTCATTCTTACTGCACACAAGCTCAGACTTTGAGTTCAACTGTTAACCTTTGATATATAAATGTACATCATAAATAACTCTGAAATCCTATTTCGCTAAGGAAATTACAATAGATTAAACATATTTATTCAATTCAAGTTAAAATCTCAGATTAAATGGGTCAACTAAAACACAGTCTACCCTCCCCTCCGTTAGTGCAACTGTGCAGCGGGGTGTGCACTTAGTGTCAATGCTGTGCCAAGGTTTGTAAGCTAACAGCAGCTGGCTGGCAGGACAGAGGGATGCATAGACACACAAACACAGCTTTTGTCTCTTTCCTTCTCTCCAACACGTTCAGTCAGTGGCTGATTTAAAAGTGTCATGTCTTAGCCAGGGAGACCGAGTTAGAAGCCATTAGCCTCTGTCAGACTTCAGTGTTATGACTACAGATACACAGTGCTAAATCTGTTGAAAAAGACAGACAGAGGAGGAGCAGGAAGCAACAAAAAAAAAAGTATTTCGACTGAAGACGGCACCTCTGCCCTTCATTTCAGCATCTATGGCTGGTTGCCCTCACCAAATGGATTTCTGAGAAAGCGGGATTAGTAAAGTGCACGTTATGCTAACGTGTTTGACAGTGTAGCGCATGTGAATGGAACATGTCGATTGTGTCCGTAGAAAATTTAATTTTGAATGTAACTCAAAGGCGTATAAAAGCTGTCCTGCCAAAAGTTTGTGGGAATGACTCGCAGTAGGGAAAGGTCACATTACTCTACTTTCTCCGCGCTTGCCTGGAACCATTTTTTAAACTCTCCTCCTCCTTTGCCTTCACTCCCCTCGTTATTTTCCCTCTAAAACACCGCCGTGTCTATCTTTCATCCAGGGTGGAGATGGAGAAAATACGTGTCCTGCTATACTGCTGAGATACGACTTTCACGATAAAGGGATAAATGGGAAAATGCTAATCGCTGCCAGAGGATTGGGCAAAATTATATCTGAATCTGGCTCTAAATTCCTGTGGTTTACACTACGATGTGTGAGAATTTAATAAATACACTAAACAAAAATAACAGTTCTGCAATATTGCTGTGCTGGGTTGAATATAAAAGTTAATTAAATCTCCATATCAGGCTAGTCAAATCTGCTGTCATAATGAGGCCTGAGACGGCTGTTCTCAGGGAACTACAACCAAATAAAAACATTTTAAGGCTGCAGTTTGGTTCGAGCCAAGAATACTTATGACATGCACATTGGTTTCATTAGTTTTTTTCATTAGGTTTCTTTTCCATGAATTATGTGAATTATTTTAGTTTGTAACCAAAATATCATATCAATCAGTTGAAAAAAGATCTTGAATGAGAGCAGTTGTGGTTGTGGAGATTGAGGCAGGACTTACTGAATTGGTGACTTCAATTTCGTAGACCTTCTGAAAGGAAGTTCGGTCATAGAAAGCCAACTTCCCATTTCCCCCGTCTTTCTTCACAGAGGTACCCGTTACAAGGAGCTTGTCGTCAGGGCTAAAACAGCAGTCAGTCCTAATAGAGGAAACGACACACATACAATACCATCAGTTCATAATCTACACAGTTTACGGCAGTTAGGATTAAAATTACAAATTCTCACATTGTAAAGTAGTTGGTCAGACCAGTCGCTACGTTCACAGGCTTCTTGAAGTTACGTATATCCCACAGCTTGAGAGTGTCATCACCTAGAAAAAAGATGGAGACAACAGGTTCACGACAAATTGAGATATTTATAAAAAGTCACCACAATGGAACTGTTATTTACATTGCCTTTTCTTGACGAGACACGTTATTTTGTATGTATATTACAGAATATATATAGTTGAGTCAAGGACTCTTGTCTTTGTGAAACCTTCTGATTAGATCACATACCAAGGAGGAACTCAACTGGCTCTGTGTATACATCTGTTCTGTGTTTTGTTTTATTTTGCACAGGAAGAGAGAAGCTTCTCCTCTGCTCAAAAACTATCACTTCTGATGAAGCAGCAAGTGTTGGACATAAAATTGGAGGCTTTGAGCTTGGCTGTGTGCAACGGCTGGCTGTGGGATTTGGAGGACGCTGTCAGATTAAGGTCTTTTTCTTACCTCCACGTGAAGCTAGTGTCACGCCATCGTAGGAAAAGGAGAGACAGGACGTGTCGGATCCTGGGATGTGTGCTTGCCGACAGTGGTATTTGGTATGGACCTAAGAAGAAAAGGAGAAAACAATGCATCAGTATAGTTTATGAATAGGTAAAATACGTGTTATACATCATTTCATCATTCCAGGTGATGTGCTTGGTCTTTATGAAAGTGAAAGGCTAGTACACTCAGGACTCACTCCCGTTTGTGTTAAATAATAGCTGCGTAAGTGACAAATGAAGAAATACTTGAGCAAATCCAGAATGTATTCATATACAGTTGATCATGGACAAGTCTCAAAAGACATTACAGAGAAATCCCAGATGTGATCGATTGCTAACTCCAGAATCAAATGAATAAATAGCAGCCTTCCCTCTCTCTGTCTTTTCCATAAACACGCTGCCTCGGTCATCAATATTAACAAGAGCTCCTATAATCTCCTGATGTGCTCCAGTATGAAGCTGCCAATGCTTCAGTTGTGTTTTTTAAGTCGCTAACTGCAGAAACAAAAAGATTTTTTCACTCTGTGTCTTCAAAACAACACACGGTTTCCATTACCTGCAGGAACACCATACTATATATTTAACTATGAAGCCCACTACACCTTTGAAATACCACTAACTTTACATGCTGTAGCCACCACACAGACCACAGAGATCTACATTGGCAAGCTAAGGTCTGGGAGAGATTTTCTTTTACCTGAAATAGTATGCTAATAGTCCTACTTTGTTAGTTTATTAGCCACTTTTACTCGCAGCCCTGGGCTAACATCTGCATTTTGATTCTGTCATATTATTAGCCATCCCTAAATAAGTGTTATTTCACAAGGGACGGCCAGTAACAGCTACTAGTTTTGAGTGTCTCATCAAAACATCAACAACCAAAGGGGCTACTTACAAAATATGGACACGTGCCAGAAGCATATGAGTTGTCAGTAGAATGAAAACACACTAATATATATATATTATTGTTTAAAAAAAGAAACTGTGGGCTATAAAGTAAATTAGTAACACACTCCTAAAAAGAGATAAAGATAAACCCCCACTTTTATATATGCAAGTCAGGTTACTGTCAATGGGGAAAACCCAGCCTGTGAAAATTATATCCTGTCTGCAGTGGTTGTAAAGGAGTCTGAGACATTATTAAGTAACCTGGTAATATAAATATAGTATTGTTGTCAGGGTTATCCTGACATGGTCTTTGATACATCTTATTTTTAACAGAAAGCATATGTTACAAACTAGGGTTATGGAGGTTGAAATTACATTTTTATTTATCTAACACTGAAGGAACATTAATCTGTACATATTTTGATGATTAATAATTTTTCTGACAAACAAGATTGTCTTTGTTTTATGCGATGTACACTGAATATCTTTGACTGTGCTTGCACAAAACAAGAAAATGTTCTAAAACATCTGTGACTGGGTATTTTTCATATTTGCTGACATCTTATATCGATAAACAATGAATTATAAATCGCTTATGACACTCATTCTGAATTAAAGCTATGAATATACATGAGTACATGTAATTCTGAAGCAGAGACGATGCCCATCAGCTCACAATAGAAAAGCCATCGGGCCCTTCGTGTAAATAAATCATGTGTTTAATCTTGCCCTTGTAACTATTTCCTCGGCATGTTGCTGTCTATGAGAACGACATCTTACTCAACTTGGCTGTGATGATCATCATGCATCACTGAAAACCAAGAAGGCTGGGTGACATTTCAGCTGAGGTCATTCTTTAGAGGCGAGAACAGACTGATTACAAAAGCTGGAGGGAATCTCTCTCACCTTTGCAGTTCATGGGGGCGAAAAATGATAATGAGTCGTTTTATAAAGAGTTTTAGGAGAAGCCAATAGTGGCATTTTAGATACAGTTTGGAAACAATTAGAAGTTGCAATACACCCAATTAAAAAGTAATTAATCCCAGCCACTGCAGAGATGCCCCCCCCTCCCCTCCCTCTCCTGCAAACAGAAGCATTCAAGCTTCTCGTTGAAGCAGCTGTTTCCAAGATGGCCAAGCGTGCAATGCACCTCCTCAGTGATCACTGAGCAAGTGGTGTACTACTGTAGTGAGTGCTGTGTGTGTGTGTGTGTGTGTGTGTGTGTCAAGGTCTGCAGCTCGAGGCTGGAAATAACCCAGCCCTCCCCCGCCCCTCTCCCCACACACACACACACACACTTCTCTCTATCTTTCGCACACATACAAACAATAGAGCAGCAAGAAGAAAAGCTCTCCAAAAGTACATAGCAACCCAAAATAAAGACAGTGAAAAGGGAAATGAGAAGATGTTAAAATTCATTTTTATGCTTGCCAAACGTTAGTGCATACATTGTTCATGTGCACATAAGTTATAGAATTTTACATTTTTATTTGTTTAACTCTAAATGATATAATTAGAGATTTAAGTAATTATTATGTTTATTGTCAAATAACCTTAAAATAGTGTCAATGAATCATTTTGTCTTCAAAATGTCGAGCATATTTTCCTAAGAGCCCTCTGTGATGTCTTCAAATTGATTGACAGTCCAACATTTAAAGACTTTTGATGCACAAATACTTAAAGCTCAAAAGAGCAGCACCATTTTGACATTAATGCTTGATGAATGACTGAAATGACTAAATATCAAACAAAGCAACTAATTGTTTCAGTATCCGCTCCAAAACCTTGTTGTTGCGTCTTCTCTCTGCTTTCTTCCACATTTGCTTCCCTTTGCTTTAGTCTTACTGAAATACAGCCAGATGACAGACATCGATCATTAAAAGCCAGCGGTGAAGCAATAGTCTGGGAAGTAGGCTCGCTAACACTCAAACAAACATAACCTTGGTTTATACGACTACATTTTCATTAATTCTAAACGGAATGCAAATAAATCAGTGAAAGGAGAATTGCAGCAATACAGGTTTTTGACTCAGAGAGGTGGATAAGGAATTTGAAGTGAGCAGAGTGGAGAAGACAGATAAGATAGAGAAGTGGAGAGAAATGCTAACGAAAGGAGCAGGAGAGAAAGGAGCGTGAGGTGAATGAGTGATGTGTCCTTATGATACAAGAAGGAAACGAGGTCATACAGCACTTCCAAAGTAAGTAAATGGAGGGAAGTTATTAACTTGGATGAGATAGATAACACCGTTACCTTGAACTGTAGATAACATGGATTCCACTTTTTCAGGCGTTGGCCTGGTCTCTCCAGGGATAATTTTCTGCTTCCCATCATCATTTTACCCATGTATTACCTTGGACTAAAATCCATTCTCCTCATTTCTTATCTTAGATTATCTTCCTATTCCGCTGCCTTGGAAATTGACTTGGTTGAGAAATTAAAAAAAGTCAAGAAGGTCAATTTAATACGAAAAGGACATTTTCTAATCTTACAGCAGGTATGAAACAGCGAGGCCACAGGCTATCTCAGGCCTACTAAAAACAGCAGTTAAAGCATAATGTGGACGGCTTAAACCTGTCAAACACACAATAAGCTACCTTGAGGGTGCATGGCGACTGACAGAACTTTGAGAATTGAGTACTTTATTTGATGAGCCCAAAACAAAGCTCGACCACTCGAGCTTTAACCCAATCGCTCGACCACTGCCACGACTGTGTCATGTGCACACGGACAATGGGAGCGTATCCGAACACTTGACATGTCCATTCATTGAACTGTGAGCGAATAATGACAATAAGTTAAGCTGGAGTCTATGCATGGAAGCACAAATAGGTTGGGTGAGGTCAGCGGACTATGAACAGGAGGGGATGCTGTAATTATCTCCTCTTATGAGTGGTTACATGAAGCTCAATGGCACACCATAAAAGTGGGTCTAGTGGAGAGGTTTGTCCAGACTAAAGTGTACTCTGAGAGGTGAGAGATATTAAACCTTGAATATACTGCGAGTACGCAAAAGGTGATGAAATCTACTTTACGTAACTCGAGCAAATTGCGAAGAGGCATTTGTTTTTTTCTTAAACATAACCTCTAAACATCTTTTTCTCCCATAGCCTTAGGTTTCCTCAGGTCAACTTGTAAGAGAAGTTATGAGTTCTTGTTCGACCCATGATGAATCATACCACAAAGTTAGTTTTTTCCTCTTTTCATCTGACGCCTTTCTCTCCTAAATTAACACCATCTGTTAGCACATGCTGTGTTTTTAACTCCTTTCATGTTGCATCGTTATGTTATACTGTCTTCAGTGTCTGTTTTGTCTGCACTGAAAATCTTTGTGTGTGTGTGTGTGTATATATATATATATATATATATATATATATATATATATATATATATATATATATATATAGTATCTAATCCTAACGAACAGATGTAATGAGGAAAAATCAAGTTCAACTCTGGAGTAAATTATGAAACGAAAAACAGACACAAGGTCGCTAAATAGATAAATACAAGGCAGAAAATATCTTGATAGGTAATGTCAGTCAGTAGAAGCAGCTCCGGGTAGCTTGTGGTTATTCTAGCTGCTTATAGCAAACATAAACCCCTCCAGCTATTTCTAGATCATTTACTGCTGTTGTGAAAGCTTGAGTGTTTATTTACTATCCTGATGTTGGCTGGCATTGGTAGATGCCATGGTGTTTGCTTCCTGTGATAATCTACACAGCCGGCCTGTGAAACTGGATTCTCATACACAGTTTGAAACCTCTCTTGCGCCTTGTGACTTCCTCTGTAAACTGTGCCCTTCTCCCCGTCCTATACAGGCATCGGGATTCATTTTCACAAATTTACTCAGCTAGCCAATGTGAGTATTTTCCCACACAGATATGTATATCGTCTCATATACGATTGTGGATACGTGCATATATGCACACTTACATGTGCTTGTATACACAGAGCCCTAATTCACATGTACACCCAGTCAGCAGCAGGAGTTGATACATAGCAGAAGGAACACAGCGTTGGGTTTCATCCGCAGTAGACTATGATAACAATCTACCACAGGGCCAACTGGTCCTGACCACACTATCTGGGTATCATTATATAAATACTGCCTTGCCCCAACCTCCATACTTTTAACAACCGCACACCTGAAAGGCTTAATGATGCCCACTGTGCAGTCAGTTGTAACATCTCACTTTGACCTCTGTTACTTTCTGAGGATCAAGTGGCCAAACCGCAGCCCTGAGCAGCTGCTCTGATCTTTCATGGAAATCAACAAGTGGTGATGGCGAAGCCGTGTTGGCGTGTGTGTTTCTAGCCGATCACACTGGAGTGAGCGCCATCATAATCTGACAGTGTATTCCATTGAAGTGACTCCAGTCCCCTGTGTCTCAGCCACAAAATGCAAGTAGTAGCATTCTGTACATGTTGTTTCAGAGTCTTTGTTTGGGGTTAAAGGAGGGTGAGAAATGGTCCCAACACTGAAAGCTGCAGCTTTTACTTGATAAAAAGCACTTATTTTAGTGACTCTTTAGTCATTTAGTGATTGTTTGTCTCTGCATGTACATGAAGATCAGCTGTGACAAAAACAAGTCACAATGAAGGCTGCAAGATGGGAGATCTGGTGTAAATATTCAAGATCATACGGTCTTTTGATGGCTCGGAAGAAATATCCACGATGAGGGCCGTATATGTACACTAGCCAGTTATCCGACACTATTCTAAACATTTTCATTGGCGTTAAGAAGTTCTCTGTTATTCTCTGTTTTAATCTTCCACAGCCCCATCATTTATGAGCCACAGAGTTACTGGTTTACAGTGATCCTGAGCAGTCCCATTACTGTGCTGAGTGTCCTATTAAGCCAGTATCTGTAAATGATGTCCAGGCCAGTAGTGGTGGTCAGTTTAAGCAGGTGACAATAAACTGTGTGTGACTAGAATAAATGTGTCGAGTGGAGATTAAGGAGTCTGGCATCTTCAGTTAAGTGTTTAAATATCAAGGCTAAAACACAAAAGATGAAGACAAAACTTCACGCGTGTTGAAATTAATCCAATTCAAACAGATTTAAAACTTCTCGGGGAGCTCTGGTTTCTCTCATAATTAAGAAACGATTATAGTGATGAAACCGGCAAAAATAGAAAGCAAGAGAAAGTTTGCCATATCACCTCATGATGACATTCCCCAACGGAGTAGTTCATCAAAACCACATCTTCTGAGGTCCCACTTTGAAGTCTAGAAACATCCAAGTCCACCAATGACATCATAGCATTCCCCAGGTCTCTGTGGTTATGTTTTGGGCCTGCACCCTCAACCCACTAACTTCCACAGAGTGCACACTACCTGGCAACCATTTAAATGCAGTCTTGTAATTCTGGCACCGACCCCTCTGGTCAGAGAACGAGCATGCAATCCCTCTCTGTGGCAGTCCACTAAGAGAGACCTACCTGACTCCCATCACAGGATCAATCAACTCATGTCAGGGTTCAAGAGAACAATGTGTCATCCTCAATAGCTTCTCTTCAGGCTCAGCTCGAGATCAAGGTCATGTACATGATTGATTGTGATTGATCTGCCTGCATATTCTGGCCATGAGTAATAGTGGCGATACAACAGGAGATAGGCCTCGTTTGAGTGGGGGAGGGAGCAGCATGGGGAGGTCAACTCCTTTTTAGGCTTGTGGCTGGATTCGAGTCAGCGGCACAGGTTGCTGATTAGGGCAGAGGGCACCGACTAAATTCTTGAGCCATTCAGACAGGACAGGCTCCAGTGGTCAGGCAACAGACATGACTATTGTAAGCTGCTATGGGACGCAGGGTAAATATTTAGTTTGGAGAAAGAGGGGTAATAAATTCAGAGAGCTTTAACCCAATCACTCGAAGCCTGCTACTATGAGCAGCCCAGTGGGATAATGGCAGAGGAGATTCTATACAACACAGACACACAGAAGCACAAAACCTTTTACAATAGAAATCCTCCATCTAAATACATTTTTTGGTGTCGTGCGATTATGAAGTTGACTGTTGGAGTAATTATCATGTAGCCTACTTCTCATTTGACTAATCTGGATAAGCCCCTCTGTCCAATCAAGCTGTTCCAACTCACTAACTGCAGCTTAATTATCACTATTCTCATATGAAATAGCACAGGCATTCAACCGTGTCCACATATGGGGTTGTGCAGATGAAAGGATGTGAAGTGGAACAATTAAAAATTAGAGTGAAAATGTCCAGGGCATAAAAACAACTTCTTATTTTTCAGATAGTTGAGCAGTTGTTCATAACTTACTGTATGTTGACCGAATACAGATATCTTACAGAGTACTGAGTAACATCTGTGTGCAGCCCTCCACTCATTTTATTTTCTGTCATAAAATCGGGGCTTATAGTGTTTTAGGCCTCCCAGGCGAGTATCCACAAATATTCCTCACATTGCAGAAAATGAAACTTGTGAACCACGTTTCTAAAAGAGCCGGCCATCATGTAAGATAATCGCAAACTGGAACGATGCCTGCAATATGTCATCTTTGAAAAAACTGATGATGAATACTGTAGGTGGCCTCAGACCCCGTTCAACAGGAATGCTCCTCTGGTTATTTTTTTCCTCTCCACATCTGTGCCGTGGAGGTGAGCGCTGTGTGAGAATGTGCAAGTGAGCAGTAAGCTGCAAAACATGCTTCTTCGGCTGCCCATACGCTAACCACACGTGGGTCAGCCTGACAGCCATTGGCAAGAGTGATTCTGTGAAGAAGATCTCCGCAGTAAAAGATCTAGGAGATGCATTCTGCAGCCCCAAATGGAAGTAATTTTTGTGACGGCCTGTCAAAGATCAAGTAAAACGGTCGAATAAGTGAGAGCAATGCTACTTATGGGCCAAGATCAGCGATTACCTCAACGATGTGAAGCTTGAAGAACTAAACATGCTGATCACATAATTACCTAATTAACAAATAGTGGAAAATGTACAGAGGGAAGTTGTGATTGGGTCTCCCAGTAACTCAACTCAATCATCAAACGTCAGTTAATTCAGTTACATAATCAGCTATTTTTAACCATGCAAGCTGTGTGGCTCTAGGGAACGCAATGTCAGTCTGACGGTCAGTCCACCACTTTGGTCCAGAGGGAAATATCTCAACTAATAGATCCCTTTAAAAGATCCACTAGCATTTAGCGCCATCATCAGATCAAATGTTTTATCCGTCCAAACTTTGTTTTAAGACAAAATACCTTCATACCTTCAACATTAACTAATTAGTGCTTTTGGGCCAATGTTAGCATTTAGCTCCAAGCACTGCTGTATTGAAGAACAAGCTCACAGAGCCTCCATCGCGGCTCTTGTTTCTCCACAGTTTGGATAACATGAGAGCAACTCTGACCTGATTAGTGTGAACAGGGTCATTGCAGGTCAGACATATCATGATCATATTTTCAAAGACTCACAGTTTGGAAAAATGCATTTTAAAGCCAGGCATCTTTAATTCTGGTCAGTGTTAGTGACTTGCTGAACTCTGCCCTCTCTGGCCTCTGACCGGACGACCCGAGTCTCATGACTCTGCACCCAAGGCCGTAACAAAATAGACATCCGATGTTTACAAGCTACTGCACATTGAGGAGGTTGGCATGTGTGCATGTGTGTGTTTTAAAACTCACGCTGAGGTTTCTGTCCCAGATCTGGATGGTGCCATCCTGGCAGCCTGCGGCAATGAGCTTCCCATCGCGGCTGTAGGTGCAGCAGGTGGGGACGACCTTCTTCCCCTGGAAGGAACGCGGTTTGAACACAGACTTGTGCTTCTTCTCAGAGCTCAGGTCCCATGTGCGCACAGTGCTGCGGAGAGAGAATTTAATTTATCCTCACCCAACTGTCATGAATCCCTCATAAAATATTATACCTCAAAACATATTTGGTCATCAACACCATCCACTGCTGTAATAAATCAGAATTATATAGAGATACAGTGTGCCTAAACCAGTCTCAGACGGTTAGGCAGCTATGTGTTGCAGGGTGAGAGGTTAGCAAACAGCAGAACAGTAGATCAGTCTGACAGGCACGTCTGAAGCTTCCATGAAATCCTTGAACATATTACATAACCTGTACTGCTGAAAAGGACAAATTAAAATGCCAATTCCAAGATGTCATCAAATTTAAGCCCAACAAGAATACCTTCTCTTGACAGATGTATATTTTCAACATTGAACATATTATACAGACTTAAATGGTGTTATTTATATATATATATATATATATATAAAAAAAATATATATATATATATATAAAAATAAGAAAAAAAGGTTGAAGTTATTAAAAAATAGTCTTTGGAGCAAGAAGATTATTTAGTCCAGTCAGTGCACTTGTCAGTATATCTGCTGCATACTTTGAATTTTCAAAGTAGAGTGGGCAATGATTGGAGAACAACAAATTGTTTAGTTTAAATCAAGGTGGAACGTTCCACCTTTGACCCCAAAGACGTGGCTGGCTGTTTAGAAGATATCCATGCAGGGCATGTTGCAAACATCTTCTGCCTAATCTAAAGCTTTTCAATCAATTAGCGCCATCTTTTCAGCGCTTTTGCAAAATAAAAAATAAATAAATAAACATATATAAGGGCCGGTGCAGTGATAACAATTAGATTATTAAAAAGGATAAAAATAGGAACTTCTGAATACAAAGACAAGAATTATGACAAAGAAGACAAACCGTTGTGACCTCGACAGCCCTAAACCTCCACATCTATTTATTGAACTACCGGACTACACACAAACATGTTTAGCCAACCTCTCACACACCCACGCCACCACTCATGCCAGACAGAGCGTGTCCAAATGTGTCTGTGACCCACTGCTTGCTTTAGTGAGCATCACGACCTTTGGGTCACAAGGTCGGCAGAGGAGTATAAACATACAGGCAGGGCTGCTACTAACAGCCAGGCAAGGATTCCTCCACGGCCAGCTACAAAGTCACAGACACGCACACTCAACTGTGTTTGGATAAGTCTAACAATGTGATACAAATGCCAGCTGAAGACATATGGTTTGAGTGAAAACTGGCAAGGGTCAAATAAAACTCAGTTTGATGCATAGTTGTGTTTAAATCCACATAAACCGAAGCTATTCATACATTTAAAAAAAAATCTTCTGAGGAAAAAAGAGCTAAATCCACCTTTAAAGACTACTACATTGTACAGTAAGTGAGCAGATACACGTGTGTGTGGGTGTGTGTGCGCGTATGTGAGAGTGAATGAGAAAGAGTGATAGCCATGGACCGGATGACAAATTGGTCCACCTGCTGCCTCACACAGACATCTCCATTTTGTTTACAGAAGACCGTAGGCGTCTGTCAGGGCAATAAAGACAACATAACCTTTCGCGTCGCACACAAAACCTGGAATGCTATTTATCGTAAGGGCTCTTTCCAAAACATGGCACTGCTGGCTGTCAGGGAGATGGAACAGAGAGGTTGGAGCCCACCAGTGTTGACAAACCTGAGCACAGGGCAAAGACTGCACACCCTCACCTGTCAGGGGCAAGACACGGAAAACTCTCAGCTCTAATGTGGTCCTTTAAAAATTGTTGATTAAAGTGTAACTCCCTCTCCTCCCCCCCCTCAAAAAAACAACCGAAGTGAAGTGCCGCTTTACTGAGTTAAACTTGCACTTTATTCTACAGGGAAACATCTGGAGCAGTCTCAAACAGTATTTTCTCAGAGGAGGTCGTTGTTTTGGGAAAGTAATAGCAATGAAAAGAGGGAGATGTCAAAATATTCACACGCAGCGTGAAGATATATGGCAAAAACGTGTGGGCCCTTTGCATCTCCCTGCAACCCTGTTTTCCCTGCAATCAGCAGCCTCCTTTTTCCTGCACAAACGCCACAGAGACAGAGGGGTGAATGTAATAAAATGAGACCTATACAGCCTCAGTCATGCGTGTGCACTTTACAAGGTAGCACAGTCATTCACACATCAACTGAGGAGTGACAACTCCCAAGGCCCCAGATTGTATCTGTCCGTCGGGTTATAGACCTGGTGGAGGAGACGGTTGCTAGGATCACTTTCCCAGATGATGAGATAAGGAAGAGCGAGGGATAAAACAGACGTGCGTTTTGTAGGAGGTTGTTTACTGGTCGAACTCCGGTGATGGGGATAGGCTGTGTTGCCTGATGGCCGGTTGACTGACTAACTAGGGCTCTGTAATGAGAAACGGGGATTAGGAGGGGAAGATGGACCATCTTGCATCGCAGCTGGAGAAGATGAAGTGGGGAAATAACAGAAGGATTTGGGAGGAGGCGTACACAGTGGCACTCAAGCAAGGAAGCAAAAGAATTAACACTTGTGGGTCGGGGTACAGTGAGATACTCACTCAAATAGTCACATTTTTAGTGTGGCTTCAAAGCAGAGAATTAAACTAAAATAAAAATGCCATAGCAAGGCAGGTGAGACCACACACACACAACAGGAACAAAATGCTCAAAGACGCCAAGACAGCTCAGATTTAATCAAGCGATCCCATATTTTGTTCAATAAGAAAAGACACAAACACAGCAGTCACATACTAAAGAAGTAGATGCTAGTGTCAGTCAGAAATTCAGCCATGAGGATAAAAGCTCTACTTAAAGGTATGGTATGTGCATTCTTGGGCAGGATATGGAACACTTGCAGTGTAAGGCGGGCAACAGTTGGAGATGAGCTGGACTGTGGATGAACCTCATGTGTTCAACTGTGTGAATCGCCCCAACATGCTCCCACACACTCACTCACACAACTTAATAACCCATGAGTAATTTTTCCCTCCTTTCCTTTTCCCTCGGGAAAAAAATAAATAGTTATCACCAAGCATTTGGCTGTAGCACAAAACAATAGATGACCTACTTGCTCGATAAGATCAGTATGCTAGCAATGAAATAAATACTAAGTCTTAAAAGTGCCTACTCGCATTAAAAAAAAAAAAAAAAAAAATCATTGATTAGCAGGATTTATCCAAGCAGTAGATTACACATTTTGTGGCTGCTCCCCAATGATAATTCCTTAATGCGTCACATACTGTATATCATATGATGCGCTTGGTTTGAGTTCATGATACGACAAATCATTTGTATCTCAGCAATAATAATAAAAAACTGCCATGTTGTGTTTTGGGTGTCTTTGCATACAGCTACACATCCAGCTGCAGCTGCAGCGCTGACAGCAGGCCAGTACCAAGGGAATCCCTGGCATTCAAACCTCCTGGAAACATTCCTCAAATTGTGCATTTGTGTGTGCACATGCGAGTGTGTTTCGAGACTCGACCGAAGTAACATGTGGGCCCAATTAGAAAGTCGCCGTTTGTCCTGTGCTCTGTTCCACTGGCTGAAATTTCAGTCACAAAAAGAGCACCGCGTGCATTTTTGATCGCTTTCCCGGGGCCCAATAAACTAAAAGCAAAAACAACAACCATCAGTGTTGTGTCCTTACAGCCACTAATGAAAAAGCTTGTGTTAGATCTAGTTTGTAAAAAACGGTTTGTTAATTTTAACTTCAAGAATTTTAAAACCACTACCATGTAGAATTTTGTTCATTAAAAAAAAAAGTTGGAGCTGCTAAAAACCACGACTGACAGACACATCAAGTCAAATTTTTAGTTTACTTCAAATTCCATCCTGCCAAAGAAATACTTCCACTGAGTAAATCCAGCACATAATGCCCTCAAATCAGCCGTTTTCCCAACAGGTGTTCGGCCTTTCAGTAAAGACTTAGTTAAAGTGGCTCAATGCTTTATACGCATTTTCCCCCTTGAATCAAACATGAATAATGTTGGAAAACATTTCGGCGTTTAACAATCACCCAACTCTCAAACAGAATGTGAAATGTTGACACGTTCACACCAGTCCGAGCACAAACGCTTTTCACTGACGGACTTGAGTCGCTGACAGTTCTGCTGAAGCTCCCATTCAACCCTCAGTGTGAAAGGACAATAACTACCACCCTGCTGCTGCAGTATTATGCTTCATCGGTACTTCCTTCTCATCCACTTCCTCAGGGGGGGAAAAGGACTGGTTAATGAAATCATTCAAGGAGCCGGGAGGCAGTTCTTATGAATGAAATTCTATACAACTAGTGGGACCTTCAATTAAGGAGCTGGGCGGTCTAGTGATCATGCTTAATAAACTATTCAAATAAACACGACAAAGACTCTAACTGGCCTGACACGGGAAGAAAGACAGAAAACATAGGTGTTGGTTAGATGTCTAAGAAGCGCCAGCCAGCAGCAGACACCCACTGGTGCCATTGGACAACTGCTGTACCGTTCTCAAAAGGCCTGCTGACTACAACATGGCCTCTGCAGACTCAATAGTGGTTCAAGATGGCGCTAGAGACGGATGAGCAAGACCTCACAAATGAGTGCGAAAAGTTGACACTTCTGTAACCCAAGCAAATACACGTAAACATAAACCAAACTGTTCTTTTTAAGAATCCCAACCAAAGAAATACAACATTGACAAAAATACTCTTTTTAGTACAAAAGTAGAAGGTTTGGTCCGTCATGTTTGTTGAGATTGGAAAACAAGTCCTCATGAAATCAGACCCGTGAGCAGTTCCAAGAAGCAAGACACATTTGCAGAGTAAAACCCAGAACCCCGTCAGATCTACAAGTATTAGCAAATGCCTGGCTGCCTTTCAGTTTAATGTACAGTCACAGGATTTTAGGCTGTACGCTCAAAGATGCTAAAATTTACCAATGCAAAACAAGACATGCATGCCAAAATCTTAAATGAAGAAAATTAGTAGTTACCAGAGTACAGAAACAAGGACTAAAGTAATGTGATCAATGTGTTTGACACCTGTTTAAACCCTGGCGCCGACATTCTGTTTGCACTGCTGAAGCAACGGGAGGGACTTTTGATTGAAGAAGTGTGAAGTTTGAAGGGTAGTGCAGCTCTTCATCACCAAGTAGCCCCTGTATTGCACAACACACTACGTAAGTGACGATAAGTGAGACTAGGAGTTTTGACATGGGGTTACATGGACAATGTCTTCCACTTGTAAATCACTAGAGGCCCGTCGCCGCCTCGATCCATCTCTGAGGCGCAGGTTGCCGTGCTGACCTGCTCCGCCGCTGTGAACCCTCCTCTCAGGCAGCTGTTCTGCCTGTGAATGGTTCCCTGTACGCTCCTCTCCGCTGTTCTCCTGTGAGCTGGCCAGGGGCAACACCCAGTGCTAACGTGCCAGGGGAGGATTTCCAGAGCCTCAATAAGAGCTAAATAAACCAGCCTCCACATCTGGGAGAAAAGTAACACTAGTAAACACTGGGCCGTGGCCTGCCCACAAAGCCAAGCCCTTGTTTCCACTTAATGATGATAGCCCTGAATTTCTGCAATGCTGCCCATCGCACTCACTTAGACTCATCACTGTGCTCTCACTCAAAGTCACACGTTCACAAATATTCACTCACACCTTTACACATGTCAAAGGGTTACAGGTGCTGCAGTCATACAGAACTATTGCTGCTTTTAAGAAAGCAAAAGTGCAAAATCGCTGCTTTCTGAAGCTAAAAGATCATAAATATGCATGCGTGTGATGTCTTGTTATCTCCAGCAGTGTATGTTGCTTTGGTCAGAATCACTGCATACAAATAAAAGGGAGGCAATTGGACTATATTCATTATAAAATGTGACAATGCACAGCCGGGAGACCAAACTACCCTTCCCAGAGGCATAATCTGGACTAGAGGACTCCCTGCTGGTGACAGAGAATGAGAGCAAAGAAAGGTATGTGGCCCAGTGGGATGATTCTGAGTAAATGGTGGAGTAATCATAATATTCAGGTGGTAAATAAATCATTAAATATGCCACATCCAAAAATAATTTCACCTGACGAGATACCTTTTTTTTGTTTCTGGCTGTTAATGTAAATTAGACTATTTTAAATGTTTTCCCCACTTTCCTGGTATGTCATATGGAGCTAAATGAATTGTTTACAGCAAACAGACATGTGTATATCATATACATTTCATTTAATTACTTTTAAGCACAGCATGCCTCCTGTTTTTAGGATTATAGCATTATGGTTTAGGTTTACAGTATTTACAATAATGCAGCCACGACCTCTAATAGATCCAGCCTAACACTCTCGATTGCACTCACCCGTCATTGGAGCACGTCATAAACTCTTCTTTAATCTTGGGGTGCCAGCAGCCACTATTGAGCATCGCTGTGTGACCCTGAAAAGAGCACAAAATGAAAATTAACTAACAGAAAAACAGGCACTAAATTGTTGCTGGACAGATCTTGTGGAGAGCTTCCAATGGCTTTGAGGAGCAGCAGATAACAACCTGAGAATCATGTGATTTACTGTGGATCTAGTTGGCAAATTGACATTCAGGGCTGCCTTTTGCCCAACGGTTTTAAAATTCATGTGAAACTGCTCTAACAGTTGTAGCCAGGCAGCGCTGGTGGAAACATAAAAAGGTGGGATGTCTCCAGGAGGAACCAATGAAGGTGAATTCATGAAGGCGGATTTTGCAATCTTACTGTGCACAACTTATGTGCAGGGACAGCTGCTGTTCTTCGTTGTTAAATCTCGAGCCGAAACGACTACGCAAAAGGTCACCAGTTAATTACGTCTGGGGAGCTACTACGTATTTGTGACGATACTTTCACAGAGTTGTGTCGTGTGAACTGTACGGCACCTGAGAGGCCTGTATCCACAGAGACTCAGTTGTCTAGTACGCAAACAAATGTTCCCGGTAGGCACCAATTATGCTGCCTGAGTTGAATGCACCTTGAAGTGCCCTCTTCAGAAGAAAGGATATTGTTGGACCTGTAATCTGATGAAAATTGAACCTGAACTTTTAGCCTTCCTCGGCATAGGCCTTGCCCCACAACTGAGCCAGTGACCTCTGAAGCGGAGCAGCCGGCTGTGTCGCAGCTTCAAACAACGAGTTCCTCGAAGAGTAACTTTTAGACATTTCCTCTGCTGGAGTAGGTCCTGTGGAGAACTACTCATAACAAATGACTTCAAAGCAGGATAACTTAGAGAGAGGCCTCCACACCACTAACAGGTCACAGAGGAACACTTCGGTGCTGCAAAGAGGCTTCACACATGACATACCGCTGTTTGACAGGATGCTCAAGGAAAGCAGAACCTCGCATGAGCAGAGATTGACCAAACTGCATTGGTATGTGTACGTCGGGAAGAGAGGCCGGCCTGTTCACTGTCAAATACTTTAAACACACCCTTTTTAGAATCGATAAAACAACTAAATGGATGCCGTTTAACAACTAAATGGATCAATAACAAATTGCCTAGTTGTTAACTTTTATGGTAAATACACATCCACTCTATGATGTTGAAGCTCAAATGGGATGTGAATGATTGCTTCCCTGCTTTGTGTAACAACATCAAAGTAGAGAGAATCAAGCATTACAAGCGCTTCATGATAAGGGTGAAGGAGCCGCTACCCTCCGGAACAAATTTGATTCCTCTTTCTCAACAGTTTAGGGCAGCAAATTGTCAATGACTAAAGAGAACCAGATTGATGTTCATACAAACAGTTAACCAAAATAGAGCAGGTTAATGACAAACAGCACCAAGAAAAGAAGCCTCTCTGATAACAAGAAGTGATTGTTTCCAGTTTGTTTTCATTGCAGTTGCATTAGTCCGCAGCTGCACAGATTTCTGGATGTGTTCAGTTCAGGTTTGTTAATTAGTTGACTGTGTAGAAATTGGATAGTGAAATCAATAAAGCAAGTTGTTTTGATGATCGAGCTGTTGATGTCATTTATGAAGCAAGAATGCCCAATATTCACTTTTTCAGCTTTACAGATGTGAATATTTGCTCCTTTTCTCAGTTATTCTCTTTTTTTCGCTGTTGTGAGACAAAAAAACAATAAGAAGATGTTTTATTTACTATTTTTCTTTATCTTAAATAAAAACACATCATGCCGTTTCAACGCATGTGGACATTGGCCTCAGCGCCACAGATGTCTCTCCACAAAGAGGGATAAGGGATAACATACAAGGCAAGTAATTGTCTGTCAACAGAGAAGAAGCAAGGACTTAATTATTACTTGAGACGCAGCAAATAGACTGGGACATTGTCAGCGGGCCAAAATGCACTTTCGTTGAACCAAACTCACCCATCAGCTCCAGATGGGACTGAGAAGGACAAGAATGTAGGACATCTAAATGCACTGCAGCTGGCACAGCTGGTTAGTGACCACCAATACAGCTTTCTTAAACACAGTAAAACCCAAACATGGGCAATTAATTAGGAAGCTCCTTTGTAGAGGCAGGTACAAGCAAGAGATGAACCACGACCGTCCTGCGAGTGTGTGGTGGTCCTCTCCCCCTGAGACTGCCGTTGGCCGGTCAACACAAATAGAAACAGAGCAGCTCATGGCTACACCTTGCTGCCATTACGCGTTGGCCGGATCAACCCACAGAGCATTAGAGCAGAGCATCCAGCCTGTGTTTAGAATTAGCAGTCACTCTCGGGCCGCTTCTTCAATAAAAGAGAAAGCATTAATGCCTGCAACATATTTAAAGTGGCGATAATCAATATTTGTATAATAATGTATCAAGTGAGTCTATGAAAGGGTTGCTCGAGGAGATGAACCAACAGAGAATTGATAGCAGAATCTGCAAATGTATCGTTTTGGTTCTCATAGCTCTCGTAGCATCGTTTCGGCTGCAGCTACGTGCTCAGTAAGCACCAAACAGCAGCTAGACACAGTGAGAAACTTGGTGGGGAAAATAGAGGAGCATGAAGCTAAAGAGCCAGAAACTTCCCTCAGGAGTCGAAAACTGATGTCAACTTGTTAACACTGCCCTCTGTTACGGCTGTTTAAGATGCAGTCTAGGTTATTATAACTTGAGTTGTATTATTATAGTTTTGGTCATCTATTTGATCAGTTATTATAACATGAGAATTAGTGAAATATAGGAACTCTAACGTTTCTAAAAAGAAGGGAAGGAAATATGCCGTTTGATTATTGAACAGGTTTAAAACAAAAACACAATTTGCCTGGAGAAAATGGAGGAAACAGTTGCTTTGTAAACAGATTTCAGCAGTTACTAGGAGAGTACAATGTTGTAACTGAAACAATGGCTAACACCACAAAAACACAAACCGAACAATGCACACACAGCACTTTACCTTGGTTTTGGCCATATCCACAATGTACTGATCTCCCTTCACACACTCCATGACATTGAAGCCATCACGGTCCAACACCTTGGCCTGTGCATTGCCAGAAACCACCAGGATGACGTCACCAGTGGTGCTGTACTGCAGGGACGTGATCGGATGGCTGAGGGGACACACACACGACACACATGAAGAGGACATCTGCATTTCTATGGTGCCGATACGTTCAGATAAGTGTCTTGGTGCCTGAACGATCTGCTGTGAGTTTATGAGACATCTGCACCAAAACATTGTTATACAAGAAGCTATTTAATCCTTTAAAGGGTTCGTGGTTTAAAAAAATAGATAAGTGTAGCTATAGGAACAAAACAACACAACATCTGAGGTACATGTGATCATTTTTCTCTTTGATCTACCACATGCAACAGACAGTCAAACAGAAAAACTGTTACAGTGAACATAACGGCATTTTAATCCAGGAAATGGAAAGAATGATAACAAACTCTTTGAAACACGCTGAAAGAAAATAAATATAATACGACTGTATAAAGAGAAACATGTTAAAACGTTCAGTGCTTTTCAGAATGGATGTGCAATGTTCATGTTTACACTGTATAACTGAGCAATACACATGTATTGTTCTACAATACAAAACACTCATACAATAGAAGAGACTTAACCAGAGTGAGATTAGCAATTCGGGTCAGAAGCAAATAGCATTAACACCGGAGAGGGCAGATGGGGCACCAACATTTCCATACACAGCGGAAAAAGTTCAGTTGCTGAATTGAAAGTGTGTATAACGCCAATGTTGTTTTTAAATCGGGGGGTTTGGCATCTTCAAATGCTCATTTTTTCAATGCTCATTTTCCTCATTGTTTTAGTTTGAGCTCATAAGTTGCCTTTTTCGGTCAGAAAACAGGAACAGTGGAGCTCAGCTCTCGACATGAAGGCCAGCATGTTCGTAAACCAAACAGGCTACTGGATCACACCAAACTCAAATTAAATGTAGCGTACATTTCTGTTAATAAGGGAAAGTCTGCTCCAGCTCAGCCGTCTGGTTCCCAAAGCCAAAAAAGAATTTGATCTTTGATGATGGTTTCAGTGAATCACAGAATAAACACATGCAGACACACAAACACCCACATATCTTAACCATCTGCTCCTGAAAGGCTCATTTTAAGTGAAAAGAGAGGATGTCACATGGTTAACATGAGGCTCAATGAAGCTCAACAAACGTGTGTGTGTTTGTGTATGCGTGTACACTTTGGCACACATAAATGCGGTGAGTGGACTGGATGTTTGCAAGAAACTAATTAACCACATGTTAAGCAACTGTGTTGATGTTTCTCGTGTTCTCTGAAGTAGACTCACCACTCACAGGGCTGGAGGGATCTGAAGGCCTGCAGAGCCTGGTCCATGCCAGCAAAATCCCAGAAACGCACATCATAATCTAACCCACCAGTCACCAGACGGGCTCCAGAGGGGTCTAATGCAAGAGCTGATACCTGAGAAGACAATTAACGTATTTAAAATGAAGAGACAAGGGACGATGCAGAGGCCAACCAAGTGTAGTAAGTTGCTTCTGCTGCGAGAAATATTTTAAAGCGTAATCATACTGCCTCTTCTAAAGTCAGCGAAAATAAACAGAAGCCAAGTATTTTAAGTTTGTTCTTGAGTATGGCTTAAATTATTCAGATGTAAAATGTTTTAAAACTGCAATGAGCACTGGATCTGGGGACCAGACGGACAAAATATTGAAGGTATTGAGAACTCCAAAAAATATGTTTTCCTCACTGCTCCAAATTATCATGGGGAACAGACTTGCTGCCGATCTTATTGCCACAATTCAGCAAAGTTAAGCAACCTTGGCGGAAAAAATCAAAAGCTGATGCAGATCTCCAGATGTTTTAGAAGATGCTTAATGCAAATTAAATATGGTGTGGATTAGAAGCCACGATCGATA
This sequence comes from Clinocottus analis, assembly GCF_023055335.1. Lineage (NCBI taxonomy): Eukaryota > Metazoa > Chordata > Actinopteri > Perciformes > Cottidae > Clinocottus > Clinocottus analis. Next base: position 3,310,702 of record NW_027175854.1, read on the forward strand.
TAAACATTCTTATTCTTCTTTCTGACAGAGTGTCATTGAATACATTTCCATTGGGCCACATAAGCAATAATCACTGAGTGCTGAAAGAAGAAGGCCTTACTGTCTTGGTGCCGTGCTGCAGAGTAATCTCATGAGAGTCTGGAATCTTCTTCACTGGATTCTAGGGCGGAAAGTTGAGGTGAATAAAAGTAAACAGTAAAAGACTGAAGGCTGAATTAGGTGTGCAGTTATAGTGTGGAATTTCATACCAAGATTCAATTACACATGACATTTTAACTTTAATAGGCGGTATGCCTTAAAGAGTCTGGAGTCACAGTAATAACCAGTAAATGACAGACTGGGAACGGTTACACATATTGATGTAAAAGATTAGGATCCGTGCAGTTCACTCATAAGCTGACATTTAACTTCTCTATGTGACCGAGTGTAAATACTCTTTATGTGGAAACCAATGATTTGCCATATTTTTAAATAACGTTGCGTGTAAGATTCTGATGTGTTTGAGGTCGCTCAGACATTTTGGTGTGAGAAATTAAAAGGAGAAAAGACCTAAGGGACAACCCTTCAATTACTATTCAGTAACATTAGATTATAGTTGTCTCATCCTGTCTGGTGTAATACTTAACACTGAATTATTTTTCTTGTGCTGCCATCTAGTGGTGGAGGTTCAAAAGCACCCCACAATTTAGAATGAACAGGTGCCTCTACAGGCCTTTTTCACTGAAGACACATGCAAGTCACAGGTGTAAAAGGTGCAAAAAATAACATTTCATTTAACTGCTTTGGATCCACGGTCCTGTATTGTGCATGCTTTCTCACTGTCGAGGTGTATTGCCACATTTGAATAAAACTGAGCTAATTTTATTAGTAACATCTTTGCTTTTCTTGTCATTACAAGTGAAGATGTCTGATGTGAAAACGGTATATTTTAGTCAGCAGGGAGACAGCTTGGATGTATTAAGCACTCAAGGACATTCAGGTCGTGAAACTATTGGAATAATGTTGTAATCCACCTACAATGTCTACTGTTAAGTGGGTTATTTTAGACATACATCATCGTCGTCGTCTTGTGCGTCCCCTTCATCGTCATCTTCATCACTATGAGCCGTGCTGCCTGATGCACGAGTCAGTGGCCCAAGCTTATCATCGTCCTGGGCTGTAAGTTGCGGAGGCAGTGGCGGCCCAATAAGCTCAGAGTCTGAGTCAGAGTCTGAACCACTGTCGCTACTGCTCTCACTCTCCTGTTTTCTAAAAAGACAAAAAAAAAAGCATAACTGTCAGTTAAAACAAAAACGTATCTTACGTGTGACTTACAGGCATGTAAATAACCTCTAAAGCCATCTGATTAACCTGTGAAATAGAATTCACTCAAACTACAAATCCTTGGTTACCTGGAAGTAGCAGCTGCCACTTTGTTTTTCGGAGCAGGGCCTGATGACTTGACCGATTGGGAGCTTTCCCCTTCCTGCTCCATGTGATCATCCATCTGCCGCTCCTCTGAGGAAGTAACAATTACAGGACACGGTTACACTCACCCTGGTGACAGAACGAACACATCGTCTTGTTGGTAAACCTACCCAATACATGTTGACTCCTCTCAATGGCTGTTCGTCGAGTCTGTTCAAAAATGGCTTCCAGATCAAATGTACGGGCCTTTTTACCTGGATGGAACAAACACAGCTCATTGGAGCAATAACCAACAACCTATATGAACAGTTTGACATATAAGAAATACAAAACATAAGAAATGATTGACAATTTGTGCTGGATTTTACGTACCAAAACCTGAGAATCCCATGACAGATGCCATTTTCCCATCATCATCACTCATCTTGTCTGAAGAAAAAAAAAGTGAGCAAATAATTTATCAGAACCTTAATTGTTATGGAAATTAAAAGACAAATTGCTTTTCACGTGCATGTTCAAAAACACAAGATGCAACTCCTTTGGCGGTGCGTTTCCTTTGCAAGCAAAGCAACTTCCAACTCAGAATCCTGTCATGTTAAAAACGGCATAACGTTAAAAGCCCTGGACCAGAAAATAACAATAACGTCCATTGTGAGGAACATAATGAACCTGTTGGCTGACAGTACCGTATTATGTCGGCTTGAACAAGAGAACTATATTCAACACTGGTCAGAGCAATACTTTTTATTGTTTATAGCATAGGCAGCTTTTCAGGACATTTAAATCTGTGACTAACTAACGTTACAGTTAAATTTCTTTCAAAAGTAACGTTACATGTGGACAAGAACACAGGCTAACAGGTAAGCTAAGCTAACAACATCAGAAACGAAGCTTCTGCTTCAAACGTTGCCGGCGGAAAGTAGCTGGCTGATAAATGTAGTACGAAATGCAAATGAAGGCCAATATTCCCGCACATACACGGGAGTCGTATAAGACGGATATACAAAGCTTCAATAAAAGATAGCAAAACGTTGCTACCTTCATCCACTTTGTTGGGATCCATGTTTTCAAATACGAAGATTACCTTTGACCTCCGGAAGTAGATTCTTCTTCTTCGTCTTCTTTGTGATTGTTGCGGGACCGCTGCTGGAGGGTGCTGCCTCCTAGGGTTTTCAAAATGTAACGACTCCTAACTCAATAAAACAACTCGAGAGAAGCTATAGGTTGTGAATATTCAGATATTAAAAATTCATTTTTTTGTGATCAGTGGGCATAGCACTCAGGCTATACAGACGAATATGACAATGAGAGAAACAGCGTTGAAATACTCAAACACATATTTTATATTTTGTAGAAAAAAAAAAAAACGATACATAGAAAACTTGACAGATTTCAGCACAAAAATATTCTATTACAACTTATATATGACATTGATAACACCAAATACAATTTATTGTAGGCATATTTTACAGATAAAAATCAATCTGTCATAACATATTTAATATCACTGCTAATCACATCTAATGTATTAAAAACAGCAAAATTATATTTGATATGATCATACTTTAAAATGCTTCTAAATATTACAGTTTATTTAAAAGGCACATAGGATTTTGGATGTGTTTTCAGTAATTTACCATCTACTTAAACTCAAGTTTCCTCTGCAGCCACCATCCTCTCGATAGCTGCCCAGTCTATTTTACTGAGGCTGCTGCTGCCGCTCTCAGAAAGGTTGTCCAGCAAGTCCATCGCTGTTGCACTAGCTCCGGCACCATCATCTTGCTCATCCAACAGCCCAGCCACATCCTGGGAAGTGTATAACAATGAAACTGGATTATGAAACCACATCAACTGTCAGCAAAGACCTGTGGTGTTTTTCAAAGTGTTTTACGATCTACTAGCGTTACATTTGTCTCAGATATAAACTAATCTGTGCTGAATGTGATTCTTACTATACAAGACTCCTCCGGCTCTAGCGGTCTGTTCAATTCTAACGTAGGCTCCCAACGGTTCACCTCTTCTCTCTGTTCCATCCTCACCTGATCCCTCAGGATCCCTCTTCCAACAACAGTCTCTCTCGAAGGACCTTTGTTCAGCCCCGTCTCTCTGTGGTGTCTGACACGATGTTCCTCACCCTGGCTGGCTGTGGTCAGCTTGGTGCGGCTCTTTGTGTATGTGAGCATGCCACGCCTGGTCACCTGAGACAGACGGTCCCTTGGTAGAGCGGTAACTAACACAAGATTCACAAAACATGAACAAGTATTGTGAATTTAATATTATCGTTTTGAGGAAAGAGTGAAAATACATCTACAGTGTATTATCAACAGCTACTAACACATCACTCAAGTAAGTAATTTTCTACCGGACACCAAGGTAGCTGAATATCACTACCTGGTCTATGTAGTCCCAGTCTCCTGCGGTAATCCTCTGAGGGCTCTCTCTGCATCTCAGCAGTCCATTGACGATGGGGGGGTTGAGCTTGTCCAGAATTAAGTCTTATTTTATTGCTGGCAGATACACTGTTTTCCCTGTAAGAAAAATACCTCCATAACGTGCTAATCCAGATGTTTAAAATCAACAGGGTTTGTTCTGTCCAAAACCTGATCATTGTGGAATAGTGGATGAATGATTAGTAGTTTGTTCAAATGCTAGATCAGAGTACAATTATTCTTTAATGAGACAAGATCCTGGTCAAATGACTGTTGCTGGAGATACCTGTGAGTGCTCCCAGAGGGTGGAGCAGAGGTAACGGGCACTGGTGAAGCTTCAGTCATACGTATGTACGTATGTGAAGGCGTACGTATGCTGGCAAAGTCACGGACCAAAGAATATGCTTCACGGGTCCTCTGGTTGTATTGCTCCAGAAGCATCAACCTAATAAATCAAATGGAAACAGTTATGCATATACACATGCATGTGTTTTATGCAAAGACAATGTAAACAAGTACATACTTTTCCCTTTCCTCTCTGTTTCTACAAATGGTTGATTGATTCTTGCTTGTTGATTTCTGAAGGGGCACAAACAACAATGTGAAAATAATATTTTTTTTAAATAACATACAATGGAATATCATTTTTAGTAAAGGGGCAAACATATCTTACCACTGTTCCAGAAGTAGAAAAGGGTTTGTGCTCCCTCTCCCTCAGGCGTTCTCTGTCTTTTTGATAAACAGCCCGGCTTTCCCTCTGTTTCTTTCTCATCCAGACTCTCAGCTCTCTCCTCTCGTCCTCTGGACGGACACGTTTCCGCGACATCCAGCTACTTTGCTCCTGGTCCAGCCTGCTATGGGGCACATTACTTTTCAGCTCAGGAATTAACAATAGTCATTTGGACAGCACTGAGTTTTAGTAAGTGACTTACCTGCTGCGGTTTGCAGTCTGTGAATTGGACAGATCCAGGTCAGACAGGGATAAATACCCTTCCCTGAACAACTCGTCTAAGATTTCTGCTGTATCGGATAGCCCGGTCTGACTCAGATTCTCATCTGCCTGGCTGGAGATGAAAAGGTAGAGCAGAGTTTGTGAAATAGAAGAAACACAAGTGTGGTAAGCAAATCCACAACATATAAAGTGAGTCATAACATGGTTATGATTTACTTAAACTTACATAGGAGATATTCCAGATGCTTCATTCAGCTGATATTTCATTTCTGTGGAAGCAACACAAACAGATGAAATAATAATTGTTAACATTATGACTCTATTGGGAAAATAACCACAAGAAGAAGAAAAAAACTTTTTTCCCCCCTATATATTCATCAATTTTTACAATTTTCAGAAAATGTTTGATGAAACTGCATCTTTACTTGGAGGGGTGTGAAGGTAGGAGGGACCAGCGTTGTGACTGTAAGAAGAAGTAGAATAACGAAAAGATGGCTTCCCTCCAGAATCCCAGGAATCTTTGTGAAGCACACTTTCTTCATTGTGATTTTCTTCTTCCTCTCCTTCCCAGGCATTCGGTTCAGTCAAAGTGTCTAGTTGTGGTAACCATGCTGTTGGAGACAAATGTATACCACAAATTTTGCCATTTTGTTTCTGGGTTTAAAGGACTTACAATGCAGTTAAAAAAAACAATGCAGTGTTTCCTATTATTACAAATCAATAGTTTTAGGTTGTACCTTTCTGTGGGACAGACCGTCTGACTGTTTTTCTTCCTGCTGTGGTATTCTTTACGTCAGGAGCCAAGCCTGGCGTGAGCTTTTCAATAGTGTTCACCAGCTACACGAAGAACAATATATTACATATATCTGTCAGCCTTTGATGACAATTTGTAAACTTGGGTGTCATTAATAATATAAGCAAGATGAATAATGAAAAACAACATGCTGCCGTACCATCCTGGAGTTGGAGAAGTCCATCTCCAAACAATCAGCAATGTTCTGTAGAGAAGCCAACTGAGCATCCAGCTCTGACAGGCGGGAGGAGAACCAGACTGTCGGTGATGTGGAGGCACTGTGAGGTCCAACTCTCTGGGTCTTTATGGCTCGACATATTTCAGAGTCCGATAGTTCTACCATCTCTTGTTGAATGATTCTTTCTGGAGCCTTATTGCGCTCAATGTGGCTGAGTAATGACGACTCCTCAGGCATACCTGGAGTGTACAGTGCAACAGATATTTGGACCTAATTTTACCCGTAGTGCTGTGCTTCTATGATTGCATTCAGTATAAATACATAACTGTTCAATATAAAGATATATAAATACCTGTGTGTGACCTCGAGTCGAGATCCTCTGGAATTGTGACAACGGGTGGTTGATCCGCAGCAGCATCACTCCTAATAACTGAAAGAGCAAGTACATGCTGCTGAGCAGAAGTAGGTGAAGAAGGGCGGATGGAAGAAACATCTTGAGCTCCTGGGCTGAGACAGGGTGGTAAGTCCTGATGCAGGGCTTTGTCTTCCAGATCCAAGACACTTATGAACCGGCGTCCATTCAGACCCTAAGAGACAAAGACATGAATGTACGGAGACCATGGAAACTACATGAAAAAATAACATTATTTCCATGTTTTTTTTAGAATGAACTTTCAGTTTTTACTTATTATACTACTTTGCATACAGAATGTACACTAAGTACATAATTTAAGTATAATGAAGGACCTATTCAGACACAGCTTTAGAGTCTAAAAGCACCACCTTGTAGGTCTGACCTCTTACCAGATTCTGCTCTTGCTCCTGTTCGGTCTCTTCTGTGTTCCGAACACGGCCCTCGCTGCAAATCTGTTGATTCCCAGAACTTTGTGCTAGGTGGAGAAAACACAAACACACACACACACACACACACACACACACACACACACACACACACACACACACACACACACACACACACACACACACACACACACACACAGAAGGACATAATGTTTAACTCCTCACTGTCCACATAAAATAAAAAGCAGTGTGTCATCTTTGTAACTGGAATGTCAAGTCAACTTACTTTCAGGGCTACTGGCAGTCACAAAGGCACACACCGCTTTATCCACTTGTGTGGGGGGACAAACTGAAAGAAAAATAATGTTACATGCACACATCGAGTTCTTTTGGAAAACATGCACTTGAAACAACCCAGGCAGAACAAAGAAATCCAATGTACACGATTATGTTTTATTAAAAAAATGCACAAAGGCATTCTCATTCAATTAAGAAAAAAAGATACAACTGTGTAATAACATTAAAATAATGCAACACTATTACAAATTGAATGTGGTATAAAGGTAACCCAAACCCTAACTCACCCGGGTCTGTGTTGGTGAAAGCATCATAGCACTCGGGGTGTCTTTTACATGTTGAAGCAAAGGCATGGAGCTCAGCTGAAGTGGAAGTGGCCGTGTCCAATAATCTCTGACCAGTCAGCAAATCATCAAAGGCCCCTGGGAGTTCAAATGAAGGAAAAAACAACAACAGATCAATAGGATTGAAAACACAATATAATTTTCTCATGACCTACCTGTGTGTAACGCATGTAACACCTAGACACAGTGGATAAAAAGGAGTTACATATTGCTCTCTCAGCAAAACGTAGAAGTCCTAAAGAGTGTATTCAACTTCAATATTCATTTTTGCTTATGCGCAATCTACGGCTGGTTTAAGAACTCAAGATAATCAGAAAGAAACTTGGTTCGTCTGTGATTAATCAGAACGTGACCAGTGCCAAGCCATCAAAGAGAGTGTGCGTCTTAATTCAATCAATGTAAATGTAAAACTGCAAGGATGCAGAATTCTCCCTTTCTTTTGTGTTGTAGCGGTCTTTTGCAATTTTTGACATATAATAAAATATCAAAAATATATGACAGCTGTTTCTTTTACACTGCTTTTACTGGACAACAGAGTGCGACAAGATGAAAAATGTGTGCTGTTTATCTTCGCCCTCCTTTACATTCCGCCTTCAAGCTATTTCTTTTGGTGTACACAATTAGTATTGTGACTAAACCCTCTTAATATATTAGTTTATTTGTGAAATGTGAATTATGACACTTACCAAATTGAGCAAAATTAACAACATCTTGTGCAGGGGTGATCTCTTCAGCAGCTGCAGGCTCGTCGTGTACAGGCTCGTCGTGTACAGACTCATTTGTTGGCTGTAGATACAGTGGTACATACATGTAATAGAAAATTGCACTCAAACATTGGTAGTCACACATTGTGCTTCTTACGAGAACGAATATTGTTCTACCTCTTGTGTCGGGATGATAGACTCATTTGGTCTGAATGTGACCTCTGTTTTTCTTGTCCTCTCTGCCTTCTCCTCTCTCCTCTTCTGCCTGTAAACGACACAGTGAGCAAAGTGAGTAAAATATTCAACTTTAAAAAAAGAAAATGAATAATGTGTAAACTAATTTGTGATTGCCTCTTGCTGGAGGTAGAGCTGGGAGAAGTGGTAGCTTTTCTCGTGCTTTCAGTAGTTGGTTCTACTCGTGAAATAATAGAAGTATTGCGTCCGATTTGTGGCCCGGAATCTATATGTAGAAGCTTGATACAAGGTGCTTTTCCCATTGAAGCTGTAACGATGGGAGTAAACCAGGACGACGGTGGTAAAGGTAGCTTGGGGAACGTGGTGTTGCTGTGTGGAACCGGCTGTAATTGCAGCAGACGAAGGTGCTGCGTGGGTTCAGGTGTGTGAGCTGGCAAAGCAGGAGGAAGCAGGTAGAACCTTTGCCCCCTGGATCTCTCCGATGTCTGACTCTTGGGTTGAGAGTGCCTTGGAGTTGGATCATGCAGAGAATTAAAACCGAGTTGTCTTTTTGGAACCGAGCTGGATTGGTCATTGTATTTAAGATTGTGCTGACGGGATTTGTTAGTTGCATGGTTTGCAGTGTGGAGCGCCTGGGGGCTTTGTGGGCCACTCTGCTGGGGAAATGGAGTAGCATGACCGAAGTGAGTAGTGGCCAGAAGCCCCTGTGAGGATGGGATTAACCTCTCGTTCACCCTCAAGTGGATTTCTGGTGACACCGCCTGGACGGAGAGGGGCTGCATGTCCTGAAGAAAAAATTAAAACGGCATTCAGCTTGGTTTCCCTGGGATTGAGTTATTGTTTACATAGAAGCACAATGTGTCACAACTTCAAAAGAATACTTGAGCCATACCTGATAACTTACACCTCCATCATTAGTAGTGGAGGGTAGATTCCTGGTGGTGAGACGCTGGCTGCCAGTTGGAGAGGTTATCCCCAAGCTTTGCAAAGCAGGCTGGTGTGCAAGCATACATGCAGGAGCCTGACTGGACTGAGGGTTGTGGTTTCTTGAATTTAGCAAACATGCTTGTGTCTGAAGTGGCAAAGAAATTGTGGTTTGAACAGCTAAGGGATTTGCTTGAGGGATGAATGTGGGAGCAAAAGATGACGGCACATTCGGGTGTGAGGTGTTCGTGACAGACTGGGCTGAAGAAGAGCTCTGCTGGGCAAGTTGCAGGTTAGAAAAAGAAGCTCCCAAAACCTCCATCAGGCTCATGTAGTTGATATTCTGTAATGAAGGAGAAAAACATGTTAGTGTCAATCTAAAGAGTCAGATGAGTCAAAAGCTTCCCTTTTGGTTATGCTGTTCTTACCTGAACCAGTCTGAATAAGTCTTCCCCGAGACGCTGTCGCATTGGCGGTGTCTGATTGGATAAAGGCTGACTGGGGATTGTGGAGTCAGCAGTGGTTGCACCGGCTGTGGAGCTTTGTGGCTGAAGATTCGGAGGAGGCACATGTGTGTTGGTGGGAAGCATTCCAATTAAACCAAAAGGATCTGCATGGACCTCTGCCTCAACATGGACGGTAGGAGGGACTTGGGGATCTGGGGGGGCTTGTAGGCTTTCAGCAAGACTGTGACTTAAACAACAAAACAGACCATTTAAAACACCCATGACAATAACAATTTTGTATGTTTTGGCCTAAGGTTTTACCACCAAAATATTGATGCAATACTGAGTAAACATCTGCTACAATTTTAGCACTAACTTACTGCGGGGAGAAAAACTTACCTGCAAAGTAAATATGATTATGTTAAAAACTCACAGAGAGGTGGAGCTGGATACGTCTTGAGCACTTTCTGAGATGTCCAGGTCTGCGAGCTTCAAACTCTGCACGGAACATAAATGTCAGTTATGTGTGTGTTTTGACAACGTTGATGATACTTTGGAAGCATGGGAATCCTGAATGGTGATATTCACGGTTTCAGGTGAGCAGTTCTTTCCAGAGATGTTTCCATTGGAAACCGAAGAGGACGCTTCCAAAACCTCACTGTCATTCATTTTGCCTACAAATATCAATGAATGAATTAAACATCAACTAATATTCTCTGTTATGGTTAAGGGTCTGCTTTACAGCAACTCTGATGATGCAATATAATTATGGTAGACTACCTTCTTTTTCAGGTGTAACATCTAAGTCCTTCTGAGATGGTTGTTTTGAACTGGATTGTCTCTGCTGAGCGTCAGAGGTCAGTTGATCTTGGTCATCAGGGAGAGGAGTCCTGTGACACGTCTGTTCCTCTGGTTCATCTGTGCAAAAACCACTGCAGGGAAACAAATAATATAGAAAATCTGTAGGTTATTTATATTTACTGTAAAACTGAAAGGAGTAATGCTGTTTTATCCAAAACTGTTTACGAGATGTGAAATACTTAATCAGGGAAAAAAACAACCATATGAAACACTGTTACCTATTAACATGCATACTGTTTTGTTGATGCTGCAACATTTTTTACATCATGTGTCGAATAACTGTCATTTGTCGGTTGACCTAACAGTGCTAGTTTTACTCCAATAATAAAGAAGTGTATATTAAAACCTGGTAGACTCACATGGACAGTTCTCCTTGCTGTAGATTGCAATCAAGACCAATGATGGGAGTGTTGACCGATCCAGGGTAACCTGTATCAACACTGCTCTCTCTCTCCAGCTTACTATCCGGCTCTGGTTGCAGCACAGGTGCTACAGTCCATTGTATTTCTGGGATTTGGATGTGAGCACTGTAGCGGTCTGGCCCGAGTAAGGCAGTGTACCTGCGCTCCAGCAAGCTGAGAGAAGTGAGGATAGCAGGCGCCAAAGCTTTGACACGGATTACTACTCCTTCATCAGCTGCTCCTCCATCCACTTCTCCCCTTTCTTTCTTCTTTTTCCCATGATGTCCTAGTAGCACTCTCTTATCAGCCCAGCGTACCATCCACTCCAGCAGCCTGCCCAGCTCTGGAAACTGAGCATCTAGTTTAGGATCCAGGCCCTGCTGCAGTTCAGTCACAGCCTCCGCGGAGGTTGAGGAGCCAAATATCAAGTTCTCTGAAGGCTGCGCTGTTGGAAAGGCACTTCTACTTGGGCTAGTTTCAGAAAAAAATGACCCTCCTTTAATTTGTTGGGATAATTGCATCTGCTGCCGGAGGCCGAACAAACCTTTTTGCTTGTCTAATCCCAGTTGAGGAAGAGCGGTGACGGAGAGGCTAGTTCTGGATATTGGGGCTTCACTCCAGACAGAGGAAGTTTGCAGATCGGGTGTTGCACCTTGTTTCACAGGCTTGTAGCAGCAGCCGGCTCTGAAGACTGGAGAATCATTGCCCAAGTGCTTTCTCGCTGGATAATGCACATCTCTTTGACGGCGATGAAGAGTTGTCACCACATCAAAGGAGAGAGAATGCAACTCCCTCTCCCTCAGCTGGGAGGAGAAGCCCTTCAACAACGGAAGCTCAGCGCCTGGGTCACCTCCATCAGCATTATCCTTCTCTAGCACGTAGCTGAGGAAGAGCTCCAGGAAATTTAGATACTCTTCATCTTCCAACTCAAACTCCCAGGTACCAACCACTGGAAGGGAGGGCTGTTCATTTTCCTTGGCATCGCCTGGCTGATTCTCCTCCCGAATGACCCTTTCAATCTTAACAGCAGTCTTCTTTGCATGTGGTCTGTCACTTACTTTGGCTTTTTTGCCCCTGCAAAAACCAACACAAAGCACAGAATAAGCCACAACATACATACAAAATAGCTCAGTGAAATGGTAGATTTACTATTCTATGCTGGCTACCTTGTTGTGGCTCTGCGATGCATTTCAGGAGAGATAGCATCCGATGTGGTATCCACTGTGTCTCCATCACTGTACACTAAGGGAAGCCCACAGTCAGTTAAGGTGCTGGTGCTCAGACTTGTACCCAGTGAGAATTGTCTCAACATGGCCATCCCATGCTTGATTCCCCTGTCATCCTGCAACTCCTCTTTCTCCCACAGATGGAGCTCAAGGGGGCCCAGGTGTCTCGTCAAACGGCCAAGATGTTTCCTCCTCTGCCTGAATTTGTCTTGGATGACAATGATCATCAACTCATTCAGATCCTCTTTTTCCCCCTCTAGGAAACAAACAGAATAACATTGAGTTACATTTATAAATACATCAAATATGTTTAGCAGGTCACATGGACTATAAGTAAAATACATTATCCTTAATCACTTATATCTCACTTAAAAGAATACCCAAAGTTTTGAGAATTTTAAACCAGATTAGCATATATTTATTATATCTAACTAGCAAATAGCAAAGCACAATGACTGGTGTTATGATCGGCTCAAAGACCAGACCAAATCACATTTGGCCTTTCAGAAACAAGGACAAGATAAAGTATCAAGAAACAAATGGTAGGCATCAGGTAAGGTGAACAAAAGCTTTCTATTATAGTGCTTCAAAGCGACTTGCTAATGAACAGAGGAGTTCGTACCAAGGACATTGCATCCCCTCAGTTTCTGAAGCAGTGAGTTATACTTTTCCCTCAGAGGGACTCTGACGGACTCTTCCTCCTCTGGGAAGGCTCGTACCAGCGTGTCTGCCACCTAAGAAGAACAAGCCAGCATGAGACATTTACTCACTCAAGGTCCTTTTGTTTAACTTCGATGAACACTGTTGATGTAAGTGAATGCTGGAAGAAGTCTTATTACCAGAGACAGAGGAGGAAGTTCAGACACAAAGCTGAGCAGTAGGTCCTGGAGGAGCTCCTCAGCATTGAGGAATCCAGAGAAAGGCAAGAAACGACAGGCCCATCGGAGAGCATTAACACAGGCCGATCTCACTTCTGAACCACCAGGGATCTGACGGACACAAATACACCCAGATATTTATAGTGTATAGAGAGTTAAGAATATTTATGCAGAACCATGTCATGAAATCAAACACAATACCTGTTCATTTCTACTATGCTGTCTGGCAGCCTGATACTTCCTGCAGGAAATGGAGAGCTGGTCCCTGATGTGAAGCATCCAGCACAAAGCACACAGCTCCCTGAAACAGACTTAAAGGAGAAATGCACTTCTTAAGTACTATCTGAAAGTAGATCATTAATTATGATAGTCACAATTAAGTAAGTGCTGTCTTACTTATAGTTTGAATGGTGTCAGGGTCCAGGTGTCCATCTTTATTCGGCCCCCGTCTGAAGAATCCACTATGGCTGACAAACTTCATCAGGCCCTCTGGGAAAGCCTTTTCTTCTTCGGCGGCTGATGGATAGGCGTATTTTTTCTTGATCTGAAAACAACATCACATATTTTCTCTATTTAGACTGGCATAGTACTTTATATCAGGGTGTAATCATAGACGTCACAACTTTACAAGATACAACAGACCATCATTTTGAGTTTCAACTTTATTTTTTTTTGCATGTAATTGCAAACAAGGAATGTCAGCCACACTCAGGGACATTTTAATTACCTTTTTAAACCAGATAAAATTCTGGTTCTGAAAAGTACCTTGTGTAGAACGTGTCTGGCACGGCGTAGATGGCTGATGTACCACTGGGCAGCAGGGTGGCAACAACGTGCAGACCTCAGCAGTAACAGTAATCTTTGGAGAACTCCAGAAACTTTGTGACGTGATGCAACTTCTGCAAACTGCCCTATTGTCCCTTTTGGGTCCTAAGCATGAGACAAATACAACATTTAATAATAAAGTCAATATGTAAACACACTGAATGGTAAGATTAATCTTCTATGTTGCGTACCTGTGTGTTGGGGGAAGGCTGGGGGCAATAAAGAGGAGGGGAAGGCAGATATAGTCCACTGGGCACCAAGGTAGGCAGGCAAGAACACAGGTCTTTGACTGTGTCCAGCAAGGAAGACAATGGTGAAGACATAACATTCACTCCAGCCATCACTGAAGCCTTCAGAATCTCCTGTATGGAAACCTGTAACAAGTCCCAGTCTTCTCCTTCCGAAGGGTCTAGTACAAGGAGTTGAGACAAAGCCCAGATTCAAATCAAAGGGTTCTCTGTGTGTTGTGGTCATCTTATAGTTGAGATCTCACTAACCTGTAAAGCTCTTGTCACCATCTTCATCTCTGCGCTCTTGGAAGTCAAACTTATTGCCAAGAAGACACTCCAACTCAACCTCAAAAATGCTTTCTGGTTCTAAAACTGTTGGGAGGTGGAGCTCTCTCCTCCTGAGCCTGTCATAAAATATGGAATTAAGATGTTAATGAAGACAAATGTGGTAAAAGTTTGAACTGATATTCAAAATATTCATTCACTAATTAATTATACTGTATGCGATAACACTGACCGAGTAAAGTCAAAGTGATCGGTGCAGTAATTCGTATAGGCCAGACTCAGAGAGGCTGCTGTCTTCCAGTCCCCAAGATGATAAGCCAACCACACAGTCTCAGGAAGCAGGCCCCCGAGCAGGAGCAGGTCCTGGGCGTAGTCTACTGTCCATACTTCTGACAGCTGCTGTTGTCTCACCGCTCTCGACACCTCCTCCTGGCACAGCGGCACCAAGCGCCCTTCAGGGGCTGAGAAAGGACATATTACCATACAGCAATATAAATGACTAAATTACCTGTTTAACTGACAAATAATTATGGAAACCCACCATGAGGTAGATGTAGTGGAGGCAGGATGGCCACATGGTGAGCGGGGCGGATGTAGAGGGGTTGGTTGGTGAAATAAGAGGCCATGAATCTCCCCAGGGTCTGAACCACAGCTAAAGCTGCATCACTGTGGAGGTCCATCGGCAGCCACGGGCAAGGAAAAGAGTCTGCTGCAAGGGCATATAAAGGCTTATAAAAGCTAAAACTGAAGTAAAGTGACTGTGAACATGGCATCATGGTTGAGGCTGTGCACATGAGTTGTTCCTAAAACTACTGTCCTGAGAAGGGCAGCACCTTCAGGTATGAGGTCTTTCATGATGCAGAAATATATGCTCAAAACAAATCGATAGTAACTGTGTCCAACAATTTATCACCTAGAACAAGTTCCTAGCACAATTATTACCTCATTCTTTTGACAGTAATTAGGGCCAAAAAGAATCCTCCCCCATTTCCGACATTCTTGATTCAGAAAGATGTCTGGCACAGATTGACTAGGTCAAGAACAAGAGGACTTGTCTCCTGGTCCGAAGGTGGATAACGTACAGTATAATGCTAACTAAAAGGCTTGTAGGACATATTTTAAACATAACTGACTCTCATATCATAACCCACTAAAAGACTGAGGAATGAGGAATTATTGACAATGGCTGACCTGTCATGCTGTCCTTCTGCTGTCCAGCCCTGTGCAGGATCAGGCGGGCCATGTGGTCCCCCAACTCCTGGCTTTCTTTCAGGCGGTACTGTGATAACAGACTGTAGAGAAGTGCCAGACAAAGCCGCGTCTCCACGAAGACACTACGATCACCGTCTAACAGAAAGACATATGATTATGAATTCATACTAAATGTGAATCGTTTGTATGCCTAAATGGAAGAATTTAGGCAGAAGTTCTTACTTTTGTTACTCTCCTCACAGATTTGCGACCGCCATATATCTGCACTTTTTGGGTACGAGCCGCACAGGAAAAGACGTTCACCTGGGGGGAGAAGAGTGAAATACGAAACAACAATTATTTTTCAGATATAATTATTAGACTTTTCTTTAATCTGAACTACAGCTAAATACTTTCGCATTTGTTTTTTTTCTGTAGCTGATGCAATAACCACAGTTAGATAAATAGTCCTTGTGCTCCTGACCAGGGTGACTCAGCAGTGCAGGACCCTCCTCCAGCCTTTCTCCCGTAGCCTGCAGAGCAATTTGGATCTTGGTCATGATTATAGACAACTGTTGCTGTTCCTCCTCCCAGCCATCACAGCCTTTTAAGCTTTTCAGCTCATCCATATACTGCTGGGTGATATTGTAGACCCACTGCCACACTCGAAACAATCTGGTTGAAAGATAAAATGAAATGACAATCTTAAATACCAACAAATAACTGATACATTAAAACCCAGAGAGATGGGCTGTACCTGCTGGATGGTCGCTGGGGAACAGGTTGTGCCTGATGTACAAAACAAGATTTCTCCTCTCTCTCATCCTGCAACAGAGGCACGTAGTGTACATCTGAAGGCCAGAACTGTGGTGGCTTCTCTCCAGAGGACCAGACAGTTTTTTGCTGCAGGCTGTAGGTGTTGTCAAGAGAATCAGAGACCAGCTGCAAGATAAGCAGGATTGAGGATAGACTATGAGATGACAACTGATAGTGACCAGTCTGGTTGGACTCAGTGTGAGGAGTCAGAAAGAGGCGTACTAGCCGTTTACTGAGCTCTACCACCAGCCCCAGGCAGCATTGCCCATCAGTGTGAGTGCTGTCCCAGGGAAGAAATGACAGAAGGGCCTTGAGAAGGCGCAGAAGGCGGGTAGAAACCAGAACATTCTTTCTCCCTGTGTTCACAGAGCCGGGGATCAAATGGAGTAAAGCAGCAAATCGCACCACACAACAGAGGGTATGCTTTAACAGACAAGTTCTGTTTCCCACAGTATTTCCGAGAGACATGCCAAAAGCCCATGCTGTTAATAGCTTAGTCTGGATTTTTCCAAGTTCACGATGAATAATTGGGGTCTTTTTCTCCGTTTCACCAGAATAGTGTCCATAATCTGGGCTAGTAAGAAGTCCAGTGTCGGTCTGTGTGTCCAAGGCATGGAGGGTGTCAAACATTGAGGCAAACTCCAGTCGGCCCCCATCCTCCACACAAGAACCAGCAGGAGGTCCGTCTACATCCGAGTCGTCCTCAAAGAAAGTCTAGGAAACCACACAAGCAATCCGCAGGTTATGGACGACTAATGGATGTAAATCAAGCAACTAAAACAACAGCGATGACACATTATTTACTTAGGGTAATCAAATACAATATAGTAATTATAGAGGTAATATATCAAAAATGCAGAATTTTCAAGTTATAAGACAAAGGCAAGACTATAAGAATATGTCAAGCTGGCACAAAATATGTCAGGTATTGTTGAGCGATATGATTTCTAATCTGCTTTTTAACTTCATATGAATGTAGCCAGATTCAGTATAATCGACCATACTCGACCAAACTATACTTTTCTAGCTAATACTATTTGACCGACCTGTACTTTTTCAAGAAGTTCCTTGGTACCGCCCAATAATCCCTGATCCTGCAGGAAAAGTGGCAAAGAGGATCCATCTGTGGCTGCTGAAAGGGCCAAGTCTGCAGTGTCGGGGCCACGTGTTATAAGGCTGCTGTCGAGGTTAAGAGAAGATAGGGACTCCAACCATGCCCTCACATGAATCTGGAAATAAAGAATGTGAGGAAGCCATATTGTCAAGAATAGTCCTGCAGAAAGTACACATAAAAGCTGAAGATGAGTAATATGCCTGTTCCCACTTCGGGAAGTCCCTGGTTTACCACCTGTGATTTATCCAGTATCCGGCTGGCCTTCTCCAGGTCCTTGCTTGTGTCCTTTAGTAGCGTTTTCAGCATCAGGGCAGCAGAAGGCCTATCTAGCACCCTCATAACAGTGGCCATGTAGCCATCAGACACGATGAGATAAAAAAGCCGTGGATGCCAGGTCACAGAGTACCGCTGTCTCAGGACATCCCGCACAGACAGGCTCGAGCTGGACCGAGACGCCTCCCCCTTCCCTGCAGACACTGGCGCCCTGCAGAGGGATGGAACACTTTTATGAGTAACATTATATCAATGCTGAAATTATCTTTTGTTTTAGCTTCTCAGAGTATGGGGAATTTTTTTTATCATTTTGAACTGAATTGTATTTTTCAGTGTTTTCTGACAGTGTATAGGTGAAACCAGTAATCCGCAAATACATTTATAGTGAAAATAATAGTTAGTTGCAGCTCTATATTACACTGTACAAAACAACCATTATACTGTATGCTTCACACTAGATTTAGACTCTAATTCTAGAGGACAATAGAAGGCAGAGAGGCAATCTTACTTGGCTCTCATGGTGAACAGTGAAAGTGAACAATCAATAGCAAAGATGACCAAAGAAGAGACAGGATAATTTAGAAAGAAGAATGTTTGCAGAAACATCAATCAATCACTTATATCAATGGCCAATAAGTTGATAAACTGTCTCAAATGTATACCGGTAAGTGACGAGAGGGTGCAGGGGTAGGAAGTGTGCAGGCCCAAAGTCAACATTGCAACCGCAGCTTGTCAGAGTGATAAGCCCCCCAAGGCGAGTTAACATAAGAAGGGAGCCTCTCTTCAGAACAAAGGCCAGGAACAGACCGCCTGGTGACCAACTCACACTGCCCACCCAGTAGGATCTAAAAGAGAAGATATGTTAAGGCCACTTTGAAATAAATACACACTGCAAATCAACATTTGAAAGTAGTTCTAATGACAAATTGAAATTGGGTTATACAACACACCCTTTGGTGGCAAAATAGTTTATTCTGGTGTCATGACATCTTAGCAGTCCTGATGAAATTGTCCAGACTTTGTTGTTTTTGATGGTGATGCTGAGAAATGATCATTCCCCTCTGTTACGTTTTATATAAGTCTGGAAATGGTGTGTTGAACACAGGCACACTGTCAACACGACTATGTTGAACAGTGTGACGTCATAAATGTTGCCCCCCCCCTCCCCTAGGTTGACCGACTTCTGCATAGGAAATGTTCCCATTTGTATTTGTGCATATTGTACCTTATGTATTTAGAGGGGATCTCCATGTTCCTACTTCCACATCCTCCGAGGCCACTTGATGTTGAGACAAAATTCTGTGTGCTCACAAATAGGACCTGTGTGGCCTGCAATCAAGAAGGGGAAATTTTGATTTCTGGTTTTAAAAAATATATATATGTAAAATTGAGATACAAAGGCCAGATGTTCACCTTAGGCTGTCTCTGGTTCAGGACAATGGCTAACAGGCAGCCATCTGGAGAGAAGGCTGGCATCAAGGCCCCTCTGGACTTCACTGGTTGGCAGGGTGGGGTTAGACGAGACATGGGGTATGTTTTTGTTGCCCACTGTATGCTGTATCCCACAGAACTACTAAGAGAAATGTGCACTTATAACCACTGTAATACCAATGAGAGTTCTACATAGACCTGTTCACTCACCCAACTCTCATGGGGCCTTCTTCCCATTGAATTTTCAGGCAGGTGATGATGAGCTTCTTCTCAGATGTGAAAACAAAGGCTGATAAGCAGGCATCACCCACCACCTATGAGAGTTTGGAAAAGGATAAAATAAGATATACCTGTAGAAAACAAGAAAGAGTAAAACTGTGTCTGTAACATGACACAATATGTTAAAGATGTAGTCTACTGAGTATACAGACCTCTGTCTTGATGAAAATAGTGTGTTGGGATGCTTCTTTGTCTTGTGAAGAAGGCAGAATGGAGTCTTCGAGGGGCTGTATATGTGCCCACTGTCCCTTGACTGTGCCATCTCGTACCCCTGTCAAATCCCTGACATCCAAACACTCCCACAGGAACACTTGCCCCGTTATGACGACCAGGAACACACGCATCCCATCGCCTGAAACCTGGAGCGACAGTCGTGTCGCGCTCCCTGAGAAAACATACACACATAAGTAAATTGATTGAAGGTTCAACATTTAATTTATATGTCATAGCTTTAATCAGGATAATCTATGTTTCAACACAAGTTGAAATCCCCTTAAAAAAGCACTAACCCAAAATCTTTTCCCATTGTTGTATACAGGATACAAGAAAATATGTATTTGTACATCTGAGGTCATGAATGCACTCTGAGACATCTTCCAAGTGACGGTATGTTACAGACTCACAGTGGAGAGAACACAATGCATGTACATAGTATATAAGTAATGGACATACCTTGAACTGCAGTAATCATTTCAACTACTTCTGGGACTCCTGCAGCATTCTTCAACGAATCTCTATCCCTGTTCCACAGAAAAATCTCGCCTGAGACCAAAAGTCCGCAAAGCCACATACCTGAAAAACAGCAAGGGACAGCAAGTCATGTATTATCATAATTGACAGGTGACATGTGCTTTGCTTTGAGTATACAGATGTACTCACCATTGTGGGATGAAGCCATCGTCACCACACTGTTGAGCAAAGGATGGAGTTTAGGAGTCCTCTTCTTGGTGCGACCAGACATCATGTTGATCTCACTGATCCGCCTGTCATCTAACAGAAACACAGACTCCTTCTCCTGAAGAGTGACACAATTTCACAGTCATGTTACTCCGACAAGGATATCATTGTTTCAGTGTCTCTGGCAAATATGCTTTGCTGTCCTCACCTTCCCAAGCCAACAGAATCGCGGCCATGGTTTCTTCCGTTTGATGCTGGATGACAAAACAACCTCCAACTTTAGATCCATGTTTGGCTGACAGCATTAGTTTTTCCCTTTTTATGATGCACTCAGGAGGGGTTCATCGAGATGGCAGGATCCCAATGGACAAGCAAGGCGCTGTAGGTTAACGTGAAATACAACGTTAAAGGTTCGGCTTACGTCAGCTGACAGGTAAAAACGCCTCAGGTGCCATGTATTGACAATGAGATATGAGCACAACCGAGAACAACCATCGCCTATGTTATGTTAACGATATGTATGCTAACTAGCATGAGCTAGCTAGCTCATTTCGCTCACTGCGCGGAGCTTTGTTTCCGAAAGAAAGACTTAGCTGAGCATTTCCTCTATTGGGTAGTCAATAGTTCAAATGGTCACATAATTCGGTCGCTTAAATGTTAGTCTAGTGTTGGCATTACGTGTTGTACCGTGGCTAATCGTGCCATATTTCGAAACTCCCTCCGCTTCAGCGACGAGAACCGTTTCCCATGAGCCTCTCGGGGGAAGCTTCGCCGCGTTGCCGTGGGAACGCCTCGAACGTGACCTTTAACCTCTGTTAGTGCGTTCAAACCCACAAACCGTGAAATCCCTTAAACTTCTTTCATTTTAAGTTTGTTAAGCGTGGTGTTTCCATGGGAGATCGACACCATTGTACAGTGAGTTACTTTATCGTTTGATCCCTTTATTGATTTGAGCATTTTCAGCCCAATGCCGCTCTAACTACATCTTCTTTGTAGCTTAATTTAATTAGTTGCCTGGTGATTAGGTTGGTTGCTCCTCTGTGATGGAGCAGTATTCAAACAACTTGAATTGACTTTTAGTCCATTACAATATTATCATCATATTGTGACAGCAGACATTTCTAACAGGGGGATTAATGATTCCCAACGAAGCATCTCTACTGAGAGGTAACTTGATAGGTGTTTTTCTTTTTGTATTTGTACCTCTTGTACCTGTATCATTTGAACCATGGTGCGCACACACACACACACACACACACACACACACACACACACACACACACACACACACACACACACACACACACACACACATACACACACACATTCAGGGAGCCTGTCATACAACATTGAACTAGCTAATGGACTAATTACATTAACCATTTATTGCACATTAGGTTAAAGGTTTAAACACATCAAGCATAATAACCAAAGTCGGAGGACATTAGGACTATATGATTGCATTATCTGCTCTGTTAGCTTTCTGAAAATTTCTGTATGGTTAATGGTCCAGTGCCAATACTTTTAAAATAAGATGCCTGCCAATAACAATAACACCTGATGTGTAGCGCTGTGCACATTCACAGACGCTTCAGAATATTGTTGCACACACATACTTTTGCCAGCAGATGGCAATGCTACAACAGACATAACTGTCATTAAGTGTACACAGCAAAGGGTTTGGGTTCACAAGAAAGCCAGTTCTGACTAGAGCAGAAGAGATCACTTTGGTAGATATACTGTGGTAGGCCTCTGAGAGGCTTTTTGTACATTACCTCTGAGCTATTGCAGATATCTCTCTCCACAAGGTCAATTTTTTTGAGGAACATGCAGGCCTATTAACTATCTGGATGTTTGTGTGCAGTCCTCTCCTCTTAACTATTCACATGCTTTGGGTTGTGTAAACTATAGCTCTCTTATTGGGTTGTTAGGGAGTTAATAGGTTTGCCTCCAGGCCCCTGTTGCTATTTAATTACCTTTGCACGATCTCATTTTCATTGCCAATAGGTGAAACAGGAGACTTCACCGGACCTTAATTGGTTCATTTGCCGATGCCAGCCAGGCGCAGATGGAGCTCTTTGTTAGTGTCACTGCCAGGTACATTCTGGTCGTATGAGAACCATTTTAAGAGGGAGAGCTCGATGGCATAATGAGGACATGATGACATGGCAAAAACAGAATAATAATCAGGATAAGAGTTGTTCAAGAAACAAACAGTTACAGCCAATGATTTCTCAATAAGTCAGGCACACAAGGCGGTGGCAGTTGGGTGAGTATGTCTGCAATCCTCGAACAAACTAAACAACAGCTTTTCCCACAAAGCATTAGTATAATGTCTGCACAATTCTCCTCAGGCACATGCTAACTGGGCTCCTGTTACAATTTAATAAACTGCTTAGTCATTACAACAACATGCGATCAACTGGAGAACAATGATCGCATCTACGTCTTCAGTGTTCAATATAGGGACATTAGTTGGCATGGTAACCCCATTTGCCATCTGCAAGCCTCATTCATACTGAAAAATGTCACTCAGGAAGCTGTAAAGAAACAATTAATGCTTTCTCAAACCAACAGTGGGTCAGAGTATGTCTGCTGTAAGTCTCTTGGTGTGCACTTGATTGTCTTTGGCAGAAAAACGGGTCTTTGAAGAGTTGAATTTGATGTTTATTGGGAAGAGTTACTAGTGTGTACAGAGAGCTGAGTGCAGCTTTGTGTGTTAAATATTGACAAATGGGTGTTCAAAGTCTAGTTCAGCATTTTAAGGATAAAAAATAAAAATAAAAAAAGTGCTTGTTTGCTTTCTTGTTGAGAGGATGAGAAGACCAACGCCACTGTGAGATCTGAGAGTAGTGTACTTCAATGCGTTTAAAGGGTAATACTGTCATTTTTAATCCACTGGTTTATTTTAGCCTGGTTTAGAGAATTAATCAATTAAATATATCTTGTATAGCCCGGAATCACACATACAGTAGAATATATAATGATACTAAAAGTGGCAATTATTGAACAGTATAAGCATACACTTTAGCATACAAGACAACTTTTTTATTCAGAAAGAAATTTATGTGCAGCAGTTCCCATATACGTAAGAAAGAGTAAACAGAGTGCAAATATAAAATATCAATAAAGGTGCAAGTATGAGACTAGAATTAAACAGATATCAAACTATACAAAATACCAACAATGGCATTAACTACATTTAAACTACGTTGAAATCGCGCCTACATGTTAATGCATCCATACATTTATTGTTGAACTGTTATGACACTTTGGAGGGCACACCTGAGTGACTTGAGCCCTGCAGCCTGCAGATGTGAACACATCTGCGCAGCGCGGACGCGGAGCTTTCAGTATCGATCCCATGCGATCAAGTGAGACCGAAAACCTGCTTCCGTGTTTTCTGACTAATCCATCAGACGTTCTTCTCCTTTAAATGTTTCCGCGAAACAGCAACGTGCTTACTTTGACGGGTTCAGCATCACGACAGATGCCGCCTTCTCCTCCACACGATTGGCCGAGCCGTGGGAATATTCAAATGCAGCCTTGATGGATTGGCCCAGAGCCGGGTTCACCAGCGCAGGGGACTCATTTCCAGTCCGACATCACACACACTCAGAGCCCGGTCGGCTGCCGAGATGAGATCCCCGCAGATAACCGGACAAGCATAGTCGGTGAAATTATCTTTCTATGTACGACTGTTGAATATGTCGAGGAAGTGCAGTTAATGGAGCCATCTTCATCAATGGATAGCCTGTGTCTCCGGAGGTTTCGCGAAATCAGTGGCCAGATTGCTTTTGCCGAGGAAATACGCCTTCCGAGCAGGAGAACAACCAATCAGCCGGGGCGAACCAAAGATAAACAAGCCTTATGATAAGACACAACTCTGTAAGACCTTATGTTTCTTATTTCCATCCTTAATGTGTAGCAGCACTGTCTGTGTGGGCTCATGGGAAACTGTTTACTCAGTACAGAGAATGTTGTTTTGTTGAATTGATTTTGAACTGTAGCTGTGGTGTAACTTCATGACAATACCAGAGTAAGATAGATATTCATGTTCGGAAAGATGCCTCAGTGGATGGTGTCTGGATTCGCTCTGCATTGATTTTAAGTCTTCAGTGTGAAAGTGGTGAAAGATGCCCAGTGCGCACTAATGGATAGGAGCGTCTCGCCCTTACTATATATCAGTGCGCTGCTATTGGCTAATGTGTATTGATATGGGCCGAGTCCAACTATGAGGTTTGTAATTTATGTTCCCTATATTTAGAATAGACTAATTCATCTAATGGTAGAATATTCCCTGCTTGAATTCAACCGTAAAATAGGGGAAATAGTATGCTGGAATTGGTTATTATAATATGAATGAACATTTGCTGAACAAAAATCTGTAGTTTTTAAATGTCTTTTCTCTGGAAACTGTTCTGTCTTGAGCCAATACAATTTCTAGTCCCATCCTTTTCATGTGCTGGGATCATGGCTTTGCACGCAGTGAAAGGCGCTTTATATGTCAGCATCTCAGTGGATACTGGAAGTGCTTTGAAGTATATTATTGGTCATTCAGAGCTGCCTCTGAAGGTTTCCATTTCTATTGTCTAGAAGCCGGAGGTGGGATCATCGCACCTCACTGCACCGGTGGCAGCCGAGGTTGAAGGTTAGCCGCAGCAGAGAGGGGGCCTATAGATTATTGGCCAGGTGTGAAATTCTACCCCGCATGCTTTTTCTGCTTGTGCCAGATCCTTTATTACCCAGAGAGATGGGATGTCACAGCTTCCCACCGGAGGCTGAGGAGGAAAGCCTGCAAGCCCCTTCTTTTCTTCTGCTGCTTTCGCAAAAAAATACCTCAACCCCCACTTGATTTATTTTTATTGTGAGGCATGTGACTCTCAGGAATAGGCTTATCTTATTATGATTTCCTATAAACATATTCGAATCATAGCATTGGGGCTTTTGATTTCCCACAGTGCCATAATATAATGGTTTATTGTCATATTTCATCATAAAGCATATTGGTTGGGTGTATTCCTTCTCATCCACAGTTTGGCTTTACTTCGTCAGTGAATGTTTAGTGCTGTGTGGGTTTCATGTCATGTAATCTAGACGGCAATGGTTTCTTCAATTATAGAGTGTAATACGGCACTCGTCTTAATGATCTATTCATATTTTGGTTTGTTTGAAATGTGCTTTGCCGGGGCCTTGAGTCGATTGGGAGGCTTGTAAATTGCGTCGTGTTACGAGCAGTCAATGTGCAGGTATCCCATGGGGGTTTCCCTCTGATCTCGCATCACACCCCGGCAGTAATTCCAACTCCGTGAAGGGAAGGGATTTGTCATTTGGCTGCCTGCTTCCTTTTGCCTTCTCAGGAGCAAAGCTGAGCTCTGATTTATTGTGAAGTTTCCCCAGGCTCGCTCAATCTCCATGCCTACCGAATTACTGAATGGAGGAAACGGCTCACCACGAGAATGACCTTTTCTTGGATGACTATTACCCAGACCAGTACGAGGACTGATTAAGGTCATGTCTTTTTCTGCCATGTCACCAAGTGCTTGCTATTTAGAGCTTGTTAAGGGTACAGTGGGTCTTCAGTGGTGGACGAGGAGACGGGATGATAAGATGATGCAAAATGACTTTGAAAATATATGGAACTAACCTTTCTGCCTATTTTATATAAATAATGACATGTTGCGTAGCAGTTTGTCTCGTTCACTCTTTATAATCACCTTTTTTTTATCAGCTAAGAGATGTCATGTGTAGTTACAGGCAGCCTGCCGTCTTTTGAAATCTGTCTAATTGGTCTTTTCAGTCTAATAGGATGAAGGGGGAGTGAGACGGGGGTCAAGGGTGGGAGGTTAAGGACTGGGCCTCCGAGGTCATTGGGGAGGGAACAGTACCGCAAGGGTTATTTGGAGCTCCAGTCATTTTTGTTTTGTCTACATGATGGCACTAATGTCATTACTTCAAATTAATGATTGAAACCGCCAAATTGCAATTGATGCATCATCATTTGCCCCAAATAGAAAGGCTTTGAGATGATGACATTTTTAGTTGGTCCAGAGATCAAAGAACTTTTTTCCTTCCTCGAGCATTTTGATGTTTCTGTGATGCTTGGTAGAGCACTTATCATTAAGTTATCTCCCACATTACAGGCAGCAATTTCTCTGCAGTTTCTAATGAGTTTAATGTTCGCTTGAAGATTTTAATGACTTGAAGGAATCAGTGACCCTTGAAAGCGAAACAGTAAAGTAAACAGCGAGAGGACGAGGCCTGGGGGAAGGACTTTGGGAGGATTTAGTGCATTGTGTCTTTTGTATTTCTTCTCTGGTTTTAACAACAGTTCACGAGATTAGACTTAAAAATCAATATCTGAGTTTACCAACATTACATTGAAACATTTCTTCAAAGAACTCATCTTTCCACAAAACCTTCAGCTCACTCTTTTACCATCTGTTATCTTTGAAGTCAAGGTTTTCTAAAGATTGGACAGCATGGCTCTCTGACAGTGTGTCTCAGTGTGCGTACTGGGATAAGGATAAGATAAGGTTGTGTTTACCCTCTAATGCTACCTTGGCATGGCCAGACTTTACCCCATGCAGTGTGTTTCTTTTACCTTGGCACTGTCTGTGTGGGCAAGGGCGGTTTTGGGTCAGTCCAAGGCTTTCTACTCCCTACCAAGGCTGTTCACAAAGATAAGACTTAATTGTGCAGCTTGGCTAAATTAGTTCTCAGCATTTGTATACCTATTTTCACAAAAACAAATGGAGTATAACCTCTTCCTTCTTCCATTCATATAATGTTGTGTAGCTGAACTATGCAGTGTGTCTTCAACAGACATTTTCTCTTGGTATGAAGAGGAACTGCACAAATGGGCACAGAATGATGTGCACCAAGAAAAAAAGCCAGATATTTAATCAATATTTTATATTTAATATTGATATATTAGGTAAGTTAACCCCACAACCATTCTACCAACACTGCTATTAAAGACTGACTCACAGAAATGGCCCTATATTAACTCCGAAGTAAATGATTAATTGTTTGTCAAAACTGTAAAACCTCCGAGACAAATTCTTCATACTGGCAGCGGCGGTTGCTGCTGCCAGCATGAAATTAATGGTGCAGGCTCTGATCTCAGGGAGTTGGACTGTCATTTGTTTCAAACCATTTGTTGCCGCAGTGTAAGATGTTAAATGGGTAAAATGTTTACCAATGAAGATGATAAAAATGTTCTCACTGTTGGACAGGAACATGGGCTCAAGCTTTACGTGCCATTGTAGGTTTTTTTTTAATTTAAGATATACATATCTGTTGTTGTGTTTTTTTGCTTATATTTCTGACTCAGTTAAGCTTTTCAATGAACATAATGTCAAGCTAGATGCATTATAGATGGAAAGTAAATAATAATGTACCGTACATGCAAAGTAATTAGTACAATGCTGATTGATGTCGATGTCATATAGATTAAAAAAGGCACCAGTAATTGCTTAAACAAATTAAAACAGCGTACTGTTAGATGTGTCCTCCTGCAGTGGGAAAGTTTCATAGGAAGGTCGTTGAACATGCAGGGGAAACACACAATCTAAATATAGGGAAAGATTATAACAATGTGGCCTAGAAGTTAACATTGGCTGACCACATTGGATATTGCATATGTCGACAAGTTTGATTTCCACATGCAATAGCCTTTGTCCGATTGTGTGTGCTGCGTTAGTGAGAAAATATGTGTGAGTGGAAGTTAGTCTGTTGTATGTTTAACATTCACTGACTTAAATGTCCTTAGCTTTATTGCAACACTGTCTTTTGATGGCTGTATAAAATGTTCCATGGGAGAAAATGTAATGTTAATATGTTTACCCCAGACACCCAACTATTAACGCAGAATGATTTACACCCAACTGAATGCTCTGGACATCTGTTTGAATATTGCTCAGTGATTGTATTTACATAAATTTTGTGCTGGCGCATGGATTGTATAGGAAAGGCTTTTTTAACACTGTTGTAATACCTTTTAGCTAATCTCAATGGAAATGAGGCTCATTGTTATCAGCTGCAGGCCTCGAGTGTTCTTGCAGCGTGGAGCAGAGTGGCTCCGGGTTGTTTGGTTATCCTGTATGTGGACCTTTGTGTCCTTTCTTTTCTTTCCCTCCACAGAAGGAAAAGAGAGGAATCTGGGTCTCTCTTATGGGCTTGCTCTGATACCAATTATGCAAACTATTATAGAATTTAACCAGGCCAGCTCTTATCGGCTAATCCAGAAGTAATAGATTCTATTAAAAATGTATGAGGGGTTTGGGGGATCAGTGTGTGTGTGTGTGTGTGTGTGTGTGTGTGTGTGTGTGTGTGTGTGTAGGACTGTATTGAGATGAATCCGGCAGCTGCTGCAGCGCTGCTGTCTAATTCTGTCTGGATGTCAAACTACTTGTCTGTCTCCATTACCTAGACAGGCTGCTGCAGAGCCTACCTTTAAGACAATATAAAAGCCATACGCAATATACAATTAATTATACCCTAAGTGGATTGTTATTCATGGTTCATGTCATGTTCATTCAAAGAGAAGCACTCATTTTTTCCCCTCTGTAAGGACCATTTGCTCTTTGTTAATCATTTATTTCCTCCTAAATTGGTCTTCTTTCCTTCCTTTGTGCTTTTTCTCTTTTGCTCTTCTGCCGTTTCTGAGTGGAAGGAAGGAAAAACATTAGCATAGCACTCACATGCTAATCCACCCTGAGAGTGAAAAGGGTGCTTGTCTTGGACCTTTTTCATTATCATCTAATTATTAACTGAGGATTCTGAGAACCGCTAACAGGAGCTGAGATGATAGTCGGGGTGTGTGTGTGTGTGTGTGTGTACGTGTGTGTGTGTGTGTGTGTGTGTGTGTGTGTGAATGTTGCAGGGCGAGGGTATGTGCAGAGCCAGTGTGTATCTTTTTTTCTGTGCATTTCATGTTTGTTTAGCGGGAGGCTCTCTTTGCAATTTGCTTCTATCTTTCGCTCTGACCCTCGATGCAAACTCATAAAGATTCCAGAGGGTCAGACAGATGCTTTAGTCTGAGTCCCTGTATAATTTAGGGATTTTTCCAGCTTTGATGGATATTCTTGTGCTGCTGCTTTATACAGCCAAGCAGGTAAAAAGCAAGGCATGGCACATTTTTGATTTTTTTTTTAAAAACAAAGTAGCGTATTTTCTGGCTAGTCATGCAGCTTTATTATCTCAAGAAATATGATCCACATACCTTAGATAGTCTGGAGTCTAACTTATTTCCATTACAGCATAAATAAAACAGGGATGCCAACACTATCTTAACGAGCTAACTAATATTAAGTGGGCAATATAATACGTAATGATTAGCTGTTTTTGTTAAGCAGATGTCAATTCAAATTAATATAAGGCATCATTTGCCCGTTTAACTAAAGCAGAACACACATTTTCGGGGAAAAAGGCATTTTTACATGCCGACAATAACAAGGGAAGAGGCTCGAAAAATGCTTTTATCTGTCAAGACATCCATGGGGGGACAGTTAGATGGACTGCAAAGCACAAGGTCTTTATCTGGCTGGCAGGCCCTCAGTGGACCACATGACGCTGCTTATCAACTGCATGGATGTCGCCCGAGAGTGGAGATGATTAGACGTCCTTCAGCTTAAACCTTGTGCTCTTTTTCTTGTTTGCGCATGTTTGAGAAGTCCTTGAACAGGTGAGCCAATACTTGGGAACTCCCGAAAAGGCTGTGAAAGAAATGTGAGACAACGGGTTTATAACCTCTACCATAATGTCTGGCTGCAAGGCAGGCGAGACACTGATTGGAGAGCTAATTAAAAAAACAAGAAGGAAGTTCCACTTACCAATTATGTTAAGGATAAAGATACTTGACCTCATTTGGTGAGTTGTGTACTGCATACTGACATTCTTAAGATTGCAGACTTTGCTGTTGCCATGTTCCTGTATTATTAGAGTCTCCTTATTATGCGATATTCTGATACGATATAAGAAAGAGCAGAATATCACATTTTTTTGTGATGCAGAACACCACATGGACAGGATACATTATGTTGCTTGTTAACTTGTCCAGATAGTATCATGCATTCTGGGATAACTTTGATCTTATATCTCTCGTCCCCTTTTTGGGGTAATTTTACTCAAGAGTGGGAAGCCAATTTTAAGCTTAAGTTTTTTTCAAAATCCCCTTAAATTTAAAATTTAGATATCAGGATGAAAGAAACCATCATTACTTGCACTTTTATGCATCATTTCTCGCTCATTTTTTTCCTTCTTTAAGTCACTGCTGCCTTCTCTCTTTGAATTATAATGCCTTCCTTGATGTATTTTATTCCAGCGGCAAATTATGGGAGTAATGGAAGATATTCCAGTTCACGTCTCATTTTCTACTAGTGAAGGGATTTCCCTGGAGAAGCCTTTTCTCCCTTGTGTTTCTCCTGCATTTTCGGCACCTCCCCCTTGACAAAAGTGTGGTAATGGAAGGGTTGTTGTGAAATTGCCATTATTTTCTAAATGGAATCTGACCAGGCTGAGGCTTTTAGCTCTTCAGATGTGTGTGCTCGCATGAGACAGGTTGCACTGAGCAGTTTGAAGTGGGCTTGTCACTAAGGGACAGATGTTGAGCGGAGGAGGGGAGCTGGTACACCAGAAGGGGAAGAGTGAGGGAATCTTTTTGTTGTTGTTGTTGGCACCTGAGTAAAATGAAAGCCACCCTGTCTCGTCTTCCCTTTGAGGCGAAGGTAATCACGTTCCTGCAGCTCGTCACCGAACACTTTGTTCTGTAGTTGACTCGCTTTAGCTGCCCTCTGGACCCTGAGGGAGGAATTGAAAGCAAAAATCCAAAAGAACCTTGAGTGAACACGAAAAAGAGGTGATGTGACATTTGCATGTGCTGGCTTATATGAGCCTTGGTGGGGACTCCTGCATTGTAACGTAAATACTGTTTTTTTTCCATCTGTATTTTTGGACTTATTAACTATTAATAAGCTATAAGTCTGTGATTTGTTTTTGCATGGATTGCAGTTGTCTATCTGTAAGGTACCTGATTCATATACAGTCAGAAGTATTTTATGGTCGCCCCAGGGGTTTTACTTTTGCACCGCCAGCGTTCAGACTTGAGGTCACTGTCAGATCATCAAAGAGAATGTCAAATGTGATTATCACTGAAATTTTCCCTCAATGCCTGGCTTTATCTCCAGAATGATTGCTTCAATCAGCACATCTGTGGTGTTCTCTTTCAGACACAGCCACTCCTTTCCTCTGACAATACTTAACTCTGTAAACAGCGCAGCCTATTTTTAGGGATTGAGCTGCTTTTGGCTTTGTCTGCTGATCAATACAATCATACATTTATAGAAGAATAAACCCAGGTCTCAGGGCAAGTTATGAGTTGAAACACACAGCCCGAGGCCACAGTAGGCCCTGTAAACGATCTGTGTGATTGCAGAAGACACAACAAGGTTGAAAACAGGAAAGAGCCATTTGAACAACTAAGAAGAAGAAGGAGGAGATGAAGTCGTCATTAAGTGACAAGACTCTTTTGATTGGTTCAAAGACAGGCACCTCAAATTTGATTTGGTCAAAGTACCCAAGTGTTTGCAGAGTTTCAAGTATGAAAGTTGCTTTGGGAACATGGACATATAAATGATTATTATAATATTATATTGGATTACAAGAGGAGAGCCTCCTCTGAGATTTAAGTGTTCTCTACCTGCAAGCTTGCAGTTTTCTTCTGACTTCAAACTAATGTTTGATGCAATGTGTTACATGATTTTATTATGTGTGATGTGATGTCTTTCCGAAATTAAAGTTACTACTTTATTTCCAGTGAACCTGGACATTATGGAGACTAGATACTGGACACCATGTGGCAGAACAATACAATCACAAAACATTATTTTTTTATCAAAAGACACAGCAAAATAAATGGTGCGGGACCAATGAATTCAACGTTAATGTTTTTTTAGCCACACTAGATACGTCGTTCAATGTCAGTCTGCCTTGAAATTTGGCATTCATGGTCCCCAGAGAAGTAATACATCCAATGCCTTGTTGTTGTTGTTCTGACTTTACTTCAAATGCTACCAAAAAGTTAATATTTTTTAGTTTTTTTGATGGCTTGCCATGAAATTCTGGTACTAACATTTCTAGCAAAGGTTTCATGTGTTGTTTATGACCTAACACATGCAATAATAACAACAATTCCCACCAGTCTCTGCAGTATTGTGTTCTAATGTGCTAATTAGCTCATGGTGAACATAGTTAATGTTGTTAGCATTGCCGTTGTCGGCGTGTTAGCATTCAGCTCAAAGCACCGTGGACCTAGCATGGCTGTAGACTCTTAATCTTGTTTAATCGCCGTTATGTTTTGAGGTGTATTGGCTGAGGAGTTCAAACCTGTTTTCCTTCGTTCTAGCAGGTTTACCCAGGCTGTGTGCGGCCCTAGATAACTATCATGCTGGCCTGTATCCAGAGACGGCAGAACCTCTCGTTGCAGAATCTGGCCTGCAGACCCAAAAGCCTTGATGTTCCACCACCGCCGTTACTGCTGTCAGTACCACCACTGCAGCCGTGCACCCGCAAAGGTGAGTTTACATCACCCATGTGATTATATTCTGGCAGAGAGGCGAGCAAGTTGATCTGTGTTTAGGAACATAAAATATACGGCTAACTAGTATGATCTGGGTCATGTTCCTGACTTTTTAATCAATCATTTTCAGCTTGACCTTGTGGCTTCCTGGTGAACATGAAGCTCATTGGCGGTGTACTAAGATTTCAGATGCTCTGAAGCTTTTAGAATTTAAAATAATGGGCACCCTCGTGATGCTGATGCCTGTTAATTGGGCTACTGATCAGTGTGCATACGCATGCAGGTCAAAGTGGACTCTAAAATTACAGAGTTAATCAACTCACATATAGGGTAACTAATGATGTTCACGTTCTGTGCAGAAAGAGCTCGGTGTCTGTGTCATTTGACCTTCATCGTGACTGATTATACTGCAGTCACTGAAAGGTTGAGTGGGTGTCTCAACCTAACTTGGACTGACATTTGTGAGTAGATTTTATTCAGTAAATTAATTGAATGCGACTTGTTTGCAGATGTAGTTAGTGGTCTCCTACTGCCTTCTTTATCTAGGTTACTTTACATCCATACTATTTGTGCAGTGGTCCAAATTGTCCTTTTGCTGGATAGTCCAGCTTCATATAATTAGATCATAGTACCACAAATGTTATTCTGCTGTGGCCTCCTTTTCCCAATTGCTTAAATTTTTTGCTTATGCCTTTATACTTTGATGCAGGCTCCGTTCTCAAGCTATTTTGAAGATCTATAAGCACTTACAGTGCAATGGTCCTGCTGGGTGTAACGCAGTCTTATGAATGTATCGAAAATGAAACATCTTTAATTATTTGGTCCTTATTAAGATGCTCGTTTTGACGTAGGTGTTGCATTGTGTTATAATTATTTTGAGCCCATACTGTCATTTATTTGAAGTGTTTTGTTTGGACCATGGAAGAACAGCTGCCACATTGTACAAGCTGACAGGGATCATTATAAATGAAATGACGGTGCTTTCATAGAAACTGGAAAGCAACAGGATGCAAATATTGACCAGTAACATTTCTGGGACAGAATCACTACAATGTGACTCTCAATGTGAGCCCATATGCACATGTCACATGTGATCAGGGTTATCTTTCATGATTGTCTTGCCAGTAAATGTTTTCATTTGCATGAGCCCGTGTATTGTCATCCAGGGTATCTTTATTTAGAAATCCAATCTTCTGCTTAGTATATATTACATAGGAAATATATAAAGGAAAGCATAGCAGGCGCATTATTTTCAGATGACCCTGTAATAATTATACTTCAGTGACACCTGCGAGTACACACACAGGTGTTTTCACTTATTCTGAATAGTTAGACCTATTCTCGGGTTTAACCACGCTTTGGGTTTTTATTTCGGTCGCCAGACTCCATGTACTTAAAGGTGGAGTCAGCATTTAAGGAAAGAGATTTCTCAACATCTAAACAAAAGCTCTCCTCCAGTTGTGCCGTCCCTCTCGCTCACACAGCCTTTCTCGTCATGACATCCACGGCCTTTCCCCTGACCTGGCAGCAACAGTTTTGTGTGGCTCGGTGCTAACCACTTTGTTTATTTCACGTGCACAGAGCCAGGGCTGTGTAGCAACACTGGCTTGTTTTATGTGCGCACGCAGAACTGAATTTTGCTGAATTTGACTAAAGTGTAGTGAATTCGAATCGCTGACTGGACCTTTTTTTTTAAAAGAACCATGAAAGTTTTCTTCGTCAAACAGGTGCCACGAGACGGACAGCACTGTCCGGGAGGCGTATCCATCCGCACCCACACAATCCTGAGATGTTGCCTAATCAGCCAAAATAAGTGAGAACACCTGTGTAGTCGTGGTCATAGGTAGTCATAGGTAGACAACAAGCCTGGATAGTGTTTTGCTTTAATACTTACTATTTGTGTTTATGTTAAATGATTGAATGTGACTTGTTTGCAGAGGACTCTATCCAGTATATACTTGTTTATACTATCCAAACAATATGTATCAGTTCCTGTATTTGAAATGGGGAAACTCTCTCTTACACTCCATCTCTTTATCTCCCATCTTTCTCCTCAGGTGAAATGCCTCCTTGTCTTTTTTGCTATTAAATATTAATTGGGAATCAATGGAGCACTTGTCTGCTAAACGCTGCAACAGAAGGGCCTAGTTTGCCGCAGGCAGAACCGGGGGTTTGCGTTTCTCATCCTGTTTACCTGCAGGGCCTTACCACCTCCCTTTTGAGTTTTATGTACTGCGACTGTGTGTAGTGCAGCACCCTCCAACTGCGGCCTGACATTTAAAGCGCAGCCACAGGGAATAGACGGCCGATGGGAGCTCAGTCTGTGTGGGGCTCCTTCATTAAATGAGTCGTAGTTGGAGTGAGTTAAATAGGGACGCTCTTTAGTCACTGATGCGCTCTTGAAAGCCATTTCCATTTTTAGCTATCAATAAATGGAAGGCGCAGGACATGAAAGCTCTCAGCCCCACCAACCCATGTGAAAGATTTCTGAGAAACGAGCTTCAGGAATTATGTGATACAAGTTAGTGAGGGCTGTGCTCTCCTCTGCTATCTGGGCTTGAAAGCAGGCGCTTGGTAATGCTTTTTCCCACGCTGCTGGCCTGCGCTGGGGTCGGCTCCGAGAGGGTAAAGTTTGCCCAAGCTGGGCCAAGCGGCACAGAAACAAATGAGGAGTGACACTGGTGCAAAGGAGTATTCGCCAGAGCCTCTTGGAGGACACACCACTAAGTGTTCCACCCTGAGGTTACTCGGTTCTGCGAGCACCCTTCATGTATCACTGACATGCAAAGAGGGAGGCTTGTGAAAATGGGGTGAATGAGTGGTTGTGATTTTTCTTCTTCTCGTGTGTTTACGGAAGTCGTTGGTGAATAGAGAGGTTGGTGTGAGTTAGATTTAAGAGCGTATGTTGTCAGCATGTCCTGAGTCGACTTTTTTTCTTTTTTTTTTTTAGATCTAATGGTCCTCTGGGCTGCTCGGTTGAATGCACCACATGGAGGCTTTAGCGGCCTTTCTTTAAGCGCATGGGAGATAAATATTAATGCATCCCTATGTAAGTCCGTTGACAGCAAGAAGAAAAAAAAAGAGCTGCTGATACTGCACCTTATTGAACCTTTTTTTTCTTCTTTCAACATTGAGTCAAATGGCTCTAATGTGCAGGGAGTCATTCAGTGACAAACCCATTCAACTCCGACACATTTATTATATGGTTCAGAAATGTTAATTTCAGACTGCTTTGTTGTTGCAGTTCAGAACAAAACCACAGTGCTTTAGCTGCCAGATTGTCTATATTTGATCCAGAATCTGAGAGCAGCTTTTATTTGTAGTTTTCCATTGTGGTCCTGGATGTTTGTCAGCGAGATTATCTTTGGGAGTACTTCACTTCTCACCTTACTTACACAGTCTTGTACCTTCTCCTGTTTCATCAAATAAGCAGATGATTTCCAACACAGTTGTTTGTACATTCAGTTAATAGAAGTGCTTAGGAATCACTTAAAATGATCTACGGCCAACATATCGGTTTCTTTAGCTTTAAACTACATTGACTGAATATTTGAAATGTGATTTGGGGATCAAAATTGACTTAAAACAGTCCATCACAATAACAAGAACGATATCCAATATAATTTGCATATAACTATGTGAATGTTCAGCAACATTTTTTTGGGTTTGTGGTGTGAATGGCG
Source organism: Clinocottus analis (assembly GCF_023055335.1). Classification (NCBI taxonomy): domain Eukaryota; kingdom Metazoa; phylum Chordata; class Actinopteri; order Perciformes; family Cottidae; genus Clinocottus; species Clinocottus analis. The sequence goes on from NW_027175854.1 coordinate 3,347,142, forward strand.
AGGGAGAACATATAGCAGCTGCTAGTTTTGATGCTATTGCTCTGTCTAATCACCAGATAGTCACTTGCTGTAGCTCGTCTCAAAGAGATGAATGAAGTCGGGGCCAATTAATTACATGGTCCTAATGACTGGGCTTATCGGCACCACTGGGTGCATGGAGGAGGTTGCCATGGAAATAGAGACATAGGTTTTTAATGCGTTGGGAATGTGCTGTGCTCAGCCCCCTGCTTATTAAGGTAGGCCGGAGTATTTTAAATATCGGGATTATTGATGTGGTAAACAAGTATTCATGCCTGCTGAGAAGCACTGTTCTGTAATTAACTGCCAGTTCTCAGTGCCATGTTCCTGCTGAGGATTAGACGCTCGTAAACATGTTATCTCACTAAAGTGTTTCCCCGATAAATCTTCAGCATAACATCAAAGACCTGTGGGATTTTTTTGCCTGGCAGTTTAGCCGACATATAAGGATAATAACGAGGAATAATTTATACTTTTCTTACTTGCATCTCGCGTGGGAATCATATGCAGCGGTCATTCTAATGGCTTCCTTATGTTATGCCTGGGGCTTGTTTTGCCCATAAATTAGTGATTAACTGAAACCGCTCCGAAACAATGAGGTCTCCTCTCTAATCGGAGGGGAAATGGCTCCGAGTGTGACCACGGGAAAAAGATTAGCCAGTTTAAAGTGGCAGAAAGCATCGAGTGGGCTTGTATGGGGGTGGGATCAGGGTTGTGAAAGACCATTTGGTAAGTACCCCGTGTTTTTATCCCTCCAGAATATCCCCATGCTAATATTTATATAATCTTTTCTTGAAGTCGCCAATGCACACGCACACAAACACACAGACACATAATACATTAGGCCTCGTGATTGGGAGTTTATAATTGGCCACCCGCCCCCCAACTGTGCACGTCCCCTGCATGGAAAGAGGAAATCAGGATTAGGTGTTTCCTGTGAAAGTGTGCCAGTTTTACTCAGCGTGCCGCCATAACACTTGAGCAGCATGTTTAATGTAATGTGTGGAGCCCTTTCCAACCGAGAAAAACATTTCAGGCTGACTGTTGGGACCATTAAATCTATCCATCTCAGGTTGTAGACGCATCACACACATCAGAGTCATTATGCAGATTGTTGAGGAAAAAAGCGAAATACATACAAGCTTTTTTCAATCCTACATAACCTACTTCAATCAAAACGCAAGTGGGGGAAAATGTTAAAGGTCAAAGAATTTGAATTCGTAAGCACCGCATGATGGTCTCGGGCAAGGCTGTTCGGGAAAAGTGGCTGTTGTTATTTTCCGTGCAGTTTCCGTCTGCCTCTCTGTCAGGGCTGAGGAGTGAAACAGCAGGCAGTCTGCAGGTTCAGGGTGATTAAGTGCTTAAGGTCAGACTGCTAATTATCTCCCCGCCGTTCCTTACCTGACAACACATAGCTGCCATTTCTCCGTTGTCATGTGAACAGCCACGTATTTGTTTTCCAATTTCCAATCTTTATTTTTTCACCACTGGATGTTGTTGGGACTACAGTGCCTCGTAATTAGGAAGGCCAGTAAACCATTTCACAAAGAAACACACAAAAGGGAATAGGTTTCGAGTCAGTATTAGTTTGCCTTCTGGCCCGTGTGCTTATGACGCGTATGTGCTAAATATGCACTCATGCAAACCTGCTTCAATATTAGCAGAAATAGTCTCACCTCCTAAAGGCAACGTGATTTAAAGGAAACAACCCGTGTTGGGATTGTAACTCAGACATTTTCATCTGCGAGGTGAACATATTTACTCATTCACTGGCTCATATTTTTTTATGCAGTTCAAAATGCCGGGGATTTAAAAGAGCCAAATAGCTGACGGAAGGAAATTATTGCAGACTAATAATAAGTAAGAAGCCTGGGGTTCTGGCTTAATTCTTTTATATTTTGCTTGTTTTCAGAATAAAGGCCAAAAACAGCCGGGAGTGACTGTTGCACATGTGTTAAAAAACACACTCTCTCCCTTTGAGGCTGCAAAGAGCCTCGCCGGACACCTGCAGAAAACCATATAAACGATACGTTAATTATCACTTTCGCTCTGCATGTGCCCTCATGTTGAGAGTGTGGGTGAGACACAGTGGGCTCTTGCCTTCTTGGCACTTTCAGAGGGAAACTTCAGCTCTTGTAATTAATAAAGCACACATGTTGGACTTGGATGTTTTTCAGGAAGCCTCAGTAAAGGGAGCGACGATTGTGAAGAATGACTCCAAGATGCGCTTTCATTTCCGCTAACACGCGCTTTGGGAGAAGCAACTACTGGCGGGCAAACGTGCTGTGCTCAGTTTAAAGCCATTTAACACAACTGATTGCTTTTAAAGTCCTCGAGATTGAAACAATTACCTGCGGTTGTAATGCAGAGCATGCTGCTGGTCATGCCGTTTCTTATCTCCATTTTGACATCGCTCGGCTTTCTACTGTCAGGATCAGCTAAAATGATCCTCTTTTTTTTTTTCATGCACGTGTCACAGTAGTTGGTCCTCAGATGATGGCTGCACGAATGCAGAGTGAGGAAGGCCTGTTTGCTAATTAGGTTTCCATAGTGCCACATGAAGGCAGCCGCAGTTGGAAGTGCAGCTGTGTTGTGTCTCCCAGGATCCGACAGGGCTGTAATCTCTGGACTAACAATATCGGACACCCTGTGAAGATGTGTTAGCATTCAAAGTGTTTGAAGTGTTTACGCAACACCGAGCCAATCGTAGCCTGCAAGGTTTGACGCCGACATTTTACCCCAGAAGAAAATGCCTGTTTCGCTAAATGATCCATCCTCGGTGATTGAGCGATATCATCTCAGGCAGGAAATAGACAAGATTTGTACAGCGGTGTCAGTGCTGCTGTGTTTCGGATTGAGGGTATTTTTAAACGTGTCGTCTGTTCTCATCATCTAAGCTCCTTTTCAGGTGGATGTGAACCTCTTCTGCATATCGTTTATGGTAATGAATATTCAGCTTTTAGTCAAAGGCCTGAAATGGTTATTACAGCTGTGTTTTTTTTCATGTTACCTCTTTCTCACAGTTTGAACACCTCGCCAGCATCCCAGATGTTATGGTTTTTCTACAGCAGCACTACACTGTGAAACATAATGAGCAGTGTTTGGCTTTGTTGTATTTCTCTGTAGAATTCATTCATGCTCCTGGCACCATGGTGCCGTTCCTTCGGCTCCGCGGGGAGATTGCTGGATGGATTGAACACTCCACCTTACCTCTTTCCTCCATTTTAAACACCCAATTTATTTCTTTCATGAGATGGATCTTGTAGATTGAATCATTTTCACAGTCGGGAGGCTCACTGTAGGCCTGAAATGAAATGAACTCCCAAATCAATTTCAAATGGGAACAACAAGTGAGCTCTCCCCTGCATAGCTGGAATTGGTTTTGTTATTGAAAATGAAATGAAGTGTTTTGTTTTTGTTTTTTTTCCGCCCTTTTATTGCAGATTACAGCCTTGTTCTTTTTGCCTGCTATGATTTCCATCGATCTAGGTTAATTTCAGTGCCTTTTCTCTTTATGTCAGTAATTCTATAAAAGTGTCACTCTGGAAGGTGGCAGTAATTTCTACCAGGTGATTTATTGTTTTTAAATGGGGCGCCTTTTTCCACCTTTCCTTTGTCGCTAGGAGTTAAGCAGCCATGAAATTGCCAGAATAATAGTGTTTAAATCCAATCTTAGTTTGTCCCGTCAGCTTTCCCTCACACAATTCAATCAGCAGTGCTTTTGGTGTTTGCTCTTTTTCCATCTGCATCAACTTTTCCTTCACAGTTTGGGCTCAAAGCCTTTAGACTACAATCGGTTCAGGTTCATAAAAGCATGAAGTGAAACGACGTGTCATCGGCAGGAAGTGAACTAGCGTTGCTCGAATGTTTACAAAGTTACTGAAATCTACCAAAACCCCTGTGTGGATAAACTAGGAAGAAGTGTAGCATTTTGTCAAACTGCTACACAAATAATATTAGAAATGATTATATATCCTTAGGATAAAGTGTGTTCAAATTTGACAAAGAAAAGCTACTAAAGAAATGGTTGTTTCTGCTTGGCTCCTCCTGCTGTGGTTAAACAGCCAAATGTCATCAAATACAACTCATTGGAGCCATTTCAGTAAAATTAGGTCGTCCCCCTCTCCTGTTGCCAATTCCTGTCTTTTGATTTCCCCGTGTAAACTCATTTTGTGTTGAACTAAGTCTGAATAAATTGCATTAAGCACTGATCAAGCAGTGCTGGAGGTGTTTCCTTCCTTAAAAGGAGTTTATAAGAGTTGATGTCAGCCATTTTCCCCTAAAACAGGTTTTCTATTGAACGAAAAAAGCAACAGAAGAACACACTGGGATGCTGTTAGACAAATAAATTGTTTCTTTCTGCTTTCTTCTCAGGCGAGCCAGCCTCCATGATTTCTCGGTACCCTTCTCCTGCGGAGTTGGATGCTTTTGCCCAGAGGACCGCCAACAGCCCGCTGTCCATCAAAATCTTTCCGACTGACGTCCGGGTGCCACAACATAAACAGCTTAACAAAACAGTCAACGGTTTAGACACCACGGGCCAAGACTGCAGCCCCTTTTCACACCAATACAACCAGGGACTGTTGGCCACCATCAAAGCCTCTGTGGTAGTCAAAGGTGTGGTAAAAAACTCTGACGGCAGGAGGACTAAACATGCAAACACCCAGACCTCTGCGGTGCCGTATAATAATCCTCTGAATAATGGCTACACAGCCAGACACGGGCATACGGCCTATCATATAAGCTCATGTAAGCCCCGTGATGTTCCCATTGAGACACTTTGTTCTAGCACAGGGATGGCCTCCAGAGATCAGAGCCTGGCCCCCCAGTCTGAGCTGGCAGAGGTTCAAAGCCTGATGAGGCAGATGAGCAGAGTTCCCCACAGCCAGGCCCTGCAGCTGGGGGGAGAGGCTGGAGCCAGCCCCTCTCTGCAGGCAGTGGCTGCAGTGGCACATTCAGACTCAGACTTTGCCCTGGGAGTGCCGCCCCAGAGCAGTCTCGCTTTCACAGGGGCAGTGCTACCGACTCAGAGTGCAGACATAGCCAAAGCTGGGTATTTAGAGAAAGGAGACTACGCAATGTGGCAGCACAAACATCACATTCAACTGCAGCAGCAGCAGCAGCAGCAGCAGCAGCAGCAGCAGCAGCAGCGCTATCAGCAGGGAGCTGTGAGGATGTACAGTGTGAGTAACAGTGCTCAGAGGCACAGAGGCGTAGAGGCCGGGGTTGGCCAGTCTCCTGAAACCTGCCTCCCTTTGCCCTGCTCCTCCCAGCTGTCGTATAGGCCTCACCAGGAGCGAGTCGTCGGCTCCTCTCTGAACTGTGCCGCCATGCAGGGGGAGTTCTCCGTGGGCCAGTACTACGCTCCTCTCTGGGACGGCGTGGTGGCCACCCCGAACAGCGACTGTTATACTTCTCAGGTGCTGGAAACGGGTACATGCGCAGCCAGGCTTCGAGACCTCGGGCTCTCCCATCCCCATCTTCACGCAGGCCGCCATCAACACTTCCACCCACAGAGACACCAGGCGCAGCTCCACCCTCCTCCTCTTCCTCCTCCTCCTCTTCCTCATACCCAGGCCTACAGCACAGACCAAAACCTCTGTTGTGGGCTGCCGAGTTCCAGCATGTGCCACGCTGCAGTACTTAGCAGCAGCCTGCAGTCTCTGGAGTGCCTCATCAGTGAGATCCAGCCTCCCTGCATCAAAGAGCGCATGCTGGGCCGTGGGTACGAAGCCATGGGGATGCCTCAGCTACTGGAGCACCACCAGCAAAGCCACATCCAGCTCCCCGTCTACAGATGAGGCACGGCGCGCTGCCACACAGTGGGACGCAGAAGTGACGAACCTTTTATAGACAATGGAAGTGCGTCAGTTTCGACAGCGATGAAAATGAGACATGCCTTTTTAGTTTGTGCATGTGCTTTATTTGTAGAAGGCGTTGTGTTTTGAGCTTGAAAAGGTGAACGATAATCATGAGTTAAGATACAGGTTTAACTTGTTTTATTTTTATATCTTTAAATGGCCATTTAATATGCCTGCTGTTCCTCATTTAATGCCGATGCTGAGCACCTAATCAGAATTTCCCCATTACATTTGAACGTGAACTGTATATTTTGTAGGTGATCTCTCTTTAAGCCGACAAAACAGTAAACTTACTGATCTGAGAAAAATCATCGATACCCTTCTGAGACATTTTGTGTCCGACGGGTCGTTGGTAACAGTTTTTTTGTGAATGTTGTATATTTTTTACATAAAATGGCTTCTTATTTGAACATACCTTAATTATTAACTGAACTTTTGGTTGTCTGCTGCTTCGTTGCATTTTTTTTATTTTGTCCTCTTTTCAGTGACTCCTGCGTTAACAGACTAACTCGAGCTTCTGCAATATGATGCAAATTTCCTGGCCGCCGTATGAGGACGTTTTTTGATCATTTGTAGACAAATGTGAATAGATTTTTTTTTTGTAAGCAGTCATAGAGAAAGTTATGTAATCTAACACCTTGATGGATTCAAAGTAGTCTTGCTCAGCACAATGTATTAGGACTGTTGCATTATCCAAATCAACACTGTGGCAATTCAGGCCAAGCAAGATGTGCCCTTTGGTTGTATTTTTGTTGACCTTTTTTTTTTATTTGAAGACGTTGCTTGGACATTTTTCTTGAATGAAATAATCTCTGGAAGGTTGTGACACTGTTACATAATGCCTGGGTATATATGAGTGCCATGTTGGAGAGCAGGCCACCTTAATCATTTATATTATCTTCTTTGCAGGGCTATATTATCTCTGATGGTGTGAGACGTATGACTGAGTAGCTGTCTGTGTGTGTCTGCACTGGTTATGTGATACTATTTATTTATGTCAGCCTCATGAGTTATATGGCAAACTGTCTCTATAATTATAAAGTGCAATTACTATATATGAACAGGTGAGCGCTCTCCGTGAAGTATGTTGTGGAAATAACTACATTTTGCATTGTATGACCTTAATCCCTCAACCCTTTTTGATTGTCAAGTAAATGAAATTTTCTAAACCCAGCACATAGTTTGTGTTATTACATATCATCTGCCAGACGTGCAGCTGAGAAGACACTTATATTATATTCATGAATTTTCTAGTTTTTCTGGTTTTATTGCAAAGGGATTTAAGGCTTAACCACCTGGCAAGTCTCTATTTCAGTCATAGATCTCATATTATAAAGATCTTCCTTTTCACTGGAGAATCTCATGTTTATAATGTGATGTAAATCAATCCTTAGCTGAAAGCTACTGGATCGCTTCCTCTATAAGTGCTAATTTTGTTATCATAGTGAATTACATTAGTCCAGATGGATGGCCAATGTTTGAGGCAGGAGCCATTGAATACTTCAAAATACATATGTGCAAATGAAAATGTACAGGCCCTTGCCTTTGCTTATATTACATTTGTGTATGAAAAATACATGCCTTCTCCACAGTAACATTAGGCTCTACATTATGTAGAAATGGGCCTGCTGTTCCCCAGCTATTAAATTGCTAATCTCAGATGGCGGCATGCCTGCCAGCACCTCTTATTTTGCTTCATTTGTCCTCCTAAATTGGATGCTATAGCAGTAATGTGGTTTAGGTCACCAAAGAAATACAATGCACACCCATTTTAAGTGGTCCATTACAAAACAAATAAGCTAGATGCCGTGAATAATGGCTTCAGAGGCACTGCTGGGAATAAAACTGCAATATTCAATTGATGACCTCATTGCAGATAACGAATATATCAAGAGTTAAAGGTCAGCGGCTTTGTCATTGAGGCATTGTTGTAAATTATTTCTCGTCTTCAGTCTACTGTGTCCCGGCCTCGCTTGGAGCTTTTCCATCCTATCTATTAGTCGGGACGGGCCAGGCCGCTCTGCTGATAGACCTACAGGATTACAGACGTGCTCCTCTTGCTCTCGCTCAGAGACGATTAGTTCCGGCTCCTCTGGGAGAGGAACCAGAGCCACTCAGGCCTCTGGGACGCACTGCAGATAAGTAAGACTGGGCAGGGGAAAAGGTTGGTTGCTTTGGGGGATTCAGTGACATGAAGAGCGAGGATTCTCCTCCCTTCACTGCTGATTTCTTTTTAAAAACGAGTGTTCAAAATGACCTTGCGAAAAAGTTTTTGCGCAATCAGCCTCAGAAATATTAAACATGAATCAGAACTGCTGTTCAGAGTTATTTAAGATCATTGCATGTAATGTAGGATTTTTAATCACTAACCGTAATTTACAATATTTCATGCAGTAGCTTGAACACTAATGTGATTAAAAAGCCACAATTAGGTGAACATCGCCACCTAGAGTGGAATTCATGAACTGAAAGTTAATCGAGTCACAACGCTTGTGATAAGAACATATTAGAATAGATCATAGTACGTAATCTAGACACAAGCAGCTGGTCAATAAGTATTAATGCAGCTCCAATCTATAATATATTATTACATGTACACATGATGTGCCATTATGCTTTGCAGGGGAAATAATATTACCAATATATTGATTGAAAACATTGTTTATTTGCACAGTTAAAACAAGGCACAAGTGGATTAATACACAGTTGAAATGTTTGTTTTTTTAAATGTGCTCCAAGTTAACAGTGGAGGTAACGCCGGAGGTCAGAAGGCACAGAACATCAGAGTTTGAACATAAAGGGTTTCCTGTCATAATGTTTAGTCATGTATTCTTCACACCCGTTATTGTCATAAATAAAGCCACAACACACACACAATACCTTCATTTTGCATAAGAGTGAGAGTTGCACTGATCCTGCAATGATTTGAAATGATGTATAGGAACACAAACATAATCTTCTGCTATAATGTTAGCTTGAATTTAAGGCCATTTCATATTTTGCAGACTAAATCTACAGTAGTAATACATAACCAAAGTAATAAATATCACCCTGAAAGGAAAAAAGAAAATCAATCTTATTAAAAACACTTGTGCAAACTGAACACCTGAGAGGTCTGACAGATGTCCTGGGACATCACACAGTGTAGTCCAGCTCTGCGTTCAGGTGTGTGTACATCTCGTAGATGGCATCGACAGTGAGAGTGTAAGTACCGAGGAACTGGCGCACATTTGCCAAACAGTCCTCCTCTTTCACTTCCTCTCCTTTTGACAAAGCCTTGAGGAAGTTGGATTTGTAGGGAGCAGCATGTAACGCCACCTGCATCGGCCAAAAAGGAAAAGAAAAAACATTTAAAACAATAAAGATATAGGGAACAAGTCTAACAGCTAAAATTTAATACAGAGGCAAAGAATTAGGAGTTTCTCATCAACAAAATGACATTAACAACAAACAAACTACAGGGGGATATTTTCCTCACATTGAAAATCTTTTGGACAACCCAGCCATGGTATTTCTTCAGCGCCTGTTCATAAGCTTTGGTGATATTAACCCGAATGAGGTTGGGGTTGTTCTCATCCGTCTCTCCATCTGCCAAACTCTGCAGCATGATTTGAATAAAACGGAGCCCCCTGCAGGAGAAACACAGGATTTCAATTTCAAATTCAGCCCCGTATGAAAGTTCAACATGCAGTGTGGCACAACAGTGCGAGCAGGGAGAGCTCACCTCTTCAGCCACATCAGAGCCAATGTTGCTCCGACTTTCGGCCACTGTGTCGGGTGGGCTTCTCGCTCAGCCTCCACAATGTCCTGCAGGGTGACGTACTTTGCAGGATCCTTCAGATACACCGCTTTAATTTTCTGGAATTGCACATTTGGATTAAGTTTGGGCGTGGGAGCTGCATCCTTCAACTGATATTTGAATATCCCTAACAAATGCTATGTAAACACATGGACGAGGCGAGGTATAAAAACAAATACACAGGCAGATATGCGTCTTACCACTATATTGCCATTAATGTCGGATTTGATGACTGCAAATACGTTTGATCCCAAGCAGTCTGGAAGAAAAACAGACATTGGAGATTTTAAAAATGTATGAATGACTTCGTGACACGTCCCTATAGCTCAGAGGGAGGGTGAATACAAACCAGCCTTTACGTACAACCCGAGAGGGGAAATGCAGAGAATGCATATAGTCTCGCGCACAATGGGGCCAATGTGCTCTGTTCAATGAGTAAACAAAGAGTTTCTCTATGAGCTAAAATGCCACAGCAGGTCACGATCACACAGCAGCTTCTGGTATGTGTGAAATATCATGAAGTCATCTGGACATGTCAGCGACGCACTAACCCGAACCACCGCGACAAAGTAGCACTTTTCTTTTTTTTTTGTTTGCTAGGATATACTCACCAAAGAATGACGGGATGTGAGAGACGGACTCCAGGAACAACTTTGTGTCTATCGCCTTGTCAGGAGGCAGCTCCTTGAATTGGTTATCCAGCAGGAGAGACATGTTTCCGCCGTGGTGGAGCGCGAGCAGCTTTCTGCTGAAGAGAACCCGGAACTCTTCTGCTTCTGCTTCTTGTCAGATGGGCAGCGGGCGCGCGCCGCCAGCCCCCACGCGCTGCTCCTTCTCCAACAGGTGGGCCTCTGTACACGGGCGTGTTGAAGCCCGCGGTTTGTCCACAAGCCAAACATATACACGATAACGAGCTGCTTGAGGTATGCATTATACTTTATTAAACCTAAGGCAGGGGTTGTTGTCGACCACAGAGGCAGTGGGAGGCTTTACGTTACAGGGAATACAATGTCAGGCTGGAAACCAGAGGTGGAAAGTAACCGAATACAACGTTGGCTCACGTGACTTTCCTTTTAAAAAAAGGAATTGTTGTGTAGTGTTGTTGGTTACTTACCAATGGCCAAATCATCATATCTGCCTTGAAATAAACATTCAAAGCAAGAAATAATAAATAACACATTAAAAAGGCTGGACTCGTGAGCAATAACATGCACATTGCTTGTCCAAAAGCAGCCTTTCTTTGTCGGTTATGAGCGCTTCTGGTCGCCAATGTTAACACACTGTCAATGGATGTTGAAGTATAATGGACATTAAAGTTACTAAAAGGTTACATAGTTTGCATTAAGTACATCAGTGCAAAACAAGTCAAAGTAATTTGGTGGCTGATCCCAAAACAGTCTCCATAGTCCTCTGATCAGGCCGATCAAAAGAAAAAAATTAATGTAACAAATGGAATGAGTTTGAAAATGAAAGTCAAAAAACAAAACAATACAAAACAAGAGCAAACTGTACAATGTAGCTTAATAGTCATTAAACAAGTTAGTGAGTGGACCTTGAGTAAAGTTGTTTTTTGTTTTAAAAAAAAAAAAAAAGCAAAAAAAACACTTTTAGACTTGACATTTCCAGAAGACAATAATGGTGTCATAATCTGTACTGAAGCTGATTTAAGGACATTTTAATACCTGTCTATGATGTATTGTGCAAACGTTAGCCTCGACAGCCTTCTGAGAAAGCTCATTTAATGTTTACTTGCACAATTGACTTTACTCTCCCTGTGCAGGGTGTTCTGGTTCTCTTTCCACCTCTGGTTGAAATGTATCTGGCTCACAACAACAGGTGACACATTAGAGGCAAGTTGTACAACAGGTACTCGAACTTTGAGGGCACGTTTACTTAATCGGCGAATGTAGACCACAGATGTACGTACGTGATCACAGGGAGCACCTAACACACGGGAGTTACAGCACCACATCGAAGAAACAGAGATCACAAGTTGCACAGAACTTACTGCCAGCTGAGACGTCCCAAACCTCAGAAGAAAAGTTAATCTGCGAGGAGTATCATGTTAAACAAAAGCTTATGAAAATAAACATTGATATTTTCTTAGAGGTATGACATACAGTTTATAAATAGAATAGCATTTGGGTTATTTTGGTAAAGAATTATATGGATACGTACATCATATAGATTTGCATAATGATTTTTTAAATTGATTCAAAATGGATTTCACACGGGCCATTGAGGCCATCTGCGACAACTGCGCCGACACGCGCCCACACAAACACACACACACACACACACACACACACATACACACTATCAGAAGTATAGCTGTAACATTAGAACTCCAGAAACTACTGATACTTGACAGAACCGTGACATGATCTGCTGGATGGAATGAAGGTTTGCACGCGCTCGGTGCTGCTGGCCTTACACAGGACTCAATGCACTGAAGCGACTTTTAAAACCACAGTTTGCTCACTAAACAAACATCTTAACACTAAGCAAGTGGCATAACTATGGTTCAAGATTAAAATACTGTCATTGCATCTTAAATGTATTTAAAATGTCTTAAGGGAAATATACTGATGACACTGGCGTTGATGGAGGTTAATCTATTATGACCCTTGATGCCAGGTGTCTTCAGCTTTCATCCCCTCTGGCATGCCAGACACCCAACCTCAAGGAGCCCAAATGATGATGTCTACGTGGAAAAATACAATGGAGAAGACTCAATTGCTTGCTGTTCTAATTTTTCTATATCTACACAGTGGATTTGTGAACTTTATTTTTTTTTGTAAGGTAAGTAATAGTAACATTCTGTCCAATGGCTTTAAGATGTTGGTTTACTCTGTACTACCATGACAAAAAAAGATTAATAAATGTTTTCAACAATCTAAGTTTTCTTGTTGCATCTTTTTTTTCACAGGAATGTATCTGAGCGCTTACAGTGATTTATAACAGGAGAAAATGGTGTTAACACTGATTAAATTGAAAGGAGCAACTTATTTGAGGAACTATTTTGGGTGTATCAGGATTGTCTTTAGGTTTTTGTTAGTTGTTGTTTTCTTTGGTTGTCACAGTGACAAGTTGCTTGGCAGCTTTGGCAATGTCATAGGCGCACTGGATGACCTGCTGAGTGACCAGCTGGATGTCCGACGCGCTGGGGTTGTGCTCCGCAGCCTTCTGGCACTCTCCGTGGAGCCGGCTGGCACTCGAAGTGAGCAGGCAGAGAGACCCTCGCACCGTCTCCGAGGACGGCCTCTGTAAGGAAAAGGAGGGATGATGGAGAACCGGAAAAGGCCCGACATGACAACTTCCATAAATAAACCCTCATTGTGGTCAGTGGGCTGTATGTGTGAGTGAACATAAAGCAAAGTAATCCAATAAACGGTAGATATAAAACTAAGTAATGCAATGAACAGGGCATACCCGATCGAAACAAGTAATTTAAGATTCCCTTTGGCTGTTTTTAAACAAACAACAAATCCTGTAATTGCCGGGGGGGGGAGGGACCTAACGATGTTGGTGGGAGTCATCTTACCTTCGGAAACAGGGCGGCCATCTCTGTTACAGCCATGCAGATATTTTCTGAACAAGGCAGGAAGCTGCGGGAGACAGAGAAAAGAAGGTTGATCAAGCACTCCTGTGCCATATTGAGTAACATCAATGCAAAACAAACATTATCATGTGACAACAAAGGAGCCACCTGAGATTGTATTTCTTGTGCCAACAGTAAACACCCTTTATGAGTACAGTATAGTGCATAATTTATTCAAATATGAAATGTTAAATTCTGCTGCTTGGCTCAACAACACTTTCCAATCGTAGACACAGTGCCTCATATTTGACTGGACCTAGTATCTGGGACGTCAACCCCCCAGAAACCAGCATGTACATGCATGGGTGACCACAATAAAACCTCTTTGGCTAAACTGGCTCCATATGGATTTGGCAGGCACCAGGCGAACACGTGGTCATGTGGTGTTTGTTTCCTGTCTGCTGTGTTTTAGTACCCAATGCCTACACCCAGCAGACACAAGGACAGTCTATGAAGCGAAGTCAGTGGCTCTCACTGCTGAGAACAGAGTGCTGTAGGGCTACTATTGAAAACCGCTGACCTAGAAAGCAGCTGAGACGGAGGATAAAACCCCATTCACCCTCTTCAAGAGAAGAGGCAGAATGGCCAAACTACAATCGCGGTTGAAATACAACCAATTTAAGCTTCATAGTGCATGAAATTATGAGATTTGACTTTTAGGAATCATCAACCAACCTTTAAAATATTTGAAGTTTTAGAAATGCAAGTTGATAAATGTGACACTTTGTAATTGTAATATTTTTAATCATGAGCTACCTTTCGTGCTTGGTCTCCTGGGCAGCTCTCAGAAGCTCCTGTATGTTCTTAGTGATCTGCTCCGTCTTACAGATGACGTCCTCTGTGCTTGGCAGGGTGGCATCTTCCTGCCCCTCCTCCCTCGGTTCCCCTGCTTCAGAGGCTGGAAGAGGGCTGCTATAAATGAAAAGGAAAAAATACTTTATCACGGCGTACCGTTATTTGCATTACAACTCAAACAGACACAGGTTTATGTACTTTTAATGTATAGATAGTATCGTTTGGGATTTGGGATTCTGATTTTTATTTCTAAATTTGTTGCCTACAGGCTGTAAATTAAACAAAACACTGTTCCCTGCAGTAAAGCAAATGCAGTCTGACTTGTAATTTTTAATTACAACAATGCAGCACAGTTTAAGTTTGGGGATTAATTCAATAGGTTCCATCTAAACCTAACATTCAAGAAAACATACCCAAAATAGCACTACAACTGGAAAAGTGACTTAAAACTAGCCACTATATTATTAGTATATTCAGTAGATAATTGGATACATTCATTTACACTTACTTAACAAATAGCAGTGGCTATAATCAGATGGCATGTGCTACTGGCTCTGATCATTTTTTTTGCAACTGGCAGTTTACTTGAGACAGGTGCAAGTTCAAATATGCAAACTAAATCCTACACAGCCAGACTGTTCCAGTCAAGGACTCTTCCTAAACAACTGTCAGAACTAATGCTAGTCAAGCTTCCTCGCCTGTCTTCTTGTGACATTTTACTTGTAAACGTCTGCCACGAGAATGTCATCACCTTCAGCAACAAAACCACAAAGAAAAACCTTTTACCAATAATTTAACTTAACTAACTTCAAAAATGCATTTATTGCACCTGATAGCTCAATATCAATGACAAAACATGTTTAAAGCATAAATTTGAAGAAACAATTGGCTGATTTTAACAAATAAAATGAGGATTTCTTCGCGCATACATCTGTGGTGAAATATAAAAATATTTGCAAACAATCAGAGAAACTAGTGTTTAAAATCATCAGTGAGTGTCAATCAATGCCATTTTGCAGATGGCAGGTAAAAAGTTGACACTAATGTTCTCACCCAGTCTCCTCCAGCTCAGAGTGGTTTAGCGTAGTGTCGTAATCCCTCTCCAGCATCATACTCTGTCCTTCCAGACTGCAGCCCTAAAGAGACATCAGCAAATCACCGTCAATCAAATACAGTCTATAGTGTGTATGGTAGGGCACACACACACACATTACCACAGCAACTCTAGGCACAGACAAATCAGAATCATGCATTTCTGATAGTTCACACTACCAGACATTTGATTTTAAAGCAGTTGAAGAGAAAAGAGACAACCAAGTCGCTGTGGTGTCACAGCCTGTACTGCAGTGGATGCAATTAGTAGCGAAGAAATCCTGATGTAAACGTTGGGTGCACTTATCAGTGGATAGGACTAATAAGCACATTGTGAGGAGCCATTTCATCTATCTTTCATGGAGATTGGACTCTGCGGTCTCGTCATTCAAACAGCAATCAACACTTCTGATGTGCACTTGAGCCAAAGCAGCTCTCTGGACCCATTCAGATAACTGAACTGAAGCAGAGGCACTGTTGTGCATGCAGGCAGGCAGGCGATACCGATAAAAAGCAGTTTAAAGACGCAGACGTCAGGAGCGAGAAGACCATGGGGTCAAGCAGGGGGACGGCTTCCGCCGTCCCCTGGGGCTGCGTCTGAACCGAGGGGGACTTCTGTACTTAACCCTTCGAGATCGCTCATCCCACGACCAGGGCGGGGAAGAGGGGAAGGTAGGGAGGGAGGAAGCAGCCGTCCCCAAAGGACCCCTAGAAATCTAGAAAGGGGTCAAACCAAGTTCAGCATACTCTATTGAGATGCAATGAATCAATGAATCATTGAAAAACCAACACCAGCCCCAAGCCAGGCATCATTATTTGGTCCTGTGCGGACAATCCAGCAGGAACATTGGCGCTCCCGTGCTTACATTGGTTGGGAAGGGTTGTAAAATGACTCCATCGTCAGGACGAGCCGCTTCGACTCGGTGGGGGTACTGCCTGGGGGAAGAGCCCGTCTCATACATGGACATGGCTCGACCTCCGCGCGGTGGGTGTCGACCGAAGGGCCCCTGGAGGGGTTGTTGTCCGCTGGGGGGTTGCCATCGCAGCGTTGTGTTTTCAGTCTGCAGGGAGTTCAGCTGCAGAGAACAAAACATCTTTTAGGTTCACTCTAGCTGGGGGATGATCTCCTTACAAAAGCTCAGACAGACATCAATAATAGAGTAGAATACAGCTACGCCTCTGGGAGAAGAGCAATTCCTGTTTGTCGAGTTCATTGTGACTTTTGTTTTGGGTTTCTCATGAAAACCTTTCTCACAACAAAAAATGGGTGGGTTTTTTCTACAAATGAAATGCTGACAGTGTGTGTTGATACCAACTTCTGAAGCATGAACCCATGAGAAACTGCTGGACAAGTGGTTGCCCTTATTTACAAGAACAGCACTTGGAAACGGAAGAAAGCGATGAAACGTCACCTCTTCGGTTTTCTGGCAACAGTTACAGTCGATAGCTTTATGCAAGTTATTATATTGTCAACAAATTTAACTGAATATAGAACTACATTTTTTAAATATAAGGTATGTCTTGAGGTTCACTGTGTCAGCATTTGAGGTTTTAGTTGGTGCAAAAAGGGGCTTTGAAGATAAGGGATTGCAATGGAGGAGAGCCACTTTCGCAGCATGGTATGGACTTCATAAACCAGCAGCAGGAGGCAGCAGAACATTGTGTTGACACCGTCTCTCAACTGAAGTGAGAAATAAAATTTGCTCTGGAGAATTTTGATGGAAAGAAGAAGAAAAAAAATGAAATGCAGCCTTCTCTCATAAACCTTCCCTGTCTTTTATATACACAGTATATGTTGTCTTGTTTGTTGTCACAAGCAAATTATAATCACTGCAACATTTCGGTTGTTAGGTTGTTCATATGATTTACAATGACAGATCATAATGTCCACTGTGGTTACCATTTGTTTATTAGTACTTTTCATATATGACTTTTGAATCCTCAATCTGTTTGAGATCAAAAGCAACTATACCATTTTTACTGTTTCACTGAGCAGTAAAGCAGAGGAAGCCTGAGGATAAATTATAACCAAAGGACCTTTGCCCCATCCAGAAACATAGCAGCCATTGAAAATATATGTTGTTATGATCTTGTATGACATTTCCATCCACTTATAGGTCAAAATCTGGTCTTCTATGCAGCTACATATTAATAGACTGTATTATTTATACATAGTATAATTCTGAAAAGGGAAGAGGTGTCTGACACATTCAAACACCTATGACCTAAACATAAATTACTAATGTCCGTGGTGAAATCAAATTACTAAATGTCTCAAGTAACATGAGGAAGGATCAAGTCTAGAACACAGACTAAAACACTTTAACACTGCATGTTAAAAGGTGACCAACTCTAGCAGATTTTTCTAGCTGAGTTTGGACATATTCCTGCAAAAAAAAGAAAAGAAAGGTGGACATAATCTGCAGTACGAGTCCCAATTTGTGTATAAATTACATGTGAATTTACGAACCTTGCCCTGCATGCTCCGCAGCTCTTCACTGAGGTGACAGTTGACTTTAAGAAGCTGTTGTATTTTGGCTTCTGATGCATTGAGGGCCGTCTTCACCTCCATGAATTCCTGTACTGTGATTGGTCCATCTGAGAGGTCCGATGACTCTGAGCTCTGTGGCAGAACATGTGACACAGGAAAGCATTTGTTCAGTTTGAAACATAAAGCAATATCCCTAATATCTCAGGAGAGTATAGTAGCAGGTTCCAACAATCTTTAACCTTGGTCCTCCCATCATTGCAGCTGTCCCCACAGGTGGCCTCTTGCACTGGCTCTTCATCTGATGCCACGCTGTCGTAATCGGGCTGGTCATTGTCCTGGCTATCACTGTTATGGCGACTGTCTATTCCCTGAAGGATCAGCTCCACACTCCCTGCAGGCGAACCACCAGAACAAAGCATGAGAGATCAAACAAGCCCTGCTGGCTACAGACAGCTGTATAAATCAAATGTCTAAGGAACTCTTTATTTACAATTACTGAAAAATAAATAATCAGGACTCGCTCTTCCTTATTACACAGCTTACAGTCAAAAAGGCTGTGATGTGATTTGCTGTAATTTACAGAATGCAGGAATTTTCCTTATTAAATCTGTTTGGCACCGTTTCTGTGCAAACATCATTACATAAGGTCTACATTTTAATCGTGACCTATATATCTGAACCACACGGTCCACATCTATATGCAAAATCCAATACTGGCTTCCTGAATCTTCCTTGCAACAACCAATTTACTGCACAGCTTATTCTCAGATTTTTCTTCTGTTTATATGCTAATGAACACATTTTATTTGCAATATAAACATTAAAAAAACACAAGTATATTATTAGCAAGGAAATTAAATAACCTAAAATAAAAACAGAACTATATATTGTACCTTTGGGACTGTCGCAGGAATTACCCCACTGTCGTCGTTTAGCATCAGTTAGAATATCAATAACCAGGGTGGCAAACTCATGAGCACTAAATCGTGCCAATTTTTGACGACCCTGAGAACACATAAATGTATTAAAACACCCAAAGGGCAGAAAAATGACATCAATGTTAAGTTCAGTGCTCACAACAAAGTAAAGGCAATACTGGCGCAATCACTTGCCTGGTTTCTGGTGGAGGAGTACTCTGGATTGACAGGCAGAAAAGGCACAACTGTGGTGTCTGTTACCAGAGTGCTGTGGTTCTGAGTGGCCAACCACACTGAAAAAGGTACATAAGATCCAAGTCAAAACAAAGGCATACAAATAATGATTTATTATATATAATTTTACAATTCTTGCCATTTCACCTGCATCTGTTTCTCTTCTGTCAACTTCATCGTAAACATCCATGGCAAGTTCTTCAAACTGATGGTTACTTAGCTGAGAAAAAAATATAGCAGAATTAATTTCACTTTTAAAATAACTTATTCATAAATAAATACTTGACTTTTGAACCACATGTAAGACTGTCTCACCGACTGGAGCTTCTTCTTTGCGGCTTTTGCAAAGTCTGACAAATCCAGGCTGCTTTGAGCAAAAACAAAGAATTGATCATTTTCTGGCATCAAAATTCCACACAAACAAATAGAGAAACAATGGCAACACATACTTACTTATTTCTTATCCATCAAAAGAATGCAGCAGAGGATATCATAAGCATAAGATTGTAATTATTTTAAGTACACATAGCATCGAAAAGCAGCTAGCTACGAGTCAGTCAGAGCTTACTGTATCACCATTTATTTATGTGTATTACAAGATCTTTAAAACAATGAGGTGCAAGTTGCAATTTATATCCATGTCTATCTAATTTTATCCTACAAAACATTTGTGTGAAATTGTCATAATAAGACGAGGAATTCTTGAGTGAGGACTTGTTTTTTGAGGTCACAGTGATCTCTGACGACCAAAATCGAATCAGTTCAACCTGATGCTGGAGGACGTTTTTTTTGCCAAATTTAAAGAAACTTGCCGACCTTGTTTTTTAAATGTTGCGTTCCCAAGATTGGTACGGACGTGAGGACCATGTGACCCTGACATTTGACAACCAAAATAAATTCATCTTTGAGTCAAAGTGGCAGTTTGTGCCAAATGTAAGGAAATTCCCTCCTAAACTTTCTTGATATCACGTTCACAAGAATGGACAGGACAGACGGACATACAGATAAAAATATCTATTACCTGTCTGCCATCTGTGGGATGATGAAGTGCTGTCCATTTCTGTGATCTACAACAAAACAAGGACATGACACAGTAAAGCAAGTACCGGAGAAGAAAATAAAACATACATAAATCATGAGCTCGAACATGCAATGCAGCAGCTATGCCACCTTACCTGGTCTTCGTCCACAAAGGTAAAACGTTAAGCGGTCAGTGAGCTCATACTGTATCTCCACTAGCCTCACTGCTAGATCCTGATGCCCAGCTTGTCTGCACAGATTAGGAATACAAATGAATGTTTCAGAGATATGACACTGTTTTAAGGCTACAAAATGCTTCACAACTGTAAACGGATCCATGGCAAAACTTTGTGTCGACAATTTTAATTGAGCACAAAGATGATTTGGTAACTCGGTTTCTAAGTAATGAGCATAAAACTGAGGCAGAAGGTGTGTGGGTGTTACCTGGGCCTGGTGAGTGGTCCTGTTTACAATCCGTTAAATCTTGATTATGCCAGAATAACAAGAATTACTTTGATTTAATTTAGTAAAGATTATTCTCACCAGCATCTATGTGCAATGCAGATATTATCTTGATCACATAATGTATTTTGTAAAATATGTACACTAATAAGCAACATGACAAATCACTGTCAGGTTATTTTGATCATATTCTTTATATCTATTTCGTTCCAACTTTTGATAAACTAGTTAAGATAAGATATTCCTTTATAAGTGCCGCTGTGGGAAAATTGCAAGATTACAGCAGTAGACAGGTAAAGTGCACACAAGAGACACATAGTAAATTTGTTTTTTAAGTTAAAAAAAAAAAAGAGTAATATAAACAAATAGTAAAACAGTAATAAAAACAATGAAGCTGAGCTGATTGAGCGAGCAAACTGTGCAACAGATTTGCTCTTTCCTCCCCTGCCTCAGTTCGTCATACTCTTATTGAATTACTCTGACAGAATGCCACTGTGTCTGTGCCTAATCTTCATTGTAGTGCAAGGCAGTCGAAATATTGCTGCTGGAGATTCTCCTCTCCCAGTTTCTAAGGAGGCATTTTCTACCCGTTTCAACACGTTTAGCTTGCCACTTCCCTTCTCAGTCATAATGTGCATTATTTCCTCATTAACATTAAAATAAGTGAATATTACATGCTACAGTTTTTTCTGTGTACAATACAACTGTGGTAAATCTCCAAAGGATGTCCATCATTTCCTGCCACTAGTGAGCTGGGCTGTCTGTTAAGGCGATGCTTGCGCCCACACTAAAGGTTAGTCATGCGAACACCAACAGTAAAAACGGTTGGCTATGTTTTCTACATTTCCTCACTGAGGTTTTACCAGAGCTCTACAGAAATCATGGATGACGTAGGTAGCCTGTGGACTATCTGTATCATATCTATACGTTCTTTAGTATCTCTCAAATGATATGGCGTGAGTAACATTACATAGTGTTGGTGCACAGACCTAATAAGCATCGCTTAGAACAACTAATTAAAAAGATAAGGTAAATTGATAACAAGTTTTACCTTGCATAATCGATAGGGGTCTTTCCACTGGAGTCCAGAGCTCCGGGATCAGCTCCATATACCGCCAACAGTTCTGCTTGTAACACTTGTCCTGCTTTTGCTGCTATGTGCAGAGGAGTGTTTCCCTTCTCCTGTTGTCCATAAAGAGAACCACAATGATTACGTATTATGTTTAAGTTAACGGTCTAATTTCACAAAGTGTTTGCTTGTTCTGCTACACTTACTGGATGGAAGAAGTTGGCCTGTGCTCCCAAAGATAAGAGTCTTAGGCAGGTCTCCAGGTTTCCAGTCCGAACACTGGAGTGAAGTTGCTGAAAGGAGATTGACAAGTTTGATTGGGAATTTGATTGTGTAGTGCATACACCTGCCCAGGTGATAGACCTGCCCAGACCTCTAATAGAGAATTCAGAGCACAAATCCAAGAAGAGACTTGAGGTCAGACACACTATACTATACAATACAATAGTCACACTCCTATTCCAAGATGTGAGTGGCAGTATGAATACTGGCAACACTGAATACTAGAAGTCCATCTAGAAATAGACCAAACCATTTCTGAAATTTAGAGGAAGTGGTCACATATCACAGTTAAAAACCAAAAGCCGTTGCTGAGCAATGATTCACAAAAAGATTGTAAATTGTGCAAATGTTTGGGTTTATTTCACTACACCACTATTGGTGAAGCTCAAAGAAGCTTATTTGCATGGAACAGTCGTGAGATGAGGAATGTAGAGAAGTTAACACAGAATTATATAATAGAGACTCTTCTCACCTTGCTAAGGTCTTTTGCTGTAACACTGTCATCCTCCCGACAAGGCATCCGATGGACATACACCAACATCTGGTATTTGGCTTTGATGAACTCTGTCTTGTTGGGACTAGAAACAACACAACTTGCTGACATCTAAAACCAGGAAAATTGAAAATCTAGAGAACCTCACTATATATATATGACAAACTTAGTCTCTGTCGATCTCTGTACAAAGGACATTACAGGAAGGAATTAGTGGGGAAGCTAGCCATAAAGCATATCTGTGTTTGTTTCTTACATTAATAGACAATGAAAAAACTCCAACCCATGTTGTTACATAAATACTACAATACTTCCTTGTTTTGTGAATAAAGGAAGTTGAAGCAGCTGCAGGGTCTGACCGTTCAGCAACTTACACAACTCTGGCCCCAATAGTTCCCGAACAATCAGAAACTACAATTTCCTGTGAAGTTTAACACCTGCATCCATCCTACATTAACCCAATTTAGTCCTGGTTCCTACTGTCGAAACACAGGTTTATTTCCCTAAACCCCTGTGAAAGTTCCTGCGATGAAACTCCCAATAAGACAGCGTTCATCTTGAATCCTCTTATGTGGATCGAGAACAGCTGCTTCTGTTTGGAGCAATGCGTACTCGCTGTCTGTTTTTTGTCTAGTGATTGAATGCGTTTACGCTCATTGTGTGGGTCAGGGTTCAGCATGGATGTGTTTATATGCGCCCGACTGTTTATCTTTACTGCACCAGCCCCACCAGAACGACCTTGTGTTTATACCTGGCAGTGGATGTCGGTGACTACATCACATCAGGTTTTTATTTTGTTATGTCTTCTGAGTTACAGAAGACAGTGATTGTTTGAAAAAGTATTTTTTTTAAAAGAAATCCCTTTTAAATGTCAATATTGTGAATAGGCAATACAATTGTAAAATTTATCGTACATGGCAAATATGAGAATATGGCCGCTTTAACCGAACATTCAATAGGTTGTGTGTTTCCCATCTGCAAGTCCCTTCATTTCTTAAAGTCACATGAGACTGACCGCTTATGAGTCATGTTCATCTTGATACAGAGGGCCAATTATGCATGTTCACTGACCATAACTATGGAAATCAATCATGCCAATAGAGCTTTATATCAAAGTGCACACAAGCGTACCAAAATCAGAACGGATGCCTCAGAACAACCTAAAAGCACTTACTGGACTCTGTCCTGGGGGTTGGCTTTGCGTTTCCCACTCCCTGAAGAAGAAGAAGGGTCCAGAAGGCTGTGCTCCCATATGGAGTTAGCTCCATTGCCGTAAAGTGTCTGAACCATCTACAACGTGAAACCACATAACAGTGTGCCTCCATTAGACATCAGGGTGTCCCTCTGAGTGACTTGATGGTGAGTCTGATAGTGCAACTATTGCATTCTCCAATCACAGCTTTGACACCAATACATTCTCCACACTTGCACCTGGACGTGTTGGGTGTATTTGGGGCAAAGTCTCCTCACCTGTAACTGGGAGGGTGGCCATGGAGAGTGGTTCAGATGTCGGACCTGAGAGCTGTGTCGCCCCAGACCTCGGTGGATGCTGCAGCACTCATCGCAGACCAACACCCCCCTGTTAACAGAGGCCCAGCGTGGCTCTGGGATAACACACACACACACGTATATTAATAAAGCATTTAACTCTGACCACACTAGGAATACTCTCTAATTGACGGCCACACATAACACCTCGGTTGCTTCCTGGTGTCTTCGCCACATCCAAATATCACAAATCACAAACGCAACCAGGCGTTGGGGGGTTTGTTGTGCAACAATTAGCTACTTGTTATCAGCAAGTTAGTCAATAAAAAGCTAATGTGTCTGGTTAAAGACACCCATTCAAGGCAGTTCAAGCGGAGAGGCAACTTATTAACGCCACACAAGACACGACTCGTTATAAATGTTTCCACAAGAACACACAGCGTTAACAAGCGTCACAGATAGCTATCCCCGTAACTGCTAATCAATTACCGGCGGTTGGTATCGATAACCGCGGGTTAGCTAGCTGGTAAGTTGTAGTGGGGGCTAGCTGGCTAGCTGGGCAGCTAAAGCTAGCTCGTCTGACATCATACCCGGAGAGCTGCAGTCCGCGCAGACCTCTCTGCTCCGGACTCGCTTTGACATCCCTGGGCAGAAATCCGAGGAGTCCAGGAAAGACAGATATGTGAAAGAGACGTTACTATCACAGCTTGACAGAGCTAAAGACGGGACTGCCCGCCCTGGCAGATTGTAATCACCGATTCAGGCAACTAACCCTCCTCCCCTACTGTTGAACAAAGCAGTGTCCTATTCCAACACTCACACAGCCTCCTCTGTGCTTCCTTGTCTGCTTTCTTCCTTGTTTCCTTGATGTCTGTCCTATGCAACTATGTCGTCGGAGTAACTTAGAGCTATTGCGAGGTGCGTTGTGCAGCTTAAGATACTGTATGTGGATAAAGTCAAGAAAATGAAAATGATAATTCACAAAGTTTGCTTTTACATAATAGTCTTATAAATCTTCAACCTCAAACAATGACTGTACTTTTTAATCCACTACAATTATCTGTCCGCTAATAACTATAATTACTTAGCAGAATCAGATTATACAAACAATGATCATCTCATAAAACGAGAAAAACCAACAATGTGGTAATATCTTACTTAAAATTAATTGCCCATTACTGCAGCTTTACAGCATACAAAATGCTGTTTAAATGCATTTTCATTGATGTAAAGGATTTGATTACTTATTTAACTTTATCCTTGGTTTATCATATTAGATCCAATCAACTTTAGACTAAGCTCAATACATTATATACTACTCCAATCACAACATCCTTTCTCCGTTCTCTCTGTCATCTTTGTTTCTGCTGTCAA
The DNA here is from genome assembly GCF_023055335.1 of Clinocottus analis. Taxonomy (NCBI): domain Eukaryota; kingdom Metazoa; phylum Chordata; class Actinopteri; order Perciformes; family Cottidae; genus Clinocottus; species Clinocottus analis. The sequence goes on from NW_027175854.1 coordinate 3,372,138, forward strand.
GTGTATTTAGCCCAACACCAATCTAAAAGCTTTTACTTCGCACTACAGGCGTAAAATGTCTCTCCTGATGAGGAATTTGAATTGTGCATCCTGAAATCAATGTGTTCATTCATGTTGGTGTTTATATGAGTGGGATGATGACATGAGTTGGTCTGGTCTTTGCAGCCAATGAATGTGGCTTTCTTCTCTATTTAAATATAAGATTACATTTTTCCACTGTGGACAATGTTGGCAATTGATGAGTTGACTGACTCAATGGCATTATTGGATTTTAATGTGTTTTTTCCATGACTGAGGTGAAGGGATGCAAATTGTATATCAATTGTCTGGTTATTGTATAAACAACAACACCAAAGGTATTATACAAATACACATTTATATGATCCAATGTTTAGTATACAACACCACATGTTTTGGACCACATATACTTGAATTCACTTTTTTTTGTCTCAATACAACCTAAACACATGTCTTAACCAGATTCAAAATCAAAATGTTCTTTATGATCATAATGATTGATTTCATATATATATATATATATATATATATATATATATATATATATATATATATATATATATATATATATATATATAATTATCTTCACTTTCTGAGTAAATTATTGTGATAATTGATTTAATAAGGCCTTGATTAATCTGACCGGGGTCTCATTAACTGTAATCAACATTTGTGTTAATCATGCTCTGAATAATCACCAAAACCTTTCTTAACATAAGGGTTCATTACAGTTAAAAAAAAAAAAAAAAAGGACCAGTGACGAATAGGTGTCGGCGTATGGCTTCATGTGTACAGCAGGCTACTGTGACTTTAAAGGGGTGTTGGTTGGCTGAGAGGTAACAGATAGGTTTAATTTCCTCTGCTAAGAACACATCGCACATCTCGGAGCCTCTCAGCCTCTTTAACCAGCGTTGTCCTCGTTGCTTTCCAGAAGACATCCTCAAAGGAGAAGCGTGCGCGTCAGCCGCTACAGCTTCCCGGAGCGATGGGAGGTACAGCAGGCCTGCTGCCGCCGTTATTATGCTCCTGCCGTGAGCCCGCGATCATTTATTTCCCACACTAGCAATCTGATCAGCATATTCATTATGTTTTCTCCCGTGACAGAGGCCGAGACGCGTCAGAAATTGCTGCGCAATGTGAAGAAAGAGGTTCGTCGCATTTTACGTCTTTTCTTGCTCATCACAGTTTATGTTTACTGGCACTGTATGCTTAGGCAATGTGTGTGTGTGAGTGTGCGTGTGTTTGTCTGCGTGCGTGCGTGTGTGTGAGTGTGTGTTTGTGTGGACACCGTTCATCGGGTGTGAGCCACGACTCCGCCACAGCCAGGCCTGTTTTTTTTTAATCAAATGTACCATCTATTTGTATTTTTTTTTAAAAAACGGATGCAAGATAGGCTGCCAGTAAAATAGCATGTTTGACTGCTGTCATATACTGGAGTAAGATGATGATAGTGATGACGATGATGATGATGACGATGATGATGATGATGATGATGATGATGATGATGATGATGATGAGGGTGGTGGTGGTGGTGGTGGTTGTGAAGATGATTTGATATCAGGTGGAAAAAAACTGCATATTGAAGGAGCTGTGTACATTATCCTTTGTATATCCACCCAAACCTGTTTTTCAAATCCTCCAATAGACTATCTCTCTCTCTCTCTCTCTCTCTCTCTCTCTCTCTCTCTCTCTCTCTCTCTCTCTCTATCTGTCTCTCTCTCTCTCCCTCGCTCTGAAATCATGGTTGAACTGTTTTCTAGAACACACCATCTAACACACCATTAAACTTAAAGGATCTGTTTCATTGGCATTTTAGCGTGAACTGAAATGCAAAAAGTCCAACCTAAACTGGGTGATTGTGACTGAATTATGATCCGTTTGGATATTAATCTACATCGAAATTGAGGGCAGCACACCTCCGACGGCTCCTAACTGCTCAGTGACTCCGCAACTCCCCAGGGAGGAAAAAACAGGATGTTTTATTCATTGCTGAGAAAGACCGGTGCTCCCATTCTCATCGTGTCCGTGCTCCCCCTCACCTGTGACTCATTGCCTCTCCAACATCCATGTTTCTGGTGCTGGATCCTGCAGCAAGGAGGGGCTCAGCTGTGATGTATAGATTTAAAGCACAGCATATGATACCCAATTAATTTGGACTTTTAGTTCAGGTTGATGAAGCACTTTTCAGGTCCTTTCCCAGTCACCCAAACATGTTGTGGACATCAGACAGCACATCTGCAAATCTGAGATTCTGTTTGTAAAATAGAATTACAATATGCACCAAAAAATGTGCAGAAAATTCTTAATTTTTCGACAAGACTGTTACAGTACACTCTCCTCGGTCACAGCACAGAGCTCATAATGTTTGAATTAGTTACAGTTCAGTCCATTTTACAGAACAATAATTTTCCCCCTAACATTTTTTTACAGGTACATTTGTTAAAGTAACAAGAACTACTTCAGTAAAATGTCAATCTCTAAAATTGATTGGATGATGTTGATGACAGATGATGACAGCTGGAATCTGCAAAAGAACTAAATCCATATTTGTTTTGAGGGAAATTTCAGGGTTTTTGTGCTCAAGTTGAAGTTATGAGATGTGAAAGCAAACCAACAATCTGTTATAGTTTGTTTTGTTTTTTTAAAAAGTGGGTGGTGCTCCTTGGTGAGGGAGTGCATGCCATATGTGAAGTAATGAGCCAGACAGATGTGTTACTACTATGAATTATTCATTTGATCTGGATGTTGTGGGACTGCATTGCTCCTTTGTTGCTCATCGTAACCTATTGTAACAAATTGATTCCTGTTGTGTTTCTTGTTTGGACTTCCTGTCACCTTCTGTTACCGTGTCAGACAGATTAAGTCTTGTCTCACCGTGTACCTTTCTCTATTAGGTGAAACAAATCATGGAGGAGGCCGTCACGAGGAAGTTTGTGCACGCAGACAGCAGCCACATCATATCCTTCTGCGGTAAATGTGTTTTGTGATTATATTGCACAATAAGCCATCTTTCACGGTCACGGTGTTCCAAAATTCAGGGCACATGCTCCAGATCTTGTTCCATGAGCTTTAATGTTGAACTTCCCGTTAGCATCGGGTATTGTAGGCTACACAAGAAGGGACAATGAAGACGGAGAAACTAGAGGAAGTCAATTAGAGAGAAACATTTTGTAGAATTATTTTTTTGTGTGCTTAAAATCGTTGTGTATGTAGTCTCAGAGATAATGGCACAGGGCATGCTGTAATTAAACAGTCAGCCCCAGTAGTTGTCACAACCTCATTGACATGTATAGTGCAGATGGTCGTCACACTATGAGTTCATCATCACCGTGAAAAATGGTTGCCTACAGTCTGTTCGAGCAATGGAAATTCTCTCAATTTATTTTCATAATGCAATTCGTCATCATGTTTATTTATATTTAATATGGTGTATGGATGGATATACTAAGGTATACTAATACCATTCAAAGGTGTTGATACTAACCAGGAGTGAGGCACGTGTGATTCACATCCCTCATATCCTAGCAACAGTGTATTGGGAAGATTTCAGTCTATTTTTACTTGTGACACCTGTGCTTGCTTTTCACCGTTTATCTTTTTTTATTAAAACAAATATTAAGCCCTGAAATAATGAAATAAGAACTAAGCTCAAAGTCAAGTAAAGCGATTCCACCTCAAAGAAACGAAAACATGAACAAAATTGAATTGAAAAAACAAATCCAAATCAACGGTTAACACTCTTTGTGTGTTTGTGTGTGTGTGTGTGTGTGTGTGTGTGTGTGTAGCTGTAGTGGAGGCCTGCATGCTTCATGGACTGAGGCGACGTATTGCAGGTCTTCTCTGCAGTAACAAGGTTGCAGCTCTTTTCATGAAGGCGGCAAAAAACTTTTCTCCTGCTGAGGAACTCTGTCACAAGGTCCAGGAGCTGGAACAGCTCATCGAAAACAGGTGAGATGGAAACCTCCGCCTGCGCGAGTCCAGTGACACAACATCTTTCCATGCGTAATGCCTCGTCCTGTCCTCTACAGATATCTCATCTGTCAGGTGTCTCTTCTGTTTTTCAGCAAGCAGAACAATTCTTCACTGAGTAATGATCGCGGGAGGCAATCTAAGTTGGCCAACATTCCCCCTCAAGCACTGAAACACCTGTGGATCCGAACTGCACTGATGGAGAAGCTCCTGGACAAGATTATCCTGTACCTGGTGGAGAACAGCGGGTATTTTTATGCATCATTCAATGCAATTATAAACAACCGGCTATAGAAGATGATGTCCTCTATTCAATATTAACATTTTGCAGTATTGCTCTTTTACAACTCCTTTCCTTTAATTTCTTCAATTACTTTACTGATATGATATTTCATGCTAACCATCTTTAATCTTTCTGGTGTTTCTCCACTTGCATACACATGCCATATTATGTGGTTACAGCTATGATTTGGAAACAGGAAGTTGTGTTTGATTTCAAAATCCTAAAATGTTCCAAATGTTGTGTCCTGCAGTGCCTTCTATGAGAAACAAGCAATGCTGATGGATCCAGTGGATGGACCCATTCTTGCATCTCTATTGGGTATTTATTAACCACACATTTATTAACTCCACACTGAAACCCTTTATTTAGCTCACTGTACTAACTCTCTGTATCTCTGTATGACTTTAAATGTAATACCCTTGTTTCAAGTCGGCCCTTGTGCTTTGGAGTACACCAAAGTTAAGACTGCAGACCACTTCTGGACTGACCCATCTGCCGACGAGCTCGTCCAGCGGCATCGCATCCACAGCGGCCACTGTCGGCAGGATTCACCCTCAAGAAGGCCTGCTCTGGTTAGACAGTGAAGGCCTAGTGATTGACTTTAATCAAATGATCAGCTATGGACTACTCTGTGTAATACATCTGATGTCTTCTGAACCTGTACCAGATCCAGAAGAGACAGTCCAGTGGTAGCATAGATGATCGCCCTCTAATGTGGGTGAGGGACTACGTTGAATCACTCCACCAAAACTCCAGAGCCACACTTCTGTTTGGGAAGAACAATGTGCTGGTGCAGCCGGTGAGGGTTTTTCTTTTTCAGTACATCTTTTAATACAGCAATAACACAATCCTTTAAGAGAGGCTCGTTTATTTTCTGGGGACTTGGGTGCATCTGTTATAGTCTGTTGTAGTATGGCGGACATGTTGTGGTGTTACAGCTCTTACTTGTGTCTGCAGAGAGACGACATGGAGGCCATCCCAGGCTACCTTTCTCTACATCAAACTGCAGACCTCATGACACTGAAATGGACACCCAATCAGCTGATGAATGGCAATGTGGGGGAGCTAGATTCTGAGAAAAGGTTGGGCTGATGGAATCCAATCAATGAAGTCTGGCTTGTGTTTCCATAGTTGACTCAATGGCTCCTATTTGCCCATCTTTCTTTCTTTCTTTCAGTGTTTATTGGGATTATGCTATGACAATTCGTTTGGAGGAGATTGTGTATCTCCACTGTCATCAGCAAGGTCCAGTAATCCCCTATTAATGTGTTAACGTACATTAGTAGGAGTAGGAGTTTAAGGAGTTATTCATTTTGGAGTTTTACTATGTTTGTATACAGTGAACAGTGGTGGGACAGTTGTTTTGGTTAGCCAGGATGGGATCCAGAGACCTCCTCTACATTTCCCCAAAGGAGGCCATCTTCTCCAGTTTCTGACCTGCCTGGAGACCGGCCTGCTGCCTCACGGACAGCTGGACCCACCGCTCTGGAATCAGAGAGGAAAAGTCAGTATGAATAGATCACAAAATACTTTCATCGCATCTTATTTTCAATCCTGTCTGCAATCTCATGCTACATTTACCTACAGCTATGATCCGTTGTAACAACCTGTGGGAAAACATTGCCTTTCCATTTCACAGGGAAAGGTTTTCCCCAAACTGCGAAACAGGAGTCCACACGGCTCATGTGATTCTGTATCCGATAAGGAAGATGAGGAAGCAACCGATTATGTGTTTCGGATCCTCTTCCCTGGCAATCAGATGGAGTTCAGTAAGTGTCTTTAATCTTCCTGTTCCTTCTCCCTGAGTTAATCTGATAAAACATTATCAGAGATTACATTTACAATTGCAATATTCTCTTAATACTGATTTACAGATTAGACTGTTTCGGTTGAGACAAATTTGTTTTCCTTAGGCATATATATCATATTATATGTACATTTTTCTCATTAATTTTTCTTTCATTCCTTTTTTTCATACATTTCTTTACTTTCTCCTGCTTATCCAGTATCTGTGTGTCCATTTCACATTATAGTGCCAACCTTGTATGGACATACAGGAATTTGTATCATCTCCATCGCCATCTTTCTTTCCACATTTTGTACAGTCTTTATTAATTGCACGCGTGCGCTTTTATGCCCAAATCTTTTGGAATTGCTTGTGGTTTTATTTAACGATGATGATGATGATGATAGTAGCAACGGTACTGATAAGGGCTATACTGCTATGCAGTGGCCCTGGAGCTGATGGACCAGGGCGCGAACATATGGCAACCGACACCCAGAAAGTCTTCCTGCTCCTCCTGCTCACAGAATGGCTCCTCTGATGGCTCTCTGCCGAACGGCTGTAATCAGGAAAGGTAAGTGTTTCCTAGGGACGGGCCCAAATATAGTCAGATTATTCCAGCTGAATTTTCCCTTCCTTTCTTACCAGGGCTCCCTTAAAGCTCCTTTGTGACACCATGAAGTACCAGATAATCTCCCGCGCTTTCTATGGATGTAAGTACAAACTGTGGATTAAATTGAATTCCAAATGAAACAAAAGTTATTGTCAATATGAGGACTTGTATCTTTCCTCTCCAGGGCTTGCATACTGCCGTCATCTGTCCACAGTTCGTATACACCTTTCTGCTCTGGTCAACACCACTATAGTTGACCCTGATGTGCCCTGTAATGCCCGAGGAGGACTCTCTGTGGAGGTCTGGGGCCGGTTCCTCAAGGATAGCTCTGTAAGATTCACACCGAAACACCAAGCCATACAGTATCGAATGGTTCAATGAAATAGTCAGTGCTGATAAATCCTAGACCTTATCTTGTGCAGGCGTATGAGGAAGAGGAGATACGCAGGCTGGTGTATTTTGGTGGTGTGGCTCCTTCACTACGCAAAGAGGTCTGGCCCTTCCTATTGGGACACTACCAGTTTACGACTACGGAGAAATGCAGGCTCGAGGTATTTCTTTGTGCCGTCAGACTTTATGACACACATAAAGTACACATATACACCACAGGGGATGCCACTATCTTTGTGAACACAAGGGTTCTGTTTCAGATTGATGAGCAGATGAGGACCATGTATGAGCAGACTATAAAGGACTGGCAGGGCTGTGAGGCCATAGTCCGTCAGAGGGAGAGTGAGAAACATGCTGAGGCCATCGCCAGATGTTCGTCTGGAGCCAGTGTGGAAAGGGGGCCAGTGCAGCGGGACTCCACCATCAGCACAGATGCAAGTTTGACCTTTTGGCATTAAATATCCCGCGTTATGTAACAATGATGAAAACATGAAAGGGAACTGTTTATTATATTATCAGATTTCCAAGCAAGTTGACAGTTCTGCTTGTCTTGTCTCTTGTGCGATGCTTTTCTCCACTGCAGTCGTCTCTATGTAGCAGCTCAGATCAACAGAATGCCCAATCACAAAGTGATTCCAGCAGCACACAGGTATTTTTTGTATTATTAGTCACAACAGCAATGATCTCTTGTAAAAAATATAGATATATACACGTTTCAGCCCACACATCGGAGCATTTGAAGACATGCCATAACCTAAATAGTAAAGGTTTGATGACCACCATTCTTTCTCACAATTATATTTGCCAAAAGAATGGCCTTTATAGTTCACTTGAAAAAAACCCAGCATTAATGAACTGTGTTGTCAGACAGATGAAGACTTCACTGCTTTGTTAGTGGCTCTGTGAGGCTGCACTGTGTTGCCTTTAGTTTTGATGTTATTTGGCCATAAATCAAAGAAATGGACAGACTGAAATGTGTGACCTTCATGATGGCGCTAGATGAAAAGTCAGAGACGCAACAAAGTGATTACAATTGAGAGTCAGCTTTGACTTGCAGTTGGCAGCAGAGAAAAGGTGAGGGAATCAAGTCACGAGGTGTCATCCTCTCAGTAGACATGAATGAGTACTACATTTTTTAGATGATTGTCTTAAAATGTATAGTATGGCTTAGAAAATGTTGTGCAGTAACGTTAACACATGCAAACTCACAAGTGTAATTCCTGAACATTTGTCCATTTCATTGCTTCGGGACACATACGGGATTTTCTTTCCTTTGGTGGCCAGGTATTTGAATCGGTCGAGGTAGCGGAGCCCATGGTTGAGGAAGGAGAAGCACAGCAAAGTAGTCCACTAAAGGGCACCAAGAGTGGCCCTGCAGACAGCCCACAACTTCCCTCAGCCAGCCTCTCCTCCACAGGACTGTCAAACCAACATCCGGGTTCAGAAAACAGCCCTCTTGTAACAGAGTCAGCGGTTGTCGCTGCAACCTCTCAAATGTCAGAAATCTTACATGAAAAACCTACAACTGGATCACAGTCAGGAGGTGAGGATGTAATGGACCCAGGAGCCACAGCTGAAACGTCAGAGACAAAGATGGAGATAGTTTCAGAAGGTGGGGAGGTTAAGGACTCTGAAATCAAGTTACAAGAGACATCTCAATCGAAAGAAAAACCTGAACTAGAAGAAAAAAAATCGGAGAAATCTGAAGATTTAAAAGCAGTCGACACAAATATGAACTTAAAAAGGATTCCAGAGAGCACTAATGTTCTAAAGCTAGAAAGAGAGATTCACAATGAATATTTCCAAGCCCCTCCTCTCGGGCAGACCTTGACTTTTCAATCACACAAGAGCAAAGATCTGGAATTGGAGCCATTTTGTCCGCTTTCAGCAGAAAAAGATGCTAATCCAGAGGGCGAGAAAAAGATGGAGATTTCTGAAAAACCCGAGCCAGCTTCTGAAAAAGAGCCAGAGACAAAGGATGCTGGAGGAACAGTTAGTGATTTGGCTGAATTAAAAAAAGACAAAGCTGCAGAAATTCCATTTGAGAAACCCGGTTCAAATTCCCCGGTCAGACAAGTCCTAAATGCTCTCCAGTCAGCGTCGCGGGGCAGCCTCTCAATGCCGTCCCACTCGCGGCAGTCTCCGGACACAGCAGATTCAGATGACTCTCCTTCAGCCCTGGAAATGGAGGACATTCCTGCAGGGACATGTGTGACCTCAGATGATATGAGAAGGCCTTTGGCAGGTCTCGCTGCTCCGCCTGTCCCACTTGCACAAAGAGAGAAAATGGCATCAGAGGACCTCGTCCTGGATCACCACCTGGACACAGCCTGTAACACCAGTCCTGAGGGCACCGACCTGGGCCTTTCTGAAGAGGAGCCTGAGATGGAAAATGTGCTCACTGAACCGGAGTCTGCAGAGGTGGGAGGAGACGCCAAACACAGCGAATCCTCAGAAGAACAAACCTATTCCGTAAGCGTTACACATGCAATGCAGACGCACATCTTCTTTTTGATCACAAGCACACTTTAACTGAATTTCTTTATGATTTTTGTAGCAAGAAATACTGGACATGTACTTGATCAACTTGCATCGCATTGACAAAGACGTCAGACGTTGTGACAGAGCGTATTGGTACTTTACCCCTGAGAACCTGGAGAAGCTGCGTAACATCATGTGCAGGTAAAGGCGTCGCCATGCTCAACGTCTCAATGTTTGTCTCAAACCGAAACAATAACAGCTGATGAAACTTGCTTGACTTTGCAGTTACGTGTGGAAGAATCTGGATATAGGTTACGTTCAGGGAATGTGCGATCTGCTGGCTCCCCTACTGGTTATCCTGGACGACGGTCAGTGACACTGCAAAGTCTATCACTATGCACCTTGCCAAAATGCTCATAAATGTCTAATGGTCCCTTTTTCATGTGTGTGATTCACAGAGGTCATGGCATTCAGCTGCTTCACTGAACTAATGAAGAGGATGAACCATAATTTTCCACATGGAGGTGCGATGGACTCTCACTTTGCCAACATGCGTTCTCTTATCCAGGTATGTGCATATATATGTGCACCAGCACATGTGCATGCATGCATACATGCAAAACCATAACATGAAGAGGACATTTTGTTTCTATACTACTAGATCCTGGACTCTGAGCTGTTTGAACTGATGCAGCAGAATGGAGACTACACTCACTTCTACTTCTGTTACCGCTGGTTTCTACTTGACTTCAAAAGAGGTGATGGCAAACGCAGGCATCATGTCGCTTCTCTTTTTGAATTGTCCATAAAAGAGAATTTTGTGTGCCGTGATACTGACTGCCATCTCATCTCTTTCTGTTTTCTTTTATGTTGCACAGAAATGGTTTATGATGATGTGTACTCTTTGTGGGAAACTATCTGGGCAGCCAAGTACACTTCCTCTGACCACTTTGTGCTCTTTATTGCTCTTGCACTTGTGGAGATGTACAGAGACATCATCCTAGAAAATAACATGGATTTCACAGACATCATCAAGTTCTTTAATGGTAAGAAATAATAAGACGATAAGGTGGAAACCATGTTGCCAATTAAGTAAACCAGTTGATAATGTCGGGTACGTTCAAGATATAAATCCCACTCCGTCTCAGGAGGCAAATACACTTTAGATTATTAATATTACAAAGCAATTTACCGCTTGTATGTTTAAAAGGTTTTTTAAATTCTCTTCTCAGAAATGGCGGAGCGACACAACGTTCCTCAGGTCCTGATGATGGCTCGGGACTTGGTCAACAAAGTGCAGACGCTCATAGAAAACAAGTGATGCTGCCCATGTCTGCTGCTGCGCCCACATTTCTTTGTGCTTAATTCATTTTTACATACTGACACGACCACAGACACAATAGTAATTTATTCAATGGGAAAAAAATAAACGTAAATGAAATGCAATGATTGGTAAGTACTGAAAAGACAACTGGTCATTATTTTTAAAAACATTTATTTTCAAGTTGCTCCTCTCTATATTCAGGAGATGCAATTATTGCCAATAGATTTATTTCCAAAGTGTTATTGTTCACCTCGTGAATGTACCCTTAATCAAAATGCTTCAGGATGTTATTTATTTTGCCTTAAATTGAGCTATTCTTTCAGGGATACAGCAACCAAATTTGTCACCGTATTGTTCGAAGGTTGATTTTGTTCAGCTGTGCACATCTCGTGATGCACTTGAGTATATTTTCAATATTGTTATTATTTTCGCTGAAATTGTAGCTGACATGTTTAAACATCTTGTGATGCACTTGAATATAGTTCAATAATAATAATGTCTAGCATCATGGGGTGATTTGGTTTGGTGAACGTTAGATACATTAAAGGAGGTTGTATGTGTGGTTTGCTTCTCAATAGCCATTTTGAGGACCTCAGGGTGGCTTCTTTGAGCCGTGATGGTCCTCTTCCTGTTTGCCTCTGATGCACACCAGCTGGCAGAGCATCCGGGCCCAATCTGTGCACATAGTTTGCATACAGTAAAGTATCGCCCGTTCCTCGGTTACCAAACTGCCACACGTTGTGCTCTTTCCATCTCTGACATCCTCTATGCATTGATTCACTTTTCTGTTCTGTGCAGACTGGTTCTTGCGACTGGTTCAAATGGGCGCTTACATTCTTCTCACCTTAAATAACACGATGCCGCTCAGGCTGACGAACTGAGCCGTTTCTCAATGTACACAGTGCTCACAGAGTCGACTTCTTTGCAGCATTGAAGTAGCTGACGTGGTGGTTCATTTTGAGCTGGTGATGAACTGAAAGGGGGTTGCAGTGAGGGAAGCTTGCTTCTTTTGCACTCAACACTGACTTTGGGATCAGATTCATGTATTTGCTGGCCTGCTGATCTTGGTTGCTTGCTCTAGTTTATTCTTTTTACATGCACAAACTTAGAGCAACAAGTCTTACATGGATTGTTGATATTTCCTGGAGTAACTGCTGTGCATTTCTCTTCATGATTACGTTAACGTCCCCATGGCCATACCTAGTGGAGAAGAGCTCTGCTTGAAGCTAAAGTCAGTATCATGGATTCACTTAAGCTTTGACACTTTTCCTCGGTTGCATTTTGTTTCCTGTAAAGCTAGTGTGTATACAGAAAGCACCCTCCACCCTGATCGGTTCAACTATTTCATTCATTCATTTAAAAGAGCAGTCCTCTTATGCTGAAATTGGTACATTTTATCCTGTGCCCTTGGAGGGCTCTTCTTTCAGCGACACTGAAACAGTCTCCAGATTTATCTATTGTACACCTCCTCACACAGTTGCTGTGCATTGCGCTGTATTACAGTGCTGCTTAGAGCATTAGTCATAACGCCGGCTATTTGTATATTTGATCTTGTTGAAGCAATCATCAGGGTTTCACAGTCTAGTAAGTGCCAGAAGGTCGAGTTAATACATAGTGGTAGCTAGTCAGTAGTATGTAGCTATGCGGATCATTTTGGTTGTATGTGTGTATGTTTACACCACTGGATCTTCTGCTTCTAATCCAATACAGTGGAAGTTAATCATTTGTTTAGATGAAAATGAAAATGTAGAGGCAAAGTGTGTTTCCAGAAACAATGTGATGGAGACTTTGATGTCATTGTTTGAATTTATTTAATGAGGTCTAATGAAGCTTAATACAGTCTGTGAATCTGATACATTTTGCAGATATTCTAGATGGATTCAATTCTATAATCTCCGCAGATGAATACAAAACTATCGACATGGCTAGATACCAGCATAAGTATGTCAGAAAATATGATTTATTGGCACCACTCAGTTACAAAATAGCCATAACACACCCATGTTTGGTTCCCTGTGGCTTAAATACCAGTGTTTTTATATCACTGCTAATGTGTCTCCACATGATCTTCTAAAACCTGCCCGAGTATTGCTGTTTGTGCATTGCTGTTTGTTGTCAGAAGATTTACTGTATACAATGTGTTAAAAAGAAACAAAGTACATATTTATTAAATGCAATACAACGTCTGTATATGGGCTTTATCGGATTATAATGAACAGAAAGATAAAAATGTGCCATTGGAAATAAATATATTTTTTATTTTTTTCTGTCTTCTCAAATTGTCACCTGGTATAATTAATTTATTGCGTATTAAAAATATTATATTTTGCATCCCATGTGCCTCATGTATATTTTCACTCTTTAACATTTTCATACAAAATTAGTTTCTGTGATTAACTCCGATGCCTCGTTTGTCACTTTGAACACTTAGATGTCCACGTGCACTTCGTAATAGTTTTGGCTGCTGTTACTTATATCCTTTACTGTTCATGAAAAGATCGCTTCTTAATGCGACTTTGATGGCAGAGCTGGAGAACAGTTTTCATTCAAGATGCATTCCAAAGTTTAGTCGAACGTGAGACTTTAAAGAAAGATCCCTCTATCTCTCCACCACAGCTGAGAGACGACTTGGCAGAACAGAAGGGACATGTGATAGCCTGTTACTAGCTTTCACCTGGAGGTTACGTTTCAACCACGCTCTGCAGGATCTGATATCACGGTTGAATAGGCAGCATCTCAGTATATATATATATATACATACACACTCTGCATGTTCACAGACCATTAGTGTGGGATATTTGACAGTGAACTGTCAGTTGTAGAACTTGCCTTTAACAAAATTAGTCAAATCTTTATATAAAATGGACTTTACAGAAGGAGGCCATTTTGACAGATTGAAGTCACAAGCATAAATAATTAAATGAATGAGCTTTGAGGTGGTGGGATTTTGCATGCTGGCTCACTTTAGTAAAACAGTCATTTTTATGGTTTTGAGTAACAGCTGTTCACAGTGAATATAGCAATGATCTATTAAAAAAAAAGTTTTCTGACAATGAATGAAAGGCAGTAAAAGTTAGCATTTTATTGGTAAACAAAAAACATTGAAGACGTACATTAAAAAATATCTGGCAAGTGAGGCTCACAGTCAACATGTGTCACTACCCTAACAGGCTGACTAATTTTACATGTTATGAATCGCACCATGGTACTGATTAGCTTCACAGGATCTTGAATTGGGAAAAAACAGCATGCTTAAAGCTACAGGAATGCGACACACAGGAATATCTTGTCAAGCATTTAAGAAGCAGTATGACTATAAGCCTGATAGCTGCATGATTGCAAAATTTGTTTTGGGCAATAAACATCATCATTCCTGTCAATGTTTGACATCACAACCCAGGGTTTCTTTATAAAAGAAACCTCCTAAATGTTATATTGCAATCAAATATAATTAAATCGCTCAGAAGAAATAAAAATTAAAAATTAAAAGAAATAAAAACAAAACAACTAATTGACCGATTCCAGATAACGTACGGGTGTTTACAGAACAAAGAAATTCATATTTAAGGCTGTGGGGAGAAGCAGGGTGTTCAGGTGATCATGACAATGGAATGTACGTAGCAAGAAACAACATTGATGGATCATATGAGGAAGCCTGGGGTTGAAAAAAAGAAAGAATTACAAAACATTTCCCCAATTCCTCTATAAATGGCATGCCTTTCTACCGGTAATGACGTGGCGGCGGGCTATGGTGCTGTGACGGGTGCCTCCTGGGGGGTGGACTATGGCGCGACATAGAATGGCGTGGAGGGGACTGGTAGCGTGCAGGGGGAGACCCTCTGTTATGAAAGGGGGGCGGCGAATAGCGACCACGGGATCTGGATCTGGAGCGGGAACGGGAACGGGACCGATTCCAGTTTGGGGTGCCCCTCTCCTCACAGACACGGATGTACGCAGTCTCACCCTATAAAAGGATTACAAATATTTATATATATATATAAAATGTGTTAATTTCACACCTAAAAAAGGTAAATCTCATCATCACTGGAACTCACTTGATGTGAGCGGAACTCGGTCCGATCCAGTCTGCGTAATGCATACTCCATGTCCTCTCTCCGGAGAAATTCCACTACGCCATCTCCATCCCGCTGCACATCAGCAAAGCAGACGTCCCCTGCCTCGCGCATGTGATCCTTCAGATCCTGCCAGCTCCCAGTTGGTGGTAACCCTAGAAGGGGAAAAAGAAACTTACTAAATTTACTTGTTTAAATTATCTGGCACAAATCATTCCAGTCTAAAACCGCTGAGGTAAAAAACACTTTTACTAGTAGGTTTTAAAAGGCAACATTACAAAGTATACACTTTTTGAAAGTGTATTGAAAATGTGTTTCAGCAAACCACAATATTTTCAGATGTTGCACATCCATAAATCTGCTCTAGTATGACCGGCAGAGTCAAGCAACTATATATTATATAGCTTACATAAACATGCTTGTATAAACACAAGATAATTGTTGCATGCAATAAATATACATAATTAATGATATGCAATGACAAAATTACACCTACCAGTCACTATAATCGGTGTTTGGGATTATTCAGCAGACATGACCACTTTCAGTTTACTGTTTCGTTTTTCATGACTTAAGGTGCTGCCTTGACCTCATCCACTTAGTCCCCTTGTCCTCCAGTCCGCCACGAGAGAGAGAACCATATATGCCTATGACTCATGATGTCTTCTACTAGTTTCCTTGTCCTCCAGTCCGCCATGAGAGAAAATATCTGCCTACAACTCCTGATGTCTTTTACTAGTCCCTTGTCCTCCTGTCCGCCATGAGAGAGAGAGAAAATATCTGCCTACGACTCGTGATGTCTTTTACTAGTCCCTTGTCCTCCAGTCCGCCATGAGAGAGAGAGAGAAAATATCTGCCTATGATTCATGATGTCTTTTACTAGTCCATTGTCCTCCAGTCCGCCATGAGAGAGAAACATGTCTGCCTACTACGACTCTTACGTCCACCAGTCTACCAACCCTGTTGACATCCAGGATGCCACGAAAGAGAGTGAAATATGAACTGGCTATGACTCATGTCGTCCACCTACCAGTCACTATGACCCGGAATTCAGATCTTCGAGTTGGAGGTCCAAATCTTCCCCTAGGTCCTCCTCCTCCTGCACCACCACCACGTCCTCCACCATCTCCTCCAACACCACCTCCATCTCCTCCTCCTCCCATAGGGCCAAATTTAGCACCAGAAGATCGAGGATACTCCACACGTAGCTTGGAGTCTCCATAACCATATCCATTCCTTCCATAGACGGCATCATCTGCATCCCTAAGAGAATAGAGCAAAGAACTCCTTACCAACGTATGCGTGTTTCACCAGGGGACGGACCTGGAAATGCGGTCTCCATCCATTTCCTGCTGCCAGTCACGGGAGATGATATTATACCGTATAAACTAAAGTTCTCCAACAAGGGGAATGTGATTTCACTTGCCAAAGACTTTCCCCAAAACTCACCGTGGATCTTCAAATCTGACGAAAGCAAAAGGAATAGTGCCTCTATTGTTCTTCAATTCGATGTCACGGACTTTTCCATATTTGTAGAAGAGATCCTCAATGTCTCTCTCCTGGACGTCCACGGGAAGATTCCCCACATAGATCCGGCCATCCGACATGGTGGTCGAGGGAGTGGTTCTGCTGACAGAGAATGGGGGCACCTGTAGACGTGATCACTTCTTGCTTTCACAAATAGATGTGGAGAAGGTCCTTATCCTAATCCTAGTTCCAATCCAAAACTTAGTTCTTCTGCCTCCACTTCTTTAATTTAGACAAAAATAAAAAAAAACTAAACCAGGGATGCAGCCATGAGTAAATGATGAGCTCAAGGCACAGGCCCTCGGATCCGAGCCTGGAAGCTTTAAAAACAGGGTAATGAATTTCCAACAACCTTGAAAAGAAGTGCACTGTGTGGAGAAAATGCGACTGCAAAAACATCGATTCACATCGTGTTCATAATCAATAACCTGTGTGCCCCAAAGAAAAGCATCAGCTTTTGTTGTGGCATGTTACTCCACTCATAATTCAGGTAGTCACCAGTGTGCATGTACTTAAATAATATGTCAATAATACACCCGCTAGTACCGTGAATATATGGTTTTACATTGTAATTTAACATCGTGTTTACCTCATAAACAAAATATACAATGAGTTGCTACAGCAAGCTCCATCCTTACGTTACCATATATTGTAATCAACACACCACTAATCATTTCCCCAACAAATCGGATTGAAGTGATAGCAAATGTATTTATGGCAGGGCGGATTTAATGAACGCCAAAAATGGCAGCAAACGACGGCGCTTGCCAGAATTGAGCGTTTCCGTGGTCTCAAAATGTGTTGATCGAAGCTAACGTCTGCTACATCTTTAGTTAGTAAGCGACAGAAAACATTTAAGGCGAACAGGTCAGCGTGACATTTGTAGCTGGAAAGTTAACGTCGGCTTAAGATGTGTTACGTCGTCCGGTAACTCCGGAGTCTCTTTGTTGGTAATGTAAGGTTAGCTAGCTCGTCGGGCTCACGAGTCGGTTTAGGCAAAAAATGACCTGTTCTCAGGCTCGAAGCTATATCTATTTGGGCAGTACAGATTATATGTATTCAGTAAACATTACTTAAATTAACAATGTGCTATTACCTTTCCAAAGTAGGGCTTCTTCTTTCAGTAGGTTTAACGCTATATGTCCGCACGCTATGCTACTTCACTGTCGGTTAGCAGCATTAGCCAGTAGCTTTGTGGCTTCTTCTAATACGTATGACCGGCAGACAGCAGTGGGGGTCAGTGCAATGCTGCCCCCACTGGTAGGAAAAGGAACATGTTGTTTTAGCTTTATATCCCAACTCCAAACAAACAAAGGGTTTTAAATCCTACCTTAGTTGTATAAAAATATACAAATGTTTACACAAACACTGGCGACTAACAAACAAAACGGTGATCTGGCATTTGTGCCTGTAGTGTATCTGGATTGGCAGTGTCCTGCTGGCCATGACTAAATCACCACAACTGATACTCCCTCTTCACTTAAATCCAAGGATGCTCCATGCTTTTTTTTTATTGTCACACATTCTCACATTTTCTGTCCCAAGACCATGTAGTCCTTCACCTGGCCTGTGCGTTGGCTCCATCCTATTCTGGTTGATTCTCTGTGTATGTGTTAGGGAAGATGTCTCTGTTGTTACACAACCAGTTACACAATAGGTATTCTTCTAATTCTACTTCTTCAAGCTATTTCACATTTGTGATAATTGATGTTCTCTGATAAGAAAATACATTGTAATTGGGTTATTAAGAAACACACACTTTATATGAGTTATTACTGGTAAAAACAAAAACAAAAAAAGGGAATTTCTAATACTGTGAATGAGTAACTAGACAGTGGAAGCCCATGATTGTCATAAAATTGCAATGAAGATGAGTAACAAAGGCTACGAATGAACATATCAACTTGTAGAAGAAATGAAAATGCAAAACTTAAAAATAAAAAAAAAACGACTGACCAAATTCTGAAGTTTGGGGATGTAGTGTCCCCAAATGAATACATACGGTGCGATGCTCTAACATTCTATAAAGATATGTTTGACATATGTTTGACATTATCTCATAGTTATGAGATATTAAATCAACATTTTAAAACGTTAAGTCAGAATTTTGAGACTATCTCATGTGATTTACAGGATCTTTTTTGATCTTGTGTCGAAAATGGGCTTCCATACATTATATCAACCAACCAATCCGGTTATTTGTGTGTGAATACGTGAAGAGATGAAACTGAAACCTATACTTAACCTTTTCTTCACCATGTGAAGACAGCTATTGGGGGAAACGAGAACGCGCACGAGCAGATGCCATGCAGCGTGATGTAACACGCGAGGCACGCGCCGCCCCGCGAGATGACTTAAACTGGCCCGCGCGCTCCTCCAGCGTAGTCACAGCGACGGCAAGGCGAGGCGAGGTTGGCGCTCGCGGCTTGTGAGCTCAGATAAGCACAACATGTCGTACACAAAGTTTGTAGCAGCTCTTCTTCGGGCCACCCCGGGCAATGTCGGGAAGATACGAGCGTCCCCTGCAAGATGTCGGTCCACGGTGGCCTCCCCGAAGAGCCAGGAAGAGAAAGGTCAACAGATAGACGGCTGCACGGTGGTGGAGGCTGTGCCGGTCGAGCTCATCAGCCAGACCAACAATGTGGAAAAGAAACAGTTGCGCAAAATCCACGTTGACTTCGACAACACGGAGGAAGCCTACAAAAGCAAGGATAACGTTGAACTGCTCCGAAGCCTGCTGGTCTTCAAGTTGTGTACAATTGACGTCCTGGTTGAAAAGAACAAAGAGGTGAGTTGATTCGTTTCAGATTCCAGGAACAAGTTGTTAAACGTTTGATGCGCCGGCATGCGTAATCATAACGAGTATGGGCAAGTCGGATTCAGTCCTATTACAATTGTATTACTATAGCTACTGAGCTGCACTAACTTCTCATCCTTGCTTTGTTTACAGTTGATGGATCTGACCAAGAAGGTGTTTGGTCAGTGGATGTTTGAGAAGCTGATGAAAATGACCTTCTATGGTCAGTTTGTGGCAGGGGAAGATCACCACTCAATCAAGCCTTTGATTCAGAAGAATCAGGCATTTGGTGTGGGGGCAGTTTTGGATTATAGTGTGGAGGAGGACTTGACACAAGAAGAGGCAGAGAATAAAGAAATGAAGTAAGTGATATCTGACCTAGCAGGAGTTTAGTAGAGGCCACAATGTAGGCTACTTTCTCTGGAAGACTCGTGGTTCACATTGTATAAAATGTTTTACTGACGCATGCAGTAATCCGTTTTAACATGTGCCATATGTGCACTGGATGGGGAGACATTTCTGAGTTACGTAACTTGCAAAACTCACACGCCTTTGTCAAGTCAAGTTTATTTGTATAATCTAGTATCACATGCCCCAAAGCAATAGGCTACACACTCCTGACCCAGCCCATGCTCTCAAAACAAGACTCTCTTTAAAGAAAGACTGGGGAACGGGAAGAGGCCGGGCTTTAAAGAGAGACCCTCTCCCCTGCCTCTCTGCATGGTTTTCAAAAGGAGCTGCACACTGGGAAAAGCAGTCAGGACAAAAGATAATTTATTGCAATATCGTTACAGCTGTATCATTCTAATAAATCCCCTCTAAGTTAGTTAATAGTGAAATAACTTTATAACAACTAGACTTAACTTTGTCAACTTTTTTGTCATTACTTTTACAACCAGTTAGGACATTGTTTTTCAAGGTTATTGAGCAAATTAAGTACATCCTGCTCTGTAACTGTTTTGTACATATCATTCAGTTAACCCCCAGCAGGTCATTTGGCCCTTTGTCCCCTGAGCCGGTTTAGCTAATCAGAACAAAGTTGTGTAGAATATGCTTTCTTAGAGTACTTTTACAGTTAAAAACACAATGCACTAATATTTTAATTAAACTGGTTAGAAGTCTAGTCAACCCACATTAGTTTAATACTCTGTTGGTGAACTTGTGATTTATTCCCCTCACCTTTGTCTTTATTTCATGTCGTCCCCATCTAAATTATCTCATGATGCCTTTATTTACAAACAGAATGTAAAAAAAACATTCCAATAGACTACTGTTTGATATGACTAAATTCTTATCTTATCACTTTAGTTCTAGCTTCCCTTATGCTTCTTATCAAATAATAGTCATGTAATCTACACTATGTTTTCTGCACATAGACAGACTGTAATCAAAACCTAATATTACTTGTCTTCTATTGGTCGGTTCGGAAAGCCCTCTCCCCTGATTGGTTGAGAAGGGGGATGTACCTTCTAAAAAGGCGACCAGCCTTTTAGAGTTATGTGCCTGGCCCTCCATGAGGCACACACACACACACGGAAGTGTTACGCAATGTTCTAAGAAGGAAATGAGCTCCTTTTTGAACCATGATCATCTTACTGGCCTCAAACATACATAATACACAAAACATAATTTTTGTTTAGGCTCAAATGATCTTCATCAAGATCAAATTCTCAGAAAGAAAAAGCTGTTCGGTCCATAGAGACGACAACACAGTGAACACAGTAGTTTTCTTTGTTCCCCTTATGCGTCTCTTATGTCACAGGATGTCTGCAAAATCAGCTCATTATCATAACTGCAGGTTAAAATGACGTTTGCCTTTTCTCAACACGTTACTGTGGTCACCACTGGCATACCGTCTGGTTGACTAACTGATTTCTAACACTGCAAATGACGTGAGAAGTTATGAAAGTGGGAGAAAATATATCTACTATAATCACGAAAAACACTATTTTAGTTAGCTGCATTGTTTGCTGTTCTCTTCTGATGACAAACTCTTCTTCTTTTTCAGTGCGTGTGTTTCTGAAGCAGAGAAAGAAAGTCCAGGTATGTAGATCAGTAGAAAATAACTGATTAATTGTATCTAATGTTGTCTGTTCAGTTTCCAAATGTGTTGTACAACCAGCCACTGCACGCTCCAATGACTAAATAACTGCTGCCCAAGAATGAATTACTGGTTTCCTTTGATATTTAGTTGCTCCAGCTTGGCCTGAATGCAAAACAAGTCTCGTCAAGTGTCAGTGTTGGTATGTCTAGTCATGTGGCCGTGTGCTCTGCCCCACAGAGTACTGGTTATATCTGGTTTTAGTGGGGTCTGAAATGCCTAATCTCATGAGTTCATGTTACGTGGCTAATGTTTATAACTAGAATCATTCACCTTCTAGTTAATACATATACTTGGTATCACTATCTGGTAGTCATTTAAATGATAGTAGAACTTACTACCCTATAATTTTGTGGTGCACTTTACACAGACAAATCAAGTTATTTATAATAATGTATCAACTAAATGTTCCCAATAACCATTTTTTCTTATGATAGATTTATTCTGGCATAAATAAATAAAGGGACAGTACTCAAAACAAAGTCTTGCAGGATTAAAATGATTCTGTTCTTCTTCTCACTCCAGCTGCTGACCATCGTGAGAAGAAGTACAAGGCGCATCGTCAGTTCGGGGACCGGCGTGG
This sequence comes from Clinocottus analis, assembly GCF_023055335.1. NCBI lineage: Eukaryota > Metazoa > Chordata > Actinopteri > Perciformes > Cottidae > Clinocottus > Clinocottus analis. The sequence goes on from NW_027175854.1 coordinate 3,394,080, forward strand.
AGGGGTTACTAGTGCTCGTACCTACTTCTATGCAGACGAGTCCAAATGTGACAACCAAATGGAGACATTCATAAACTGCATTAGAGCCTCTGGTAAGTCGTAAGTAAGTAGGTTTTCTGAGTATTATAATACTGATAATGTCGTGTGATAAAGATAGTGTTGAATTACACCAAATGAACATAAAGGGACATAAAATGTGTTATCAATTTCAGGGGGAGCCTCTTCGGATGGGTTTTCTGCCATCAAAATGACTGCTCTTGGACGCCCACAGTTCCTTGTAAGTTTAACTTTTTTCAATATTAACCAAAAGTAATAATTACAGTATTTAGATGGCATTGGTTGGCAATCACAGCGCTTTAAATTCTACCACGAACAAACCATTTGGCATACAGATTAATGGGCAAAAGAAACTTGGCCAGATATTTATCTCTTTTTGGTTCAGTCAATGCCAGTTGATAGTATGATCACTGAAATTATTATTAATAGGCATTACAGGCAAGTGGCAGGAAAATAAGACTGAAGAAAGAAATGAGAAACTATGTCAGATATTAACTACCTCAGACAAATATGAAAAGTATGTGCCCACTGACACGAATGTGTCTGGCGGACGTCCTCCCAGTATGATTCAAATGCAATATTATAATTGTATGATTGATGAGTTGTTCTGTGTTTGAACAGCTCCAGTTTTCAGAAGTCCTGGTTAAATGGAGACAGTTTTTTAACTTCCTCTCAGCAAAGCAGGGAAAGTCTGACATGATGGTTTTGGAACAAAAGCTGGAGCTGGAACAGCTCAAGGTACGTCTTCAGCATGTCAGATGCAGATTCATCCATTACTGGTGACCTCATTTATAGTTGTTTTTAACATGTAGTTGTGTTCAAGCCTTCATGACTGTACGTGCCACGTGTTTTGTGAAAGAAGTAATCGGCTGCATTATCTGTTTCACCACTGAAATATCTCTTTGCAGGAAACTTTGACTAAGATGGATATTGGAGCCATGGATGATAAAGAGAATTGGTTCACTGGAGAGAAGCTGGGTTTGTCAGGGTAAGATAGTCCCACATCCCTGCAATGATGACAACACATGTCATACATCAATACAGTTCGGTTCATGCATCTCTGTTTAGTCAATAGGAAAACACTGTGCCTAACATATTTTAATTTACACTTTCTCACATCTTATTTGCAGAACAATCGATTTGCTGGACTGGAACAGTTTAATAAATGATACAACAAAAATCTCCAATCTGCTCATGTTGCCAAACTTTCAGGTGGGTCATGTAGATATTAAGTGGTGTGCCAAGAACAAGTAAATACATTCACAGATTGTGGCCAATGGTTCTCAATTTTAATCAATTTAGTAATTTATGACCTTACATTTGACAGATATTACAGTTAATGGTCTAATAAACAAATGATAAACATAAAGGGTTTTATTTTTTATTTCCTCATTAGAACTTCTTTATTAATTGTGGGAACACGTTGATCCAAGTCTTCCTCCCACAAGACAATAACTTATAATGTAATATCATTTCTTCAAGAAAGCATTTTATATCATGACTGGAAATCATATTATTATTTGGTACTGACAGTGCTGCATACATTCCTGCAGAGCTAGAATAAGTTAAGTTACATTGCACATGTTTGTGCTATGGTGTGCATTTAAGAAAAGTCACTTGTGTCACTCAAATCACCCCACCCACCCAACGACCTTCATACATGTCACAATACTGATTATATTTTCTGGTTTATCTTAGTCATAAAGATGGAGTTGAAAGCAAATACCTCACAGTTTGATGTTTTGTGTGTTGGTTGCGCAGACCGGCCACCTGGAGCCTTTATTGAATGCGTTTACAGCCGAGGAGGAGAGGCAGATGAAGAGAATGCTACAGAGAGTGGACGTTCTGGCCAAGGTAAGCCAAGAAAATAAATGTGCATCTTGTAAACAGTTTTTTGAAGCAATACTGAAATCTAAATCCAATGTATTGCAATTGCAAGGGAATCAAATAAATCAGAACTGTATTGGTTTGATGAAGCCCGCTTTATCTCGCATACGACCTATGTGTCCCTTATAAAAGCTGTCAATAAGATAAGATAAGGATAAAATAATCCTTTATTAGTCCCTCAGTGGGGAAATTACAGGATTACAGTAGCACTGGTCACAAGTAATAAGTAATAAGATAAAAGAAACAAGTAATATATATGTCTATGCTCACTAGCATGCCTTGGAGAACGGGGTCAGGCTCATGGTGGACGCCGAGCAGACGTACTTTCAACCAGCGATTAGTCGACTGACTCTGGAAATGCAGAGGAAATTCAACAGAGAAAAGCCAATTATTTTCAACACATACCAGTGTTACCTCAAGGTAAGACCTCAGTTCTCTAATTACAGCTTATCATGACAAGTTTTACTCTTGAATATTCATATACATAAATCCTTCCTGGTTGTCTCAACAATGACATTTTTGTCAACACTTTACGTTGTATTGTTGCTGCTAATGATAGCATAATATCGATTAAAAAAAAGCCGAAAGAGATGTTATTTTTCGTGTCCAATAGCAGGCTCAGTAAAGTTGTATAAAACTTTATATGGAGAGACATCACAGCTGGCTCTCAAAATGTCATGTTTTGATCATTTTTGATAATGTTTTTATTTTTGTTACTATTAGGATGCCTATGACAATGTAACTGTGGACGTTGAGCTGTCCCGGCGGGAAGGCTGGTACTTTGGTGCCAAACTGGTCCGTGGAGCCTACATGTACCAAGAGAGAGACAGGGCCAAAGAGATTGGCTACGAAGACCCAATAAACCCAGACTATGAGGCCACTAACAGGATGTATCACAAGTACGTTTTTTATCATTATTATTATTATTAAGGCTGCTCGTGACTAAGCTAGAACATGTCTAAATCCTAACCATCTGCCTTGATGTTTGTCCAGGTGTTTGGAGTACGTGCTGGAGGAGATTGATCACAGCAGGAAAGCAAATATCATGGTTGCGACTCACAACGAGGACACAGTGAAGTTCACCCTTGAAAAGTATGTTTCGTCTCAGGCCTACATGACAAATTGAAAGGCCATTTGGCACTTTTCAGAACTAAGGGCAGATTTATTTTGAACATACACAAAGGCCTTAAACCTCTTGTTTATAAAAGATTAATCGTAATGGTTCAACCTAATACCTCAGACCTGTTGCGCTAAATGAAACATAGTCTTTGTCAACCTTCGAAAGCAATTATAGGATTTAGAAAATGAGATCGCTGAATCAATGGTGGACTAACACACTCTTATTATGTAACAGCTCTTTGACATGGATTATTTTTCTGGTTTTCCCAGGATGAATGAGATGGGCCTTTCACCGTCAGAAAATAAAGTTTACTTTGGACAGCTGCTGGGCATGTGTGATCAGATCAGCTTCCCGCTAGGTATGTTTCACTCAGCTTGGATACTAAAAGTAAACCAGTGTGGAATCAGAGACTTGCGTCACAGTCATGTGGCCACAGAGGGTCCACTGACACATACTCTGTACAAACATTAGCTTTTTTATACTCAAGGGACCTGACCTTCAAATGATCTATCCAGTCTATAGATATTTTGAGAACAAACACATCTGGGTTTTTAATGTCCTCTACTGTCTGGTAACCAATTGTTATGTCAGTTTAGGTCAAAGCAGAAACACATCACTACCCAAACAGTTATGTTCGGGGCACACATTTAAGAAAATAGCTTTTCTAATTGCTCGACAAAGACTGTTTATGCAAGTGAGATACAGAAAACTTATAACTGAGGTGCTACTGACTCAATGAAAAGAATAAAGCTGTAGCTGCTCTAACCTTTCTTCTACTGGTGAGACTGGTTTGACCTTGTCTTATCACTTGATACATAATATCAAAACCACATTTTTACATATCAGCTTTATCTTAATATAATATGTATTCATCATGATTTCACTCTTAAACCAAAAGGTAATATTTTAATCTACTGCACATTATTTCAATTTAACATTGACATAACAGAACTGTGTCGGCTACTGTCAGCTTAAAGAATATGTTGGACATTAAATACCAAGTCATGACATGGAATGCACACGCAGTGGAAATTGATTTCAAACACGTCTCTTTGCTTCCTTGTTAAAACAGGTCAAGCAGGTTTCCCGGTCTACAAGTATGTTCCATATGGCCCGGTCAACGAGGTCATTCCTTATCTGTCTCGCCGCGCTCAAGAGAACCGTGGCTTCATGAAGGGATCCCAGAGAGAGCGCAGCCTGCTGTGGACCGAGCTGAAGCGCAGGGTGCTGGGCGGGCAGATGTTCTACAAGCCCGTCTACTGAGTCACACGACCGCAGTACGCTAACTGTAGTGTGTCTGTCAGCATTCCACCGGCTTTACCTCCTTACGGTCGGGGAAGATTAACGTCCTTCCTTGGCTTGTTCGACTGGGAAGATTTATGTTTGCCTTAAAATCTGAATTGGTTTAGTTTTACTAAAATAATGCGAGTGTAATCCTCAGAATCAACATAACAAACTTTACACTTTTTCAAGGATCGTTTGCAAATGTTTATGTCTCTAAACATCAATCATCTTTGATACGTACCATGGCAATATTTTGTAGAGGCTAAGACAAGTATATTGTGAATGTATAGTTACCAAAGGTGACATGCTTGTATATAAATATATACATATTGGTCCTTTGTTTGTTTATTTAAAGGACACATATAGCAGTCACTCAAAAGCACCTTATGATTATTTTCATAAGATGAACTGGAGGCAATCAGAGACTGTACCACTAAGTTTATTTTTGTAAATAAGCTTATTTATTGATGATGCTATGTGTCAAGTAATAATCAATTCATTTGTAATGGCAGCATCACAAGATGATCCTCTCTTTCATCTCTCGTGACTCACTCATGTCAATGTTCTCGAGGCAAAGAACAGATCAACTCAAACACACGGTTTCGGTTTCTCGTTGTAAACAGTTCAGGTTCATGTGCTGTGGTCATGTGGAAACGAGCCAGCGGCCTGTAACCTGGAAATGACTGTTTGCAGTAGCTGACCTTCATTTTGCCTCTGACACAACAAACTCAACTCAACCTTAAGTACTCTGGGAATACCTGCCCTGTTATATGAACTGTGGTGGAGGACAACTAAGTTTAATGAAAGTCGTGGATGAAGTCTTTTAAATTGAAATATTTTTTAGTACTAGAAATATGTACTGTAAAATGCTCTATACCTCTATAAGTCCTCAAATTAAAGTGCTCAAATTGAAAGCTAATTTAAACAGTGTTGGTTTGCAGGACTTTGAGTGATCTAAGCTCTTTGTTTGAACATGGAAAGTTAGAACAAAAGGCTTCAATTGTACTGTCTCTCCTGGAATGATCCACATCTTGAGTATTTGATTTCATTTGAATGCATTTCCTGACGTTTTTCTTTTCTTTGTGTCTGATTTCCTCATCACTGCCGTTTAAGTATATTTTGTACAGTTGTAAAATATATGTAATCATTTAACACAATCAAATACAGATAACCAATAAAAGAAAGCAGAATTGTGTTTACTCTAGTTTCCCATGTTTGAAGTTAAGCTCTTGGAGAAGAATCTTTAAAAAATGTATCGTTACACATCATGACTGACATTGGATTTTAACATTCAACAACATGTAATGTTGCCTAAAATATACACAAACTCCAGCTTGTGTTGTTGTAGAGAGCAAAGCTGATCTTATCTCCTAGTGACACACATCTAGTTGTCCTCGCTGACGTATTCTGATGTCAATGACATCGACCACGACAGCCATTGCCACACAGAAGCCAGTCCGCTCCCTTTCGCACATCTATGTGAGCGTCAGACATGATTCAGTCTCAGCCAACAGCAGCTGAGGCAGCACCTGGGTCCAGGTATCTGGAGACTAAATAAACAGCTGTGTTGTGACCAAGCAGGGTGTGCTGTGCGCTCTGGGCTAGATGTTATTATTTTCATTAAGACATCTTGAATGCGTTCCAAGATGTACAGTACATTGTACATTTAAGACAAAGAGTTTGAAAGAAGCGCTGCATGCAGGCTACAGGCAAAAATGGGCCTTTGTTTAACCGTGGATTAGTTTAATAGAGGTTGCAAAACGAAGATGGACGTGTATATCAGACAGTTCATTTGAAGGGTGCGACACCTGCAGTCTTCCATGCTGTGTTCTCTTCTGTGTTCCATGTTGTGTGCTGTGTTCCACGCTGTATTCCCTTTAGTGTTCCATGCTGTGTGACATGTTCTCTTTTAGTGTTCCATGCTGTGTTCCCTTCTGTGTTCTCTGCAGTGCTCTCTTCTGTTCCATGCTGTGTTCTTTGCTGTGTTCTCTTCTGTTCTGTGCTGTGTTCCCTTCTGTATTTTCTGCTTTTTTCCACATTGTGTTCTCTCCTGCGTTCCCTGCTGTGTTATCTGCTGTGTTCTCTGCTGTGTTCCCTTCTGTGTTCTCTGCTGTGTTCTCTGCTGCGTTCCCTGCTGTGTTCTCTGCTGTGTTCTCTGCTGTGTTCTCTGCTGTGTTCTCTGCTGTGTTCTCTGTTGTGTTCTCTGCTGTGTTCTCTGTTGTGTTCTCTGCTGTGTAGCTTCCTGAAACATGTTATTTCATGTCTTGCTGATTTAATACCACTGTGTCCATTTCTAATCATTTATTAAGTTACTTCATATTTAATTATTATTCCAATGTTTGAAAACAATACCTGTACAAACGCTGCACATTAGTATGTTTCCACGCTCTGAACACTCAATAGCCACATCATTCTAAATATTAGTGTATAACTCATGTCTTTTCATGTATGCAATCACCCAGCCATCTTGTGAAGTGAAAGAACTATAGAGCAAAACCTAAAATGTTCAAAGGGTAGACCAGTGTTCTTTTGACTTGACCAACAAAACAAATGTAATAAAGATGTCCATCAGTACACCTTCCATATGTGTAATGTCGTCACCATGGGCACACAATTATACAGTTAACTTTACCCTGGTTACACTTAAAGATACAATTTTCATACTTAAGAGAAATATTTTTGTTATTTTCCAGCATATCTTACTCCAATAATACAGTGGACTAAATTACAGTTAATGTCCATACTCTAAATATATAAAATAGTCTAATTACTACATGCTTATACTTGTTTATATTTGTTTTTTAAGGTGAGTTGTAATACTACTGTTAGAATAAATATATCTTTAACAGCGGCCTATTTTACAAACCTCTTCAGCCCTTGTGGGAGGAGAATGTAAATCTGACTTTCACTCCTCACAGCCAATGGGAGCGGACTTCATGAAGCGTGTACAGCATGTTGAACAATAGAGGCTTTCCTTCTTTTTAATCCACACGCCGACACTGCTTATGCTGTGATCTGCAGGTAAATAAAGCTCTTTACTTGTATTTCTCTTAAATATACATATTGTTTTTCTTAATTTAGTAAGACACTATGTTTTGATAATCCAGGAAGATTCCCAATCTTTTCAGAATAATGGGTTAACAGAATTGTTATTTGAAGGTAAAACATTACATAAGCTTTAATCTAGTAAAATGAGTTTCCCTCATGTACTACAACTAACAGGCATACATATATGTAGCATGAGGTGTATGGTAGTTATTCTCATCAAAAGTGACAAATGGAGTACATAGATGACTATCAATGTTAAAGATAAGAAGTCAGAGTTTGTATGCAAAGGAACACTACATAGAATGAAGAGTAATCATCTGTCAAGACTGTAGAAATCTATTTTTAAAATGTAGCCTTTTACCGAAACCTAAACCTTTCATTGTAAATGTCTATTTTCTCTTTCCAATCCTGCCGTGCGTTGTGACGGGAATCTAAGCACTATAAACATGTGTAAAGTGTAAACATGGGGGCTTATTTGGCAGACAGAACAAAGCAGCAGTTGATTGCTTATCAGTATTAGTTCTTCTCTACGTCCTTTTACCCTAGTTGATTATAAAGATATTATTATTTTATGCAATAAATACCAAGTTACATTTGATTTAAATGGGTCAGATCCAGGCTTTCTGGATAGAAATAATTACTACTATGTTGTATGGGTGGAGGTAAAGGAGGTAAATATTTGGTCAGTGTGTAATAATTGCCACAGGGAGTTTAACCTGTTTATGAGATCTGTTTAGCTGCTCAGTGGTTGAATGAGTCTTGAGTCTTTGTCGTAGATTACGTTTGCTTCTCAAATCATTTTTAAATTAGCCATTCGACGAACTGCTGTGTGTGCAGCACACACAGCAAAATACAGCAAGTTGTGTATCACAACTGAACAATGTTTTTCTATATGTGCATGCTCTCTTACTGCATTTTCAGGTGATCCCTTGGGTGTTAATGATGTCTGGCATTAAAGGAAACAAGTGCACATTTGTGAAACGAAGGCTGATTCTCTGGGTTTTATTGACCAACATCATACTGGTGCTATACTGCTTGACGAACACAAACCAAGGAAAGAACAGGTAAACAATCAAATCAATAAGAAAGCATTATTTTCTGGAGTTTAGTCCATTGATCTGTTTGCTTATGCTCATATTTTATTCACAGGGACACTCAACCAGGAACGTGTCCTCTCAGTGTGCAGTTTGCGAAGACAAATGTCAGCGTGCCTTCTCAAAGCACAAAGTCATTAGAGTGCTCCCCCAAAGTGAACATCATGTTCATGAAGACCCATAAAACTGCTAGTAGCACCATACTCAACATCCTCTTCAGATTTGGAGAAAAGCACAAGCTGAAATTCGCTCTGCCTGATGGCCGCAATGACTTCTTCTACCCGTCACCGTTCCTGTGCTCCCAGGTGAAGGACTACAGGCATGGAGACTGTTTCAACATTGTTTGTAACCACATGCGCTTTGACCATCACGAAGTAGCCAAGCTCCTGCCTCCGGATGCTGTGTACATCACCATCTTACGAGACCCGGTGGCTCTCTTTGAGTCGTCCTTCCATTATTACCACAGAGCAGTTCCTCTCACCTGGAGGATCGATGGAGAGAACAAACTGGCAGAGTTTTTAAACAATCCAAAGAGCTTCTACAGCTCTACTAGCTTCAACTCATTCTACCTGAAAAATATGCTCTTCTTCGACTTTGGTTTGGACAACAACCTCGAGGCAGATGATCCTCGTGTAATGAGGGACATTCATAACTTATCCAAACATTTTGATCTTGTGCTCTTCGCAGAATACTTTGAGGAGTCTCTTGTCCTGCTTAAGGACACACTGTGTTGGACCATGGAGGACATCCTGTATTTTAAACTCAACGCTCGCAGGAGCTCATCTGTGTCTCCTCTGACCCCTGAGTTGAGAGCCAAAGCTTTACAGTGGAACGGGGCGGACTGGAGACTCTACCAGCACTTCAATGCTTCCTTCTGGGCCAAAGTAGAGGCGTATGGGAGCGACAGAATGAAACGGGAGGTTAATGAGCTGAGGAGAAGGAATTCTGAGATGAGGGACATCTGTATCGAGGATGGAGGGGCAGTTGAGGCCAAACAGATTCAAGACAGCCGTTTCCAGCCCTGGCAGCCAGTTGGAGAGTCTTCTATCCTGGGGTACAATATGAAGACAAATATTGATCCGAAATTCAGGACAAACTGTAAGAAAATGCTCACACCTGAGATACAATACCTGTCAGACCTGGGCGTAAGCTTGTGGCTTACTAGATTATGGGGTTGGTTTAAAGATGCTGTTTTTACTGATTGACTAGAAATGTTTTCTGAAACACGTGTTTAGCAAATCTTTCAGTTTTCCTCAACGATGTATCCACCTCCTCCAAATAGGTAAAGGTTCTCTGATATCTGTACTCGCATCTGTTGCTTCTTATGTTGTATTTTTTAACATTGCGCACAACAAATGCTCAACCTGTTGTTCCAGTGGCTACTCTTGTCCGTGTTGAGATTTGCAACGCTAATGTTTCAGCATTATTGTGCAAAGCCTATTTGCTTAATTGTCCACTGCAAGCACAAACGTTTGACGACACCTGATGCTTTTTTTTTGTTTGTTGAATCTACAGTAACCGAACCAGGGTGTGATGTCAAACACTGAGCCATCAGTGGTTGTTATAGTGATGTTGACAGCACATGTTTCGAGTGAGACAGACAACGCAAGAGTGCTCCCTAGAGGCCTGAGGCTCAGATGCAGGTGGGAGCAATTAGTTTGAATAGTAACCTCATATGACCCTGTCATAGCAGTTTAAATGTCGACACCATCAATAGTAATAATGGTTTTGACAGGGTATTCTGTTCATTTTTACCTACATTTTGGCATGAACAAAATATTCATCAGTTGTATGATTAGAGTTTGGATTATGTTTGGTAAAAGATGGCAGCTATTGATGTTTGAATATATTACTTTGTTTTGGCCAGAACTGAATAATATTCTTTATAACTGATGGCTCTGGGTCTTCAGCATCAAGTAATACAGAGTATTCTGAGTAAAAGCATCATTATTTTATCTGAACAAACTATTATTTTTTATTACAAGGTCTGCATATAGAATCCATCCAAGATAGTCTTTCCTCTCTACAGTAGCCAATTGAAGAGACCCTGTGTACAGTACTTAATGCATGAGACTCATTATTTACTTCAAGACTCGTCTAGCAACAATATCAAAACTAGTACACTTTTGTAGATACACTGCTCTTTGTAAACTTGCTTGGGAACATTTTTGTAAACATACAAGTGTAATGATTGTTGTATGAAAAAATGCATTTATTTATAATATTTGTCCTTGAAGTAATGTGCCTTTTTGTTCAGGTATTGAAATGCAGACTTCTGTCTGCCCACAATGACATTGCATTCCCTTTCAGCCTTCTCTAAAATATTACACAAACCTGTTGTAAAAAAGTGCGACCTTGAAAAAACCTATAAAATCATTGATGTATGAAAAGGACACCATGCATCCCTTCATTGCATATTCAAAAAAAGTTGGCATACAAGCAGTAAGCAAATGTAAACTCAGTTTTACGAGACATAACTATTATGCAAAGCCTCTTGAATGTTTTTGAACTAAGCTACTCATTACATTTGTATATGCTATATCTACCTTAAGATGACAGAATGTGACATAGGTTATGTAAATACCAGTAAGTAAAATAATTGAATAATGAATGTGAAATGAATCTGCTTTGACACATGGATACCATATTAAGTATAATAAATAAAAACACTACAATATTCGGATTACATTAACACTTTTAATTTAACAATGTACAATCTGTAAGCAGAACGAACGCTTGATACATAACAGCTGTAAGGGGAGGACGAGGTGAACCATTGCTCCTTCTTCGTGGTGGTCTGGACAGTCAATCAGCTCCCACTGGGGTTGACTTGAAGCACATTGTCCATGTTGACTGATGTTTCATGCAGGTAACGTTACGGAGTCCAGGAAGAATGGATCATGGAAGTGTGACAACAGTTGCACTTCGGCCTCAGGTAACCCCGGGAGTCCTACTCTTCTTCTTTGTTCTCGTAATTGTGTTGGATGTGTTTCCATAGTTTCTATAATGAAACACGTATTAGATAACGTTAGAGATTTTATACAACACAGGTTGTCACCACGAACAGACGCGAAAGTTCGACTCGGCAAGCTATCTTAGCTTAACGTTAGCTCATGCTAGCGCCGCTTCGCCCTCTGCTCACAAGGTCAGGATTATACAGGCAATAAACCCCAAAAAGACACACTTACCCCGCGGTTTAATTGGTCAAAGACCGCGTCGCCAGCTTGGTCAAAGACTCGTTCAAAGAAGATCGCTCCAACCATGATGGTTACGGCGAAAGTGGACGTTCTCCTGAAGAGCAGATTGTAGACGGTTTTAGCCAGCGCCATGTCGGTGGATAGACGTACTGCGCAGGACCGGAAGTTGAGACACACTTGCCTGCACGCTTCCGGTCCTTAAGTTATTTGGTAGTAGGATATCCTTGATCGTTTTGTTTTAAGCTATATACTACGCGTGGTCTTTCAAACATCACAGAGGAGGACAGCCTGTTTCTACAATGGTTTGTGCTCGTTGCTATTTGAATTCAACACCCATGTAGATATGAAATAAAACGTTATTTGTTGTAATATTACGCGTGTGAGCTAACGTTATATATCGAGATGTAACAACACGACGGACGCATGTTGTGGGGTGTTAACGCTTGCTCTGTTGGGTCATCTGGGGACGTGTTTGTTCGAACAACAAGCTGCTCGTGTGCATGCTGCTATGTTTCTAAACCGCTTTGTATGTAGAAATGTAAGTCATACCCAGACACATTCAAAATACATGCACCGTCACTACTAACGCGGTAGATGGCAGCCATGGGCTTTTGTTGATTTGAGGTAGTTTCAGTCAGCACAGCTATTCACTCACCATGTGATCACGGTGCTTGTGCAAATGTATTTTGTATCTGTTCCTTGTCTTTCAGCTATTTAACAGGTGACCTCTTGTTGGTTTGAGCACATAACCTGCACCATGGGGAGGAGATACTACTGTGACTACTGTGACCGGTCCTTTCAGGACAACATGCATAACCGCAAAAAACATCTGAACGGTGTGCAGCATCACAGAGCTAAAAAGGCCTGGTATGACTACTTTAGAGGTGAGACCTCCGGACAAGTGCTCACAATTAAATCAAATTGCATGCTATATTTGTATGACGTTTTAGTTTAAATGTTTGTTTTTTAATTTACAAATCAAAAAGTTGTGTGTCTTTATTTTAATTAATACTTTGTACATTTTATTATTATATCATGACTGCTCACTTTATGATAGAAGATTATATAAATAACCAAGGACAACACTATCATTTTCTTTTTAGACTCTTCAGCCATCCTTTGTGATGAGCAAACAAAGAAACCCTGCAGGAAGTTTCTCCAAAAAGGTAAGGTTTGAATATACATTTACCCATTACACATTTACCAGGAATCTATATTATATAACCTTTTGTAATAATCACTTTGCCTGGCTTTTCTTTTTTAAAATTCTTTTAGGAATTTGTGATTTTGGTCCCAACTGCAGGTTTTCTCACATGTCTGAGGAGGATATGTTTAACTTAAAAAAACAGGCGGATGGTAAGCTGTACCCGAAGGGTAGTGCCGTCTACCAAAGCAATATCACACACATGAAATGCACATAACATTTGTAAATAACCTTTATAATACAATAATATGATCTAAATTAGTATTTAATAATGAGGTTATCATTTTACACTGCAGTCCCATATGTCACACAATCTCCACACAGTCTAGATTAATAGCTCAGATGTCATGCAGCAAAGGGCAAACATGCCAAGTAAGTTGGGTTATCACTTTCTCCAGCGTTAAACAAAAAATAACCAATATTATTCAAATACAAATTGTCGTTTTGTCCAGATGACTTGTGTGATATGTTGACAGGAGTGATATTACATTTCTTTCAGACGAAAGGCAGCAGAGAGAGGATTTTGCAGACAGAAAGATGCCCGGGCGGAGTATAGAAGAATGGCTCTCCAGAAGGGAAAAGAAGCAAACGCTCCTCGGTAGCAACGGGTGGGCGAATTCATTATTGTTTCATAGCTTATTCATACATGTTTTGCATTTCTAATGGATTTTCTGTGTTGATTTATAATTCAACTGTTCCACTATTTATCTCCGCAGAGATCTAAAAGATAAGGAAGACAGCGAAGAGGGCCAAGAAGAAAGTGACATACTTCAACAGCTCCTCTCCATCCCTGACCTTCCACCCTCTCTCCGACCTCCTCCTCCAGGCGGATGGAGAGTCAAAGTGAACACAGAATGGGGTTGAAAGATAATCACTTTGTCGTTCAAATCACTATTAAGCGGCTATGCCACATGAATGGTATAGAATACATATGTTATTAAGAGATGTCTCACATTTGTAATTGGCAGTTTGGAAAGAAGGTTTGAAACACAGGAATAAAATTAATTCTGAACATTCACTTAAAATGAGTAAAAGCTTTTTATTTACCCTAAACACGGCAAGTTAAATCTTAGAATAGTGATTTCCATACAAACAGTAAAAACCTGGCTCTGAAGTTGAGGGCTTTTATCTTTGAATCCTCCTCAGATTTACATTTCCAGTCATGCGGTCCTGAATGGAATGGAGGTTTTTTGAGCAGATGGAAATAATATTTTGTTTAATTTTAGTCCTTTGCTGCGTCACCAGGGTAATCATAAGTTTGATTTAATTATATTTCTAACCCACCCAGCTGAAAACACAATTTTACTTCCTAAATAGTAAAGATGGGAGAGTAATGATCTAGATTAAGTTTCATAATTACATTTTTTATAGTTAGAAAGTTTGTTGTTTTATTTTTTTATCAACCATCATAATGTATCATACTTGTTATTGGCCCTTGTATGTCCTCGATGAGGGATGATGCTGATATGTATATGTACCTAATCTAGTTTTTGCAAGAATCCTCATTAAATTGATATGATGGTTGCAACCTGCAACACACCACTAGATGTCTTACACACCCCACTGTGTAAGACATAGTTAAGGAAGGAATTAATACAACTAAAGTCAGTTGCTTATAACTTTTTTCACTTCTATTTTAACCCATTTTGTTCCACTGGGTTACACACACAGCACAGTTGTCCTCTGCCCTTGCTGCTGTTCGGCCCTACAACGACAGACATTAGTGTGCATGTTATTTTCCCCGAAAGCTCATTAAACGCTACGTGAAGTGCATCACTATATTACCACATCACACTATCAGATCTTTACATTTCGCCCCTCTTCATCTGAAAGTGTTGAATGAAGAATTTATTCAGAATTTCAGTCTGTTTTCCTCTCTATCCTAAAAAGCAAACCTCTGTACTTGAGCGTCCACAGTAAATGTTTTTCTTTTTTTCAGCTTTTATTTGCAACCAATGTCACATTTGCAAACAGAAAAACAAACGGACAGTTCCTTTTTAATGCCACAGTTTTTATTGGATTACATGCATCTAGACACCACTTACATTAGTGTATAATAGATGCATTAACCTCTAAACCTGCATTTACAGCTACATAAATTAAACAGTGCTTGCTATTCTCAATCTCAACATTAAAATTACGAGTAATGTCACACAGCAGGATGATACAAATAGTGACGAGAAGAGGGACTTTCATTGGAGGCGAGACAAGGATAATACATGTATACTTATTGGTACTTGAATTACTGTTGAGTCATTTCAATTCAAAAATACATTTACCATCAGATTCATTTTTTTTCAAAACTGAGGATTTTGTAAAACTGATTTCTAAAAATCTTTCTTTCGTTACTTTGAAGTCAAGGCATGAGAGTGCAGTTATTACTCTGAATGACAAAGGCACAGGACAGAAGACATCCACAGTCCAAATCAAATAAATAACAACAAGTAAGACAATCTGTCAACAGAGTGTACACAAATCTGCTCATTAAAGCACTGTAACATACAGAATAGGACACAGTAAGTGCTTATTTGTCTTAAAACGAGATGTTACACAATAACTACATTTTACATTCAGACACAACCCATATCTTGATATGTTCACATGAAGAGATAATGTGATGTTCATACATAAACAGCTACTATGTATGAGATAAAATATCAGTTTTATTGCCCGAATGATATCTGTTTCATACATTTTCTCTTGTGATCGAACTTTGATAAACTTTAAGATAAAAAGAGCAAGAAAAAATATATAGCATTTTGTAAAACTTGTCAAATTTGACAAATATTTTTGAAAGAAAGTAAGTGCATGGCATTAATACACACAATAACTTCTATCTGAATGTCCAGTCAACCTGGAAATTATATCAGAAACCTGATATTCTTTTGTACAATTTTTGTATTGTTTGTATACAAAACATTATGCTTACATTCATAATAAAAACACAGACTTAATGTATCACTTTTCCAAGTAAGAAAATATAATCATGTTATACTTTAAACACAATGTTGTTTGGTGGTCATGTGAAAGCCAGAAAACAACATCTTTCATGATATGTTAAATTATTGTTCACAGCATACTTCAAAGTATTTCGATTTTTGATATTGTCTGCACGTCCACAAAAATCGACATATACAGGAAAATGTCAAATTCTGCTTTTTTATTATTAACAATCACTATACAAATTGCATAATTATTTGAATACATACACTAGCGTTCAAAATTTGATCTTACACACATATAACACACATATTTCTACTTTAATGTACATGCAAGTGTGTTTCGTGTGAAATTAATATCCTTAATTTAAATTTTCTTTAAATATCATTCAGTTTTCTCGAAGCTCTAAACTTGTCATGGCTGACTTTAAACTCAGCTGGTAACTCAGGTCATACAGCAGATCTGTGTCTTGCCTTGTGTCTCTATGATTATTTATTGTGACTCATTTTGGTGCCTCAATGCATGTGTTATGCATTATTTTTTACATGTATTTTAAGTTGTGTGATCATCACTTGTCTTGAAGTCTGTTTTTTTAATGAATACCGATGCGCAAAATGTTGCCTGATATTTGTTTGAGGGATTTTGTGATCTCCATATGTGTTCTGCTTTACATTTTGACTTTATTGTTCACTTCAGTTTAATTATTAAACCTACATTTTTGGTCAAGGCTCAATCGGAGCTTCAAAACAAACCAATTCATGAAAATAAAAGACGACATCTTGAGAAATGGCCCGTGGGCTCAACTTACTTGAGTGCACAACATGGGTTTGAGGATCATAGGTTGTCACCTTTTCTTTTTCATTCTTTCGCCGAACTGTCCAGCGTGTTCCTGTGCTTTTTCACCAGTTTATTCCAATTGTTGGGCTCTCATTTTAATGGTTTGGAAAATGGTAAACTTTGGGACATTGACTTTTATTGTTCATATATTATTCATGTCTTTGTTTTTAAATTATATGCCTTTGGTCCGTGCTGGACCACCTTTACTTCATTTTAAGGTGAGCTATATATCCCCCACAGAATATTAAACCGTTTTTTTTATAGCAACTTATGAAAATAACAAAGCAGTGCACCTGACCAACTTATCATGATTTCATGACACTGTCTGCGTGTTGTCCTGAAGCTGTTTGATGTCTTCACAAGACAAAGAGTCTACAGCACGCTAGCAGCTCAGTGAGGCATAGCAGTGCTAAGAGCTAAATGCTAAAGTCAGCATGGCAGTACACCAACAATGACAATAATACTTATGTTTATTAGATATAATGTTTACCATGTTTTCCATGCAAGTTGAGTGAGCTAGCATGCTAACATTTGCCAAGTAGCACCAAGCACAGATTACAGCTGAGGTCAATTTGATTGTTGATTTCAGGGAATCCCCAAAGTTACGCCAATTCCTCCAGAGGCAATTCACTCCAAACCACAGACGTCAACGTCAAGGTGGCGCTAAAGGAACAAATCAGACGATCACCAAAGTAATTGGGGTTACTTAGGGAACCCTTGATGTCTGGGCCACACTTTGAGCCAATTCATTGAGTAGATAGTGAGATATTTCACAGAAAGAGTGAATGCGTTGATCGACCGCTGGCGTTGCAGGAACATTCAGGGGCTCACTGCAGTCAGTACAATTCATTCTCTGGGAATAATGAGCATCTGTTCAAAATGCTGTAGCATTCAATGCAACTGTAAAGTATTTCAGTTTGGGTCAATGTGATGAACTGACTGACAGATATTGCTATCATCAGAGCCACACAGCTAGCATGGCTAATATGTTGCAGAATACTTTAACTACTCAATTTAACAGATGTGTGTTTCGCATTAGTCAGGCTACTCTTTTGTTAAGGTTTAGACTACAGATGATGTGGGGTCAGCAAAGTATGTTAAATTGGTTGTGAGTTGGACTACAGGACTGAAAAGTTTAGACACAGATGTTGACTTAAAAGACACAGATTTTGCAGGAACCAGTCATCTATTGTTATGTTTTTGTCAGTGATTAAAAGCTACTTAATATGCAGCCCATCAACTTGTTTGTATTGCTTTATTACTATCATCAGTTATTCATCATTATTGGGTGCACTCTAAATGGTAGAGTTATAGTCAACAACAGTAATATGTTTTGATATATTAGATACAGCACAGCTATTATCCTACTACAGCACATACTTTTACAGTCTGCTTTCCAATCCAATTCCTTTTAATTATGATATATTCTTCTATTGAATACTAATCAGCCCTTGAAATGTTTTTCGTTCTATTTTTACCTTTATGCTTTTATTTGTGGTCATACAAAGCCACTGTGTGACATCATGTTGTCCCTTATAGAGAGAAGTAGTGACAGAATAGTCGTGGGTGATGGAAACATTGAGCAAAACCAAAAACAGCTTTTTTTTTTGGTTAATGTTTAAATTTCCATCGTCCTTCTTTAAATCTCTTTGTAACCAGCTGGTGTTGCATTTATTTCATGCCCCTGCGCAGCATTTGATTTGCTGCAATGAGCATAACGCTGATGATGAATGCAATGGCGAAGGCACAAATCAGGCTTTTACGCACACATGTGTGTTTTTCCTGTTGAGTTGGGCTCGCTGTGGAAAGATTTAGAAGAGATATTAGCACATCTAAGTGTCTCACCGGAGCTTTAAAAATGTCTGAACAATGTGTGAAAAAATAAATATGCATGTGACATACTGTCAATGTCCACATGGGACTCTGGACTGTTCAGGTGGTTCTCCTCAGTCATGATGATGTGCTCAATGTCTTTCATGGTGAGGTGGTCACGGAAAGTGTCGTAAAGAAGTCTCTTAAGCTCATCTACAGTCAGTTTCTGCATGTCACACTGGGGGGGACGTAAAACACCAAGAAAGGTGTAATTAGCAGAGGAAAAAGTCCTATTTCAAAGCCCCTCAGTGACGCAAATAAGCTGTAGGACATCAATAAATAAATAGTGGTTAGACAGGGTCGCTCATGGTGAACTAATCTACTTCATTATGCAATCAAATGCAAGGAAATGCATATGTGCATATATTACTTCAAGTGACGCACTGTAACTATCAGAGGGTTATACTATGGCAAGGCCATTTGGAAATGAGTTAATGAGAAAAGTCAGAGAAGCACATGGGAATATTATAATGTGATAATAATGTATTAGTTGTTTAAATGACTTGATTTTCACATTTATAATTTCTTCATCGTTCGTTAACTGAAACAGATCGCTCTGCATCACGTAACAACAGAAGTGCCAGAAGGGAAACTTACTTAAAAGAGGAAAGAGAATTGATTAAAGGACACTGATAAAAGAAAAGATCTAGACTCGATTGCAGATACTTATGTCAACATATACCTTCCAAAACACTGAATCGAAGTCGGCTCCGTGGAACTTATCAGGCATTCCAGCAGCAGAGAGTTTAGGACCAAGCAATGTGACAAATTCATCAAAGCCGACTTGACCGTCACCTGATGAAACAGACAGAAACACAAACCTGTCACTGTACAGCTCATATGTTGGATTATATGCAACAGTCTTTTGAACTTGCTGACAGACAGAGAGAGAGAGAGACATACCATCTATGTCAAGTCTTTGGATGATGACCTCCAGCTCCACCTCATTGGGCATGTAGCCCAGTGAGCGCATGGCCGTCCCCAATTCCTGCTTTGAGATGAAGCCATTCCCATCACGGTCAAATACTTTGAAAGCCTCACGGATCTCTGTTGGGAGCGGAGGGCAGAAATTACATTAAGAGCGGAGAGAAAGGAGCCATGGCACGTTAATATGGATTTATCATAATTTCCCACTGTGAGCAACAGCATGCTGGCTCAGATGAGAATGTAGTTTGTAGGATGTATGTACGCAATGTTTGTAGTGAGAGTGTATGATCCCTTAAAGCAGTTAGACATTGTGTTGAGTTAAGAATCCCAGGCAGTTACACTCAAAGTCAAAGCTCAAAAAGTATAATCCCTGTTTCAGACAAATGACTGTAGTTGAATGTTTCAGCACCGTGATGAGATACTAAATATATATAAAGTGGAAAGTGCAGCTCGGCAACAGCGAAGTAGTATTTTCCTACGTTGCATAAATAGAATGAATATATTAAGAGTTTATTAAGAATGTTTTTTAGGTTTGGTTTGGGGTTTGTTTGTCAGTTTGTCAGCAGGATCACAGAAAAGCGACTGGCCCCATTTTCATGAAACTTGGAGGAAGGATGTAGCTCAGGCCAAGGAAGAACCCATTCAAGATAGTCTTGGCCTTGGTCTGTTCTCTCTGAGTGGCCTGCTACTTCTATTTTGTGACCTGACCTGTTATATTATAAAATATATTTCGGTTGAGATCATAATGATGCAAAGTCCTTGTTAGTTATAGATGTATACTATCAGATACATTCACAGCCCACACCTGTTACAATGGCCAAAGCGCAATTGGTTGTGAAAGAAAGCAGCAAGCAGGTTCACATGTTTATAATTACCTACAAGTTTTGGTGAATAATCCATAAACATTGCCATCCTCACCCTGCATCACAGTATTCTGTTTGAAGTGGTAAAAGGGGCAGTTGCACATGAAAGGCACCGGACCTCTGTGGCTCTTTTTGATGTAGATCCTCATATATACAATTTATATTCAACGCTTGCTCAGTTGCATGTCATTAAACGCAACACGACATACAATTAAGAGAATTGCATGTTGAGGTTTTGAAATTATACCTACATCTAAATCATACATGAACAATGTACAAGCTGGCATGTTCATGTCCAACGCAAGACTGATATACTTGAAACAGAAAAGGAAAAGTGCGGAGAAGAACAAGGACATGAACATGGTCATCAACATAATTGACAATGGGACGAGGCACAGTCAGATTATGTCATCAAACATAAACTCACCACTACATTCAGTTTTACTGCTGCAAGAGCTTGTATGAAACTGACTGCTTCTACCATGGAGGACACTAATTTGCATGCAAGTAAGTGATTGGGAAAGCACCACCTGTGATTTGTTTTCAAGCCCACAAGTGGAGAAGACCCTATCATCCATCTTGTATACATGAATGGCTGAGAAACTGCAGTTTACAGTGAACCCAAAGTGGCAGACTTTAACCTTGTGGGTCGATAGAACTGTTGTAGTATGTATTTTTGTCTTTGGCGCAGTCGATGAGGTCTTTCTGAAAAAAGGACACTGTCTCGACCAAACCTTGACCTATCTGACACAACATATTTGTCTAAATTACAGCGAGCAGTGCGGTTAGAGTTTTTTTTTAATCTTCCTTCAGCACCAACCTAGAGTCAATGTCACAACCCCTGGCGCCACAGACAAATAATGAATTCACCGAGCCAGCTGAGCAGTGGCTGGACTACTGATGTTTCACTCCATAAGAAAGGAATATTTAAAAAGCAACAACAAATGTACAGATGAATCCACTCGGGATAAACTATGTCTCTGCTTCTCTGAAAAGGAGGACTTACATTCCATATACAATTATTACAAAACGTTCTCTCTTTATCATTCACCCTTCTCCATCACAGTATTTTAGCTTACTTACATATTTAAAAATGTTGTTTGATTTTAACATAGGACATTATAGTTTATATTTATATACATTTATCTTCCAAGAATTTAGAGAGGCAATATAGAAATCTTCACTTCCCATCGGCCCATATTTTGAAGATAATTTCTACTGCAATGCAGAAGCTCGACGCATAATGTGAACACCATATGGTGCAACCTTTGAATAACATCCCTGACACAGTGTCAACAAAAACTGATCACTAAAAGCTACACAAAGGTTATTATTCATCTGAGATTATCATGTCCGACTCGTGCATGTCATAGTTAGTAAATCTTTAGTGACAATAGTAGACCATATTGCACATGCCTGCAAACATACAAGCACAACACAGATGCATTTAGACATAGATACAGTGCATATACAAAGAGTATACATGTGATACGACAGAACCACCAATTATTGAACTGAAACTGACAGAAACTGGTAACTGATAAACATGTTGCGTTGCTGAACACATCCAACAGACGTTGCTCTGAGTCCTTGAGTCTGAACAGCCTGGTTATCTGAAGTCAGGCCCAAACCAGGAAAGTCCTTGTACTTTATTTTATTTTTTATTAATTCATCATTTCCCCAGCAGCAGCTAGTAACCAAGGTCTGTTTGAGCAAACCTGTTAGGGTTCATTCTGCTGGTAGGAGGAGAACCGTTTTAGATGATTCACTTAGTACCAACTTGTTTTACAATATTAGGTAAATCATTAATGTTGGTGTGAAATAAGAAATTGCTCAAGTCAGTGACAATAAGTTGGTTGTAAAAATGCAGTAAAATAGTGTCAGTGACTTGAATATTTTATGACCAATTTGTCACAAAATATTAGAGTGTCTTTCTTTGAGCTAATGGCTTTGACTGTAACACTGAGTCAAACTAAATACGTCATCAATGAGTCGAGTCAAGGGTAAAAACATGGCCACGGGTGTGTCCACTCTGACAAATATGCTCTTCCAGAATAAAAAAATAGGAAACAAATACTTTGGTAGATGTGTTAGAGGGGTCATGGACATGGACGTAAACATCACAAACACTCAGTTTGTGTAAAAATAACAAATCTGACAAGTAGCAGACTTAGCTGTGATTCTTTCGAGGGAGATCGTGTGAAGCTTGCAACATGTGTACTCACTGTTGACTTTGGGTACAACAAACTTGCAGTGTGTAAATCGGCAGAATGTAGCAACCTTTGTCAAAATGAGCAAATATATATATATTTTATCTGGTAATGTGAATTTCTTATTTCTTTGACAGGTGATGCATCATCTTACAAAGTATTAAAGGGTGCACAGAGGAAATATCCTTTTTTTTCTTTGTGGCACAGTAATATCTTCTATGTAATCCAGTGTATTCTGTGTTACAAGTGTTGGGACACTCGAGGCCAAAAGCAAAGGGCAAAGATTGATATTACAACAAACTGCCTTTTGAGTTTTCCCACACAACATTTTTTTAATACAGATTTTGCCATGCCACTACAAAATGAAATATTGACTGACAATTTCATGGCAGGTTAGATCAACAGCTGCCAAGCAATCATGATGCTGATTGTTTCCTGAAGAGCAAACCGGCTGTTTGATGTTGGTTTATTCTGCAATGTAGAGCGGTTTGTTTTAGCGTCTTTGACCTGATTTCCACCTTTGTCTTTCACTCGTCATCTTATTAAAGCAGGTGTTCTCCTCATCCGTCTCAGCTCACAGATTACTTCTTGGCTCAATCCCAGACTTCCCACGAAAGGACTTAAGCCCTCTGAAACTTTTAGGAGCTGCTATACAATTTGTGATACGCTTGAATTTATGTGTTCCAAACATCAAAGAGACACGTTTGCCAACCGTGAGATCTAAACCCGGAGCTTAAAAGTCTGCTGACCTTCCAAGTGAGCTAAAACAGAACATGAGGACCAACAGATCTTATTGACCTTTTTGACCGACGAGCAGAGTGATGCATGCTGGTTGTTGGTGCAGCTAAAAACATCCATGAAAATGGTCCATGACAAGGGTTGATGCCAAGAAGCCCTCTGCTGCACACTGGCAGCATGCCGCTGCCGCTGGCAACAGCAGAAAGGCCATTGAAGCTCGCTCACCTAAATAATTGGGAAAATCCAAAAAAAAGGCTTTACGCCAGAAGAAGAGTGTGGGAAACCAACACGGCATTTGGTGAGATGACACTGTTGTGCATCACTTTGATATCCTAAACCTTTCATTTGAATTTCAAAGGGGGTAAAAAAAATAATGTAAGTGTTTCAGTGGCCATGTTGTAATTAAAAGATACCCCCGAGGATACAGAGTAAAATGCTCATCATGCAGTAACGGTAAAATATTTAACTGTGACTAAACAGAACAGAAATATTTACTTAATGGTACATTGTAGTTAGCAATATTTTTCATCACATTCTGTTTGATGTTACATTTGATGTCCCTTTCTGAGAGGATGTGTTTCAAGACTGCAAAGTGATATTCCTCATTGTGACTATTTATACTGGTGTGTTTATCAAGGATGTGACTTTTCTTTTGAATGGACTTTAAAATGTTAATCTGGACGGGCACTTGGAGAGCGCAGACCTTCGTCAAGGCCGTTTCCATCAGTGAAAAATAATGCGGCGGTCCACCCTGTGATTTGTATCAGCTTGAAAATGTGATGAGTTCTTCCTTGGCTCATGCTTCAACCTTCCACAACGTTTAATATAAATTGGGCTAGTTCCTTTTTCTGTAATGCTTCTGACAAATAGACAAAAAACAACACAAACAAACCACCAAACTAAACCGAAGACATAACAACCTCCTGGGCAGAGACAATTACAACGTCTCAAAACATATCTCCGGATTCATCAAAGTTTTTGAAATTGTTTCTAAAAAGAGCTCCTCTGTTTTTCTGCCTAATCGGTCACTTGCCAAACGGTCAGTTTCGGTGGAACCAGAAGGTTCTGTGAATTTGCTAGAACCGGTAACTGGACAGAAAATACATGAAGCAGAGCTGGTGTGCATCGATCCTTTGCATTAATGTGTGAGGTTCAGGGGAAACAAGTGTTGTCTTTATAACCAGGAACACAGTTATCCTTGAGGTTATCCTTGAGGAAAGAAGCCCGACAGTGATTGTCCAGTTCTCTGCAAAGATCCCTCTTCACCCTCAGTAACGATGAGGACATTGCTCAGGAAACAGTAATAGAGTTAATACAGCAGGAGGTAGATGAAGAGGTCTCTTTGCTCCGCAGGAACTGAAGAGAAGAGAATAACAACAGGCAGTC
Source organism: Clinocottus analis (assembly GCF_023055335.1). Lineage (NCBI taxonomy): Eukaryota > Metazoa > Chordata > Actinopteri > Perciformes > Cottidae > Clinocottus > Clinocottus analis. The sequence goes on from NW_027175854.1 coordinate 3,418,744, forward strand.
TCCAGTCGCCAAAGTTGCTGTGTGCGCATGCATGGACTTAACTCACAACACTATTCACAATAGGTTTGGTCTTATAACCGGCACCACATCATGAAGCTCATATCAGATCTCAATACAGTTGTTTCTAATCCAGATGAGCTACTGTATTTTCTTTGTCTCGTCACATTAAAAAACTGAACATCGGTTCACACGGGAAAGGGGAGATTCATGCATCATCACTAATAACAGGATATTTTGGGTCAATCCAAGATGATGTTGCCCGTTGCTGTGATGAAAGAGGATGTAAATAAAACAATTGAATAGATTCTTAAATCAGGAATATTTTTCACTAGCAGTCTAGAGGTGAAGAAATATTACAAACACCACTTGCCCAAACAAACATTCTCCTTTTTAGTGAGCAGTGTTTAGGATTTAATGGGATCTAGCGGCGAGGTTGCAGATTTATTGAAACTAAATGATTTCCACTCTGCTCCTCCCTGTGTAGAAAACCTACAGTGACCTTTGGGTAATGTCAAAAAACAAACAAACATGAAAGGCCGTCTCTCGAGCCAGTGTTTGGTTTGTCCATTCTGAGCTACTGTAGAAACAGGGTCAATATTAAGGGCTAATGAAAACGTAACAATTCTTAGCTTCAGGTGATTATTCACTAATGGAAACCTAATAATGAATGGATATTATGGATACATAATAATGAATAAAACTGCTTTGTGTCTATTGTGTGCGCTTGTGTCTGCTGCTGTGATCCTGCAATTTCCCCAGTGTGGGACTAATAAAGGAATATCTTATCTTATTTTTTCTTATTCCATTTCTGCCATTACACACCCTAAAATCCTACACCCTGATCCTCTAAAAATACAAAAACGGTGGGGTTGTGTGTGTCACAAACTCAGGTAATGTGACAAGGAGGGAGTCCACTGAATGTTATGCTTAAAACCAAACATAATGAATCATCCTAAGGTTCACTCACACGAGAGGAGTGTGTAGATCAGCAACGTCAGCGATTGAAAGCGGCGCACGGGTTTGTGGCGTATGAGCTGTGAAGCTGTTGAAGGTGATGCAGGGTGGGCGTCTGCGGGAGCGAGTGAGACAGACGGTGAGCACATGTACCGGGCTTTTAGAGCCCGGAAGGCCCGAGTGGGCGTAATGGAGCTAACGGCCCTCCCATGTCAGCCAACTGCCTGTTGAGCTCGGCCTGCACAACCAGGACAGAGGGCCGGGGCGTCACATCTGTTCCTTAAATGAAGTGTTTTTTCTTATTAAAAGAAAACTCATTGAGGTAGTTACAGAAGAATGTTTAGAGGATAAAAAAGAATCATCACCGGGAGATGAATCAGCCTCTTTTCATTAAGATAGCGCCCGTCTCGGGTGGTTACAATAATAACGATATGATGACACCCAGGACATCCTTCGTCCTGTTATTGGAGGGGATTTTTGTTTACCAGAGGCTACAAAAATAAAAGTGCTGTACAGCTCAGAGGGCCCTAATGGAGAACAAAAATAGGTCGACACATCATACCAATAATGTCAGAGGACCGCAAATGTACAAATGAATATAAGGGCTGTGAAAATACTACTAATTTGTGCAGCAACTGTTATCAACACGATTATCTTAAAAATCCAACTGATGTTTCTGGCTGACTATAAACCAAAAAGTGCAAAAGCAAAAAGCTCACATCAATAATAGTCAAAGAGGAATTTATTTAGATTTGTATGCTACTAGATTTTTAATTAGGTAACTACAGTAGCGTGATAGGATTCAACTTGTATGGATGCTAAACACTGTACTAATTTCCTCATTTATACACACCTGATTTAATCAGCACAAGCAAAGGTATTTTACAAAATAACCACACAAATGTCAGAGGGGTCACACTGGGTAAACACAGTCTGCGTGAACTGAATTAGTCAAAAATACAATATGATGACTCACGATGCGACAAGACATGATACACCAAAGAGCACTGTGTTGCACCTGTGCAGCGTCTTATTACAACACAGACACACAATAAAAAAGATCAAACACAGCATCATCCCAGGTCCCACACATTAACACCTCCTCTTGGATTTACTGCACCTTCACATCATTACATTTACATACAACACGCCGTCACCAGAGACGACATGCCCCACGAGCCCTGCAGCTAAAGCGGCTCCTGCTGTCAAAAAAACATTAAATACTTCCACTACCTGCAGCTTTCCGCAGGCTGAGGTGAAATTATGTTACGTGTTCATTTGTGGGGAATTAAATAATTACTAACAGCCAGAGCTTGACTTTATTACCAGCCGTGACAGCGTGTGGATTTATTGCCACGATAGTGTCACAACCAGGTGTGTAGTTCAAAGAACGCTGTTGTCTGAGAACAGATGTCATCAGATACAATCCTGATGATATAATAAAACAATGTTAACGTTAAAACCAAGGAAACAGGCTGATTAACACTCTTTTTAACGGTGTTTTCTAAAAAGACGGAGGTGCAGCTATGTGAAATTAGCCCAATGACTTTGTCAGGTTATTGTATATGCTGCAGCCTCAGATTGAAACCTTGTGGGGAACTTGACCTGCGGCTCTTCTAATCTCTCAGTTTTACTGAAAGACAACAGTGGCAGATTATATTTTTTGTCCAGGTTTTCATAGCGTAACACTTGCTTTCTTTCCAAGTGCATCCCAATTTAGTAGGATGAAGTCAACAGACAGGAACGGGGGAGCGTAAGGACACTCATAAAGCACATCTTGTAACAGTGGTAAATTACGTTGTTTGTAACTACGAAGGTGACAACCGCAATGACCAGTCATTTCTCATTGACCGGTCATTCATCATTGACCAGTTATTTATCATTGACCACAGAAGAAGTCGCAATAAACTAAAGCAAAGATGGACGTGTCATGTCTGTTGCTTTTTAACCTTGTGCTTGTTAGTTTGCTGTGAAATAAAATCACTGTGTATGTGTGAAGAACATCTAGTCATTGCATATCTGACCTGGCAAATATCACTCTGTATGCGGACAGTATGTTTACAGATATAGAGGCCTCACAGCTGCAACTCAGTAACACACACACGCAGAGCACACATTTACAAGTAATTTGACAATGTTGCTGCAAAAAAAACATTCGATTTGTAAGCACAAAGACGACAGCTTTGCATACAAAGTGGGAGACTACACTTCGCCACAATGCCTGACGTCTGGGGGATTCTCCTGCTGGCTGTGATCTATAAATACTGTTCACATCCTCTGTCAGTGATGCACCAAGGAGTGATACAAGCGCGAAGAGACCTCCAAGAGTTTAACTGCCGGGGAAGTCATGACTGTTGAGCCATAAAACGAGAGTCTTATCAGTTTCAACACATGTGCAGTTTGAGTGTTTGCCAGCTTAATGTAAGTTATGACATGTGTTTTAGTACTTGTAATATTGACACGGGAAGATCTTATTTCAAATAGGACATTTGTTATAATTATTATATATTTATTTAATGGGTTCATGTCAATTATTTCTGACCATGGTAATTTACATTGAGTCTAATCATTCAGAATATTTATACAGATCACCCTTACATCACATGAACTATATGTGCCTCCACATAATGACACGATTAGACACACAACACACTCCGTCACCAGAGACGTAGAGGACATGCTCCACAAGCCCTGCAGCTAAAACAGCTCCTGCTGTCAAAAAACATTAAATACTTTATGCTTTATGGACATTCGTCAGTGTAATTATTCAAGGTAATGGAGAAATGTCAATGCATGTTGGTCAAAGTATCATAGATCCATTCAGTAATAGTTCATGCATAATGGGCAGAACTTGGCTCTGGACAATGCTTTTCATATTGCGCTCGTTAAATGGGGATACACTTGGCACAGCACAATGTCCACATATTTGCAAAATGATGCTCTGTGAGTATAACTCTTTCACACATGGGTAAACACGCATAAAAGTGAAATGGATATGTTGAACAATGAAAAGGTTTGGATGAGATATTATGTATAATCTACCATCCATAAGCAGAGGCCTTTGTACAGTTGCTTGCTCAGTATGTATTGAATACGAATCAGGGTTTATGACGACTACATGACACAAGAGCGAAGGAAAGCGCAGGAAGCGTTGCCGCTGACCGGCCCACCCGGGCAGCCATCTGTTCAAAAAACATTCCCTGGAAACCGTCTCTTCACGAAGAGATGTGAGTACTTAATCAGCCTCCCTAAAAGTCACTCAGTATACACAGCAGTGACTCCATTCAGTGTGTATTTAATCCTGCCTGTGTGCTACAATTTATAGAGATGTATCTACATATTGTAGCCGATGTCTAATGTAGTTATGGTAAATACAGTTAATGTTGCAGATATAATTGTGATCCACATACAACGTCAGATTAATGATCAGAGACGGCTGGATTATAAATATTTTCAGATCATCTTTGTCTCGAGCGTGCCACTGACTAATTATTATGGGTAATTGTAAACATTTAATTAATCGATGCATTTAAAATGAAATCTGTAAAATTATTTGCATTTAATCCTCTTTAAATGTGCCAGTAAATAATTAATGCATCTTTTTTTTTAAATGATGAACAGTGTCTTTCTTTTTCCTTCCTATTCTTCTTTAATTTTAAATAAATATAATATATCAAACAAATCCAACAAGACACATGTCAAATGAAATTGAGTTATCCATCGAGAAATACATTTTAAAGAGAAAACGTTTTCAACTTCATCATTCAATAAAGAAACTTTGAGTTGAATTCAAGAGCAGCAGTTGCTGGTTGCTAAAATATCAAAGTGTCTGATAATATCATTAACGGCCTGAAGAAGTTGAATCATTTCTGTAGCATTGTTCTTTCGTTGTTTGGTGTTCAAAAAGATACAATAAACCAGCATAAACCAAAATGTATTGAAGTGACCAGAAGATAAGTCATGATGATAAGCAACGTAAGATGATTCTTACATTTCTGTCAGAAATGTAGTCGTCTGTATTTAATGTCCAATAAATTTTCATTTGGTTGGTCTGGATTCTGAAGTCAAAATAAGGACACACGTGTAGTAAGTGTACATAAAATAAGTGCATTAATGGTGCACCATCACTGCACTTATCTCAGTGTCAGTTAATGTAGTCATCTCTTAAAGCTTGATATATGTGTAGCAGTTCAGTCACAGTGATTACAATAATCTATTTCTCAGATGATCCCAAATTACACTAGCTATACGCACACCTTACTGGGAAAAAGATATTATCATAATCATAAATATGATTAGGGAGAGTAATTACATGGGTTGAGCAATTAGGGAACTTCTGCCCTGCAGTAATTAAAGATGTTGGGGATGAAACAACATGTATCGGCTGTTTTGCAAACCTCTGAGAAACACTGGACGGACTGCAGTGCTGTTCAGAGACCGACAACTGCAGCTCCCACGCTGTGCGTGAAGGTGGAGCAGTTGTACGGTCAAGGGCAGCTTGTCAGTAAGTGGGAGGTTGCTGATTCAGTCTGTATGAGCATCTGTAAGTGGAAGACGTTCATCTGAAACTCTCACACCTCCCTCAACAGCCACAAGCGGAGAGCTCTGTAACACACGGTTGGAGCTGCTTGGTGACATGAGGCAGAGTCCTGGTCACCCTGGGCACTGCCGAGGTGCGAGGCCATGTAAATGAAGCTGGCGCATTATGTGCTCAATGAATCTTCCCTGAGTCAATACAGTCACGGTTGAATCGTCTGTCTCTGTTCTGTTCTGAATATTTAATAGCTTTCCATCAGTAAACTACATTATGAAAAGACTTCTCCGTTACTTGAAAGGCTGTGTCGTCTACAACTGCGCGCGGCATCTCATGCAACACACAACACTCAATTGTACTGTTGCTCTAAATTCTTGCTTTTTCATGGCCAACCTTTTAATTAAATTTATGTCGTCATTGCAGATAGTGGTTTCTCAATGTCAAATGAGGGGCTCAAAGGAAGGGCAGGCAGCCACTTGTGGGCGCGGGCAACCTGCAGACAAAAGAAAGGGAAATGGAATTCCCTCTGAATAAAAGACTTGGTGATATCAAATCTGATCGGAGTTATCTCTTTATTGTAGTCTGCCAGGCTTTGCTCCAAATCACTGCCAGATGTGCTTTCTCACTGTGAGGACCATTTGATCAAAACAAAACCTCCTTCTTCACAGCATATGCACTACGGCTTCTATTGAAAGAGCGATCATAATGCTCTAATGAATCTTTTAGATGGCCTAATTGCAACACTCTCCTATGAATGTTTTTTTTTTTTTTTAATTAATCAAAGACGAAATACATCATACAAACCGGAAAGAGGTGAGAGGATTTCATTCAAGTCTCAAAATGAATCAATCTCTTATCTCATATCTGAGTTTAATATGGGATGGACTTTCTAGAAATTATAATACAATCTTTATTTTTTATAGTTATACGTTTCCCTCCAGCCCTTTTCTCTATGTCAGGCTGCTCTTTTGTTGTGCAAATTTCAAGCATTGTCCGTCTGAGTCTAAAGACTTGTCTCTTGGCTCAAACACAAACATCTTACAGTAAGTGAAATCCATGCAGTGCAGATCAGTAACAGGTGCCATGCAGCCAGGAGACATATCACAATGGGTTCACGTTTATGCAACGTGACACGTGTGGAGAACTTGGCATATGCTGAAAATCAGAAGGGTTATTATCTTATTGCTAGTACTATTAGAGGATGATGTGACATTTTAAAATATGCAAAAAGAAAGGCAGTCGAAGATAAATGTAGATATACAGTTATGTATCCTAGATTTGAATAAACATTTAAACCTTAAACATAATGAAAAAAATCTGCACTGCTGATCTTTTTTTTTTAAATTTTTTTCTTTTTCCAAGCACATGTTAGCGTCCATGTCACATGTGGATGAGGAGAAGCAGCGCACACCGCGTGGAGCTCTCCCGGGTCCTGAACTGGTTTGTCAGGTGGACGTTGCATCTCGATGCAACAACTCTTCAACATCACAACCAGCGCATGCGAGACTCACCTTCCACCTCATCCTCGGGCAGGATAACGGGGGTCCGGTAGGTGAGGACATCTGGAATAGTGCAAAGTCCCTTGTACATGAACCTAGTGGTCACGGCACGCACTGGCATTTCTGCGAGAGAGGACCAACTGGGTCGCGAGCTTCATATATCCTATAGCTCTCCGGAGTTTTGAGACAGACCCGTTGCTACTGTCTTTGATGAGCACAATCTCAAGCAACTGGAACAGGAGCTCCCCCCTCTGCGCAAAGTTCAACCCTCTTCGTGTTTTCCAGATCTTTTCCCCCCGATAAGACTAATCTTATCGCCTCGCAATGAGCTGCGCGTTTAACCAAGAACGTGAGTCGCTTTTGGTTTCAATGTAACCGATTCTATGGCGCAAAATACGGAATACCATTTGCGCCTTAAAATACATAAAATTAAAACTTTTACTTAATCGCTGATGTGAAAATGAAGTCAAACAGGCTACTTTGCCTTGAGTAGCTCCTGCGTTAAAAAAAACAACCAGATTATGCAAACAAATCGGCAATTACTCGACCTTTTCGCTGTCGGTGATTTCCTACAACTCGTCTTGTTCTTTTAAACTGTCTATTTCCGACACAATCTGCTTCACTTTCCTCCCCCGTGACTGCATCTTCTTAGGAAGAAAAAAAAAACCGATACAAGAAAACGGCAGCCCCGATGAGCTGATACTATCCGGTAAACAAGGTGCAAACAAAATCCTGTCACATTTATTTTTTTTCCTGAAGAGCAGCTTCGAGGGATTCCTGGGTGACCCCCTTCTCATCTGATTCAGACACGCTGCATGAGGCAGTGATCCTCTCTCTCTCTCTCTCTCTCTCTCTCTCTCTCTCTCTCTCTCTCTCTCTCTCTCTCTCTCTCTCTCTCTCTCTCTCTCTCTCTCTCTCGCTTCAGCTGTCTGTTCCAGTCTTATTGGGCTCTCACAAAGCGCACGCACGCACACGCGCGCGCGCGGACACACACACACACACACACACACACACACACACACACACACACACACACACACGCACACACATTTACTCGCACACACCCACGCACACTGCCTCCGTCACAGCGCAGTCTATTGACCGTCTCCAAATTATAATGGGATTATCTTCATTTTTTTGCATTGTGATTGGCCGTTAAAACAAATCTGAATTACAAGAATACATTGAGGCAAATATAAAAGCTTGCATGTTGCATAGCTTCATCAAACAAAGTAAGAAGTGTCACAACAAGTGAGGCTCTTGAGCTCTCAGCCGGCTGGAGGCTAAATGTAAAAAATTAAAATCTGAGCTATGATTTGGAGAGGCTCAAAGGGAACAACCATCAGAGACCAAAGGCAGCCAAATCAATCAAATTAAGTTCAATAAGTAGTCCAACATTTTGGGAGATGATAATTTATTTGTTGGAATTAGTTGAGGAGATTGATCCCATTATACAATCTGATTGATTTATATGAAACCTTCAGGCGAGCAGCCACTTAGTGGAGTTTAGCATAGTTTTAGCATAGCTTAGCAGAGATTGAAAGCAGAGGGAGACAGCTGGCCTGGCTCTGCCCAAAGGTAACAACATGCTCCCCCTGAAGCCTCCGCTGGTTTGTTGGTACTCACAAGGTAACGCCAAGACTCCAGGAAGTACCAAAAAGGTGACAGTAAGTTGACCGCTGCATGAATAACTCAAAACCATGTGTCTTTTCACTCACTTGTGAAGGCAGGTTGAGAAAACATGAACACATTTTCTTGGAATCTAGTGGAAGGCCGAGGATTTACGGAGGATATAAACAGTCTATATATTTTTAAAACTGACAATGGAATACAAGGCACATCTAAATTTACTCATGAAAAACAATCCAGTCCCTGGAAACAGGGAGGGTTACAGGCAGCACATGATTTATTTATTTAAACCCAAAACAAAGCAGCACACACCCTCAGTTTTTGTTCAAAAGCAGCAGCATGAATCACTAAAATGTGATGGAGGTTAGTTCGAGCAAACCCTTTGGAAAACAAAAACGTTACCCGTTGAGAATGCCTGCATCTTGCATGATGATGATGCCCCGCGTTCGTATCTTTCCACCCTGGTTCACACCAGATAAGTGGGGTGTGTGCTGAGAGACCTGCATGTGGTTCCACTGGTTGGTTTTTCAAGCGTCGACAGGACTGACAGGTCTATTCCCGTCGGAATGTGAAGGGATCGTCTCTTTCTGCTGCACCTGAGCCTCCTGCTGGCTCTGTGTTCACACAAGAAAACTTAAAACCAGAATAACAGACTTTGTTCTCGCTTCGGTCCCAGACAACATGATGGATATGTGACGGCTCAGGCTCGTGACTTTAATCATTTTTCACATAGGCTTTCAAGCTGTGGAAAAACATGGTGAATAGTAGCACAGATATCTGGTGGTTTTATAACAAAGGCTGTAATATTAGCTGCTCCCAAAAAAGACATAATATATGTATTGCGGCACATTACAAATACAAATATACTATAAAATATCAGAGACAAACACGGCACGAAACATATTTGATACATTTATCTGAGGAAAAACCTCCTTATAAATGACAAAATGTAAAAAATCTACAAATCTAACAAAACAGACTCCTTTTTAACAGCTAAACAATGTGTTTCTTATTCTCTGGAGAAGCCGGCGAAGCTTTTTTGAGCAGTTCAGTCAAACTCCTCACACACAAACCTACCAATAAAAAAGAGGAGCGTTAGAGTCACCTGTCTATTGCAGTTGAGGGCTGCACTGCAACTATAAGTGAAAGGCGTATAAATGCCTGGGGTGAAACAGGAACCACAGTGGTCGTTCACCTGAGGGCTGACACTACTTTGAGAGCACCTCAGTCTTGACATTCATTCTTTACATCCTACCATCGTCAAATTAAGCCTCTAGGGAGGGCTGAGGGTTGTCTGCAGAGGCAACAGACCTGAAAGCAGGCTGGTAAGAGACATCAAAGCAGCTGCTGACATCCAGGTAGTCAAGATGGAAATATTCAGCGCTGGAAGGTGGAAAACGCCTCTAAATTCAAAGAACGTATTCCTTCACTTAGTTCAGTAACTGAGGGCTCAGACAAAAAGCAGAAATCTAACACCAGACTAGCAAGGACCAGGAAGGCAGCAGAGTCTCTGTTGGGCCAATCTAAACGTTGTGCTTAGATGAATATAACGCATGTTAGAAAGATTTACATAAAATAAGACTCATTTCTGGCCTTAAAGTTCGTGAGCCTACCCCCAGACTAACTAAAAGCCGTGTTTAAATGGTAACAATCAGAGTTTTTTGAAGACCAGAGGAATTTGCAGGTATTGTACAGCAGAGTAGTCGCTTTCAGTTGTCAGAGAAGACTATCCGAAGGCTGACTGACCTCGTGCTGACCTTCGTTCAGCCATGTTTTTTATTTTTCTTGAGTCACCCAACAATTCGTAGTAAATTAATTCAACTCACAGTCAAGAGTGAGACGGCCTTCTCTCAAACATACAATAGTTAACACAACAACGTTCCTGTCACTTAGACGGCACATTTACTTAATATTCATATGTGGTTGCATGTTTCCATTTTTTTTTGTCTAGTTAGATATCGCTCCACTCGTAATGAGATTCATGTTTATCTTATGGAAACACAGGTCAAATTTCAGATCAAGAAAGTTGAACAGCATTTTCCACGCACGGCAAATGCAATCTATAAAACTAACAGTGCAGAAAGAAGTTCCAAGAATCTCATCAATTGCACCTACATCAAAACAATTTACCGTCAAAGATTAATTTGGGATTATTGATTGCTTTTATAATTGACTAAAGAAGCTCTGGTTTCAGAAACTAAGAGGTTTCACCACAGAGAATTTATGTGATCAGAATTGTAACTTCAAGAGTCAGACACCAATTGTTACTGTCTCAGGGCTTATGAGAGACTTGGCACAAAAAAAGCTTTGGATAATTACTGGGAGACATTTGCACCCAGTCAGTGGAGTCAATTTTATTTATGAACCCCATTTCACAAATATGAATGACGAAAAAACTCAAGAGGGAAGTTTCCCAACAAGCAGCAGATGCAGATGTCATAGACGGGTATAGGCAGAGGAAATGCAAAGTCACTATATGAAGATAATAAAAGAATAATGAGCATCTTTGCTCTTGAATTTTGCTAGTTATATTCTTGAGTATGTGCTTGTTGTTCAATGCAAATATTGTTTCGCAAATGTATGTGAATGGGTTAAGAAAATTCTACTCTCTACGATTCAACATAAATATTTGATTTTTAAATTATATAAATTTTCACATGGTTTACCTGATGAGTTGACACTGTGGAGATTCAAGTTTTCAAAGGACTTCAATTAAAAGCACTATTGTGGTGAAATAACTGAAACAGTGGAAACGTCAAATATTAAGAGAGTGTAAGGTTCAGAGGAGACCTTAACACACATATAGAAAGGTCGTACTGACATCAAAGTGTGTGTGTGCGTGTGTGTGTGTGTGTGTGTGTGTGTGTGTGTGTGTGTGTGTGTGTGTGTGTTTCTTGTTTCCCCACCATACAGCAGGATGGATGTTCTGGGGATGACCGTGGTGTTGTCTATTAATATTCTTCTTGATGTCACCTTCTTCCACTTATCTTCTTCAACTCTCCTTCAAAACAGTTCCTTCAAGAGATTTATTATTTTTGTGGTTTTTAAAAGAAATGAATCTCAGCAATTTCTGTTACATTGTTGAAATCATTATCGCTTTCCCCATCGAGATCTATGAGCTGCAGGTGTAATTGGCAATTAGACACTGGGGTGCAACACAATGCATTGCACAGTGATTTGTGAATATTTCATAGAAAAATGCATTATCGCAATTCACATTCACCAAGAGCACCTGCTCTGGCTCTGTCAACTTCCCTGACACTAATTTGTCCTTGGTCTGGTCAGACCGCACCACACGCCGGTGTATACGTGAAGCAAGGCTTTAATGAACCCGTCTGTTTGAGGATGGTTATGATGTCATCGTGCTGAAAACAAAAAGTCCATTTAAATGTGACGAGAAAATGCAGGATGTGGATGTATTATTCATTGCTGTTAATACTTGATCCTGGAAGACGTCGGGCCAGACGGGAACAAACCGAGCTCAGTAAGTAAATGTATTGTTGTTTTTTTAGAGAACAGACAACCAGAGCTTTCGTATTGCCTGCAGGCTGTTCGCAGTGTTGCTGTATCATTCTCTCTTCACGCATGTGTCTACAGATGATGATGGATTCCTTGAATTACCTGTTGCTGAGGCAGATGGCATGCTTTGTCATGTGCGGCAATGCTGAGAATTCCCTGGCATCCTGATGAAATATTCATCATGAATCTTCAGGACCAATAGCGATGTAATTCATTTGTTCTTGCACCCTGAGGATCAAACGAGGGCCAAAAGACCACCTAAAAGTGCTTATTGAATTTTTACATCATCATGTATTCAAGTGATGTATTAAAATATAATGAGGACATCTATTGCTGTGTCACTCTGAATATCTCTGGCTGCATTGGACATGTCTGGGGACTGACTAAGGGGGGATAGAAATCTGATTGGCCACTTCTGGGGCGCCCACTAAATCCTGAGTTATGATTAGTTGATGGCCGTGTTAGAGGCCCTCCAGCAGCCCGACAAAAAGACGACTAAAACTAGACTTGTTCTTACAAACAACAACAAATATCTACAAAAATATGTCTGTGTTTTACCTCAGTCCTTCAGTCACAATGGCTTAATGACATGGCGATTTAATTAATAGTGTGGTTTTACAAACATACCACAAATGATATAACATCGACAATTATCATCAACAAAGGCAGTTAACTCACAGCAGAGGTGTGTATGACGGACCAGCAGCTAGTCTCTAACTGTGTCTGTCATCCGATGCTGAGCGCGAGAGTCAAGCTGAGAGGAATTATAGAGTTGGCTGATAATTGTCTGTGGGTTCGTATCTAAATGTGAATTAAAGAAGACTATTTAACAAAATGCACAGTGTTTGGTTTAATCTCTTTTCATATAAAATGGCATTCTGATTGTATGAACCTACCTGTTCTCCAGTGACGGCGTGTCTAAAGGGTGCAAGGAAGCAGTTTCTGTACAATACAATGTCTGAACTGGATGCCATTTCCCTTATAAGTATGACTACAAATGATTTATGCATGCCAAAAGATTTCATTGGATGGTTCTTCATGTAAACAAGATGTCTGTCATACCTGGCGGGCTGCATTCTGACCTTGTTGTGTGTATGAATACATCCAATCAGCATGTTGTATTACATCAGTTTAGTGGCGAGCAGAAATTAATGAGTCACAAGGCGTGGTGGAAACAAAACACACATCAACTGAAACAGCGACCGTTGTGCCGTCTAGAGGACAGAGTGTCGATGCTGTTTCTAGATTTCTATCCTCACCCCGTGTCCATTTAATCCCGCAATCAGGAGGACATGTCCGCTGCCACCCGAGCAGACACAAAGACATCTTGACAGGTGGAAAACCACTTTAGGGGCATCTTCATGTTCGACAGCAAGGTCCTGGTGGAAGAAAGGTCTCTTGGGAAGCGTACACCTCGGAGAGAATAGAATAAAAGCTCCCTCTTGCTCTTTTATTAGATTCACAGTATTTGTGTTTATCCCTCTCCTCATTCATGTAGATACTATTTAGTATTTTCTCCTCTGTATCTCTGGGACAAATACAGGGTTTACCCAAGCGGAATGAAGGACTTTAGCTCATTTTCTAGACGACAGACTTCTGCGAGCCATTTTTTTCTGGTAAAAATGTTTTGTGTGTAACAATCGGACTGAAGTATGTCTTTGTGGGAAAAGTCACTCTTCTTTTATTGTGGACCTCTGCTGAAGCACAATGGCTTTGTTCCACACAGCAAATCACTGCACCGATTATTCCATCAATAAACATTTTACCACATGGACTACAATTATTGGACTTTGAGTCGCTGAATATGGAGTTCATCTTCATAAAGCGCTGCATCGAGCAACAGCGGTTAATGACCTCCACCAAGACAGAGCATTAAGTGCTCATTCATCACACACTCTCACACATATACAACGCTCCATGGTTTTCACTTAACATGAATAAATAAATCTGTGAATCGCCCTGATAGATTAATTGAGCTGCAGTCTAATCACAGGAGAAAATGCCAAGAACACACCGCTGCTAGAAAAAGTTTCAATCGAACTAGAAAGTGCAAATAAGTCCGAAATAATTTATGCGCATGTAGATAAACCCTAGCGATAATCATATAACCACATTAGGTTGTTTAGCCATTTGTTAGCATATGCTGTGTGTATGTGTGTGTGTTCAAATTGCATTGGTCGTGATACTCGACGCAGACCACTTTTTCGCTCTGTTCAGTCATGGAAGCCCTCAGGCGGGTCATTAACCATGGATAGTGACACGTTGGTTGGATGGCTCGCTGTTCACTATACACCAGGGGCTGACCATCAATCATGGTGAGAGGCAGAGAGCACTGACAGTTGCTTGATGGGTGATGACGCTAAATATGCTGTCATTCAGCCAGACCCAGCCAGAGAGCTCTGGCACATGACTGCATCGCCTCACGGCAGGAAGATGCATGTGTATATTCTGCGTTTCACACACTGTTTCTCGGGAGAAAAATCTCCCGGCAGCGCTCTTGTAAATATGAATTGAACTCCCAGGAATATTCACAAGTAGCTCTTGAATTATCTTCGGCGGTCAGGATTCTGTTAAAGGAGATCCCTCGCTGTGGGGAGAAGTCGAGAAGCGCACGTTTTCATCCATGCTGTTGGAAGCAAGGTGAAGCCAAATGGATCTCTTTGTGTATTGTACGCCTTTGTTCACCTCTTCTCCATACAAAGCTCCTCTCTGACGTCGTGTTCTGCCCAAAACCGTGACCTTGAGGCTAAACTCTCCGGGATCTTGTCTTGCACTAAAGGAAATGATGTCGTGGTAATGCATTATGGTAGCATTACCCAGACAATCGGTCATTGTCTGCACAAGCTGGTTGCCCTGGCTCATCCTCCTCGTCTCCCGTTACACTACAGACGGTGGTACTGTGTAAGGACCATTCCTGTTTCCGACAAGGTCACCCTGCACTGAGGATGGGCATTCCCATTCACTATTGCATGAGTCAGGATTGATTATGGATACTTTTTATCTTTCTGGGAAAATCTCAGTCATTGACGGTTCAAGTAGGCTTTGATGAATAAACTACATAAAAACCAAAAAATATCATACACAGAGTTATAGACATGACTTTTACTCTCTGTCATTCAATCTGGATCCAACTGCAGCTTATTTTCACACTCTGTAGAGTGATATCACATTTAGCTTGTAGATTGGGGGGGAAAGAGCAGAAAGGGAGCGTTTGCAAAAGGAACATTACGAGTCTAGTCACAACAGCACTTTGAAAAGCCGGATCAATACCTTTTCTGTGACCAATTTTACAGTTCTCCGGGTCGGTTGCCTCAGGAGTAATAAAGCTGTTTTCTCCGCACATCCTTCAGTCTTTGCTGTAAAGTTACTGGTGGCAATATGATGGCAATGCGTTTGATAATCCCGTGGGCATGTCAGCGTTTTCTGGTCCGCAGTCGATCAACTCAATCATGACGGCTTTTAAAAGACATGCGCGCAGAAAAGTCAAAAAGTAAATTGTGTTGCAAGAAAAGTTTTTATCTTACATATCCATGGTCTTGACTAATGCAGTGGCAGAGCCTTTGTTTTCCATCGTTAGAGGACATGTATTTTATCACAACTGCAGCAACAAGATAATCCACTTTTTTTTTAGGAAGCTTTCACTTTTGGGCCAAGTATCAACTTTTGAGTGAAAGCTTGATGATTCAGCAACATCTCAAAGGAAGGGCTTTTGAACAGATGGTTAATTTATACTGGGGTCAGTCGTAATCCTTCCTGCCCTCCCCTTTGTCCTGGTGTCATGCAGGTCCTGTACGTTGTCAGTTGATGACCAATCACCAGCGTAGGCGTGCACACAGCATGCTGGAGTTTGTCCTTGGATAAACAGAGAAGGTCCACCAGATGAGACAATACTTATCTTTGTTATTTTGTTATTCGAAATTGAATCAGGATGTAAACATGTTTCACCACTTTCGTGCTGTGGAGCAATGATTTATGAGCTGGTCTCTCTGCTTGTTTGTTATATCAGCACATGTGCAGTACAAGGCTGCGCATGGAATATTGCAATACCGTCAGTTGGTGGAGGTTGTGTGTTTGTAAAAAAGTAGCAGCGTGGCAATATAAGAGATTAAAAACACTACAAGCTGATGTAAACAATGCAGGGGTTTACTCAAAGGCTTCCTGAGCTTTGAAGATGCGTTGCATTTGTTTTGTTGGGCCTTAAGGATGCACACAACGTGTTTTATTGAGAAATGCTGAATATAAAAAAAAAATGTCTTTGTTTACAATTAAAGCTCCACGGGGAACCTTAAAAAGTCTGTTGCTTCTTCACTTTCAGAGAATGGACGTCCTCTGGCTGGATTTGTTAATGAAGCAGCAGATGCTCTCATTACGGCTTCCTGGGTTCTAGCACCCCTTCAAACGGGATAGACCGTCTTCCTGTCAAGAAGTCCAATATAAAACAAACAATTGCCGCGGTGCCATTCAGTTGGAAGAGTTTACCAAGACGTCTTTCCAGGATGATGAGTTTCATTGTGAAACACACTTACCCAAATATTATGACAGACATATTGTGGGGATCAATCATCTTAAGTATGTGCCATATTTAAGACAAGGCAGTGTTCATCTGAACATCGCAGGAAGCGATGGAGACTGATTTAATGAGGCTGAGGTTGTATGGACACGACTCCCGACCTACTTTAATCACCCGCACAAGATGGACTGAACGCAGTTAAATTCTTTAATAGTATGTGATAATGTGGCATACAAATCAGCCAAAGAAAAAGTTCAAAGCTGTAAAGCAATAATTGAAGTTTTTAGGGCTGTAAGCACTTTGGGAAACGTCCTTCTTATTCTCACCAACAGGATGATCTCATTCTTCTGACATTGGCAGTTTTTTTGTGTTCCGCTTTTTATTTTTCCATCTATTAGACCACAATCAGCTAATATTGTTTTCTTAAGAACTGCAAGCTTAACACATGTGGTTTCCTCTTCCTGATTTCATGTCAAACTCTCCACTATAGTGAAAAGTGAGCATGTAGAAACCTTACATTGTTATATATGATGACTCATTTATTGCTCGGGAAAATTTAATCACAATTTCTTCAGATTCCCTTAAATATTACAAAAGAAATAACAATACAAGACAAATATCTCTCCACATTGCTATATATTCTCTTTTTCCCAGGTGGGCTGAAGGGCAGGTACAGGTTATGCTCTTGGGGAACTAACGAAGGGGAATGAGGAGCAGGTGTGCAGTATTGTGTTAAAATGACAGGACCCTTTTTTTTCATGGTGGACACACAAATTAAATGCATTCACGAGACTATACACAACAGTCAAAACAAGTTGCATAGTATTAAACTAAAGAGGACACGCATGAAGGGAGAAGGCGTAGTCAAGAGAACGTGTGTGTCTCCAAGTGTCAAAGTGTTGCGTTAATGTGACAATACATTTATGACTAACAAAGTGGATTGGTTGCCTAAACCTATAGGAGTGACTTTGTTTCTCCTAAACGTAACGTTATATTGTTACCGGAGAGTCAATACATGATTGTTTTCGTGGTGCCGACACTATTTCATTTTAAAGTTAAATCTTTTCTTACACTCATGATACATTCCTTTGTCTGCCTGTCTTGAAGAACTAAAGGAGCCAAAGACAGCTGTAGGATATGTTCAACTAAATGTCTTTTAAATGTTCATCTTTTGAATTATTGCTTTTAAATGATCATGAATGTCTTCTCAGACCTGAGTCATAAAACTGAGCCATTAAAATTGCCTTTCACATTGCAATTATCCTCTTGGCTATTAGCACCCCGGCTTGCTCGGCTGTTGTGGCCAGACGAGGACGGTCTCCATATTTAAATTTTGCAGCTCATCATCGTCTGTAATCACGTCCTATTGATGCAGATCTCCAAGACAAAGCAGTGAAAACTGTGTTTGAAGGACACGGACTTGACAGTTTTACTCATCTGTTTCAACCAGACTGTGAAAATTGATATGAAGAAGACTCTTTATGAAAAGAGAGTAAAAACACCTTGATTGTGGTCTTTAAATTCAGCCGCACCTCCGAACCCACTTCCTCTATTTTTTTTCACAACTCCCTGACAAACAGAATCTCAGCTAACAGAAACACTGTCTCCGCTGTCTTCGGCCAAGTTTTTGATGGTTTCTGTCAAAACATGTCTCAGGAAGAGAACGTCTGAGAGCAAGAGAGAGCTTTGTCATGGCTCTGGACGTGACCTTTCAAATAAACTGTTTACATTAATGTTCTTTAACTAGCCGTGTAATTGCACACTTTGGGTTTCTTTTATCAAGCTTCTCTCAAGCTCTTCCTGTTTCAACGGCTTTGTCTTTGTCAAAGAGATTTAATTGGAAAATGAAACATTGTTTGGACTCAAACGCTGATTTCTCCAAAAGGCGTTATTGTGCTTTACCATTTGATTAACCTCGTTCTCCTTCGATTGTTGCTCTTCTCAATCTCCGTTCTCCATCTGTACTCTCTTGACCTTCAGGCAAAACCAATTCATCTTTCTATCCTGTTAATCTGCTGTCATCTCTTTCTTCATCAGCAATTTCTGCCCTAACAATCTTCAGGATTTTCTTTCCGACAAATTGTGCCCCTTTCTTAATCTCCAGCTATAGCCTCTGACTTGACTGCGATCCAGTGAAGAGTACAGTCCAAAAATATCAAGCAGATTCTTGAAGGGAATGGTTTAACATTTTAAAAAATGTGCTTATTTGTATTCTGAGTCTGTTCAATAAATATGTAACTACAGCCAGTAGATGTTATCTTTGCATAAATACTGTAAAACAAAATGTAAGGTCATCGGTATCTCACACAGTTAAGTCAGTGTATATAGTTAGTCACACTTATGAGTTGGACTCCTGTAGCTGTGTGTCTGTGCACGCCGGTTCCTGTCATGCCCGCCAGGCGTCCATAGCATGTTTGAAATCCTTCCTCATAATGTCTTTAAGTTATTTGATAGATGTGATTTTAAAACTTCCCCAGAAATTTGGTCCAGCACAATTCCATAGCTTGAAAAAAAAAAATACAAGGAGGAGTTGGAGGGCGCTTCTTCTGCAGCATCCACGGTGCCTGGTGCGTAGTCGCAGAACGTGCGTGGCGCAGCTCTGCAGAAGCTCTGTGCTCGCTTTTCTGTCGATATAAATAAGGCATTAGTCATCTGCTCTTTTGCTTGTTTGTGTTTCTTGGCATCAAACTATATATCCAGCTCGCACTAGCATCTGTCAGTGTGCGGCGTCTTTTTCAGCCTCTTCTGGCAGATGTCACTGTTAGATTTACTACCTGACGTGTGGAGGCTCATGGAGTCCCCACAGTCCTGTAAACTATCACAGGTTCACATGTATGTAACTATTCCATTAAGGCTGTTTTCAGGAGAATGTGGTGAGTGGAGAGAGCTGCCAGCTATTATCAATGTTACTTTCTGACTGAAAGTAACTTCAAAAGGTGTTGTCTCCATTACTCACTTGGACACAAAAACAGAAAGTGGGTTATAAAATACCAAAGTGAAGGGCAATGATTGATTGATCGTATCAGGAGCTGCACATGAGGAAGACTTAATACGGAGCATTGTCAAAGAACAGATGCTGAACGTAGATCAGAAGGAAGTTTAAAGTGGAATATTTTAGTACTGGCGTACGACAAAATGCCAACCTGAAACTTCAGTGACTCTGAAATTAATTGTTTGAGCTGAGAGAAGGGCACAGACCGGAGGCTCGATCTGGAGGCTAGACAGGAGCATGCTTAAGATCAGATGGAAGCGAGCCAGAGGTGAGAGAGCTATTTATGAGCAGTTTTGCGGTGACTGTCTCAGGGAAAGAAAGGAGAAATCATGTGAGAAATAATTTCTGTGAGAAAGCCCTCTTACACAGGAACAAATGTCTTCATTTTAGCCTCTGGACCACATGTATTACAGACAAATGCGTCACTTAAATGTTCAGTGGAAAGCAGGCGATGGATGGAATACAATCAACTTTGTTAACGTTACGCTGTGAAAATATATGTAGGATTAACAAACCGATCCGCATCAGGAGGACCGACCCATTAAGTGGAATGTTGACCTACATTTATAGATTCTTCATGTAAAATCTTAATTGTTTATTTGGAGAATTAGGTCACGAAACATTTCTGGCTTGCCCAGGAAACATCAGAGGATGATCCGTCTAAGCAGAATAAGAAGTTACATAATTTTGACTATATGGTCCCAGGGCAACAGACGTAAAAGGCAATATCATATGCTGTATTAAACATCCCAGCTAAATCTGTGAGCAAGCCGCTGAAGGCCTCTGCAACACCATTAGATACAAAAATATGCAAATTGGAGAATGATTGATAAGAAAAATATGATTATTTTTACAAAACCTGACCTAATAAAACAAAAGTGTATCATCTCCACTGCAGTAACCCTAGACTATTATGCAAAACAAAACAGATTGTATTCATCTGATGAGCTATTTATGATGCAGATTTGGAAGGTAATGTTGCTTAATGGTAAAAAAAAAAAAAAAAAAAAAAAAAACATCTGCATGAATTTGTGTGATGTCGGAATCCTGTTGGACTGATTTGTGTATTCAATGTATCCAAGTCACCTCATAGACTCCCAATTTCGTGGAAATTAAAAGGATTGCTGCCTTTTGAAATGTAAATTGGGTATGTAGATTAAGGATGAATCAAAATCTGCCTCCCTAGTTGACACAGAGTGAAATAAGCTTTTCATGACCCATTACGCCTGTGCCAGTTGTCAACTCCAGACTCATTAGGGATCGGACGCAACTCCAGCACAATTCTATCAGAGAGGAAGCAGCATAATCATTGCATAGCCAATCAAGTTACGGGCTTCAAATGTAAATCTTTGGTCACAGCTGACAGTTTATGTCTGAATAAGAATCGTTTTCACACGTCAGTGTTGAGCAGCTAATGCAATGTAATGGGACAGTTTTAGTCTGCAATGAATCATACTCTCTTGGCATGTCTTTATACACCTGCTTCTGACACACACACACACACACACACACACACACACACACACACACACACAGAGAGAGAGAGAGAGAGAGAGAGAGAGAGAGAGAGAGAGAGCTCTGCTCCATATCGCCATAAATCATCAAACTCCCTCATTTAAACCAAAGATCCTTCAGAAGAACATATGATCTAAAATAAATCTACTTTTTAATGCTAAACTTCTGTCCCAGTGTGTATTTTCTCAATAATGAGTGTCTCAGTTGTTGTTGAACATTCGCAGACAAACAACTTCCCTGCAGACAAACAGCTGTTTAATTTTAGAGATAATTTGATTAAGTTATGACAAAACAACGAAGAACAAAATCATCAGATGAACAATCTTCAGTTTGAGATCTGGTTCCAGTTTGTACCAGTGAATGTAAACAAGAGTTATTAATGCTTTTATTAATGTAAACAGATGAAATAAACCAACAAACACACACAAGGTCAATGCCAATTGGTTTGTTCCTCCTTATCTAGATGTTTACGTGTATAAAATATTGTTCCTAATAAATCTCCCGTTGATAGTATCATACAGTGATCTGTACATCTGGTGATGGAAACAGTGACTGTCATCTGTGTGACACTTGATTGATATTCCTCTCACGCCCTCCTGCTTTCTTCCAGTGAGCGGACAGTCGGCTCAAAGCAAAGTGATTTCCAAACGAGACATTTCTATGCGCTCGTCTGCATAAATCTATCAGCAGGGAGATCTTTAAATGACAACTATCTTTGTGTCTTTTTTTTTAATGGAAAATAAACAAACAAACAAACCAAAAACACTCTCTTGAATTTGCTTAGATGCTATTTTTTTTTAGTGGCTTTGGGCAAAACACGGTGGCATGAATTTGACAATGTATAAAAGATAATTATTCAAGATGGATCACCAGCCGTGCTGACCGTGGCCGAGCAGACCTCTAGGACTCAAGGTCTACAAGACGCAGAGACGCTCTCTATGGATTCACAAGCCATCGCAATAAATGAATCACCCTTCATCTTCATGTCAGAGCAGGAGTTAATGTTCAAAAAAAAGGGCTGTATGTAGCACTGAGGGTATTCTGGAAATGGGTCAGGTAAAATCACTCTTTGCTAATGAAGTCCCCGTGCACTGAGCCTCACACCTGCACCGTTTCAATTACCGCGGTGAAATCCCGACAGCGCCAGCAGCCGCGGAGCAGATGTGTCACGGTGTTACTGTACTTCACGAGCAGGAGTGAAATGCATCGGCTCTGAACGAGCCGAGATGAGGTTGAACATTTATTTATATGAAGAATACTTTTGGAAGTTTCTATCTAATTCATTGCACGGCAATTTATGTATTTATGCATGAATGCTTATCTCTGTTCATTTCCAAGCTGAGGATTTATTTACTGTTTTTGCTCATAAATATTTGTGCTGCACTCGGGCTTAGTTTGCATTGAAATGTTGCTCTCGTACATGTTGTGTCTTTTACACTCATCGCTCTTGTATTCCTCTGCAGTCCTTAATTAGTTTAGCTTCTAATTAAACACATTAAGCACAATTTTTGCCTGCCAAGTGTTAAAGCTACAGGACTTTTTTTTTTACTTTTGTTTGTTTATTGTCATGCTCTTAGGAGAAAAGATCAAAGCAGTTTTGCAGAAACACATGTATGTTTGTGTGCACAGAGAAGCCGTGAGAGGCACGTGTAAACTGGACACTGGTCAGAAATGAACCGTCTATCAATGATGCTTTTGTTTAGGTATTGAATGTGAAACAATAAGCTTGCCCTGAGTTTGATCCACAAATTCAATATTATTGAGTTCAATGTTTATTCAGCTCCTTCCAGATCTTTCATCTACTTAATGTCCCTGCTCTCCTGCGGGTCTGCTATCTCTGGAAAATGCCTCTGGATGAGGACTGCTCCTGATATGACAGCAGCCATCAGTGCCCACAGGGGGGGAGAAGGATCAGATGCTTTGCTATAAATCACGGTCAGCGAAGATTATCTGGTTGTGTTTGAGCTTTGCAGACTCAGTCTGTAACTCCATTGACTCGCTCACTGATCTGTCTGATCAAAACAAGATAAAGATTTATTTCCAAGGGGCAGATTCAGTGTGGTGAGGTGACTGTGCAGAGATGCAGGGTTCGTAATCACAAACTTCCTTTGCTACAATGAATGGTTTTTAAAGTATGGATATTCTCCTTGTATATTATTGAGCCAACATTGCAACTCCAGTGAGATATTATAAAGTATACCATTTTTATCCCTTAATGTGGACGCCAACATCTCAGCTTTACTTGTTGCTGCAGGATGCAAGTTTGCAGACACAATCGTATATAAGGTATAAGACGATAAAACCATTAAAAATTCATGTTGAGAGGATTCTTGTCGAGCCCGGTATGGCCCAGCAGGTGATAATAATGGTGTTTTCATTTTTAGGGGAGACAGTGTGAAGAAAGAGATTATAGTGTTCTGGCGACTCACTGGGCTGAAGTACAAACCACAAAACTGGAACGACTTCTTGGCTCGGTTTTATTGAATCAGGCTCCATGTCCGTCCTCTCTCTCCTCTCTTAGTCCTCAAAAACTAAAAAAAAAGTTAGTAACCATACAGCATTTGCAAAAAGAGTAAAAGGTGGTAGATGAGTTAGATTTTAAATAGTTGTGAATGTGTTTACTCGTGTGATGTTCGTTCCATGTCTTTGTAAAATAACTAAAGATGTCTTTATACCATCCTACCCCTTGCAAGGCTGTGTGCCAATGCTGCTTTTTTTCTTGTAATCATGACAGATCTCATTGCACTGTCATTGAATTAAGTGGCAATTTCAGGCCACGAGAATGTTATGTGAGTGAGAAACCTCTCTTTAATCCAAGCATGCAATTCTATGAATAACAATGGAAAAACTCCATTCTGGATAAGCCATTACATCTGTCTCTCTGTCTTCATTTTCCTTTTTGGTTTTCATGCCTCTTCTCCAGCAGCTTCCCATCTGCTATCGTGCATGTCTCTCCCTTATCTCTATATGTATCCACACATTTAACTTGAAAATGTAAATCTTTTAACTGTTCACTCACGCACTCCTCAGCATGCAAACGATGCGTTTTTATGACGCAACCTGGAGGTGATTACATTCCCCTCGTACTTCCCTGCTCATTAGGTATTGTTCAATCGAAGTAGGAAGATTTATGTGCGGACAGCAGCTGTCTGATTTAAATATATCCGCACGTTTAAAACTCTCCTCAGGAATGGCCGGGTCCTTCAACGCAATTGCCATATTAATCTCCTCTATGAACGTGAGCTTTGACATCGAGATCAGTTTCCAGGAGCGGACAGCTTTTGCAATCATGTAGATTGCATGTGTGTAACGGGAGACATTTTGTATTGTGTGTTTTGATCGCGACGCCCAGACGCCACCAGTACTTAAGGTAATTTTTCTAATTTGTGAAAGTGATACGAAACGAAGACAATGAAGAGTCTTTCCAAAAAGCAATAGGAACCCAGAGTCATTTTGAGCCTCATGATAAATATCCTCCCCCCCAAAGTCAAAGGCTTTAGACTCGGGAATGATAAGACCATCAATGACAAAGCGATCTAAAATGAAATAATGAAATCCTGCTATCGACTGATACAAATCCAGAAATGATTCCTCTTGATAGCATTTTAATGTGTTTTGAGCGAAGCTGTTTGTTTATGAATTTCGGAGTTTCTTTTTTGTAAGACGGCCAAAAAAAACCCCTCAACATTTTCCAAATAGATGGTTTTATCAACATTTGTTTAGCCAATAAAATGTGCTGTGTGACTAACTACATGAGGTCATCAGGGGATTGGGGGAAGTCTGGTAAGATGAGCTAACCAGCCAACGTTTCTCTCCCCTGTCCACTAATTTAATCAAACACTTGTGTCAAAACTGTTTTCTGTCACAGCCGTGTGTTTTCCCTGCAAACAAGCAGCGGGGGAGGGCGGGGGGGGGGGGTAGCTCCTCTCAGTCCATCCGTCATGTTTACAGGTAGGGCTGATTTGCTGCCACAGCTTATTTACACACTATTATTATTAAGGAGTGACCTGCTCTGACTGGTTTGCATTTATCCTGGAGTCACCGTGGTACAAAATTGGGTACCACTCATTGCAAAAATGATTGAAAACCAGAATAATGAGCTATTCAAAAAGTTTCAAACTCTAACTCTGGCCCCCTTTTTTTCATTGTGGTTGGATTAGCTAAAATCTTCGTAGAATGCAGACTATTTGTCAACTTTACGAGCTTGTCTCTGGTCAGCCTCTGCAGAGTTGTGCAGATGTTCACATCGACAGATGTGAACATTCTTCACATAAATCACACTTTGGTGTGATTCATTTGTGGATGCACATGGAAAGTGTTGTGCCACAATAACATTTTTGATTGACTGTTTCTGCTGCATGGGATCCAATCAAGTTCCTATTGCTTTTAGAAGAACGTTACGCTGCGCCGCGACTCGAGCTGTAAAGGCAAGACCAGCCTCTGCAGCTCCAAGTCACATTTATGGACATGAAAATAGGACTGGGTCCACGAACCCAAACCACATGTGTCTGAGTTTAAATTGAGTATCAAACAACAGATACATAAACATGACCAGCATTCAATGTCTACAGTTATATAACTGGCCTTTACTTTACTAAAGCAGGCACACGTTGGCATGTGGACAGAAACATTTGACAGAACATCTCTTAGGTATTGAAATCTATTGACATGCAGGCTTTTATTCAAACGAATGTTCTTGTATTTTACTGAACACATGCCCACGGATGCCTCAGATAAAACATGTGGACATATCCTGTGCCAAGCCCTCGTGCTTTGCATGTATGCATGTATTACTAATTGGGGGAAACAGAACTCGAGCTTGTTCTTGGCATCAGCTGTTGGTTAGCTAACGAAGCAGAAGGTTGACAGCGGATCTTGTTGATAGACTTCAAAGACTGTGAACCATACATAATCTACATTCAACTGCAGTAGGCAAACAGTGAAATGGCCAAACCTTTGTTGGTGTGGTACAGCCCAGATGTGTACTTATTGTGAGTATATCCTTCGAAGTGACTTCACTTCAACAAAAACCTCAAACTAAATTAGTTTGACCAACAACGCAGTTCAAGGTTTCATGGCTTATACGTTACTTATTTTTCTGCTTCAGCGGTGCTTCTGCAGGTTTGTCTTTACCTGAAAGAATTCCTCACCTTGACAAAAATGACAAATTATTCATGACTGCACATTAATTATGCCACAAAGAGACCCGTCTTACTCAGCAGGGGGCGTTAATCCAGACTGAAACCTGGCGTATAAAAACAACCTGCTGCAGCTCAGCCTGTGCACACGGAGGTTTCTCTGGCTGCACACTTGAAGGGCCATTCTCTCTTTTCTTGGAAAGCTAAAAACAGAAACATGTCTGTCACTAGGAAGGAAATCTCTCTCTGTCACCTGTTTGACTGAGCAGTAAACACAACAGAACAACATGTCTACTCAACAACCCGCCAGCCGAGGTTCCCCTTTTATTTATTCCCTTTTGATGTGACAGAATATCACGGGAAAATGTGAAGCTGCTGCCTACAGATAACAGACAGTGTAATCTTTTCCAGCTGAATATCATATCAATTGTTTTTAAACACGGGTCGTCAACCTACAGTAAATACAACCTAGCTGTGTTTGGTTCATTTCTCTTAGTGTGTAGACGTGTAACTGTAGGGCCCTATATAACGCCATGGTCCATCCACTCAGGTGTTCAGAATTGATTCACCTATTCACTCGTTATAGAGGACTATGTGTCAGTTGGAAAAATAAAGTATATCCGACAGTCACACTCATACCGCTCATAGCAGATTATCTAAAAGTGGTGATGGACTACGTAATGAATGATTTTATCGCCTATGTGCTTATACAGATGTTGACTGGCATCTCATTTATTTAAGTTTTATGTTTGGATCACCTTCCTTTTTTATATATATTTTTATAATTTATTACATTTCAATACAATCTGACATGAATATATGACAGCATTAAAACTTTAGCAGACTAACTTACAATTTGATAATACAAAATTACATCATTTTATGTGATATGACATAATTTTATATTACACCATCTTAGATGTATAGTATGACTTAATAAAATGAAACAAATCAGCTAAAAGCATCTAAAAGTGCGAAATGCATTCCTCTTTTAACATTGTTATTTGCATATTAGTGCCCACGTGTAAATCTCTCCATGGCTCCTCCCAACGTGAACCTGAGCCGAGAGCTAATCAGAGAGAATGACTGAAGACACCTGAGTGAGTGTAATGGACGCACGTGTGCGCAGGTTAAATCGTGGCCTGCTTTCTGAATAGATCATTCCGTCAGATTGAAGGCACATTTTTAATATTTTAAGTCCTCTTTTGAAGAGTGAGACATTTCATAAAAGTTGCCCTCTGGATCAGCAAAATGTCCATGTGCCCAAATCTGATTGACCAGATGTAATTCTGTGTGAAAGACGGCTGTGAGTCAGAGATCACTGCTAAATTTCTCCTTGAAGTTTCTTCCTGAATCTCATTATGAATCGCTTCAAAGCGCCACAGAGCTGCAAATATGGCTGGCTGACTTGTTTTGGAGTTTAGATGCCACGTGTCAGGTGAAGCTGTCCGAGACTCTGTGATTGATTACCCTATACTGCTGCCTTATTATGGATCTACCGCCGGCATCACAGACTGACACTGAATAATAATGACCCTGATAAACAATTCAAATCTGTATTTGCAGCAAGAACACAACAACATCCGACAGCGAAGGTTAGCCGAGGTTTATTAACACAGGTGAAACACTCGGAAGGCGCTCGGTACATTTAAACCTCTTCCTTATGTTTTTGCACCCAGCAGCTTGTCCGTATGCATATTTAACTCCTCCACTAACTCTAAATACTTATGACGTGAAGCCCAACAATGGCACGCGCCCAAGAAGAGCTGATCCTCAATGTAGCAGCACCCACTTCCTGTCAGGTCTAATTTACTCAGGAGAATCACTTATTTAGATCCATAACACTCAATCCCATCCATCTTAGCCTGTAGTTGAAAAAGGTAGGGGCTGAAATGACAAACACAAGCGGGTATGATTGTATAATACACTTTCAACAGCTCTTCACCTCACACAGGTCTTAACTGAAGCCCATAATTTGAGCTTCAGCCCTCACAATCCACTGACCTTGACTGCAATGCAGCAGGTAAACATTACAGCTGATCACGGCTGTGGCACAACACCGACCCGTGTCAACACAACAGGTCTTTATTGAGTGCAAAGCAGGAATCCGGGGAGAGGCTGCGCCTTGGATATTATAACATCGCTGCTCGAGTGCCCATCCTTCCTGCTGAAGCGCTGCACTTCAAGCCTTTCACACAGTGCAGGAGAGTGAATAGAGGATTAAAGGAGGAGACGCGGGTCACAAACAATATCGCACCGATGCAGAGGGACCACAGCGCAGAGCAGGAGCGACGGGGCATTCTTCTCAACTTTCAATTGAAAGTTAGCATCTTCCGGGAGCGCCGATTCCCCGACTAAACCAATTTCAAGGATTTCCTTCAAGGTGAAGAAACAGAACAGCACAGATCCAGGGTGGAAGAAAAACTTTTTTTTCTCTGTCTTTTACTAAAACTAAAGCATCTGAATTCATCCAGGTGTCACTTTTATATATAGTGTCTAAATCCATTTACGAGTCAGTATATTACTCGTTGTTTGTTTTGCATATTAACCAATGTCCCTGCTGTCTCTCTGGAATGCTTCCGGTCCTTCTGCAAAATAAAAGAGCAACTTAAAGGAAAAGAACGAACCTGGTTGAAAGTCCCTTGATGGCCAAAAGTCTTTTGAAGCTCCCCCGACGGCCTGCAGGAAGCTGCACCAGACACAGGAACTGTTGGTACTTTGAGTCACATCCGTTGTAACCAACACTTCATAAATTACAGCTGTGTTTCATCATCAGTAATGTCTTCAACACCGATTCCTTTTTTAAACAATAGCATGTAAACAGCGGCGTGTTTGGGGCTCGCTCGGCTGCAGACTGTTGTAGGTTTTGTTTGACGAGATCTGTCAATTAATAACTCAATGACTGTGCATTGTTTGGTGCATTCATTTTTTTGTTTAAAAAAATGATTAACTTAGTTTTCAATTCAGGTAAATATATGTATGTTTATTTACTGGCTGGTATTGAGGAGCTGTGTGTTTACAAACACTGCACTGACCTTGGCTCATGACTGAGCATCTTCATGTACGCTTACATAAGTGTGTTGTTTACTGTCTGGGGTCAAACACAAAGAGCTGCTGTGGACTCAGACCAGGAGGAGTCGGGTGTTTCAAGAGAAGCTATTCAAAAACGGATAGTGCGTTGCTTAAACAGATACAGCCTTAACCTTCAGTATTATATTGAAATACATATAATGGGATGCTATTTTTCATGACAAATTGTCTGTTAGTGTTCTTACTCCATCGCAGATCAACTAAATACACCAAATACATACTTATTTTGTCACTTACCAGCACTTAACCTTCCCGCTGTATACATACTGCTATGTACTGCATGCCACCATCTTTTATTCACATAAAATATGGACGCCTCATTGCTGTACAATGCCAGACAAGGTTGTGTATTTTGAATATCGAATTGAATAAGCTATCTGCCAATTACATGATAACACCGGGAAATGACCCGGTGGAAGAGAAGCGTTGGGCGTCTCATCAACGTCTCAAGATTTCATAGACTGGAAAGTTTGTTGTGTATCGAGGGAAATGTTTTGTTGCGACGCCCACAGGGCTGGATAACCAACTCTCAGGTCTGCTGCAGGTCAACTTGTACGGGCTTTTTCATTCATTGCACATGTTTTGAAAAGGTATAGTCGGCCATGCTTTATGATGTAATGTTAAGGCTCTCTGTCCTATCAGACCAGAAGATATAGATGTGTGTATGTATGTTAAACATTTCTAAATAGAAAAAAAACTATAAGTTATAATCACAGGTTGCTGTGCTCCATCCAATCATCTCCCATTCGCCTGCAGTAGTCCAGTCTCTCTTCTCTCGTAAGGTTTGAACACCTGCCTTTTTATATCGAAAGACATTCATATCACGTACTTGGACTGACTGCAATTTTGAATGTGTCATTATTTTTGTTGCACCATTACTTTCGATGGACAATTCTAGTTTTGTTTATGCATGTCATTTATTTTCACATATTTTGTGCACCATTGCAAATTACACTTGGGCGTGATAGATTTGCATAAAGTTCATGATTTGAATTCCTATTAATGGACACGCCGAAGGATCTGTGAGGGTAAAGAGGTTAAACCAACACTTATTCTTGAATTAACATCCAGGCGAACCAGTTAATACGTTGGCATTCAGAGCCGAGAGTTTATAAACACTTCTGTTAGAGACTTTGAGTGCATGTAATGTCAATGGGACTGACTCCTGAAGATGTGAGGAACAATATGGATACTATTATCAGTATTTCCAGATATGACCTTTGCATATTATTAGTTCTTCACTGGAAAAACACACTGGACACATAATGCATAACACATGAATTCCCTGAACTTCCTATTTTGATAATTATATTGGCAAATAAGACATTACTGTGCATCATAGTTTAAAACTGAGCATAACGTTCACACATTGGCTACGAGCTGACTGCTTACCACCTTTCCCTTCACCAAAAAACATTTCATTTGAAATAGTGTCAATAAGGTGACCCATCTTCATCCTCAGCCGACCATATTATTTTTCTTGGAGGATTACCCAGAAGGGGCAATCGGCCGATGTTGTAGTGGCAGAATAAAACCAGCTCACTTTATTCTCTGGCTTGCAGCATCCTCACGGAAACGCTGCAACAAGGCGACGCATCGCCTCTTATACCTAACCTTAACTCGAAAATGCATTTCCTGCTGAAATGGCGTCGGAATGCTGAAAGCTGAAGGCGGAAATATTTGAAGAAATAGCTGAAAATAGCTCGAAGTAATATGTCTTATTCTACAAACGCATGTAGTGTCGCTGCAGTATATACAGCAATTATTTACATCACTGGTTTGGAGGTCCAAATTGTGAGGTTGCATGTGAAAACAGCAGATATCAAAGTAAGATATCTATGAAGCAACAACAGCTGACCAATTTTGTCGTATTTGTTTGAGCTGATGCTCTCCTTTTTATCCTGAAAGGACTCTGACCTTTGTGTGTTTGGTGGCGAGGTCTGAAGCTGAATGTAAAGCAGAAAAAGGGGCGGACTGCCCGATCTGCGTGAGGAAGGAGCAGCTGCCGCTGGTGGAGGAGTCACGGTTGCTATTGTAGAGTGATGGTTTGTGAGATTGATCATCCTTTAGGAGCATCGGCTGGCAGACTTCGGATCAGCGTGTGAGAGCTGAACTACAAAGTAAAACTCACTTTGTGAATCAGGCCCGACAAGCTGTGGATGGTGACAGAAAGAAAGAGATTGCAGAGCCGTTGGGGTTTCTCTGCCGGGCGGCCGGTCTCCCTCTCCGTTAAAAGAGAGTTCAATGAGTCCTCGGGATTGAACAACTGCTCCTCGGCACTGTGAGGAGCCAGCTGAAGGGGCTCGGGCTCCTCGTGAAAATGCCTGGCTCAAGAATAACCGAGAAACTCACCCCAGAACAGACCCCGGACACACTTGAGGGATTGAATGTCCCGTCTGGCTCGGGGTGAGCTGAGGGTCCCCCACCTCCCCTCCCAGAGGAGCCGGAGCAAGTTGTCGGGGAAAAGACCATTTTTTGCCATCACTTGAAACTAGATAGCTTTTATGAATTTTTTTTTCTTCTTAATCCTAATTAAGTCTTCGTGATCATGAAATAATGACTTTTATATTTCTAAAACTTCTCTGACCTTTCTGCAACCTTACTGTCTTACAAAGTAACTTAGTTTAGTCTTTGGCTGTCTCTGAATTGCTTGTACTCTGAAATTGATTTCTTTCTGTCTGGGGATCAGAGCATGCCCCGTCCACGCCTCTGCAATCCCTTCTCCCTTTTTTATATTGACAAACCAAGGGCAAAAAGTAAAAAGACACACTGTCATGTCCTTTTATGTGCTATAATTCAACCGCAGCCTGATAGAAGGTAGGGAAATAACTCCCCGAGTAACAAGATAACGATGACAATGTTGTCATTGTCATTCACACAAAGTCTTTGTTTGTGAAATGATTTTTTTTTTGATTTTTTAGCCACATAGACTGTTGTTTTATACGGTATCCTTCTCATGAGGTACTGTAATTAACTCTCACTGTATTCTCAACACAATGTCCGGATGTTTGGATTTTAAAATGGGTCACCTCTAAAGTTAGCAAAGTAATTCATGGGACTCAAACAAAGCCGGCTTCTGAGTCTTATTTCAGATCCATTTATTTTCATTTATAGCATGCCTTTATGACCATTCATAAATCTGTCTTGCAATCATTTATATGAATCTATTTATATTAATGTGAAATTAAAGCTTCTCTGAAGCTACTAAAATGTACCACAGATTGATGCGTCACTTTCTTTTACTTTTAATTCAGTAAAGTAGTATATAAACAATGCATGGTTTACAACACACTATTATGTTGTTGTATGCAGCTATAAGGACATGTTAAAGTGCTTATTAATGTACAGTAAATGTCAAAATATAATATCCGATTAGGATATTTCATATGTTATACATACATAACTTCATAACTGTGTTTTAATATATTCTCCTACATTATCTGTTCATGCACCAGGCCCTACTAAAAGGTGCCCACAGAAAGACTTATATTGACATTTACATTAATTTATTGTCTTACTATTACATCATAGTGTGGTTGTAAACCATTTACCAAATGTTTATGTATATGAATGCTAAAAAGAGGGACTTGTTGCCAAATATTATTTCTATAATGAGCTTTTGTCCGTGAAAGGAAAAGGTTTCATCAGTCATAAATTATGTGAGCTGTCACATCAAACAATCTCAGAATGCTATTTTCAGAGATATAAAGGCGTCGTTCTCACACAAGATGTGGTGAGATATACTAATATTGTGTTGGGTGGTTCTCAGGATGTGGATACAATCACTCAGCTGAAATTGGTTTTCTATTCTTTGCTTGAGGAAATGGATCAAAAGCTATCAAATTCATAAGTAACCAAATTACACAAATGCAAAAAAAAAAGAAAATAGGCTTTTGATGTTAATACAAAGGCTTGTCTGCTTGAATTCCTGTCATCAGCAGCTCAGAAAAATAGAGGAAGAATATTTCATTTCCATTAAACTCCTGATAATTAATCTTCATGAACATCCTTCAAAATAAACAGAACAACAGGTTCCATCAAAAATTCAGATCCACCTGGTTTATTTTGAGTGTTTTGTTTGAGCACAGGCAGCATGCCAATTTCTTATGAATCGCATCCCTCTGTGTGTGTGTGTGTGTGTGTGTGTTCGTCTGCGTGTGCTTGTGTGTGTGTGTCATTGAGAAAAAGACGTGTAAGAATGTGGAGAAGGCGCGTGTCTAGCGGACGTCTGTTCGGTGAAAGGAAGAGGTAGACAGGTGAAAGGAGAGATGGAGAAAGAGCGAGACGTGTCGCAGCACCCTCAGGACGTCTCCTCTTTCTGAGCAGCTGTTGTCTGCGAGCTGGAGGCAGCACTGCGGCGCCCTGTCAACTCCTTCTCCCACAGAAGCCCTCGTGCATGCAAAACAGGTCCATGCTGCCCTCTCTCCTTGGCCACACTTATCCGCCCCTTTTTGTCTCCGTAGATAACCAACACCTCCTTGTTTTTTTTCGTCGCCCTTTTCTTCATGCAAATCAATTTCAAGCCATCCAACAGAGAGCGCTCAGTAATAGTGACAACGCGCGCACAAAAACAACACACACGTGCAAGGGAGACAATTCGAAGGGAAATCACATTTCAAGGGCAGAGACTGATAAGGAAAAGGAAACGTATTGCTGTAGTTTTTCAGGCCAGATTGATTGTGTACTAGATGCATACATTTCCCTGCAAATGGAAAATATTGGAACACGTTCTGATCGTAAAGATACTCCATCAGCTGTCAGAGGCTCTACTAATATTTAAAGCCTTTTAATTACGTGTCAGTACTTTTAGTTGATGGGTTGCTCATGTTTTAAGTGACATAGTTTTAACAAAACAGACCAAATCTAAATAAAGAATATGATCTTTGACCTTGTGCATGGAATCTACTGCATGGTTGTTTGAGTTTAAACACATTAAAACATGTTAATAGTTGTTTTATTGTGCAAGGCTTGGCTGGATTCATTCATTTGACAAAGTGGGAAACTTCTGAAAAAACAACCTTGTATTTTGAATTGATTGTAATTATACTTCCCCATCACCAAAGCTCGATATCAACCAAGTCATGCGTGTCTTGTAGAGGGCCCCTGTTTAAAAGAAATAAGACTCTGTTTAAGTTTATATTGTGCTCATGTATTGCATACTCCTAAAGGAAGTGATGTTTAATCCCAGAAAACACAGTGGCCAAGACGTTGTGTTAAGACACAGTTTGCGTTTCATCACAGTGACAATTTGGCACAGAGATCTTAAAGATCTCCAACAAGTTTGTGGATTTTATCTTGAGATAAACTCTGATAAACCAAGTAGCATCGTAACAAGTATTCAGAATATAGGAACCAGCTCCAGATGTGGTGCTGCTCAATTACTCCTCCTTATTTTATACATGCATTGTGTCATAATGAGGCATTGTGATTCCCTAGTAGACTGTTTATAAGCTCATTAATAAACTTAAAAAGTAACAATTTCTGGAGGATGCAGCAGTTACAGACGGCGGTGATCCACAGCTTTGGAAACAGCTGCAAAGTGGGACACGGTGGGATCAGCTTTTTGCAATTTAATACAGACCTACACAATGACGGTGAAAGAGAGATGACTGTAAATAATCTGTTGGTAAAGAATACCAATAATGAGTGTGACTAAACAAAATATTCAACGCAATTAATGTAAAGAGAATCCATCGATGCAACCCTGAAGTGACTGAGGGTGAACCCAGTTTGAAATAAAGGCTCTTAAACACACACACACACACACACACACACACACACACACACACACACACACACACACACACACACACACACCATACATAATTTACTGCTCCCCTGATGAAAACAAAACTGGAACAAGGGAAAACTGACCTCTCTTTCCAGACAGAAACTGGTGTTAAGTTACGCAGTTGACTAAATGCTACCACCATGTGGTGCTCTTCAGTACTGCAGTTTTAACAACACATTTGTTATGGTAATTAGTTGTTGTGTTATGTGCCTGGAAAGGTTTTTTTTCCAAGTTTGAAAATCATAACCAGGACCACAGTCATCAAACTGTGTTTATTTATGGAAACCAGATAGTGTTTTGGACAAAAAACTACTTTGGATTCACCCGTTCACAAATACTGACAAAGCTCTTCAAGATCATAAGTAACAGGGTTTGTATGTTATGTTTGTTTGATATCTGACATTTGAGAACCATTGGGGCAAGACATGTGGTTAATGAGGCTCTTGACATGTTGTGTCTCTCAACAGAAAAACCTGCTGAGTCTTCTGTGGTTTGAAGGATGTGTCAGGCCACAATAACAATAACACTTTTTCCAAAGTCACCTGAAATACAACACGTATTCTACGTTAGGCTTTCAACTTGTCAAGAGCTGATATTAAAACGTGCGTAGTCAAAGGTTCATTCTTGACATTGAAACCACTGTTCACAAAATGGTTCCACCTCAAGGTCCATTTAGTAGCTGGTTAGAGCTTTAAATCATATCTCGGAGGCCCACCTTTTAGGCCAACATGGATTAAAAAAAAAAAAAAGTCCTTGAAGTGCTCAGCAAAATATTACATGGACACATAAATATTCTGTGACCATACCTATTAAAATTAGGGCTGTCCGTCACCAAATAAATTCTTATTTGACTAACAGTCATACAATTCTGTCGACGAATTAATTAGTTGAATTAATTGACAGATCAAATGTCACCTTAAATATTGTTTTTACCTTATACACGCTCATTAGTTTAGAGGAAATTAGTCATTCAGCATGGAAAAAAAGCATAAACAAACTATCTTAGTTAAGTGATATGTCAGTTAATCGACATAAGGTGGCAGGAGGTATCCTCTGCTGGTCCGATTTACTGATGGTGTGTCTCTGTTGAAAGTCACTTGAAATCCTAAAATATTATAATTTCCAGTTCAGCTTGACATGTTTTTATAGTTTTGGAAGAATCCTTTAAATGCCCAGACTGTTAAATAATCTTTTGTGGATCTGTGTGTGTGTTTTGATTGAACACAATGTTGCAGCGAAACAAGAGTTCAAACAGGTGCGTTAACATGGATGGACTGACCAGAGTCCATTGTGAGACCAACTAATGTCAATACATTAAAAACAAAATGATCCAAATACATAAAGTGTCTTTGCAGTTGGAAACACTATGTCTCATCTTCCAGCCCCTGAAGCCTAGTATTTTGATATCTGATAACTCCGTGTGTACACACTCTCCCTCTCTCCTGGCTGCCACAGTACAAACACACACACACACACACACACACACACACACACACACACACACACACACACACACACACACACACACACACACACACAGTGGTTGCAGCCTCTGAATTAATAAACGGGCCTGTGTCAATAATTCAAACGGTAGCCTGTTGTCCCTAAATGTGTGTCGTCATCAGGACGGTATTCACGGAAGTAGCCTGCAGAGGATGCGACCTGCGTGCGCTCGAGGGGGTGGAAAGAAGTGAGAGCTGCGGGTCTGTCGCACCGACCATCAGGAGGAAGTGGACGCAGAACCTGATGCGCGCAGCTCCGTTTCAATAACAACACTTTCGGTTCATTTCTCTGGTCCCGTTCAAACCGGACCGGCGGAAGGTCTTCTTTGGATATGGGAGCCCTGCAGTCCGTACCGGGTCACCCAGAGTACGTTGATCTGGCGGAAAAGACGGGCTGTGAGTATATATCCTTGTTATTGTTCGCACTGGCGCTCATTAAGACGTCAGCCATGTCAGACGTGTGAAAACACGAGCGCACTGCACCGGAAATATGATTTGAATGCAGTCTCCCTCACATCTTAAGTCTCATCTTAAAGGGGAAACCCGAGCGTTCACGTATTGCGTGTTATTGATTATACGTAATACTATAATTACACACACACACACATCCGAGGAAAGCCAGGTTGTGTGGTGCAGAAATAGCATCATTACTAATTTACATTGTAAGTTAATGGAAGTGAAACTCCACAGAGGAAGGCTGATTTAATAATAGAGCAGACACTGTATTGACAGCGTTGACAAAACCCTTGAACAGGCATGCTCTCTGCAACATCAGCTGCTTTAATTAACATGCAGCCTCATGCGGAAGAGCGTGGAGGCCGAGTTGCAGGTGATACACAGAAAAACACAAAGTTTTACATAGACTATGAATATCCAAATATGCTGCCTTGAAAGCTTCAAACATGTAAAAGAATGAAGAGCTATTACCATCAGATGCTCAACAAACCTACTCTTACTTTAGATGCCAGAAGTGTTGAGAGTTTGCTGTCTCCCTGTATTTCGAGGCACTGTTTATGTATGCACAAGATAGTAACTACAGGTTTCCTCTTCTCTGTTTTCAGTTTCATTTGAGCAGATTGGAATCCTGCATAAAAGATTCAAGCAATTGAGCCACAACGAAGACACTCTGCTGTATGTATGATTTCAATCAAATACCGTGTGGTTGAATTTGCTTTTTTTTTCTCAATATAGCCTTCAGGTTTTTGTTTTCTTATCGTCTCATCTATTTCTTCAAGCACATTGGCATGGCAGGTCACCGACAACCTTGAAAAGTGTAAACCTGCCTAACAGGCTTTGTACCTGCACATAATGGCATGTAGCCAGGATGCTAGTATTAAATATGCCACTCCTTAAAATCCTCTTTCCACCCACAGGAGAGAACACTTCAGCAAAATCCCTAATCTTGAATGCAATCCCATCCGTTCTCAAATCATCGGGGCTTTCTTTGACAGAAGGTACAGTGACGACGGGTTGAAAAGTGGCCTGAACTTGTAATATGGGGCGAGATCAAATCTCTTGTTTTTGTCAAAACCGAAGCGCATCTGTCCGCTCAGTCGCTCCTTTTATATTTCTCTAGAAACTTTCGTCAGGATGGCGAGGGCACCGTGGAGGAGATCGGCTTCGAGGAGTTTCTGGTGATCATGTCCCATTTCAGGCCCCCGACGCTGCACATGACAGAGGAGCAGCGCGAGAGCGTCAGGAGAGACAAACTGAGATGTAGAGGCTTCAAATCACGTGATCACATGCTCGGCATCATCTGTCGATGACACGCGGCCGTTAAACTGATTTACTGTGTTTATTTTTTCCTCCCCGCAGTTTTATTCAACATGCATGACACGGACAACGACGGGACGATAACCTTGGAGGAGTACAGACACGTAAGCCTCTGCTCACTTCTGTTGAACAAACCTTCTTACTCTTCACGCGTGAAGATTACAGCAACCTCACTCACAGTCTGAGGACATCAACACGAGTCCATCATGTGTCCACTGTTCGCTGACACTTCTCAAGGTTATTGAAAATGCAGATTCTGTGTATAAGGAAGTGATCTACTAGCATCTCCTTCCCTCAAGCCTTTTTTTCCGATCAGGGATTTTCGTCTTGTAGCCACTGCCGTGATATAGTTGTATTTCAACTTGTTGTTCGCGCCTGTCCAGGTGGTGGAGGAGCTGCTATCTCTCAGCGAGGCAATGGAGAAGGACACGGCTAAAAGCATAGCTGATGCCGCCATGTTGGAGGTGGCCAGCATCTCGATGGGTCACATGGTATGTGAGCTGTGGCCTCGCTCAAGATGACATTAAGTTTGATTCATTGTCTGTAACGTCACATTTTTGTCACACGCAGGAACCTGATGAGTTCTATGAGGGAATCACATTTGAGCATTTCCTCAAGGTTGGTACACAGAATATACACGATATACACGATCTGATATACGATTGACAAAAATACTGTCTTGGTTAATTACCGTAGTTTGAACGGTTTAGTAGTTTTTGCAAATATAAAGTCATCCTTTCCACGTTAACGGATGGTGACGTCATCAGCAATATACATTTTAATCCAACAATGTAAAACTCTTTTCTTTTCTTCTTTTAGTTGCTCAATGGCTTTGAGATTGAATCGAGAATGAACGTTCGCTTTTTGAATATGGACACAACAACCTTGTGTAAGTGAGGCTGGGACACTAAACTCTGCAGGGATTCTGGGAAAACTCTGAAGACGCATGATTATGGTTTCACTATCTGTGGTTTCCAGTTTGTTGCTTGCACTGCATAATATGCCTTACCGATGTTTGAATAACTATGCAAATGAAAACATGTATATTGCGGATGTAGTATAAGTAGCTTATTTGATGTGGAGCAATAATATGAGATAACCAGTCAAATAACAATCAGCCTGTTTGTAGTTGGACTCAGCAATAGTCAGATATCCATGTCTTCGGTAGCAGACTTGATGCACGCACATGTTGATACTTGTAGAACCTTTGCAAATGTCAATGCCATAAATCAATGTTTAATTATCAGGGATATAAATCTTATATATAAAAAATGTCTCTAAATGGCTGTAATACTAGCAATACAATCATTTGAGATGCCTTTTATTCATATTACACAAATGACAATTGATGCAGGCTCTGCACACTACATTTGCACAATGAAACCGGATTAAACAGATCTGACTTCAGTTCCTGATGTGTAGTTCTGATGAAAAGGAAATGGGAGTGCTGTCATGCAAGATTAAATGCTGAAAAGCTTCATCTTATCTGTCCTGAAGGACTGATGAGACACTTCTTAAGAAAGACTGAGGTGAATCAGTCAGTCCTTCTTTTACTACTCATACTACTGTCACACGTAATTTAAAAAAGCTTTTATCAATACCTCTTGATTCTGTTGAATGTAAACCAGCACTTATTTTTTCAATATTTCCTGTGAGTTTCATGTGATAGTCGGTCTAGATAATGTCCAAAGAGCCGTCCGCACGTCATGCTTCTATGTATTCAGTCGTGGGTGTATGCTGCCCTCCACAGGTCAAACCATGTAAATGATAATAAACCTGCACCTGATTCATCATGATGTTTATATTTTCTTCATATAGTTGTTTTTTCTAGTACTTCGTATAATGAAAATGATGTTTAATGCAGTGTTTTTACTCATGCTACATGCTTGGTTATTGTTTTGCAGCAGCACATTAATTGAAATATTTGATGTGTTGCTTCTACATTCTATGTCGTCGTATCGTTTAAGCTTTTACTTTGTAAAGCTCTCCATGTTTTGCAATAAAATACAACATATATGAAACGGTGGTTCAGATTTCTCATTGCCTATGCGTGTGTCCACTGGCAGAGAGTCACATTGTGTATCATTCACTTTGATATTAATGTGATTCAAGTGGGGGAAGTACGAGTATCCTGTCCAAGTCTGACGACATGGGAGTTTTA
This sequence comes from Clinocottus analis, assembly GCF_023055335.1. Lineage (NCBI taxonomy): Eukaryota > Metazoa > Chordata > Actinopteri > Perciformes > Cottidae > Clinocottus > Clinocottus analis. Next base: position 3,459,351 of record NW_027175854.1, read on the forward strand.
GGATCACATTACTACAAACTAATTTGGTCCCTCTGCACTCTAGTCAGTCAAACGCCCATTTGTTAGATACTGTGGACTCATTATAATTTAATACTTTAGTAACTCAACAGTTTTGCCTCCTATGCAAAGAGATTATGTTACATTTATAGGCTCTGCATATGAATTGTGTGTGGACTCCACTAGTTTTTAATCTAGTTTCAACACGATCACCTTACAAAAGAAAACAACTTCTATCTTTTTTTTGCTTGACTTTGGAAAATTAAAAAAAAAAATGCAAACAGTGCATTGCAGTTGTGCAGAAGTCCACTCACTTCACCGGTGAAGTGCTTTACATTGATGACAGGTGGATCTGTTACAGACACTACTGCAGGTCCTGGGTTCAATCTCCAGGCCTGTCCGGTTCTGATGGGGTGTGTGTCTGTTATCTGGTTTTATGAAACAAGAGTGTTTTACAGGGAGGACGTGTGACTCGTCTAAAGCGCTTGCATATCACAAATGCTGTATAGCTGCTGGGGTGTGTGGCGTTGAAAAGCATGAAGTGGGTAGTTCAAATAACTGAGGCACGATTGTTGTCCTGAGGTAAACTCTGTGTTTAAATAAAGCAGAGTTATAACAGGGAACTTGATTCATGACCCAGAGTGAATCCTCCATCTACTTCCATTTCCTGAGAACTTGTGATCTGAGGAAAGTTCAGAGAAGCATTACTTCATTCCAACTAAAATATGTGGTATTCATAATATATATATATATATATATATATATATATATATATATATATATATATATATATGTGTGTGTGTGTGTGTGTGTGTGTGTGTGTGTGTGTGTGTGTGTGTGTGTGTGTGTGTGTATTTAAGGTTTGTGTGCAGTGTCTGTTATTCATCTATTTAAAAAAAAAAAGGGGGTTTCTGCAGAATTCTTAACTTCTCCGGTTTTCCCCGTCCCACCCTTCACACACTTGTGTGTCCATCTATATGAGGAGGCGAGTTATCTGACCCACACACTCCCACACCTTGTGACTGGCCAGACAGCCCGCCAGTTTCATGAAATCTTTCCTATCTGATACTGCCTTGTGTTAAACACATGCGTCATTCTGAGCTGATATCACACAGTCAGCGTCTCAGCAGGTTCCTGATTTTCTTTTAAGCCATCTTGATGGACTTATTTTGCACATGATCCTGCCTTCCCAAATAACACGCCGTGTTATGTATTTATGTATTCTTCAGTGCAGTAATAGATGTATAGTTTCTCAAATTGAGTCCAGCAAAGAAGAAGACGTGTGCATGTAGCGTGAAAATCAGTTTTCAGTCCTTTTTCCAGAATTCCCATGTTGCTGTGTTGTACATGTTTGATGCAACTACTATAACAAATGAAGACTAAGATCATAAAGAAGTACAGCTGCAAAATATCTTTTAATATTCACAATAGTATACAACAGTGAAATAGAACCTTACATGACATATAATACAAATTCAATATACATAACTTGCTGAGCGATACCTTCACACTCCTGATCTTTCTACAGCATTCCTCTTATTGGAAACAAGAAAATAAATATAATAGTTAAATTATAAAATTATAATTATTAAATACCATAAATAGGCCTCATTACACTGATGTACCAGCCACCTTTATACTCACTTATCTTTTCAAGTCTTTAATTCTGTTGAAAACTGACTGTCTTAAGGCCAGCCTTAGGTCATCTTCAGAAGAGTGTGTTTATTTGTATCCTCCTGCAAACTTTGCTTTTTAGAGTCCTCAGTTCTCGAGAAACATTTGACAGCAACTCCTTGTAGGTCTTCAGGACCACACAGCCGTAGACCTTCTGCTGGAAGACGTTCTGCGGTGGGGGTAGTGTTGTCGGCCCTCCTGCCGGCTCTGGCATCGGCAGGTTTGGGAAGAGGCTCTGATAGAAGAAGTTTATGAGGGCCGCCAGGTTCCTGCTGTTCGCGCTGACATGGCTGAGCTCGGTCAGCAGCGGGCTCGTGGGTGACTGTAAGTCCGTCTGCTGCTCGTACACCCGCCTGAAATGGGGGAAGAAGTCCTGGAGATGTGTGTAGATGCTCACTAGCCTCTCAGAGGGCTCCAGGCCGGAGATGTTGGGGTCAGGGATGTTGTTAACTGACACCTTGCAGAAGAGCTCTGACATTTCTCCCTGAGAGGCTTTCTGCAAAAGAAAAGATCAGATATTAGTTACGTCTTCAAGAGAAGCATGAATAGCAGGCGTATTATGTCTTAAAAGAAGGTTCAAGGCCGGAGCACCGAACAAGCAGATGAGGATTCAACAAAACAGAATAAGATGCAGCACTCTGAAGTCTCTACTTACATATGTTTTGATTAGGTTGACAGATTCCTTCTGTACGAGTCTGGTGAGCTTCAAAGTCTGCTGCAGGTAATTCCCACACTGCTGGTTTCTGCTCGCTGCCACGATTCTTGTTGAATCAACAGCCATCACCAGCAGGAGAGAGAGTAACGCTGCGGAGAAAGGAACTGGTCAGTTTAGGTTATCCAACATCCCAGTGAGGGGAACCTCATCTCCAAGCCACAAGTGTAAGGCAGAAGTGATTACAATCACTTAAAATATTCTGCAAGAAAGAAAAAGGACACCAGAAGTCTGCTATATTACCAGGTCAGACATTTTATATGTTACTGAAGTTCAAGTTTTTTTTTAGAGGCCAACAAACATTGCCAGTCTCTTTAAATATTGGCTAATTTAAAACAAACAATTTACTCCATTTAAAAAAGAAAACTACACCCTGTTCAAAAACTGTGAAGCAGTTACGTTGAATCTCACACTTCAGTCAGTTTCACAACAGCCTTTAGCCACTGAGCATACCCACAGCCTGCACAAGAAGAAGCATACAATGTATGTGTTGTCTGCTTATAGGAGATTAGATGTAATGAAACTTACTTGTTGCTGGTTCCATAAACTGTTGAAAACGCATACTCTTTACATGACCATTCATTCTTCTCTCAGAATCACAGGCGAATTGCACAGACTCCTCATAATCACACTCCTTTAAAACTTCTTTTTTTTTTAAAGACAGAAACCACACATTTGTCACAGGAGGAAATGACGTGCACTTTGTGAGGCAACCACATTTCCCAGAATGTCCTTTTTTTCTGTTGTGCATTTTCTTTTTGGGCCACGTCCCAACATGTCTGGTCACAGAGTAGGCATGTTGGGGTGTCGTCTAATTGTTATTATTATTATTATTATTATTATGAGTGACCATGCAGTGTAGCACAGATTATTTTTAATGGCACTTCCTTTTTTATTGCGCCTGGAAAAAAATACTAGAAATGTGATATATTTAAATTGCTGGAGAACATTATTCTGCTGAATTTAGAAAACCATGTCAGGCATAAAAATAACTTAAGGACTGAGGTCACAATACTCTTTGACACATAAGAAAATCATTTTCAGTGAAGCAGTCTGAGATAAATCTTTCTTATTTACTGTTTTTCTCCACCTTTCATTTTGATGCAGAGTTATTTCATAACATTCAAACTGCTCCTCAGACCATCACCGTCTTTTTGCGGCGATATTTTCTTGGGGTCATGTAAGCAGGAAGCTGGCAAAGTCACAGGAAATGCATTTCTCAATCAGAAACTTTTACAAGTGCGTAAAAGGGAGGTGTCTGCGTAGCTAAAGTAGGCAAGATGTCAGTGTCATCACATCTCAATTTCAAGCTGCTGAAGGTCTGGCTCGCGTGAGAAGAGGATGATATCACCGTGACATGTGATGCTGTTGCATCCAGGGACCAGGAGGATTATGTAAAATACGAATACATCACACAAACTGGATTTTTCTTGTATTGTCTAATCTCATCTTCGTCATTGACTTCTAGAAATGATGATCACTTCCGCTTGGAGTCCCGCTATGATGTGTTTGGCCTGCTGCGTCTGATGCAGGGTTAAGTCGAGGTCAACACACAGGACAGAATTGGCTCATGAAGGGCTGACATGATTCCCACGTTATTTTGATGATAATATCGTCTTTGCTTTCAGACGTGCACCCAAGATGGCACAATTCAAAACCACTGACTACTTGAGAAAAGACAGGGGGAACTCGACGCACCACAACACTGTCAGCACTACAGCAGGTAAAGGCTAACCACTCTACTGCCGTCCTCGGGGCTTTCCACTTGCCCTTGGGGATAAAAAAAGGGGTTGTGGTGAGGTGGGCAACGGCTGCAGATGGTGCTGCAAATGTCAACAATTCAAGGGAACTACAGTCGCATTCCTGCCAAGAGTTACAGTTGAGCCATGGCTGAAAAAGCCCCCAATCAACACCCTAAATCAAGCAGGTTTACCTTGAAGTAAAGACTAGAAAACACTGCACGCTCTGCAGTGAAACTTCCCTCTCACCCCCTGTTCCCATTTCACGGTTCTGGTTTTCACAAGTTTCTCTTTTACATGCATGTGTGTTTGTAGATTTACAGTAAATTACAATAATAAACAGCATTGGGCATAATGTAAACCGCAGCCGTCATATCACATCAAAAAAAGCAGAAGTGAAAAGGTCTTCATCAAAATAAGCGAGCATTACAAGGAAATTCAACCACACATAGTGAGAAATGCGTTGTCATAAATGCAGGATGTTGATTGAGACTCGTTTTTTCAACAGAATCTCTTTTATTTTGTCTTTGAACTGCACAGGAAATGGTGAATAAGGTTGTTTAGGAAAGTCCCCTTTATTCTAACTAAATACATCTTTCTAGTAACTTCAAATCCACACAAATTGTAAGGTTCATAACCATTCTGAAGCTCAGGCAAACCTTATCCAAGCACCCCAATAGCACTTTTTTTTATGGAACCATTTGTCTGCAAGGCTTCGTTAATATATGTGACCAGACAAAAGGCCTTACTGCATATGAGAAACGTTTTCATCAAATTTCAGAAAGTTTGTGAAAATGTAAAAAGCTGAAAAATCAGGAGGAGCCATTCAACTTCAGAACACACTCTGGTCAAACAAATTCAGTGTTTTGGGTTCCTACGTGTAAAACAAGAGCATTTAAATTCTATTGTCATCAGAAATATAATAATATTCCTCGATTTATAATACTTTTGCTAATTCAGGGAGCGTCTTCCACCGCTCAGCCCTGTGAGGAACACGACACTAACAAGCTGTGGCTCTGGAATAAAAAGAAAAGAAAAACAGGGGAAGAAATACCTGCCAAACATAACGGGGTTGCATTCAAGACCACCACATTAAACAATGTTTCAAAAACTGACCTGTGATAAAATAGTATTTATTTTTTCATACATATACTTCATTTTTAGAGGGTTTCACTGCATGGGGTACTCTAAATATGTCATGAGTGTTTAAAAAACTTAGTAGTGTTTTGACTCAGAGGGGGTTTCAAAATGCTTCACGTTTACATTTTGTAAAAATCAATCGTCTCTCCAAGACAAAAAACTACAAGGCTAAAGGTGGTATTATAAATTAAGCACCAAACAATTATCTTTCCATTCAGGATTAATGGAAACATTGTGCAACCTGTTCAATGACCATAATGAACATGGCAAAAAATATGTAAATCTGATCATTAGACACTAATTACTCAAATGCAATCTGGACTCACACGTTGTGTTTGCTTTTGTAAAACCATTGATCCCTAAAAGATCTCGGTCCTGATATTAAAAGAAGTCTGTTCCATCCACCAGCATTTATACAATCTGAGAGTCTAGTGATTTGACATAGCATATATTGAGCTATTGTCTGACCATATCTCTATATCATAAAACAAAAACGAAGCAAAATCTGTATCGTTAAGCTCTGTTATCATTAATAGACCAGTGTCTCTGTATGTTCTAGCTATATTCTCATGTACAAATATTCATATCAAAAGTTATACAGCACAATTCTCACCATTTTCCTTTACAAGAACTTTGATTAGTGAACATTAAATGATTCACAAGTTTGGATGAAACCAAAACAAAATGGTGCCGGCCTCAGTAAATAAAATATAGATATAACAAACACGGAACTAAAATCATCAGGCACAACTTAAATAAAGGCATTTGTGAAATTATCATATCAAATATGGCGCTTATGTCCAGTATCCATAGGCTTGAAAACAAAACAAAAAAAAAAAATGCTTTTATTTACAAACAGCTAAAATCTCTGACAGATTCATGCTTCACTTCACAACCTGAATTTGTCCTTAAAGTGCATGCAATAATAAGCAGTTTTACCAAGTGGGATCTTGAATTGTGATAAGATAAACAGATTGATCAAGCTAATGCCAATTGACCCTAAATATTAAATAAAAGAAAGGGTAAGAACTGTTGCCTAGAAAAGTGAGGGACCACAGTATACTGTATGCATAAGCACAATATGGAAGTATGACCAAAAGCAAATTCAAAAAATGAATAAACTCTGACTTTTCCAGTGACCCCATACAGTAATATTCACATTCAGAGCATAAAATAATATCGAACAAAATCAAATGAAACCAATAAAAAAAAGACAAAGCAGCTTAACGCCGCGGGGGAGTCCGCAGCTCACATTCCACAATGTCCTTCCGTGTAACACACATTAAGCATCATACCAACATGATGGGCTTCTACTTGAACATATCAAAGTGCCAATTTTACTAAAATTTCCTGATTTATTCAATTCATACCAAAAGGAGGAAATGGCATGGAGGAAAGAGTCTGTTATTTTTAACACACACGTTTTGAGTTACACTGACTAGGTTTGATTTTTATTGACATGTTTGTTGTAGATTCTTTTGTTTTACTTTCCCCCCTTTCACAAAAGAAGTTCTCATTGCACGTAACACCTCAATTCAAAGATGCCATATCTAAGAGAGAAGAAAAGCAATAGAGAAAAGTTATCCAGCTTTGTCACCGTGGACGTGACAAACCGTCAAGTGGACGCAAAAAAAGGGCACGGATATGTTGTCCTCTGAAGATAAATCCACTTTCATCTGTTGTCTTCTTTGGGGAAGTCCAGAGATTCCAGGCTTCCAAAGCCGAGGCTTCTACTTTCTGTGCCAAAAGTGTTAATTTCTCTGTCCTGACGCTCCAACAAGTGCTTGATCCTTTCAGTGCGTTCCTTCTGAAGTGCAGCCAGCTCCTCTTCAATCTGTAATCGAAACACAAAAGGCTGGTTATTTTGTTATGGACTCAAACTCATGTGTTGCTAGAGATGTTCACAGTGAGACGTCACAGTTATTAGCCGGATTGACAGGACATTTAGGATAGATATTGATGTTTCCTCAAGCATTTTCATAAGGGCCTCCTTCATCAGCATTACATTAATCTGCATGTATTATTAGCGATCATTCAGGTCTTTTGAGAACACATTTTCCAGACATTTACTTGTGTGGCCTCTCAAATGTGAGGCATTTATTTCTCCCATAGTAAGTGATTGTAAAATTAAAATAACTTGTGGAGGGGTTTTTAGGACCATTTGTTGAACAAAACAAGCAATTTGTAAAAGTTTCTTTACAATTTTCCAGACATTTTATAGTCTAAACAATTAATCAAGAACATGAGTGTCAAACTAATTGACAATACATTGAATCAACAGTTGCAGTGCCATCATGATAAAAGGAAAAATCTGATGAGCATCCAGCCGAGCTGATCACTGTACAGTACAGCAAACAGGCTAATGATCGCGAGTGGACCTCTTTCTACACACTTTCCTCTATGAGCACTCTTAGACCAAATTTAGTTTCACTTTCGCTGATGCTAAGCAGGTTTAATGATGACCTAGTTCAACATCTTTATGTATCTGAACTCTCTAACTTTAGCCCTAAACCCAATGTACAGTCATGGCACAAGTTAAGTTACAAGTTAGACTTTTGACCTGTTGTTGACCCCTTTGCCCTGAGAGAGACTACAAACCAGCATATGCAGGAAACTCAACACCTCCACACATTTGTGTTTGTGGTCACTATGAGTGCTATGACTTGTAGAAATACATCCCAACAAAGCTTCTGAGCTCAACAGGTGTCTCTCCGGACATTCATCTATCTGGAGGGTCATTGCTTCACACAGAATGGTGTCACGCTGCGTTCATTCAAAGTCTTTTAGAACGGCTTCAATCTGAAACCTACCTTCTGTTCAAGGTGCGCTCTACGGATGGAGACCTTCTGCTCAAGTTTCTGCTGCTCTCGCTCGTGTTGGGCCTCCATCTGTGACTGGGTTTTTCTCTGGTAGGCGTCCAGGAGCTCCATCTCCTGCTTCAGCTGCTGCTTCAGGGCCTGGCACTCCGTTTCCTGCTCTGCGTCGAGTCGCATCTAGAGACCCAGCGAGACAGAGGTGGTTACGAAACGCATTGAGGACACGCATGGGTTGGGCCGTGTTTATCAAACAGCAGGACAACAATGTCAGCGCTCTAAAGAATCCAATGTGTGCGATGAGGTTGTAAATAGTCGAAGCACAAAGTTGCGACCGTAGTCTGAAGTGAAGAGCAAATGTCTTGTACAGATAAATATATACAACATACAAATGATGAACGAGGCCCACGTCTGCTATTCATGACAAGATGCTTCAGGATCCTCGTACCGCTTGTGAGGCCATCATCTCGTTGATGCTCTGCTCGTACTGCTCCGCCAGTATGGCCAGCTTGCGTGTCTGCTCCTCTTTCAGGCTCTTCAGGATGATCTTGTGGTCGCCTTTGGGAGAGACCTCCAGCTGATGGTTCCTTAGAGCTTTGTACTGCTTGTTCTGCACTTTGCACGTGTCCTGGAACTGTTTCTTGATCTGCATCTCCAGCATCTGCAGAGGGTTGGAAGAGAAAGAGGTAATGGTTGTTACTGGTTGATTTGCACTTTAACATTGCTGCAAAATAATTCTAGTTGAGTCATTTAGCCAACTGACATTAAAAATAATAAACAGTCAACAGTTGGCTAAATGACTCTGTTGCAAAATCGCTCCTAATTTGACAGACAACCTAACAAATTGCATGCATTTAATTTCTTCTACTTACTAATGTCATGTTAATAATATTTTGATGGATATATGTATTTGTTGCAATGTCAATGAACGTTTCAGTTTGCGTGAAATAAGTGAGCTTTCACTTCTCAAATCCGTAGCTAAAACATAAACAAATGGAAACATTCTAATGTTTTTTCCACATATTTCCGATCGGCAATTTAGAAAAAAGAAAGTTACATTTTAAGAAAATCAAAGGTCAAAAGTGCAGAATACTCGATGGGACCGATGTGAATTACCCTCAGAGCTTTCATATCAAACCCATGATGTAATCTTTCTGTCTCGTCCCTTTTAGAAACTAACTTTTACAACCTCCTAACGTTGTCACCTCTCTAAATGACCCCACAGCTGGAAAGAGAACGTCTCAGGCACCTTGAGGTTTCTGGGCTGCTGCCGCTGCTCCAGAGTGTGTTTCCTGTGTAGTTCTCTCTGCCGCCGGCCGTTGTACTCCTCCTGGTTCTCCAGCTCTGTCTGGTGCTGCAGCCGCATGAGCTCGATACGCAGCTTCTGCAGCATCTGCAGCTGCCTGCGCTCCATGTCCTGGGTGGACTCGTCCTGCCGGATCATCAAGGCATGTTCCATCTCCTTCTGGGTCCTCTTCTTGTTCAGCTCCTGGGGCAACGAGTTGGATTTAAAGTTGTTTTTTAATCCTTGAACTTCATTACGTTTGTCATATTACATATTTTTACATACATACATGCAATTTGGTCTCTGCGTTTAAACCCATCCTTAGCAGTTTAGGAGCAGTGGGTGAGTGAAGTGCCAGGGGAGCAACTTGGGGTTCAGTGTCTTGCTCAAGGGCACTTCGACATGCAAACTATGGGGAGGCCGGGGATCGAACCGTGAACCTCGCGGTCGCAGGACGACCACGCGACCCATGAGTCACATTCAGCTTATGTCCTGATCTTTTTTGCGTCTTTCTGCTGATGTTTATTTTCATAGAAGTAGTGTCTGCTTTGATACAACTTCAAATAAGAAACAATTTCAGGGTTTCCCCAAATAAATTGTGTAGTCGTCACCCAGACTGAAGCTCGTCTTTTGATCAGTTCAATTAGGAAATGGTGTCAACAAAAACTTGACTTTAGAAATACAATTTCTAAAGTCAAAACGGAGGATGAAGGACGGGAATGAGCCCTTTGTTCTGCATAATGTGGGTTGCTCTAAAGGCCAATGTTCACCGCCTTGTTAACACTGTTTCCCACTGTGGAAATGTCCTTTTAAAGTTTCAGGTTGTCATAAAAATGTTCATTGACTACCATTAGATTTTTGGAAAGTTGATTAAAGTAGTTTGAAGAAGTACTTTAGGGTGCATAAGCAATCGAACAATTCATTCATAATGAAAATAATTAGCTGTAGCCTTATCCCGTGCATTTTAATCAATGAAACCTCGTCCATAAAGAAAGTATTTTTTCTGGGGAATCTGCTATTGATTTAATCGACAGCGATTATTTCGCAAATTACTTCTGTGTCCAAACAGCTTCTGACAACACCAATAGCCATATCCAGAAGCGCGATATTTACAGATTACAGATTACACCTTCTCTCATGTGATGTCAGTAGATCACATTACCTCTCTCAGTTGCTCCTGTTCAAACTCCTGCTTCCTGACCAGACTCCGGCGTTTGAGAGCCCTGCAGCTCCGGTCGTAGACCAGCCTCTGCTGGGCCAACAGATGAGCCTCCTCCTCCGCCTGAGAGCGCTGTATTGTTTCTTTGTGCCTGGACAGACGCTCCTGCTTCTCCTCCTTGGGTGTTTCAGGGTCTTCGCTCATCTCCTGTGACACAGACACAAGAAAGTGTGTTTCCTGTTGAGAAGACATAGCGCATGGGATGAATACACTTTGCATTGTATTTGTTGGTGATATTTACTTCTTTGATCTTGTCTTTGCAAAGCCTGTACTCCTTTTTCTGATTCTCTAAGAAAGTAGTCAGCTCTCTTTTTTGCTGAGCAACAATCTGTTGCTGGATCCTCCTCTCTTCAGCTGCAACTGACTTCATCTGTGAACAGACATTCAGATGTTTGAATTCACACCCTTTCATGATCTCTTAACTCCCAGAAATGCCCGGACAGACACACGTTTGCTCATCATTCATTGGTGTTACCTCTTTGTCTGTTTGAGCAGAGTGGCGTTTGGCCAGTCTTTCCAGCTCAATGTAAGTGTTGTTGGCATGTGTCTCTAATTCTTTCTGCAACCGGAGCCGATGCTCATCCATCTCGGCCTTTAGCCTGTTCTCCAGGGCGATCAGCTGCTTCTGGTGCTGCCGCCGCATGCGCTTATACCCAGACATCTGCTCCCGCAGCTCAAAGTCCTGCTCATGCTCCTGGATCTACCTGATGACCTACGAGGAAACGCAGGAAGCAGGAAGTAAACGAAACGGAGCAGATAGAGAGAAGCAACTGCCGTGGAGAAATCGGGAGGGATAAAGGAAGACAGACAGCTGGTGTGTCAGAGGCTATGGCCTACAAACAGACCACACACAGCATAGTGCAAACAACAAGTCTGCAAACTGGAAAGTAAACAGTTTGCAGACTGCTGCACATCCACAAAAACCCAAGAAGTGAACGAGGGTTGATACAGATATCTGACAAGCCTTTAGGGGCGACAGTATCAAGTCTTTCAGCATCAGTGTTGAACAAAAGAGGTGAAGTTCATCAAGGAGGCTTTGCTGTTTAAGCCCATCCACACTCTTGATTAGAGAATACTCTTAATACTAGAAAGCAACATGAAGGAATACATCAATCATCAAAGCTCCAAATGTAATATGTATAATGTATAACACCACTGTTAGGCTCAAGACCGTTCTGTGTATTGACTATTTAAGACAGGCATGAGAGAAGATGTGGAAATGCACCAATCTGACCAAAACTGAATCTCACTGGCGGCAGGCATTAGGGCAGAGATGTATATGGAATACATATAAATGCAATGCACATACATAAAAGCAGAGGCAGAGAGGGAAGCTGAGGATGGAGGAGAAAAAAAATGACATCCATTAACAGGATCTGGTTGCCATGACTACAGATGTACAGCTGAGAACACAGACACCCCTCCCTCCCTCCCTCCTTCCCTCCCTCCTTCCTCCCGTCCTCACCTCCCGCCGCCTGCACGCACACACGCACTAACACACACACAAGCGCGAGCACCAGCGGGTTTTTTTTCTTCTTCTTCTTCTTCTCATGCAAACGAAGGAGAGAGAGAGAGAGACAGAGAGAGAGAGAGAGAGAGAGAGAGAGAGAGAGAGAGAGAGAGAGAGAGAGAGAGAGAGAGAGAGAGAGAGAGAGAGAGAGAGAGAGAGAGAGAGAGAGAGGGAGCGCTGCGTACCAAAGATGCTGATTTGATGGTGCCAATGTGTTCACAGATCTTGCAGTCGAGAGACCGGCTCTTGTGAGAAGTAGGCCGCAGCTCTGGCCTGGTGTCCCTGTGCACAGCCTCATCCCTCACGCAAGCATGGTCCTGCAGGGGGGGAGGAAAAGGAGGAGATAGTGGGGCTGGGTGCTTCCCAGGCCCTCCGCACTCGCTGTTTCTGCTAGAGCTGCTATTATTGCCGAATCTCCCTGAATGCAGCACACATCCAGCTTTAAATGCATCCTTCCCCTGCTTGTTCCCCCGCTACTGTCTGCAAGTTCTTCCTACGAGAGAAAAGGGCATTGCTAAAACAATTGCAGGCAGCACCGAGAAGGCAGCTACTGGATGTAGTTCTGGCGTCCCTCGCTCCTCAAAGAGGAGGAACCAAATGGCTCCGGTGGATAAGGTTGAATTATGCAATGCCTACCATTGATACTCGGAGAAAGATAGCACAGGGATGTATTTTACTGCCACTCTTCTTTTCCGTTTCAAAATGCAAGAAATGTTTGGGAGGAAAAATACTTTTCCTGTGTTCCAGTGATCGCATGTGGTAGCATATTTAAAAAGATTTGAATCAGATAAGGCACATCCAAACATGGTTTTCCCTCGAATATGTCGCTTGATGATCCGTTTGTATTCCACTCGAATTTCTGTCCTACATTTACAGCGCACTTGGTCATGGTAGGTGGTTCTGGTGCCTTCTATTCATCTCTTTCCTCTGTCCCTCTATACACTCCCCCTTCCTTTAAAGAGACACCGCAATACTACAGCCAACAAGCCCAAAGTTGTTTCACAGCAGGCTCTATCACAAGATTATGTTGGAATTAAAACCAATGTGGTGAGCCACATGTTCACTTGTATGGATAGCTTAAATTTAATTCAGTATGTGCTTTTTTATTGCATAATTTTTCTATTATTATTGTACATTTTCACAAAATCCACATATGTTTTTAAATTCCTCAGTATCATAATATGTAAGAACATACATGTGGTATAATACCATCCTGTGAAGAGTTCATTGTATGGGTGGAAGAGGCTCACAAACAAATGCTAGCTTCTTATACGATACTTTTTTGTTGTTGAGAAGAACAATGTTTTTTTAACGCTACTCTTTATTTTCACCAGTGAAACCCATATTTTCATTCATGTACTAAACATTACTTACATTTTTGGTGAAGTAAAAAAGCAAAGAGACAAATATTTGTATACTTGGCACTAGTATATTCCTCCTGTTGTTACTTTGTGTGGCCGCTGGAGGGCGACAGCGATGAACATTTATGGGATGTGTCTCTCTCCAAGGTGCTGAATATACCTCGATTTGTCACAAGCGTCACCGTTGCTGCCGCTAGCACGACTTCCTCTGCGACTGCAAACACAAAGTACATCGCAGAAAACTCTCGGTGCCACCTGGGATTACAATGGAAACCATCTCATCTGCCAACCTCCGAGAAACCACCTGGAACACCTGAGCAGCCACTGAACAACCCGCTCGTGACAGGTTGAGGGTTCAGGTTGACTGGAGCAACTTATCCAAACACAACCTAAAGTCTTGTGAGACCTCGATAAAATCGAACAATTTCTTCAGAAATGTTTGCCTGCTAGTTTGTGCTGCTGTAAGTCTGACTACTATTTGCACCCGTGTCTGATGGTGAGTGTGTGAGCATTAGCTTTACGCTTGTTCCTCTTGAATGTATGTTATACTGTATGATATTTAAGCAACAAGTTACATCTTTTAACACTTTCACTTAAAGGCTTTCCGTTTAATGTTTGTTAACACAATATTCAAAGCTGGCCTCTTAACCTTCATGTGGGAACAGGCCTGGAATGAAAGAAGGAACAATAACTTTTGATTTGCAAAAACGTTAATCCCAAATCAATCTTCAGTGATTGTTTTCCCACCCTGATGGCTTCGGTCTTGATCGAGAACTAAATCAAAGCAAGAGCAGGGACATTTCACCACTGCATGCTTGAATTACACAAGGAAAGAATCAAGATGTAAAAGGAAACTTAACACAGTAAACCTCAAAACTGTGAAAATGTTATTTCGTAACATCACTTAAAGAATCTGCACATTTTCTCTGTACAGCATCAGTTTGAAGATGCATTTATCTTTGGTGATATTAAATATGAAAGACAAATGTTCTCACAGATTAACATCCAACCTCCATCTCATAGTATTTTACTTTTCTAAATACACAAAAAAAGTGAGAGGACTACCACTCTTCTCCATGTTTTGACTCAGTAGAAATAGAATGTGATACCTCGTTCAAACAATAGATGTCGCTGTTTCCTGTTGACTGGCCTTCATCAGATCGGCCCCTGACTTCTACTCTTGAACATCGCAGCCTTTAATGCACTCGCAGAAGTGAAGCGGATGTCACAAACACCTTTATTTCATCCAGCTTTAGGCTGCTGTGTATTTGTTTTTTTAGTTTGGCATCACATGGCTTTTAGAAGACCACAATGGACTCCAGTCAATTTAAAATGAATTGATTTGGTGAAATAAACCTAAAACATTTAATTTGGAGGATATAGTCTTTGTGAGCAATTTGATGAATGTCTACCTTGATAAATAAAATCTACTAAAGTCAAAACCATCTCTCAAAGAGAAAACTGGACAGTGTCAAAATATTACACTAAATTGCACGTTAGCGCCCTCTTGTGGACCATTTGATAATTTTATAGAAAGCCATAAGAAATAGAGCAATGGATGAATAATCAATACATGTTAAACTGGTTTCTTTGAATACTATAATCTAATAACAAACACATCACTAGTGAAGACACTAAAGTATCAACTTCATTTTTATTATTTATATGGCAGAAGCTGTTTCATACATTTGTGGCCAGCTTCATTCGGCTGGTTAGTCAATACATCAACGCACAACTTTCAGGACAGACACACAAAATCAATCCACACGACAGCTTTTACAGTGTTTCTCTTCTTCACAAGCAAAATCAAATCCAAACAAATTAATTATTTAGTAAGAATTATCTTGCCATGTCACACACAACTTGACGTACAAACATTTTGTTATAAAGTAAATTAGCTGTCTGGATATAAATAGTCCATGTCCACTGTCCATTATTGGCCAGTATTGTCAGCCATCATCTCCACAGTCCCTCAGGTCATGTAAGGTCACAACTACAGCTGCTAGCTTGTATTTTTTTAAAAATTATTAGAAGAGCATGAAAACATGATGGTGTGTTGTCAGGAATACACGGTCATGCTAATCCATTTATCAGCGATGACAAGCGAAAATAATTCCTTATTTTCGGTTTTGATTCTGTATTATTTTGATGAGTGTGCATTTGATTGTGAAACCAAATGTAATTGTGACACAATATTGACTGTTAACATTACAATGTCAGTATTTTATAGCAGGAAAACACCACAACAGTTTAGTCGTTTCTTTTTAATGCCGGTGCTACAAACGTTGCTGTACACAACTCGGGCAAATTTCAAATTGACTGTAGTTTCAAATTCTTGCTTACTGGTTTCACTTTTCACCGTCCTGCTTCTGTTTGATCTGAACTGGTATCACGATCTCATTGGGTGGGTTGCTGGTGGATGTCCCCGGAGCGGGGGCCTCGACGGACAGGAGTCCATCACCGGACAGCGAAGAGCTGATGTGTTGCGAGTCCACCCCCTTTGGCAGCCTTGAAGAGAAGAGAAGAAGGTTTATGCTCAACTCTTGATCATATATATGTTGCTATACTTAGTTATCATATTGAGCCACAGGAAGATGCTTTTTCTAAATGTTCAGAGACAACTTACTTGTATTTCCGGGTGAAGCATCTCGAAACAGATCCATGCTCATCCTGCCTTTCTTCATGATTTCCTTCAAGGCAAACATGTTAAAGATCAGGCACCGATATCCTTTACTGTCATATCTAAAAAAAACTGCTTGTGGGAAATCAGAGAATCATATGCAGGGTACCTGATATTTGCAAATAGCCCTCCTTGGTCGTGATTGTAATTTCCTCAGGCGAGAAGTGGTTGACGTCCAGGTTGATCTTCCAGCTGTCCTGCCCTGTTTGGATCTCTGTCACTCCACTTGCTAGTTGTCTCGGACCCTTTTGGTTTGACGCCGCATGACCACTGAATGGAGGCAGAAGAGGAGTCTGTGCGTAGCCGGGCCAGGAGAAATTAGCCAGTCTCTTCTTGGACCAGTCTATCCAGTCCAGGTCACTGGGGTCCAGGAAAGAAGGGATGCCAAAGTCCTGCGTAAATATTCGACTCGGCTGCGTCCAGTTCGGAAAAGGATCCCATGTCACATCTCGGCGGAAAATGGGACGGGATAATATTTTATTTTGTTCCCCCATTTCCTAAAAAATAAGATCCGACAGAAGGAGACGGCTGTTGAAACTGCAAAAGCCTTTCGCTCCACCCAAACAAACAAGTCCAGATGGATGACCTGGACACTAAACAATGGGCAGCTGTGTTTCTGTTCTCAACTGAAAGCTGGAGGTCTGAGGAAAGAGCTGCTTTGGCATCTGTAATGCTCGACTCACACACATATATACCCAGCGGATTCATTCTAACACGTGTCTAGTATCAGTGGTGATCTAAGCGATGAGAATGCCTCGGTATGTCATGGGCTGGAGCGTTACTCCTCCGTTGCCTCGGGACCTGGAGAGGATAATGCTAACTATTCTTTATTTATATCTCTGGAGTGTCTGTGGCAAGTTGTTGCTGAATGACTCTGGAAGCAGCAAGCAGACAGTTTATTCAGCCGTGGCCTCTGCAGTCTTGTCACATACTGGTGCTCTTTGTCCATAGAAGTCACAGCCTTGTGTTATGTGAGGGAACAGCACGTACAAGCAGAGTCGCACGGTAAACAACTGGGTTACTTCCACTTTGTCAACACAAGATTCGAGGGGAAAAGCTCAAGCCGTAACAAACATAATCATGTGACGAGTATGGAGGGCACAATTCAATGATACAATTGCGTTTACATTCAGGGCAAAGTGATGGACAGAGGCATTGACGCAGTCGAGTGCTGGTGAGGCATTTTGCATAGTGAGCTAAGTCTTCATGGGTGTTGTGTTATGTAAATAATGAACTGAGCTTCAGAGGAATAAATCAAGTCATCAGAGAGGAATGGTATTTATTAATGGGGCAATATCTGTTGCCTCCCATCTGCACTCTTCCAAAGCATCAGTCCAAAGTATTTAACAGTGTTTAACAACGTCAATAATGATCATACATAGATATAGTGTCACAAAGAAGCCGGAGTAAGTAAATACATAATCCCATTGGTAGAAAACAATTGTTAGCAACTTGTAAACATATAAAGCGAGATATCTCTAAAAGTGTTTGTCAGAGTGCAATGCTGGAGTTTGATGGATAACAATGTGTCATATTTTATTTGTTATATTGTGTAAGTCAAATTGTAATCTGCAACATACAGGCAGAAAAGATAATTCAACTCCATATGCACCAACGAAGAAGTGATTAGTGTCAGTATTGAAGTTACAGGAAAATCTAAAAGTCAGCTAAGAAATATCATCCAAGTGTTTTTATAGTCCTAACTGGGATTAATGGACCAATGTTATTGATTTAGACCACAAATATAATAATCAAATTATTATTAATACTCGCAAACATAGTTTAAATTTGATTATGATATTATTTTTTTACATTCGACAAATTAAAAACTTTCTTTTGGACACAGTTTGGACGATAAAAACAAAATGTTTCTTTTCTTATCTTGGTAAGAATGTTCTGAAACACATTAAGCATTGTTTAGAAATCAATGAGTACGAACAAAATAAACAACTCGTGGATACAAACAAAAGTAAGTGGAGCATTGTTCTTGCATTGTTTCGTGCATGAGGCCGTGTTCTTTCTGTAGTTTAGCAGGATGCACAAAGAAGAAAATCATCATTCTCATGATGTCTGATTGAAGCTACAAAATTCACTTTATATAAAAAACATTATTGCCCAACACAGTATTGATTTAATCTCATAGTTTGTCTGTTGGCATGTATATAAAAGTGAGCTGAACAAGGCTACCATCTGTATACAACAAACCCGTAGTTGTATAGTCCAGAATGCTTTGCGTTTATGGTGGAAGTGGTCAAAAGTGCAACACAGGTTAAAATGCCGGTCTATAGACATCAGTGCGATAACACCCGGCAGAAGCAGAGTGTATAAGATGTGGTGTGTAGTTGCTCTTTAACCGCGCAGTGACCTTTGCTCTACCTTGTAATGTATGTTAATCAGGAAGGAGGGTACGCTTCAAGAGGGTGGGCGCTCTCTTTTGTGTTGTGTGTGTCTTTATCCAATGGAGGAGTGTCGGTATTCCTCAGTTAGACACTAGAAGAAGAGTTGTGGTTAGAAGGCCTCACTTGTCAAAACTTCTGCTGACCGTGCAGCTTTTCTGTAAGAAACAAAAACACATGAATAAAAACAGTGAAGACTCAGAAAACTACAATATGAAGCCTTCGTCACACTTTTTCCATATCAAGTATTGTGAGGATGATGCATTTTGGAAATGTTGTGTTGCAGATTGATGAAGAAGATACTGCACCTTTTCTGTTTCTTAGAGAAAAGTACGAGTGTTGTTATGATTAGGATCAGTGCCAGCGCTCCAATGACTGAACCGGCCACAATTCCTGCGAGATTACCTGGAAGATGACAAAGATGTTGTTGTTATTGACCAGAGCCTCAAGCGCAATAAGTATTAACATTAGTCTGTTTGTTTTTTAGCCTAAACTACATGAATGATTCATGGCTCTGCTTACACACACATCTTAAATGTGTTCATGTTTGTATATTAGCTAGAATTTGTTTTTCTCGTCCAATCTAGTGGCACACTAAAGTTGTGTACTTCTTTCTTGTCGAGAAAGTTTTTCGTTTTGTTGCCGCCGCTAAAGATGAACACTTCTTATTATTGGATTAAAGGCTTTTTACAAAGGACTGTATTAAGATTTGACCTGTATTTAGCCTTTAATTGCATTTATTTGTTTCCATAGAGAGGAACCAGGCTGGAAACAAGTTCCTCCTGGAAATTTATGACCAGGAGGAATAAGGAGGAACCCCCCCCCCCCCCGCCCAGGTCATTTTTGTTGATTTGATGGATCAAATGATGCACACAAGGACACACACACACACACATGCTAAGATACAGACACTCACACATTTGCCATTGTTGATTTGTGAAGATGTGAATCATGAGACAGGTGGTATTTCATTATTTATTCATACTGGGAGCCGCGCAGTGTGTGTTTTCTCCAGACCACTGGCCGTTCTCCTGACATATCCGCTCTGCAGATCCTTCGAGAGTGTAGCCGTCGTTGCAGGAAAGCTGCACCTTAGCGCCTTGCAAATAGAAGATTCCCTCCTTCTTTCCATTATTTGGTGGTGGGAGCCGTCCACAGGATATCACTGCACAGTACAACAATATCAAACACAGTGAGTAAATGTACATAACAAACATTTGATCGTGTGTTTTTATGCTCTCACCTTGCTTTAGATCCTCCACAAGAGAAATGTGACTCTGGAAAGACACTTTGGTTGCATTCCCCATACTTGGACTACGACCTACCAGGACATCGTACCTACAGGACAGAGGTGCTGATCAGAAAAGGAGTCGCTTTAAAAAAGAAGACTTCTCTGAAATGGCAATGACTAACATTTACATATAAATGGAAAAAGGAAACATCAGAAATCGAGATATCATTAATTGGGTGTAAATCTAAAAGCCGAGTAATTGTCAGGGTCTTTTAAACCGATAGCCGAGATAACCCTGAAAACATTACTGTGACATCATCAGAGTTATTTTGTACATTTTTAGAAAGCTCCCTTCAGAGCCACAGGAGACATGATGTCATTGTTTTCCCAGCTGATTGGTCCTAAACTAAAATTCCTGTTTAAAATTGTCGGAGTGCCCTTTTATTAGAGTGCCTATAGCTAAATATGTATGTGTTTCATAAAAACACTCGTCTTTAATTAATGAATTAATAGGATGGGTAAAGTAGATCAAGGTTTTCTTCGCATACCTACAGTACTGAGCGCCCTCTCCGGTGCATATCACATGTGCCTGATTGGCTAATGGATCATCTGGATTCTCAGGGACAGAAAACACTGGAACAAAATGATGGTCATGTCTGGGAGCATACAAATATGTGTTCAAAAGATATTCCGAATCATACGTGAACAAGGCAGACTGGTTGTAGATGGCCCCTGTAAGACAGAAAGGAAGAGAAACACTTAGCATTCAGACTATTTCAATTTAAGTTGAACCTTTGCAACATTATCTGCTGAGGTTTCAGAAAACGAGTGGTTTCCTGAAAGGCAAATGCCTGATCCATGCACGAATACACAAAAAGAGAAGTGTGCTCTCCTCACACGAAAGAATAACACGAAGGGTACATGACCCAAAAGAGGAAGCAGTGTGACATAGAAATGGTTTGGAAAAAGGACTTTAACATTTAACTTTTAACTTCAGTGACCTGTTTTAATTCTTCCTTTTATAACATCCAAAATAATTTACAATTCTTAGGAATACACAGATATGTGCAACCTGGCTGAAGTCCGGATCTTACAGTCGTTATCCAGACGTATATTAGTTTATTTATCTCTTAAAATACTCATTATCCTTTGAATAATGCGTTTTTAAAGTCTTGGTATAATAATAATCAAACTTCATGCCTATTTAATTAGATTGTATGAGGTTTTGTGTGTGTATATATATATATATATATATATATATATATATATATATATATATATATATATATATATATATATATATATATATATATATATATATACAGCTGAAACGTAAAATTAGGTTCACAACAGTCATGAATTCAACCTAATCTGCATTGTGAATAATTTCTTACAGCTCGCCCCGAAGCTGAACAGCTCCTCTGGGTTGGTGAGGTTCCTCACGACTTCCCCGTTGTTGAGGACGAGGTCGTCTCCGGCGTCCCCGTTCATCGTTCCCATCAGCCCGACAGTGGAGTCTTTGAACTCCTCCGGCAGGAGCACGGTGGTGGTCATGGTTCCCTCTCTCAGTCGCACCTCCACCCCGGCTCCACTCGGGAACATCACGGTCACGTTTGTCGAGGCCGGAGAAAACACAAACACTCCTGGAGGGGGAGGTTTGGTCAGTTATCGTATTGTAACGAAGTCTCATCAAGCGTGATTTGACCATAAGCTTTTTACTATGCGGGTCTGAGTAAGACAACACATTATGGAACAGTTTTGGTCATTTCATGTCTCTACGTGTATAAGCAGCATTTTACTGTTGTAGTTGGACAACTTAGAGGTACTTCTTGTCACGCATTGGAAGACAAATAGAATAAACAAAGGGAATACATTTCATACGATTTGAATAGGAAGCAGAAAGGTGCATCAGGGTCTCACCATGCAGGTCCATCCAGCTCTGCTCCGAAAAGGAGAGAGTTTTTTGATTCTGCAGTACTTCAAGGCCAGTGTGACCGCTGACCAGCCGCACCTCAATAACGTCTGAGGTTGTTTCTTTCATGGCTACAGACGTCAACTTGGTAGCGTTTATCGTGGCTGGTCAGAGAATCAGATCAACACGGATTAGTGTGATAGTTCATGTGTTTAGTGATGAGGCTCAAAAGCTCCGTGTCTTCAGTAACTCACCATTCACAGGCTCTGTCCTGCCTTGGATTGTCAGCCGTTTCTTTGCCGAGGTCATCAAAGTGTACTCCCCGTTGCCATTGAAAGAGTAGCTGACGCCATCAAACGTTATGAAGTGGGGATCTCCAAACACCACAGCTGTCATTACGGACAGAGAAGACTTCACATCAAAGAATAATCTCATTAAAACACATAAGCCGTAATCCATTCTTACGGGTTTCCTCACCTGAGCTGGGCGTCTGGTAGCGCCTGCAGCCGCTGGAGGGCCGGTGCTTGAAGTAGAAGTGGCAGTTGTCGGACCACAGGCAGCAGTAGTAGAAGCTGAGGACGTCGTAGACCCAGTGGGACTGTGCAGGGACTCGAGGGGGTTTCTGAAACGGGGGCGAGCCCCAGTCGTGTGCTCGGTCCGGGGTGCTTCCCCCAATCGAGTCTCCCGTCAGCACCTGATTGCCAGCGCTGTCATAGCAACACTGCTGTCCCGCTGCATATTTAGGACTGTTTATACACCAAAAAAAAAACTGTCAACTAAACGAGTGAACGAAATTAGCATTAAAATGAAATACAGAAGAGACTAATGCCATTAGTTTTGCAGTTTTTTGGTCAAAAACTTAAGTATTGGATAACATACATATTACAACAGAGATTTGTAATCAATCAAATTGTTGTTTTTTTATATGTATTTTTGCCTTGTGGACTGACCTACTGACAGATCAACAGTGCTGTGGCATGAGTACCAATTCATTCATTTTTAAGTACCAGTGGCAAATTATACTCAATACATTTCAGTATATCAATTAAAATGATAATTAGCAGTGCACCTGATAGCATTATATTACACAATAGATGGTAATAATGATCTACTTACTTTCAGAGTTGCTTTATCATCATTTATAGAGGTACAATAGTGGAAAGGTACATTTTGGTCTCATGAAGAGCTCCATTAATCAGAAGCCTCCTCAGAGAGGCTGACAGCTTCACTATTCCAGGTATCATAATTCAAGTTAAGCATTCATGAAGAGGGCTGAGGCAGGTATTTACTGATGCTAACGTTTAGGGTCATGGTCATGTCTTTGATGTTATAGATAAGAGTTTACAAAATAAATAGGCAGCCAGAAGGCTATAAAATGCAGTTGAAGAATTGCCTTACCAATTCAGAGCTGTTCTGTTTGTTTTTCTGTGCCTGACACCTAAACTTTACATGTTTGGCGAAGATTATCTATTTGCAAAATGCTTGCTTATAATTCGCCGTATCAAGTATCACAGATTCACAGCTAAACATAAATACTACGAGTATATAAAGTTATAAAATAAAGCTGTGCTATAAAACCTACACTGCAAATCGTATAAAAAAACTGTTTCAGACTCATTGCTAATATTGTAAATGTATTTGTGACCTTAGAACATACTGTTGACACCTGGCGGTTGTGAGTGAAGGGCTCACCTGGCTTGTATCGCCCTCACACAGTGAACACACCCGGGGTGGTAGGTGCACACGCTCCCCTTCTCTATATCACAGCCATAGTCAGTCTGAGGAGAGAGAGATACTGGTGCTGACCAGGCAGCGTTTCACTGTGTTCGTGCGTGTCCTGCCAGTCAGAGGCATAATAGTATATCATATAATATCAGTCACTAGCGGCACATGTGCAGTTTTATCATCCCATTTGTCACTCGCCTGATATTGAATGATAGTAATGGCATTGCCGAACCCGAACAACACATTTTTAAGATAAGAGTGAATCTGTAACTGTGAAGACAACAACTAAGGAAGCAGTGTCTAGGTCAAGGGCCCACTGACGATCCCCACAAACACATCAATTATTGACCTAAATGTAGCACGCTGAAAATGATTGTACTGTAATGAAGTCATTTGCAGTTCCTCTTGGATGGATGACTTCACATATGTGTGTGTTAATAAACGGCGTTCAGATAATCATTAAACTTGTGCTCCACTTACATGAAACCTCCCAGTGTCGGCTCTGGCTTGAGCCAGAGTGCAGGGACAGTCTACGATCTCACTGAGGAAGTTGGGCAGCTGATTTTCCAGCTGGTCCCATGCTTGACATTTCTCCAAGGCCCAAACTGTTGAGTTCTGCCTGAACCTTTCCTCCAGATGCCAGGCCAGAGCGTGGTCCTCCGTCCACGCCGCTTGTACATTCCTAAATAAAACGCATGGTGGATGTTGTACAGCCGCCGCCGCCAATGTGTGTTGTTGTGGTATTATATATTATAGGAAGTGTTTTGAACAGACCATATGCCATCAGAGTTGGTGCTGGGGCTGATACGTAGAGAGCCGAGCTCCCAACTTGAGAAGCCGTTCTCTGCTGGTTTGGGCAGAAAGCTAAAGGATCCATTGTTGAGCTGATCCCTTGCGAGTGAGTACAGGTAGAGCCACTCACCCTGCCAGGTGTCTGTGTAGGGTTTCCCTACAGAGAAGCATTATACAGAAGTTTTACGAATGAATAAACATGTGATCTAAAAAGTGTAAAAGCATTGTGTAACCAGGTGTACTCACCTGTCTCCCTGTATCCCCACAGCTCTATGTTGACCCTCTGCGCTCTGACCAAAGACGTATTCCATGTCATCTCAAGGACGCCTCCAACACCAGGTGTACCATAGTACTGCCATTTTGTTGCGTTGACCAGAGTTGCCTTAAACTGAGCATCTAACTTGCCAGTATGCACTGTGTAGCAACACAATTGAATCAAATACATCATCTATTAACGTCACACCAATTGGAAACCTGTGCGTGTTATCAAAAAGGAGAGTTTTTAAGGTCTTCCTCATAATAATATGCAGACGGTTATTGTACCTGAGAACCAGGCTCCAACTCTACTGAATGTAGTGCCGTTATCAGAGGAGATGTGCAAGGGAATCCATCCGGTTTCATACAATAGAGGAGAGATACAATGGCCTCGACTGTTTTCATCCACATACCCCACAGTGTTGATGTTGCTGTTGAACCTGTTATAAAAGAATGAACAGCAGGTTTCTCTCATGTACTTCAAGTGTATACTTTGACTGATACTCGAGCGTGAAAGTTCACACTACGCTTTTTTCTTCTTCTGTGCTTTCAATTGTATCTCATATTGTTTTATATTTCTTTGCTAGAATGTTGCTCAGAAGACTTGATGAAGACCATGAGATGCGGAAGAAAGCCCTGGGGAAAACTATGATTGAAATAAATGTTTTCCCTTATTCTCATTGCTTTTCTCTTTATTATAATCACGATTTAGCAGCAGGTAAACACTCTCATGTAAACAAAAGTCTTACCTGCATACAATCGGTGAACTCTTGTTGAAACTCACACCAAGGACAATAAAATCTGTCCCACCCAAAATGGACCCGGAATACGGAGCGACGTCCACACAGTACTCTTTATAGTCTTTACAGCAGTTCTCAAGAGATGTGCATGTCGAGTGGCATGAACATGAGAACAATTTGTTCCCACAACTTCCTTCACACGTCTGTCCTGTTCAAAATATGGAGAAAAGTCTGGATTTAAGTCTGGATTGTACCACCAGTTGTATTTTGAAATTAATTTTAAAAAAGGTTGTTTTTTTTCTCAATTGGCATCATTTAAAAGGTTGGAGAGACAAAATATAGCGTATGCAGCAGTTTGGAAGTGTGTACTTACCTGATATGCGGCAGATACATGAAACCAGAAGGACACATATTACTGCTGTGAATCTTTCCATCATGACTGAGGTTTCTGCTGCTTCTTCATGCAGCCCAGGTGTGTGTACACGGAGCAGTTTTTAAACCTTGACTCATTTCATCACAGGCATGTCTGGACATCTCTTCAATCATTAACCAGCAGTCATGAGGAAAACCATTCTGACCGTTGCTCCTCCAATGATGACCTTTGACCACCTCTCATTTCAGAGCGAATCAATTTTGTGATATGCTTTTGATTTGTTTTAAATTAGACTCACATTGCCTCTTATCATATTTAGATGAAGCTACAACCTAATAATGATCAGTTGTGGGGATGATCTTTAAATGAAACACGCCGTCATGTTCAGAGAATATTTGTTTTAACGAATCAGTTATACTCGATAGAAACAACATATGAAATAGGTGACATACTGTGTATTACGTACAATTAATTATTATGATTAATCATCACAGCAGTGCCTTCAGTCCGAAATGGGCCTTCTTTCCAAGTTTGAGCCCTGGTAAGCATGTGGGCAGTATTGGCATGTTGAAACGCTAGGTACATAGGTAACATTTGAGAATTGTTACTCTCTGAATTGTGGATGCAATCTTCACATTTTATCCTGCATCAACATTTTCCCTCTAACTTTAAATAAGACAATGTTTGCTGAAAGAGATATTCGTAGTTCGTAGTTTTCTACTGTTTATAATTGATATTACTTGTTTCGATTTTTGTTTTGTGTGCGCACTTTACCCTGTTCAAGGGTAAGGTTAGGGTTGACTAATAAAGGAATATCTAATCTAATCTAATAATTATTAGGAAGTAAAGAACACATTGAGTCATTAGTGTGAATGTTAGCATGCCAATGCAGTGAAACGCTTTCAACATATAACACATAAGGACCCCAAAATACTATTTTGTAGCTCTGTAGAATTAATAAATAAATAAAGTCTGAAGAGTTTATGAGGAGAACTGTCAGACTTTTAACTTATTTTCCTGTCGGTATTTGTGTTGTCCAGCAGAGTGTGCTGCAGATTAAGCTACTGCACAATCCAATGCTGCCTTCACTGATACCAAAATCATAATTTAGAAGACAAAGAGTTACACTTTTATACCTCACATCCCTATTTGTTTCCTGGACACACATTCAGCATCACCTTAAAGTAGATGGAAATGGTTTTATTTACAGGACTTCATCGTGAAAAGTCTGCTGATTCCCCTCAGATGGTTCATTACCGGCCTGAAAGCGATCCCTTAACTAAAGGACCTGCAGGGCCCGCAGTCGGCCAATAGGGGGAGCTGCTACTTCAGGAGTGTTCTCAGCAAAATATACTCGTGTAAAGATTGTTAAGTATTTTTTTTAAATGTGCTGGGGAATTTTGCTTTGTAATTATGTAATTTACCCCCAATAAATAACTTTCACATGCAGTGTCTGTGGTTTACCAGGTTTTTAATGTAACAGTAAAACACGGGTGAGGTATTAGAAACCTTTGTGGCTGCACACATGTGTTTATCATGTTGTCATCTACACAGGATGTCAGATACATTTGATTAAAAAAAGGATTACAAGCGCTTCCATTCATATTAAGAATGGTTGATTTCCTCGAATCTGAGCTGATGTTTAAACTACAGACATTAGGAACAAGCAGACCCAATGATGTTCTGGCTAGGCTCTACTATTAGTTGTTTGTCTGCTCTGCGGAGACATTGGCAGTGTAATGTTTGCATACATATCATTGCATAACATTGTCATAAGATGCAAAAGATAAAAATGAACTGACATGAAACACAATTGGCAACAACCATGGAGCAGGATTACAGAACAAACACGGCTGTTACTAAAATACGCAGCAACATCATCCCAAATCCCTGGCAGCGTCATCTGGACTTGGTCCTGGTAGATTCCTGAAGAAGAAATGAAAGACCTCTGTCAGTCGTCGACACAAATAATAATTTTACGTCGGCCTAACCTGATGTTTTGATGAAGGCCGCACTCACCACCATCAGGTGGCCATTCTTTGCCCTGTAGACCATCGACTCCTGACCACTCTTGAAGTCCACAAACCCCTCTCTGCCCGGCTGGATGTCAAACCGCACACTGCAAGCGACCGCAACAGTTTCACATTGAATTAGCCGCATCCATAGTTTCTGCTTAATTAATATTACGACGTGAATCCAGATTCTGTACCTGCCCTGGACCACTTTGATACAGTTCTGCTTGTTGGCAATGAGACTCAGCTTAGTCAGGCCCTCAAACAGGTAGTCACACTGCAGAACCAGATCCCCCTAAAACAAATAGTGTTTTCAGTCTTTTTTTTTTACTGTTTTATAAACAATGGGATTTTTATAAACTTTGAGCCTTGAAGGAAAACATTCAAAAGGGAACTTTTCAGATCTGATCTTGTTCTCCGTTTGTATATGTATATGGTGACACCCGTCTGTTGGTAGATGTACCTTTTTCTTGATGTCATCACATGTGACATGGAGGATCAGGAAGTTGTCACTCAGGTTACTGACTGACACACCTATAATTAAAAAAATAAACATGTGTGTAACAGCAGGTTTCCAGCATGTGTGTATAGCTCTCCCTTTAGACAATAATGCTCATTTTACCTTTCAGAGAGATGTAATCTATCCGCTGCTTGATCTTGGCCTCCTCCACCAAGTAGGCGGCCTCCTGGGTGAAGATGAGCTGCCGGAGACGAGGCCTGAACCCGTTCCTGTCGTACTTCACGACCGGTACACTGTACTGTAGGACGGGCAGACACACACAAGGTCAGAGTGGATAAAAGGACAAAGACGCAAAGTAAATTCCAACGTTGGTTTACCTTGATGTGCTCGTGCCGTATCATCTGAAGCACTTTGACGCTTATGTCTTCTCCATCTAAATGTAATAAGAGAAGCCATGAGGGAGAATTTCACACACAAATTATATACAATAATATGATACTGTCTCAGTAATTCCATTATAACTTGCTTATCAATCTGCAAAATAGTCCATTTACCGGCTCACAAAGTATCTCAGATTGCATAATCAGGTTTTGTTATTTAATTAGAAAATTAAAATGTACTGTTGCTAATTCATTACCATCTGGAAAAACCTATTCCAAATTTAAAAAAATCAAAACTCTGAAAAGGGTAGAGCATGAATACATATACATTACTGTAGAGTACTGCTGGCATCTGCAGTCGTCACAGACCATCATAACTATCCAGTATTATCATATTGTACATATGCTCTACTTAAACGTATTAATGCTAAATTATATATTCCTATATGTACACTCAATGGAAAGAAAAAATACTAATTACCACTTACTAATTCTGGTGTCCATGAACGGTCTGCAAACACTGAAGGGGTAGTTTTCTTTTTTTCCTTTGAACATGGAGCTCGTCAGTGCTTTTAACAGAAGCTGCAAACAAGAAAAGTTCAAAGCAAAAGGAAGTAAGTAACTTCCTGAAGTGAATATGTCTGGGACTCAAGTGCTGCCCACAAACACTGTTCTTTATTCAGTTATTTCAAATATGGAATGGATATGTTGTGAGTGTGTGAGATCCTACCTGTCCTTTCCTCTGTGGAGTTATTCCTCGGATGTACTTCCGCACCATTTGACGAATGTAGAGCTTCTTCAACAGCTGGGACAACTAGAAAAAAATACAGTTTGACACCTTTTACAGGATGCAGCCGTTACCAACATCCCCAACGTGTGCCCCCATGCATTCAGCCTTATATCGAGAAACAGCAGATGCAGACACATATATCACCAACCTCCTGCATTATCGGCGGAGGGGTGAGCCAAGAGTCTTTTTCCAAGACGGTTTTGGGAAGGTTGTCCCTCAGACGTGTGAGGTAGTTCTGCCTCACGTACGCCAGGTACTCACTGTTGTCAACGCAGGCCGGCTGATTTCTAGTCATGAAACCTTTAATGAACCTAGAACAAATCAATAGACACTAACTTCTCAACATGGACTTCATTAGACTGTATTCCACTCTGTCATTGTGTGAACTTACTTCTTGATGACCTTGACAGCCCATGCCCTCTTGTCACGCTCCTTTCTGGCCAGCAGACCTCTCCAGCAGGTCTCAATCTTAGTGGCTATTTACAAAAGACAAGTAATATCTGAAAATGCTTGTGCAGCGTTTAGTTTAAGCATATAAACGCAGCAGTGTGCATTTTAACACTCACCAGCCTCTTTCTGTTTCAGGTAGTCTCCTTTCACCCTGTAGCCTTTGTACTTGGCCTGAATCCTTGTTGCTGCAACAATGACAGTTCCAGTTTCACCCTCAGGAGCGTTAGGATGCTTAACGTAGAATTGCAAGTAAATGTACAGAACAACATCTCACCTAGCTTATGTTTGCAGACCTGGAAGGTGTCTTCTGTTGCAAACAGAGTTCTCGGGTGCCGGATGAAGATTTTTGTCCTGAAGGAAAAGAAGACAATCAGTGAGAAGTTCCTCTATTTCTTCCAGGTGAACCCTTCAGAGGCACTATGGCTCCCTTACAGTACTGATTGCCTACCTGCCCATCTTGTACTCATCAGGTTTGAAGCCCAGATGTTTGATGAGGCACCGCACGCCTTCTGCTGCCGTACCTTTCCAGTTGGGCCAGGTGTCAGGACACAGAGCCTTGTACCTGAGCACAGAAGAAGACCGCAGAATCACATGCAGCTTTACACTTGATAAGAACAACGGCAACAACAATGAATTCGTGAAAGTGTGCTTAGCTACCTCTGGAGAAATATCTCGTATTTGCGTCGGTAAGCAAACCCAGCCCGTCTGACCCTCAGATGCTCCATCAGCCCCAGGTACTTCACCTGGTGTCTCACCAACACGTCATCGATGCGTCCTGAAGGGGTCATCAAAGAGTTCAGGGGTCAAAGCTGTCTTGTCTAACTGTATCTGCTGGCTGACTGCAGGCTGGTCACACAGTAAGAAGCTCAGCTTGGTCTCTTGGGTCTTTTCAGAAGGAGAGGACTTTTGTGACGCACCTGGCTGCTTGGCTTCATTGGGTTTAATGCAGCGGACGTACCAAGGCTCTTTGGACATTAGGATCTCAGTCAAGCCCACCAGGCTGCTCTTAAACTGAGTCACCACCTGGAGAAAGGAGTCAATGGTTTGTTGATGGTAGTTGTGTAAATCGAGTTATTGAACGTCATCATCTGAATCGTTCCTTACCGTTTCAGGTCTCTTCTTGCTGTCGGGTTCAGAAGAAGGAAAACAGTGTTTGATAATAGCGTTCTTGGACTGTCGCATGACCTTCAGGAGAACAGGAAAACTACGTAAGCATCCAACACGTCAGACAAAACAGTATATAGCATAAATAATGCTGTACTTTTCAAAAATATTTTCAGTTCCATTTTTGCAGGATGTTTTGTAGAACCAGGTTATATGATGGAATCAGAATAATATATTAATAAGATATGTGTGTAATGTTTCATACTTTTCAAATTAAATTAAATTACCTCTTTCCCATTTCGATACAAGAGGTCATTGTTTTTGTCCAAGAATCCTGAAAGTTTAAAGAACAAAGCAAAACTTTAAAACAGCAAAAAGTACAGTATTCAGAAGAAATCAAATTAAAAATAATCTATGCATTTCACAGAAAAATCTATATTTTATACATGTTTTTGATTTTTCATGAACATATTTGTCTCTATAGATATTTTTGGGGAGCTTTAATTTTGTCATTTTTGTTTTCGTTGTGTGACCTTTGACCCTGTCACATCCAGTGAGCTCGCGAGGCTGAGCAGAGGTGAACCCATGGCAGTGAAATAGTTCTCTAAACGTGATTCAAAAAACACTAAACAGTGGCACAATCCTTACTTTCTATTAATCTGCTGATACTGTTTAGTTTATTTGTCCTTGAAGGTTTTTACGGCACTTTGTTGTAACATGTTTACCGATCTCAAGCGAGGCTACTTGCTTTCATCCATGTTGTTTCTTGGGCTTGTTTGTTATCTATCATTTGGAGACATTGTGTTATAGGTAATGGTAAAGTTGTGCCATGTTAAGTTATTAAGTTTAAACGATATTTTATGAATATAAAAAATATAGGCAATTGTTAATGGTGGGAAGAAATATTCTCACTTTCATGGTAATTTGTCAAAATGACACAATAGTACTTGAAAGTGATGTATTTTATTGACTGCATCTGTTGAGAACTAAAGATGTGATGTACGTAATAGCACGCAGAAATTGTGAGAGCACTTGACTTCATGACTCTTCTCTATTCATGCAGATGTTACACTTTAGCAATAGGACGCTGTTCATTTAATGACATTGTATAGAGGTGGTTTAACGTACAGAGGAACGTCTCTCACCTACAACACAGTATGTAACCTCCCCAGCGTAGTGCAGGAGGCGGAAGTCTCCTCTGTCCATTGTTTTTCTTGTCTTTTGGTCTGCAAGTTTATGTCTGCAGCAAAGGGACAGTTAGTGGACGTTATGATATTCATGGACATGCAAAGTGTTGGTCTCAATGTGCACTTTCTCGAAAGGAAACTGTGGAGCTCACGTGACAAAGTGAGGGTGACCACCAATCGTTTCCTCCATCTTCTCGAGGAAGGTGAGATCTGTGGCCTCTCCAGGACGTAAACATTCCTCATCCTATATGAGGGGACAAGCATCGATAATTCAGTGTTTGTTTTAGCGTCCTATATGTTTTTTTCTGGAGGAGCATAACGCAATCCTAACTTTACCAATAACGAGATGATTCCTCTGTATTTCTCCTCCACGAGATCACAGATTATCTTGTTGTTGAAAAATGGCACTGGTTCCCACTGTGCAAAAAACAAAAAGCATTCGTGGTTGAGAAGCAGTTTTCATTGTGAGTTTTATTCCTGCACTGTGAGCCACAAATGACAATAACATATGAGGATTACTAGCGTTATTACTTCAATCCCTTCCATCTCGTACTCCTCCTGCTCTGACTTGAGGGTCAGCTGGATGAAAAGCTGCTGCAGCTTCTCGTTGCAGTAGTTGATGCAAAACTGCTCAAAGCTGAAATAAATCACAGGCGCTGTTAGTATCATATTCTTCATTTTGGAATCAGGTCATGTGTGTGGGATCTCACCTGTTCACGTAGAAAACCTCAAAACCATAGATGTCCAACAGACCAATTACTGTTTTCCTGGAGGAATCCTACAGATGGTTTACGCAGATATGATTTCTTCACATGGAAAATGTGTGATTTTGTGGAGCCAGACGTCTTTGGAGGAATTCAACCTAATATGTTGGTGTTACTTTAAACCAATAAAATTACATTGTAGGGGAAAAATATCTGCCCAAAGTCAAATTTGGCAGATGTGCTGTTACCGGCATTGGGTGTTTTAAGACTCACAACCAATCAAATGGCTGCCTCGGGGTTGCTAAAATCTCATTACTCCAATTTACTCCCCAATTATGTGATATTTATGAGACAGGTCTGGCTCGGCAAGATTAGAAAGCGCGAAGAATGATTTGTTGTCTCACCTTGTTAACTAAAGATTCATTGATCTTGTTGACCAGCCAGTTGAAAGTGCGGCCATAGATTGCTTTGGCGAGAGCGTCCCTGGCATATACTGCATGGTCCACAGAGAAGGGACTAAACACCTTTAACACCAGAAGAATGTGGATGATTTAGTACGCACAAGCTAAACATATTTTTATATTTAAAATCAAATCAAATAAATCAAGTCACCTCCTCTGTTTTGGCTTCAATCTTCCGGTGGGTTAAGCCCTGTTGTAGCACCTGAGTAGGAATCCCCAGCAACTGCACAGAAAATACAAGGAAAAACATGTAGCACCAAATCTCTTCCTGGTCTCCATCAGAAAGTTGCATGGAGACGTCTAAAGTGTTTGTTTTTTTACGGGGGGGATCACCTTTGACACCCAGTGCATCTCCTGGTTGTTGTTGAGAGAGGCGTACCCTTGAACATCCGCTTCAAACTTGATATTTCCCAGATGGAGCACACTAGCAATTATTCCAAACAGGTGCTGCGTGTACACCCAGAAAGAAAAACTTCATTAATCAGCAGCAACATGTATCGTTCATAGTTTTAAATAAAGCTTTGTTGTAAAGATCTACTGTTACGCCTCACCTCAATGTCACTCTCACTGAACTTTATGACAGAGAGGGCTCTCCGCACCATCTTCCAGTCACTTTTATCATTGATAGAGCTAACTTTGGCACAATCACCCTGGAGGAGAGCAAACATGTCTGAGTAAAGAAGTTTTTGTTGCACCCGATATAATAATAAGTGTTTTGTTGATTTTTTTCCACTGACCTGCACCAGGTAACGGTAGTTCTGGCAGTTTCTCTCCAGGCCGAGCCAGCGGAGCAGCTCCTCCTCTCCTCCCTCCACCAGCTGATAGAAGATGTGGAAGTTTCTCTCTCCGTGGTTCTGGTGGACCACGCGGGACTTCTCCAGCAGGTAACTCAGGATGTGACCACCAACTGCACCCCCCTGAGAGCAAAGGATAAGTCTTAACCCTGAGTCGGTCCTTGGTGTGAACCTCTAGGTCGATACATTGCTGCGTTATATTGTCCTGACATTGTATTTTGCGCTGTAATGTCGTGAATATATTTCTGTCCACCTGGTGGTCGAACTGGATGTCCATGTATTTCCCAAAGCGGCTTGAGTTGTCATTCTTTAGGGTTTTGGCGTTTCCGAAAGCCTTGATGGTGGAAACCGAAACACCATTGAATGCCTTCAAAATCATATACGAATAATAATCATAAGCATTTGTACACATAACCATGTCACGAACCTCAAGCACTGGGTTGGAGAGAAGCAGCCTGTCGCGGACGTTGTTCAGGAGTTTGGTGTTTGGGCAGCTGACGGCGTAGAATTGCAGGATTTTCTTGGAGGCCTCGGTCTTGCCGGCCCCACTCTCCCCTGAGATCAGGATGAAGTGGTTGTTGAACTCGGACAGCATGGTGCGGAAGACGTTGTCTGCCAGTGCATAACTAAAAGTACAGTAATAGGTCAAAGTCAGCCCTGGAGTCGGACTCTGCAAAGAAAACCTTTTTGTATTGCTGAACACAATGTAGCTTTCAACACTCCTGTTTAAGTTATACATTAAATTTCTCTCTTTCCTTCACAAGAGGCCAAAAATGTAACTTCATATCGTTGCAATGCCTTTATTGGATAGCGAGCTGACAGTGGAAAGATGAAAGGAAATGAGGCGAGAGAGAGATTGAGCATGACCTGCAACAAAGATCCGCGGTCGTTGTGGTTCATGGTTGGCACCTGAACTGCTTGAGCACCATGACGCCTTGCATTTATAATTCATTCATTCATTCTTGTGTCACATTGACATCCTTTCTTCTCCTTCTAAGGTTTCATGCAATTGAAAGTGGTACTTAGGTACGGCAGTACTTTTAGCTTAATGCTAATGTCAGCATGCTAATAAACTCACAATGACAACGCTGATCATTAGCACTAAAGACAACGTACAGCTGAGAATAGGATTGTCTTTAGTTTTTCAGGTTTTGCTTTAGTGAAATTGTAATTTTGACCTGATAATAGCGCTAGATGAAAAAAGTAAGTAGGATTCAACAAACATTTCTGGACAAAATTCTGTAACAATCCATCCACCCGACTGTATGCTAATAAACAACATAAGATACAACAGAGATACAGCATTTAAACAATCTTACATATGAGGTGGCAGCTCAAAGAAGTTCACTCCCATGTAGGTGTCCATTTGCTTCTTGCTGTAGATAGCTAACTCTTTATATGGGTTGACCGTCACCAAGAGCGTTCCAATGTAGGTCTGCAGGGAAAGACGACGAGAGGAAGTCATGTTCTGCAACTCTTGCACATTTGACAATACAGGGCATTGTTTTTCTCAAGCAATAAATGACGTCAATGGAAAGCTTCCAGCATTGTGGGGTGCATCTATCACTCTGCTGATAAGTAATTGTGTTTCTTTATCAAAAGCAATAAGTTTGGTTAATCACTTGTTATGACCTCATGGACACCGGTGACCTTTAGATTGCTCACTGTGCAAATGGAGAGAACAAGAGCTGCTGCTTCAGCAACTCAACGTACCTTATTCAGCAGAAGCAGCATTAGGACCTTGTTGGGTTGAAGGTCGAGGCCGTGAAGTTTAATTAGAGTAACAGAACCAGTCGGGTTAAACAACATCAGCCACACAGGAAGACTCACGTAAATGAGATTCTCATGGAAGCGTTTCCTCAGGTTGTCCAGGAAGGCACTCTCGCTCGTGTAGGCGTCCAGCAGAACAAAATCCTGGATGCCCACGCGATCCCGGGCTGTCAGGGAGGCCTCCATGTTCCTCAGCATCTGGTTACAGCGCTCCTCCAGGCTCTGCACCCGAGCAGGAACACATCCGTGTCAAGGAAACAAGGTATTGCAACACAAAAAAGTGAAGTGTCAAAACTGTATTTTTGCACTTTATGTGACCTTGATAACACAATGTATTGCTCTTTTTAAAAAAAGCTCCAGATATGAAGTTATTTTTAACCCAGTTCTCTTTCCTATAGTCAAGACCAGGCCTATACGTCCCATCCTTTTCCTGTGTGTCCTGTTTTCCCCAAATGTTATCTGTTTTTGTCCAGGTTGTCACCACTCAAGAACACATGCTCACGATCATGGATGATCTGGGATATATTTTTCTGTTTCCTGTATGTCCCTATAATGTGTCTGTGACTTCCAGTCAGAGCCGTTAGTGGCCTTGGCTGCATCCTTCGTTCACGTGACCAATCTAAATTCTGCCATCGCTATCTAATCTGCTTCCTTACTCTCTAAAAAGCCAAACCCAAAAAGCCATCAGTTCTGCTCAGGAGAACCGAACAAACAAGCAATACCTTCCAGAAGCGTCACATGGTCCACTTTAATACAGGATGAAACAATACCTGACACCAATAAATACGTAATCAAGTGGAATCTAGAAGTAATTACAGTCAATTTAATATGTACAAACACAGGAAATGATCTGCCACTTAAAGATACTCAACTGAAGAAGTGCCAGGTAAAATAATCAGCCAACGCAATGCACTTTAATTACGGTGCCATGAAAGAGCCGCCCGGTATTACGCATCAGCAGTTTGGCTCTCATCACTGCCAAGTTGACCTGTCACCGGAGAAACTGACACTCACAGATCATTCTCCAGTAAAACAGCCAGATGATCTACTCAACGAGCAGAAATTCACAGCAAAATGTCACAATACATCATGTCCCGAAAAACCCCATGTGAGCATCAAAAAGTTCTACGTAGTACTACGTTTTGCAGGAAAAAAGTTGAACAACTACTTACCCTGAAGATCCCTGATGTGTGTGTGCATCTGTAACTATTCTGACTGAATATCTGGCTTCATTGAGGGAAAAGGACAGTATATGCCAGGAAACACTGGAAGATAACAAACTCCACTTCCCTCAATAGGAAACCATCAATAATGTAGTCAGGTCACCACATAGGAAGCAAATCTAATTTGAAATATGTATTCGTGTGTGTGTGTGTGTGTGTGTGTGTGTGTGTGTGTGTGTGTGTGTGTGTGTGTGTGTGAAGATGAATAAGTAATTGTAGATGTGTCCTCATACAACATACTTGCATGACTGTAACTGTGTGTAACTTTTCAACAGGGGGGATTTTAAATCTAAATCACAGACGGTTGAATGTTAGATTATTTGGAAAAGGCTGTGATCTTGCAAATCAATTCAAAAGACTCCATGTTCTTAAAAAAAATGTTAAGATTATAAACTTCAAGAAGGAAAGCCAAGTAAAAAGAAAAATACTGTATTTCTTAGCAAAGTATTTTTATAGAAAAACTACTTTATTCTAAGAATGTATTGCAGTTGTTTATGTGAATGTTGCCACTCCATATATTTATGACCATTTAATATTAGTTGTATATTTTACATAGCAATTAATACAACATAAAGCTGCAAATTCAGCACATAATTCACCCTCATTGACCAGAACACAATACGGATTAGCCCGTTTGGGGGATTTACACAACATAAGAGAAAGGTCAAATAACTGTTAGCGGCACTAAAATGTGAGAAGTTAAGGTATTGAAATAAGCTTATATATACATAATGTACCTTTAATACAGGCATAAGGTATTAACCTAAAATAAATAGCAATACAAATAAAAAATAGGGATCAAATGTTTTTTTCTAATTTATCACAGAGATGGTCTCGTCAAAAACATTTCCTCGTGTGTCTGTAAATCACACCTGAAGAAGGCCTTCTGAGACGCCAACTGTTTGTTGATGAATTTGGTGTTGTTGTGAAGGCTCTACATGTCTCACATCAGATGCAAAAAGTAAACAAAAGCGGTAAAGCAGCAAATCTGCTCGCTCGCTCTCAGACACCCTGCCCTGCTGTTGGCTCTCTGTGGGTGTCCGTGCATGTGCAAAGTGCAGGGCAGAGATTTTCTGCCAATCCGGGGAAAAGTGACCGCTGCTGAACTAACGACAGACGGTAAAACAACACCACGCTGGAAGAGATTTGGCAGTT
Source organism: Clinocottus analis (assembly GCF_023055335.1). NCBI lineage: Eukaryota > Metazoa > Chordata > Actinopteri > Perciformes > Cottidae > Clinocottus > Clinocottus analis. The sequence goes on from NW_027175854.1 coordinate 3,497,395, forward strand.
TTGCTGAAGAAAAGAGCAACAAGATGAGATGTGCTTTTTCCTGGCCCTACATTGAGATCAGATATAAAATGGACATTGCGCAAGAATTTAAGATGTGAACAAAGACAATGAACACACAGTTGCATGGATAAGGTAACACACACAAAAAATCCAATGTGAATAACTACAATAAACATCAAATGTTGATGTCAGGCTTCGGCGGAACAGGAAAGTCTATCTGACCCGGAGACCATCACCTGAGAGGGCGCTCCATTGTCCCTGTCTGTGCAGTATGGTGCAGGATCCTGTTACGCAGCCGCAAAGTGGCCGTTAGCCTCCTGAAAGAGATAGCGCTCCTCGTGGGCCATTGACGGACACCACACATCACCCAGGGCAACACACATTTAGGGGGCTCCAGGTGTCTAGAGAAACCTGAGCGTCACAGGCCTCCATCACGCCGGTCAGGTCCAGTACCTCCTCTGTTGCTACTGTTTCACACGAGCATACAGTCACATGCTATGAACCGATTGCCCTGTTTGCCATTTTTTTTGTGTCGCTGAATTTGAAACATGTTCCACTTCTGGATGGTAAAATATGGTTAGCTTTTTTTTTTTTAAAGCGGCTTCTTCTTTTTCGACCACTTGGTCAGTGAAACAAACTGAACACACAACATTCACATATGATGTGCTCTATTTCCTCCAGCGAATTCAGGGCAACATTAGCATTTTGGAGTTGTGTTTCATGTAACCTAAAGTCCAATATTCACTCTTTGAGCTCTTTTAGTTACACATAGTTATTTTATAAATGAAAATATTGAGAAGTGCAGCTTTAAAGCTATTACTTCATTTGAATTTCAACATTACTGTGACACCACCATACAGGTAGTCATGCAGTGTGAGAACATTTGCAGTTTTTACCTGTATTTTCTTTTTTCCCACAATTAAGAAAATATGACCTGAGATGCTAAAATCATCTTTAAAGTACAACAGAATTGCAGCCAAGATACAAAAGCCATGTCCGTGTAATTACCTCCTTTACTTCCAAAGCCATGTGCGTCATGGTTGAATCCGTCTTGTGTGATGACCCTGAGAAATCTTTCGAACTTTGAGCTTCAATCCTCCAGGTGGACGACTCAGACAAACACCCCCTGTGATGCTGCGTCAGTACAGTTCTCCCATAGTGGAGCCTCTCGAGCTCAGCCGGTACTTCACCAACAATCCACTGCCTCCTCTGCTGCTCAGGTTTGCATCGGCCCCTGATTCAAATACTGGCTCGTAGCAGGCCCGTTACCCCGACCTGTGGCAGAGCGGCTGGAGAGGAGGAAGAGGAGGAGGAGGAGGAGGAGGAGGAGTGTGGCACTGCTGCTTCCTGCCTAGCTGGCGCGTCCCTGTAATGTAGTAACGAGGCAGTAATGAGCTACCTGGCTCTGGGCTGGTTAAACATTCATGGACCTGAGTGTTGAACAGCTATACTCCATGTGTTTAAGGAAGAGTGTGTGCGTGTGTGTGTGTGTGTGTGTGTGTGTGTGTGTGTGTGTGTGTGTGTGTGCATATTTCCATGTGTGCGTGTGTATGTGTGTGTGTGTGTGTGTGTGCAGGTATGTAATACAAGGATGTAGTAACTCTATCCTCCCAGAGACCCGTCCTCACAAAATTACAGCACAGGTATTCCATTACTGATCTTTGATTAGGCCGATGCATTTCAAACTAATTACTAGCTGCTCATTAGAGCCATAACGACGAGTCCAGTTTTGGATCAAACGTCTGTAGATTTGGAGACGCCGCCTGTCAAAATCACAACTTATTTCAGAACTACAGTATTGTGCTACTGTGACGCATTCTGTTTTCATTAAAAGCTTTGACCTCAATTAAAAGATACAATATGTATTGAAATGATTAATCTGTAACATGGAACTGAAATTCCATGTTACATGGAACGCCGCCTGTCAAAATCACAACTTATTTCAGAACTACAGTATTGTGCTACTGTGACGCATTCTGTTTTCATTAAAAGCTTTGACCTCAATTAAAAGATACAATATGTATTGAAATGATTAATCTGTAACATGGAACTGAAATTATGTTTTGTATCATACTTTATATAAACATCCACGAAATAGTATTTGCATTATGTCTGCTTTTATATCATAGAGTGCTAAAAGGACATGTGGAGATAGAGAACAGATAAAGATAGACCATTTGCATTTTAGTACTATTTTGATTTTATTTTTGTACTGACATTTCCCGCTCGTTCTTCTACCTCATCTTTGTCTTGGAGGTCAGTCGTGATCGGCCTGCGGGCAGCGTAACATTGCCCTCTCATTCCGTCTGTTTAAAATTTAACTTTGTGCTTCCTGTAAGCATCAACAAAGGCATCTTACGTTACGTAGATCGGCACAAAATGCACGGTGACATAAGAGAGCATGCTGGAAAAATGATGCACATAATGCAATCTATTATGCAAATACTGAAAGGTTTCAAGGATGTACTTAGCGATGAGTCACATCTTATTGATGTAAACTCATGGAAAAGCCAGTATCATTTGACGGCGACACCACGAAGCCAATCCTATGTGTTCGGCACACGTTGGTTATTTTGCTATATACAACTTCAGCTTGAAAAGATAATATAAACATTATGTTTGACCTCCATCTATGAAAAACAGAAAGTTTTCCTGTATCAGATACCTGATATTCTGATTATATGCTCTACCGGATTGAGACTAAATCAAAACAGGACTCAGCGGCTGATAATAAGGGATGCTTTATTACTTTCAAAAGTATTTTTTTTCAATATTTGTGCCAATTTGATATGTGTGCTGTGGTACCAATAATAGTTTTTAATACCTTTCTATTGTGAGCATAAACACAGACAAAAAAATCTAAGAACTAGCTGTTCCTTTTCAGTCCTTTGAGTATTCAGATTTGTTCAATCTTCAAAAACTATTGAGGTTGTACTCTAATGATAACACAAACCACTGGTTCCTAGAGTATCTCCTTTCATTGTGTGCATTGTGCACGGAGGGTTCAAAGTAGTAGAACCATTAAAAAAAGTCTTCAAACCCCACATCGTCCAGTATTACATCAAACAGAAGAACGCATCTCAACATCAAGGACAGAAATAGGAGGTAAATAATATGTTGATTGCCAACGTGTTTCTAGAGCGTGAAGGACAAGTTGGATCCTAAAGTGTTCTTGATCCACCACTTGTCCAAATAAATATTCACAGGCCTAATTAGTCCCAAACAACGAAACCTTCAACTAATCCTTTATTTATGTGAGCAAACGACTTACCGTCGACAGGGCAGGACTCTGAAGGCTAAACCGAGCTGTGAGGCTCACAATAACTAATGTACAACATCGCTGTTTCCATCATGTGTGCATGTAAACAGAATTTGATCAGATTAGATGTCTGTCAGCAGGATATTCAATCACATGTCGAATGTCTTACCTTTGAATTCATGTCTTTGTCCCCTGTGCAAGTCAGAAAAGCTCTGCTGAGGTTCTGTGTCTCCGACCAAGCAGCCGATGTGACTGGAGGTTGTATTGTATATCCTACTTGTATTTATGGCCGCCCATATTGCAGCAGCCTCAGCATGTCCTCGCCGTGTCCTACATTTCGACCGCTTTTATTTTCAGGTTGGCCGTATTCACTTGAACGGGTGCAGAGGACTGAAAGCTTTGCAGCCACAGACAAGATGTCCTCCTGTGGGGGTGAATACTCTTTATTTTTATTTGTTGTGGTATTACCAGCACATCACAATATAGCTCCTTGTCATAATGTCTATGAGTTAATTTTCATTCTAAACTTCTCTCATAGTTTTATTTAGAATAATTCAAGAGGAAAAGTATAACTATATAATACAAATTAACTGTAACTAAATAATAATAGCCGAATGTAGCCGACGACGTCATTTTATGTGGCCCGCGACAGCTTGAAAGGCATATGATCGTCTTAAAATTGAAGTACATGCTGCTTTACAGTGTACAATGCCCATAGACTACAACTCCCACAATGCATATTGATGTTTGTGAAACACAAATGAATGGCAATTGCAAAAGCAAGCTTCCTGGCAGTGCATGCTACAGGTGTGTCCCATACCATATGTGGTATGGGACACGCCTGTGTACATACAGGTATGTGCACAGGTGTCTCCCATGTAGCAGCTCACAGTTATTTGTTGGGACAAATTTGTTGGGTAGAATTCTCAACTGTGACAAAAAAAAAGCTTTAAACAAAGTTAATGTAATAATGTGCGTTTGATCTTTGGCTTTATTTTTTATATTTTAAGTTTGATCTTTGATAGAGTCATGTGTATTTCTTAACCCTAAATGAAATGGATTTATGTTGTAATATATATATATATATATATATATATATATATATATATATATATATATATATATATATATATATATATATATATATATATATATATATATATATACACATATACATATATAAGAATACTTCTACACTGAGGTAAACAATAATCAAATGCAAAGACAGTAATTTAACAACATGTTAGGGAGTATAGTTTATTCAGTGTTACAGTCACAACCGGCCCTTTGAGGGCGACCATAATGCTGACGTGGCCCAAAGTAAAAATGAATTAACACACAAACAGCTCTGAACACAAGAAGTACAACCTCTGACAACAGCAGAAAGCCTTCTGGCTATTTGACCAGCAAGAGGAGAGCACAGCCTGCTGTTGGGTTAGGGTTGAACAGCTCAGCAGCCTCCTAAATAAACAATTCCCCAAAATAAGAAAACATTCATTTTGACAAAGTCAAGTCCCATACAAAGAGTTTTATGAACTCTGAAAAAATGAAATCCTATATTGCCCCCAAATATGTATATCAACTGTCATGTTGGGGTAATATTCATATTGATTGTTGAAACAGTGGAAAGAAGACGGGTTTGATGAGTTGAAGCCGCTCGAGCAGCTGATACACACACACACACACACACACACACACACACACACACACACACACACACACACACACACACACACACACACACACACACACACACACACACACACACACACACACACACACACACATTGGTGTAGACTCTCGGCATGATTCCCCTGAGGTTTGGTTCTCTGATTGGGCGTCTGAATGAAACCTGAGCCCGCACCTGGTCGATACACCTGCGCGTTGTGCAGTTTAGTCTGAGCCAACACGCAACTGAAATGGACAGCTGGAGCGAAACACCCACGATTAAGTACAAACGGTGGAGAAATCCAGGGGAGAGGTAAAACCAGCCCATGCTTTTACTTTTGTATTTCCTCACATGTGTGTGTATGGCGCTAATGGATGCTGACTTCACGTATTCAAGAGACAAAGCAGTGTTTTTAAGTAGAAAGTTATTAATAACGTGTTATTGGGGACTGGCGGACTTTGAGTTGCGAGTTTAGGGCTCTTTCAACTGTCAAACCGCAAAGTGCCCGAGGCATCTCGCAGTCATGTGTCCTCTATATGCGCTCTTTCTACATCGCCTTATTTCTGCAGACTTTAGCAAAGGAAATCACCCACAGTTCATAGCTTCATTACGGTGAACTATAGACTGCATAGGAGAAGAGTAAACAGATATCTTTCTGCTTTTCCAGTTTGTTCATCCTCGATTCCTTTCCTCACCTCCTCCTCGCGTTTCAGCCCTGCCCAATGCAAGGATAGAGGAGTTGAGGTAACAGGCAATAAACAAAATGAGCTTTCCTTGCCTACTTATGTATTCTATGATCACTTTCAGAGGATTATAACTGTGTCCAAGACAACTTATATATTTTCTATTTATGCCATTCACAACGCGGCGTAATGGGGTAAAAAAAAAATCTAAATATTCGCTTTTTTTTAAAATTCTAATTCATTTTATGGTAAAAGGTGACATCTTGTACTTCAATTTTTTTTGTGCTTATTAATATTTGTTTTTCTCCCTTTGGTGTGCTTAGGGATGATCACAGTGATGAGGACTGCACAGACAATGAGATCTGCGTCGTCGCCTCAGCAAAAGTCAACTCAAAGGAAAAGAAGTCTGCACCCAGAACTGGATCTCATAAAACTGAGGGTCTGTCGAACTACTTTAAGTTTGAAGTTCATTTCCATTTTTTTTAATACGTCTGTGTGTTTACTATGCAGTTTCAATATTATATCATTGGATCATTGTTGTTGATGCATTAATGCAAAAGCAATACTTTAGTGTTGTAGTTGGACAGTGTTGATAACATTTTAATTATTGTAGACGCTTTATTATAGCTGCATAAAAAATGTAGTGTAAAAAGTACATTAAACATCGTTTTTTTACGTTGTGAAATAGAAGTTCAACAAAGCATTAAACAGAAATACCAGTAAAAGAACAAATATAGAAAACAGGTTTTTGTGCTGAACTGAGGCCTGTTAGTTGCAACACATTCACGTGATGTCCAATCAGTTTATGTTGCTCTTAAAGAGACAGTTCCAAGCTCCCCACAAAAGTAACATTTGAACACCATTATTATTCATTTTTTGAGATGTGTTGAAACCCAATATCAATATTAGAACATATTGCATACGTATTATATGGTGCTTGTTGTAATTCTTGAGCAATTGTGCTTACATTGCTTGACGGGGAAATTGCAGTGACTGTCTTGTCTCTTTTACAGCGACCTTTACAGTGGACGATGCACTCGAGGCCTTCGGCTTTGGAAAGTTCCACCAGCGACTGTTTGTCCTAATCGGACTGTCGTGGGTAAGAATCCTAAAACATGCAGAAAAGTCCTCACTCTGACCTCCAGATGCCGAATATCATGTAGCGCTGTGCCTCTCTGAGAGCAGGTCGGAGATGCCATGGAGATAATGATCCTCAGGGTCTTGGCCCCCCAGCTGCACTGTGAGTGGAGGCTGCAAAGCCATGAGGTGGCTCTCATAACATCGGTAAAGTCCCTTCCGGTACTCTTTTCTCAGAAAGTGTTACATTCTACATCAAGTTTGCTTTGAAACGTGTGAATTTTTTTGTTTTTCTCAACTCAGGTGGTGTTTGTAGGAATGGGGATCGGTTCAGTTGTAATTGGGACTATGTCTGACAGCTACGGCAGAAAAGCAGTAAGTCTCATATTTGGGTCGTTAATGATCGAGTAATTATAATTTTTTACATGTTTAACTTGTGTGTTTTCTGTGTTTTTTCTCTGTGGTGATCAGATTCTGATTATTTCCATGTGCTGGGTTATGTTCTACGGCTTCTTAAGTGCTTTTGCTCCGGTGTACCGCTGGGTCTTGTTCCTGAGGGGCCTCGTAGGCTTCGGTCTCGGAGGAAGTCATCAGTCGTAAGTTCAACTGTTACCCCTGCTCTTGAAGCCATGCACTAACCAGACCTGCACATTTTAATCGCCAGGAAAGGATTTGCAATAAACGTTTGGTCTCTTTTTAGCATGACACTGTACTCAGAATTCCTCCCGGTGAAGGCAAGAGGCAAGCGTATGATGCTGATTTCGGTACTGTGGTGGTTTTGTTAATATCGCTGCATGACTTTAACTCTTTTCCAGTGTTGAATCTTTAATCTGATGAAGTACATTGATTCCCTCCTGATTGGTGTGTTTGTGTGCATTAGATATTCTGGTCACTTGGCTCTATATTTGCCGTCCTCGTGGCATTAGTGACGATGCCCACTCTCGGTTGGAGGTGGATGCTCGGCTTGTCTACCATACCAGCAGCCATCTTTGTCTGCGTCAGCCCTGTGAGTATGTTGGTTACGAAATGAAACCAGACAATAATCAAGCTCCAACTGAACTTTATGTGTTATACAGTGGCTACCTGAAAGTGCTCGTTTTCATGTGCTGACCGGAAGAACGGAGAAGGCCATGGCAACTTTAGCACGCATCGCCAAAGAGAACGGCAAGGTCATGCTTAAAGGGAAGCTTATCAACAATAATCAGGTGGGGTTGAAAATGCAAATGTTTTTACATTTCTTTCAGGTAAAGGACACGAGTGTCCAATACAAAGCTTAATTGTTGATATTCATAAATGAGGCTTTTTATTATTGTCTTTTTTATTCCTCAGACTGTCCATGGACACATCAAAACTCTTTTCTCTAACCGGTATTGGAAGACTACTCTTCTTATGTGGTTCATATGGTGAGATGGAAAAAAAACGTTTTCTTTTGCTGTCAATTTTTCCTAATCTGGTATACTGGTGATGTCTGGTGATGATGTAATCAAGGCTGGATTACCAAGTAGTGGCTGGCACCTAGGGCACAGGAAAGATGGTGTTGAGTGGTCTGGTGTGTGCACCTTATATTATTGGTAATTAAAGGTTTGTGTGCGTGTGTGTGTACACACATAATGCAACAGATTTAAAAATAATTTTTACCCCAATGTCCTCTCGTAGGTTAATCCATCTGTGTGTTTTAATGCTTCATCTTCAACTGTGTGTACACAATGTAGAACAGTGTATGGTGTTTTTATCCAAAGGTTTGCAAACACCTTCTGCTACTACGGGATAATCCTGGTAACATTGGAGCTGTACCAAGCTGATCATTCATGTAAAAGTAAGTAACAGCACCCTGTGGACCAGCTTGTAACTTTTGTCATAATGCGTCTTAAATTGGAATATACCCCAAAACAAAACTGTATCCTTCCTTCCTCATAGTGGCGCAAGGGGGCATTATTGGACCAAGCTGTAGTCTGGGATGCAAATATTTGACATTAGCTGACTACACAGACTTTTTATGGACAACTGTAGCTGAATTACCAGGTAAAATGCTCGTATTAACATTTTCTCAGAGCTGTGGTATCTATTTCAAACTTTCAGGTGAAGACCTTTTCTGATGCTGTTGCCAAGAACAGAGTTGAGCTCAGAGGCGGAGGTTCCTCCATATTTCTTCAACATATGAATGACTTGTAATTAATTCACACTGTGTCTTTACAACTCTTGACCACCACGTTTGAAAGATGTTTGTTTTTGATGTTTGTTTCAGGGAGTTTATTCGCCCTTCTGATGATTGACCGTATTGGCAGGAAGAAGAGCATGGCTCTGTTTTTCTTCATCTTTTCTTTGAGCATTCTGCCCATGTACGGCTGCATTGGGAGGTACGTTTGTGTCTATGTGTTGTTGTGTCACAATAAAACAGTAGCAGTACATTATAACATCCAGACTGACCTCTTAACTGGCCGTCTGTCTTTCTGTCCGCGCAGGACAGCTGTTACAATCTGTGCCTTTGTGGCCAGAGCCTTCATCTGTGGAGGATTCCAACTTGCTATTGTTTACACACCAGAGGTTTGTCTTTTACCAAGTTTTACATTTAACATTTGTTTTTAGATCATGTAAATTAGCGCTAATCTCTCTTATCTGATTAGTCATACTAATCGGACGTTTTGGTCTTGGTCAACTAAGATTTCTTTTGGAAATTAGTCTTTTTTTCATGCTTATTTGAAATAAACCTATGAAGACATCTCTGGTAAACACACTATTTAAAATAGTGTTTTTGTATTACTATGAGGAGAATTTCAGTTGTTAAAAGCAACTAATCGATTAGTTAAAAAAGAGTGTTAATTGTTTTTCTTTCGTTGACGACAGCCCAAATTTGAACTGGACAAAATGTTCTTTTTTCTCATCAGGTGTTCCCTACAGGAAGCAGAGCCTTAGCAATAGGTACTTCAGGTTCTTTTGGCAGGTTGGGATGCCTGATCACCCCCTTTGTGGCACAGGTATGCAGAAGTGACCATCACTCTTGGCACATTTAAAAGAAACGTGTTAAAAATAAGTTACAGAACCATTTCTTTGCTTGACGCTTCACATTTTGGGTTTTGGTTCTAGGTGTTGCTCAGGAAATCAGTGTTTTTGACCATGTCGATGTACTGCGGCTGTAGTCTGCTGGGTGGCATTGCATGCTTGATCCTGCCCATCGAGACAATGGGCCAGGGTCTGCAGGAGTCCGGTCTTGATAAGGAGTCCAGAGACTAAACCACCACCAGGACCAGCAAGTCAAATGATACAACGCAGGAGTGGAAACATTTAATAGAAAGGATACTTGGTCAACTGCAAGGTTGCTGCAGATGCCACCGTTGCCTGTTCAACTTCATCCCGTTGTTCTTAACTCATCATCGCTCACAGGATTCAAACTAATTGCATCACAGGCGGGGAGTGATAATTGAGGGCATGCCTACTTCCCATGTCTAATGAGGGCGGAAGCACACTTGGACCGGTTTGTTTACCCTCTCTACATCGAGGCCAAGAGAAGCAACAGAGGGGACACTCGGGACAATGAGGATTCACTTACCGGCTCTGAGTTACACAGTTTAACTTGCCCTAATGTTTTGGATAAAAATGACTTATCGTATGTATTTATTTGTAGCCAGATTGACTTTTGCTCATTAAAGATGTTCAATATACCCTAGGCTCTATTTGATTGTGTCTGTAAAGTGCTGAAGAAAAGACGCATGGTTCAATCACTGCAGAGCTGCAATGATGACTTGATTAATCGACATGTGGATCAGCGGAAAAAATAATCTGCAATTATGATCCAATCCAGACATTATTCTCAAACGTGGAGATAAAGCCATGTTCCTGTGGGACCACAAGCGTCACATGGGACTCAAGGAGCTTGTGGCGGTCATGTCCAACGCTTTGCTGAGGCGAGGCTCCGTGGACAATGAGTCGCTCATGTACCGAGCAGATGACTCGGTCGCGAACATATCGTCGGTGCCTCCCGGCAGCAGGTCGACCTCCCTGCGTTTCATAACACGAACTGAATATTATTTCATCGTTTGTATTTGGGAGTTCCTAGTCTGGCCAGTCACCTTGACAACATTGGCCCAATGACAGCGCGCACGCGAACTAGGCCAGCCAATCACAGGCGTCCGGCGAAGCTGCATGTCATTTCTGCTCCGCTTGCAACCTGCACCGTGTTTTGTTTGTCTGTCTGCGCAGCAGTGATGAAATCGCGGGGTCCGCTGCTGGCGCGGTACAAACGGAGGAAATCTCCCGTGACTTCCCGCTCATGAGGACTCCGGTAACCGCAGAGGACGCACGGAGCAGGACCGCACGGGAGCACCGCCGGGGCTCTGGAGTCTGGAGGTGCCGCTGAATGAGAGTCTGACTAGGCATTTTCTCCCCGGTGACAGAGACAATCTCAGCGGCGCATCTTCCCACGTCCTCCTCCCCCCCCCCTCCCCTCTCCTCCCTTCTCCTCCTCCGCTGCCCTCCGAGGCTGCAGCCCACCGACCATGGCCCTGGTGACTCTGCAGCGCTCTCCCACCCCCAGTGCAGCATCCTCGGCCAGCACGACGAACAGCAGTGCGGGGGAGGTAAGTGGGAAAAGCCGGGGCTCGGTCTTTGTGTGCGCGCGATCAGGAAACGCCGAGGAGGCGCCTGCAGGAGCCCGGATCAGCCGAGGCGGTGTGCTGTTTAATATCCCGCAGGAAGGGTTAACCATCATTCCGTCATTGCTGTGTGTGTGTGTGTGTGTGTGTGTGTGTGTGTGTGTGTGTGTGTGTGTGTGTGTGTGTGTGTGTGTGTGTGTGTGTGTGCGTGTGCGTGTGTCATGAACTTGATTTATTGTTGCATTGTTTGCAGCAGAGAGTTGTTTGTGGCTACTGTGGCAGCGGATTTGTAAACAAAATCCTGCAGCGGGGGAGGGGGAGGCTGCTGGGTTTAGCTGTCAGAACAAAGTGGTCATTTTGCTGCCGCACAAACATTTGCTGCGTTGCACTCAGGTTGTTCTCCCTCCTTGTTATTGGCCTTTTATGTAGGAATGCAGCCTCGGTGTTGGGGAGGAGACTTTAAAGGGGAATGACGTCCTTTTTTCTTTTTTTTTCTTTAGAGTTATGATCTGTGTGTATGTGTGTGTGTGTGTGTGTGTGTGTGTGTGTGTGTGTGTGTGTGTGTGTGTGTGTGTGTGCCCCAGGACACTTAAGTCAAGTGTTCATGAACTTGCAAAAAGAGAAACACGTAATGAGTGATGCCACTGAGGTGGTCCAAAAGAGTGATGTTAGATGTGTGCAACACCTTCACACAACAATCTTACTAACCTGTGTTCAGCAGTTTTCATTACAAGTTTTTAAAAAAAATGAGTATGTTACTTTCTAGCTTTAAAAAAAACCATCAAGTTCAGCGCCTTCACCAAGAAGTAACATTGACTCCGAGGAGTTTGAGGCTGTGAATCAGACGTAAACTCTCACAGAACACTTAATCTTAGCAGCAAACACATTCACATGCGGAGCAGCGCCAGATTTGACATCTAAATGAAATGATAACACCAGGGTTAGTGCTCCAGTTCTCTAGTTTTAGGAGGGCGGATTATGTGCTCTTGGTGGGCTGTCTGAGCTGAGACACAAAAACAAGCAGTGACATTCTTCCTCTGATGAGGAGTTGGGTTTTAAACATCACTTCCTGTCTTACAGCTCACTGTTCTGCAAGAGTCAGACAGCAGGGAGGAAAAGTGGATGGGTGTGATGTTTGGATGGGTTTTTTTTATCTGAACTCCTGCTGTTTGAAGGCCTCCTAATGATTGTACTGTTGTCTCTGTAGCAGACGAGCTCACAACACTGACAGGACAGGACCAGCAGTTGGCGCTAGCATGCATCATTCCGATTGCGTGGACTTCAACATTCATTTGTACCACCTTACATTTTGAAAGATTTAAAATCATGAATGTATCAAGGTGCAGTCAGTTCCTGGGTGTGTTGGCTCTGCAGCTCAGTCTCTCACTTACACAGAGAACCAATATGTAAACGCCAGCAACGGTGTTTCGTACTCACGATGAATGTCGGCCTCCAGATGACCTAAACGATACTTACATGTGCACAGTGGATCAGTCTCTGTTCACTCATCCGGTCTGGGACTCGATGAGAACAACGCTCCAGATCTGTCGAGCTGCAGCTCCGCGTATTAGAATCACAAAGATGCTTTTTTTTTTTTTCCAAGAAAAAGGAAAAATGTAAAATCCTCCCAGTTTTCCCTCGACATTCATTTGACACTGTCGTTACACAACGTCACGCTGTTGCAGTCTTTTATACTCGTTGCTCTGTTTTTCTCTTTCAGGATTTTGGAAGTGACGATGAGCGGAAAAATAATCAGAGGTAAGATCTTTCTGTCTAAAGAGTCATATATTGGAAGTTCCTGGGGGATTTCAAACTAATTTACAAAGAGATGTAAACTTATTTTGCTGAGTTGTGGAATATACTTTTCAGTTTTGCATGAGGAAGGAGGGAGACACCAGCAGGGCTTGATGTCTCAAGCTATGAATGTCAGTCTATGATTGTACATGAGACGGTAGTATTGTTACAGGTATGACTGAAGACAACTACATTTAAACAAGTACACTTAACAACACAGTTGTCTCTCCTATGTGAACATCTCAGGCTTAAACATTGAAAGCTGCAAACTATATTAACTTGGAAACCTGGACGTAAACATTACAGATACATTTGCTTAGTTAATAAAAGACTGAAATGCCGTACTTTTAATTCTCACATACGTTTCTAGATGTACAGTTTCCATCGAGTGGCTTGTTTTCTGTGTGTGTGTGCGTGTCTGTGCGTGTGCGCGCATGTCATCGTGGTAAAAGGAAGTCTTTAGAGCAAGAACTATACTGCAAAAGTGGTTTTCAGTACTTTGGCAGGTGTTATATTTATGTCTGTCTTTCTGTGGACAGATCTTGTCGCCACTATTGGGTGACACAATCATAAATGGTTCTTTAATTGGAAGAAGGGTTTAAACTGCACACACACTGGGAAAGACAGTTACAGAGAAAGGTGCTGCTTTGATTATTAGGAGCTTCTTTGGCAGGCGATGAGCTGCTTGTCTTGTCCTCAGTCCTAAAGAAGATACAGGAATATCCGTTTATTTCCTGTAATGGCCCTCAGTTTCTCGCTGTTGTCAAGAAGAAAACCTGAGCCGGAAGTACACTTGATTTAATATAGTTTTAGTTTTAAATGCTCCCCAAGTTACATAACAAAAAGCACTTTTTGGTCCTGCTCGTTCACAAAGCTTTCCTCCAATCAACCAACGTCACGGAAGTTAATATTTGTGTGAGTAAAGCTTTGGCACAGACTCTGTCTTTGTGCTCACTGTGAGTGTGTGTGTGCGTGTGTGTTTGTGTGTGTGTGGGCCGTTCACATTTGAAACAGTCATGTCATGCCTTGTCTGGACTGTCTACATGAGTAACCTGTTTCTGTGGCTCAGTAATTCATCAGCGTGGAGTCTGCATTTAGAATTCTGCATGACAGACTTGAGATTGTCGCCAAGTCACATTTCCAGTGCTCGCATGAATGACGGTATTGTGGCAGAGTGTTGCGTAGGAAGAGCTGATTGCCGGAGCACGTGCTGTGAAGAGGAGATAGAGGACGGGGCAGTGCAGACGAGGAGGCTTGTGGACCGAGAAAGAGGAAGGACTTGCTTGACCAAAACCTCGGGGAGAGAAGTTAAACTGCTCACAGAGGCTGCAGTCTCCTGACCAACAGGGAAACACAGGTGGAGGAGATGGATGGGAGGATGGTAATAAGAGGAGACTGAGGAGACCGTACATAGTTAAGTAACTACCAGCAGGATGCATCTGGTTGTGAAGCCCTCGCACAAAGCCATGCTCACCGTGCTGCCTCACTTTGTGGAGAAAGCAGCTCTGACTCGGAGGGAGATCTGTCGCATGTAAGTTCTCACAGAGACACAAAACAGAAAGTCCAGAGCAGATTAGATTGTGAAAACTTATGAGAGTAAGTCGACCCTTACTGGCAGTTTGGGATGTTTAGGTACATAGCTTCAAAAATGTATTAGTATGCATTAGTATTATGACAAATGTAATAATTTTCTCAGCGTAATCTGTTTTATTTAGCAGCAGGAGACTTTACATGTTTAGGAGCGTCTAAAAGATTTTCTGGTTTGTCAACGCTTCAAGTTTTTAGATACGAAAAAGTAGGTTTTGCTCGAGCTTTGAGAAGAGTTTGAAGTTGTTATACAATGAAATCAACAAACCTTTTTCAACTGCAGCGCACTTTTGTTTAACGTAATTGATTCACATCAGGCCTTTTGATTCAATCACTGTTGTCCTTAAATCGTATGTATTCTTTGTACATTTGAAAATAAATTGTGATGCCACGCAGCAGGGGAGCTGAAACAAAAGGCTTTGTGATGGTCCCACTCAGTCATACCAGGCTTTGTGTGTGTTGGTTGAGCAGGGGTACGAGACTGCGGTGAAACAAAGCTGCACTCTGTTCTGTGTGAGGAAAGACGCTAAAGCTCTCCTCCTGCTTCACTGCAGCCCTCATAACAAAGACATGGCCCACAAGCCCTGCATCCAATCCAGGTCTGGCAGGAGAGGAAGTCTTGAAGTCCGGGCACATTTGGATAGTCCTGGTGAAACGCTTGATTCAGCGTCAGTCAGCACACCGACGCAGGAGGCGTCTGTTAATCATGCTATAAAAACACAGGGCTGTAAAAGTCACTGCATCAGGACTCTGCTGACTCTCAGCCACTGATGAGCCCTCCGTCCTGCTCGCTGAACCAATGAGGACTTGATAAGTACGCAGCCTACTGCTCACCGTGTGTACAGTATCCAGACATGTCTTTTTGTTTTATGATGGGTTTTTTTTTAGGGCTTGTATTCACTTTTTATTGGAGCAGCTGGTGAATGACAGGAGAGAGGGCCGATAGAGGGGATGACAAGCAGCAAGCATGATTGAAAATGGGATTTTAACTCCAATTCTGACAGACATTTTGACCATTTTATGACATTAAATAGATCAGAGAAGTTTCTTTCCAAAAAACAAATGATTTAGCACTTTAGGTCACACGCGCACACACACACACACACACACAATAACACTGGTTCTATTGTTGCTCCGTTTGTCAATTACAAAGCCAAATGATATAGCTTTTAAGCATTTCATAACCTCTTAAAATGTAGGGTAATAATTAAGTAGTCTGGACACATGTCAATGATTGTAAGGTTCACACAGGTACGTTAAAACCAAAGGGTTGTGGAGACCATGGCGATGAGGTCGAGATGGTTATGAAGTGCAGGACAGGACTGATTTCCTAACTAGTCAGTTGGGCTTTTCTGACTGGAATCTTTTGAGATATCCGATGGATGATGAAGGGAATCAATGTGTTTAACTATGCCCGTACCTTATCCAACCAATAGATGTCAAATCACTCCCTCCACCTCTCTTCAGTCCAACCTGTTACAAAACTCTCCTTTTAAAAAGAAAGAGGGGAGACAATAAATCCTTCCCTCACTCGGGTTTGACTCGTTGGGGTTGAATGAAGCACAGGAAAGGGTGGTTCAACTATAAACATCATCAACCTGGTGTGAAAGTCTCAACACTGTACTGTAAAGAATACGTTATTTGATGGCAATTGTCAAAATGTCAGTAGGCCTCAATGTGTTTTCCACATCTGCCTTCTTCCAGCCTCAGCGAGAGCTTCTTCATGGTCAAAGGAGCCGCCCTCTTTCTGCAGCAGGGCGGCAGCGCACAAGGCCCAAAGACCCCGACCCACCACAAACATGCAGGTAGGAAGAAACGAGACAGAAGAAGCTTTGTTTCTTGCACAAATAAGCTGTAGACAAAAGGAAATGTGTTTTTGCTGAGGTGTTTTTTCTCGCCGTGGGTTTGTCTCCGTTCATCCTAAACTGTGCTCTGACCTGAGGTGACCTGCAGACAAACACAAGGGATGCTCACAAATGAGTTCAAACGAGATCATTCAGTTAGCTTGAAGTTATTTTAAAGAAATACACAGAAAGTATCTGTTCTTTAGGTTTTTGAATTCCACTTGGCACTTGACATTATGTATTAAATAATCATGCTGCTGTTGTTTGTCTGCACATCAAAGTGATGTTGAAATGCAGCATAATCATGCACAATCTAAAAATAAAGGTGTTCACTGAGTGACGGGGCTCTTTAATAGAAGCTCACTGTTTACAAGTTTCTAATCTGACGTCCTTGTTGAGCCTTATGTCATTTGAGGACAAAGGCCGGACAAGATGGAAGTCTGTTTGCACGCGGCTCAGGTTTTACTCGCTAACGCTTTAGTTTAGCACAGCTGTAAGGTCGCAGGGTTCAGATTTGTCTTCATTGAGAGAAATGCACACGCCTATTTCCTCCCAACTGGAGATGAATGTACAATAGAAGAAGCTGAATGATCAGTTTGTACTTGACCTTTAGTTTTATTGTTGTTTCTTTCGTTAGAAATTCCACAAAGTGTCTCTGCAGTGAGGCCTGTCAGCGATTTAAAGCGTGCATTGTTTTCTCTCTGAACTCGGTCATCATATTCTGCTTATTGAGGGCCGGTTTAGTTTCTCACTGCATTGATGGGAAATCATTTGCTCTGTCGGGATCTATTGTAAGTCCAGTTTGGACATCCAGACTGTGACAATGACCTAAACTGGTCTCATCAAACATACCGAAAAAGACTTGGCTGAACCCGATGAGCCCTAGCTACCCTTTTATATCAGGTCACATGGTACAAATCAAGAAAAAAAACCTGGTATTGCTAGGGTGAGGTTGAGGGTTTGCAGTCCACTGAGTCCGTTTCCTCATGAATCTGAACGTGTGCTTCACTTTCAGGGGATTTACCGCAACACCTGCAGGTCATGTTTAAGATCCTCCGGTCTGAAGATCGCATTAAGCTGGTCAGTACGATACTTAACACACGCACACGCACGCACGCACACACACACACACACACACACACACACACACACACACACACACAATTTTCTCATTTATTTCTTTTCAACAGTATTTGGATCGTATGTTGGTTTGCGTGGGTGCTGCACACGAGAAGTTGTGACAGCGCGAGTGTTAATTTGCTTACTCATTTAAACCATTTTAGACAAGTGTTGTTTACTGAGTCAGTCTGTTCAGGCTTGTGTTGTTTTTCATGCAGTTACATGTGTTTTTCGCACGATAGTTGCGTGACACCACCAGTAAACACTGTATACGTCTCGCATGCTCCACTTCTGCTCCACAGGCCGTACGGTTAGAGAGCGGATGGTCAGACAGGGTGCGCTACATGGTCGTCATCTACACCAACGGCCATCAAGATACAGAGGAAAACATCGTCCTGGGGATGGACTTCACCGACAAGGACAGGTATTGAATCTCTCTGTTGTCTTGCATTTAGTGCAGTTGTATCTGTATATTACATCTGTTGCAATGTTGTTCTTCAATCTTTGTGATCTGCAGTAAAAGTTGCTCTATTGGGATGGTGCTGCCACTGTGGAGTGATTCCAACATACACTTAGATGGAGATGGGTAAGTTTCAGTTTGTCCTTTCATAAAAGCTGGAAATCAGCTGGTTTAATATTTCTACTGCTGCATGTTTTTGTTGTTCTCGACCTTTTTAGGTTTTTCTGCCAACCAGTGGCAGAGGAGTGAATTACATGCATTTTTATCTGTGTGTGTGTGTGTGTGTGTGTGTGTGTGAGTGAGTGAGAGAACGGTTCTTGCTGACCTGTTAACATTGTCTTTGTATGCTGAGGAATGTTCCACCGGTTGGCGTCCTGAATAGTCTCCATGAACGCGTCCAGTCTGTGTTTACATCCCCTGATCGCCGTCTGCATCTGCACCTAAACTTAAACTGGTCGTCCCTCTCCTCCTCTTCCTCAACAGAGGCTTCAGCGTGAACACAGCGGGGCGATCACATGTCTTCAAGCCTGTATCTGTGCAGGCCATGTGGTGAGTGAATCCTTCGTGTTTACCTGGGATTACCGGTGCGTGTTTGTGTGGCCACGAGGGAAAGCACGCTGGGCAGTTGTTGTTTTAGTCTCACATCGGGTAGAAAACACGTGTTTTCTAGACCTCAGGGCATGTTCAAGTTCAATTTAATTGTTGGGGTTTGTCTGGCCATTTTTATGCCTGTGTGCAGTGTGTAGGTATTGAAACGCTGAGGGGGAGATTAGCCTAGTTAGCTTAATTATGGGATCAAGTAGCAGCTCCACAAAAAGGTAATAAATAACTGTTAGACTTTGAGGCTTTGAGGCTTTGCACTAGTCACCAGTAATATAAACGAAAATATGTACAAAATGCCACCAATTCTGTCATTCCAATCATATCCATTAAAAAAAATACTCTTATTGTTTGGTTCCACTATTTCTGTTATCTCTGTATGCACATGTGAATAAGAGTTGGGCCTTGATATGATTCCTTTGTTTCTGGAATTCTGGGAGGACGTGTATATGTTAAGGACACATGTTAATGTCTTTGAATAGCTATCCATCCCTAGAGAGGTTAATGGTACAGACAATGGCCCTGCCTTTGTGCTTTGGTAGATAACAAACAACTACAGAGCATTTGATGACAATGTTCCACGATGCTGAATACTGTGCTGACTCCTCGGGGTCCAGCACAACACTGCTGTCATTTTGGTCGAGACTTCTGACAGTTCCTCTTTATCCATGTGCCACCTGCTGGTCACTGATCAGAATGACCAATAAATAAGCCTACCGTTGCCCCATTGGCCCTGGTTTGTGAAAATGAAGTTATTGCTCCGTGTCTCTGCAGGTCCGCCCTGCAGGTCCTCCACAAGGCATGCGAGGTGTCACGCCGGTTCAACTACTTCCAAGGGGGGATCGCCCTCACGTGGATGGCCTTCTATGAGAGCTGCATCACTTCGGAGCAAAGCTGCATCAATGAGTGGAACGCTATGACCGACCTGGAGACCACTCGGCCCGACTCGCCAACCATGTTCGTCGACCGGTGAGACCCCACATAACCGTTTAAGTTATTAGAGCATTTAATTCACGGTCCCTGGTGGGATTATCTCTTGTGCTGGAAGAGGATTTCAAACAGTATCTGGTGCATGTGGCTAAGGCTGCAACCAACAAACACTTTCATTATTGATTAACATGCAGATTATATGAATAGATTAATGACTTGTCTATGAAATGTCATACAATTATGGGAAATTGACTTCCCAGTTTCTCAAAGTTAACCAAATTAATTAAGTTTGATGTGATATTAAATTGAGAAAAGTAAAAGATCAGATTATTTGAGAAGCAGAAAACAGCATTTTCCATGAAATATTACTCTAACGATTAACGACTCAATGAGAGAAATGATGGTAACGGCGCTACACGTGGCCAAACGGACCGACGGCTGCTGATTTCTAACATGCCTGGTGTGTCTTTATTCATGGGATGGATTTGAATGTGTTGGACGCCAGCTGGTGTCCCATTGTCTTCAGCTGGGGGAACATGTCACACTGTTATGCTAATTTTCATTCAGACAGCAACACTGACGTATTGACTCATTATGTGCAGGCCAACTGAGCGAGAGAGAACAGAGTGTCTCATTAAAGGCAAGCTACGCAGCATCATGACGTTTCAGGACCTGGAGAACATCACCTCGAAGGAGGTATGTGGCAACTCAACGATGTCTGTGATTGGTCCAGATCTGATTTTCATGTTTTATTATGTATTTTTTTAATGTAACAGTTGTTGGCTGGACACTATTTTGGTAAAGTAAAGCGTTTCTTGTCCATAGATCCGTAACAAGCTGGAGCAGCATATGAGCTGTAACCTCACCGAGTACAAAGAGTTCATAGACAACGAGATGCTTTTGATCCTGGGTCAGATGGACAAGCCCACACTCATCTTGGACCACGTGTACTTGGTGAGAATTTTAATTTTTTTATTATTTTTTTTATACCTTTAACTGTTTTTTATATTATATTTTTCACAATGTTAACTTTTCCACCACGCTGATACCAACTTACGATCACAGTGGGGTTTATACTTCCCTCAGTGAAGTTAACAGTCTTTTTGTTGTGCAATTATTCAGCACACGTTTCGGTTTCTTTGTCTCTTTAGGGCTCTGAGTGGAACGCCTCTAACCTGGAAGAACTACGTGACTGCGGGTGAGCAGATAGTGTGCACACCATGACATCCTGATCCAATCCTGAATTATTTGTTGTTCTTATATAGATGTAAATAAGCTATACGTGTAGAATTTCACTTGGAAGTTGCTACTATCTGTTTAATAATTGTGAGAAAAATTATAAAATTATATCTTATTAAGGTGACAAACATATGTTCCTTTGAGAAGTGTACACAAAATTAGGCAATTAAAACTCTCGGCAGTGCAGCCTCTACATTTTTTGGGGCATTTTTTACATTTTCCCAGGTAAGTTAGAGTTTAACATTTCCAACGTGTGCTCTCCATTTTGTTTGACGTCAGACAACTTCTTCTTCATGAAGCACGGGCGGATGAATTTGCCAATTTTCTTTTCCGAGTTGTCTTGAACACAGCATTAGTCTGATTCCACATGTCTTTAGTAACAGTTAAACTCAAAAGTAGGAGCGATAAAGACGAACATGTTGTTTTGGTTGCAGAGTGGGTTACATCCTGAATGTTACCAGAGAGATTGACAACTTCTTCCCGGGGATGTTTTCTTATCACAACGTCCGCGTATATGATGAGGATGCTACCGACCTGCTGGCCCACTGGAACGACACCTACAACTTCCTCGTCAAAGCCAAGTAAGACCATGCATGTTCAAATGAAGCAGCAATATTTGAATGGCTGCTACACCGTCCTGACTGTCACCAACTAGATCCAAACAAAGTCATTCCTTTCTGTCCATTAGGAAGAACAACTCCAAGTGCCTGGTGCACTGCAAGATGGGGGTGAGCCGGTCTGCCTCTACAGTTATTGCCTATGCAATGAAGGAGTACGGCTGGTCTCTGGAGAAAGCCTACAACTTTGTCAAGCAGAAACGGAGTATAGCTCAGCCAAACGCGGGTTTCATGAGACAGCTGGCAGAGTACGAGGGAATCCTGGACGCAAGGTAAGCAGGTCTACCGTTTCACTCGGGTTTGCACTTTGCTGCAGTCACCTGGGTATTTTTATTTGTTCGCCCCGGTGCGGCCAGGATATTTAATTTAGAGCACATACCTCAAGTACACACCTGCTTTTTTTATGAAGCTACACACATGCTGCTGGTGTGAAACACATGATGGTGATTTGCTTTCTGAAGATTCTGGTTCTTTCGTTTTTTTGCTCACATGTAAACAAAAGTACATTTGCCTTCACAGTAAACATCGCCACAACAAGCTCTGGAGGCCTGAAACCGATAAGGAGGGATCCGATGATTTGCAAGCCTCCGGTCACTGTACTGGTGGGGAGGAGACCCTTCGAGGGGCAGAAGCAATGGGAGGCTGCGAGGCCTCTCCGCGCAGGGCTGTGGGTCTGGAGATGGAGCCCCTCGACTCCCTTAACTACAACTATTACTTCAGACGGTTGTCAGACTCTGCACTAGACAGTGAGCCCTCCACTCCAGTGCGGGGTCCCCCCCTGCTAGGTATGGAAAGAGTTTTCATTGAGATTGAAGACGTGGAGAGGGACGCCCTGTTGGAGGACGAGGGTTTCCCCATGGCCCATTTAGCCCTGCCTGGCGAGGGCACGGCAGCTCAGACGTGTGGCCGCCTCGACCCCCTGGAGGACATGAGACTGAGGCTCGAGATCAGCACTTTGGAGGAGGAGGATGAGGAAGAGGCCAAGAAGGAGGAAGCTGAGATGGCGGCCCTGGCTCAGACACCCGGAAATTCAGACGGGAAGAGAGCAGGGGAGGATGCTGAGAGGACGGAGGAGAGCCGGTTAGGCCTGGCCAACCTGAACACCAACAACAGCAACCGCCTGGCTGCCAAGCGCAGCTGCCCTGCAGCTTTTGACGTGAGTTCAGAAAATATCGCTTTTTAATTGTGGTTAAATTACGTTATACATGATTGATTTGATGCATTTCCTGTGTATTTAAGTATTCAGTGTGCCACTGACAATATGCTGTATTTGTATGTTACTCCATTTAGGACAGTGGTAGCACAGGAAACCCTTTAAAAGTGAAGCCCTCCTATCAGTCATGTAAAGACTGCCTGCGTCTACCACAAGTGCGGCGCTGTGACCGTCCAGCAGGAGGCCGCTCTCACCGCCTTAACCCCTCCCGCCACTGCACTATCCCTACCATATGCATAGATCCACCCGGGACCAATTTTGCCTCCACTCCTATTCTGCAGTCTCTGCAAACCCCTGCTGTTGTCCCAACCCTCTTGATCCAGCCCTCTAGTCACCTGTACCGCTGCTCCACCTGCACCCCCGGCGTCCCACTAACCAACCGCCAGAAACTGGCCTCACCCATGAGCTGCGAGGAGACGCCTCCTGACCGCGGCTCGGTGGACACGGAGGACATGGACGAACCACAGGGGGACGACATGGGAGCGGAAATATCAAGGGATGCTACGGGGGCCGTCAGAGTGGCTCCCGCTCACGGTTTAGATTTACAACACGGTGGTGCAGTGGAGCTCCAGCAGCAGGCTTTGGCCCAGCTGCACATGCCGGGACTGGGGATCGAATTTGGTCTGGAACTGATGCGACAGAGGGCCGAGCAGCTTGAGAAGCTGCCAAGCTTGGCCATGGAGGGCCAGCTCCCAGTGGGGCCCCTGCCTTAATATAGTAACGCTTACATGGATGAGATGGAGGAGGAGGTCGGCCACTGCCTTCAGCAGGAACCCTATGATAGCCTTTTGAGATGACTACCGCTGGGGTGTCCACCAGAAACGAAGCTCCGCTTTGACCTGAACTGTCCCGTCCCGGCCTCACAGCTGCACTGTCACAAGCTGCAACAGCGCTCTCTGCATTTCCAGAGAGTCCTGTCATTGTCTCCTGGCAGTGAGATCCAGATGAGGCTGGTTGTCTTGACCGTTCGCTGAAGGCTTGAGTGCTCCTGGCCAGGTAAGGACCGAAGACTTTCCCCGTGTCCTTCCACTTGTCCCTCAGACCGGATGGAGGCTCGTCTGGTCTCTTGTGAGCCTGCTGGCCCCACACCACATAGAGGATCATCACACTTCCCCACAGCCCAGTGGAGATGAGCGTTATGCTGCCGTATTTACCCTCAACAGACAGGTTTGGCATACTCCAGAGACCGTGGTGGTCGTTGTTCCTTTCTAACTCCTCAGAAAGCTATAGCGAGCACTCTGATGTTGACGGAAAGAAAAAGACCTGAAGTAACATGCTTCTTTCAGTGTACTGTTTGTTTTTCAATCCAACTCATCAACAGTATTCATGAAGGAGCTCAATGAATGTTTGCAGTTGCCCCATTTTGATTGCGTTCAGCATCTCCTCACGTTACCGCTGATAGCCGAATCCTCACTGACCTTCACTCGTACGTTCACTGCTGCAGCTGCTTTTGCATCAAGAAAGGGCATTTCATGTGGAAGCATAATCATTTTGAAAAAGGATGTGAGCCTTTTTATGCCTCTTTGTAAGGTGTTGTACCTCGGACCACAAGCATCTCGAAGTGTTTTGGTCAAAGACTCTTTTGTTGTCTCTGCACAGTGGCTGGTTCACCTTGACCTCCTCCATTAGTTAATGTAATCATGTACTTAAAGCACTCACTTTAGCCCCACGCATGACTTTGCAGTATTACAAAACATATTGTCAACACGCTTGGGCAGAAAACATATTCTTTAAATACTGAAATGCATTCAAATTTGCCATTATTTTAGTTTAATTGACAACATTTGTCAGGTGGATGATGAATTCTTGAATTGAATTACCTAACCACCTCGTCATATGCCTGAAAGAATGACAAAAAAAAAAGACTGAAGAAATACTTTCAGTTGTTTGGGAGATGATTCAGATGTCAGGAAACATTCAGGAGCTCAAATGTGATTTTATTTTCCACTCTTCACCTGATCACTTCCTGATGTAACCAAAGCCATATCATTTCTATTACTTTCTTACCGAGTCTGCATCTGGATACTTCTTGTATCCTCGAGGCTCCCGGACAAACATGCCTCACTCACTCTAACTTTCCAGCTCACCTTTTCTCTAAACCCACGAACATCTGCGAAGACGCACTAATCATGTATAGATTTATCACTTGAGCACAACTTTAGTATCCATTCACACACTGCACACAATTCAGATCTAATGCTACGTTTAACACCAAAGCAGAAACAGACACAAGTGGTTCCATTCTTAGATCGTCCATACTTCCGGGTGTAAATTATTTGCTCTAACAACCATATATTTTAATATTATTATCATGAGAAATCTGACTTTTAAATGACCAAATTAAGTATGTTTTATTAGTGTGATCATTTGAAATTAGAATCTAAATCTACAATACTAGATTTCCTTTTATTTGAAATCAAGATTAGAAACCCATTTAGAAAACTGCAAAGCCCAGCACTCACAGGTTTTTCCATCTCAAGTCTTTTCCTCATTCGTTATTTGGTCCATTTTGTACACGTTAAGACAGCTTGAGGCATGTTGTGTTCAAATTGTGCCACCAAGCCAAAGTTGCTGTTGCTCTACAAGTTCTTCTGTTTGGTGGATGTTGTGTTTTGGCACGCTGGGTGTGCTAGAATGGATCTGAAAGATGCCTGTTTGTATGCAGGGAAAGCACATGTGAGTGTTATTACTGTGTTCAAAGATCTGAGTGCTTCAGAAGAAATGAAAACTGTGCAAAGAATGAATGCAAGTAATTGATTCATCTTTGACCATTTGGTTATTGTATTTTTATTTATTTTATTTTGTAGATTTAACACGTCTTAGTTGGATCAGTATGAACTTCCATGCTTCCTCTGTTTCTTCTCCTCCCATAACTTAACCCCAGGGAGCTGCAGGTTTGCTCCACTCGTTAGATTTAAATCATTTGGTTTTGCCTTTGGAACTGTTCTTTCCCCCACATGAGCATGATGTAACGTCAGGCACTTAAAAAATGGGTTGGCAGCATTTGACACGACAAACATCTGTAATAGAAGAATCAACAAATGTTCCAAAGTGGCAACACGAAGACGAGATTTCTACCTTGTCGTCTAACTCCCAGCAAGAAAAGAAATAAGCGTATTTCCCAACATGCTCTCTTCCTTTTAATATATTTAGTATGACTCTAATTTAAGCCAGTTGTTCTCAGCGTGTTGACAGCTGGGCCTGATCCCTGCGCTCGACATGGTGAGGACTAAATCCTTCTGTTTGCGTTTCCAGACCACAGCACTAAGTTTGGTTGTTCGCTTCATGTTTTGAATTTGTGTTTGTATTTAAGTGCCTTAACCTTGGCCTTAGCTCCATCATAAAGCATCACAGGCGTTTGCAAGAGTTTCTGTGAGTGTGTTGATGGTCTGGCTTTTTGTACATTACTTAACCTCACTCCCAATAATAACCACGCTCCTTGCAATGTATAACTCGGCACAAGTTAATAATGTATGCAAACACACATAAGCTCATGCACAGCAGCCTCCTCCACCCCAAACACACGCATACTTGATGGACTTCCATTTATTAATAGCCTATAATAATATTGTATTTGTTTGATATTGTTGAAACTTGTGGTACACTGTATTGGTTCAATAGCTGGCTGAGGAACCTTACTTGCTGGAATGAGAACTATTATTTACATTAAAACATGAGAAAGGATGGATTTAAGTCTTTGAAATTTACCAGTCTGTATATATTTTTCTCCACAATTTGCTATAAGTACGTCAGCTTGCAGATGTGGTCAATATTAAGAAAAGCACTGATACTGCTACTGTGTATTGAGAAGTACTCCTAATTAAGTTCTCGTGTTTGTACCACAGCAAAAAAAAAAAAAAAAGACTTTGGCCAATTTAAACAAATGTCTTCAGGCTCCATTAAAAATGGCAACAATTCAATTTTTTTATTGCATTATTCCCAGGCAGCAGGCATCACACTGACAATCCTACTTAAGAGCCAGACGTTGAGGACTTTGTGTGGAAGGATATTAAGACATATTGCAATTTAAAAGGGGGATCCAGGCATTTCTAGAGTGTATTTATAGAGCACAAGTCTGCCCCAAAGCATGCGAGGTTGAGACGAGTGGAAAACGTAGAACACAATAAACCTTCCTGGGAGTAAGATTTTGTTAAGTTAATTGTTTTTAGTTAACTTTTGTGTACTGTACTGTACATTGCCAATGTTCATGTGTAATGCACTTTTTTTTTTACATTTTGTTAAAATGATGTCCAGTCTAATGTTTATCATGGAAATAAACCATTTCCTCTGCATAATCTCTTTATTCTGTTTAATTGTTTGGCTTTGCTTGCAGCTCAGATATTATCACTAAACTGTTTTCTTTGTATTTGCACATTTTTGTCGACAAAAAAAAAAAGAAATCCATATTTATTTTACCCGTAGAATTGCAAAACTTTTCCAACTTTGTCATACTGTTGCTTGCTTGTACTGTACATGTACAATCATATCTTCACCTCTGTCTGGCTCTGGCTTTTGCCTGCTCTTAAATGGTCACAGAGCTCTCTTATTGAATTAGTCAAATGAAGTCAG
Organism: Clinocottus analis; assembly: GCF_023055335.1. Lineage (NCBI taxonomy): Eukaryota > Metazoa > Chordata > Actinopteri > Perciformes > Cottidae > Clinocottus > Clinocottus analis. Next base: position 3,524,644 of record NW_027175854.1, read on the forward strand.
TGTGACATCATGGGCCAGGTGACGGCTGAAGAAGAAGATCTCGCAGAAAGACCAAAGTCCTACAGGACGACGGGCAGGCAGAGAGCATCAGCCTCAGTAAGTATTCACCAATAATCTGTGATGGCTCTAAGCCAGTGTAACTATGCAGTTTATTAAATAACTTACAAAATGTTGTGTGAATGGAAGTATTGTCACAGCACATGCTATAGTAAGATGGTCAGTTAACTTTTTCGACTTCCACAACAGAAGAATCTTTATCTCAATGCCTGTATTGTACATGTTGTCACTGTATGCTCCTGTGGTTATGTATATAGCTTATTATGGGCTGGCACATAGCAGCACATCTATCGTTTTATGGTTTGAGTCCTACCCTGTATAACGCTGAGAACATTTTACTGTCAAACTAGACAGTATGTCTGAATATGATCCTGCTGTAGTGTCTTTTTGAACTTGATCTTTTTATATGCACACCGATGCGCTTAATGCTCAAGGGAAGGGAACAGTATTCTGTTGGGAGGAGAAGAGGCCTCGGCTAATAGTTTGTGTACTCAAAGTCACAAGTTTCTCATAAACATTGTGCATGAGAGACAGTGATGGGACATGAGAGACATGAGGGAGGGAGTTTCACAAGCCAATGTCACAGATGCCGCTCATTGGTGCCATGACAACACATCCATCCCAAAATAACACGTCAGATGTTCTAAAGCTGCTCGCACACGCATCTGTCGAGGATTGTTGGGAGCCACATCGTAGAAGACCAGAGCTAGAGTTTGACAATGTCGGCTGGCCGAAGATGAAAGATGAATCAATATAATTCAGTCAGGTGCTGGTCAAACTAAACTTTATCAAAACTATTTTTAGAAATTCTGCTCTTATGAATCCATTATGTGGAGCAAATATTCCAACATTTTGTTCTCCCCCACGGCCCAATTTATGATTTATCCACTGCTGCTTCAGTTGTTTATCTTCTCTTTCTCACAAGTTGTCTTTACGCTCAACATGTGGTGTTACGGCTGGCTCTATGTGGGTATATTTTTACAATCAAATTGTAATTTGGATCTAACTCCACAATCTCCCCACTGACAAGTACCCTGAGTTGAGAATCACGGGTGTAAACAAGAGGAACCACACTTTATAGATGAACAGGAGTGGAGCTTTAAGGGAAATAGTTTTATTTACGTTTTGTGGACAACCACGCTGGTTAAATAGACGGGCTTGAAAGACATGAAGTGTCACTCAACGCCTCTCGGGCTTGAAATAGCTTAAGCAGCGGAGCACGTGATTGCAGATGAAGGGTGAAGAGGTTCAGTCACCTCTCTTTCCTTACTCCCCCTTCAGCCGGCGAAGTCAAAGCACATTAGCTTTGTATTTCATGTGATTTCCAGATTATTTAAAGTGTATGTTCCTGGAATACCGACCTGATGCAACAATACTTCTGCATTCAGTTGTTTGTGATCTAAAAATACTCCACATGCCACGTTAAAGTCTGTTGAGCTGTTTTCCCTTCGCAATAATCTCTTGTCCACCTTCCAACATGTCGGTGGCGGTTAAACTCTGCTCTCAAACTATTCGGTTCAGAAGTCAGAGCACTTGTGACTTGAATCACGTTGTGCAGGAGACCTTTCTCTAAACCCTGTAACCAAAACAGCCATAAACATTCAGCTAGTTTGACGGGGAAGCACACACATGCCTCGTCTCCAAACCAGTAATTGACAGTGCATGATGTCGAACACTGTGCTGCATACAGATCCAGTAATTAAAGAAATCTTGTAAAAAAAAAAAAATTTTTTAAAAAGGCTTTGTTATTATTCAAGACTTTTAAATGATTTATCATTTCTGTCTTGGCAGTATTTTATTAGTTCACATTGACCTTGGCACCTGGCAGCTGACCTCTTATCTCACTTGTCTTGTTTCCTTTTTGGCCTCCTGACTCAGTGGCCGCAGTAAGAGCAGCTTTAATTATAGCCACCACAGCATTCCTTTCCTACAGAATAGGGAGAGATAGATAGATAGTGTGCTCAGAATACAAGAATCTACAAAAATAAAGAGCGGTTCAAGATAATTCAAGCCATCCACATTACATCGTTGTCTTGACATTTGTCTCTCTCTGTCTCCCTCTTTTCTATTCATAAGACAGGAACAACAACCATGGGTCAGAAACTGGAGAAGCTGTCGGAGAAGGATGAAGAGTCGCTTGATAACTCGGACTGGTCGGGGCAAACGGAAGAGACCGAACAGTCGGAGACGGCGCAACAAGATGACAGCAGAGATCAGGATGGTGGCAGTTTTGCGACCCCTCAGGGTATTGGTTGGATTAGGGGGATCAGTGTCAGTGGCTCGTCCACTGGGCTCACACTCGCTTCTGCACGTACAGACCCCCAAACTGGACAGCCAATGAGGCCTTTAGGTCAGCGGGAGCACCCTCTAAACACCAGGGGAGAGCGGGTGGGTGGAGACAGTGAGAGCCGGAGTGTCACTCGGACTGCAGAGGAGTCAAGGACTGCCCTGAGCCCTAAGGAGACAACTTTAAACAAAAGACAAGGCTCTGAGAGTAAGGCTGTGGTCTATACTGGGACTAAAGCTATGGAGGAGCAGGGAAATGGGAAGAAATCAGATCTTGGTCGCAGCAAGTTAGGTCCAGACATTCAAAGTCTATCTTCCTCATTCAATCCCGGTAATGAGGACGACTTTGTGGTGCTTGAGAAGGATGAGACTTGGATGTCATCTGATGGGGACATCAGTTTGGGCAAAAGGAAAAAGATAGAGAATCTTCAATCTTCAAGAGTTGAGGAAGATGCTTCTGCTTGTGGTGTTAACCTTCCACAAACTTCCAGGAATGACCCTCAAGAAAAGGCTAATGAGATGAAAAGCAGGAGAAGATTAGACACAATTCCAGTCACGACTGACGGTGTGGAAACACGTGCTGGGACTTCACCCGAAGCCTGTTTTGAGAGGGAAATGAGACAACATTTGGCTGAAGTGACAGGCAGCAGGTGTCTGCTAAAAGGAGTCGGTCCCGTCGGAGCTGTCCACGCTGGGACAACTGGGCGAGGAAGAGCAGAGAGGGAGCAAAACAGGAACAACCACAGCAAGGGGCAAGTTTCTAACATTAGCAAGGAGCACCTGTCAGCACAAAACAGCAGCTTTGTGAAAAGATCAAGCAAGAGCAGTGAGGATTTAAAAGACATGCTTGATGAAGCGGGCCAGTTTCTTACGCACGATAAAGAAAACAACGATTCAGAATTTGCAGCACAAAAAGCACAAGTGGGAGCGGATCAGTCCCATCAGAACAGGTTTGCTGGTGCCGTTTCCATGAGGGCTAAAGCAGGTAGTTTGTGTACAAAGAAAGAGGACAGCAGAGTGTTCTGCAAAGCAGCCGACTGTCAGCCCCCTAGTGCTGAAACACCACCACTACATGACAATCCCTCACTTTCACTGGAACAATGCGATCCAAGCCCTTGTCTTCTTCTGCCAGAGAATGACGGCTGTGATGGAAAGATACAGGTCGCGAGTTTAAAGAGGGAGAGCAAGCTTGTTTGCTTCTCCGCTGTCATCACCCCGCCACCTTTAACTCAACTGATGCCAAAGAGGGACACATCCGTGCCGACACAACTCGGTACAAGCATGGGGAAATCACAAATGGTGCCAGATGCCTCGTGTGATTCTCAAGACGAATCTATGCCGAACGAAAAGCTCAAAGTTAAAGGTCCACCTCCGCCTGTACCCAAAAAACCTAAAAACCCGTTTATAAAGCTCAAAACTGCACAATTAAAGTCTACTGATGTGCAAAGAAGAAGCAAAGGTCATCTGCGTTCTGAAGAGAGGGTCAAGAGGAGACACACATTTGATTTTTACAAAGATCTTCCAGACGACACTCTAACTAATCAGGACATGTGCTTGATGTGGGACGACAGTGGCCCTTACACGGCGCCAATCAACGCACGCCGTCTGTCAGTTGACCTCAGCCCTTGGGAGCAACTTTCACTCGGACGCATGGACGATCAGTACGGAGACATGATCGACTATGACTACTGCGCACGTGTGGCACATCTGTCTCCAGAGGAAGAGCAGCCAAACTTGGACATGTTGCTGAGAAGAGAATTCCTGGAGAGACGATCCAGATTCAAAAGCTCGCCTCCTCCTGTCACAAAAAAGGCGTCCACAGAGACTCTTCAGAAACCGCAGGTCACATCGAACAATGAAATCCAAAGACCAAAACCTGCTTATTCAGAGGGAAAAGAAATCTACCCTGAGCTCCGGTCTGAAAGAGTCAGCAATGACAACCATGGTACCTATGGTACGCGTAAAGACAACCACAGTAGCTATAGGGATGCAGGAAATGGCAATGAAGTGGATTCATACAAGCCCGTGGCGAAAATCATCAAAGAAACTAATCAAATGCAGAGACATCAGGCCAGGGTCAAACCTGAAGTGGCCAAACCTCCGGTTCGGGTGGCAGAGGAGGGTCCCAGTGTGAAAGTATCCCAAATGAAGAATGCCTTTGACGTCCCAAAGAAACCCAAAGAGAGACCACCGGAAGCACAACAATTTCCAAAAAAAGGTAAAGACCTTGCAATGTCAATGTCGGAGACATCAGTTTGTTTTTCTTCACTTTATTTAAATAGTGCATTTATACACAAAAAAAAACCACATATGTGTTGTATTAGGACGAGGGGGTACTTTCCAAAGTGCAAACCACGGACTGTCATGAGGAAAACACTTCAAATTTCATGGTACAACTTTGCTTGAGGGGTTGATGGTTTACTGTGAGTTAAAACACTTCACTGTTTGGATATAAAGCGAGTTAAGAATGAATGTGTCACATTAGGCAGATTTTAATAATAAAACACAAAAATATGATTTTACAGCTCCAAGTCTATATTTTAAAATGTTATATTTGGCTCCAATCAGCTCTAAGTAGATTTTCGCTTTCTATTAGCTCATCATTTTAATTTTACAGTTTCCTTTAGATCTGTTGATGTATTTTTCCTCTTCCAGTAATGAAGTAACAGGATCTTTCTACTGGATACACAACATTTTAACTTTTAAGCCTAATTTCATCAAGAGTCTTGTTTTTCTTGTCTGGTTGGGTAAGTAATTCAATATGAAACAAAGCAAGGTTTCCCCAAGCAACATTTCCCATGGTCTGAACTGTGACTCTGTATCATTTACATGATTATTGAAGACAAAATAATAAATCCACATTTCATCTCTCATCCGGTCAATCAGTTGACTAAATCAATTACTTCATCTGTGACTTGGTTGCTGGGTTTTATATCTGCAGTTTGAATGTTCTCCCTGTGTTAACCTTAGATTCCTCCCACACCCCAAATGCAAGGCTCATGGTGAACTCTTATGTGTATAAGAGAGTGTAAATGTGGTAGCTTAATTATCCCCGTGGCAGTCTTGCAAAGTTGTGTAAATATATTCTGTGAAAACATTAATGAAAAATGTAAAAAAGACTGAATATGTGGTGTGTGGATGAATCACAGACTATGGGGGTTTCTTTATTGTATTTGGGCAGTGCAGGCTGGGTGGGATTGGGTGGGACAGAGGGGGAGGGGAGGGATCATGAAACAAACGATGCTGCTGGCACTTAAAATTCACATTTCTGCATAGCTGAACAAAAATGCATTCATTCAGTGGGTCTACTTCCAAAGGCACGAGGAGGATGTAGCGACAAACCCAGTTTTCCTGCAGCCCCATCCCCATTCACACAGCCTCAGGAGATTGTTTCATTTGCGCATGTGCCGTAGCCTCTCGTCAACGTACCCCATTGAACTTAATAACGATGAGAGTAGACGATTGCTAGTCTTCCGCAGGTGAGAAGCGGACAGGAGATGCTCCATTCGTCAACCGGCATCTAAAAATACTCGTAGATTTAAATCACTATCCTCCGGGCCACATATTTGCAAGTCGGGAAGCGACGGACACTAGATCAACGTCCTGCAGGACAAGGGCGCGCCTAAACTACCAGACTCATGTGTTGTGATTGATTACCCCCGTGCTTACGAAAATCGTGCATAGAGTTAGGAGGTAAGAAAGCCTGAAGAAAGTCTATTTTTGCATTGTGTATGTTGCATGTGATTTGTCGGTCGGGGTGGCGCAGCATCCATTTAACTCGCCGGATGGGTTTGAAAATGGGAGCAGCCCAAAACCTTGGGTGGAAATATCTGCACTTGCGTCAGCTGGCTGTGGTCCACCGCGGCTAACGGCTAGCAGCTAGCAGCTAGGCGGTTCCCCGAGATGCTAGCCGAGCGGCGGGGACGCAAAACACACCGGCGGGCTGCTGGAGCAGTCGAGACACAGCACACCTTTTAGGCTGTGTGGAAAGCTCTGTGCGTAGACGATGCAGAAGTCATTTGGCTCAGTGTGATGTTGTTATTATTGCTATTATTATTGTTATTATTATATTAAATCACTCCCATTGGGTTGCCTCCCCCTTGTCTGCGGTAACGTCTCTGAGCATCAGCGGATGTTCAGACGGGACCAGCCGCGGACCAGCTGCCGAGGCTGGGCGGCGGAGCACGGGAACACGGTCCCTGATCATCAGCTTTGCGTTAAACTCGCCTTTCACTTATTTTACAGCTTATGTGTTTATTTTTTAGGAAGACGAATCGTCTTACTCAGCCATGTGCTTCCCTCTCCAGTGATGGTCACATCTGGAGCGTAACGTTACTCGCATAATACAAACCTCCTAACGAGGTCCAGCCCGCTGCTAGCTTAAGTTACCCAAAAATAAATAAAGCTTTTCCCACGACTTGGTTTGGAAATTAAACTGGCAAGAAAGTTTAAAATCACAACTAAGTCTCGTCGCCATGTTAACATTTTATTCACAGGGACTTGGCATACCGGGGAGGAGGGGACAACGCGCTTTGTGCTAACGCCTGCTAACGTTAGCTAGCCACCATTGTTTAACGTTAGCACAGTGTCGCTGTTTCCCCTTTCAGTGACTCATTTGAATATATTCAGCGGACGCCTTTTAAAAAGAAGCCAACATGCCCGTGCTATAACACGCTGAGGTTGACTTGAAGTGATAGCGAGTGCATCTTTGGTCGTGGTCACCCACTTAGACCAGACAGGCAGGGAAACAGCAGACAGAGAGGCCATACTCCTGCAGGGCTGCTGATGGCATTGTTATTAATGCCAGAGAAATTCCCCTTCAGCTTCCACTCTTGGGTGACGATATCACAGGATTAGTCTGCAACTGCTGAAACAAGACAGCGAACCACCATGATGCTCAGTGGTGTCCTGAGTCAGGTGGTGATATGGAGGAAAAGAGCAAACGCACTATGCATGACATCAACTGAAGCCTGCAGGGGCTGAAGCAGCACTTTGAGTCAGATGCATCTTTAGAATGAGTATATCTTGAATGGAGCAAAGATTTTGGCAGAGGGAACACGCTGTTCTGGTCTCCTGTCAACTGTATAGTGCTGTACTGTCCAGGCGGGATGCTGCCTGCAGCCACACATCACTGGCTCTGTGGGGACGTTGTGCTGTGAACTATATCAAGGGCAAGGATTTGAGTCATAAAAAAGGGTCATGTCTCGTAATCCAGTTTTTGACTGCTTGTTTCTTTTATATCTCAGGTGAAAATAGATACAGATCTGCACAGTATGGTATCTTGTGGAAGAGGATACCATCTAAATTAAGATTTTAAGTTGATGTCATGCGATGGGACCTCACTTTCTGACAGTTCAAAAATTAAACCATTATTTGGATTGAAGTTATCCCGTTAAATACCTATTTGACTCCACAGTCTACATATTAACGATCTAACAATCAACTTCATGGAAGAAACATTAAGATGTAGTGTCAATTAATCGCAATCACACCCTTGTCGAGCTCTAATCAGGCCAACAATTGAATAACTGTCCTAAATGTTATTATAATTGTTTTGATAAAAGAGCAATGATTCATCTTTTCCATTTTCAAAATCCATGACTGCGTGTGAAGAAGCGGGGGTTTGCATAACTGGAGAACAATCCTGCAGCCGGTATAAGCGTTCAGTCCGTCGCTTCAAACTGACAGCTTGATTACCGCCCTGAGACATGATATTTTCTACATAATTACAGAGTAAAACATGCCATTAAAATTATGGAAAATCTCCCAATACCCTATTTTTGGGGAACTACAAAAAATAATGCTAAGACGAGTAAAGTTTTAGAAGAATTTTCATCACGTTTTGGCTGCAATTTAGACCTCACCGCCCCCAAAGTTGTCTAAATACCAACAATGGAATTTTTCTGTGAAAACAAATGACTAGTCCTGATGAAGGGCTTCCCTTGAAGCTGAGGGCACAAGTGAGCATGAAAGAAGAAACAAGAAGAGGATTGCAAGCTTGAGGCTGCAATAATAAATATAATCAACAATTATCCTCTGATTTCTCTTCACAGATATGTTGCGGCGAGTTGTGCGACAGAGCAAGTTCCGCCATGTTTTCGGTCAGGCTGTGAGGACCGACCAGTGCTATGATGACATTCGCGTGTCCAGGGTCACATGGGACAGCTCCTTCTGTGCCGTCAACCCCAAGTTTGTTGCCATCATCATTGACGCCAGTGGGGGAGGGGCCTTCCTTGTACTCCCTCTACAAAAGGTAAGTGGCGCCGTGCCACACCCTCTCATTTCAAGACGAGGGCTACACTGTATCATAGCATAGCGTTCAAGACATGTCGCAAATCAATCCCTTATGCTTCTCGGTCAGCAGACCTTCAGCACACTGCTGCTGTGACCCTGTGCGGCCGCTCCCCGAGGCGCGTATCTATTGTAAAAACCAGAGATAATCAATGTTTAAATCTGCCTGGTAGTAAAGCCATGCAATGTGTATCATGTTACGGTTGGCTCATTGAACACATGATACTCCCAGAGGGTGCTGCATCATCATAGGCCACTGGGTTCAGTGAGTTTTATTCACTGTACAATGCTGTGCCTGTGGAGAAGCAAGTGTAACTTTGGTGTATTCAGGTAGACTGATGTATAACGAGGATGGCAATAGATGAGGTCATAGCAGGTGAAATGAGTTGACTTTGTCGGCCTCATTAGTCTTTGGATCATAACAGGCCCAGAAGATTGAACACATTCATGACATTTAGCTGTGTGCTTACGTTGGTTTTCTTCTGAATCCTCGAGTTCAGCACATACAATCTTGAGGAAATACTGGTTGACATGTCGCGGATAAAATGTTTTTTGATATTCAATGAATATCTTTCATTTGACTTTTGAGTGCACTTTGTGAAAATGTACAATCATTACTGTCGTTCTCTGGTTTTAGCGCAGCATGAGGACGGATGTGCGATGAGGCTGCCGACGGTCATAAGAGTCTGAAATTGTCTTGTAATCATGCAAAGCACCGAGCATTACTTCCCCAGGATAGTTAAACTAGCTCTGTTAGTCGGTCATTTTCATATTCCTCTGACAGATATCGGCTTACAGGAGGGTGTGACTCACAGTCTTTGTAACAATGTTGTCTTCTGTATCTCAGTCTGGCCGTATAGACAAGGCTTACCCGACAGTATGTGGTCACACGGGCCCGGTGTTGGACATCGACTGGTGTCCTCATAACGACTTTGTCATTGCCAGCGGCTCGGAGGACTGCACGGTCATGGTAAGGACACGGTTAATCTCTCCAAGATCGCGTGAGCTTTTCATTGATTTTTTTGGGGGGGTTTAACGGCGTAACCACTGTAACTACTTGAATCACCAATCACATTACATTTTACCCCCTACAACGTTTGATTTTAGATCTAGAACATGCATATAATGGGCCTGTTGTATTTTATCCATATACTGTAATCTAGTAAATAAATGTAGATAATTCTTGAGACTGTGGTTTGTAGTGTCTTTGAGTAAGAATACATGTTTTCCTGTGCACATATGACAGACTGTCAGACCTTTACTATTCAGGATTTGTTCTGCATAATAATTTCAGTGGACAGATTTTTGTCTGTAATGTAACCAGTTTCATTTTCTGCCTCAGGTTTGGCAGATCCCTGAGAACGGGCTGGTGTCTTCTCTCTCGGAGCCCGTGGTCGTGTTGGAGGGCCACTCTAAGAGGGTCGGCATCGTGTCCTGGCATCCCACCGCTCGCAACGTTCTCCTCAGCGCAGGTAACCTTTAGACTGAGGCCCGTGGTACACCCCGTACCCTCGGACTGAAATATCTGTTTTGGTAATCGTCTGCCAGTTGTCCGCTGTGCACAGCTGAACTCCAAATCGGACCAATTATATCTCTCAGACTGCCTTCCGTCATGTCATGTTGCTTTGTGTGATGTAAAGGGCTTAAAATAACCATGTACTCGAGGGTGTGTGTAGTCAGGCTGTGCTGCATGTGTCCATTTAAGGGTGTGACAACCAGATCGTCATTTGGAATGTGGGCACGGGCGAGGCCATGATCAACCTGGAGGACATGCACCCTGATGTTATCTTTAGTGTCAGCTGGAGCCGCAATGGCGGCCTGCTCTGCACGGCCTGCAAGGACAAGAAGGTCCGTGTCATTGACCCCCGTAAAAAAAAGATTGTTGCGGTAAGTGGAAACGCTACGGGGATTTGGGGCTTGGATGCTTCTTGTGTGGAATAATCTTTCCCAGAACCCCCCCCTAACCCCCACCGAGCTGTTTACTCAAAATACCTACAAACACTGCAGCCCAATCTGACAAGTGTGTTTCTGTTTTTAGGAGAAGGACAAAGCTCACGAGGGAGCGCGGCCAATGAGAGCGATCTTTTTAGCCAACGGAAACATTTTCACCACTGGATTCAGCCGCATGAGCGAACGCCAGCTGGCTCTGTGGAAAGTTGTACGTCACCGGAGTGAATCTCATTCATTTCTTCACACACTGATTCATCACATAATCGCATGCTTTGTGCAGCTTCCTACGTGTTATACAAGTCCAAATATGTGGGTTTACATCAGTTTCTCCTGTGCTGCCTGAATGTGAAATGAGGTGTCTATTTTTCATTTAACGTTTTAATTTTCATTACACTGCATCTCCAGGTGGGGGCGGCAAATTCAAAGAGATTTCACTTCTCCAGATCTAATTTTAAAAAGTCGCTTTATATTAAATAGCAGATTTCCTTATTGGCTATAGTTGAGAGATGTGCTATTCATCTCCAGGCTTTAGTGCCGCTTACTTATACTTATTTTTATGTTTCCAGGAAAACATGGATGAGCCCATATGTGTTCAAGAGATGGACTCCAGTAACGGAGTTCTGCTGCCCTTCTATGACTGCGACACCAACGTAGTCTACCTGTGTGGCAAGGTTAGCGGCCTTGTCAAGAAATGCCATATTTCATTTCCCATTTCTGATCACTTGATTCACAAACTGACTCTGACTGTGTGTGCTCAGGGGGACAGCAGCATCCGGTACTTTGAGATCACTGACGAGGCGCCGTTTGTTCACTACCTCAGTACCTTTTCCACCAAGGAGCCCCAGAGAGGCATGGGCTACATGCCCAAACGAGGCCTGGACGTCAACAAATGTGAAATTGCAAGGTATTGCAGTAATTATGTTTTTTTTATTTTTTTTAAATTATTATTCAGTTAGTTTGTGGAGCTAACATACTTTATAATGTTGAGTCCTATTAAATACCCATAATTGTTAATAAGAGCAAATCAGCTTGAACCAATCTATTTTTACATGTAATGTCTTCACCCAAACGTTGCTGCAAGAAAGACATATGCAACTAAGGATTATTTCCTTAACCAGAAATCTACAGATTTTTTTTCAATTTCTTAGTCTATAAAATGTCAGAAAATAGTTTTTAAAAAATTACAAATTTCCCAAAGCATAATTAACTAAATGAAATGTCCCTGTGCGACCAACACTTAAAAACCCAAACTAATAACTAAATATATTCCTTTCTGCTAAAAACAGTTACCGTACACTTTGTAAAGCTGTTGTTTCCGAGTGTCTGTTTTAATATTTCTTTCATGTTCCAGTTAACCGTTTTGCGGTGTCGGATTTTAATCACATATTATTAATCCTGTAGGTTTTACAAATTACACGAGAGAAAATGTGAACCAATCATCATGACAGTCCCTCGGAAGGTACGTCTGTGTTCATATTGAGTGATGAATATGTTCTTTCAGTGTCGCGTCCTCTTCCTCCGCTGTCCTCCTCTCCACATGACCTGTCCTCTTCCTCCGCTGTCCTCCTCTCCACATGACATGTCCTCTTCCTCCGCTGTCCTCCTCTCCACATGACCTGTCCTCTTCCTCCGCTGTCCTCCTCTCCACATGACATGTCCTCTTCCTCCGCTGTCCTCCTCTCCACATGACATGTCCTCTTCCTCCGCTGTCCTCCTCTCCACATGACATGTCCTCTTCCTCCGCTGTCCTCCTCTCCACATGACATGTCCTCTTCCTCCGCTGTCCTCCTCTCCACATGACATGTCCTCTTCCTCCGCTGTCCTCCTCTCCACATGACATGTCCTGTGTCCTCTCCGCCAGTCGGATCTGTTCCAGGACGACCTGTATCCCGACACAGCCGGCCCCGATCCCGCCCTGGAGGCGGAGGAGTGGTTCGCCGGAAAGAACGGAGGCCCCCTCCTGATCTCACTCAAAGACGGCTACGTCTCCACGAAGACCCGCGATCTGAAAGTGGTCAAGAAGAACGTCCTGGAAACCAAGCCGGCCACAAAAGCAGAAAACGTCCCGGCGGTCCAGAAGCGCGCTTCTTCGCAGTCCTCAGTAGTGAGTGTCAAACTTCGGTTATTTTTACTTCAACTCCAGATTTCTTACTGGATTTTAAAACAGATTATTATTATTATTATTATTACTGCTGTTTCCTCTCATAAAAAGCTCCACTTTTTTTGCTGACATTTGAACTTTCCTCATCAGAGTAATTATTATGGTTGAAACTATTCACAAAAGTTATGGATCAGCACATACTTTTGTGTTTGGGTCACAATTCATTGGAACAGCAAGGAAAACAGCTGGCGGGCTTCATCGCCTGTTGACTCTGTGCACATTTTTTGAAGTAGATAAACAGACGTTACCACCTACAAAGATCTTCTGTAAACACTGGAAAGCAGCCTCTTGAAAGCCAAATGAGACGACTAAAGAACTCGGCCCCGCTAACTTTCTCTCTGTTTCTGAGCAGAAAATGGAGCAGAAAATGGAAGATAAACTGGAACAGGTACTCCGAGAGTTCAAGTCACTCAGGGACCGCGTCATTCTCCAAGACCGTCGAATCGCCAGACTGGAAGATCAGGTTGCCAAGGTTTCCATGTAAGTTACGGCCCCACTTCTCGGGACCGTTGGTTGTTTTTGGAGAGTCGAGTGGACGGGTCCGGCCGCAGCCAAATTCTCAAGATTCGGCTTCATTGAGCTCGGCTTCGTCCTGCGACGAGACCAAGCCCGACATTCCAAGATGAACTTATTTGTTTTCCTCATCAAGTCTCCAGTTTCACACTTTGCCCCGACACAGACGAAAAGGAAAAACTCTCGCAGCTCATGCACACATTTGAAGAAAAGACATTTTGGTTGAAGGAAAGTCTTAACTTTTTTTTTTTTTTTTATTGTGGTAAAACATTCTTATGTGAAGTTTGTACTTACTACTCAAAAACTGTATGTAGCAGAAGTATTTCCATTGTTATTTTGTGTTGCCAAATATGAACCGTGTGCCGTTTCATGCACTGCTTTTACATTTATTTTCTCTCCTGTTGTACATTCCAGTTGCAACCTGGTAGGTGGATTTTAGTCAAGCTGGATTTTTTTTTTTTTTTTAAACAATAGCTGTTGAAATGTTTTCCTCCCACCAGTTTGCTCATTGATAACCATCAGATTTATGAATGTGGAAGAATTATTTTTAAGCGTTTTGTTCCTGTTCTTCTGGGCTTGAAATTTAACATTTGGTTTTATTGGGGAGGGGGGAGGGAGGGGGGTTGCATCTCTCTGGTGTAAATGTTGTGCAAATGTAGTGGTGCCTCTTGTCACTGTTAAGGGTCAAACTGAAGTCGCCCTCTCCGGTGCAGTTTTGTGTTGGGAAGGGACCGCTCACCCAGCTCGTGTGTTTCACTGAACCCCTGACAAACAGTTCTGTGCACATAATAAAGAATTTACACATGAAAACCTCTTATTTTCTTTTCATTTTTTAATATTCATTTGGCTTTTATCACTCTCTATCCCTGCAGGTTGAGTGTTGAGCCTATTGTGTCAGCGGGAGTTGATATTCTGTCGGTTGACTAATTATCAAACGTGTTCGGTGTTACTTATTTTCTGACCCGACGATGGAGCGACAGCAGTACTCATAAGGACATTTGCATGTTTATTGAATAACTGCTGTGGCAAATACATTGTTTTTACTTTGGTGTGAAGTCTATTATAGTTGTTTATGGGATACGCTCACATCTTTTCATGATTTAAAAAGACTAAAAATTCTCATCTCAGATTTTCATACCTCCATTGTGCATTTGAGTTTTCCATCCATCTGTCCTTTCACTCGGTCCATCCTCATGAAGCAGTTTCCACATAATTAAGAGGGAATTTCTTAAAATTTGGCACAAACATCCTCTTTGACTCAAAGATCTGATTACATGTTAGTGGTTAAATTGGATTGTGACCTCACAAAACATTTTTGGCCCAAAAAATTGAACGCTTATGTCAATTTTACACAGATGTCTAATAGGACACAAAGTGACATAAATCTTGACTGGTGGGTGGAGGCAAACAAACCAGAGGCTGTGATTCTAGTTATTCATTGAAGATTCAAGATGTTTTTGCTGTCATATGCAGATAACAGACAGTTATTCTATACGATGAAAATCTTATTTTGCTCGGTCCTATCACAGAATTACAATAAACTTGAGGTGAAAAAAATAAAAGATATAATAATAGTATTGCTTTGATAAATATGATAGTATTGCTACAATAAGGAGCTGGTTTTTAACATTAATATAGTAGAAAACGTCCACCTTAGTTTGGGCTGTTGGCTCCAGAATCGGCATCATACGTTGCACAAGGAATTTGACAAGAAAAATGCTCCAAATCTTGGATGTTGTACCTTTTTAATTTAAAAGCATCAGCTTTGCTAGATGTTGAACGTATGCTCCTTTGTTTTTATTTCTTCGCTTTTGTCATATTTGAAGGCATGCTGGGTTAAATTTAAACATGCTATTTTCCTTGAGATGAAACTGCACTTCAGGTTCCCACATGACCAGAAACAATGAGGACATGACTTCTGTAACTTTATGAGCAGCTCCTGTCTCGTGTATAATCTCCTTCACAAGTACGTTTTACTACTTTAATCAAAAGACCAGTAAACTTAGAAGAAAGCAGCAGAAGTTTATCTTCATGGAACTTTTTTGTTTTTTCTTAACTTTTCAAGTTCCTTTTTATTTTTTTTACAACCACATCTTCCTATGACTCAGCAGTACAGGATATGACCGTTGAGATTTCCACACTAGATTAACATTGCCATTTTGTTACAGCGTACAATAGTAAAACATTTTTACTGTTGCATATTGGTCTTTAAAGCAAAGCAACAAAATCACGCACCAAACCACCACACTTCAAATCCATTCATGGACTTTTATATCTATTTAATTTCACTTCGACATAACAGCGTCGTGTATCTGATCCTGTCACTGTGGTCCACTATCAGCGCCTTGAAGTTCCTGAGCTTAATGCGTTTTACTCACAAGCCACGTAGCTGTAATCCAGTGATCGGTAGTTGAAGTGAGAAACAGAACTGAGTACTTCCTGCTATTTTATATAAAGGAGTGTTCAGATCATCAGGACATGCAGAGCATCAGCGCTCCATAACTTTCCATCAGAGAGGTAAGACATATTTAATGATTGTAAGGAAAACAAAATTCTGATCATTTTTACTTACTCGTTGATGCAAGATTATGTGTGTTTGTGGGGAAAGTGTTTGTCTGTATACGGATTTTCTGAAAATGTCATATAGAGCTGGTTAAAAAAAAAGTGTGTCAACATTTCCTGTTTCTTCAGTCATACAGAAAGCATGTTGAAGCTTTGAGGATGTTCTCTTCGAGAGGCTGAAATGAGCTGAGCTTCTATCTGATTGTAGCCTCACGTCCACGTGCTTCACCAGCAGCGAGGTAAGACACAGTTTCTCTGAGGACGCATTTAAAACCTTTGCTCTGGATAGACATGTTTCTGCTTTTGTGATCTACCGTTTCCTTTCATGTAAGGGTGTTAAAGTTTACTAACTGTACTCTGTAAAAGTTATCTTCTATTTTTTCACAAAGCAGGTTGATTTATCCTCATTGTTTACTTCAGATCTAAAATGTATTTCTTCAGAAAATTTGTTTTTTTCGCTGCCTTTTACCTTTCGATTTAAAACAACTTGAAATGTGGATTCTGATTGTTTTAAAGAAAGATTCAAATTTACTGTTCAATGCAATAGTTCTGTTTTTCCCTGTGAACATGTAGCAATGGGTGTGGTGAAAGACACATGACCGTTTCATCGTAGGCTGTCACTAGAGACACATGACACATTGTTTTTTTTATGTGTGTGTCTTTTTTACTACAACTGTTTAACTGTTTTCTGAACCAAACGCTTGCATTGCATCTTTTCTATAGTTTCAGAAACAACGATGATGCCACTCACCATGAAGACATACCTGGCTGTGCTATGGGGAGTATCGGTTGTGTATGCTATGGAGTCTGACATGAACAAAACCAGCAGCATTAACTCAATGACTGAACCTCACAAACCTGCAGAGATCAGTGTTACTTCCCCAGCAGAGCCCACTGTGGAAACAAAAGAGGCAATCGGCACTGACAGGACAGAACCACAAAGGCTTCATACCCCCGCAGCAGTGAACACAACTGCAGGTGCAGCACATCCTTCCCACAATACTGTGATCTTAGAGACTGCAAACCCAAGAGAGGATCAGAGACATCAGCAATCAACCACCACTTCCACATACACGACTCCTCGTGCAACAGCTTCTTTAGCAGCAGTGTCTGTGTCTTCGCGGCAGCCTTCGTCCACCACTAAGTCTGAAGTTCCATCCAAGTTACCTCCCGTCACCTCTCCTGAAAATGTCCACGCTCCAGTCTTCAACCAGACCCCCAGCGTTCCCGCAGCTACAGCCACAACCACAATGACAGCTCGCCCCACCTCTGAGGCAGAGGTCTTTGACCCCACAAAGAGTGAGGCATTCCCCACCAGCGCTGAGCTTGTGTCTACGTCTAAGCTTGTGACTAAAACCTCCGTCGCCACATCGCAGTTTCCTGGCACAGCAGGGTTGAACTCTAGCGCTGAGTCTTCCACCGTCACATTCTCTCCCATTTCCACCAGCAAAGTCTCCACCACCGATGTCTCCACCAGCAAAGTGTCAACTACCAAAGTGTCAACCACCGATATCTCCACCACCGATATCTCTACCACGAATATCTCTACCACAGGTATCTCCACCACCAATATCTCCACCACCGATATCTCCACCACCAATATCTCCACCACCGATATCTCCACCACCAATATCTCCACCATCAATATCTCCACCACCGATATCTCCACCACCAATATCTCCACCACCGATATCTCCACCACGAATATCTCCACCACCGATATCTCCACCACAGGTATCTCCATCACCAATATCTCCACCACCAATATCTCCACCACCGATATCTCCACCACCGATATCTCCACCAGTCCTTTAGGAATCCTGATCCCTCGTAAACACAACAAGTCGCCCGTCCCAACCACCAAATCAACTCCGTTGACCACAACAGCACCTGGCGATGTCCCAAAGAGACCACCCGGCACCGAGGTCCAACCCTGCTCCACTCGGCACGCTGCAAAGCGCTGCCTCATCGCCATCGCCTCCCTGGCTGCATTGGCCACCGGTTTCATGGTCTCTACCATCATCCTCTGCACCAAGCTGTCAAAAAAGAAGTACAAGGTCAATAAACCTCAGCCGGCAACAGAGATGATGTGCATCTCGGCCCTGCTGCCCGAGAGGAATATCACCTACTCAAGACAACGCAATCCAGTCACTAACGGAGTCCTGGTGATCCACGATGATGTAGACAGCGATGAAGACGGAGGAGATAACCTCACTCTCACCAGCTTCCTTCCAGAAAATGATCGATTTGTTTAAATGGAATTACTATTTTTTTGAGCAGACCTGTCTGATGTCAGTGAAGCGGAAACAGTTGCTGCTTGAATAAACTGGCACTTCCCGTTTGAAGTTTGTGGTTTGGCTTTGCGGCACGATCCGCCGCTGTGGGGGAAGAGACGTAGACACACAAACACAAACAAAACAGTGTCGTTCAAGAACCCTGAATGTATCTGCCACTTGGTGAGGTACGGTCATCAAATGTGTACTTCAGGCAAGAGTTGCATAATTGTACACTCCCACAGGAGTCAAAGTCAGGATGAAGACTGTGATCAAAGACGTTTTGAACATCCTGAGCGAAGCCGTGATGGTATTTCACTTAGCAACGGGAGACAGGAAGGCTTGTTTTGTCAAGGGACTAGTGTTCCTCGCAGACACTGTTCCGATTACAAGTGATGTCCTGGTAGCACTGTGGCTTCATTGTATAAACGTTGTCATTTCAATAATGCTAAACTGTATATTACTCTCTTTATGTGGGTGTTTCGACGCAGCTTCTGCACTATAATTTATTAAACTAATTTGTCTTATTTAACGGTTTGGGAATGCTCTATTTTAAAGGTCTGTTGTTGTGCAGAAATATAAGAAATACTCAAAAAATCCAATTCCTTTCTTCAAATGGATAGCTAAGAACTAGTTATTCAGATCAACTTTGTGCAGCAAATGTTCAACACAGCTCTGTTTCTACTGTGCTAAGGTGTTCTGTGTCCTTATGTGTCTCTAAATGGTAAACAGTCACAATAAAACTGAACACTCTGTGGACTAAGTCAGTTCCCTTATTCATGACAGGCTTTATAAAAGGCTTTTCTTCTACGCTGGACTGGATTTCATATTCACTTCCCTTCCTGTGAAAAGAAAACAGAGTACTGAATGCTTATTAAGGCCCCACAATGAGCTATGTGCCACTGAAACAGACGCTGGCGACTATCAACAGAGCTGAGACAAATGTAAACCTGGAGAAGCAGGACTTCATTTCATTCTCCTGATGACCATATACAGTTAGACTTGTCTTGACTGATCACAAACACAGTAGAGTTGCCAAAAATGCCTCTGCGCGTATACACAATCACTTGTCGGGCTCCCTCGTACGCAGTCACACTCTCTCCCTAAAGTGGTCACACACGCCGTGTGCGTTTAATTGCCTAAAATTCCCCTTCTGACTGTTGTGGGGTGTTTGGTCTGCACAGGAAACATTAACCTCGTCCTGCATAGCTGGTCACTCTCACAAGCTGCTCTCTGACTCTGTCGGTCCCAGCAGGCCTGCTGTTAGGCATCAGTGTCAGAGGCTGAGGTTGATGAAAAGGCCAGACTGTCAATCAGAGGCTCTTTCTGCAGAAATCATGGCTAGATATTTTAAAAGAGAAGACGTGTTGCAGATGACGATGTGTGAGGAATTGTCCGTGATGTTTTATGGTCGTAAATGTTTCTTAATTCCGCCGGTGTTGTCTTAACCTTGCATATCCATGGAGCCACGCAGGACATTGGAGGAGACGGTCCCTGCCCCCACTGCACATTAAAGACTCCTACCTAACAAGAACAATCTGTGTGCAGGCCGGCGAGCTCAGACAGTCCCTAGGAAGCTGAAGGGGGAGGAGAACAGTGGAGAGGCAGAAGGAGGGATTTGTCCTCCTGGTGAACAACATTTTTTGCACTATCCAGACCGACCTCCAGCCTGAAATCTGAAACTGCAGAAGTAGTGTGGCTCACAGAGCATTTGCAACTCTCAGTTCACTTTTTTCAGACTGGTTTCACACATCTTCCATCAGAGGGAACTCTCACAGAGACACTTCTTCTGCCGCGGTGGATGGTGAGTAAAATATTTGGACATTTCATTCTTTGAACGTTGCCCACTCATAGGGCATTTTGGGGTTTCTTAATGTTACTTCACATGTTGATTTTTAAGAGGGTGACAGCATCATGATGTCTTCAGGGCAGTATTCTGCCTGAGGAAGAAGCCTGAGACCACGACAAATAAAAAGTTAGTTTTACTTAAGTTTTAGTTAAGTTAGTTTATTGCAGTGGACCTAAGATAGAATCTAGGTCATAGCACTTTTTTCTCTCTCCATTTTTGTAAGTTAAGAGATGGTCCAAGTGAAGATGAATTCCCTGTGTGCATGTGTGTGCATATGACCTTGGTGTTACACGCACATGTGCACAGGCATGTGTGGCCATGTATATTTGGTCTGGGGTGAGTGTGTGATTAATTCTGAAGGAAAAAAACATCCCGACCCCCTTTTTCCAGATGGGAGCAGAGGCTCATGTTGCCCAGCTTGCACACAGATGGAGCAGAATAAGAATAAAAGTGTGAGAGCTGCTGCTAGTCGACACACAGACTGAGCAGTGAGCTGATTTTTCCAAATAAATGAGTATTAAAGCTGTGTTAAAAGGCCAGTTCAACCAAATTTAAAACTATACAACCCTTGTGATACATATAGCTACACAGCTGTTTGTTAAAAATATATATATATATATATAAATATCTGTCAGCCAATACTAGTGCCATTTCATCTGAATGAGTAAAAAGATTAGACCAAGCTGGGAAGCCGATATATTTAGCTTTATGGCAAATCAGCAAAGACCAATGAAAAATATAACTTCTGTTTTGGTAAAAAGTGAATTTGAAGAAACTCTGCTATGCTGCAGAAATAAGTACAGTATAAATAAGGTGGTTCTTTGCAATTCATGGCTGATTTCACCCCATGGCTCATTGCTTCTTAAGAAACTTTCTTCACACTGACGTTTCAGTTTCTGTCATTTTCAGATCCTGAGGGGAAACCATGCTACCGACGGGCCTTCAGCTGACTGCTCTGTGTGTGCTGTTTTGCATCAGCGGCAGCTTTGCCACACCTCTGTCGCTCTACAGTATTGTAGAAGGAAGTACAGATGAGGAAGATCTCAGCATTTTAACTTCCTCTCTGCCCACCAGCAACATTTCCTCTGAGTACCAAACCACACCTGTTGGGCCCACCCATGTGGAAACGGACTTTCTGAATGGAGTTGTGGACTTTCTGGAGGAGAACATGCTTCTCATCCTTGTTGCAGGTTCTTTCATCCTTCTTGTCTTCCTTCTTGTCTGTGGGGCAATTGTCATGAGTCGCAGGCGCAAAGTCAACGCCTACTACCCTTCTTCTTTCCCCTCAAAGATGTACGTGGACCACAGGGACAAAACCGGAGGTGCTAAACTCTTTAATGAAGTGCCAGAAAAACCCGCTCCAGAGCAGGAGAGTGAGCCAGTGGACTCTCACAAGCAGCTGCAGGCAGACATTATGATGGCGGCCAAGAGGCTGCGCACACCAAATAAATGTGTTGACGCTGCAGAGGGAAGGGATCCCAGTCAGAAAGTAGCAGACCACAGTCCCGAGGACAGCTCTCATCCAGATGGCCGCATCCTGGACCAGCAGCTTCCAAGTCTCCCTCAGGGAAAGGATCTGTGTGCGCTTTCCGACAGTGAAGCAGCTGCAACGGCAGGAAGCCTCGAGCTGAATCCTCCAGAGGAAGATGATTCACAGGAACCTTTAATGGGCAGGAGTCTGCGGCCCACCTCCATGCATATTCACAATGACTCTGCTACACTCCAGCTGATCGCAGGAGAGAAAACTGCATTCTAACTATTCTTATCACTGACCTGAATGTATTTTTTTACGCTTTTAAATCCATGAGTGGAAATTTGTCAACCAGATATTTTCAAAGATGTATCAAGGGAAATGTAAAATGTTTGCTAAATTCTAATCCTGGGTGCTTTTTTTCAATGTTATGTTTATATTCTGTGCAGGGAAATGCATGCAACAACCCGTTGCTTCGCACCGATTGGATATATCTTTCATACAATATTATAAATATGTTTTGAGTAACCTCATTAACATTTGGTAGAAAACACAGATCAGTGATTGCATGTTCAAGATAAGTAAACTATAGAAAACCACAGCCTGAGAAAAACATTTTGGTTTCAGGATGCTTTTATTCAACAAAGCATCAACAAAGCATTACTAACTAATCATATAAAATACACTTCAAACCAGTGGACCCTTTCAATGTTTCAAGCCACTTTTTTTAATTGCATATCCAAAAAGGTCAGCGCTTAGGGGGAAGCTGGAATAATCACCGTCTTCATCACACCCTTCAAACTAAACACTTCCCAAGCACAACATCTTACAATATAACGCAATCTCAAAAATAAAAATCACCTTTGTACCCAAACAGCCCAAACATTGCTTATTGTGCGTTTACATGACTGGCTAAGAAGACACATTATGCAGGGTTACAGGACCACAGACTATAGAATATAGAAAGCCTGGTGTGGCACTGCTACAGAGGGATGATGATTATGATGGTGTACTAGTCATCAACATACTAGGTGTGCCTCTTCAATACTGCAGAAAAGTGAGGATTCTGGATTTCTGTTACTTCTCCTCTCGACAGCAGGACGCAAACAGTGGCGGCCGGCTCTGAGTGAGTGCTCTGTTTAACTGCTGGCGCTGACTGCCTCCTGCTGGTCATCTTGTTGCTTGAAGCGATAGTCAGCCAGAGCGGCCTTGATAGCATCCTCTGCAAGCACTGATGAGAAACAATTTGACCCATTAAATATACAAACAAACATGGAGCAGTTTGGAAAGGAAGAACATCATCTTTTTTCTTTATCCTTAATAACTTACTGGAGCAGTGAAGTTTAACCGGTGGAAGACAGAGCTCTTTGGCAATGTCAGTGTTCCTTATTTGCAAAGCTTCGTCCACCTGGAGAGAAAAGCACACAGCTCGTGGAACCGCGAAACTTTTCCAGCACATTATCAAATATGAGCAGAGCAGCATGAATAAGAATAGGAAAAGCAATACATGGCCCTCCAAAAAGGCAGAGAAAGAAGTGTCTGTAGTGTGTTAACTCACAGACTTGCCCTTCACCCACTCAGTGGCCAAAGAGCTGGAAGCAATTGCAGAGCCGCAGCCAAAGGTTTTGAACTTGGCATCCACAATCTTCCCCATGTCGTCCACCTCAATCTGCCAAAATCAAAGTTTTACTCAAATGCCCAAGAGGAAATGACTCCAAATACAACCACTGGAGTAAAAAAAAAAAAAACGAGAAAACTTTGCCATTATAATTCAGCCTAAATGGCTGTGTGTATAAAACGAGTGTAATCCATCTGTGCTTAGTGACGAATGTACCTGGAGCTTCATTACGTCACCACAGGCTGGAGCGCCCACCAAACCCGTCCCAACATTCTTGGAGCTTTTGTTCAACGTGCCGACATTTCTCGGGTTCTCATAATGATCCACCACCTCGAGAAAGGAAATAAAGGAAATACTATGTTAGGAAAGAAAACAAAGGGTCAAAGTGAGTGTTAGAAAGTTGTTGAGTATTCCACCATCCTGGAAAAAATGTGAAGAAGTAAAACAACAATAGCGTCTTGGGAGTTGTTTTGTATTCTACGACAATCAGAAAAAGAGTCTTGAGCGTCACAGTTATACAACAACAAGTATTCAACGTTACGTAAGAGACATTAAAATAAACAGATTAGGACAGGATTTCATTGTCAACTAAATAAACTCCTGCGTCCCGGCTCCCCTCCCCTGTGTTGCTGCTGAGTCATTCTGACTAAACATAAAGTGGCTGGCATCACAACACATCCAATAAGGACTTATGTAATACACATATTTGGAATTATACTACATTTGTTCTCAAAAGTAAGTTATACACATATTTTGATCTTCAACCAATTATGTGGTTTAGAATACAATTACTTAAGACATCTCGTCCATCTTACAGCTTGTTAAGCAACATGTATGTACATCTTTATGATAGCAAATACACAACTTTCTCTCCAGATGGGATGTCAGATTTACAGTCAGTTACCTCGCAGCCAAAATAGGAAAATTCTACATCATTCAAACATTATGAGTCATTCTGATTACCAGCATAAACCAATTTTACTTGAATGTATAATTGAAAGATACTTAAAGATAATTAAAAGATACACTTTTTATACAGAAGAACATGTGCAGGTTTCCAGCACACTGCTTAACGCGTATTAATCGGATGTGATTCAAGTGTTAAAGCTGTGGCGATGGTCACCCTGTGGGGCAGATTAGTGACGTCTTCAATTTACTGACCAGCAGGCATGAAACAAACATTAACTACAACTAATGTTCGTTCACGTGCCAGCTGTTCACAAGTGCCTATCTTTAAGTCACACTGCCCTTGGTTTGCAATGTTTAACCAGAGTTATGACATCAGAGTTATGACACCAGAGTGATGTAACATGTTGGTATTTGTATATACAACCATATAGAAAACTAGCGACATGGTTAACCAGCTGCATTTAATTAATTAAGCTACCTGAGCCGTGTGACCAGACTCACATACTGCTGATACTCGTATTAAACTAGAAGCAGCGAAAGCTAATGCTAATATTTGTAAACATTAGCCCAACAGCAGCAAGCACGCAGTGACCCCGGTGTTACGGTGCAACAGGGTGGCCTGTTAGCCGTCCTTTAGCGACGCTGTAGCGGACTAAAAGAGTTTTACCTTCTCGTGGTAGCAGCACTGGGTCATGAACTCTGGAGCAGAGAGCCTCCTGGTGAGGAAAGCCAGAGGACTGAGACACTTGCGAGCTACGGTACCCGCCATGTTGACAGTCAAGGGGAATGGCGCAGTTGGATCGTAGAGGGGAAGACAAGTACCACGAGACCAATACGTCACTTGAAGGGAGGGGCGAAAACGATCACGTGTGCGCATGCCCAGTTTACGCGAAACAGTGGAGGGTAAAGATATTTTTCTAATCAATTAAACCAATTAAAACACATTTTTATTACAAGTTGGGTGCAATCAATCTTTTTTTTGATGAATCGATATGTGAAAAATAGCTAAAAAAAAAAAATTGCCCAACACAACCACCCAGAGCCTATGGTGACGTCTTCAAATGTCTTGAGCAATAGAAATTACAGAAAAAATATTGAGGTAGGCCTTGTAAAAATATCTAAAAAGGGTACTTAGAACATTACGTGGTAAGTGTTCTATAATGTAGCCAATATTACTTAAAAAAGCAGAAGGCATATAATTACATACCACTGCATTATGATATTCAGTTTACTAAGTCGGCCATTCTCCATTACAAGTACCTTTACTTTAGGTACTGTTATTACAGCGTTAATAATTCAGTATTTTAGATCAAACTGAGAATACAAGTCTTTAACTTGTAATGTTGAATTGTACCAGCTACATTATGGTATTATACTTTTTGCTCAGTATACTCTTCCGCTTTTCTTTTGTTACACAAGTACATCATATGATTTTTAGGGAACTATACGTAGAACAACACTGCCAACGTAAAACGTGACATCCACATTTTATTTAAGATCTAAAATGTGCAAGGCAAAACTTTCTCTCTCTTCCAGCTATGTATTGTTTTACTAAAACTAGTCTATTGTCTGCTGTTAATATGCTGCTATTAAAGATAAAAGATGTTCATAAGTAGTTATGTACAATAGTATTTCTTAAGTGAGACAGAAATGTTTCTCTTCACAAATTATTAATTTGGCTTTGAAAACACGCAGGAAACAGATGTCTGCTATATTGTTTGGGCTAATTACGTGATCACTATCACAAACAAAGTTAAGTCAAAAGTCAAAGTCAGCTTTATTTTCAAGTTTTACATATGTGCAAACATACAAAAGATTGAAAGTGTGTTTCTCTTCTGTCCAACATAAAGTGAATAATAATAATAAAATGCAAAAGGGTCTAAAAATGGTAAGGAAAAGAGAGAACATATAAGCATTTATAAGCAACATACATTTGTGATTGACTTGTAATTGGGATTTCATAGAATGATGACGGGAGATTTTCATGATGGAGTGATGGAGGATTATGTTTTTTTGTATTTATAGTTTATTTTTGATAATAGAGATCTATAGTTGAAAAAAAGATTTTGAAATTACAAAAAATCAATGTAACATCCTTGACCTAAGTGATGCAAACACACACTTCTCTTAAAGGGAGGCACTCGATGTCAGCTCGTGATTTTGTCTCTTTGTGTGGTTGTGTAAAGGGGATCTCCTTTGCGATATTGCAACACACTGTTGTAAGACTTCAGATATTTATTATAATTTGCTGTGGTTCTTTTGACCTCTGAGACCACTTAAACAGCTGAAAAATACCTCACCCAAAATTAATCAAATATATCTTTTGGTAAGTGGGAGGACGGCAGTCTCCCATTTGTTCCATGACATGTCAATTCAGATGATGCTTTCGTCAGCACCATTAACCAGAAAACAGAAGTGAGACATTGCATCCAGGAAGAAGATAAGGCAGCACTTTAGTGATTTTGCCTACGTCGAGACATAACGTGAGTACTTGAGCACATTTTTATACATATAAAATATATTATCTTCATAACAATTGTGAACTAGTGTGATCATCTATATGTAAATATTTGTAAATAAAGATATTGTGCCACATATTTCAGGAAAAATAACCAGCATCGATATGGATTATGTTGATTATGAGGATTACACTCCAGACAATGCAACGGAGAACAACAACATCACAACTGAACAACTGAATTTCAAAAGTTCACATTCTTCACTGTCTCATGTTTTGGTAGCAGTCAATATCATTATATTGACTATTGGCCTTGGAGGAAATTCATTAGTGATATGGATTTGTGGATGGAAAATGAAAAGAACCGTCATCACCACCTGGTACATCAGTCTGGCCATTTCAGACTTTTTGTTCTGTGGCTTTTTGCCCCTGGAAGTATTCTACATGATCACCTCCCACTGGCCGTTTGGACTGGTTTTGTGCAAGCTCACCTCCTCTGCCCTTTTTCTCAACATGTACAGCCGTGTGTTTCTGTTGGTTCTGATCAGCGCTGATCGCTGTATGATTATTTCTTTTCCTGTGTGGTCACATAACCACCGGACAGTGCGTAGAGCATTTGGAGTTGTCGTCCTCATGTGGGTCCTTTCTGCACTCCTCACGTTGCCCTCGCTGATCTTCAGACAAACCATAGTCCATGGTTCAGTCACTCAGTGCTACACCAGTTACAGGGACGATTCCAGACACAAGGCCGTGGTCCTGACTCGATTCATCTGCGGATTCCTGATTCCTTTCCTAATTATTGTATTCTGCAGTTTGGTGCTCTGTGTGAAGCTGAGAGGTTTGACCATCAAGTCAACAAAGCCTTACAAAGTAATGGTGGTGCTCATCTTGACATTTTTCTTCTGCTGGGTCCCCTATCATATCTTTGTTCTTTTGGAGTCAGACTTGAAGAACCACAGCCTGGAAGTACTTCAAGCTGGCCTTAAGGTGGGGACCACCCTGGCTGCAGCAAACAGTTTAATATCACCATTTCTCTATGCGTTCATTGGTAATGACTTTAAACAAATCCTAAAGCGGTCTTTGACATCAAGGATGGAGGATGCAATGGCGGAGGAAATCCGGACAGGTGGTCTCAATCATTCAAAGTGTAAGTCAATGGAAATTATCTAAAATCAAGTTGAAATCTTTGTCATCAATGACAGGGATTATTTCACGATACAGAATATGATTATAGAGTGTGGTGATATTGACAAAATTATATATCATGGCATGGTTTACCTGTGTACATATCCATGTGTCAATGATGTATACAAAATTAGGAAATAATCTTTTTTTCACAAATTTGCTCAACACAATGATCAGGTTTTACCATTTGGTTAGCTAAAGATTAGCCATTTTTTGTGTTAGATTTTTTTTTGGATTGTAGATGAATTGTTTGTGTATTGTTATGTTTGCTAACCAGTAGGCTATTTTTACATTCAATTGAATATGTCTTTTATAATATATTAGAATTTGGTTGTTCGGAATCTGTGAACTAAAACAGTGAGACATCTATCAACACCTATGTGCCCTCTTTTAAATCAACACCATTCGAACACTGAAATAAACAAATACCTGGATTGTTGGTACTCTGAGTTTCTTCTGAAAGAAAAGTGCATTTAAAAATGAAATGTATTACTATTAATATTATTGAATTCTAATCATAAAATTAATCATTCATGCATATTAAAAATGTCAAAAGAAACAAATGAATGACATATGTGATGTTGTAATGTTATTCTGTTCTGTAAACATAAAACTTTCCTTTTTGATTAAATGTAGCCTTATACTAGCAAACAGGAGGCTCCTGATGTATTTGTATTGTAGTGTTTAACTATATTAAACATGCTCTTGTGAAATTTCGAGACTACACATGGAAACATGGAAAACATATATGTGAACGAAGAAGTCCATTCATAGAGTAAAACGTTTAATAAATACTGATGCTTGATTGGTGGATCCCCTTGTCGTGGGCACCTGATAGGCTGAACTGAGGGCAACATAATCCCACAACACTATGAAGGCCACGCCCCCATTAAGAAGAAGAGGCCACGCCCCCAGCCTTCCCCCAGGATGCACTACCGGTGTTAACACCGAGCTGCGGATGTGTGATGCAACCGAGCCACGGATATCTCGCAACTTCTCGCTACAAGTTTTGATCTTCAGTTAGAAAATCACGGTCGCAACGACTCTTTGGATTAACAATTGTGTTTTTGCCATCCGTCATTCGGTTCATCTGTCTGACAGTTAAACTGTCAGTTTATTTGCTTGCTAACGTTAGCAACTCCGTAGCAGCCTCGTCTCTCGATGAGGGTTCTCGTGAGCTAGCAACGGATTTCGCTTATGCTTAATCATTATTTGTGATAAACTCAGTCTGTCATCGTCTCCTCTTTGTAAGCTTTACACCCGATCCACGGGGCCTCCCTATGCACTTATTTTGAAGCGCTGGGTGCTCCCCCCCTCCCACCCGCACCTCTTCTTGAGTGGATCTATTTTTAAATGGCCACCGCGGGCCCCCCTCCGGCCCCGGGCTCTACTGCGGCCACTGAGAACCCGAGTCCCGGATCCAGCAGCTCAACACCGGCCGACGGGGCCAACCAGGACAGCACTTTCGAGTGTAACATCTGTCTGGACACCGCTAAGGACGCAGTGATCAGCCTGTGTGGACACCTCTTCTGGTGAGAACCAGCTCCTGTTTGTGACTCCTGGTCACAGGTCAGGGTAATGATCCAACTCAGAATTTGGGCATACATTCATATTGTTATTGTCAACAATAATGTTTACAAAGTGTGGTCTGTGTATATACAAATGTAGAGTAAATGTGTAAGCAGACATGTTTAAATGTTGTCATCTATATACTCTCTCCAGCCCAGTGCATCCCTTCACATACAGCTCTTGATGTACTTTTTCCATTCAGGACAAGTCAGAGCTTTAGCATCTGTTCTGATGAAAGTGGTGACTGAGTCAATGTAGTTATTCATATTCAAAAAGAAGTTAAATCAAGTTGACAGGAAGCCATTGTTCCCTTTTTCACCCTTCAACTAGTGCATTGTTTTCACTCGTGAACACAGGATACATGGGTGCCATTTTTCCTTCCAGTAAATGTATATTTTGCACAGCCAGATTGTTCTTGAACAATGTTTCTACTAATCACACCTTTTCCCTGTCAACTTTCACGTTACTTTGCACCTCCTCTCAATCAGTTGGCCTTGCTTGCATCAGGTAAGCTGAACCCAACTTCACTATTTTCAAATTGAGAGTTTTTTAACTGATGCAGACAGTCGTGTCCTAAGTATCTCTTTGTTTTCATGCAGTGGTTGGAGACCAGACCCAACAGACAAGTGTGTCCAGTATGTAAAGCGGGCATCAGCCGAGACAAAGTAATCCCCTTATATGGGCGAGGAAGCACAGGTCAACAAGATCCCAGGTGGGTGCTTTTGTGTCAGTTCAAAGTGTCTCTAAACTTAATGTTATCACAATACACATAATATTAAATTTAATTTGTAAAAACTGTGCTGAACGCATAAGCAGTGTATATCGGTGTAGTGGTGCCTTTCACATTACGTGTTTTTGTTTTCTAGAGAAAGAACCCCTCCTCGACCACAAGGGCAAAGGCCTGAGCCAGAAAACCGTGGTGTAAGTACTTTGTAAAAGTATACTTAATAAATAGTAATGCAAAAAGTATTTGATAGCTTAACTGCGTGCCAGGGCCGTCAGTACTTTCTTGATTCCAATCATCTTTGACAGCTTTGTGTATTCAGCTTCTTGAATAACCTGTATTCATGATGAAAGCATTACATAGGATGATGTATGTGCTGCAGAGCAAACATGTTTTATCCATTAACAGAAGAACATTTCCCTCTGGGGTTTATTAGATGCTCGGCGCTGAGGTGTAGAGACGTCTCTTGAGAATGATCGCAAATTTCACTGGCTGTTGCGTCACATGTCACTGACGCACACGTCTTCGTGCTAATGATGAAATGCATGTTACACAGGGCTTTCAAGGGTTCGGCTTTGGAGATGGGGGTTTCCAAATGTCATTTGGAATTGGTGCCTTTCCATTTGGTATTTTCGCGACGGCTTTTAACATCAACGACGGCAGACCACCTCCAGGTAGTTTAGTTTTACACATTTCACCATGATGCCTGTCTTTTACCAGCTATGTATTAAATAACCTGTTGACCAATCTCCCCAAACAGCAGCCCCTGGGACACCACAGCACACGGACGAACAGTTTCTGTCTCGACTCTTCCTGTTTGTCGCTCTGGTGATTATGTTTTGGCTGCTGATTGCATAAATGAAGATAAAGGCAACTTCTTGGGACTACTAATCATTTAACAGATGCAACATTATCACGATTTGCATCAATGAGATTCTACTTCCTTTCTGGTAACTTCATTTCTCTCTTATTTTTCTTGACACAAAGCCATGTTTGAGTTGAAAGAAGCCGTTTTTTCAAAATCAAGATGTCATTCCCAAGATAACAATTTTTAAGGTAAACCACATACACTTAGGTGCCTAAAGTTTTAATTAATTAACGGTTATTAAAAAAAAAAAAACAGCACAGTCTCCTCAACACCACCAGCTGGTGCTTTAAACTTCATGCTGCTCTTTACAACATGTCTGTCTCTGTTGTTTTCATCAGACTCCTACACGATGTTCATGTAGAGGAATTAGAAAGAGCTCATTCTTGATAGTCTCTCGAGTATTGTTTAGGTACTATCATTGTATTTACAGAAATACGCACCACTTTTTTCTCCTCAATTTGGATGTTCATTCACATTTCCTAACCCATATGTTGGACAAGGTAATTTCCTTTTTGCCTATATTCATATTCTTTTTAGTTATGGTCTGAATACTAGCACGTGCCTCTTCCATTTTATCTCTGATCACTAATTTACTAAGAATTTATTTTTTAATCCAGCTAACCGGTTTTACAAATTGACACATGGTCGTCCAAATTTGCCAAAATCAAACACATTTTGTGGAATCAAAATATTGTTGAGCATTGTTTCTTTATTTCAGTTGAGGTAAAAAAAAAAAAAAGAATGTGTCGATGTCTGTAAGCAGTTGAAAGATTAATTTATGAAACAGTGTTCTTTTGCAATTTCAAAGACTTTTTTTTGTTCAGTTGTCACTGTAATTAAATACAAAAAATATACATTATTACTGAATAATGATTTAAAGGAAGATTAGATTGTTTCAACATGAAACTACTTTTCTAAATGTGAATTCACTTCTTTGACAGTACAGCTAAAGCTATGTAAATAAAGATGTTAATCATAGTCTGTCTGTTGTCCTATTAATGTGTAAATATGTTAAAGTTTTGTTTTTTACCCTAAATATGCAAATCAAGACACACCACACTGGTATGTGAAAACACTCAGAAACTTGCTCAATAGTAGTAATTTTAGTGATTCTTCATTTTTAAAATGTCCCATTTAAAAAAAGAATGTACTTCAGTCTCAACCACTGTGCTGTGTAAAAAAAAAAGAAAGAAATATTTTGGTCATTTTGTGAAAGCGTTTTTTATAAAGCACAAAGTATAAAAAATAGTCTGTTTGGTCTAGTCCCGTGTTGCTGGCGCCGTCCGTTTCTCTTGAGATGCCGGCTGTGCAACGTTGAACTCCGCTTCATACATAATCTGTTGGATCTTTATTTTTGTCTCGCACCTTTTCTGTGGCGCGAGCCGCTTAAGAGCGG
Source organism: Clinocottus analis (assembly GCF_023055335.1). Classification (NCBI taxonomy): domain Eukaryota; kingdom Metazoa; phylum Chordata; class Actinopteri; order Perciformes; family Cottidae; genus Clinocottus; species Clinocottus analis. The sequence goes on from NW_027175854.1 coordinate 3,556,784, forward strand.
GGACAAAGCTCAGAAGAAAGAGTTCGTCCTCGTCCCGTGGCCTGTTGGGCACTGAGGTGCCATTGTCTTTGACCAGCCACTTTGTGGGAGATGCTGTACTGGGAGAAGAAGACAGTGAAAGCGACTCTTGCATTAGGCGCCGTTTTCTTCCAGTTTTGCTGAGTGGGGCGGTCTGTGTCAAGGGCATCTTAGCCAGAACAGCCAGCGGGGTCATCTGTGCGTCTTGAGACATTGAAGGGATCTGCGTCACGAACCCCCCCGGGGGCTTGATGTCCTGTTGACTCACAGGGACTTTCATAGCGGACTGCGGCGTCTTTACCGCCTCGGTTGATGTGGTTTCTCCCTCGGCACTGCCGGATTCGTTGTCAGGATTATCGTGGTCATCGTCATTGTTACCGCAGACGTCTGCCAGACCGCTTCTTGATCCGGTGAAGGGTGCGATAAAGTTCATAAGTTGTCTATATTTCCATCTGCTTTGTGCGATCTCTCCTTGTTTCTTGCTTTTGATCTCCATTCGGACTTCCTTCAAGTACCGGTCTCTCATGTTCTTCCATTTTCTTTTGCACTCCTCGGCTGGAAAGGGATATCGGAGCGTTAGGAGCAAGGAGTCTCAAAAATATGCAATGTACAAAGTCAGCAATGCTTTTTAACAATTAAAATTAATATATATCACGGTTCAGTTGGCCAATTACAAATCTCAATATTTGCTATTTCGGTATGTGGATGATCATCTCTGTTTGGAATAAAATACAGTAGGATGGGCCAAATAACAGTTGTACTGTTTCATACCTTCGGGTTATAAAGTCTTATACAATGGAAACCAGGCACATCAATGCAATAGCACTTAAATCATTTTTTGGAGATTCAACATTAATGCAATTAAGGCGTATTGTCATTATCGATCTAACTGCCAATTATTCTGCTGATTAGTTAACTTAATTAACTATAACATGTATAAAGAATGAGCTAATGACGTCCATGGAGCCCAAGATGACATTTAGTTTGCTTGTTTCAGTCCAAAACCTAAATGTATTTAATTTACATTAAGAGAAACAAAAGCATTAAAGTTAAAACATAATTGTGTTTTTGATGATTTTATGCTGTAATATTTGGGTTACTTAATTACTTTTCCAAGCCTGGAAATAACCATTTTAAAATGTCATGACTTTTACAGGTTTTCAATGACCTTAGGAACCCTGTAATACGATACAACAGTATCAAAATCCAATAAATAAGGTGTCTTTAAGTCTGTATAAACTCATATAAAGAAAGACAAAAGGTAATTGATCTTAATGTGGTTCTTTTCAGGAGGTTATCGTTAGTTCATCTGTGTTATATGCGGCCTCGTCATCAGTTTCCCAGGACTCCATGTATGTGATTATATTCGCATGTGAGGCTCTGACCCGCTGCGGGGCGCCGCTTCCAGTTTATATGGCGCGCGTGGCGTTTACGAGCGATTCCACACAACAACAAAAAAAAGAAAAGAAAAGGCACGCGGCTCGGTAAAAACAGCTCGTGTGGCGCTGAGCATGTTTCCTCCTCCTCCGCCGTGCTGGACACGCGGCCGGCGGCGCAGTGACGGAGCCGTGTCGTGCAGTGCCGTCCGGTGCAGCGCGGCCTACAGCGTGCGAGCCGCGGCTGCTACCGCTAGCACGGCGCGGCGGCTGCTGCCTCTACTCCACCCGGCTGTCCTCGCGCGGATACCGAACCCCCCCCCTCCCCTCAAAAAAACTCATATGGCATGTAAGACAGATGTAAAATATCGTTAACTCTCACCCACTCACACACATACTGGTTTCTTATTTACGCGTGTTTAATCGTCCACAACAACATCGGCTACGAAATAACTGGCCGTAAAGTTGTGATAAACAAAAAAAAACAATTAAAGACTCACATGGGAGACCCAGAATGATGCTGATGTTTCTCCACGCATTTACCCGACTTTCCGTGCAACGGTAATTCGGCAAAGTCACATTGTACAGCTCTGGGTAATTAAATACGGCCAATATTAACTTATCGTCCATTTTGCCCCAGTGTTGTGTCTGTGCGCGGACGCGGAAGCGGCAATCTTCTCCCGCCTTTTCCGCCCAGCTGCTGCCCCGACGCGAGTTATCGCGAGTGCGGCTGTCTGCCGCGCCGTGTCGCTCTGCCGTTCAACGGCGGGAAGTGTCGTGTTTCTGCCACAGGGTGGCGCACCACTTTGTGTCGGCCTCTTCTGCTGCTCGGGTACAGGACAGGGGGAAGGTGGGTGGGTGGGGGGCGTTTCAGCGCCCCGGGGTGCAAACATAAACAATAATTGAAAAGTCACACCAAACCTAAATTTTTCACAATTCATTTTTTTTAATCCCTGTTGTTCCACCGATATTTTAATTTTAAAATAGTCAAGACAGAATTAGTGAAGCTTTGTGATGTTGGCTATTTTAATGCCATCAACAAAGACTTAAACTCACTACAAAAATTTGACATAGTAGAACCGAAATCCTAAGGGTTAAATGTAATTCTACCATCAAGGTTGGACGCAAAAACATACTGTACAACAAATCATATTTCCCTTAGTTCATACCTGCAGGGTGACATTAAAGTCAGACAACTACACACCAGATCCCACAGCTCATTTTCAGATTGTATAGGCAAAATAAATGAGGAAGGAATGAGGAGAGAGAAACATAATATTTATATTAATGCAGCAATTAGATATGCAGTTTCTATAACGTTGTGTTTTTTGCTTGATTCCTCTTAAGTCCCCAAGGACTGACGAGCGTTTCTGAGCCTTCAACAGTTACTGTGTTTCCATGCACAAGCCAGTCTGCTGTAAACAGAGAGGAAGGTTGATCCTCTGCATGTCCTCTCTCACAGCTGCAATCTCTGATTCCCTAGGAGGTTTTGGGCTCCGGTCCAGAAAAGAACAGAGACATTGTGCTTTTTCACTGACGCCATGTGGGGTTCTCTGCTCATTTATCATCCGTCAGTGTGTGTATTTGTAATGCTGTGTCTGGATTGTACCGGTTTGTGTCCGGTATCAATTACATTTTTATTGCAATTCCGAGTTACAACAGTGCAATGTTTTCAAGAAATAATAAGATTACTGTCTTTAAGATGTAGTATCACATCAAGATAAGACATGAAGCGATTCCAAAGGTTTTTGTCGGCTTCCGCCTCATGTTTTACTTTATCTAAGCTCAGCATTGTCCAGCTTGTCACTTTGGGTTGTGTGTTTGTAGCGTAGTAATGGGCCTTTATAAAGTTGTATTTCCTAAGCACCACAGTTCATATTAAAGAGAGTCGTCCAAGCAGCAACTTAAATATCAACAAAAACTGTATCAGCCATGTGAGCGTTTGTGGTTTCTTTACTTTACCTCTTGTACCAAATATTGCTCTTACAACAACAAAATGAACCTTTATCATTCTAATCCCCAGTAATGAATTTTGAACTGGTTGAACCAATGTGGATGTGATACAATTGCTTCTTTTGAGGACCACAATATCTGCTAGATAGCGATCTCACATGCTCCGCAAACTATACATCAAGAATCCGGACGCTATTAAACCCAAGTGAAAAGGATGGGATGGTGTTTATTGTTATCTTTTTTTCAAAAGCCCTTATAAGAGGAGCTTAAGACAGATTGTGGAAATCCATTAATTCTCTGGGAAAAAAAGGTGTATTACTTTGTATGAAATCACAGGATTTGTTACGGGGATGAATTTAACCTGTAATAGCTTTACATCAGCTGTGCACATTGTCAGAGAAGTGAGGTTGAAAGACTGCACCACACAGATAAGACACATGATGCATGATTGTGAAAACAAGCCACATGGAGGTACCCCTACTCTGAATTTAGTCTTACCATTTTTGTTTTGTCTGTACTATTGCAAATATGTGCTCTTCACACACCAATTGTGTAGTGAAGAGCATGTAATGATACGTACAAATCTATAGTGTCACCACACATCATGCGGAAGATGAGTCATTAATTAAACTGTGTGTAATTAGTATGCATTGTTGTTGTCAGTGCAGCCTGAACTCTACTGAAAACATTTACTGAACATATCTACTAATTTGCACAAGATCACTCGCTGATAAAGCTAAATGGGAAAAGCAACATTATAAAATAAATTTTAGAGCTAATCCTCAAATTCAGCATAGCACAAGTCTCTGGCAACACCAAAAAAAACGTTTATCTTTAAATCCAGGTTTCTAATACCAAGCAATCCCCTTTTCTCTAAAACCCCAACAATGAGGATCTTAGGAGCTCTCCACTTCTCATTTTATGCAGTGAAATCTGATTTCTTTTGGAGAAAGGAATGAGGCAAGATTAACTGAATCTGCCGTCCTCCCTAACCTCTTCACAAAACTGCCCAGATTAGCTAGGAATTAAGTTTCAACCGTTTTATGTGTCTGGTCCACAAGGGGGATTATAGTTTTACTTTTTTTTTTGCCTCCCATTTTCACTATAAGGGCCCGACACGGTGTTGTGCAGAGAGGAGAAGCAGAGGAGCTGCTGAGCCTGAACTGTCGAAAAGCGTGTCACTATCCTGTGATCATTGCAGCTTGTGTTTTATTGGAGTTTCTTTGGAGATGGATGGAGTGATCAGGATAGAGAGACAAAAGTTTCCCTTCACCATTGAAAACATACTGAGCGATTATCCCAACACTAATGGAGACAGACGATCATGTGGCACTGGACTAAAAAAGAGGGCAGTGAGTCCTGTCTGCGGCCAGACAGAGGCTGCTCATCACACCTGCATGTGCTGCTGCTACTGCTCCCACTGTCGAGACATTTACCAGACTGATTTCATTCATGAAGGTAAGACCAAACCCATTCTCTTTATGAGAAGAGTCACTTCTGTTGACACGTTTACTTTGCACCCTAACCTCAAATCAGATCTCCTCCCTGCAGCCTGTCAGTACGGGTGGCCCCCAGCGATTCTCACAGACCCATGCAGGCTAGGAGATGCTCACAGGGAGGAGCAGTCCCCCGGTCAGGTGCAGAGGCGGACCAGGCGTCATCGCACTATTTTTACAGAGGAGCAGCTGGATGCACTTGAGGAGCTGTTCCTGCAGAACCAGTATCCAGATGTGACCACAAGGGAGAAACTAGCACAGCATACTCACTTAAGGGAAGAAAGAGTAGAGGTAAGACATGTTCCATCGTCTTAATGAATAATATGTCATCTTTGTGATGTTTTCACAGTGATGAGGTTACTTTAGACTGCTTGAGCTGCTTGTTGTGCCAGCGAATAGAAGTAGATGGACCAGTCTTAAAGATTGTGCAAGTTTAAACACTTCATTTGAGTAGTATTTTGATAGTACTGAATTGCATCTAAGCTCTAGTCAATCTGACATATTTGAATTATACGATGTTGTTAAATGTAAATTGAAATGTAAATACACAATGTGCCGAGTAAAACAAATCACAACTGAATAACATGACCTTTTTTCTACCGGTAGGTTTGGTTTAAAAACCGAAGAGCGAAGTGGAGGCGTCAGAAAAGACTATCATTTTGTGTGGGAAACACAGAAAGCTAAATTTTGTACTGGAGCCTATATGACCACACAACTGAAAAAGAAGGGAACTGTGTGTGCATGTGAACTGGAATTACATAAATACAAGGATTTTTTTTTATTGCTATATAATAGCTAGAACAATTCTCCAGAACATAGATGCGTTTTTTTTGTCAGTCAGGTTATGTGACAGTTGTGTAGCCTATTTGTGAATCCGATTGGTTGATTGCCAGATCGAAGGACTTGCAGTACTAATCCTGAAAGACAAGTGTAAAATCTGGAATGTATTATTAGTTGCACTGGTTGTGAACAAAAGTGTCCTTGCGAACAAATAAAGTTATTTTGAGAGAGGTGGAGGAACATTTTTTTTAAACGTAATAACATATCTAAATTGGGTGTCATATCAATTTAAAAACTGACATGCAGTAAGCACATCAGGATAGACCTTAATTATTTCACTGTATTTGAAAATGTTTCACTTTCTGCTCAAAAACTCATCCAGGCAGTTGGGTGTGTAATAAAATAATCAATTAGTCAGGGGGTGATTATTAGCGAGGTTTGGTATCTAGTAATTACTCTGTGGTGGGGAGATAACAGGGATCAAAATCAAACTCTGGCTATTGCTAGGTAGAAACATCATTTTTTATTAACATATTATAGACTCTTTTATTAGTAACTGTATTGTTAATGTACCAAAATTAAGGCAAACGTGTACTGAAAGTATGTTTGATCAATATAATCACAAATTATTTTATAAATTGTAATATTAACACATTCTGAAGTGAACACCTTAGATCTGATCTAATAACACACACAAAACACTTTCTTCTCAAATACTATGTGAGCACTAAGAACACAACTTTGTATCTTTAGAAAATAGTTAACCAATAAATATTTAATTTGATTGATTCATAATTAATTAATCTTCAATCCTTGAAATAATAATAATAATAATAATAATAATAATAACAATAATAATAATAATAATAATAATAATAATAATAATGTGATTATTGTACCGGAAATGTCTTTCTATTTTAAACTGAAAATTTCCTGAGAGGCAGTAAACTTCCGGTGACGTATTAACTGTCGTCTTTACGTCGTGCGTTGTTTGTACGCAGGTTCTGAAGTTAGCAGACGGTAGCTAGCTAGCTAACTGATTAACGTAACAACTAGTGACGTTCGCTTAATTTTGTATATCTGGGTATGAACTACATCCTTTAAATACTTGTACGGTGTTTATTGAGTTCAAAAGCCGCCTTCCGTTTCAACTCAGTCGCAGTTGTTCGTTGAAGCGAAGCCGTTTTCCTCGGAGGCTAACAGGGTCCACAATGGAGGGCAGCGCCAGCGTGAGGAAAGCGTTGTCTGGGACTCTCGTCCCTGTGACTATCTCGACGGTGGCTCTCATGCAACAACCCGACGAGAAGGATAAGGGGAAGCTGCACAGAAAGGTCCTCGACGAAGAGCTGTACATTGAGGTAGATACCTGACGGATAAGGTCGTCATCAGACAACAGAGAAGGGTCCATGAAAACAGCAGATTTAACGCTCGTGAAACTGAGACTGGCCTGAGCTTTAACATTAAACATGCCAATTAAAAAAATGTTCTTCTTTGTTGCACCTGCATCTGTAATTTTCTTCATTTTTACAAAGTCAAATAAACCGAACTTGTTGCTTCCGACAGAGTTTAGAAAAGATTATCCAGAGGGACTTCTTCCCGGATGTGACAAAATTGCAAGCGCAGAAGGACTATCTTGATGCGGAGGAAACTGGTGACCTGGGAAGAATGAGGGAGATATCCATCCGATATGGATCGTCCTTGACCAAAACTACACCACGATCTTCTGCCCCTCGTAAGTAGTATGAAACGAGTGAATAGATTACACCCCCGTATTTTGTTATACCTTGTTTACATAATTAAATATTCAGTCTAAATGAGCTTTGTGGCTATTTCTTCCATTTGTTTTTATTTGTATGTAAGACGTGACACCAGCAAGCTTTGAGACACCAGTGGGCCGCTCCGGGTCTCCCTCCTCCACTCATGGCAATAAAGAAGGGGGTAAGAATCTATTTTTTTAAGATGAAGATGAACAGATAACACAGCAATGTTCTGTCGTTTATTATTATCTTCATCTGTGTCTTACAATAAAACCTCTCAAATGAACTTATTGAAATTGTGTCAAGGCCATAATTCTCTTAATGAATCGAATTACAAAGACTCACAAGAAAATTAACCCTTTTTCTGATGTTGTATTTCTAGAGGGCAAGGATGATGACAAGGAGGAGAAAGAGCTGCCCGCACTGGATCGCTTCCTTGCTAAAAATACCAGTGAGGATAATGCATCATTTGAGCAAATAATGGATCTGGCAGAGGACAAGGAGAAGCTGAGGCATTACTGGTTATATGAGGCTGAGGCTGAATACAAACAGGTATGTGTGTGCATAGTTGAACTTGTAAATTAAATTACAAGTAAAGGAACAATGTGTTTAGATTACAGCTGTGCTGGTCTTAAACATATTATAAATTGATTCCCTTTGATTTCCCTTTTATTTCAGATTTGAAGTATTTGATTGTAAGAAGGGTTGCATGATTTTCTTTGCAGTTAAAAACTGTCGGTTAGACAATTATTAAAGTATTGATACACCCCTAGGCTACATTTATAAACATCTCTGATATTTTTCAGCGCCACGAAGAGAACCTTGCATTACCATCCATAGAGAAAGCAGCACTTGAATGTGTCAAAGCTGGACTTGAGACATGGGAGTATAAAGCGAAGAATGCCTTGATGTATTATCCGGAGGGTAAGAAGATACAACTTGAATTGACTTTCCTTCTTTTATTTATGTTGCATTAATCCCTATTGGAGGCTTGTAGTTTATGACATTTCGCAGAGAGCGAAAAATAACATTTCTTGTGTTTTTCCTTTTTTTTAAATAAGGTGTTAAAGACGATGATAATCTTTTTAAGAAGCCACGGGAGGTAGTTCACAAGAACACACGCTTCGCCGTAGACCCATTCAGCAAAGCCCTCAACAAAAGCCAGATTCAGCAGGCTGCAGCCCTCAATGCACAGGTACATTTTACATTTGAAAGTCTATTCTTCAGTTGACTAGAAGTGTTATTTCAAGAGTGATGAAGCTGATGTATCATGTTTTCTGTCCAGTTCAAACAGGGTAAAGTAGGACCTGATGGGAAAGAGCTCATTCCACATGAATCCCCAACAGTGAATGGATATGGTTTTGAAAGTATGCCATCCCCAGCACCTGGTAAGTGGGTCTCGGTAACAGTCCTGAAACAGATCAAACTAAATGTATTTGCTGTATATTTATACATTCAATAACCTTCTTACACTTGGAGTAGATCTCTCAAAGCAGTCTCTGTCTCCTCAGGTCTCACTGATTCGCCTCTGATGACCTGGGGTGAGATTGAGAGCACCCCATTTCGTCTGGATGGATCCGACAGCCCATTTGTTGAGAGGAATCATGGTCCGTCATTTAAGGTACTGAAACTTCAGTGGTAGCGAACTCTTAATTAATGATTCATTTTTGTTTTGTTGTTGTAAAATGTTGACATTGTATATGTGTGTGTGTTTTTAAAAGATTCCAGAACCCGGAAGACGAGAGAGGCTTGGTTTGAAGATGGCTAATGAAGCTGCTGCTAAAAACCGTGCAAAGAAACAGGAGGCATTGCGAAAGGTCACAGAGAACCTTGCAAGGTAAAGACATTTCTGCCCTCTTGATTATATTTACTTCAACAAGTAACAACAGCTTACTGCATTTGTCAACTCCTGTTGTTAAAAGGGAACATTAAGCTTGTTTTTTAAAACATGATTTTGACTCGTTATTTCTTTTTTATTAGTGCGGTTATGAAGGAATTAATGAATGACCACATGAACTTTTGTGTTGCAGTCTTACTCCTAAAGGTCTAAGCCCAGCTCTCACTCCCGCCCTGCAGAGGCTCGTAAATCGGACATCTAGTAAATACACGGACAAAGCATTACGAGCAAGTTACACCCCGTCGCCCTCACATCAAGTTGGCTGCAAGTCTCCTTTCGGTGGCCCAGCCACCCCCACAGGAACGCCAACACCAACCAAAGCCAAGACGCCGAGCTCTCAGGACCTCACATCACTGACGGACAATCTGCTGCAACTTCCCAAGAGACGGAAAGCCGCAGATTATTTCTAAGTAAGAGAAGCTGTTCTCTGCTGGAATTGTACAAAACGGACATTATGCGTAAAACCTGTTTATAAACTGTTTGGACACAGTTTTCTTAAATTATAGAGCACATCTTTTCAGTCGGATGCCTGGATGAAGAATTTGATATATTTTTGAGCGGACAGGTTAATATAGGTCTTTGTTGAATACAGTGTCCAAAATATATTGTATCACTTCATTTTCTTATTGTGTTTTATCCCAATGCAATGATTTATAGATTTTTGTACAGCTGTTTCCACTCTAACAAATGGTATCCGTGCCACATAGCAACCTACCCAGCATCATAATATTTGCATATAATCCAGTAGCCGTTTCTGATAGCTATCGCCAAGCTCTCCATACATGCTGCCATGACATTTCATTGTTTGACTCTGCATCATAGAAATTACTCCAATGGAAATGTTGCTTTGCCCTGTATTGGAAAAACAATGTGTTGGCAGAGCTGGGCTCAGCATTATACATTTGTACATGAGTTTTCTTAAATCTAAGATAAAACTGGACACGTTGGACAAAAAAAGGGTAAAATCACATGACATCCTTGTTAATAGATCTGTTGTACATCATACTGGTAGTTGAACAAAGCTGTGAAAAATACCTTTATGCCTCCTTCTTTCAAACAAGCTTCAAATGTACAGAACACACTGTTTAATGAGTTTGTTAGGAGTGGGTCAGACATAATATTTTATTTATACTCAGTTGAGGACATTATACTTACAAAAACATGTTTTTTTTTTGTACAGTGACTGTTTGATATGCATGTTTATGTCAAAGTTAATGTGCCCACTTTAATTTGGATCCTGTCATAAAAACTGTTAAAACCATATTCACATGACCTTTATGTACATGGCCGATGATGGTAGGATCCCGGTTCTTGACATACCTCATCATGTGTGCAATGTGCTGGACTTAAAGCCGGTAACGGGTATTAAGACATTTTATATGTTTACAAAAGTGAGGCATAAAATTCCCTCGGACACAGACTAACTTGTTATGATTGCCATCTTGGGAGTTTGACCCGTAGGTTATCTCACAAGGTCAAATAGGTCGGACTGTCCCAGGAAGAGAAGGAAGACCATGAAATGAAGCAAATTATACAATAACATTCACAGTAGAAATGCATGTTCATGAAATTTTACAACAAATATTTACTAAATGATAAAATAAAATCCCATTTCATGACTACTAAATTAAAATAGTATAAATCTCTGCTTAACTGAATTGAATGGATAAGAAGAGTCCAGGAAAAAATGAGGTAAACTTTGTGGTTTTATAATTAGCTCTTTTTAATTGGAACAATCACACTTCAGCAAAGTCTTCTAACATGCGTAACCAACTGAAAATAAACAGCCCCGCGCGCCAGCAGCTCGCATTGTGCTGGATGATAAACTGCGCCAGTCTTCAGCGTGTGTCGATGCCATCCGCTCACTGATATTATTTTATGTCGAATTCATCATAATAATCTCAACGCGGACACACACACGCACAGACAGAGACACACACACACACACACACTGGTTATCGTGTGTCACTCTGGGTAAAAGCGGCTTAACTCCGCCCCCGACGGCTCCTCCAGCTGACAGCCTGTGTCGAATGTTTGGGATTGTTGTGATGGGGGGCCGCGGCCATCTTGGATCCGCGGCGCTCCACACCGACCAGCAGCAGGAGAGGACGGACGGACGCTGACGCCAGTTAGCTGACGTTAGCTGCTCGGCGAGATTAACCACAATCTTGTGTCGCCGTGCGGTGTGACTATGCTTTATAGACGCCGCTTGTTCTCCGTCAGCTGCCACTTTGAGGGCATAACATGGGTGTAAACTGTGTTCAGAGTTTAACGTTTTGACTCCGGAGAGGGCGGCGGCGGTGCAGATCCTCGCTATATTTTGTAAAAATTTCTGGATAGAGGAGTTACTATGAATGGAGGATAAATGTTGTCAACGGCTGACAGCAGCAGTTTCGTCCTCTTCTCTCTCCTCTTTGTCCTGACGTTAACGGACCCACCACGGACAGGTAAATATATCCGAGTTGTTTTATTCCCGTGCGCTCGGCGTGGAAGAGAGAAACAGAGATTACAGCAGAAAGCGGCAGGTCAGGCGGAAAGGCCTGCGAGACAAACCGGGGACTCAGGTAGTTTTTTAAACCGCTGCCGTGCGATTTATGGACAGTGTGGAGGACCGTCTTGCTGTCGCAATTGTGGCACTAAAAATACATTTAAAAAGTGGGAAAATAAAAACCTCTTTTGAAACCATTAGCAAAACGACAAAATACTTCAAGATTTATACAGCTCAGAGAACCACACACACACACACACTATATATATATATATATATATATATATATATATATATATATATATATATATATATATATATATATATATATATATATATTAAACCTGTGTGCGTGAGTGTACCCGCTTAGACATGGAGCTGTAAGGTGTATTTGAAATGCATGTCAGAGATCAGAGATTGATGATTATGCATCTCGAAGGCAGCCTCTCATTGACTCATCTTTTAGCTTCACACTTTCCTGAAGAAATTATTTTTTGTATGTTTTAACACGAACTGCAGATACAATCGGATTTATTTAACACTTACAACATCCCAAATACAAAGTGTATCAGTTTGTTTTCAATAATATAGCCGCAATACATTATAGGCACATAATGGTTCTCTTCAAATCTGTCACAAAATGCCAGTTTTTAAAGATCAAACTGGAACATGTTTTCAAATGATTTGTCCCGATTGAAAGCCTGAACATGTGCTTAGATTTGCAAACAGTTGCATCGCCTTTTCCTGGATTCCTTTAAGCAGCAAGAACATAAAAGCATCTTGTGGTTTCCTGTCGGCCTGATCTTGTGATACTGACAGACGTTGGGATTTGGAGAAGCTGAGACACAATTCGTTATTGTTTTAATGTCCGCATTGGGAAATCTTTTTTTCTTCTAGACTTCCACAGAAGATGCAATCATACAGTAACACACAGCTTCTATGTAACAGTTTGCTCATATACACACACACACAGGCTACACACCTTCTGACAATGGCGACATATTTGCACAATTTTCATGGCCATGTTAGTGTTGATGTATGTGTATGTGTGTATGCAGGAATAATTGTTTCATAGTGGGTCAGCCTGCTCTAGCAGACCCTGAACCATCGACTGTTATTTGCTGTTATCAGTTCAAGTCATGAATAAACATGTTATTGTTTGGCTTGATAAAAAGGAGTGCCCAGAAAACACAGTACAAGCAACACTGCATACTTCTTATAGTTATTTTCTTTTTGGTTCTTGGGCAAATAGGAAGTTGATTAGCACTCAATTATAGACTGTAATAAACTGTAATTATCAATCTTGTCAAAAGGTAATTCAGTATTTGTTCAACATCTTTTTGTTTAAAATAAGTTGAGGGATAAATGAAGGTTATAATTTTTCATACATCTGCATTGGGTTTAATGTTTTTGAAAAGAGTATTGTCCTCTGTTTGACACCACTGATAGTTGTTTGGGTGATAGTGTGGCCTTCATGCCAAGACTTCTACACGGGGGTCCAACTGTTCTATCATATTTGGCACAGGCGTTGTAACAAAGGGTGTGTTTTTGTAGAGCGTGCTGGTGCACATCAAGTCCATGCCTCCTAAAGCTTGATGCCCACATGAGTTGGACTTTGGAATAATCCAGTTTGCTGGAACATAATTAATTTAAAAAAAGTTTGAGCTGGTGTGAGCATGAAACACTATTCCTGTCAAAGAGGAAGGTTTAAGCCATCTCACAGTGTCTTTAGGAATCTCACAGCATCTCCAGCCGCTTATTAGCAAAGGAACATGCATCGTAAAATGAAATGGCCATTAAATGGCTCTTTGGTTAGCTTTTTGGATATATATGCCAGTGAGCCAGGAGCCGACATTAAAATGTCAACAATTTTAATGGAGTTGGACTTCCATTTAAAAGGAGGAAGAACCTTGTTGGAGGTGCTTTTAATTTGAATTATGATGAGAATCACTTTTAGCATCCAAGTAGGTTTGACATGCTCATGCATATATGTTTTAAATACTATGCACACCATTTGTGAATGCATGTGATAAACGTAACAACAAAAATAGATATGGTCATATGCACAGCGCGGTGGCCCGGTGGTTAGTACATGTGCATGTCCTGTAGATACCGAGACATGCAAAGCATGTGATCATGACTACATTATCCACCTGATTGATTTGACTATTTCCCCCTTGTGCTTCCCAACAAAGTCCGCAGAAGGAGCACCAGGCTTGGAAGCAAATTTGACATAGTGGCCAATAGGGTTGCAAAATTCCCGGAATATTCAAACTTGGAAACTTTCCATGGGAATAAACGGGAACGTCATTCGTCCACAGTCGGATGTTTTTGTTCATCTGATGGCTCACTGATGAAGACCACAGTGGCGGTTTATAGTTAGCTCGCAGTGAGCCGTTACAGATAATGTCCTCTGATATAAAATCGCAAGGAGGTGTTCATTGGCTCAACGAAAAGCCTAAATACCTACTTACTACATAAACATGATCCTTCAGTTGGCTTGAAATGGGAAAAAAGTGATCCAATAATAAGGGAATTGTTAAATGGGTTGTTTTATGTAGACTTGCACCTGACACATCTTGCTTACGTTGCCGTCCTTTATTGTTGAGCTGGTAAAAGTGTATGTGGAGAAAATGAGAATTTCAGAGGTGGAAGCTGCCAGCGTCACAGGGAAGATAGATTTCAGTCAGACTCTCAACACGTCGGAAAGTCACGGGACTGTCTCGATATCCCACAAGCTGCCTGCAGATAGATTTAGGTTATTTTATGCTCTAGGCCTGTAAAGATCATCCTTTTTATCCCTGTGACACTAGAATAAAAGTCATAACATGTTCTCCTGTGTAAATGGTAAGACTCAGCACAGCTCTGTATTCAAGAGCAACTCTGTTTACCATTTTAAGTCTTGACGTTGTCAGATTGGTCCTGGAAAAAAGCGTCAAGCCTTTCGATGCAACACACTCATTAAATTCCCCAAAATTGCTTTTCGTCCATGGAGCCTGCTCATCTAATAATTTGCAAACCAAACAGCTCTGTTTTAGAAAGAATTTGACCTGGTATCCACGTGGTATAAAGAAAATGTATTGCTTTTAAATGTGAGGTGGTAGAAAGAAAGAAATAAATTCATGTTTTTGTACCCACCCACTGCTTCTAACAGTGAGCCTCAGTGTTGATGTGAATCATCAGCTGTTGGAGATGATGCAGTCTGCACACAAGGCCAGTTCACTGTGCGGTTATACTTCAGCGGGACTGAGTTGGGGCAGTCTTTATTGTATCTTCCTGTTGGTTATGTAAGAGATGCAGAGGTTCACTTGTCAGTGTTCACCCATTTGAAGACTTGAAATCGCAAAATCCAAAGCGTGTGAAAGAAATGGCCTCAAGAAGAGATGTTTTATGCCCTGATTGCCCACCCTCAGCACATTAATTTTTTCATGCATCAGTCATTAACAGTTATGCCCTGGCAGATGCATTTCAGCATACAGCCACAAGATACAGCATGTGTGCATCACACATGTCAAATGTGCACTATGTGGTTAATTTCTGTCCATCTTCTTCTAGCTCATCTCAAAACAAATAATTAACCTCCTTGTCCAATGTGTGCCGTCAAATATCTCTGATGAAGTGTCCGTCTTGACCAAGCGAGAAGGGAAAAAATAGCTTTCTGGAAGCTGTTTACTACAGAAGATTCAGATACCCTGAAGTTCAGTTAATGTCGAGGGAAGTGCACCTCAACGTCAAGCTGTTATAGATACAGGCTTCTTAAAAAGAACATGTACCATCTGATAACCTAAAGTAGAATAGTCTACCAATAAATTCTACTCTCGTAAATTTCCCAGCCGCAGTTATCGGAAAAGAAAGCACAAATACGGATCTGTGCAGAGAGCAAGTCTTCATTCCAAACCCGGGCAGCAGAAAGCACAAGCCAGACGTTTATTTTCTGGTCGTGAGCGCATGCAGATGCAGCCTAAAAGAGTCAGCTATGTTTTAGATAAACAGTCCCCAGCTGGATTTGGGTTTTGTTTGTTAACGAGCTTCCCAGTAGGCTAACGGGGCAAATCGACATGTCTTATTGCAATATTGAAAACATATGTAGACTATAAAAGTCCTTGGATGTCTTTGTAATGTCACACTGCAGCCTCATACAGTGTGAGTTTCATGTTAGATATATGTTCTCGTAATTATGTTATCTTGCAAGGCTCTTAAAATCAGACTATCGACTGTGAAAGCCGACAGCTCTTTTTACCTGGGCTATCATTCTGCATGCATCAATTATTAACATCACATTTGGGACACACGGTCTCTAATGTTATTCACCAATCCGACACATATTCAGGCTTGATGGGATCGATGATGATGATGCAGTCAGTCCCCGCAGACTGAGATGGGTCTGTAATGCGTCTCAATCCACTTAGTATTAACCAAGACAAGTCTGCTGCGGGAGACACCTCTCAGGCAGCGTGAAGGCGATTTGCAATTCTGCATTAAGGTTGGCTTTTCAGGATATGTTGACTTTTGTTCAACTCTGGCCTTCAGTTGTTTATTTTTCTCATCATTTATAGCTGATAATAGCGCGGCCTCATGCAGCGTTAGCTCTCTTTAAACATGTGAAACTGGTCTATTTGTCAAGCATGTGAAATCAAAATACTTTAATTAATCTTGTTCCAGTCAGCTGTGTCTGACCAGGATGTTGTGCAAATGTAAGTCAATACGACCTGATAAGGCACGGTTTGTGCCCTTTTGTTGTTAAAGTAGAGCATGACAAGGTCACATTTGGTGTCATGTGAGATTCTTGATTTTGAAAATAGGATTTGTCATGGTATCAGAAGGTCTGAACAATTTGTCTTGTTGGTTGTACTTAACCAGGGAGAAGCTGCAGTTTAATTATTAGTTTATAAAAAACAAAGCTATTGGTGATGTTGCATGTGATTTGGAAAAGAGGGCAAACCGTTATTTACATCTAGTTTACAAATCATTCCTTTGTGGGACATTGCCACATGCTCATATTTGTTTAGTGTTTTTGTAATATCCGGTTAATCAATAATTTGTGCAGCAGTCAGAACTCTTGTACAAATGAAGGCTGCTTTTGATCACTGTGTTAGAGCTGAGTGTCGGTTGTCGCTCTGTGGTCCCAGAGCTGAACGCCTGCTCTGTGTGGGGTAAAGTCACTGCGGCTGTTTGGTCACAGATGAAACAATAGTCACTTGAAATAGCTCCAAGTCTTCTTTCCAAGCAAAAATAGTCCTTCCCTGGGTGTCACCCGAGTGGGTGGTCGAGCTTCGTAGGTAAACAGATGGTGTGAAGTGCCCTCTAATGGGCAAAGCAACGAGGGAAATCACAGAGCACTAAGAAATACCAGAGGATTGTTGACTGTATAAATAATAAATATCCTTTCAGACAACATGGTGAGCGGCACAAATGGGATGAATATATTGTCCCATAAAAGACAAGACATTGGATCGGCGAGTCACACTATTGTTTCTGTTTGTTTCAGGTCCGCGGCTAGCTCAGGCAAGATTATTGTCAGGTAAGCACGCAGTGTGTCTTTTAGTGTAGTGGCTGTCTGATCTTGTCCCCGGCAGTTTGAACCATTGCTACAGGGTTCAAACTGAGGAATTTTCAGATTGTAATAAAAAAAAGAAGCCTGAATCCCTTTTATATATTGATTATCATTTTCTAAGCAGCTAATATAGTTTATGTTTTTACTTCTCGAAAACAAGAGTGTGACAGTCGGTTGAACTCTCTCGCATATGATGGATGACGTTGCTGAGACCCGTTTGAGTTTGCTTATAGACAGAGCAGTTCTTTCATCACACGAGGAAGGCATCTTTTAACCCCACATGACCCACTTAGCGCTGAATGTGTCGCTGAAGGGCATTAACACACAAACAAAAAGACACTAAGTGTGTCTTCTGCAGGTCAGAGGCGACGTCTTTCCGTTTGCCAAAATAACTGTTACTTGTGCACATGCTTACAAAAGTCTTCCTGTTGTATTTTCAGTGGTCTGTTGGGGCATTCACAAGCTTCTCTGGGCGAGTATAAACATGTTGTGAAGGGTTTTCTTCGCCAGAATCCCTTTTCTAAGTTTTACAAGTTCTCTTTTATTTCCTCTTTTGCTCTCTCGGTATATTGCATTGGTGAGTGGGCTGACAGGAAGTGGGTGTAAAATGTACTGCTGATTTAGGGGCATTGTCCACCGAAGCGTTTTTTCTCCTGAGGCCAGCGTTCTGCTTCTTTTCTTTGCAATGGGATCACACGGCAATGTAGCATTTACGATATGCTACAAACGCTATTAGCGTGACATGGTTTTGTGCGTTTATTCTTGCGCTGCTCGTTTGGTGTTTTTTTTTTTTCTTCTTTCTTCTTCTGGTCGCCCGAAATCTAAAGAAACTCAACTTTGGGTGAAAAAATCCGCACGGGTCACTGTCACATTTGAGCCAGACGTCCAATCACAGTGGAGGAGGGGCGGGACAAAGACAAACTGTTGAATCCAACATGAACAGAAGGTGCTGAATAACAAAGGAGAAATACAAAAATATATATCTTCTGCAAATAGTCTGTCTTATATCAACCAAAGTGTCTGAAAAAAATTGTTGTTTCTCCCAAAGTGCTCCTAGATGGACTTTTTGAGGAGAACACCTGTTGTTTACAGCTGGGGGGAAAACACTTTGGCCCAAAGTTCATCCCACTGGTGCAGTGATGTTGCTGCTTCTTATTTGACTGTGATTTCATCAGTTTGCACCCAAAAGGAACAACATTGAAAATCTGTTTGTGTGTTCTACCTCCCTAAAAAATTCACCCTGCAAGATCTCTTACTTCATCAATTAAAAGTGTGGCCTGGTTCAGTCTTCTGCTGGACGCTGACTTGAAATGGTTTTCTCTTGTTTGGAAAAGGCCCAGTTACATACCGGTCTGACCACAGGAACCCCTCTCTTGTATTTCAGAGCAGCGCTGCAGCCCTGGGCAGTTCGCCTGCCGCAGTGGGAAGATGCAGTGTATCCCAATGTCCTGGCAGTGTGACGGCTGGACAGCATGTGAGGACAAGAGTGACGAGATGGACTGTCCCCGTGAGTATGGCTCTCCTAAGCCCTTTTACGCCCACTATGTTACCTAACACCCATAACATGATTGATTTCTGGAAAGAGTAGCAACAAGCGGGACCTTTTCCCACTTGGCCGTTCGGATCACAGCTGGACGGCTCTAAATTCAGGTGTGAATGCACCCAGAACGCTTTAAGGACGCACTGGGATCTAATCATGCGACATCCAGAGATGTGCAGTGATGCATGTTGACCACATATGAGCAGAAGTAGCCTGTTGTGTGAGAGAAAAATTGCCTGAAGGACGACCCGGTCACGTTTGTTGTGTTTCAAAGCCCCCTGACACATTTCAACCTGACTTCCTTTTATCAAGCAGAGGAGATTTTAAATCCTAATCCACCAGAGGGATTCTAAAAGCAAGACTAGCATATCTGGACTGACTGCATCAGATGGCAGGGGGAGGCAGAGTTGAACTTTTGAGTGGCTGCACATGTGTCTCTGTTTTTGTTTACTGCTCACAGATCTCTTCAACGCTGCATGGATGTTGCAGTGCTAAGCCTTTGACCGAAATCCCATTGTTTCCCCCCCCCTTAAATCCAGAGAGACCTTATCCCCAGATCTCTGACCGCATAATAGGAATTACTGAGGATTGAGTCCAGCATGTGACCTCCACACAGCAGTATGCCTTTAGGTTGCCGCTGTAAGCCTGGAACAACACTGTAAACTGCTGCAGTTTTTTTTACACAAGTTGATCAATTTCTTAGTAAAAACACATTTATCGAACATGCAATAAAAGTAGAAATTGATTTAAAAAAAAATTTGGTTTTGTTCTTTATTCACCCATAAGAGGAACTTACAAAAAAATGCATATTCAGTATATTCTGAATGTAGCTGCATGTTCCCTTTGTGCTGAGTAGCTGCGGTTTCATACAGGAAGGCAAGAAAAAGCCAAACAATGTTCGCACATGTCTCAGCGAGGGCTTATTGTCTGCTAAATCAACAGCACGCATGGAAATCAATGTTCTTGTTTGGGATTAGCTCTTTGTTGAATAACATGTGGAGGTGGAGCGATCCCTCACACTAATTCCAGCCAGACAAATACCAAGGTAAACTGTTGAACCTTGTAACTTCAATGCAGGTTAAAAAGGGAAAAAGGTATTGTATCAATATCCAGTTGGCAACAAGCAGACTGGAGAAAGTAAAATAGAAATACGTACAATACAATTAAAGACATAAGATGATTTTGTTCCTTTTTTTCCACTGTAAAAATGTTACAATGTCTGTTTCCCCTTTTTTGTGCATCTTGTCTTCCTGTTTGGTTTCTCAGTTTACAGTATTGAATACTCGTGACGTTTTTGTCATTTCTAATAAGACTCCTAAGAAGACTGGTTACAATAATCGGACGACTAAAGTAAATGCAAAGCTAGAAAAGAGCAGTGGACTTTGAGAAATACCAGAATTAGTCTCTACACTTTGTAGACATTTCTCTATATATGAACTTGTATAGTATTATTTTTTACACAAAAAGCCCTTCGCTCACACATGCTACAGACCGTGGATGTACAGTTATTTATCTATCTGGCTGTGGACCAATGAAATGCCTTCTTCATCACACCACAGGCCTTGAACAGGTCACTCAAAAAGGGTTTCTCATCGACCCATAAAGTCTGTAAATACTTGTTCGCACGTGTTGACTCAGAGTCATTTCTTTGCAGCTATAAAGGAGGAGAGGTTTCGTTTCGGCAACGGCTACGACCAGGTAGAAGACGTCATTGGTGTGGCTCAGCCTGTGCGCTTCAACAGTGAGCATCTCCGGTTAACTGTCTTTGATCATGTTGTTGTGGAATCTGCAATAAAGCACTAAATATATTGTTTGTTCATCACCGTCAAATGTCTAACGTCAAACATACTTTGGATCACGTGTGCGCTGCTTTTCTCAACCACCACGTTAAAGTGTATTTTCCATCCACAGAGAAATGCCCCAGCGGGTGGCACCACTACGAGAAGACGTCCAGCTGTTACAAAGTGTACCTGAGGAACGAGAACTACTGGCAGGCTGTCGATACGTGTCAGAAAGTCAACGGCTCGCTGGCTACTTTTGTCACCAACGAGGAGCTGCAGTTCATACTGAAGATCGAGGTGGATTTCGATGACAAAGTCTGTGAGCGCAGAGACCAGTGCAAGTGAGTCTTTACTTCACCGTGCCATTAAAATGTCTCGGTCCAAGCCTGTGATTGGAGGTTGTTACAAGAGCTTCACTAAACGGATGTTATTCATGTTTAGTCAGAGTTGTGAGTCATTCACCCGTTAATAGCTTGACTTCTGTTCAACTCCTGTGCACTCCTCCTCCTCCTCCTCCTCCTCTGTCTTTTCTTTTGGACTTTATTTATGCAGAACATCACTGTCTAGACGTGCATGAATAAATGAACTCACAGATGTCGCGAGGTTCAAGTGAACTTTCCTGACTTTTTGAAATCATGCATTGCCCTGGTTAATCTTTTTTAGTTTTCATGAAAGGAGTCTAATACAGTACAAATATACCATCTAGTGGCCATATAAAGTGCTCAATTCTGGTTTATGCAGAAACCATGAAGTGGACTGTTTGATGAAGTACAGTTAAACATTGTTGTTGTTATTATAAGTATTATATATTTTTTTAAGGTTTTGGGTGGGCTACCAGTATGTGATCACCAATCAGAACCACTCTCTGGAGGGCCGCTGGGAGGTCGCATACAAAGGTACCGGCTTTTTCTGCTCTTTTTAAATAATAGAAATCCAGCTAATGTGCCGTAACATGATTATGCTTAAAAAAAAATTGTTGTTTTTTCTTTCACAACAGGGTCCATGCAGGTGTTTCTGCCACCTGAGGGGCTGACCAATTTCGGAGAGGCGTCTCCCACCCAGGACAACGTCTTCTGTGCCCAGCTGCAGCGCTTTCAGATCAAAAGCATGAATGAACGAGGCCTGCACAGCTGGCACGCTGAGAACTGCTACAAGAAGTTCCCGTTCCTTTGCAAGAGGCGTACGTGCACATGTTGTCTTTTCCATCAAAACAAGTAGAGAATTAGTTTTGTCATGTTTATTTTTGGGTAATGTCTTTTTTTCCCCTCCCCGACAGGACAAACATGCGTGGACATAAAAGACAACGTGGTCAACGAGGGCTACTACTTCACCCCCAAGGGGGACGACCCGTGTCTGAGCTGCACGTGTCACGACGGCGAGCCCGAGATGTGTGTGGCTGCGTTGTGCGAGCGTCCTCAGGGCTGCCAGCACTTCCGCAAGGATCCCAAAGAATGCTGCAAGTTCACCTGCCTGGACCCAGGTACTGCCTCGTGGACAGAAAACACACACTTTAAGTATTCATTGTTGGAGGTTTACATGTCTTCAGTGTCTAGAGTATTTGATTCATCGCAGCATGCGGTAATCCTTCAAACTCTTTTCACCACAGGTTATTTTTTGCACTGTGCAAGAGATATCCAACATAACATGTTATTTAAAATTCACTTGAAAAAGTCATCTTCTGTCTACTATACTAAAACATTTTAAGTGTAATGAGTGTGCAAAACAAAATGTTGTACTAGATGTGACTGTTTTTTTGACTGAATTTGTTTTTAAATTGTTTAATCTTCTTAAATGAACATTTCTGATCTCGTACTCAGGAGCTCCAATGAGCTCAAAGCTCGTGATACTCGTGTTTTGTCGGTTTTCTTTTTCTTTTTCCCCAGATGGAAACAGTCTGTTTGACTCGATGGCCAGTGGGATGAGACTGATCGTCAGCTGCATCTCGTCCTTCCTCATCCTCTCTCTGCTGCTCTTCATGGTGCACAGACTCCGTCAGCGGAGACGCGAACGCATCGAAACTCTGATTGGAGGAAACTGTGAGCATTGAACACACTGGTCATGAAATTTAAGGCTTTCTCATCTAGAAGTGTCTCGGATAAATTCAACGCACGAGTTTTTATTTTAAGTTAAATTATACACCATGTAATCAACATTCAATGCAATTTTTCCACAATCATAATTGTATTTCTACTAAATACTTTGGTAATGAATAGATAATATACGGAAATAACAACGTGCTGTTTTTATTTTAATGAAAAAATTCAGTGGTGACTTAAGAGAAAAACATAATTAAATAAAATATAACTTTTTAAAACAATGCCACCAAATAAGTCGAGTCTTATGAACATCTACACTCCTATAAAGGTACTTTATAGCTGATCGAACTGTGATGATGTGTGAATATCTATATTTAAATCTCTTCTTAAGACTCTTTTCTTTCTTGTGGCTTTTTCTTAACTGATGGTATTTGTTGATGTTTTATTGTAAAGCACTTTGTTACTTTGTTCTTGAGCAGTGGTATATAAATAAAGTTATGAGAACTGTTTATTTCTCCTCTACTGTGCACTGGGGCTGCACTGGTTTCACATCCTCCTGTGTTTGTCTTCTTCTGCTCAGTGCACCACTTTAACCTTGGAAGACGAGTCCCGGGCTTCGACTACGGCCCGGACGCCTTCGGCACCGGCCTCACGCCCCTGCACCTGTCTGATGATGGAGAGGGAGGAGCTTTCCATTTCCAAGAGCCTCCTCCGCCGTACGCAGCCTATAAGTACCCCGACATCCAGCATCCTGACGACCCGCCTCCTCCGTACGAGGCCTCCATCAACCCAGACAGCCTCCTCTATGTGGACCTTGGTAGGCGCAGAGCCTGTTGCTCATGTATCTCTTCAGGTGCGGAGTGTTAATCCCTCGACTTCATTTCCTCTCTTTTTGCTGCCCGCAGGACACGGGGTATCCATATTGCCGAGCCAGATGAACGCCATGGTCGACGGGCTCCAGGCGGCTATTCCCAACGCCTCTGGGCCCGCGATGGACTCGGCCCCGCCCTCTCAGGAGAGGGAGGACTCCATAGACAGCAGCACCCTGCTGGTGGGGCCCGACACCCCGACAGACGGCCACGCCCCTGCTTCCATCCCCGCAGACTGCGCCTCCACCCTCAGCACCGTCGTATAGGACGGCGGCCGGACGGCAGGGCGCTGCGTCCGGACACGACCGGCCGGCGGAGGAAGGTCATGCGTGCGTTCTGCGCCGGGAGAGGACCCAGCGGATGTGTCATTTATCAAAACGCTGGCCGCGGGGAGGGATTCTGGTGTGTACAGACACGGCGGATGCCCGTTTCTGTGACGTGCGAGGATGCCCGCTTTCTAAAGACTCTTCTTGGCCTTCTGAGTGTTTTTTGTTTTTTTTTCCTTCATTTTTAAACGGAAAGGACTGTTTCTATACAGAGGAGAACTTCTTTTACTTCTAGCATCGACTGAGCAAAGCTTTTGAAACATCTCAGAGTTGGCCCGATTGGTCCAGAGGCCCCAATGTAAATACCCCTTCAGGTCTGTGCCGGTCATATTTGTTATACTTGTGTGTCCCACTCAAGCACAAGAAAGACAGACGAACAGTGAAGTCAGCTAATGTTTCTGTGCGTTACTGTTTGCATCTAAATGTCCAAACGGGCGTACATGTGTTGATCCGACGGTCTCCCGGCTCCAATAATGTTCTCATCAGCTCTGTCCAATGCGGCATGTCCCACTTCTCGATTTCTACTCGCTCATAGAACTAACTGTCCCCTCCCTTTCTTATTAGTCTGATACATGAAGCTGTCTTCCAGGTTTATAGCGCATATTTGCAGCAAAACGTTTTGTAATTAAGAGGTTTAACCTAGCAAGAGAGTACGGTTAGTTTCCTGCTACTGAGGTTTTTATTAGGTAATGCTGACACGCGGCATTATGTATCAAGGAATGTTGTGGTACTGATAAATATCTGAGTTTGTTATTGTGTTCTTTTTGATGATAATTTATGACTGCAGGCTGTAATCTTGATTGTTTTATCGTGAGGTAGACACAGTCTGAACTCCCCAGTGATCGGCGAGCGTAAGCAATGAAGCTTTTTCGAGTGTACGAGCGAAGATTAGGGACAATATCCTGTCATTAAATTTGAGAAAATCAATTTATTTAAGACGGCTGTTCCAATCATGAAGCGGTTTAATCATGCAAACGGACCCATTTGTTGTTCCTTAATCATCAACTCTTGGCAGCATAGTTGTGTATTTGCTAACTGAACCATGTTTAGGGATTCAAAAACTCAGTGTTTTGCTTGCTCATCCCTCAAATTAATCAGGGTTTGTTAGTTTTGTTTTTGCAAAGAAATTTGTTAAATGTCCCGCTTGGATGCTGCCCCTCCATTTCTGACGTGTGTGTGTGTGTGTGTGTGTGTGTGTGTGTGTGTGTGTGTGTGTGTGTGTGTGGTTCTTCACGCAATACATCCGTTGACTCAGTTATTGGCGTTGATTTCAGCTTCCGATGAAGATCACTGACTGTAGCTGTGTCTATTTCTGTTCGGTGTTAGTGGGTCTGTTAACGTCCTTGTTTCTCAGTGGGATTGCAGTAAAAACAAAAATTTAAAAAAACTAATGAAAAGAAACTGTATATTTGGGACTTGTTAGACCCATTTTATGACGACGATCGTTTGACTCACTCGAGGATGAATTTAAACATTTTGAGGAAGTTGGATCAGTCGACCCACAACCACCAGCATTCAAACCGCTCTTTTGATCTGCTTAAGAAAACCAGCTGTAGACGTCTGAACTCATGTTTGAGTTTACTGTACAAAACATATTCTTCCCCACTTTTTTATTATATTTTGGGGGGATTATCGCTGAAAGAGAATCTCATGAATTGTGATTTTAAAAAAAAAAGGTGTGTGTGTGTATAGGAGGTGTTCTGTTTTAGATTTTTATTTTTCATCAAAGTTGTTTTATTTAATTTTTTAGCCTGCTTTTTGGAGCTGCAGTGCATGTTTTTATTTTTTTTTTGGGCATGCTGAGAGATTTTTCTTTTGATGGAAACATTTTTAGCTCAACAGTCTGTCCTGTACAGTCGACTCGCATAGTTTAACATCTGTGTGCATCGGAAACCTGCTCATGACCCCAACGGCTGCATCATGCTGTAGTTTCTGTGCTAAACTGGTGGTGTGAGAACTCATTTTATTGGATTTTATTTGTTTCATGTATAATACGACAAATGCTACATGTCATTGTCTTTTATTTCATAGCCTTTAAATTAAAAAAAAAGATTAATTTACAGGGGGGGCTTGTGTTTTTCTGAGGTAGATGTACATCTAATCAAATGCCAAATAAATTGCACCATGAAGGACGACTCATGCGTCAGTGGGTATGAACAACAGCATCGTACTGAACTCTTATAAATCACGACATTTAACCGCTCTGTGAGTCCTGCAGGAAAGTCCTCCGTCTGCAGCGGCCAAATGTCACAGAGGATTAAAGTGGGATGCCGGGGAAATCCCCTGGACAGTGAGATGGAGGCTGCGGGATAAATTCAATCCACGGGCAATCAAAAGATTCAAATAATTTAAAGAAAGCGGATATATGGCACCTCACGGTGACTCATAAGGCAGCGGGCGGAGCGGAGACAGCGATACCCGGCCGGAGAGCATTGTGGCGGAAGAAAAGAGGCTTTGTTCAGGCCGAGTAGTGACGGACTCACATGATCTATTGCTAAGTGGAAGAGACGCTCAACGGCGTTAAGACCGTTTTGAATTGTCACTTAAGAGACCTTCCACACATGTCAAGAGTTTTTATCAAGGTCGCGATGATTGGCAACTTAAACACTGTTATGTGTGACATAATTTATTATCTAGTTTTGAGAAATAACTAATTCAGGTGGATATTATGTTCAGGACATTGAAATGAACACATTAAGGACTTTCCTGACAGATCAAGGACATTTATATTTGGATCAGGAGGATGTCCTTTAGGTGTTTTAACATTATAAAATGTGATTGGAGGGATTTCTATTCTTACAATGTGAATGTTTTGTTTCCACATTATTTTAAACCATCGAGAGTCACAGGAGGCTCCTTTTATGACACCCTATATATTCTGTCCCCCTTCTAATTCAGCGTGCCACTCGTCCACTGACTTTCCCGTGGGATGAATAGGTCTTGTTACTGGTCACTGGGCATCTCTGCTGGCAGCGGTGGCCGGGGAGGAGGGGGTGAAGCTGTCCTGCATCAATGAGCCTGTTGATCAGGAAAGACCACTAGACTGGTAATGACACGCTTCACCGATCAGACGCGGAGAAAATAAAACTCCGCTTTCACCCCCTCGTTCCCATTTAAGCAGGACGTCCGCACCGACCTTCAGTCTACCTCAGATACCGACACCTGTCAGGAGTCTTTTTTTCCGGCTAAGGGATCCGACGATGGTTTGGGCCGCAGCTCTCGTCCTGGTTTTTCTTTCGCCCGTTACTCCAGGTGAGGGTCCGGCCCGAGTCCGTGGCCTGTATTCACAACGTGTGATATTTCTAAATTGACGAAAACTAATGCTCGCCAACATCTTTGCTGTGTTTTCCATTTCAGAGGACTACTGTTACGATGAGCCGCGCTGTGGTGAGTCACCCATGCACTGCTTTTACTACGGCTTAAAGAATATGATCTCAATGAAGAGAGATCATATGAAACTGCCACGATGTCCTCAGATGTTATTTAACTGTAATAACCCATGATTGTATACAATTTAACTTCTGTTACTATCATTGTGTGTACACTGTGTAGCTGTTCTTGCTTGGTGAACCCTCAACGTGAAGCAGCCGGTTCAATTTGTCTTATTATTTTCTCCTCTAAACCTCTCAGATTGGGTCATTTGAATAACTGTTTGGAGCTGATGAGGTTAAACTGTCGAGCGCTCCAGAAGAAAAAAAGCGAAGATGCGAGAGAAAAAACGAGGAAACGTAATCTTCTGCTACTGAATTCAACTTGAGAGGAGATCTTTCTGTTAGTTTCCAAGCTCAAGAAATAACTCTGTCTTACACTTTCATGCCAACATGGATGGGAATTCCTCAAAGTTGTAAAATAAACTTAATCTGCAGAGGAAGATAGTAGGATTTGATCAAAAGCTCTAGAACGGCTGTAAAATCTTGTCCTGTCTCGTACTGTTTCTGAGCTCAAGAATGAAACCTCCAGATTGAATGTTGTATAAAGGGTCATGTGGTTCCCTCTCCATCCTCAGACCCTTACGCGTGGGGGGACTTGTTCCCGTCTTGTCACCCTTTACTCGAAGAGCGTCACTCTCCCATCAATCTGGACCACCAGATGACCAGGAACGAGTCTCTGGGCTCTTTACACCTGGAGGGCTTCGACGAGATCCAAACGGGTCACTGGACCGTCGAAAACGACGGGCACTCTGGTGAATACCGCGACGCCGCCGCCGTCACGAAAAAGTGCATATGAATGTGCCGGCGATTACACGCTTCCGGTTGCTTCTCCCAGTCGTGCTGCAGGTCGGCGACGGCATGTCGGTGAGCGGCGGGGGGCTTCCAGATGTGTACCACACCGTGCAGCTGCACTTCCACTGGGGAGGCCCGGCCACCAACGGCTCAGAGCACACGGTGGACAGACGCAGATACCCGATGGAGGTACAGTATGGTCAGTAGACGGGCTCTACACGGTCACGCGGCGACTGTTGCGGCGGGCGGGCGGGCGGGTGCGGCGCGGCCGTCCCTCAATGTCTGTTTGTGTTCACCTCCAGATGCACATCGTCAACATGAAGTCCGTCCATCCCAACATGACGGCGGCCTTGGGCGATCCAACGGGACTCGCCGTTCTTGGATTCTTTCTGGATGTCAGTTTGAATGAAGCTTGTTCTGTGTGTATAAATATTCGAGCGTCACAGAATACACATCCTTATGTTCGGCTTTCTTCCAGGTCGTTTACGCAGACAACGTCCACTTTGGACTCATCTCACAAAAGCTGTCCTCGGTCGCTTACAAAGGTGAGAGAACGCTCGGAGGCGATTCCCTCCCGCCGGACGTTTCTAGTGTTTGTAGCTCTGTTCTCATCTCGGCTGTGCATCCCCCTCCCTCCCCTTCTTTCAAGGCCAAACTGCTAAAATCAAGCCGTTCCCGCTGATGAACCTTCTGCCGAAGCACAACATGAGTCAGTATTACCGTTATTCCGGCAGTCTCACCACGCCTCCGTGTTCTCAAGCGGTTGTGTGGACTCTGTACGAGGTTCCCATCTACATCTCGTGGTCCCAAGTAGGTCTCTGGTGTCTTTCGCCGACAGAACCCATGAAACTGGTTTCCTGAGTGCGCTAAGTAACGCTGTGTCTCGTCCCCACTCCAGCTGGCTCAGTTTACCTCACAGATCTTCTCCACAGAGGAGGATGCAGAGCAGGTGACGCCTCTGCAGAACAACTTCCGACACGTCCACCCCACCTTCAGTCGCATCGTCTCCGTCTCCAAAGAGGCCAAACTCCTCACGGGGACGTCCGGTGGTCCCCTCAGGTCCGACGTGTCACTGCTTCTG
Source organism: Clinocottus analis (assembly GCF_023055335.1). NCBI lineage: Eukaryota > Metazoa > Chordata > Actinopteri > Perciformes > Cottidae > Clinocottus > Clinocottus analis. The sequence goes on from NW_027175854.1 coordinate 3,585,959, forward strand.
CTTCACATCGTTCTGCTGGGAAGCTTCATCGCTGCACTTTGATGACAGAAGTCGACACCGTGAAGCGCAGCGAGGCCACGCGACGATGGATTCATGGGTCTACCACTCGCTCCAATGACATTTAGATGATGACCAGCCAAGAATACATATGCAAATACAAACTGTGAACAAAGTACTGTAAAATGGTGATATTTTGCTAAATGTTATGATCGTGCTCTGCAGGATTAACTCGATTAGTGCGTTGATGTGCTAAAATATGTCTCTTTACTAACAGTTTGGAATAATGTGAATTGAGCATTTGTGTTTTTGGGTCAGAAATATTACAATGTAAGTGATGAAAGTAAAAGGGGAAAAAAGGTATTGTAGGTATTTGATCACGAATCAAAGTATTGGACAGGTATTGAAGTATTTTCTGAATCAAAAGTCAACATATTCAAAAACAAAGAATTAGAAAGACAAACCATAAAGATGTGTTTGAAGTATTTTCAGAATACAGATTTCAGCGTTTCAGTGAAAAACAAATACTATGTTCGGGCATTAAAGGAAGTTACTTTTACTAAAATGTGATGTTTTGTTGGCACAGTTCATCCCATTGCTTGTAAACTTTGTATGGAAACAATAAAGGTGCAGTTAAGCAAAAAGTGTAAACTGAGGAGTGAAATGTTTTATTACATGTTAAACTACGCAAACACAACAAATGTAAAAAAAAATAAAAATTAAAAAAGCATTGTAGATCAAAAAGTATAAATATATAATGCATCATGGGGCAGGTGAAATTCAGGGCGTGGCCTAAAGTTGTAATTTCTTTGACATGCATGACAAAAATTTATATAAATTACTTCTTCCAACATAAATACTAAAACTTTATTCAGCATGATAAAATATGACTTTATGAATGTTGTTCGTCATGCTGCACTGTGACATTTTAACGATTATGGACATGCTATAGTATGTACCTTTGTTTCAACATTAAAACATTGTTAGAACTTTTCAGCTGAACTAAATAAAAACAGAAATATTCTTTTGCCAAATTGTGAAGTAAAATGAAAAAAGTGTTTTCTCACTTTATTGCTGGGGACTAATATTACGTTTTGATTACTTTCGTTGAAATATTTTAATAATATTTATTTTTTTAAGTGTTCATTTGTGTCTCATGACGTCACTCCTCAGAGGGAAAAAGTGGATTAGACAGCAGCATGAGGGGGAGGAGTCGGATGCTGCTCCCGCATGGTCCTAGTGCCTCCATTTCCAATTGCCTTCTGAAAAATAATATTCTGTTTGTGTATCATTTTCTCATTTGCTCGGACCCACCGGCATCACTGCACATCCGCAGCAAGTAGAGGAGGAGGCGACATGGAATGAGTGCAAAAACACCCGCAAAAAAAACATGAAATATGGATTTAACACTTACACGTTCACAGTTCATTTCACTGTTCTGAGAGTAGTTGCTGTATTCAAACAATTTGCATTCCTCGTCTGTCATATTTGCTGTTGTTTTCATGTGGTTTGGAGAGGCGATTATGCAAAAAGGCTTCAGTGAGTCGTCACTGTGGTGAAGGTGAGTCAGCGTTGACGTGAGATGTTAAAATAACACCAGCAGCAGCACAGACCTGAACATCAACAGCGCTTCAATAACTACATGAGGTCATGGGTTTGAAACTAAACAAGACCTTGGCCTTGAGGTGACACACACACACACACACACACACACACACACACACACACACACACACACAGACAGAGAGACCACACTGGAAGCCATTCTCTCTTTCTCTCTCTGAAAGCGTTTTCTTAATGATCCTTTTTTAAATAATACACATTAGCAGCACATGGAGACCCATGTAGGATGTATGATACACATACTCATGACCTCTGTCGATGCAGATCAGGAGCTGCAGGTTTCCCCTGTATCAAGCAAAGCTTCAGTCAAAAGAGGAAATAAAGGATAGAATCAGGAGAGCTGCAGACTTCAGACAGGCTCGAGTCAAACTTACCGATGCTTCGTCACAAAGAGTTACCTGAGAGTTTACGCTCTAAAAGCCTGACGTGAGACCACAAAACCCATAAAAATTGCAAGTTTTGACTCAATAAATAATTGGAGCACAGGCTGTAAATAAGAGGTGGATTTCTGGGGATCAAATCCACCTCCAAGTCATAAGATCAGAGCATGTCCTCGACACACTTAACAGCTCTTTAAAATCAGTGAAGTCTGGTTGGGAGTCATTTTTATCAGATGGTTCCTGGATTATGTTGCTCATGAAGAATCCACATGAACTTTTACACAATCCTCTGCTTACCTTCGTGTGCTCTTGTACTGCATCCACCAACTGTACTGATGAATGCTTTCATTTGTTGTGACTGCTGGTATGAAACGTTGTGCGTGTGTGTGTGTGTGTGTGCGTGTGTGTGTGTGTGTGTGACAAGGTCCTCCATCACGCAGCCTGACACTGACTCATTGTTTGCTCAGCTGCTTTCATTCATGAAACGTCAGCACAAGTGAGACTGTGAGGTTATTTCAGATGATCTTCAATGAATAAATCCACTCGCAGCAAGTAAATTATTTTAATTTTCCATATTGTTGCTCCATGAAAAACAACCGCTGTTTATGGATGTACGCAAAATCGCTTTATTTCCAATTTTTCCTTTTTCCATACATTTGCCGTGTAATAAATAGACATGAGGAACAGGCTGACGCTTCAATCCTCTTCCCATGCCGATTCTGCACCGTTTTGTTTTTTTCTCCACACCGCAAACAACTTTTCATAGAATTTACAACAGAAAATAAAAAAACAAAACAAAGCTTGACACAAGCTGAATATCCTGCTACCAGCTCATTGCGCTCCTCATATGTTACATAGATCTCTGAGCTGTGTTCACGTAGCAAATCCCAGGGGAACAAAAATATATATATATATATTTTTATATAGTATTCACAGTTACTGTATGTACACATTTTAGGATTACAAAGCAAATGGGCAGAAAACGAAGACGTTTCTACAAGAAACAATCTTTCAAAAAGGGAGGTGGAGACGTTTCCTTTACACAGTGGGCCTTTTTGCTTTAAATAAACAACCCTTTTAAACCTTCAGATTCCTTTTACAGATCCCTGAAAATACTTTTAAATACTCAGTCTTTTGTTTAAAAAAAAAAAAAAAAATGAGAGAAAGATGCATCTTAAAAGTGTTACCCTTATGAAGATAAAAAAAAAAGCTTTAGATCTTCTGTACAAGTTATCATATACAATATAAACATGGTGGAAAAAAAGAAAATCGATCCAACTGAATGAAAAGCAGTGACTGACTTGGTCTTGAAGGAGGGGTATGATTGGCAGAGAGTAAAGCAGAAGTGCAAGCCTCGAGTGCATTATACTATTTTTTCCTCCCTTAATGAGATTTTAAAAGAAAGATCAACCCGTTCAAGATCAGGCCCCAGGAGGGCTGCTGGGTCGCAATAACACTTCTGTTTCGCAGGAAACGTTGAACACTGATCGAGTAATAAGTGTTATGGTTGAAGAGGACACGAACATGAGACGCTCGCCTCAGATACAGACGAAGGAGTCCAGAAACGTCGTCGGCAAACAACCGCGGCGGTGAGGGAAAGAAAAATAGGCAGCAATTCTTCACACATGCATGTTAACAGACTTCTGCGTCCGTCACCGGCCCGCTCAGAGTTTAACAAAAAAGACAATTACACATTCATATGGCACTTAAAATAAGGACATGGTTTTTCTTTCTTCTTCATGAGCGGAAAACTTTAGGAAATGTTTTCAAAACGCTGGATGCAGAGAGAGGAACCGATTACATTTTCAATTTCTCACTCCGCACGACTGGGCGCCGTACTACGCTGTGGCCTACAGGGGGCAGTGCACTCACTCTCACACGCAGGCGTGGACACACTCGCACTCACACACACACACACACACACACACACAAAGTAGATAGTGTCTTTGAGGAAACAAGAAAGAGAAGAGCTACAGAAAACAAAACGGGAAAACACTGGACTATCAGGAACACAAATGTCATTTTGAACCTTTTTATGTTGTTGCATAAACCAAAAGGAAGCAGCGTGATCCATCGTTGGCTCGGACAAGCAGGCGGGATTTCCAAATATCTCGGATTTTGTGGCAGGGTTTAACCATTTGTGTTGCTTGAATTCTTTCCACGTCAGTTTGATTTACGTCCAAGAAAAGCGGTGCAGAGGAGGTAGGAGCGAGAAAGCAGCGCCGCCGGGGCCGGACACTCCGCCGCCTTCCCGTCTGCTCAGATGCCCGACAGCGTCCTCTCCCGAAGAAAGGCGTCTTCCTGGCGGGCTTGTGCGTCTCAGCAGTGTTATTAGTAAGCAGCCGAACATGTGTTGTTTGTTTTTCTGTACCACGTGTCGTGTACGTAAAGCTTATGGAGACAAAAACGAGATTGTTTAAAAAGAAGTGTAAAACTGTACAAACCGGGAGAGGACGTGATGGGAGCTGTGCTGAAATACTGTCCGAGCGGAGAGGATGAAATGCTGCAGCAGCAGCAGCAGGTCAAGAGTTTGAGTAAGTTCTGGGTCAACGGCAGACATTTTTAAAAAAAAAAAAAACGATGCGTTTTTTTTTTTATTTTCAAGAGCACCATGAATCGTAAACAATCTAGAGTTTGATGTGTGAAGAGGGCCGTACGGACGACTTGCAGCTTTTCTTCTCCTCGATCCTCCCAAAAAAAAAAAAAAAAAAGAAAAAAAAAAAAAAGACCTTTCCTCTTCAGTTCCTCCTCGTCCAGAGTCTCCACATGTGCCGGTCTTGGAAACTTGAATGAAATTTTCAAAGGACAGCGCTTTTACAACCCGGAGAGGATCACAGCCTCACCTGGAAGGTTAATTCAGCGTTCCCCGACAGTTCTCCGCCCCACACAAACAGGGGATCTTCTCGTCCTCGATGGGGAACTTGTAGTCGTAGGTGATCTCCTCGTTGACATTAATGGGCTGTCTGGAGTAGATCACGATCTTCTTTTGAGACTCCACTGTGATGACCTTTGCATAACAGTTGGGCTGAAAGAAAACAGAAGAGAATTGTGCGGTTAGTACATTAAATTCATTTTCCGCTGGTTTGGATTTGCCTTTTCAAAAAAAAAAAAAAAAAAAGGAGCGTCACGCTGACATCCTCTTACATTGCAGCTGTGGTTGATGAAACGGGCGAAGTTGCCACACTTCGTGGCATCTATGATCGTGTCGTGGTCAACGCGGAACATGTAGCTGCTACCGATGCCCTCCTCCTCGTAGCGCTTCTCCCGCATGTCCGCGATCACCTGGGAGGATCGGCACTCGTTAGATTTCGGACTTCTGCTTTGAAATCAAACTAATGGCTTTGGATGACACACAATTCTGTCCACTTCAACCCCATCAATGTCCCTGAACATGACAGAATTAAATTATACTGCGCAACAGACCTTTTCTACGCAAACTCACAAGTTGACATAGATACTGTATCGTCGATCATATCCATCAGCCTTCATCATCCTGAAAGAGACATTTTGAGCGAGATGAATGCAACTAAAGAAGTCTCTCTCACCTGTCTGATGTTTTGTCCCACGTACTCTATCACCATTTCATCTGCGGCGATGGGCTCCATAGCAAACAGACCCCAGTCGTGGATGTGCGACTTGCAGAATCGGATCCTTTTCTTACGGAACTGAAAGAGAAAAGAGAAGACGAGCGTCAGTTGACATTGAATGAGGACGAACAACGCAGCGCCGCCTGTCTGTCTGTCTGTCTTGTGTTCTTGCTTAGCACGGTGCAAAACGGCCCAGTGGAGCAAAGTGCATTTGGTCTGTGTTTACCTTCAGCTGGTTGAACTTCAGCAGGTCACTGTCACACGCGAACGAGGACAACAACCGCCGCTGCTCCGAGCGCCGCTCCGAGCCGGCTCTGGTGGAGGCGTGGACCTGCGCAGGAATACTCATACCCTGCCGAGAGGAAGATGGGGGAAGATGGTGTTCATGGTTGACGTGCCTCTGAGGTTTTTAACGTGAACACTTTCACAGAAGTCGGGAAAAAGAAACGGGTCTAACCTGCGTGTCAAACGGCGTCTCCTCCAACTGCAGCTTCGTGCTCTGGAGGTACTTGATCTTGTCCTTCTTGTCGATCTTGTAGTATCCCTCGCTTCGCGCGCAGCCGGTCATGTGATCTCTCATGCCGTCGTCTCGTCTCCTTTTCTTCACCCTCGGGATGTTAGTAAGTGCGGGGAAGTCAAGGAAGAAACCACAAAAAAAAAGCCCTTTGGCCATCGCTGAGATGCCAAAACTAATTCTGACGCTCAACAGGATCTGCTGTACGAACAGCAGCCAAAACATTCCCAGTTTTCACCACCAGAGGGGGCTGCTATGTGATATACATGCTACGAAACAGCTGAGAGTCCTTCACTTCAAATGATTTGTGTGGAGCACTTTAAACTTTGACGTCTGACATACGTAGAGAACAACGTTACCGATAACATTTGGTGTAAATCTGCCAACCGTGAGCAGTAAAGGATATGAGGATGGTTGACCCACAGCGTGTCGTTGAGCCAGTCGTTGCCGTTATCCTGCTGGAGCATCTTCTCATACGTGATCTGCAGAAGCCGTATGTCTTCGTCGTCGATGCCTTCGTTCCAGATGTCGTACAGGATGGTCATCTCCTCGAACTCGGAGCGCGGGTTGAAGTACGGCCGGAGGGGCGAGGCGGCGGGGGACAGGCCGCCCAGCAGCAGCTCCTCCCAGCCTCGCCGCGCCCGCCGCGGCGGCTTCACGATCACAGGCGCCTCTTCTTCGTAGGACAGGAAGCCCTCCTCGTCAGGTAGGACCGTCTGGGGCTTCACCTCCCCTTCCCTGAAGTCCAGGCTCGGGTGGTGAGGGGACTTGGCGGAGAGGGCGGAGATCGTTTGCGCGGACAGGTCGCCAAGTTGTGCGTCGTGGGGCTCAGACGAGAGCTCCAAAGACTCATCGGCTGCAGAGACAGCTGGAGTCTTTTTGCCTTTGGGTCGCCCGGGTTTCCTCTTCGATGGGGCCGTGTCTGAAGGCACAGGGACGTCGACGGTGAGACCAGCCGGCAGATCTTCGGGGACACTGACCGAATGCTCCGCTCCGGCTGACGGGGCCTGGCTGGGCAAAGTGCTGATGGGAGGCTCCTTGAAAACGGGTCTCTCATCCAGGCTCTCAGTGGATATTTTCCTATTAAAAGCCAGCGCTGTGGGGTCAGGGAAGACAGGGGTGAAGGTTAAGTCTCTTCCTGGAGTGCGGGGGACTCCAGCGCTAAGGACAGGGGATTGAGCAGGGTAGGAAAAGGGGCTACCGGGGATGTGAGGGGAGATAAGCAAAAGGCCGCTGCCCGTCAGCGGGGCGTCGCCGCCAGGTGTGATGGGCACGGCGTCCGTGCTCTGGGACTTGCCCAGACTTCGGGTGCGTTCCGACAGGTCCCTGCCCGGCGTGCGGGGGATGTCCTCGTCTGTGGGGAGCCTGGCCCGCTGAGGGATGTCAGGCAGGGAACCGGGGGGCAGGTGAAGGAGGGATCGACCCTCCGCAGCCGGGTGAGGAGGGAGAGGGAGGCGCATTGAAGATGCAGAGACAGTTTTGGGAGCAGGTGTGTTAGCGTCTAGGCGGGATGGGGCTAATCGACCGGGGGTGACGGGTACTTCCTCGGGCTCTGCTTTACCTTTGTCTTTTGTCTCCTGGTCGCTGTCGGGCAGGGCGCCCGTGGGAGTGGGCGGCCGAAGGTTTGCTACATGCTCCTTCACTGCAGGAATGTTAACGTCCACACTGATGTCGTGCTTTTGGACTACAAGATAAAAGAAATATATTCATGGAAATGTATCATTTGACATTCATTTTGCCAAATGACAAGCACCTTTGTTTAAATGTTAGCGCTGCATAACACGGCAGACACTCACCTGGGATGCCTTTGGGGGATGAAGGCTTCACGTCCTCCTTCACCTCCGCCTCAGGACTCGGAGGTCTAATTTGGAGTTTGCTGCTTAGCGCCTCTCTGCTCCTCGGCTCCTCGGCGTCCTCTGGGACCGTCCCCGAAGGAGCGCACGGCGCCTTGGTCTCTGCCTTCCCCCCGTCTTCATCGGAGGAGGAAATTGAAGAAGACGAAGAGGACGAGGTGGTCCCTGCTTCTTTGCCTTCAGCCTCCACATCTTGTACTGCCGCCGCCGTCTCCTCTTCTTCCTCCTCCTCCTCGTCCTCTTCCTCCTCCGAGCTTAACTCGTACCCGGAGGAGTCTGCGCTTTCGGCTGAGGAGACCGAGCTGGCTTTGGAGGAAGCTGAGCTCTCTCCATCTGTAAGAAATGTGGAAGATCAATTATTAATTACAGGAAACAGCGAAACGAAATGAGAAAAACAAACAAAAACACTGTTTTGTATCCAAAGTACCTTCATCAGACGAATCTGAAGAGGCGCTCTCACTGGATGAGTCTTCATCATCACCCTCCTCGTCCGCACTCTCCTACGATAACGGATCATAAGAATGTTCACAAAATGCACAAATAGTCACATGAATAATCAAACAGATACAGGAGTAATGGCGGCTTACTTTTCCTGACGACAGCCTGTCCGTCGCCGGAGTTTCATCAGGCTCCTCCTCCCTGTCGGACAATGACTCCTCTTCCTTCCCCGAGGTGTCCACCTCCTCCTCTCCCTCGCTGTCCAATTCAAGCGGCCGCGAGTGCCGTCGCTTCGCCGCCGCACTGTCGGCGTCCATTTTGGAATCGTCCAACGGGAGCTCGGCTGGGTCTCGATCCCGGTCTGACAAAAAAAAAAAAAAAAAACAGCCAGGAGACAAATTACAAATTAGCGATTGGCAATTTCCCAACACCGGAAAGAAGAGAAACCCGGCGAGAGAGCGTTACCTTCATCCTCCAGCTCGTCGTCCACTGGCGTGGAGGGCCGCGCTCGTTTGTTGTCGCCTGCCGTCGCAGCCTCGGGCGGGTCCTTCCTTTTCACCTGAACACAACACGCAACCATTAAACACCAGCAGGCGGGGGAAACTGCCGTCGTCCACATGGACTTCAAGGTGACGGCCGTACCTTGAAGGAGGGCAGGCGGATGGCCCCTCGCAAACTGATGCCCAGGCCCATTCCCTCGTAGCCCAGCCCCTCGCCCTTGTTCCAGTTCTCCAGCAGACTCGAACCCATCAGGTCTTTGGGTTTGGGCCGCTCTTCCTCCTTCCCCTCGGTACCCTTCACTGGAGTCAACGACACCTGCGGAAAAACCAGATGGTGTTTTCATGCCGCGTAGTTATCGTATTAAACCCCGTTATCCGACTGAACATGTCTGCCTTCAGTCGACAGATCAATTTTCGTGAAGCAAACTGTGAATGAATCATGATCAGATATCGGTGGATTACTTTTCCAATTGATCGGGAAGGAGACGTCCTTGTTTAACTTGCTTGTTTTGTCTGATCAACAAAAGCAAAAGTGGTCAATTGAACAAGCTATAAAAACAGAAAAGAGCCGCAAAGCCTCCAATTTCCGTTTCTGGAAACCAATGAATTAAACAACGTTTAATTCACTTGATTAACGATGTTATCTTTGCAGCACTATTTTATCACAGCAACATCATCCTCTTTTTTTATTCAAACTGTTTTTCTGAATCATCAGCTCAGGTTTTATGGCACTTAAAAACGACGGAGAGGTTGTTTTAATTCTCCTTCTTTATTTACTGATGTGATGTTCTCCCTGAACATTTGTGCTGTTTAGTTTGACAAACATGGTTTCTATTAAAAGTAAATAATGATTATAATATGGACATTATGAGAATGTTTTGTCAAGTTACTTAATGTTCCCACACATACACACGTGTGGTAATAAGCTCTCATCTGTATCTTGGAAGGTGAAATGAATTACTTACCTTTGCAGAGTGTTCCTTCTTCTCCCACCAGTCATCAAAGGCTCTGAAAGCCACCACCTCTACCATTTTGCGGTTGAGGTCCCTCTTCATGATGGCCTTCAGCTCCTTGACAATGACCAGCAGCACACCGTCCACGGTGGCCTTGTGGGGGTCCTCCTTTTTAGTCTCATATCCAGGAGGAGGAACAGTCGGGTTGAACTTTGGTATACTGGGATGCTGCCACTGTTGCCCGGGTGCTGCTGCTGCCGCCGCCGCTGCCGCTGCGCCGGCCGCAGGTGTAGCTCCCATGGCCACAGGCTGGTAGGGTGCCCCGTAGGGCACAGACGCAGCGCTGTCCATAAAATGTGCATATTGATAGGGACCTCTCGTCTGAGCCATGCGACTCAGCATCTGCTGCTGCATCTGGAAGGACATGGGAACGCTGCTCCACTGTTCCCAGCGCAAGCAGTTCATCAGCTCCATTTGCACCAGCGGCATCATGCTGTGAGCGTAGGGGCCCATGGGCGGCAGCATATGGTGAGGCACTCCGGGGTGACCGGCCAGGTGAGGATGTCCCGAGACGGCGGAGTGAGCGGCCATGTGGTGATGCGAGAGCTGGAAGCCGACCTGGTGCGGGAGAGAAGCGAAGCCGGGAGGAGGCATGGGAATGGTCTGCATCGGGGACACGGCGGAGTTCATGACGATGCCCTGGCCGCAGTCTCCACCGCTGGTCGGGGTCCCGGGCATCTCATCGTCGGAAATCTCCATGTCTTCGCCCGACGACTGATGACCCTGCGTGAAAACAGACGACCAGTGAGGACTATCTGAGGTCAACATCACACGCTACACAATCACAACTGTGCAAACGCCATTGAATTATAAAGGCCTTGAGATAAGGACGAAAAGCTCTGGAAAAAAAGTTAGTAAGTGGACCTTGAGTTAAGAGACCTGCCCCTTTAGCTTGACAAATAAATCATGGGTGTAGTTTGACACGTTTCCCAAACATTTCTGGGGGGGTTTGCCTTACTTTCAGAAATATAAACATGTTTCAACACAAGCTGACATTTAAGAGTGTCAGCTGAGAAAATTTTACGCAGGAAAAAACTGAAAGTATAAGTAAACGCTGTGCTCAATACCATCTTTTAGCACTCTAATTTGGTCAGTATCAAAAAGCACAGAGGTTTGTGAATCATTCAATAAAAGCAACAAATGATCAGTTCAAAGTTTAGTCTCTAGGTGTGCACAGTCGCACAGCATGTTTCCAAACGGAGCCGTTTGCTCTGGGCCATAGTGGATGAATGTTCGTGCAACACTTGTGCCATTACACAACATATCCGTATTTTGAATGTTCCTTCCTGCTGTTTATTATCATAAAAGGATTTATGTCACAATTGCTGCCAGAATGAAACTAAGGAGAGTTCGCTGCGCACGGGAGTGGCGTCGTTATCCAAATGACCTGTTCGCAGTGCTTGCTTTGTGATAACTTGAAATGTGAGACATGAGACGCTGCGGCCAATCCTGACAGTCGAGCTCAGCAAAACCAGGAAGTGTGGTGTTGAATGGGGCTAACTGCCAAACCGTTTCCTCCGTGTGCGCGTGTGGCGAGTGTTAGAAAGCGGAAATAAGAGCGCTCAATTCCCCCACAGCAGAGCGGCTCTTGTTTCTCCAAGCACAACGCCAAATGCAGAAATACAACAGCACAGGCCAGATGGTGTTACTATGACTTCAAACAAGGAGAGCAACTTCATATGAATGTGAAGGTATTTGTGAGGCTGTGAGTTCAGTCTAAAACTTTTCATTTCTAGCTCAACTGTTTTACCTGTGTCAACAAGGAATTGTACATTTCTTACATGTGTATTCATAGACTGCTGTGCACACATAAGCACGTTTTACGGGTAAAACACTACATGTTGGTTCTTTGAAAATCATATTTGTACTTTGTGCAGAAAAATGATGAACACAGCAGCGGCCGACTGAAACAGCAAACACCTTTTTGTGCTGTCTTTAGGCATAGATTGAGAACGAAACTTCCTCCATGAGCCATAATGAGAAAAAAACAAACAAAAAAGTGAAAGTCTCCTACGAGCACCTTTCACTGAAACTAGACCTTAATTCCGGTGTCCCCAGTGTAACCGTCACAGCTGTGAGTACACATCAACGAACCAAGACTGTCAATGCAAACTCTATTTAGCTGCATTCTTTTGTGTGGAAAGCAACTTAACACATCAAATATGAAAACTCGTATTTCTCATGTAAACATAAGTTGGATGTAAATATAAAGAAAACGTGTGTCCTACCGTTTCAATGACTTCAGTAACGGGAGTGTGGCCTCGAAAATGTCCATCTTTGAGGTCACTGTTGCTCATCGTCTCCTGGACCGGAGAACTGATTCTCTTGACCAGCGAGGCCGTTCCCGGAATTGGCTCCTCGTCATCCGAGTCTGGCAGCGGGGTCGGACTGATATCCTCCAAGCCTGTGCTCGAGGGACGGGAGTTTTGCAGGCCACCTTGGGAGCCGCTAGTATAAGGGGGAATTGGGGATAGCTGAGAGGACGAGGAGGAAATCGGACTTCCCTCCATGCGCACCTCAGTGTCCGAGTCTTGCTCCTCCAGGAACGGCAGCAGTTTTGTCCTTTTCTCCTTGAGGAGCATCTCAATGCGGGAATCCAGGCTATTGCGCTCCAGATCAAGTGTTGGGGAGCCAGGTGAGGGGCAGTGCTCTGGTGTCTGAGGAGGAGGGGTGGTCGGATGGGGCTCGGGCTCGGGCGGCGGCTCTGGGATCGGAGGAGTTTCCGGTCTATCTTTGACGGGCAAAAAGTCCGTGGCAGCAGCAAGAGGCGGCTGCGGGGGTCGAAGGTACTCCCCCTCCCTTTGGGCTGGGTGATGGAAAGCAGGCTCCGAAGGAGGGAACGCGGGGGGCAAAGGAGCCTGGTAAGGCGAGAAGGCCGACTTGAAGTTGGGCGTAGCAGGGAGAGGCGGCGTGTAAGTGAAGGAGGGGGTGGTGGGCGGAGGCTCCGGTGGGGTGAGTTGGTGCTGTTTGAAGGGAGCCTGCTCGGACGTGGTACTTCTGTACATGTTGCTGCGGTACTGAGGCCTCTCCGGTCTGCGGTTGTACGCGTCCTGGAACTTGCTCTCGTGTCTGCGAGACTTGTAGCCTCCGGAGGTCTCGGGCCGGCTGGACGGGTACGCCGGGGTGGACTGCCGACTGGAGAAATTGGAGTCTTGAGAGAACGGCGTACCCGACTGGCGTGGGGTGTGAGGGGTTCCCTGGGACTGGGGCGTGTCCTGCCTCAGGCTGGAGTAGCCCGTCTCCTGGGACTGAGGAGTGGTGGAGCTGCTCGGAGGCAATGTCGCTCCAACAGCAGACGCGCTGCTCTCCGACAACCTGCGGATGGGCTCGCAGGCCTGAGGGGAGAGAAGCAGGCTCGAGGTTAATCAAAGGTGTCGCAGGCAGACATGCACAGCTCTGAATACTCTACCAGCACAACTAAACAAATGTAATGGAACATAAGGAGCAGCTGTATATCAATGCAGTCAGGAAAAATGACCAATAATGACATCTCCCAGGATACATCTTTTTTTTATCAAAGCAACTAGTGGATAACTCTTCCAGCACAATGCCGGAGGCTTCTAGTGCGATGAGGCCAAAGTGCACATTTCACTGGCTTTGTCATTTCAGTCACACAGGCTCTGGCCTGGATAACATTTCCTCTGCTCTACTCTACCACCTGCTGCGCTGATAAAATGGATTACAGATAAGGATGTCAGCTTAGACTGGTCAGTTACTCCTACAAAGTAACCCTGCAAGTCAGTGATCGCCAGGCTGACATTGTAAAAACTTGTACCACACTACAGTATGGTCTGACTCTCACTGACACAGTTAATGGTGTAATTTCTAATAAGCACATGAACAAAACATTGTTTTTACATATTGTTGAATGCATTTTTACCAGTAGGGCTTCTGCCAGGCTACGAGGGGAAACTTCCCGGGCCTCCTCTCCTCCAACAGGGAGGGTCTGCGGAGTGTAGCTGCCGTTCATCAGGAGCTGGAAGTACCTCAGGCGATTCTCACCTGCAGAGCAGTAAACATGCGTTGGTCTGATGCAGAGTAAATAAACTTAATGCCAGCATGCGTTATTAAAAACTAGTCTGGCAGCTGAACTCAAACTTAAACATTTGTAGATACACAAATGCAGTTTCCTTTTATAGTGCACAGTTTCCAAATATTTACAATAGGAGCATTACAAACTCATTTCATATAATTGGACCTGCCTATGTATATATGACTTGTAAACTGTAACAATCAGTTAAATAAATATTGTTAATGTTTGGTTGTTAATCTGAGAAGTTACATGTAACGGATACAGCAGATGTACTAAAAAGACCAAAACACGTCTTAAGACATACCACATCCTCCACAACATGCAACGTCTTGTTAATTACAATTCTTATTAAGAATATTTATGAAAAGAAAACTAATACATTTGCGGAAATAATTCAAAGGAATCACACTTGTGTAGCCACATTAAACTACACATTGTAATCAAAAACATCAGTCAGTATTTTGCCTTCATATGAACACCAAATTGACTTATTTGACTGCCAAAAACTTTTGCCAGTCAAACAATAATTACTGTGCATTGCCTTGAAGAGGAATTAATCTTGTTGGCATCAATCAGAAGCAACAGCAAAGTATTTAAATCTTAACACTGTTACTGACAGAAAGTCTAACGAAGATTTGAGTCACACATGCATACATACATACATACATACATACATACATACATACATACATACATACATACATACATACATGTGACTTAAAAGAAAAACAGTGAAGGGAAAAAGAGTCTGACAGTTTGCTTTGTGTTTGTTTACGGGTCTGAAATTATGCACAGAGGGAGTACACAGCACCCTCAGAGTCCCGCTTGTGGGAGCAGACTTACATTCAATGAAATTCAATTACCCCACGTTACCAGGCAGCACACGTAAAGGTACACACGTGATTGCCGCCCTCCTAATAATTAAAAACAACGTGACATTTCTCTCTCAATGAAGGGTCTTGCTGCTGCAGCAGAGAGAAGACCTGATCCTGCATAAATGTAGGTTACACATCTTTCCCTTGAATGACTGAATCACTGTTTACCTTTCGGGTCCAGCTCCACGTGGATGAAGTTTCCCATAACAGATGTCTTGTGGAGCGACTGCACGGCCACTTTGGCGGCCTTCACGTTCTCAAAAACAACTTTGGCGATGCCCAGGTGCTTTTTGTTCTTCGGATTGTACAAGATCTCCACGTGCTCGAGTTCCCCAAATTTTTTGCACATGTCGGAAAGAAATCCTTCTCGAATGTTGTCGTTGAGCCGGGCGAACGTCACCTCCTTCGGGGGCACCGGGCCGATGTAACACTCGTCGATCTGGAAAGCAGGAGGAGAGGGGGGTTTAACGGGACGGGGGCTTCCGGAGAGATGCTGCAGCGCGTGGTGCCGTTTCTGACAGCTGACCAAAAGTTAAGCGCAGTGCCGGAGGAGTTACGATGAACATGCAACTCCACTGAGCCGTCTGCACGCATCAAGAGTCGTGCGTCCTATTTGGCTTTCAACATCTCCCTTCCGACATCATCATTTCCCTCGACATCCCAAAGATGAGCGAGGGGGGTGTGTCTGCAACTTTTGACAGCCCCACTTTTCCTCATGGAAAAAGCTGGACTCAGAGTAGATGTATACCTTAAACGTCGGCACCGGTAGGTCCGTCTCTTTGTACTTAGTCCAGAGACGACCGATCCTGGGGTCTCGGACGATGTCCACCGGTGGTATCCCGGGGTTCTGTGGGAGAAAAGGGAGAAGGAGATGAGGGAATGGGACACTTACGTTATCCATACTTTCACAACTTCACGCGTTGCGGACTTGTTGCAAAGAAGTTTGGCACAAACCAAACGCGGCGGTGGGTTAAAAAGCCCCGAGAGGCGCCGGAGCGCGCGCCGTGGCCACCGCACCGCCAACACGGCCACATTGTAACCCATCATGGAGGTCGACTACTCGGTTACTATTGTCGCCCCCACCCCCCCCGGTCTCGCCGCGTTCAAAGGCGGTCCACTTACGGGCATGTTGAAAGTCTGTCCATCGTAGCGGTAGAGTTTGTGCTGTCCCTTCTTCAGCGCCGGGTCGATAATCAACTTGTAACTTCTACAGTGGTGACTCCGCTTCTCCGCCGCCGAGCCGCTGACGGGATGACTGTCCATGCCGTTCGACAAACCTGAAACGACAGGCAGCGACAAGGAGAGAGGAGCTATGGTTAGGCAAAAAAAAAAAAAAAAAGAAGCTACACACGGTCCCGTTAGCAGCCCACCCGACACACTTTGAAAACAGCCACACGATGCATGGCTCCGGTGGTCGGGGTTAACCCAAGTGGCGGCGAAAACGGGACCTAGCGTATATCCCAGCTACGGAAAACAGGCATTAGGACGGCTGGAGAAAGAGGGAAAAAGAACCAGCTTACTTGAACTCTGCTTTCTGCCATGGTCTTCGTTCAATCTGTTTTTCTCCCCTGGCTTGGACATGGTTCGTCCGATCGAGGGATTGTTCTCTAATTGACGAAAAGACGAAATCGCTTTCCTTTCGCCGCTAACATTACATGATTTAGCTTGAAGAATACTGCCTCCTTTTCGGCGAGAGCCAACACATATTGTGTGCCTCTGGTCTGTAGCTTCTGTCTCTTCCACAATACACCGCTAGGCTTGCCCACCGCCGACGCTAGCCGCACTTTCGTTATAAACTCATTTATATTTCTGCCGCTCATTTAATTGTACTATAACCTGGAATGCAGCTGTATCGTTTTAAACGACTCGGGCGATAATGTTCGTATGTATATATGTTATTATTATAGCCCTGGTCACAGCTCGACGTCGCTTAATCTCGAAACATTTTTTGTGTGGAATCTGTCGTCTGCATTTACCCAAATGGCAAACACAAGATAGACACAGGGGCAAAATCTCTTCTCAACTGCCCCTAAAGGCTAATAATAATGCTTCGGTCGCAGAGTTTTTTGGTGCACTTGTGGTCGTTAACAAATTCATGCATGTCGGGCTGTTTTTGAAAACGTAAACAATTACATGGTGACACCGCTGCTCGGCAGTCAGTTGACTGCTAATGTGATATTATTACCAGATTAACGCGATTAAAATACGAAACTCGGCTGGTAACGAGTTGTCTTTAACAGCCAGGCGGATGTTTATAACCGTCGGAATGCGGCCGTTGGTTCGCTGTCAATTAGTGTAATCCAGACTAACTAGTGCCAAGCCGTTGTGTTGGCCCTGTATTTAAAACAGCGGTGGAGTTTATAACTACACAATCTTAAACCCCGTATGGTTTTTAATTATTTTTGTAATGATATTTATGAACTGCATATTGTCGACTAAAATGTTTGTTTTTTTTGTTTTTTTTTTGTTTGACATTGCCTGGTGTTTTGCAGTGCTCGGGCAATTGGCTGGTTAACAGCGGCAGCACAGCGGACCAATCAGAGCGCAGCAGCAGAGGAGCCGTCTGCTATTAGAGGCACGGCTCAGGAGTCCTTCAACAGAGAGCAGAGAGAGGGGGCCGAGCGCTCTCGGCAGCCATTTTCCTGAAACAGGACTCAATGGCCTATATGGGTTTCCTTTGTTCCAAAAGGGATCTTACACTTGATTTCCTCATCTCTCACGGACTATGATAAAACTATGATTCCTCCTTTTAAAGGATTGAGAAGAAGGAAGAGAATGTACTGGATGTAATACCCTGTGACATCTTGAGCCTTTTTTCCTCTGCCTGGAATCCATCTTTGTCTTAACTAGGTCATGGCACACCCATATAATAGTATTTATATTTCTTAAGTGAAAAGAAACCAAATGTTGTGAATAAACAGTTGTGATCTTGCAGATGTTAAATTAGGAAAACAGTTAAAGTAATGTCTGATTGTTGGCATTGCACATATGGCCTTGTAGGGATATGAGTAAGTTCAACTCTTTTATAATCATTTAAAAATGTTTTGCTTATTTAAAAATGTAAAATGTGAGGCATGCAGTTACTGTTATTAAACATGTTTTATCTATTAAGCTATTATCTATTTGATCACATAAATGTTTGCATTTGTAATAGACAACTTTATTAAATATATTCACTGCATGCAGGCATATAGATTTACATCCTACAGTCCAGATTATGAGACACTGCTCCTCAAATGACAGAAAGCAGGCCATGTATAACGAGTGGCCTTTTGTAAAATAGTTTATTGTGCTGCCTGAAATTTTGACTGTTGATTGATATCCCATTTGCTTTGATTAATGCCTTAAAACACTTCCCTCTCACAACAGCAATGCTTAACAGTCATGGTGGCTTGTGTGCTGTAGATTACCACTCCTGCAACTGTGGAGACAATTTAAAGACTGATTACGTTCGTGCCGTCCATTTGCCATATAAGAACCAAATGCGTCCAAAGTGTAATCGTCGGCTTGACCTTTAAATGCATTTAGACGCCCATGTAGGTAGCCTTAAACAGTTTCTACAACGGTTTAAAAAAAAATAGACTGTTAAACTTCAGAGGAAACGGAGGGAAAACTATGGTGAAAATATTTACCTCAGCACTTTGGTGAAATGCAGTTAACAGGCCTAAACGCAGGGGCAGAAGGAATGTTTTCAGCTCCATCTTCGGATCCTCTATTAATGGCATTAATAAGGGGTGGGATAGCATCTCCTGAAAAGGAAGGAATCCATTAGCACGAAAGATAGAAAGCTCTTTTGAAAACTTTTTTTGATCAATAGGCATTGCCTCTGAGCCAGCGAAGATGCATCTTCAAGCATATCTGTGTGGGCAATATGCAAACCATCTCCTCTCTCTCCTTGAAGACAGGATTGCAGTCAAGTAGGCTTTAACCTCTTCAATTTCGACATTTCTAACTGAGCTACATCATGTACAATTCAAGAAAATGTTTGGAAAGGTAATGGATTTTGAGCTATTTCACTTTATTTGCCATTTTGTCTAAATGTAAGTTAAGTGTTATATGTATATATACCACATGACAGACAACATGAACAATAAAAACGTGTGGTTAAAACGTTATCAGCATAACTGTATTGGCTTTTGTAATATGTATCCATAACTCGTATTTTTGTTTGATATTGTAAACTTACAGTTTGCATTCAAAACATGTAATCCAAGTCTTAAACGAGGAAAGGGGAGAAATGGGGAGAAATCTCGTAAATGTCACTGCTTCCCTTTATCCAAAGAGACCCTTTGGTGATATGTAGGCTACACTTGCTTTGCTTGCTCTGCTGTTCTCTTGTCTCAAAATGGCTTCTCTGCAGACAAAGGACAGCACTGAGCTGTAAAACGCTGCTGCGCCATAACTGGGAGAGGCTCGCTCGCGCGCCTCGCTACGAGCACATTTCTCGGTGCGACAACAACAGGAAGTCTTAACACCGACCGACGCAGGCGATGGCGATTTTACTCGAATTGGTGTGTGTTTTAACAAGAAGTAAGAACAGGGGGGTAAGAGGGGGGGGAAGAAGAAAAATGCCGCCAGTGCGTAAAGGGAAGGACACGTTCGCACAGTGGCGTGCTCGGGCTGCCGGTCACTGACTCGCCCTGCATGGCAACGGCAGTAATCCGAGAGCTCTGGACGCTTGCCACGAGAGCTCGAGCGTGTTGCACCCCCACACTGCTATATAAGGTCATCAGGAGTCCTCTGCAGCAGCCCTGTTGTTCTGTATCTGGGGGGGGGGGGGAAATAACACGGGGGGTGCCTTTTCGAGCTGCGCGTGTTCTTTTGCTCGAGGAGAGATACAAAACAAAAAGTCCGACGGGATCTCTTGCATCGATTGTTTGAAGTGCTGCAGATGAGAACACGCAAACTTACAAAGATGCGATTCTATCTTTTTTTTTTTGTTTCGGTGAAGGAGTTGAAAAGAAGGGGGTCTTAATTCGGTTTTTAAGGTGGGCCACGTATACGGTGTCCTTACGCACTCCCTTTTTTTTGGTGCGTGTGTGTAACCTGGTGCTCAAGCGAGCACACATTTGTAGTTGGTGTGTCAGAGGCCTGTTTTTCTTGTTATCCACTCCTCGCTGCGACTGCCAAGTGCGCGCATTCCTCCATTTGCAGGTCACGAGGCTGCAGCCGGGACAGCATTCTGCTCTGCCCAAACCTGCTTTCTAGATCCCCACCCCCCTAGTGTAATGGGGACAAAATGTGAAGGTTTTATGTATGTAACAAAGAGGAACATTTTGCGTTCAAATCCGCCAATGAGGGTATTTATAGGCCTTTGTTAAAAAAGAAAAAAAAACCTCCCTCCTCTGTGGGTTCGCCATTCAGCTTTGCGCGCCGCTGACAGACTGGAATATTCCACACAGAGGATTGGCCTCTCTTCTGCGGGACAGCTGTCTCTCTGCACGACGAAAAAAACCTTCTTTTTTTTTGACAAATGTTCTTTGTTTATTAATTGATGAAAGGGGCCGTATACGTGTGGATATTTTGTAGCCTACATCTACAGGACACTTTAAATATCCTTTTATATGCAACGTTATTCATTTGCTAGGCTACCAGTTTCACCTTGTAAATCAAACAAGCACTTTTTTTTTCTCTTTACTATTATACAGGCATTTTTCATAGCTTGTACTACTGTACCGTTTTGTAGAACCTATTGGGGCACATGAGTACGGTTTTATGGCTTTTTGTAAGGAGTCAGAATAGCCGGCAGTCAGGCAAACTGCTCTGCCCTTTTCTTTCTCTTTTCTTGTTTTCTCAGCCCTTTTATTTTGACGGATTGTTCGCTGAATCAAATCAGGTATCATCCTATTGGGTTTTTCTTTCCTTTTTTTTAATCAATGGGTCTGCTTATTCAATGTTTTTTCATTGGTGGTATGTCTCCTGTATTTATTTGTATGTTAAATACTGTCTTTTCTTCTTTCTAGGTCTTACATATGTGCATATTTAGTATACTAATCCAGTATGGCTTGTGATGTAGTCTCATACTTGACAATATTATCACCTGTCTGTGTTCCTGAAAAATTTAAATAAATAGATTATACCCTCATTCTTATGTTTTATTGTTTTGGAAATTGAAGCAGGTTGCTTTTCCTTTTTGATGGACTTTCATTGTAATTTACATTTCTTTTTCTTTTTTTTTTTTTTAATGATTTTTAGGCCTGTCAAAATACTTCACTAAATTACACAGTGAGCTCAATGCATGCTGCATGGTGACATGGCTGAAGAAACCAATTTATAGGTCACATTTCCTTTTTAGTAAATGTGTGTATTCTGGCAAAATACTTAAAAAGATTACACATTTTCTTAAAATAGGCGAAGGAAAAAGGCAGTGTCAGCTCATCCTCTTAAAGGGACAGCTTGCTCACATTTTCCCCAGTCCTACCCACTAACTGCATATTTTCCCACCCGAGACCACTGAAATGTAACCTTTACATTTGTCTTTGTAGCTTTCCTCAAACAGAGTTTCACTGCCTTTTTTTATGAGAGAGAAAATGTTCCAGCCCAGATACTGAATCAAGTGTAACGTCAAACACAATATGTTTCTGTACTCTGGTTGTGTGGGCTCATTCTCTATATGAACTACTCTCTCCTGACACCCACTGTTACTGATTTCTGTAATTATGGCCATCATCGACTTGGCTGAGACATGTTCCTCGTGGAAAAATATAATTTTATTGCATATACTACATATGTAAAGTACAATACCTTCTAGAGCATCCAGTTCATGTGAGTAGGAACTGAACTTGCTTTGGATCATTACACCACATCTGGCTCAACATTATTCAAACACTGATAAGTTATTCTTCATGCCTTAAAGCGGCGCGTCTGCCTCGCACACCCACAGCCTCCCTGTAAATAGCAGCACATATATTTGTTTTCACCTTTATAGGAAGGTAACACATACTCTACCTCAGAATGTCGTCTCCAAATCACTTTTTTTTTTCTTGCTCATTTTTATAGTTTGATGCTGGATAAAGATGTCCGTACATTGCACCCTGGGATGAGAAAGAATAGTTTATCCTGACGCCCCAATCTGTGATGTCACAGCTGTGTTCAGCCATACAGACCGAACAGACAAGTATGACTGACACATTGCTTGTAAAATACCTCTGGGGATTATAAATAATCACACTAAAAGGAAAACACAGCAATAAACCTGGTCCACAGTTTACCAATTGCATGATTAGATCATGCATAAAGATAGGATAACAAAGGTTTATTTAAAGGTTACGACATGTAGACCATCATATCCAAATTTTTATATATATATATATATATATATATAGGTCAATCATCATGAGCATGGAATCCTGTGTAAATTAAACTGATATTTAATGGATTAAAGGAAGATTCCACATTGATTTAAACGTCCATCCGTGGGAATGAAAAGGGTGGGCAACCCCGAATGAAGTGCATAGATTTGAAGAACTGAGGCACTGATTTTTGTTGTTGTATATTTTATGTTTCATATAATAAGGAAAGGGGGTTTGGCCATTTACCGATGTACATTTCTCAGAAAGCAAGTTCACAGAAGTAGAAAAATCTGATGGAGGTGCGAGTGCACACACCTAGTGCATTCATCGTCATCAGAGCATACCAAGGGCAACATTCATGACTTCACAGATACCAATCTAGAAATCTGTTAGCGTTTAAAAGGAAAACCCACTGACTTAACTTCAGCAGTAGAGGTGGACATGTTCAGTGTTATCTCTCACACACACACCCCTCTGTTGATGGAGGCAGTGCTTCAGGTTGAGTGCCCACCCATAAAATGAAAAAGGCACGCACATTCGACAGGAAGTGGACCAGTCAGACTCCACTGCACGCAACTCTCTATTCTTACTCAGAGATGCTTTCAGTGAGCCGACTGATGATATGACGGGAGAAGAGGGTAGTGGGTCAATTGGAAACAGCTTCAAGGCGACAGGAACAGGAAGTGGTGAACTGAGAGAGCTACCGGTAAAACATGAGGCATTTCTGTTCCTCTCTCTTGACACTTGTACATCCTCTCATCTCAGCCTTTCCAAATATAGAGTCATTAAGTTTTTTTACTTAAATCTGGAGGGAGTATCTTCAGCCCTGTCCTGTCTGGCTCATGTTTGACTGTTTGGAAGCGAGATGACACAAAACGTTGCTGGGAGTGGGACTGCGAATGGTACCACGAAAAGGGGAGCCGAACTTAAAATTGTGATAGTGGGAGATGGAGGCTGTGGGAAGACGTCTCTTCTGTTGGTTTATGCTAAAGGTGATTTTCCTGAGGTAAGAAAAGCTTCTATGTCATGCAATGTATACCTCATCTGTTGATATTAAATATTAATTCAAGATTTATGTGTCTTACCATTATCGGAAGTCTAACAATGTTGAAATTAGACCTGGCCAACGATATCTTTTTGTCAAAATAAATAAGTGGGCTTCATTTTTTGATATTACAGGGATCACACATAACATGTGTGAACTTATAAATAGACATAAATATGGAATATTACAAAATGTATACAGCATTGTTGTTTCATAAAATGGACATCTTTCTCAAAAACAGAAGTACGCACCGTCAGTGTTCGAAAAATATGTCACCACTATCTCTCTCGGAGGAAAAGAGATAAAGCTCAACCTGTATGACACAGCTGGTAAGACTTTAAAAATCACCTCCATGTTGAACATCGATGATTATTATTCCTTTGACCGTGGAGAGAACACTCTTTAGAGTACATTATAGAAACATATGAACAAAACACACCGGTATACTGACTCAGATTGCCTTATATAAATCATTTCATAGTGTTATACTAGATTAGATATTCATTTATTAGTCCCACAGTGGGGGCATTTGTAGGATTACAGAAGCAAAGTTCACACAAAAAATAAAAACAAGTAATATAGTAAAAACAGTTTAAAAAAAAAGTACAACACTGAATTATATATATATATATATATATATATATATATATATATATATATATATATATATATATATATATATATAAGTTCATAAGTTTTAAGAAATTGAAGTTCAGAGATCCTCTCCTGTGTGTCTTTATCTTGATGTTCTTAAACTGACAGACAAGAGGAAGTGGTAAACCTCCATGCTTACGTCAGAACATCATCAACATTGTCTTTCAGCAACAGAACAACAGTTTCATGTAACAGTAACTTCATATTTTGTTAAGAAATCAACTTTACAAGCAAAAAGTGTTTTTTTACCTCCCAAATACAGACAACCTACATCAAGTGAAATCCTCTCATTCCTTCTGATTAATTGTTGAATTTTAATAGTCGAGTTACTGTATTTTAATTTAACATCGACCAATTATAAAGCTAATATGTATTGTATTATATATTATCACTATTAATTTACTATACAGCAAAATCACTTGAGCGTAAAAGAGTGTAATGTGCTAAAAGTTACCACTCAGATTCTCCACCAAGTCAGTGTCTTTGTTCTGAAATTGGATGATTTTAATTGTTATTTCCATTTATTACGGTAGATTTCTTGCACAGCTATTTGTGTTTTTATATAAATAATCAGTGTTTCAATAAAATTGCGTCTATATTTGGCGTTTATGAATTAAAAACTTTCTCATTTTGTACAAGTGTTGATGATTCAAACACTAGCTTTACAGCAAAAGGCTGTATTTCTGTGGCGATAGTCGTGAAATTGAACGGAGCAGTTTTTTTTTAAAGTCATTTCATTTTCAGAATAAGCCAGACTGCTTATCTTTGATACAATTGCAGCAGCATCCCTCACGTCAGCGTGAAAGGAAGCTGAACCCAGGATGTGGTTTCATACATCTACCCTCGATGCATAGTCTACTTCATATCTTTGTGTTCAGGCTGTTGCATCCTATCCAGAGCACTTCTTGTTTCATTGACAGGAATTGTTATTTACAAGTGTGTGCTCGCTTTGACACGCACCAGCCATGACATTGGCATTGTTTGTCTTCTTCCTTTCAGGACAGGAAGACTATGACAGACTACGGCCGCTCTCATACCAAGAAGCCGATCTGATTTTAGTATGCTTTGATGTGACCAACCCCACCAGCTACGAGAATGTCCTGATAAAGGTGAACCTTTCTATTGCACATTATCATCTGGCCAAGGTACAGGTTCAGGTTTCCAGTGAAACCTGTGTGTGTGTGTGTGTGTGTGTGTGTGTGTGTGTGTTCGTTCATGATTGTTCGACTGGCTGCATTCTCTTCGATATGATTAACTCATGTGACTAAGCCTGCAGTGGACATTGACCCTGTGTGCATGCAGGTAGGACTCAGTGTTGTGCTTGGACGTTCTCTTTTCTGATTCCTGAAGAACAAAGTCTGATGTTAAAGAGAGCAGACGTACAATGCCCCAGATCCTTAAAGTCTTATTTTGTATACCCAGTGGCACCCAGAGGTGAAGCACTTCTGTCGGGACACTCCGGTCATCTTAATTGGCTGCAAGACTGACCTCAGGAAGGATAAAGAGTGTACCAGGAAGCTCTCGGCTATGGACCAGGTTCCCATCACTTACACACAGGTAAGGTCAGGAGGAGAGTTCAGACACCTTGTGATCTTTAAGAACGGGCCTGATGATTGAGGTTACAGGATGTTAACGACAATGTGCAAGAGGAAGCGTGCTAACCAGAAGCCACAACCACACCTACACACGACAGCTTCAATGCAATGAGACGTCTCTTCCAAAAGTACATTCATCCGCTCACAAAGACTAACTCTTGGTGTTGTTTTGGGGTGCAGGGCGAGGAGACCCGGCAGCAGATGAATGCAATGCTCTACCTCGAGTGTTCGGCAAAGTATCAGGAGAACGTGGACGACGTTTTCAGGGAGGCAACCAAAAGAACTTTGGCTTTTAATCGAAAACAAAAGAAATACGTGAGGAAGAAGAAATGTGTAGTTTTGTGAAGTCAGAAGAATTCTTGAGGACTCTACTGGCTATTTCTTCCTTTTGAAAGCCATTCATTCACATGGTGAGTGGTGAGACATAAAGAGACCAAGATGCTCAGCGTCCTAGTGTGGAAGCTGCTGAATGAGCACTGGTGTAGAAATGACTTTCCAGTCCCGTAAGTTTGGGCCTCACTGAGTCCTCAGCACTTACCGTCACAAGAACATAACTAATGACTAAACAGGAAAGACAATTTAGCAAGAAGCAGCAGGTTTGTTGTATGCAACTTGAAAGGCCTTCCATCAATGTATTTTCATATGGGACATGTCCATATGTCCTTTTATTTTTTGATATAAAGCTTTGTATTATTTCCAACCCTGTGTTTTATTGAAATGTACATATAAAGTTGAACAGTTAGTTCTTGTATCGTTAACTATTTCAAACATTTTGCCAATTAAAATGTCTGAATCTGGTTTAAAATCTGCAAGTCGATAACACCATAGTTTAATACATCATGGTACTGTAGCTTTAACAGTTGTGAGAAAGAAAACCTTGATCAACACCCAACAGGATGAGTTCATTTCCAGTAAAACAAAACACTGGAGTAAAATCTGTGTGGTAGATTCAACCT
Organism: Clinocottus analis; assembly: GCF_023055335.1. Lineage (NCBI taxonomy): Eukaryota > Metazoa > Chordata > Actinopteri > Perciformes > Cottidae > Clinocottus > Clinocottus analis. The sequence goes on from NW_027175854.1 coordinate 3,612,314, forward strand.
GAAGCTCTTTTCTTTACCAGCAGCGCCCACTAGTGTCAGAAAACTGCATGTGTGCAATGGCTGAACAATTTAGGTATTTCCCACACCCTACACAATAACCACAGAAATGGCAAAGAAAATTGAATTAGGAGTTTAATTATTAATATATATATTTTACAACAATGTACAGATTGAGAAACTGTCTCTCGTTACTGATCGACTCAGGCACCAGTTACAGCCCAGACATGAACGCTGAAAACATGGTTCATCAGCTACATCATAAAAATGAGGAAATCAAGTTGTTTTGTGCGTTCTGGCAGCTTTCGCATTGAATGTAACATTGGTCTGTAACCTTCCCCTCAATAAAAGTGGTACCTAAAATATTCTGATTCTCTTCTATATGATTACTTTCTGGGAAATGACAAAGAAATGCTACCGTCTTTGGAGTTTTCAAAATAAGAGATTTTTTTGCTGACAGGCTGGAGGGACAATAAGGCATTAGAGATCCGACACGAAAAGACTTGACGCCACGACAGCCAACGAGGGCAGAAGCTCAAGCTTTGGCAAGAAGTTAATTCATACAAATATTTTATTTATGTTAATTAGAAAAACAAAAACCCGGCACAGATTCAATCATCATTCTGCGTCTTGGTCTCACAGGACCAGCACTAATAGCAGCATTTGATACTTTTCTGCAACATCACATAACAAGCATGTTCTTTGTTTCAGCACAGTAATAATAATAAAAACCTCTGTGCATGGCTTTTTGATAAAGTTTGTAATAAACGTGAAGGAAATGTACGACCATTAGTGAAACAGACAAACATAGACATTACAGTTAGTGAGTGACAACATGTAAGTTAGTGAGGAGTTCACTGTAGCTTCACTGGAACAAAGTTTGTTATAAAGACCGTACAAGTGTGTGTGTGTGTGTGTGTGTCTCAGCCAGATAACTCGGTTTAGGCGTTATTTTGTTTAAAAAAAAAAAAAAAGTATGGCTTTTTGCAACCGCTGCAACAGTGTTGCATTCCCTTGAAGTCTGTACTTTTTTGAGGAAAAAAGACACCAGAAGATTTTTTTTCTGAAATCGAGAGGCAGTCAAGTATCAGGTTTACGTTGTCGACCTACAAGTCTTGTAAAAAAAAAAACATAACACTCGTTAGCAGTGAAATAGCACAACAGAGTTCATAACTACACATAAAACATTACACAGTTCTGTAAATTAAGTGTTGATCATGTCCAATTTTGTCCAGAGAGAGTTTGTGCCACTTCACGGAGGCATGAAGCACATGACAGACGTTTGGTCTCCAAAAAGGCAAACTGTATTCTGTTCTGTTGATTGACGCTACCGGCCCTCTTTTAGTTGCATATGATTTGAACAAAAAGGCCCTCCGACAGATTCATGCGCTGACACAAACACCCAAATAAAAAACACATTCTTCCCGCTCACTTTGTATGTACAACACAACAGACTGTTGTTGGTCTACGGGGTGAACACCACTTTGTGTGCAGCAACATCAATGCAGAGGCATCAGAGAGCAGAAGCCCGTGGGGCCAGATACTTTGGCCGGACGCTGCTGCCGTCGCCGCCGAAGACCGAGAGAAAGAGTGGTTTCAGTTTCGTCTCCTCCCGGCCCGGTCGTACTGTGGTCAGTCCATCAAGCCAATGTGCGCGTCGCTTCAAAATTACTGGCCGTTTTGGTAAGGATCGGAGGTGTTTTTTTGTCTCAGTCATTTTTTTGCATTTTTCCCTGGTTTTTCTGAAACTTTTGGTGGACGACTTTTAAAGTGGTGAGAAAGTTCCCCAGGAATAGGACGAGAAATGTCAGTGCCAGCATAAATACCTGGAAGAGAAGGGCGGAGAAAAAAAGAACAAACCAACAAACAAAAGGTCATGTTAAGTCGCTGTGAAAACATTCAGACCATCACAGGTCATTAAAATAAAGAAAGCACACGTGTGCTGCACCAGTTGGATGGGGACAAACTTTGACGGCGCATATTTTGACTTGACATAAGTCATCAACTCGAATATGGCCTGACATGAAAGAAAGGCAAAACTGATTTTAAAAAGCCTGTCAAGCTTCTCCCCCCAGTCTGTCTCGACATAACTCTTGTACATTTAAACAATGCATCTGCCAGAGGGATCCTTACTTGCCACTCCTTACAGCCCTCAAGCCTTGCCAAGCGAAACAGGGTCACTGAGTTGTAGAGCTGCCAAAACTGTGAAGGAAGAAAAGAAGAGGCATTATCTTTCAGAGTTGCCGTACGATCTAGTTGCACAAACAAATTTCGCTTTGATCCACATCGTTCTCTTCAGCTGAGAAAAAAAGAAAAGCTCTTGAAAGTAACACATCTATTCATGCAGATTCTGCAGATTTAACACTGAACAATGCATGCAGATGTAAAATGGACCGCCTCCTGGTTGTAATATATTTAGTGATAAAACATAAAAAGGCGATAAAGTCTGAATTTGATATAAAACAGATGTAGGGGGGGAAAAAAACGTTTTGACTTACATGACCAAAAAAGAGGAATGGCAAAAGAAAAGTGAGGCCTCTCCACATCCAGGACTGAAATCCCTCTGCAGAGACACACAAGTGTAACAGTGACCTTGGGACAACGTGACACACAATACTAACTAAATGGTTCATATGAGATACCCAGTTGTCAATTAGCGATGGTTTCATAAGCAGAATTTTCTGAGGTATTCACACATCTGCTTGGCCGCATACTGATGTTAACAACCCGTCTCTGTCTCTGACCTTTCCCCCAGTTTTCCCCAGACATGGCGTTGCAGATGGCTCAAGGGTTCAAATGATCAAATTGACTAGCACCAAAAATAGCTTCCAACTTACCCACAGTGAGGTCCAGCTGATTCCTCTCCCCCAGAGTTCGCAGCCTGTATAAGCAGCCGCGCTGGTAGTAATACTGGAGGAACTGAACAAAGCCTGGAGGACAAACGGGAAGCAACAATGACGGATTACCACGCGGCCAACACTGTGGTGTGATGAGCGGAGCAACACATTCTGACTCGTATCTCAACGCTGCAGAGGAAACATCTTTTACAGGATAAGCATCAGCTCATAAACAAACACAACAAAATAAACAGCAGCTTGGATCATTTTGTTCTCCAAACAAAAGTCACATTGTCCCAGATACAGATCGGTCTGTTTAAACATTATCTTCTCACGCTAAACCCCAACCACAGAACCGGATCACATCATATGTGAAACTTCACGTTATGTACAAGATGATGACTTTAACCACCAGTGTGTGCAACAAACGACTTCACTTCCGTTTTCTGGTTTGAAGAACTGTTGCTGCCTTTATCAATGCAACCATTATCAGCAGGATACCGAGGAAGTATTTACACTCTAACACCTGTGAAGCACAGACACATACGTTTCACGCTAAAACTCAACTTGCTTTTATCCAGGCTCTTAATATGTCAAAATGCTAATTGAACGTCCGCGGGGTCGATTTAACGTTGACTGTGTGACACAAAACAGTTCACAACACTGTTGCATGTGAATCCAGTTTAAAAACAAATATTTTATTAACTCCTCTTTGTTATTCAATGACAAAGAGCAACATAACAAACATTCACGTAGAACTATATTAGTCAAGTTGTTAGAAAGTTATTCAGCATCTATTTTGATAATAAATTACTTGCTTTTCAAACAAAAATGCCACCTTTTCTCCAGTTACAGAGACTCCAGTCTTTGATTTTTAGACTGTAGTTCAGACTAAACAAGTCACTTTGGACTTGAACTTGTAACAAGCTTGGACACTATTTCCTGACAAAGGGCAACTATTTATTAATCAAGCAATAAAATGAGTCGCAGATTATTCAATGATACGAATAAGCATTAGTTGCAGGCCCACATTGTTATTTTTTAAGGGAAATGGAAAAAGATGCATAAGCGATAGTTATCCTTCATCGACTACAGCAGGTGTAACCGATGATGTAATACTGACTGCTTGACAAGTCAACCAAATCCTGTGAAATGCAATATTGGTCATGAGATAAACAACGAGATACTACATGTTCCTCATTTCAGCTACAGCACACCAAAGGAAGAACTAACTGCTGCTTTTTGAGAATCAACCACCTCATGTTTGGTAAGTCCGGCACAAAATTAAGAAAAGACATCACTCACAGAAAAATGATTCCACCAAACAATCTTCCTGAACATATTAAATAAGTGAATTCTATATTGGATGCAGATTTGATTAAATTACAGCGAAGCCAGACCTTCACAAAAATGTTTTTGGTTATGACACAAACAACATTATGACTCAGAGAGCCTTCCCCATATTGTAGATACACAAACAGATTAAATTCTTACTCTGATAGATGGAGAAAGCGAGGAATTGGCTCCGGAACATCTGATACATGGGCCCCTCTGGCCTGTGAAATGACACAATGGTAAACAAAAACTTAATAAAAAGAAACTGCAGCCTTCATCGTCTTTGCAGTCGCCAACCTGTATGTGTTTATACTCATTAAACAAATCAAAAGACAAAAACTCACCAGGTGAGCATCACACCCGACAGAAAGGTGGATACGTAATGGTGAGACACCCACCAACCTTTGATCCTAGAAAACGCGAGAGAGTAAAAAAGGACCCGGTTATTCAAAAGAATTGCTCTCAGAGAAATTATTCATCTCTTATCTTCTTCAATAAAACAAAGAAAGAAGATAAGTAACTATGAACAAGTGCTCTTGTGGTTTTACTTTTCAGTCCTAGCAGACTGCAGAGCCTCTGGACCGACGTCCCAACATACCTGGAGCCATTGCTCATGAGGATGCTTTCTCTTATGGTCAACGTGCAGTAGTACCACACCAGCAAGAAGTTGAAGATTTCATCAGTGACTCTGAAACAAAATACAGAAAATAAAATAGCGAGATATTCTATAGATTTGAATAAGTCCACAACAATAGTGATTGAAGGGAAAAATAATTCTCTCACCGATAGTTGAGAAAGAAGAGGCAGGTTATGGCTCCAAGCATCAGGATTATTGTCATGTAAAGCTTGAACTTCTCATACTCGTCTTTGTAGGCAAATCTATGTGAATAAATTGAGGTTAAGATGGAACATATCCAAACCTGAAACATACTTTTCACACTGCCCTTGAGGCTGAATACTTGACATACTTTGCCTGGTCGCTGAGAAGTGTGACGTTCACGTTGCCGAGGACTAAATTCAGGTACAGCCTGAAAACACACGGAAAAAAATGAATACAGAACAAGATGAAATGAATTGTCTGGGAAAGTTGAGTGAATTGTCAATAAGCAAAAGTACTGACCCGTTTTTCTTTGGCAAGTAAGCTTCCATATCAAAAAACACATTTTCTTTTTCCTTGATTTGTGATTTGATATCCGTTATTAGTTTCAATTCTGTCTCGTCACATTTTTGTGAACACCTAAGGCGAAAAGACAAAATGATCATCCGTGGAATTATTATCGTTTTATTAATTTTGAAAGAGCAAGCTATAGCGACTGCAGTATGAGTAAATGATCTGTTCAAGAACAATGTAGTTATCTGTCCGGATCAGAAAACACTTACTTTGTCAAGCTGTGGCTCAAGTCTTTTTGGCATTTTCTCTGTTTACTGATGGCACTGCTGCATGTTGTCTGAAGATTGGTGAGCTCCTCAAGTTTTTGTCTGTATATTTTGTGAGTTTCCTAGTGATCAAAACAAAAACACACAAGGTGAGCGGAAAAAATCTGTAAATACTAAAAGTCTGCCGACTCAGTAACAGGTGATACGAACTACACACGCGCCTTTCTACACTCACAAATGTGTCAAACAAATAAACTAATAAGAAGTGCTGAAGGGTGATTAACATTTAATTTGTCATATTCCACTGAAAACTCTTCTTAGAAACAGTGAAATGCGTCTAAAGCTTTGCCAATGAAAACATTGTCAATAGACAACACTAAAAAGCTTGAACAGAGCCTCCATTCTGCAGAAATAGAAACGCTTTAACCTGTGAAATCTGGTTTGACCTTTCCCTCAGAAGACAAACATCCCATGACACTGCATTATGCTGTGAAATGCATATTTCAGTATGTATGTATTACATGCTAGCAGACCAGAACCTAGCTTCCCTTGCACGGTCCCTATCAGCACTGGTTTATGAGTGTGTGGCAGTGAGGATGCATCAGTAGAGATAATACTGTGGTATCCCTGTAGGGTCTGTCATTGCTGTTCACATGTACACAACATACACCATCTTTACAAACAGTACAAACTGAATTATATGTGATGCAACTATTTCACACGAGTTGAACATGCGGCTTCATTTAAGAAACACCCCCATACAGCACACCTTCATCCTCTTTCCCTGCGGATCAGCTCCAGATTATACATTTTGATGGCACCACAGGCTACGTCCCAGTTGTCAGGGTGGCGGTGCCTCGACACCACAGACGACGTGATGGTGTATTGTACCTCAAAGGAAGCTGCACACTTTCCTTTTGTCGACTTCTTACGTTATTGTTTAAAGTTAGCTCGCCTGCTAGCGTGGGGATGATGGATGGTGGTGATGCGTTCAATGTCTAGGACTTGATTTACTCTCGCAACAGCGTGAAGTTGCTTTAAAACCACCGTGCAACTTTGTGAGCAATCACTCACCGTCAACATTAATCAAATGAACAACACTCCACTCTGTTGTTAGCTAAGTTAGCTGCTCGTTAGCCTCCGAAAACAACAGCAGAGAGATAAGATACCAGCTGCTTTACGTTAGCGGCTATGAAACACGGAGAAAGTCGAAGATGATAAACATTCATTGAAACATATTCCACCCCGTAGATATTGCACATGTGTTGGCTTGAAGCTGAGCTGAGAATGAATGGCGAATAGGAATCCAAACTACCGCAGCCAGTAGAGTACCGGCTGTCAGAGACACTTAACACACGCTACAAGCCAGGGATTTACAATTCTATCGTCCTAGTGTCGTCCGTCACCTGCAATTGTTGATATTCCTCGTCAATTTCCTCCCACTCCGTCTGGAACTTCGGTTTGGACATTGTGGTACAGTGGTTAGCTGACGCGAGGAGAGCAGCTTCAATAGATTTCACCCTCTCCCCCAGGATGTCAACTCGTAAGCGTTTTTAAATGGGCAGCACAGAGCATGCGCACGCCGTAACTCCTCCGCCTCTGATTGGATTGTGCTCGTTCCCTTTATTGGTTGAGTTTATAGGAATAGCAGGATAAACCAATCAGAAGCGGTGTAGGGCGGGCCAGAGTGCCGCTGCAATTTTATGATAAAATAAACTATGTCCCTGAAGCTGTCGACACTAAATCACGAAATACACTTTTTTTTTTTTTTTTTTTTTTTACAAAGTAAAAGTCCTTAGTTGGGCCTCACAGACATATTTCACCAATCATGAAATATCAAAGTAACTAAAGTTACGATCCACACTTCTGTTGCTAGGATACAGCAAATACTGAGCCCTCTCTCGGCTGCGGACACCAGCCAGACATTATAACTAGATATTATAACAACATGTAGGCGATGACAACATGGAGTTCTTGTGATATTTAGCCAGTCATCCGCTTGGAGACATCCTACGGTACAAGTACTTTGCTTTACATTTCATTTTGATGTTGCCGGTGTTACTCTGAGACACAATGTAAAGTACCGTAAAGTACTGTTAACTAACGTAACTAACTTAACTAAACACCGTCAGCTATTTAACGAGCCTTAAATTGTTTGTTGTTTTTAATTTCATTCATTCTCAACTTTGTTTTGTCTAAACAATTTTGTTCTTAGTAAAACTTTTCTCTCGTGTGCTCCCGTTTTCTCTACTTTAGGTCAGAGGGGTTTCACCCAGTCATGCCGTACATTAAAACCTCTCAGACAAGCCAGACATGTTTGGAAGCAAAGTCGCAGAGATCTGGACTGCGGTGCGCAGTTTTCTCCGCCAGTGGAAATGAATACACTGGAGAGTGGTTGAAAGACCAGAAGCATGGTGAGATACTTTTACCCCTCAACTACTTGTAACTATATTCGTAAAAGCGTGTTTGTAAAGAATAAAGCGTGACATAGGTTGTCCATACTCTTGCTCAAATGTTTCATTATTCTTTTTTTTCAAGGGAAGGGAACTCAGGTTTGGAAGAAGTCCGGTGCCATTTATAATGGGGACTGGAAATTTGGAAAACGTGATGGATTCGCTACCTTCAGTGTGCTGCTTCCAGAAACAAAGGAGTATGTCAGGAAGCACTGTGGTGGATGGAAAAATGGAAAGAAGCATGTATGTATTTGATATGCTGTTAGAAATGCTTACTGTAACACATGCATGTACACTGGAAAATACTGTGCATAATGGTCAATCTCATACTTTAGGGGTTCGGGACGCACTACTACAAAAACTCATCTGTCTATGAGGGGGATTGGAGTGAGGACCAACGAAGCGGCTGGGGAAGGATGTACAGTGCGAATGGAGACATCTATGAGGGAGAGTGGCTGAAGGATAGGAATCATGGAGAGGGCACCATCCGATTTGGTAAGACCATTTTCATTTCCACACATTTTTTTTAAACATCTAAAATAGATTAGAGTTTAGTGAGGCAACCAAAAAGAGGTTTTAAAATGTGACTTTCCAACTTATGTTCAAGCAAATGGAAATTGGTATGAAGGCAGCTGGCGAGATGGCAAGAAGCACGGCAATGGAAAGTTCTACTATCCTGACAAAGGCCAGATTTATGAAGGCTTTTGGATAGATGGAGTGGCAAAGTGTGGGACCCTGTCTGATTTTGGGAGGGATGAAGCATCAACACCGACAAAGTATCTGCTTCCACAGGTACATTTTCACTGTGGATCCTTTTACAAGCACTCTGTAACCACTTATGTGAGAGTCAAATCATCATTTGATTTGACAAAGCAGTTTACAATGCATTACTGTGGATTAAAATATGAACATATCTTTTTTTTCAAGCAACAACTGGTGGATATGCAGTTGGTTTTAAGTGAAGCCAAGTCAGACTGCCTTGAGAGGATCAACAGCAAGTTCCCACTCCATAACACACTTAAAGAGACAGAATAAAAAAGAAAGCAAATGGCATGATGATATTCAGTTTGTTCAGTTTTGTCAAAATATTTACAACCAAATAGTTTGTTCTTGTGAGGAGCAAAACAAACACGTCTATCCATATTTCAGATGAGTTGAAAACAATAGTGATTTAAGTTAACATATTAATCCAGTTTACAACCAACACAGATGATTAAATTCCTTTTTATGGAAAATTCAAATGACACACTTAATTTTTAGACTGATCAAATATTAGCCATTTCTGTATTTTCTATACGCTGCACTCCGACAATACTCTAAACCTCTCACCATCCTAACATGTAAAACAAGATAGCACTCATCAATACATACATACACACACACATATATATATATATATATATATATATATATATGTATATATATATATATATATATATATATATATATATATATATATATATCATGTCCGATACACACTGATAACTCAGAGTGATCAGTTTCTCTAAATTATTGAGAATAAAACCGCAGTTAAATGAAATAACAATTTAATTGAAATGCAATTGTGGTGTTTTCTAAGAATGAATGATGAAAATAAGCTAATTCAGGATAAGTGAGACAAGTGGCGGGCTCAGGCTTTACAAAATGAAGCATCAAGGTGATAAACTGTGAAAACTGTTATGTATCATTTTCTATGCATTAGTTACTGATTACATAGATAAAATCATTTCAAATAGTACATTCAAATTATTTTTAAAATTCTAAAACTTTGAATTCCACTTGATATAAATGTGTTTATTTCAACAGCCTGTGCTACAGATGTCAGCAAATACACTATGCAAAATGCTGCAGTTAAGCAGCTGTTTAGTCAGTCTAAACACAGCAAGTATTACAAAAACAATCAGTGGACAGTACAATCAATTATGTACACCATAACTAAGGAAGAAATAGTTAAATACTTGTGGTTCACAAAACACAAGCACTATGTTTATATTAACAAATGCAGTGTTCACTGACAAATGGGTAAATAAATGCAGCAGGCAACAGACAGGATTTCAAGTTATTATTACATCTCTGCCATAATGAAAGAGAAGCATAAAGCAACTATCAAAATTCAGACTTCAATTTAGACCTTTCAATTTTGAGCCATGCATTACAGCAGATTTGTGAGTTCAGTCAATCGAACATGTTTTCTATAAAATACATCTCTTTTTACGAAAGTAAGATCCACAACAAAGAGGTGAGACATCTTCATACCTGTAAAAAATATACAAGCCAACAAAGGCTGGTCTGGCTTGGGGAAACACCAAGCAGTCAGAGTTCCACCACAGATGCATGTCCATCACACTTCACTATGGGAAATGTGAGCTTGGAGACTGCAAGATGGAAGGCTCCCCTCTGTTGTCCAGCTCGTTTTGTAGCCTGGTGAGGTTAGAAAGCTCCTCTAGCTCTTGGAACTGTCTATCGGTCTTGTGGCTGACCAAAGAGCGATAGAAATGCACGGCAAAGACTATAAAGATTAAACCAAAGGGGACCATGATCGAAGTGGAAGTAATTGCAGCAGCCACACCTGCTGAAATTGTATTATTACTGCTGGACTTGGGCTTAACGGGCAAAAACTTGACCCAGCAGAGTAGAACCACTTCGGCCAGGAAGAGTAACGTACCGATGACAGTAGAAAAGGCCCATGCTAGTTCAATGTGTCGGTGCATTCGCTCATGTGGAGACTCCTTCACTGAGTTGAGGTTGTGGACATTGCTCACAGCCTCTATATTGGGCAAAATGCAGGTGCTGACCATCAGAGCGAACAGGTGGACGGCCACAAGCACAGTGGTGCAGGCGCTGAAGGCGATCAGGAGGGCAGGTGGGTATGGATAGCTGTTGTCCAGCTGCACTTCCACCATGGCCACCTGGAGGGAAAGGGACAGGAAATAACTTCACACACGTGACCACACACTATGCAATATGACTGATTAGTCCACAGAAGAGTAAGAGGGCGGTTTCAAGATCATGTTACCATGGCAAATCCAGAAAGCAGAGCTGATGTCCGACTGGAAGCCTTCAGCTTAGCACGACTCAGGTACAGCTTCCTCCAGGACAGCGCCTGCAGCGAGTGCTCGTTCAGGCTCATGTTGCTCCTGTCGTCAAAGGGACCGGGCGAGCAGCGTGACGTAGTTACCTCGTTACTCTTGCGGAACACGACAGAAACACGCGGTCAACATGCCAACACTGTACACTCACAACGCCTTTCAACTCGCCAACTGACGGAACTGCGGAAGATATTTTTCTTTTACCCCTCAACCGCCACCGGTCTTCAGCGTGTTGCACCGTCTGCACCGCATTACCCATGAGCCAGCGCGCGCGGTGGCGAACATCCGCTCCAGAGTCAACTGTCGGCTGCATTTCCTCTGTTGTGAGATTACGAGTCAGCCCTTTAGTTAATACCGATGTAATTAACGCGGTCAGTGTGGAGCGAGTGTTAAACATATGTTGCTGTTAATTTGGTCGGTTGAGCCGACTGTTACACCTGCCTACTTGACACAATAACGTCCAACATGTAGAAATACGAAGTATTCCTGTCAAAATGAATGAAAGTAGATAAATACACGTTTTTTAAAAATATAAACACAAGCTAGTGTATGATTTTCTTCAGCACGTCAGGTTGAACTGTTCAATACTAGTGGTTTAAATGTTACGCTTTCCCCTTACGAACACTAACAACTGTGATTTATCTGATTTGATGAATGTTTCTTCTTTGTAAAAAGCAGCTGAAAAGCAGTGAACTAACATGCCGTGACGTTGTCCAACAATGTTTTGGTTCCTGGCGGTGACGTAATACACAAAAACATGGTTCCCTTGTTTTGAACCTGAAACGCGTGCTAAGTGTTTTCCTCTAACTTCACTCCGCATGAAGATGCATTTCCGAAAGCGAGTGGCTGGGACACATTGACGAGATGACGATGGCCCAGGCCGTGGAAACGTGTGCGGAATCCGGACGCAGGCTGGTGTGTAGTTACCGTCCGTTAACGTTAGCTTGTGAAGCGACTCTGGCAGACAGCTAATTAGGGAGCTAAGCTAACGGCCGCAGCTGTAAATGTTGGGACGTTTGTCAAGTCGCTTAAGATGCTCAAGTTTGAGGCCACGGGGAAAAAAACCTATGGCTCTCTCGTTTTACACGGTGCGACTTATTGTGTATTTGTTGCAGTTCAGCGGACGATCAGATAGACCACCATCTGACTAGATCAGTGAAATCCTGCAAAACACTGTGGAATAATAACGTACTATAACGTCCTGTCTTTCCCCAGGACAAGCCTCGTTTAATGTGTATTATGCTTGACGTCACATTTAGGAAACAGCTATACTATGCTCATAACGTCATAATAACCCATACATAAAAAAATAAAAATAAAAAATGACATTTTACTCCAGTTTTAAAGTTAAGAATACAATAATTGTCCTATATCATCCATCATATTGTCTGTGTATGGGGACGGAGGAGCCGCTATGACAGAGAGAGTTTATTAACGGTAAATACATATTTCGTTTTTAATGGCAGCGCTCCATCTGCCGAACGATGTACGACGAAAACGAGGATTTGTCCGATGTTGAAGAAATTGCAAATATCCGAGGTTTCAGTGTGGAGGAAAAGCTTGTCAGTGACAGTTACAGCGCCACGTTTGTCCACTTCA